>NW_026639584.1:2521943-3782914 GCF_028554395.1 Pezoporus wallicus
CCGCTGTTTCTTTTAGTGAGAGCATCAGTGAAACTGGGAGAGTGGTCCTGGCAGCTTGAGCCCTCACAAGCTGGTGCTGCTGTGAGTCCACCTTCTGAGCAGTCAGTTTGGTTTCTGTGTATTGGAAGCATGCTCTTGTGAGAAAATACCTTGATACAGGTCATTAGACCAATTGTATATTGCCAAAGTTAGTTAATAATGGTTGAATCGGAGAAAGGTTAAAGTATTCTTGTAGTAGACAATGATGGAATAAACCTAATCATAGTCAAAATGACTGTATAAACTTCCTATGCACTAATTACTGGCTCATGCCTTGAATTGTGAGGGCTTTCCTTCCAACAACATGTAGCAAGCTAATACAACATGTTTGGGTTTTTCCTGCCTGTAAGTTTCTTGTAAACATGACAACTTGCACAGAGTGTAGATGTGTACCATGTGTGATGGATCTGTATCCCATCTATACCAAGCACCAGGCTCTGGATTCAATAGATAGAGTCTGGCAGAGGCCGTGTGTGCAGAACCAGCACCAAGGGTTCTGTGCACAATCACTTCAGTGCTTCCTCCCAGCATAGAAACGTGCCCCACAGCTCTGTGTTTGCCAGCACGCCCCAGTGCTGCTGGAAGAGGTGGGTTTGGCAGCGGCTGTTCTGCTTGGCAAATAGCAGTGGATTTTGTTTATTTTATCCTGGGCTGCATCAAAAGGAGCATGACCAGCAGGTCAAAGGAGGTGATCCTGCTCCTCTACTCTGCTCTCGTGAGACCTCACTTAGAGCACTGTGTACAGTTCTGGTGTCCTCATCATAAGAAGAGCTGTTGCAACAAGTCCAGATAAGGGCCATGAGGATGATCAGGGACTGAAGCACCTCCTGTATGAAGACAGGCTGAGAAAGCTGGGGCTGTTCAGCCTGGAGAAGAGAAGGCTGTGTGGAGACCTCATAGCAGCCTTCCAATATCTGAAGGGGGCTACAAGGATGCTGGGGAGGGACTCTTCATCAGGGACTGTAGTGATAGGACAAGGGATAACAGGTTCAAACTTAGACAGGGGAAGTTCAGGTTAGATCTAAGGCAGAAGCTCTTCCCTGTGAGGGTGCTGAGGTGCTGGCACAGGGTGCCCAGAGAAGCTGTGGCTGCCCCATCCCTGGCAGTGTTCAAGGCCAGGTTGGACACAGGGGCTTGGAGCAAGCTGCTCTAGTGGAAGGGGTCCGAGCCCATGACAGGGGTTGGAACTGGATGAGCTTTAAGGTCCTTTCCAATACAAACCATTCTATGAGTCTATGATTCTATTATTTTTGTAGAAGGAGTGGCATACAGCTGTAGATATGACATGTGATGGATTTCTTCATCGGAACCTGAGATCTGATACCCACTTGAGTGGCAGAGATGGTTTCAATAGTGTTTGATAATGGTGCTAAAAAGTAAATCCAGGCACCGTGTTCTGTCCCCAGTCCCTTGTGTGCCACACAAGCACGCACATACAGTGTCACCTCTTTGCTCGGTCCTGTCCCTGCTGGGCTGTGCAGTGTGTGCGGGGACCTGCCTTCTGATTTAATGAGTCCCAGCGGCACTGCAGGATCTTCGGGTGACGGTTGTTACACTCTGTACTCAGTGGGTTTGTTATTTTATATGGTGCATGTTACAGTGCAGGCACAGACGTGCTCATTGCACCACAGTGTGCTGTGTGCTGTGATGTGTGAACTTGTTCTGGTGGAGTAAGATGGGAAGGCAGGAATGTTGTGATCCGTCATTCAGGAGGGGCCTTGAGCTTGAGGAGCTCATTGGAGCTATTTTTACTACCATTACACTTGCATTTAACAAATTCTCAGCAGAATGAAGCATTCAGCTCTGCAGAGGCACAGTGATGCTGCAGGAGAGCAGCATAGCATCAGCTCCCAGCAGCGGGGCTGGAGAGAGGTGTCAGACCATCTTCCCATGTCAGGACACTGTGAGAATTCCCTGTGAACAAGGAGTGTTTGCCCTGGCCATGAATCTGACCCTTTCCTGAATAACCCAGCGAAAGAGCTCAGGATTGTGTTAATTGCATGGTGCAGGAGTACAAAAAAGGTCCTGCTTTTCCCTTGGAAGGTCTGTAATACAATCACTTTGACTGTTGGCAGGGGTGCTGCAGGAACTGAATTATGACTGGAAATTAGATATGCATTGGCCTGGCCAAACGATCATTAAGGGAGATACGGTAATCAGCTGCCAGTGGTTAAAGGCTGTAAACACCAGGAAGAGAAAGGTGGTTTATTTGGGTGGTCTAGAGTTGTAAGGAGGAGAAAAGGTTTAAAACCCAGCAAATGAAAATGGAGGTATCAAGGAAAAACATCTCAGCCTAGGAGACCTAATGCTCAAGTCACATAAAACAGGACTTAACAATAGAGAGTATATTTTAAGCTGAAAATGAACTCAAGTGCTTTACTGTCTCCTTCACCTCCTAGTTCCTGAGTCTTGCGCTTCATTAGCATTTTCATTCTTTTTTTCTCAACATGTGTTTTTTCTTTGGCTTCTGAAGATGACAGTGCTTGAAGTGATGTGTTAGTGGAGAGGTAGCACAAACACTACTCCAGTTATGATTTTGCCTTTGTTGCCATGGAGAAGTTTAAATCTGTTTTAGGCCAAGGACTGATTATAACTGGAACTAAGGGCAGGAGGTAACTGTAGCTTGGAAAGGTGAAAACCCATCAGTGCTGATACCTGAAGCCAGCCTGGCATGGTGTGAGTGTCACAGCTCCCTCATTGCGGGCATCTTCATGCTGTTCCCTGCAGCTCTCACCCTGTGTTCCTGGATTCTGGTACCTCTTCTCCAGTGCCTGCTCTTCCCACATGTTGCAAGCTCCTTGTGCTCTTTCTGACATGTGTTTTTGCTCCTTCCCTTCTACTGCAGATGCTTTCACAGGTCAGCTAAGTTCAGCGTTCCCCTCGGCCTTCACTCCCCAGTCACTTCTGTTTGCTTTGTTCTGTGCTTCAGATAAGGCATGTCCCTATTAAGAGAGAGGTCAGGAAAATCTGGAGACTGTAGCTAATGAACTGATGTCCTCATTTGCATAACTAATAGTTATGTTTCCTCAGTGACATGGTTTGCTGTGGTACTTAAAGCTATTTTGTTTTTCACTTCCCTGCCCTGCTGTTCTCTGCTGTCTGCGCTGAAGGTGTCTGTCAGTGAAACAAAATAACCCAGAAACCTGATTTTTACAAGTTCAAATTGAATGCTTTAAGCCTTTAATGCATTTCTGTTCGCTAGCGTGTTTATAGTGGCTCCGCTTGAAATCCCTCATGGGTATTGGAGCACGGGGAGTCAGTGTTGATAACGTCTGTGTGTGCTTGGGGCTGGGGTAGAGGGGGAAGAAAACAGAAGTGGAATAGATCAAAAATGAGAGTGGGAATCAGTTCTTTCATACACTGCCCAGGGTTTTGTGTTGGATATACATCCCTCCACATTCACTTCTTCGTGTTCTGGAGCCTGAGCCCGCAGCAGAGGCCATGTCCTGACCTGCGTGCAATGCCCTGTGCATGGATCCGTGGCTCACCCTGCTGGAGCTGCTCGGACGGGTGAGCTCCCTGCGATGGGAGCCCTGAAGGAGCCTCCTGCCGAGCCCTCTCAGGGGCCTCCTCCCGGTGAGGGCAGCTCCGAGCTTCCCCCCGGGCGCAGAGGGAGCAGGAGCACCCAGGGCCGTCCCGTGAAGCGGGGCTCTCCTCACACACGCAGCGCTTCCCTGCGCCAAGGCTGGTGAGGTGCCGCGGCCAGGCTCACGCTGGGGAAGGTGGGGTAACGGCTGTGGCAGACACGTACCCGGGCTGTCAGAGGTACGGGGAGAAGGGTGAGGGTGCTGCAGCCCGGGGAGCAGCAGCCGTGTCCCCGGCTGGGCCGTGTGGGACCGGAGCCGGCCGTGCGGTACATCGCTTCCCGCGGGACACGGACCAGACCTGGTTGCACCTGGGAGGGAGCTGAGCTGCAGCGGTTCCGCAGCACCGGGCTGGCCACAGGACCCGTGGAGGTGCTGTCGGGACCCTGCCTGGCAAACTGGGTCCCCACCAGCCTGCTCTTGAGGCGGCTTTGGGGCCTGAAGAGTCTTCAGGCGCTATATAAATATGAAACTGGTCTTTTGGTTCCTTTCAGCACGTACTTTTTTTAGCAAGTTAATTACGAAATTCCTGAAAGTCCTTGCTTACTCTTCAACCGTAATTCCTCCCTTTCTTCCAGCAAGTCTCTACTGTCAGCTATACACTATCCAGAGGTAGTGGCCCAAAACACTGCAGTTGAAAGCTGGCTAAAATGCCTATATTTTCCCCCTTTTTTAACAGCTTGGAGATCTCTCCAGGGCCAGGACTTGGTTGTTGGTGCCCTGAGAAGAGCCGCTGGCTCACATCCAGCAGCCGTGCAGCTTCTCCCTTCAGCCCCTTTCCCTCTCCGTGGCTTTGCGCTGTGACTGCCCCGTGAGGCAGCAAAGCCCCTCACAGGGGCCTTGGCCGGCAGCGCCAGGCCGCGGGCAGGCGGGGACGCGCGGGTGCTGCGGTAACCGGAGAGCAGCGAGCCCGGGCCGCGCACGGCCGAGAGCAGCGCTGGGCCCGGGCCCGTCCGCGGTGCTGTACCGCCCCCTGCTGCCCGCCCGCCTCGCCGCTGCCCTCGGCGGAGCCCCGCAGTGCGCCCGGTCACAGCCCAACGGATCACAGCACATCGGGACACAGCACATCGGGACACAGCACATCGGGACACAGCCCATCGGATCACAGCACATCGGATCACAGCACATCGGGACACAGCACATCGGGACACAGCACATCGGGACACAGCCCATCGGGTCACAGCACATCGGGACACAGCACATCGGGACACAGCACATCGGGACACAGCCCATCGGGTCACAGCACATGGGGACACAGCACATGGGGACACAGCACATCAGGCACACAGCCCATCGGGTCACAGCACATCGGGACACAGCCCATCGGGTCACAGCACATCGGGACACAGCACATCGGGACACAGCACATCGGGACACAGCCCATCGGGTCACAGCCCATCGGGTCACAGCCCATCGGGTCACAGCACATCGGGACACAGCACATCGGGACACAGCCCATCGGGTCACAGCACATCGGGACACAGCACATCGGGACACAGCACATCGGGACACAGTCCATCGGGTCACAGCACATCGGGTCACAGCCGCCGGGTCACAGCCCATCGGGTCACAGCCCATCGGGACACAGCGCATCGGGACACAGCCCATCGGGTCACAGCCACCGGGTCACAGCCCATCGGGTCACAGCGCATCGGGACACAGCACATCGGGACACAGCCCATCGGGTCACAGCACATCGGGACACAGCACATCGGGACACAGCACATCGGGTCACAGCACATCGGGACACAGCACATCGGGACACAGCCCATCGGGTCACAGCACATCGGGACACAGCCCATCGGGTCACAGCACATCGGGTCACAGCACATCGGGACACAGCCCATCGGGTCACAGCACATCGGGACACAGCCCATCGGATCACAGCACATCGGGACACAGCGCATCGGGACACAGCACATCAGGCACACAGCATATCGGGTCACAGCCCATCGGGACACAGCACATCGGGTCACAGCCATTGGGACACAGCCCATCGGGTCACAGCCATTGGGACACAGCGCATCGGGACACAGCACATCGGGTCACAGCGCATCGGGACACAGCACATCAGGCACACAGCCCATCGGGACACAGCGCATCGGGAGACAGCGCATCAGGACACAGCACATCAGGACACAGCACATCAGGCACACAGCCCATCGGGACACAGCCCATCGGGACACAGTGCATCGGGACACAGCACATCGGGTCACAGCCATTGGGACACAGCCCATCGGGACACAGCCCATCGGGACACAGTGCATCGGGACACAGCCCATCGGGACACAGCACATCGGGTCACAGCCATTGGGACACAGCCCATCGGGACACAGTGCATCGGGACACAGCACATCGGGTCACAGCGCATCGGGACACAGTGCATCAGGCACACAGCACATTGGGTCACAGCACATCGGGACACAGCGCATTGGGTCACAGCCACCCAGTCACAGCTGCTGGGTCACAGCGCATCAGGTCACAACCCGTCGGGTCACAGCCCATCAGGTCACAGCCCATCGAGTCATAGCCCATTGGGTCACAGCCCATCAGGACACAGCCACCAGGTCACAGCCCATCAGGTCACAACACATCGCATCACAGCCCATCAACTCACAGCCCACTGGGTCACAACCTATTGAGTCACAGCTCATCAGGTCACCCCACAGCCCCTGGCACTGTGCAGATTGCTGATGGACCTCCTCGGAGGCAGGTATTTACACACCTCAGGGTGCTGCAGGAGGAAGGGCTCCGTGACACCCACCTGATCCCCAGCAAGACTTCAGCAAACCCCTTGCAGAATGCTGGGTCAGGAAGAGGCCCCCTGAAAATCCAGCCGAGCGCAGCAGTTTGTGCTAAGAGCTGCCTGGTGATGCACTGCTCAATGTCTGTGGCTTTCCTCCCTTCATCTCCAGCCAAGCCACTGTCTCCAACTGTCTCAGACGATTGCCGAGTCTCCTAAAGGCCCGGCTGCAGAGGAGGCTCCAAGGAGAGTTCATGTAGCATCTCTCTCAGCACTGGTTTCTCCCTCAGTGTTGTCTCCTCTGTCAAAATCCAAAGGCATCTGAATATCTTTCTGTCAGCAACAGCCAGAAGTGCTGTGACACAAGTGTCTCCTGGCTGGGGAGTCTCTGCCATCCTGGCTGTCCACGTTCAGCTTTTCTATCGTATCTTTGCGTTGTCTTGGAAAGCAAATGAGTGCTTTGCCTGCTTGGACTTTATCTGCTTTACAAACCTGCAGTGCGGGTGATGGCTGTAAATCACATTGTTTCTCGGAGACCAGGCACAGACTGTTGTAACTCCCAGTTACAAGAGTCAGAATTAACACCCCTGCACATGTACCAGCTCCTTCCCAGCATAACCCCTGCCATGGGGATGATGACAGGCTGGGGCCTCATGTGGAGTGGCTGCTGCCATCGGGACACACACACTTGTGTTTGCCTGTTGGTCAAGGCATAATCTGGGAAACACACATGCTGCGGAGGAGTGGGAGATTAATGCCAGTGAAATCCTGGCCTTAGGAAGAGCCAGCGCTGCCAGACATGATAGTGTTATCTTTTGACACATGGTCACAGCTTGGCCCTCTGCAGATAACGATGGAGTTTTGTGTGTGAGCTTCAGCTCTTGATCCCAGCAGGAAGGGCTCCCTGTTGCACACATCCATTCCCCTCTGCAGTGCTCAGCTCACACACTCGTGGAGTTTGGCTGTGCTTCATCCTTTCACTGGCGCTTCTGCACAGACCAACAGTCACAAATAGGCTTTTCCACTTATCTCTCACCTTTCAGCTGGAAGTACTTCACTCCTATGAATTCAGCATTGCAACACAGCAGTGGATACACAGGGATCACCCAGGGATCACCCGTCGGCATACTACCCTTACACAGCTGTTCCATGTAACACGACAGATACTTACCAGGGTTCAGGAATATCCAAACAGAATGTCTGGACTGGCTGTTCCCAAATTCATTTGAATGAAGCATCCTGCAGGAGGTGTGGGCCCCGCAGCATGCGGTGGTGACACCCGCTGGGTCACCCTGGGCAATGGGTCAGTCCTCAGCCCCCTGCCCCAGCCACACAGTTCCGTGCTTGCAGTGCCTGGCAGAGCTGCGCTCCGAGGCAGGCTGCAGGATCACTGCACCTGGATTTTGTGCAAGGTCACCTGAAAACACTTCACACGGCACCAGCAGCTCCAGGCTACCTAGGCCGGGCTCCTGGGGTCCCTCAACACCCTGAGGACAGGCAGCAGCCACTGTCCTGCAGTTTGTCCAGCTGAGCTTTCCCCTTCTGTGACAGAGCTAGCCTCAGGGTTATGTGAAGGTGCACAGTGAAGGTGCTCACACACTGCTGCCAGCTTATAGCTTGTGCAGTCTTATGTAAACCTTTAAAGGCATTTGTGCTCATGATCTGTCCCAAAACCTGTGGGGCAGCAGCACTGTTAGCTCAGATCTGGAACAGCAGCACACTCTTGGACAAGCACACCCTCAGAAACGCCTGCGGAGCTGCCTCGCTGCCTGACATTGCTCATGTATAATTGGTTGTGTCAGGTCTACTGAAAAACACTTGAAAAACGAGACTTCTTCCAGAAACAACTGAATTCCAGTAAATTCCATGTCATGTAATTTGTTTCTGAAGCTGAGGGCCTATTCACATGCTACAAAAGCTTTGCACATCAGTTATGCAGGACTGGGCACTACAGAGGGGCAGCGTGTCATCTAGGTTAAGAGGTAGACACATCTTAATGGTGGTTTCATCCCTAGAGATGAGTGACTCCTTAAGTGTGCCTGTTCCTCTCACTGATAGGAAGGAAAAGCTGGGAAAATAGCTGAGACATCTGTGCTGGAGCTTTACAGAACACCCCAGTGGAACCAGACCTGTGGCTTTGCAGCTTACTGAGACAATGCTGAGCTTACAGGCCATTGGAATAAACAGAAACCCATTCTTAATATTAACCTTTTGCATTTTAATATGGTACTTACCACTTGTGCAGTGATCCCAAATCCATATTGTTGGTTAAGCAGGATCTCAGGATGCCTAAATCCCACATTTGGTGCTTTCTGTCTCTACCCATGCATTACAGAACCACCACCCAGCTGCTGGGAGGCATTTGGCAGAGGGTGCTCGCAGGCCAGGCTGAAGGTGTGTTGGCAGCACCATGTGTGGGGGCAGTTTACATAGCCCACGGGCTAATTCTGGCTGTAACTGCTACTGCTATTAGATCCTTATTATGCACTGGTGTTTGCATGTGCCTGGAGCAGAGGCTGCACCATTCAATTACCTCTACAGCAGTGGACAAGTCCCATCACATCTATAACTGCCAGCCTAGTATGAACCCCTCCTTGCTCAAGAGCAGGTAATCCCACCCTTGCCCCTCCCTGCTTTTATCAGCACATGAAGGTATCAGGTTGGTTTAGAGCATTTCCACAGGCAGCATAAAGGCCAGAAAGCTGTAGCTGCCCTGAAAATAAACACATGATGGTGTGATGCAAATTAAATCGTATCACTGCACCTTTTGGTTTCGGGGAGCCTGAGCTGAGGGTGAAGGTGAACACTGTATGTGGTGCAGACTAACAAAGAGCTGCTGAGTTATCTGACTCACCACAGGCTCCATGCATTGGAAAATCAGTGTTACAAACACCTGAGGGGTAAATACAGGGCATCTTTAATATCTTGTCTGCTCAGATGGTCTCCTGCTCCCTCTGCCCCCAGAAGTCCCCGCTGTATTATTCTCAAGACTCAAACTCCACCTAAAATGGTCCTCAAAGAGGAATAGCAACTTGTGAGTTTTCCTTGCATTCAGGTAGGACTCTTCTATTAGAATCCTGGAATGGTTTGTGTTTGAAGGGACCTTAAAACTCATGCAGCTCCAACCCCTGCCACGGGCAGGGACACCTTCCACTAGGGCAGCTTGCTCCAAGCCCCTGTGTCCAACCTGGCCTTGAACACTGCCAGGGATGGGGCAGCCACAGCTTCTCTGGGCACCCTGTGCCAGCGCCTCAGCACCCTCACAGGAAAGAACTTCTTCCTTATATCTAACTTGAACTTGCCCTGTTTCACTTTGAACCCATCACCCCTGCTCCTATCGCTACAGTCCCTGAGGAAGAGTCCCTCTCCAGCACCCTTTTGTTCGTCAAAGTACCCCACCATTTGTAAGCCAAAACCTCCTGAATTCCTTCTCTGGCTCTAAGAAGCTCAGCCCCTCCTTACACCTCAGCATATGCTTACAAGATACTTCAGGAAATGCTGGTTTCAGTGGCCCCCCCGGTCTCCTGCCCAAGCTGCAGCCCCCCTGCTCTGGTAAATGCTCCAAGTGTAACCATGCAAGAGGAAATCATTTGAGTGATACAGCCTGCAACATGGGCAGTGTGGCAGAGGATGGCAAGCTGTGCCTGAGAGCACGCAACAGGGCATTGTCACTCATTTTGTCACCAAAGCCAAGATATCCTGTAGCTACGCACTGGGCTTCCTGCCCTGGGAAGCAGAACTGCAGTAGCTGTTCCCCTGGTTGCTGTTTTCTTGAGTGTTGTATATGTGGAGGTACTGCCTGCACAGTGGTATTTATGCCTGCATCAGTGGTGTTTAGATTTGTACCTTGAAGATTCACACTAGAGGAAACCTTGAGAACACAGTGACTGTGAAGGAGCATGGAATGGGAGCTGTGCCTTGCAAGGTGTAGTAGCAGGATGGCACAGGAGAGAGGCTGTTCATTATTAACATCATCTAATTCTCTTTTTCTCTTTTACTTTTAGCGTGGAAACAGTAAACGATGGGCAGTTTCATAGTGTGGAGCTCGTGATGCTGAATCAGACTCTGAACCTGGTGGTGGACAAGGGGACTCCCAAGAGTCTGGGGAAACTCCAGAAGCAGTCTTCAGTCAGCCTCAACACACCACTCTACATTGGAGGTACAGTGGCTTGCTCTAGACCTTGAGGTTGTAACACGTCTTCCCAGAAGCAAATCATCTTCCAGCCTATGGAGGGGACTCTCCAGGCGGGGAGAAACCAGCATTTTGCTGTTCCCTCTGCCAGAGGCTGCTTCCCTGAACAGAAGCCTGGAATCCACATCTCTGCTGCTCTGCTTCTGGCTCCACAGTCCATGGGTGCCCCAGCACACAGCAGCACAAGCTCTCACCACAGAGCAGGGAAGTTGACTTCCGCACTGGCAGCTCCTGGGCTATACAGCTATGGTGACAACAGTTTGTCATTTCTAAAGCTTTCAGAACTGGCTGGCACCGAGATGTGGTGGTTGAAGAATACAATTAAAGTATCACAAACAGATACAGCAAAAAAAAGCAGCTCAGTAGTCAGTAGGTTTATATATATACCATAAATGAGTGGTATTGCTGCTGGGCATTTTATACAGGATAAAAAAGAGGGAGAGGTGGGAATGGGATTAAAACCTCCAAACCATATAATTAATACACATAAGCGCAAGCTGACTGAGAACTTGGCTTGTAGTTATCTCATTGGAAACTGAAGCCAGAGCTCCAGTATTAGAAAGATCTCAGAACTGACCAAACTTCAGTTAAGAAGTTTGTTCACATTCAGTACTGAATGTGGGGGGAAGGCGAGGCCAAGTGGGATGGGGAACAGATGTCCAGAATAATGAGTATCCCACAGATTAGGTGTGCGAATATGAGAGACAGAGTGAAGGCTGTCCTCTGCCCAGTTGGCTTGGCTTCGTCAGCCACCCCCTTCTCCAGCTCTGTTCTGGACTGAATGCTGATATCTGTCCCTTTCAGTGACATGGAGTTCTTGAACTTTTAGTCAGCCAATTCTAAATACAACAGTCAGCAGAACAATTATAGACTCAGAAGGTCTTTGGTCTTTTTCCAAGAAATTCATTGAAGCCAACAGTAGAAACTGTTATAAACCTCACTTGGTGCTGGTCAAGCCTTTTGTATATAATTCCCCTTAATAACACTTTCATAACGGAACCCTGAATATTGCCCTTGTAAATCAGAACTGTGGCTTATCTTACTTTGTACAGAGCTGAACCTTGATAATGGGCTCATACTGAGAATGTTATAGGCTGCTAAAGAGCATTATGCATCAAAGGTGATTTGCTGATGAGGCCATCACAATTTCTCCCTTTAGCATAGCATAAAAGATACCAACAGCAATTTAGCCACAGGGAACTTGGAAGTAACCACGTGGAAAAGTTTTGTTAATGGATGAGCTCTGTGGATCAATACTGATTCTCAAAAGGGTCCTACAAAAAATGCATTCACAGGACGAACCTGAGACCTGAAGTGAAGGACTGCTGGGTGCCAGAAGGGCTCAGTGGAGACTTCTTTGGTTGCCCATTAAAATCCTTCTTGCTTCTTTCTAAACCCTCGCTGTGCTGCATATGCCACTGGTCTGTGTGCAGCATACCCAGAGATAGCAGCTGCCCTCCCACTGGAGACTGGTCCATTAAAGTAACTGCACTACCCCGGAGCAGTTGTTCCCGTCATACACTCAGCTTCAAGACACCCGGGCTTTCACATACCCCCAGTTTGGTCCGTCTCCAACTACATCACCTGGTTTAGCAACTTTCCTCCTATCACACACTTAAACAAAGATTCTGGCTTGTTTTAAGACCACCTTTAACAGTGGAGTCACTTATGGATAGCAAATTCTTGGTGTCCTTAGCATAAGAAGGACATGGAGCCATTGGAGCAAGTCTGGAGGAGGCCACAAGGGTGATCAGGGGCTGGAGCACCTCCCGTATGAAGACAGGCTGAGAAAGTTGGGGCTGTTCAGCCTGGAGAAGAGAAGGCTGCGTGGAGACCTCAGAGCAGCCTTCCAGTGTCTGAAAGGGGCTACAAGGATGTGGAGAGGGACTCTTCATCAGGCACTGTATTGTGAGGCATCCCTGCCCGTGGCAGGAGTTGGAACTGGGTGATCTTAAGGTCCTTTCCAACCGAAACCAGTCTGGGATTTTATGCTAGTGCAGCCTAAGGGGATGTCAGTGGGGAGGGGAAAACATCCTAAAGAACCTGCTGGCCACCTCAGCATGGGAATTCTTTCAAGCGCTGGAGCAGGATGGAGAGCACAAAGGCTTGGCCTGGCCTCCTAAAGTTGTTTCCTGTCTCCAGAGTTCTCCTGCGCTGGTTTTGATGGGGTGGACTCTTTCCACTCCCTGTCTCAATGCTGTGGTGCTGTATCCTTTGTTTATTTCCATTAGCAAAATGAGGACAATGAGTCTTTGCTACCTTACAGAGGTCCTGTGCAAATTAGTTCTTTAAAGATCCTGTGACAAAAGTAACGTTAGCAATTACAGTTTCTGTACTGCCCTTGTAACTGTGAGCAAACCTTCCCTTTATGTCTCTCTCTGAAGGGATCCCAACCTCCTCTGGCTTGTCGTCGCTGCGCCAGGGTGCAGATAAGACACCGAACGGCTTCCATGGCTGTATCCACGATGTCCGCATCAACAACGAGCTGCAGGATTTCAAGGATTTACCACAGCAGTCCCTGGGAGTCCTTCCTGGCTGCAAGTCCTGCAACATCTGCAAGCACGGCATCTGCCGGTCCCTGGAGAAAGCAAGTGTGATCTGTGAATGTCACCCAGGCTGGACGGGCCCCCTGTGTGACCAGGAGACTGGAGACCCGTGTCTTAACCACAGGTAAGCTCAAACTAATGCTGCTGGGAGGGCGGATGCTTTACAGCTAATGTGTGTTTTACGTTTCATCTTACAAACCCACATCTGGCTATTTTTGGAGGTGCTGGGTTCACGCATGGAGTTGTGAGTCAGCCCCCGTGGCAACTCTCAGCTTCCACTTCTTGTTCTGATGCTGCTTGTTCTGCAGATGAGCAGATGTCCTGGAGGAGCTCAGGTGCTAATACTGCAGGCCATGCCTTCAGCTGGGACTCCACATTCAAATACAAAGCCTCCTGTTGATGGGCATGGCTCACGTCTGAGGTGCTGAGCTGCCTGTGAGGTGGAGGGTCATGCTATAGGGGTATGCTCACAGCAGCTTCAGGCCCTGAGCACTGTCATTGGCTCCAACATGAACAATTCTAAATACTGCACTCTGAAACACCCTTTTAAAATGCAAGTTTAAAGGATAGCGTGGGGTCATATGCAAAGGGAGCGGGAGTGTAAAGCATTCACAGTTCAAAGGCCTCAGTAACCACATCCATCAGAGACACTGGGTAAATAGCTTACTTATGGCAAGCACTGGAGGAAATGCTCTGACACAGAGCAGTGGGCAGCTCCACAAGCAGATGGAAGTACTTTTGTTTTAGAAGCTTCTTTGGTTGCACTATTGGTGGAAGGAGCTTTTCACAAGCACCTACTTTTGACAGGTAAATTGACACCGTGAATAATCACCCTCTTCATGGCAGAAATTTAACTTGGCAGAGTTAAATTGCTTCTGGGTCTAGTTCTGCAAAGTACAGAACCCTGGAAGGTGTTGAGAAGCACCTGACAGTTTACAGACCAAATATGAAGACACAAGTGAAGAAACACTCAGAGACCCAAATGTCTCCTTGAATTTCCAACATCAACATCAACATGTTTTGGTTGGACAGAGAAAAATAAAGGAGTTCCAGATGTTTATGTGATGAGAGATTGGTTCTCTCAAGGAAAAGTAGCTGTGCATATTGTTAATGCTCACATACTGTTCCACCTTTCATTACATCACTTCAGCCTTTTGGAGCTGCCTCCTTAAAGCTAAGCCCTTTGTGTGGAGGGCAGTGTGGTGCCCAGCTGCACTGTCTGCTCCAGCACTTGGAGAGGAAAGGTGACTAGCTGATGGTAACAAGAGTTACTACCCAAGCATGCCTTTGTTTAGTGAGGCAGAAAATCCTGCTTTATATAGACTGTGACTGCCTTTATTACTTTGCATGTCTTGACCTGTCTGAAACTGCTTTTATTATTTGTGCTTTTTAGTTCAAAGCTTAAAGTGATTTGTGTACAGGGATTCAACATAAGCAGAGAACAATTTTAAAGTACCAGAAAGAAAACAAACCAAAATAAGAGGAAGACATGGGTTCACGTCAAGTAGGGCCTGATACAGCAAAGGTTTACAAGCCCTGAGCAGTTTCTCCCTGGCTGGGCAGTGTTGCCTTCTTCTCTGTCCTCAGCCCGTTTCAGGTCTGTCCCTGTCCCCGAAGTGGGGTGGTGTCAGAACCTGCTGAGGACCAACATCCTCCCTGTGGCATTCCTCAGGAACACCAGAGCTCCCTGCAAACCACGTGAGCCAGAGAACCCTTCAGGTACAGCTGCCCATCAGGAAGCCTGCACTTGGCTTTTCCACAGGCACCCTCATTTATCACACTGTTTTTCATCACCTGATAGTATTTGTAGAGCAGTTCTGCTAAGGAAGCCTGGGCATGCAGCTTGATTGTCAGCACTTAGCTCCACACGTGGTGCTGTAGATGTGAGTTGTCTCATGGGGATGCCAAGCGTTGGTCCATGCTCGCAGAGCAGCCTGATGGTTCCCAAAGAGATCGTGTAGGATCACAAATCCTAAATGTATTCTCTGAACATTATCCAGGATTCCCTGAAAACTCACAGTTTCTTCAGAGTGCTTGACACTGAACTGCTAGTTTTGGATTAGTATCCTGGAATGATGTGTGCAGAAATGCCAAAATCAAACCTCCCTGGGAACAGGAACTGCCGCAGCTAACACAGGCCAGCTCTAAATGCTTCTCTTTCTCCAGGTGTCTGCACGGTAAGTGCATGGTGGCCAATGTTGCTTACACCTGTAAGTGCATGGAGGGCTACACAGGCATGTACTGTGACAAGAAGAACAATTCCTCAAATCCCTGCAGGACTCTGAAGTGCAACCATGGACAGTGTAAAGTGTCAGAGCATGGGGAGCCCTACTGCGAGTGTGATCCCAACTACAGCGGGGAGCACTGCGACAGAGGTATGTATGGCTCTGGGTCACACCTTTGGCTTTGCCTCTCATCCATGTGACTTGTATTTAGGGGTAAATGGCAAATAGTGGAAGATGAAGCCAAGTCAGCCTCTGCAGGGCAATAGAGGGGGGAGGAAAGACGCACACAATAGCTAGCGAGCTGCTATCCAAATGTATGTAAAGGGTGACATGGGTAGTGAAGAGTCTAATTCTCTGTGTCCCGAATCCTCAAGGCTTGCTGCTCCCAGGATCCTGGGGGATGTTTGAAGGAGAGGTTGTTGCAAGGTTTACTCTCAGCCAGCAGGGATCGGTTAATTGCAGTGCTGGGAAAGGTCTCAGCCTGCACACCAGGGAGGTACTGCTCACCCGAGGTGGCAGGAAAGATTCCCAGCTTGCTCTCCCTTGTGCAGCTGGGTGGGTTTCCTGGGGAATCCCACAGATCATGCTGGGCTTTCCAGCTCTGCTGAGGGCCCAGCTGTGCTGCCCTGACCTGAAAAAGCTCCCTGGGAACTCAGGGAGTCCTGGCTTCATCCCTTCTGCCTTTCTGTGTTCCTGTACAGAAGGAAGGAGCTGGCTTGTATTAGTTTTATTCCGGCTGTGCCTTTCCTGTGAATGAACCACAAACTTCCCAAATTACAGACAGACACAGCCCCACCAGAATGTGGCTGCTGCACAGTGACTGCAGAACAGCACACACATTTTTGGGTATCCCACATCGCTAACACCATGTGGAGCAGGCTGACCCGTGAGCCTGAGAAGCAGACATAGTCCAGCTAATCCATATTTTGCAGGAGTGTTGCAGGATTCAACACTCAGCATTCATTAGAGCACTTCCAGAAGTGCTGATCAAGGCGAGCAGGCCTCTGCCTTGTGCCGGATATTGCACATTTGTGTAACACCGGCTCGGGTTTGATGGCAGGTCCGAAGCAGTAAAAGATGAAGGTGCTTCTCATGCAGTCTGTTTGCCTTGAACATCATTACAAGCGCAGGGCTGCTGGCTGGTGGTTGGGGAATACCTGCTGCAATAGTTACCACATGTTGTTTCCTTCCCATCTCTGTTGCCTTGCAGAGAACCTCTGCCAAGGAGACATCATCCGGGAAGTTGTCCGTAAGCAGCAGGGCTACACGTCGTGTGCCACTGCTTCCAAAGTGCCGCGCCTGGAGTGCCGCGGCGCGTGCGGCAGCGGGCAGTGCTGCGTGCCCCTCCGCAGCAAGCGGCGGAAATACTTCTTCCAGTGCATGGATGGCTCCACCTTCATGGAGGAACTGGAGAGACATGTGGAATGCGGCTGCTCCAAGTGCTTATAAGCCATTCTCCAGTCTCTTGCCACTTTAATCGACTCAGAAGCGCTATCAAAATGGGACCTATTTACTTTCAGAGTGAAGAAGAAGAAAAGAATTATTAAGTATATTGTAAAATAAGCAAAAAATAGAACTTATTTTTATTATGGAAAGTGACTATTTTCATCTTTTATTATATAAAGTATCGCACCACTTTGGGTATATGTATCATATAGTGAGCTATTTTTACCATGAAACTTTTTTAACAGTTGTAAGAAAAAAAAAAAATCAAAAGTTAAAAGTTAAAAAAAAAAGATTCTAAAGCAAACCTAGCCTAAAGGAGAAATGTGGGGTGACTGCAGGTGTGCGCACAGTGACCCGATGTAAAGGTGTTCCAAGGACCTGCCACAGGACTGATCTGGGCTGGAGGAGTCTCCGAGGCGCTGTCTGGGTGTCCCAGGAGAGCAGATCCCGTGATTCCCGACATCCATCCATCCTGCCCAGGCTCCCTGAGGAAGCGTCCCCTCAGTCCCTCGCTCTGCCTGACACTGCCGATGCTGTTTGCTCCTGTACAGTGGCTCCGCTTGCTCCTCTTGAACTGGTTCCCTATAGGCACTGCCGCAGCTTGAGGCTAACGACATTATTTGACTATTGTAATACTATACTACATTTTTTGCTGTGTATGTTGTATTTATCTGTGTTCACATTATATTCTGCAGCAACTGTATCTATAGAGCACAGGCAGCTTTATCCAAAAGAAGGGGACGAAGGGAAAGGAAGTGGGGAAACGTGTTGCTTTGGGAAATTTGGGGGCAAAATGTGAACTAAGTGCTAAGTAATGCCTAATAAATGACATAGTACTTTTGTGTAAACTCCTCAGCTATGTTATTTCCCAAGTTTGTGCCTTCTTGCTCCCAGCCTTGAGCCCTTTTTTGTACATGAAATATAAGGAATGCACTGCTACATAGTTTGTTGCGCCTCGACACTTTAACTTGCAGAGGTTGTAAAGAGCATGAACGTTCTGCTGGTGCCAGAAGGTAACACCCGCAGCAGAACAGCCCTTCCTGCCCCAGGAGCCAGGGGTGAAAGCTGGGCTGTAGCTGCCTCTTCATCCACACTCTATACCAAGCAGCTGGCTACTTCCCACAGCGCTTTACATGAGCAGAAGTTGCACTATACCCGGGTGAAGGTATCGAGCTGGCTTTATCCACTGCAGCAGCACTCTCTTCTCTGCACAAGGAGAGGTGTCGCAGCTCCATCCCACCCTGTTCTTGCCTCTGGTGCAGAGCGACCGGTTCAGCCAAAGCTCCTCCATCCGCACTGCTCCGTGCCCTGCACTGGTGCCTCCCAAAGGACTCCCACCAGCTTTGGCTGTGCTCAGAGCCAGTGCTGAACAGGAAATGGGAATAGGTGCAGGGCTGAATTCTCACCACGGATGTGAGGCAAAAACTGACTTGTGAGCGAGTTTGGTTTTTGGAGGGTTTTTGTCAGGGCCACCTTTCCGGGTCAGTAAGTTACATGCGAAGAGTACCATGGATACCTTGTTGTTTCTCTTCTGTAAGTTTCAAACATCCCATCAACCACTGGTCCACTATCAGTGTACTTTCTTTCTTTCCGTAACACAGCAAGTATTCAGGTCCTTTCTTCAGTTTCTCTAGGGGAGGTAGGCAAGGAGGATTCCTATCAGCCCTGAGCTCTTTTTGGGAATGCTCACTGGCCTCAGCAGAAAGGATTTCAGACAAGGGGCTTCAGCAAAGGAGTAGTAGGAGAGCTGAATCAAGAAAAAGGAGATTTTGTTTGACCAGAGCTTTGGGAAGATGCACAGAATGCAGCTATCAGCATTCATTTTCCTTTAAAGAAAAGTGACCATCCAGCTCTCCTGCAACCAGAAAGCTCGGAAGTGCTACATCTGCTACATCAGTCTCTCCTGAACTGCAGCAATTCACTCCTATTTCTTTGTTTCTGCCAGAGCAACATGAGCAGAAGGGACAGAACCAATACAATAGCCATCTCACTGAACAGCAGCATGTGGAGCCTGCCACCAGTGAAACATAAACCAATGACTAGTTCATGTGCCAAACCGATCGGAACAGTACAGCTCAACAGCCAGGGAAAAACTAACCCCGGCTGCAAGCACCAAGGGCTGCTTTTTACTTTGGATAGAACACCAAAAGCTCACAGCAGCTGGAGTTCGTGGTGTATGACAAAAAGCACCCAAACCCACAGCAAGCAGGTGAAGACAACTGCAGATACTTGTGCAAATACGTGCCTGGCCCAGCACTACCGTCAGTGATCTGTTCCTGCTTACACTTGCACGGCAGCAGCTGCCGCAGTGCCAGGCAGGAGCAGCCCGGCCGGAGCAGCGGCTCTGTGTGCTTCACCGCAGGACCTGCAGCCACCACAGTGCCAAGGCCACCAGTGCAGGAGCACGGCCCCTCCTGAGCACCGCTCTGTATGTGTGCACCGTGTCCCTCGAGCAGCACTCCTGAGGAGGAGGTGACATGGACCCGCGGACCCTCTCCTGCGGGAGGGTGCTGTAGAAGCCTCCGCTGGCAAGGCGAAAGCCACCGGCACCTTGTTAGCACATCACCCTGGGATTTAGGGAAGCAAAGCCTTGCAGCAAAGTGACCAGCAGCAGCTCGGCAAGGCTGGCCCTGGTCCTGGCCCTTTTCTGCCGCAGCACTTCGATGTTAAGCCTTGGGGTAAAGAACTAAGAGTATCTATTTTGTAACCAAATGATGCAATTTTTGTATGCTTTTTGGCAGCACTTGCCATTGGATAGTGATGCTTTTATGTCAATGATTCTCTGACTTGCTATAGAGTTATTTTATGTTAAGAAGAAAATAAAAAGCATTCAGATGTGCCAAAAACGTGAGGTTAACTGAAGTGTAATCAGCTCTGAAAGTTCCTCTGTAACCTGCCTGATGTTACACTAGATTTCCAGAACTGCGGGTACAATGCAGTAGTTTTTACCTCTATAAAGTTTTAATATAAAGTGAAGAAAGATGCTTACCCTTAAAAAATGGCAATGCAGACTGGTGTGAACTGATGTATTTTATTAATAGATTCTCCTTGTGATGTAAGTTTAAATAAATTGTTGGGTTATGGAAGATTGTAACACACAGTGTGGTGTGGGTCATTTTTATGTGTATGTGAGGTGCTGAGTCCCCCTTTCGGAGTATGGGAGGTAGCTCATGGGAAACGGTGCAGGAATTACACACATCCCTCTCGGACAAACCCACCAGAGAATGGCCGGGGTTAAACACAGCATGAACAGTGGTTACACACTTTCAGGGCATCACAACCTCATCTTTTAGGGGTCTTACATGCACAGATGAATTAAGCCACATAGTTTTTGAACCTGGTCCTTTTCCTCCATGGCTGAGGAAACAGAAGTGACACAGCCAGCAGTGGGTGACAGGGATCTGACACACAGATGTTCAAACTTGCCACACCTCTGCGCCTGCTTATTATTGTTGACCCCCATGGAACAGACCTCTTCTGTTTCCTGCATTGCAGCCTCAGCACAGAATAAAGCAGAGCTCCCACCACATCCTTCCGTCACCCATGCCCCTGTGAAATGCTCACATATTGCTAATTATGCCTCAAACTACAGCCCTTAGAGTTGCCTTTGCCATTCCGTGCCAAGCTGGTGACAGGACTCAGCCAACAAAAACACTCAACCTCAATAAGCATCATTAAGCCTGAACTATAAAGAGTAACTATGTAATTGTAGCAGATGGTAGCATTTCACCTAAAGCAAACCCAGCTGAGCCCACTGAAAATGCTACTGGGAATTGCTCAGAAATGCCTCAGTACTGGTAACTGGTCTGCACAACATTTATTTGTGTTGCTCGTGGCTTCACAGCTCACGGGTTCCTCAGTGAGGATGCAAGCAGCCACAGCCTAAGGATGAAATGCTTGTGCTCCTGCATGCAGGACTCTAGGTATTGATGTTTAGCCATTGGTCTGAGGTGAACAACATGGAAAAACCATGTTCCTTCATTTGTTTTTATCCTGGATGGTGTTGCTGTTTGCCGGGTGTTTGGCTGTGGGGTCTATGTTGTTCCCTGTTGCTTCTGGTCTCTGTGACCTCTTTTAGGAGCTCGCTCCCCGTTCCCAGTTCAGCTCACAGAAGACAGCCCCACAGTTGAGCGGGCCAGCTGTGGTTTAGCTTTGCCAAGCCCAGGCTGTTCTCCAGTAATCCCTGCAGATGCCGGGCGGGATCACTGCGTGGCCAGCCCAGGACGGTCGGGGTCCCGAGGCAAGTCACTGCCCGAGGCAGAGGCTGCTCTGTTCCTCGCCCCTGTGGTGGCGGTCGGGGTCGCTTGTTTCCCCGCTCGTAGTGACGGGCGTTTGAAACACCAGCAGCGCGCGGACAAACGCCACCGACGCCCCCCGAGCACACCCGAACAGCTCCGGCGGGGCGCGGCCATGCGCGGGGCCTGCCAGCAGGTGGCGTCGCAGGGCTCGGCCCACGGCGCTCGGCGGGGAACGGGCGGAATGGAACTGGAACTGGAACGGAATGGAATGGAATGGAATGGAATGGAATGGAATGGAATGGAATAGAATAGAATAGAATGGAATAGAATAGAATGGACTTTCCAGACTTCCGTTGGAAGAGACCTACAACAACCATCTTCTATCTAGTCCAACAGCCGGAGCAATCCAGGGCTGGCCCAGCTGAAGCTTGCTGTTAAGGGCTTTGTGCAAACGTCCCTTGAACACTGACAGGCTTAGGGCGATGACCACCTCTCCAGGAGGCCTGTTCCAGAGCCTCACCATCCTCTTGGGAAAGAAATGCTTCCTGATGTCCAGTCTGAACCTCTCCAACACAGTTTTAAACTATTCCCATGCCTCCTGACACTGGTTCCCAGTGAGAAGAGCTCAGCACCTCCCTCTCCATATCGCCTCCTCTGGAAGCTGCAGAGCATCCTGCTCTCCAAACTAGACAAGCCTAACCTCCTCAGCTGCTCGTCAGAGGAGCACATGTGCATGGATTTTCTGGGGAGTTTTAAATAATACTTTCTCAGGTTTTATTGATCCCGTGCCATCAACTTCCTGGCATTGTCCACGTTGGTCCTGTGAGGCAAGGAGCCCCTGTTGCCCCCAAGCTCCCACACGGCACCAGGTCAATGCTGCAGGAGCTCCCCAGCAGGATGATGCTGCCGAGCCCCAGGCGGGCGCGTGCGAGACCTGAGAGTGTGCAGCACTTCCTTGGTCCCACCCCTCTGCAGCAGCACGATGGCTCTGTGTGCTGGAACATGGGGCAGCTGGCACCTATGTTCTGCGGTGGCCTCAGGACACTGCCCTCACAGCAATATCACCAGGCTGGTGGCGGTGGTACCACCATCACTTTGGTGCTAGCACCAGATGGAATAACAACCGATTCTGATGTTTACCCTACTCTTCCTGCCGCTTGCTCACATGCACACTGCTGGGGCTCTGCTCCGAGCTGCTGGGTGCACATGCCTGAAGCCCATGATACCTCTTGTCTACGAGGAAAGCACAGCTGCTCCTCTGAGCACCTCCAGTGCCCAGAGCCCTGCAGGCAGCAAGGAACTCCTCAGGCATGTAACGGAGCACACACAGAGTGCAAGCAGCGCTTATTAGCATGAGGAAGCTCAAACTTACACCACCATGCATACTCACAAGCAGGAGAAACAGAAATCACTGCATGGCTTTGCATCTTGTTCCTATGTGACCTTCTCCTTTCCAGGGAGTCAGTGCTTTCAAAGAAAAGTGATGCTCAAGGTAGTCTGGGAAAGACACCACCTTCCACTTCTGTCTATGACCATGTGCCCGTGGCACAAGGATGGCTCCTTTAACATAAAAATAGTCATTTACAAATGTGTCGTAGCTGGGGAGGCAAAGTACACATCCACCTCAGAGGTGTGTGGCAGTGAGGAAAGAGGGTTAAATGAGTCCCTGCTCAAGGGACAGCTAAAACCTCACAGGGAGCCAGTCCACCACATTTTTGGTGGTCCAGTCTTCCAGCTCATCTTCCGCCAGCGGCATTCAACTGGGCAGCTCCTGTGCCATGCCTCACCTGCACGGACAGTGAACCTGCGGCACTGCAGGCTGCAATCCCGTGCTCCTGCATCCTGCCCCACCACCTTGCTGAGACCCAGATCCTGCTCTAGGGCAGTGCATTAATTTCTACAAGAACTGAAAAAGCCGGAAGCTAGGTACAGATTTCACCTCCATGGCAAAACGGCAAGAGGCTTTGGTCCAGCGCAGGGTTATTCCCCAGCCTCATCCTTGGAAACTGTTTCATCGGAAACCTAAAAATACAGCTGAAGACACAGCACAAGGCAGACAATAACCAAGGCATTTTCACTTGAGGAAACCAAGGTTTTGTGAAGTGACAGGGGACTGAAGCCATCATCCTCCACCGAGGAGGGTTTTAATGACAGGCAAATGACTCAGCCCTGACTTAGAGATTTTGCTTGCAGAGCAAAGTTACAGGGACCAAACACCACAAGGTGATATACACTGGGGCTTCGCAGCACATGACATTTTCACCCAGCATGTGATAAGAGCTTGCACAACTGGCAGTTACTACAGAGGAGCTTAAACTTCCTTAATTACACACCAGCATACTTCACATCTCTTCAGCTGCCTTAATTCCTTCCGGGTAAAGCACTCATTGAACTGCTGGGGTTTTTAATAGTTTTTTGCTTTTTTCTTCACTATGTTGAGCTAAATACGTTAAAGCACTAAGATCCAGATAGATCAAGTTCATCATACCAATAAACAAATGAGATTCTTATGCAGAATCCTCTCACATGGCTTCATCCCACACAGACACCGTATAGTACTTTCAGGTAGTCATTAATGACTATTGCTTGGAATTGATTATACATTTATACAGCAAGTCATACACTCACCTTCAGAGTTATTTACTCTTACCTATGGGACATTCAAAGCAGTGTGCTGACTGACAAACAAGTAAATCCAATCTAAAAAAAAAACTATAAATCACCTGGATTGATCTGAAATCAAGGAATGTCCTGAGCCTCTTGCAGGCCAGCTTCTAGTTAAGCCAAGTTAAGCTTCTAGTTTGAGCTAAACCTCTACTCGGAGATGGACAAAAGATAGCTAGGAGCTGAGCTTGGGCTGTTTTCTTATATACTGGTGATGTTCAGCTAAAGCGTTTCATCTCCTTGTGATGCAGTACTTCAACCAAACATTCAGATTTGCTGATCTTGTTTTTAACTAAACAGCCCTCAGTTCATTAATTATCATGATGGGGACAAAAATGAAGAGGGTTTACTAGATAAAAGAGCTCAAAGTGGATTCAAATTCAGAACCTGCTCCTAAGAAACCCATGCACAAAATACCTATTTTTGCCCCTGACTGAAGGAAAACAACCTCCGAATCACGGAATCCCGGCACAAGCCATCCAGGAGGTTCCTCGACTGTGTGGAAGACAACTTCCTTCTGCAAGTAATAGAGGAGCCGACAAGGAGAGGTGCCATGCTTGCCCTCGTGCTCACCAACAGGGAAGGGCTCATTGGAAATGTGACACTCCAGGGCAGCCTTGGTTGCAGTGATCATGAGATGCTCGAATTTGAGATCCTCAGGACAGTGAGAAGAGCGTGCAGCAAGCTCACTGCCCTGGACTTCAAGAGAGCAGACTTTGGCCTCTTCAGGAACCTGCTTAGGAAGGTTCCATGGGATACAGCCCTAGAGGGCAGGGGGGCCCAGGACTGTTGGTTGATATTCAAGGATCACCTGCTACAAGCTCAGGAGTGTTGCGTCCCAACTAGAAGGAAGTGCAGCAGGAGGGCCAGGAGACCTCCTGGGATGGATAAGGAGCTCCTGAGGAAAATTCAATTGAAAAAAGAGGCTTATAATAAGTGGAAGCAAGGACAGGCGGCCTGGGAAGAATACAGGGATGTTGTCCGGGAAGCTAGGGACCAGGTCAGGAAAGCTAAGGCCCAGTTAGAATGTTAACAGGGATGTTAACAGGAAGGGATTCTACAGGTACATAGCAAATAAAAGACAGACTAGGGAGATTTTAGGCCCCCTTAGGAAGCTCTCAGGAGAACTGGCTACACAGGATTTGGAGAAGGCTGATGTTCTGAATGACTTCTTTGCCTCAGTCTTCACTGGCAAAGGCTCTGACCACACCACCCAAGTCTTGCAAGGCAGATGCAGGGACTGTGAGAATGAAGAGCTTGGGCCTGCTCTAGGAGAGGATTTGGTCTGAGACCATCTTAAGAACCTGAACATGCACAACTCCATGGGACCTGATGAAATCCATCTGCAGGTCCTGAAGGAGCTGGCAAATGAAGTTGCTAAGCCACTGTCCATCATATTTGAGAAATCATGGCAGTCAGGTGAAGTGCCCGATGACTGGAAAAAGGGAAATATAACCCCCATTTTCAAGAAGAGGAAAATGGATGACCTGGGGACTACAGAGCAGTCAGTCTCACCTCTGAGCCTGGCAACATCTTGGAGCAGATTCTCCTGGAAGGCATGCTAAGGCACATGAAAATCAACAAGGTGCTTGGTGACAGCCAGCATGGCTTCACTGAGGGGAAATCCTGCCTGACCAATGTGGTGGCCTTCTATGATGGGGCTACAGAACTGATGGACAGGGGTAGAGCAGTTGATGGCATCTACCTGGACTTGTGCAAAGCGTTCGACACTGTCCCACACGACATCCTTGTCTCTAAATTGGAGAGACATCAATTTGATGGATGGACCACTGGGTGGATAAAGAACTGGCTGGATGGCCGCACACAAAGAGTTGTGGTCAATGGCTCAATGTCCGGCTGGAGACCAGTAACGAGTGGTGTCCCTCAGGGATCAGTGTTGGGACCGGTCTTGTTCAACATCTTTGTCGCTGACATGGACAGTGGGATTGAGTGCGCCCTCAGTGAGTTTGCCGATGACACCGAGCTGTGTGGTTCGGTTGATACCCTGGAGGGAAGGAATGCCATCCAGAGGGACCTTGACACGCTTGTGAGGTGGGCTGATGCCAACCTCATGGAGTTTAACCATGCCAAGTGCAAGGTCCTGCACCTGGGTCGGAGCAATCCCAGGCACAGCTACAGGTTGGGCAGAGAAGAGATTCAGAGCAGCCCAAGGAGAAGGACTTGGGGGTGTTGGTTGATGAGAAAATGAACATGAGCCGGCTTCAGTGTGCGCTCGCAGCCCAGAAACCAACCATATCCTGGGCTGCATCAAAAGGAGCGTGACCAGCAGGTCAAAGGAGGTGATCCTGCCCCTCTGCTCTGCTCTCGTGAGACCTCACCTGGAGCATTGTGTGCAGTTCTGGTGTCCTCAACATAAAAAGGACATGGAGTTGTTGGAACAAGTCCAGAGGAGGCCACGAGGATGATCAGGGGACTGGAGCACCTCCTGTATGAAGACAGGCTGAGAAAGCTGGGGCTGTTCCGCCTGGAGAAGAGAAGGCTGCGTGGAGACCTCATAGCAGCCTTCCAGTATCTGAAGGGGGCCTATAGGGATGCTGGGGAGGGACTCTTCATTAGGGACTGTAGTGACAGGACAAGGGGTAATGGGTTAAAACTTAAACAGGGGAAGTTTAGATTGGATATAAGGAGGAAATTCTTTCCTGTTAGGGTGCTGAGGCACTGGAATGGGTTGCCCAGGGAGGTTGTGAATGCTCCATCCCTGGCAGTGTTCAAGACTAGGTTGGACAAGGCCTTGGGTGATACGGTTTAGTGTGAGGTGTCCCTGCCCATGGCAGGGGAGTTGGAACTTGATGATCTTAAGGTCCTTTCCAACCCTAACTGTTCTATGATTCTATGATTGCTGGAAAGGGAGAATTATCATTTCTGTAGTGAAAGGCTGGGTCAGGACGTTTCCTGCTGCTTTCAAGACAGCAGGAATTGGACAGCTGTCAGGCTGGATACTGAGTTTGTCTTGGGTGTCGGAGTTGCATGTATGTGTTTATGACCAGCACTGCCCAGGGATGGTATTTCATTTCCCCTGGAGTTAGGAGGTGTGCAGGAAACAGAGCCAGAGTGCAGGCACTGGAAAAAATGCCTGAGGACGAAGGTCCTGAAAACCTCCTGCAGGTCCGTTCATGCCAACCCCACCAGAGACGTCTGGCAGCACTGGATAGCTCATTTTACAGCGAACATTCCACACTGCAGAGCTGGGTGACGGGCAGGAAATGAAAGACTTTATTTTACAGTCACGGTGTATATTTATTTATGAACAGGCACAAGTTAACTTCCAGGTAGCAGCTGAATTCTGGTATCCTCTAACATGCATGTAAATGCTTGTTTAAAATTTCAATAGTGAACTACATTGCAGTGAAAAACCACAAAGCCACAGCAAAATTTCCTCTCTTTAAGAAAAACACACGGGTATTTCCACAATTACATGCAGCTCACAGGAAGAGAGAGGTTCTGCAGCCTTGTTAATACATTCTTCCTTTAAAGGACAAGAAGTAATCCTTGAGAAGACTTCAGAGTAAGCTTTCCAAATACAGATGCTTCAGGAAGGAAAGGTGATAAACCAGAGATGGTATCCACATGAGAATTTTTGTGTAAGGTTCTGGATGAAAAGTAAAAAGAAATCCTTTTATGACTGGTTTCAGAATGACACCCAACAAAACACTGCTCCAGGCAGCTGCAGAACCCCACAGTGGGGCAGCTGGGCTCCCTCATCCTGCACGAGGGGGACAGCATGGGGAGCAAAGCTCTGCTGGACCTCCTGAGCAGGGACTGAGGACAGGGCAAAGCAAGGGTCTCTTGGTATGGGGTGAAGGTGTTTGTGGTACGTGTTTTGGGGCAGGGGGGAACAGGCGATGAAGAGACAGCGGTTCCTGTTTCTGTGCAATGGGTTGGTGAATAAACCACCGGTTGAGGGTTTAGACTTCTGTTGAGTTATGAAGGGTGGCTTCAACAGAGACTGCTGCTGAAGCACAGCTCCACACACTTCCAGGACAGAGCTGACGCCTAAATCCTGCTTCTGGACCACAGCTTGGGATGGATCAAACACCCCAGATCGCTGTGATTGATCTACAGTTACACTTTATCAGCCAGAAGCAAGGGTGGATGGATGGCTGCTCCATCACAAGCGGGCTCCCCCGGCTGCCCACAGAGCAGGCTCCACAACCCTCATAGCATAGCATTAAGTGTCAGCCTGTGATTGCACTGATGAGGAAACGCTTCCCGAGGACTGAGGTTAGCTGTGGAGTTACTGGAGTCCCGGCACCGGCAAATAAGAGGCTCCATTTCCTAAACTTGTGGTGCGCAGTGACGAGAGCAGCTCAGGGGAAACGGCGGACAACCTGCCGCTGCCGGCCCTGTCACTCACACCGCACCCTGTGGTGCCCGTACCCGCGCAGCCGCCCACGGGGCGAGCTCCGTGGCGGCACTGCCCGGGCACCGCGGGGCCGCCCAGCCCCGTCCCGGCCCGCGCTGCTGCGGCGCGGAGCGGGCGCCGCCGCGGCCCCATTGTGTGGCGCGGCCGCGGCTGCCCGGAGCCCGCCGCCATTTTGTGCCGTAGCGGTGAGCGCCGCGTCCGGGCCTCCGCCGGGGGCCCGAGCCGCCCTCCGCGCCCAGGCCCCGAACCGGGCCGCGCTCCCCCGGCTGCCGCCGTGCCCCGAGGCGGCGGGCAGGGCTCCTGGCGCGGCGCGGCGACCCCGGGGCTGATGCCCGGCACCTCGCCGCCAGGCCAGGCGTGAGGGCCGCCGCCGGTCCGCGGCGCTTCCCGGCCCTTTTTCCCTCCCAGGCCCTTGTCCCCTCCCCGGCCCTTTAGCCGATGCCGCCGCTGGACGAGCCCTTGCCCAGGCCGCGGGCGTAGCGGTGGGGGCTGCCCACGCCGCTCTTGAGGAGGCGGGCGCCCGCCGCCCCTCGCCCGCGGATCAGGAGAGCGAGGCCCGGCCCCGAGGAGCGGCCGCCGCTTCCCGCCCCATCAGGCGAGGGGCAGGACACCCACCCCCGAGCCCCTCCCGCCCCAGCCGGCCGGCGAACCGTGCCGCCGCCGTACCGCCATGAAGATCAAGGACGCCAAGAAGCCGTGTAAGGCCGCGGGCTGTGGCGGGGCGGGGGGCGGTGTGTGTGTGTGTGTGTGTGTGTGTGTGTGTGTGTGTAACCGGGTGCGGGGCCGGCTGGGCGGCTGGCTCCCGGCCGTGGGTTCGAAAGCTGTCGCCTAGGCGCTTCCCGGTCCTGTGCGTCCCTTTCTAGTGGGGCCTCGCAGCGGTTCGGCGCTGTTCAGCGCTGGCGTTGGAGGAACAGAAAGTCACACAACCTGTTCTGGGGATGGGTGCTGCCTTTGATGGAGAGGGCGCTTGGTCAGCTCCCTGAGCACCTGCACTGGCGGCTGGAGCTGCCGCAGGTTGTTCTAAGGGCTAGTGAAAACCAAATATTAGGAATAATTGTGAATAACCGGGTACGAGTTTTTCATTAAAATACCCTGAATTCGCCCGTTTAACAAGCACAACTGTAACCCTATTGCTTACTGTTTATGATTTTGGAATACCCTGTTTGTTTTGGCAGGCACACACGTGGTTCAGACTCAGCTGAATGCAAACAGAATGTCTAATACTACTGGTACGGTTCTGTGGGGAGGGAGAATTGGATTGAGTAAAGTTAGCCTACGTACAAACTGTTTTCCCAGTGTAACAGATACACAGCAGCGCAAGTCAACACAGCTGTCAAGCTTACTCAAGTGTAACTAGCAGAAAGGGATGCTCCACTGAGTTAGGCCATCTTTATTTTGTCATCATACTTAAAGGCTTATTTTCAGGGTGAGTTACCATATGGAAAAGATGGCTAGTCCGGAAGAGCTGGGCCTGCTGTTATTCTCAGTCATCTGACATGCCTGACTTATGAAGAGCATATTGAAAGTGTAGATATTAAATACATTGTTTGAGCAGCACAAGAACAAAATCCCCAAGTGTGTCTAAGACAGGAAGTATTAGTGTAGCTCTAGAACTAGCTATAAACATTTGTTTCTTGTGGTATGTTAAAGAAACCCTAAATGTGCAGCTTCTAGCATGCAATTAGCCATCGCCTCTTATTAGTGCAGGTGTGTGGAAATTCCCAAGTTGACTGTAATCATGATTATGAAGAGGACAGTTCAGACAGTGTTTGTTTCTCTGGTATAACACTTAACGAATTATATCAAGACTCTGAAGTAATCAAGTGGCTATAAGACATTATAGTGTTTGGTAATTCAGAATGGTAAGAGTATGGCTGTTTCTACTGTACAACCTGCTCAAGTTCAGAGGAGGCTTTGCTGGGCCTTAGAGGCTGTTTTCTGGAGTGGTGGATTTAAATAGCAGTGCCAAATGCTATCAAGAAGTTTCATCTGCTTAAATATGCTAAATTTGTAGTTGTACTCTTCCAGTTCTTGAACTTGGACTTTGCTATTGGCTTAATGATGGGAATTGGAAACAACTTGAACTGCGGAAGCAGTGAGGGGAAGGTTACGGTGTCAAACTGTGGTGTTTATTCCATCTTGACTCTTCAACATATTTTGAAGCCAGTGGCATTTTTGAAGGTAAGAGCACTTAGTACCTTAGACAATAAACCTTAAAGCCATTCTGCAGATCACTGCTCCTGGTTAGTTACACTGAAGTGGGAGAGCAGCTCAATGTTTTAAGAGGAACAGATCCACAAGAGCACTAAAAAGTCTGTGGATGTTCAGGGCCTTTGGTGCCTGAGTACTGCTGTCAATTTGGTTTATGTGCTCAAGTTGATCTAAAAGCTGAGTTGGGCTTTCAATACCACTTCTAGACTGTTTAGATACAAATTATTTAGTTTAAGACAGTTGTAGATACTTTTCAGTAAAATTGCTGAGTGGATATACATTTCTTATGTGAAGCCAGTATTTAATTCTCTGTGCTGGAGCCACATTTGATGCAGGAGAAGAAGGGTTAATCATTATTTAACAGGCAGTCTTTAGTCTGTTGTAAGAGCCTGCAAAGTGGAGTTTAGAATACAGCTTTAGCCTACATGTACTTGTATCTGTGATGCGATTTCTCGTGAAAGAAAGCATGATTGCACTGACAAAGTATCTTGTCTGTCATGAGAGAGGTGAGGGTAAAATGGAGACACCTCCACATTCAGAACTTCTGCTGTGGATACACTGCCCAGGCATGCTTGTGTGCTCCTCCCTTCCAGTCTTCACCTGGCTGATGCTGTGCCTACTTTGTTGTTGTAAAAACTGTGAGAAATGCAGCTGAATTTACGGCACAGGGCAGCTGGGGTTGCCTGTCTGAAAGAGGCTGTTTAAATTCCCTTTGCAGGTGTACTTGGTACTTAGTGTAGCAGTGGAAGCTGTAGAGGTTGTGAAGTGTCCATCTTTACAGGATCCTTGAAAAACTTCAGAGGCCTTCAGGTATAGACAGGACAAAGCTGTAGTTGATCTCATCTCGTGTTGGCAGTTTTCCTGCTGGTGTGACAGAAGTTGGACGAGATGACCTCCAGAGGACCCTTCCAGCCAGTATTTGTGTGATAGCTCTTCTGAGGAAACGGGGAAGAATGGCTGGCAATTTTAAGAGAAACTTCCAAAGGTTACTTGGGGGTGGAGATGATAAATGTGAGAGCAGAGTGCCTTGCAGAGCTGCTGCTGCGTGGGATCTGTCTAAAGGGAAGAACAGAGCCACTTATTCAGACAGCTCTTGGTACTGGTGGGGCAGGCAAGGCACTGCTAGGAGGAGAGTGCCAGCATGCTGTGCTCCTCTGGTGAGCCCTGCAGCTTGGCTCTGGAATGGACTGCTGAGGCACAGCAGGCACTTCTCATGTTTACTGTGCCGTGTATGTTACTCTTAGTCTGGTGCTTCTAATTGTTTATTAAAGATAATTTGAGAACTAATGCAGGTCTTTCCCCTGTGGCAAATGGAGATACCTTCGTGTGTGAAAGTGTGTAAGTAGAGATTTGCGAAATGCTGTAGCAGTATAGAGAAAAGATGAAAACCTAAAGTTTATTTTCTCTAATGCGGTTTTACAGACGTATGTAGTTTTAGTGGACACACTGGTCTCATGCAGTAAAATTGGTGAAAAATATATTTAGGTTGCTGGGGAATAGCTTTTAAATTGATATTCCTGTTCACAGGACTTGCTGCTTAGTCTTGTGGTATCCTACCATTTTCTTATTAGTCCTTGAAAGCTGAGTATTAGCCCACAGCAGATGTTCCAGGCTCTCATTTCACTGCAATTGAAAAATGTATTTCTAATAACGAGTTAATCCTGGCAGGCACAGTGTTTGAATGTGTTAGTGTTAGAGTATGCCTCTAAGCATGCTGTATCTCACTAGAATCAAAACACCTCTCCCCGAAGAGCCTCCTGCTGAATGTCGACAAAATTATCAGAATGAGCAAGGAGGGAGAAGCTGGTTTGTCTTGTGTTAGCTTTCCATGGCATCCACTTGTAGATGTGATAAACCTAATGAAGAGCAGTTACAGTAATTGCCAGTTAACACCTGACCTCCCACTGGCAGATGTGGCCCTTCTGTGGCGTGATGAGAGGTGGCCGAGTGGGCAAGTGAAGAGTTTACAGAGCTTGATGGAGAAGTCCTCCTATGGGAGGACTGGGAGCATGTAATAGTGCATGTCAGGTAGAATTAACACCCAACTTTAATGTATCCAGCCCAAATCTATTTTGAGCACGACTTGGGATATTTGAACCAAAAGCCTGTGACAAGAGTAGTAAAGCAGAGACCCTCTCCAGTGAGCTGAGGGCTGAGGACACTTGATGTGCACCTTTGCTCTGTTGAGGCTCACAGGCACACATCCGTGTAATACGGGCGCAGCAAAGGCCACTTGCTACCTGGCCACAGGGTGAACCCCACTTGATGAAGCAGTTCAACATCCTTTGATGTGTTTTTACGTGGACCATCACATATGGTAGCTGCCTTAGACTGCTCACTGATTCAGGTGCTAGTTTATCGTTAAGTTTTACCCTGCTGTGTGCAGATGTTTCAGGGAATTAGCGGAAGCGTAAGGGTATGTGCGTGTACATAGAAAAGAACTCATTTGGAGAAATGGCAAGGTACATGTAGTTCATGTTTATAAACACTGTGTAAGTTATACAGTGTTCAGTATAACTTTTTTATAGTTAAATTGTTTGGTTTGTCAGTAATCAGATAAGAATGGGATCAAGGTTGTTTTGCTATCAAAGGCTACGTACCAAGCTGAATTAGTTTTGTACATCAGAACTGATAATAATACATACTTTCATACAGTGATGCTGTGCTGCAGAAGTGAACTTTTATTGTCATTTTATTATTATTTTCCTTTCTTGTATTTTAAGCCAATATAGAATCATGAACTGCAGCGTGCTTTGACAGTTGTTCCCAAGCTGTGTTTGTACTTCAAGTGCAACAGTCTGGAGGCTTAATAATACATAAGTATTCTTACAAAGATGACACAGAACCTGGTAGCTGATTCTCTGCTGTTACTGACAGTTCTGAGATAATACTTTTATGTTGCAAAGCTCCCTGCTTGAATTAGCAATCAGTTACTCTTCTTCAAAGGTTAGCTCTTGATAATCTGATGCAGGGTTGACCCAGACTGTTATATTATCTTACAGTGAAAAGGAGGTATTTTAAAGGTGTTTGTGTTTCAAATGTGTGGTTACATTCATAGGAAAGCGTCCACTAGAAACTGTTTCTCAGTCTTTAGAAGCTAAATACAAATTGTGTTAAATGGAAGAATCTTATGCTTGACTGAAAAAGGGAAGTAGTTAAGTCTGAGTATGTACTTCAGGCAGCCTTGGATCCAAACGGGTGTACAAAGTCAAAATACTTGTATTTGGGCTGGGTGGAGAACTTCAAAGGTCCTCTGCTCTGCTGAAGCAGAACCCATAGGAAAGGAAACCACTTCAACGTTTGTGCTTGTATTGTCACAAGAAAGACTTTTTACTGTAATTATTTCCTTTTGGCATATAAAGACCTTGTATGATAAGATAAAAGTGACCTTAAGGTTGCTGCCAGAAACTACATATGCAAAGAACTTGAGAAGTGCATACGCAAGAGAAGAAGGCCTCCCTGTGTAGCTCTAACAAGTAATTTTAACAACAACCAAGAGCCATCAGCATGGGATTTCTTCCTAGGCAGAACTGCTACATGACCACAGCACGATGTGACAGTACTCTTCCCTGCAGAAAGCACTTTTCCATGTACAGAAAGCAGTTCTAGGGAATCCTCTTAAACATCCTTATTGTTTTACCTCTGAGCAGATTGCCTCTCAAAGCCGTCTTCAGGGCATGTGCAGAACAATCCGTTGCTTTATAGCAAAGATTCCTGGTTAGACTGTGTCTAATTAGGGACCACAGGGGCTGGTGGCAGAGCTGGGGAGTGATGGAAAAGCTGGATTTGGAATTAAGGAGGTTGGGTATTGTGATACTTGTTTTGCTTTCCTGTTGGAGACAGTTTGATGTGTGTGAAGTATCACATTAAACCATATGGATTTTGAATCCCCAGTTTATGTTCTACTTTACGTATTTGTCTCTTCTCAGTTATGTATCCTTAAAGAGAGCCTGGTGTGACTTCCTAAAAGCAGAAAGCATGTTTTTGCAGCAGTTTTACGTAGCCTATCCAAGGCAATTGGGTTTGTTGAGTAAAAAAACTCAATTCCTGCGTATCTTCTTTCAAATTGCAGCTGACCTCTGCGGAGAGGAGCTGATCTTCGGAAAGACAGGGCACTGCATTTGTTGTGTCAAGAGCAGTTAAATTCTCAGCAAGGAATACTTCTGAGCTGTGCATCACCTGTTGTAGTGTGTTATTCCTAGGAATAACAACAGTTATAAAGAGGGAGAGCTGAGAAAAGTCTTTTAATGACCAAATTCCTTTGGAGCTCTGGGAAAGGCCCAGTTTAATGAAGGTGGATTGACTCTCCTTATGAACTGAAGCTGTGGAATGGTGGTTACCGTTGCGCAAGTCCTCAGACCTGGTGTCTGCAGAGCTATAAGCTTGGGACAAAGGTTCTGCACTTGGTTTTGGTCTCATGCAGGCATGTTTCTTTAACTGGGACTGCCATAAGCATCAAGCTGAAGTCTGGGGATGTTTTTTTCCAAAAGGTTGTGCTGCTGTCATTCTGCTAAATCTCTCACTCGGCGAAGCATGACCCACAGATATAAGTGTAAAATACTTTTAGTAGAATTATTTAGGTATTCTCAGCCCAAGGTACGCGCCATGCTATTTTTGTCTTCCTCCAAGGCAGCTTTCAAATACAAAATTGCCTCAGAATTAATTTTTTCATGGATTCGAGAGACTGTACCAGCTACAGATGCTGCAGATATCATGTGTAAAAGTGAAAACTCTTGTGCTTTGAACATGCCGTAAAAAGTAGCAACATCACCTTAAGCACACACCCCCTGTCACAGCACTTCACACTAGAACATGTCACCCAAGGCTCTGGCCAACCTGGTATTGAACATTGCCAGGGATGGAGCATTTACCACTTCTCTGGGCAACCTGTGCCAGTGCCTCACCACCCTCACAGTAAACCTTATCTCTTAACCTGAACTTCCTTTGATTTAGTTTGAACCTGTCACCCCGTCTCCTAATGCTACAGTCCCTGATGAAGAGTCTCTCTCCAGCATCTTTATAGCCCCCCTTCAGACACTGGAAGCTGCTCTGAGGTTTCCATACAGCATCTCTTCTCCAGGCTGAACAGCCCCAACTTTCTCAGCCTGCCTTTGTGTGGGAGGTGCTCCAGCCCCTGATCATCCTCGTGGCCTCCTCGGGAAGTGCACACAGAGTATTCCAAGTGGGGTCTCACCAGAGCAGAGTAGAACTGGATGATCTTAAGGTCCTTTCCAACCCTAACCATTCTATGATTCTATAAGCAGTGTGCTCATGTATGTGTTGTAAAGTGATGCCCCGGTTCCTTGGATGTATGGCATGACTTAAAGTGGGTGTGTCGTCTTCAGCCGAGCTGCTGGAGGGGAGGACTCGTAGGAGACTCGGGCGTGCTCTCAGTATATTTTCTGAGTAGTCCTCTGTCCTCAATCTGTCAGGGGCCTTATTTTAACCCTGCAAATGAAATCACTTTCAGTAACTGGAAGAGGAGCTGATGTTTTCGCATGGGTTCCTGTTTTCTCCGTTCCCCCTTGCATCCAGATGGGGTGGATCCTGAGCCAAGATCCACCCAAAGGCTGCAGCAGTAGTAGGAGAGTTCACAAGTTTTCCATGTTGCGTCCACATACAATTACATTCTAGCTCTCTAGAATCAGTGTATTTCTAGTATTTAAAGGTAAGTGGAGCATGGATACATCTTCTATCCCTGTAGTACCGAAATTGTAGCCACTGTTCAAGTGATTATGTACTTACCATCTCAATGTATGTGTATCCCCTTCTCTGTCTGGAAAACAAAGTGGTTTTATTTTTTCTGGCTGTATCTGTATACAAATCAGTCAGGAGTGGCTTATGTACACAGGAATCCTTATAGAATATCTTCCTCTGGGTTGCCTATATAAGGAGTAAGTCGGTAGTCTGTGTGCCCAGAACTCCTCCACTTTGCAAATGAAAGTTGAGCAATGTACTTACCAGCCAAGTCTTGACAGATTTTCTGTAGAAAAATGGGAAACTTCTTGGGGTTTGGCACAGAGGTGAAAACTGACCTATTTCTTCTGTTTCAAAATCCTTAAACTGCTGTTAAGAACATTCAGTTATCACAGCAAACTGGTATTGTACAGGATCCATTTTCAGCATAAAACATGTTCTCATTTGAGTAAAGGAATAAACTTCCTTACAGTTCAACTGTTCTTGTTTTTTACTTTCAATACAAGATTTATAAACCTGAAGGTTTTCAGAGATGTGACTAATGCTACATTTGCAAACCCTTTTGGATCATTTCACATGGAATGCAGTGGATCGTCTGACAAGCAGGCATGATTTGCACCATGTCTTCTTTAAGCTCATCACTTCAACTTTGAGCTGCTTTTTCCTTCCTCCTTGTTGTGGAAGACCAGATCCTAGTTACTCAGTATGCCCACTAAGCAGGAAGAATCCCAAGTATTTTAGGTAATTCTTGCCTTGCTGTGTCCTAGTTAGATTCTGACTGACTCCTACAGACACTTTCTGTTCTGCTGGATGAATCAGCTTCTCTTCTTCTGTTTTGGTCTTGTGACATTGCTTATGACAAGGGGCTGAAACTTGGTGAGATGGATTCATAAATTACCAGTTAGTTGTGGTTAGACAGTGAGATGACAGATGTTCTGATGGGCAGAGTCCTGGTGCAGAGGAGTCGGTTTGCCGCTGTTAATTCATGTGTGACTTCATGCTTAGTCTGACACTGTATAGAACCGTTTGCTTTAACTTTTGCACTCCTGTTGTAAATGAACACAGCCAGACTTGACTCAACATGTTAAAGCATTTTGGTAGGCCCTTCTTCTCAAGGATAGGTCCCACTGGTAATGTAAATCCAACAGTTACATCTTTTTCATGATGACTATGTTAATATCTTTTTGATTTTGTTCCTGAGCTTCATGCTTCTATAGTATATGAATTGCATATGAAAAAAATAAATTGGAATTCTGCAACCAAAAAAAAATAAATTGAAATTCTGCAACCAACCAAACCACCCAGCAAGTTATAGTAGCAATTAGGAAATAAAAACACAAGCTTCCCAGGTGGATGCTCAGGATCTTATTTAAACTCACAAATTCAGTTTTAAACCCTCTTTCTGGGAGCTGACAGTGGGGAAACTCTCAGATGAAAATGGTGTCTGAGTCTCTGTTTCACCATACATAATAAGAAGATTTATTGATACAGGCATATTCAGATCATGGTCCTAGATGACATAACCCATATAATCCCTGTTAAGAATTGCATTCATCCCACAAAACTGACAAAGTACTTGTGGCTTTGTGTTGGTTTGTAGTACAAAAATTCTGCCTTCCTATCCAAGCTACAAAAAAAGAAAATTGGACCCTAGATTCATTAATCCTGATTTTCTGTGTGCTACTAGCTGTGTGTAACCTGCTTTCTCTCCAGTATGCATTGCAAGTCTTTGTGCTAAACTGTGTCAAAACTTATTTGAGGAGTGAAGGTTATTGTAATCCTTTATTCTCTGTTTGTATGAAAGATATGGGGTACTTTGGGGAGCTTTTAGTTGGGCTTTCTGAGTACATGTGACAGCATTTCAGTGTTGCTCATTTTTCCATTTTTACCTGCAGCCGTTGGGAATTTCAGTCATGTAGTGGAAATAGAACTAATTCTGTGTTCCTGTGGAGGTTTGTTGTTGATGTCTTTGTTGAAAAGTGTAGCATTGGTTTAGTCTTAAGTTAGGTGCTTTTGCTCTTTAGCAGAGCTAATCGACCCATTCTTGTATCTTCACAGCTTTCCCATGGTTTGGCATGGACATTGGGGGAACTTTGGTGAAACTTGCATATTTTGAACCTATTGATATCACTGCAGAGGAGGAGCAGGAGGAAGTTGAAAGCTTGAAGAGCATTCGCAAATACCTGACTTCCAACGTAGCCTATGGATCCACCGGCATTCGAGATGTCCACCTTGAGCTGAAAGACTTAACGATTTTTGCTCGAAGAGGAAATTTGCACTTTATTAGATTCCCAACTCAAGATTTGCCTACTTTTATCCAAATGGGAAGAAATAAGAACTTTTCCACACTACACACGGTGCTGTGTGCCACCGGTGGTGGCGCTTACAAGTTTGAGGAAGACTTTCGCACAGTAGGTAGCCTGTCTTTCCTTTTCCTGAAGCTGCTGCTGAAAGCACTGCTGGGCATGGTTAAAATAAGCAGTATGCTGAAAAAATGGAATGCTCAAATATTATTAGTTACTCATTTGTTTTCCAGTCTGAAGTATGATAATCTAGAAATATGCTTTCTGACCATAATAAACACAAAGATCTGATGCTAACAGCCTATTAGAAACTTCCACGAATGCAGTGAAATGCAGGATCCTCTGGAAGTTAACTGGGATTTTTGATGGGAAATGGGCTTAGACTGATGAGGTGCTTGGCTCACTGTGGATTTTCTTTCCTAAGCAGTCTTTGCTGATAGGTTTTCAGTGTTTGTGGGTGGGATTATCCTCATTAATTTAGACCAGTGCAGTTTTCAGAGGTCTGTGACAAAATGCCTGTCTCAAAGACAGTCTTTTTTCAGCTGCAGAGTGGTTTGGGGTTTTCCTGAGGTGATTTGACTTCTCTTGATGATCATAAGTGATCATTTGGTTAGATGCAGTTTCTAGGCGAAGATAGTTGTTACCAAGACTCTTACCACAGTATGCAGTGAGCCCATGCCCTGGTTTTAAAGTGGCTGCAGAAGTCTTGTGCTTTCAGAGACAAGACAAATCAGTAGCACAAAATGTTTGGTTTCAAAAAAATCTGCTGCTATTTCTGTTCCTGTACCAGTCTTGCATTGAGGTGGTACAACTGTTTGTAGGTAGGGTCACAATTTGTACAGAACTAATTCATTATAAGTCCCCACAGAAATATTTGATGTTCAGTTCCCTGATCTGCTCAGCTGTGAGGCTTCTCAGTCGTGTCATGGCAAGAAGGGCTGAAGCACCCTGGGGGATGAGGCGGGGACTGACAGTGCTGTGGCCTGGTACTGATGTCAGTCAGCAATGTGCAGTCCAGTCTGATTGTGCAATTCCTAATCTAGCAGCTGTGGGCTGCTCTCTAAATGTGAGCTCACCTGACTCACAGAGAGACTGGGTGCTTCCCCTTAGATTAGCTGCCTAATTGCACTCTTAACTGTTGGAACTCTGTGCTGCGGTAAGGGAGAAAGTGTGAGCGCTCTCTGAAAGCTCAAGAGTTCAGCTGGTTTAAGTATCATGTGAAATTACAGCCTTCCTGGAGTCCACATCACCTGTTAAGTTGTCTTTATGCTTTAGGAGAGATCAGCAGTTTAAATATCACATGCAAAACTGAGGAGGAACCACAATGAGCCTGAAGTCCCATAGAATTTCTGCCCTGTGGTTTTCTTACCATCTTGGAGTCTTAGTGAAGTTGTAAGAATATTTAGTATGATGCCATTGAGAGTTTTGTCCGCTGACATCTTAGAAATGACTGTTTGACATCTAAGGAAACCTTGAAAAGCTGTGCAGGTGTGTGAGTTTCATCATAAGATGACACTTGGTGGGGCTTCTCGGGTGTTTGGTGACTTATTTTTATTTAGATTGACGAAAAATGTGAATTTTTCAATGGCTTAGTGTCAGAGTATCTCAGAAGTTATCTCTGGATTTACCAAAGCAGATATTTATTCTGCCTGTCTGTTATTGATTGGAGTCTCAGATCTAGATTTATAGTCAGAGTCATTTGCTAACTGATATATTCAGAATTCACCTCTGCATTTTTTGTTGGCTTTATAGTGGGATTGAAGCTCCTGAGCAGCTTCTTAAAGTTAGGCGGTACAAGTACACTCACAAATCTGTAGCATGTTTAAGCAATGTTAGAACATGTTGACACTGTCTCTTTTCTCTTTTACCACAGATTGGAAACCTCCAGCTGCACAAACTGGACGAGCTTGACTGCCTTGTAAAAGGCTTATTGTATATAGATTCTGTCAGCTTCAATGGGCAGGCAGAGTGCTATTATTTTGAAAATGCCTCAGATCCTGAGAGATGCCAAAAGATGCCTTTTAACCTGGATGATCCATACCCATTGCTGGTTGTTAACATTGGTTCAGGAGTCAGTATTTTATCGGTCCATTCCAAAGACAACTATAAAAGAGTAACTGGAACAAGGTAACTTAATGACCTAAGTTGGAGTTGTTACTCTACAGAGCAATCAGCCTTCTGTTTTCAAAGTGGTTTCTGTCCCTGGCTCCCCACACCTATCCCTTCTCTGACTCTGTAGCATGGAAAAGTATTTATCTTCAGTTTACAGCTGCATTCAGTGAAGTCAGAAGCCCATTCCCATAGTTCTGTTATTGAAGAGATTTGGCAAGTATCTTATCAGATGATGAGTGTTGGACATGCTCTGTAGTGAGAGCTTTACAGGTTTTCTCCCAGGTTTTGAGAATGTACCTGGTGAACCTGTCTTTCTCTTGCTTCATAAGAATAAATATGTCTACACGTGTTTTACAGTTAATGATCAAGGATCGGTCAGCGTCAAGATGTTGGTATTTAGGGAATTTATCTCTAATTAAGTCTTCCAGCATACAGATTGAGAGTTTAACTATTTGTTAGCTCTTATTGTATAGTTAGCTTCTTGTAACTAACTTACATGAATGTTATAGGATCATAGAATAGTTAGGGTTGGAAAGGACCTTAAGATCATCAAGTTCCAACCCCCCTGCCATGGGCAGGGACACCTCACACTAAACCATATCACCCAAGGCCTCGTCCAACCTAGTCTTGAACACTGCCAGGGATGGAGCATTCACAACCTCCCTGGGCAACCCATTCCAGTGCCTCAGCACCCTAACAGGAAAGAATTTCCTCCTTATATCCAATCTAAACTTCCCCTGTTTAAGTTTTAACCCATTACCCCTTGTCCTGTCACTACAGTCCCTAATGAAGAGTCCCTCCCCAGCATCCCTATAGGCCCCCTTCAGATACTGGAAGGCTGCTATGAGGTCTCCATGCAGCCTTCTCTTCTCCAGGCTGATCAGCCCCAACTTCCTCAGCCTATCTTCATACGGGAATTGATTGAGAGCTGTTAGTGTGGTGAACCTTAAGCAAGAAAGCAGAAAGCTTGGTATGGAAGTTGGAGGGCTTTATCTGTTTTGTTAGCTGGATGGAAATAGTATTTCGTCTTTGATATGAGGAAGTAACTGTTGTTTTTTCTTCTCAGTCTAGGTGGAGGGACCTTTCTTGGTCTGTGCAGTTTGTTGACAGGCTGTGAAAGTTTTGAAGAAGCTCTGGAAATGGCCTCCAAAGGAGACAGCACACATGCTGACAAACTTGTTCGAGATATTTATGGAGGAGACTATGAAAGATTTGGCTTGCCAGGGTGGGCTGTAGCATCCAGGTAAGCAAGAGACTTTTTTGTTGCTTCTTTTGCTGGTCTATGGGAGGCTTCAAAACCAAGATTTTAACTGTTAATACAAAGAAAATTGCTTTCAGCAAACCTCTCCTGTAGTTAAGCTAAATGTAGTTATCCTAAATGTATGTATCCTCAGTTTTCCACAAGATTTAAAGCCACATGCAACCTGCTAGGTAGGTACTGAAGAAAGTGTATGAAGAGTGGATGTCATATACAGCTTCACATGAGTGAGAATGTGAAGTGATCACATATACAGCTTCATGTGAGAGAGAGTGTGAGGTGATCACAGGAGTGGCAAGACCAGACTGCAGAGGTGCCGTGGTTTAACCCAGCAGGGAGCTAAACAATACATAGCCCCTTGCTCACCCCACCATCAACAGCAGGATGGGGGGAGAGTTGGGAGGGACATGGGTTGAGGTTTACAGGGCAGAAACAGAAGGGAAAATAATAGTAATGGTAATGATGAAAGAATTAGAACATACAAACGAAGTGATGCACAATGCACTTGCTGACTACTCAAGATTTATTTCCATGGGGGAAGGTTATTGGTGATGTTACAGCTTCTCTACCCTCAAGAAATGTAAGAAGAATAAACTTTGGGAGTGAAACTAATATATGCATAAGAGAGTTCATTAAATTTTTGCTTTTATTCAGTAATAAGAGGTCTTAATTCCCAGTAACTTAATTCTCCCTCTCCAGCCAGCTGAATCCAGGCCTGTTGAGAGAGCATATGATAAGAGGTCTTAATATATGCAGACTTCACACTTCTAGTCAGTACATCTTAACTTGCTCTGTATATAGGTACTTGTTATTCTTGTTTACTTTTAAAGACTCTTAAGATCTTTAATGACTTTTTGAGTTTTAGAATAGTCTGAATTCTAGTTCTCTGAACTGACTTAGGTATGGCACAGAGTCCTTAGTGGTAAAATACCAGGCATAGCTATGGATTCTTGTCATTATTGCTATATGTAAGAAATGATCTACCGAGTATAGTAATGAAAATTCCTTTCTCATCCAGAACTCTTCATTTGTACAACCGAAATTGCAGTCTGTCAGCTGTTTTATTTTCTGTTTGAGGTTTGTTTTTCTGTCAATAGATATTGGATAGATACTGTGAGGAAGCAAGCATGAGGAGTTGGTTTCACCAGTTAAACTTAGACATTGACTTAATTTACAGGAACTAGATTTGGAGAGTAGTCTTGCTTAAGAATAAGACTGCCTTTGCTGTAGATGGCTCTTCGTGGAAGCAAAACAATCTAAACAGACATATTTTGTCAGGGGTCGTTATTGTAATAAGATTAACTGTTTCCTGTGAAGGAATAAACACGCATGTTGTAGTGGCATTTGTCAGATTGCTATATTTAATACAGGCTTAAAAAAGGAGCTACTTAAGAACAAACATGAGGCTTAAGTTCTGATATAACATAAAAATTATACTCTGAACAAAGGCACATGAATCACTTTGTGCTTAATAGAAATTTTTCCTGTTCTAGTTTTGGGAATATGATCTACAAAGAGAAGAGAGAGTCTGTCAGCAAAGAAGATCTTGCAAGAGCCATACTGGTCACCATCACCAATAACATTGGGTCTATTGCCCGGATGTGTGCAGTAAATGAGGTAAAGCCTGACAAGGAAATGATCTGTCTATAGGTCTATTATTTGGTTTCAGATTAAGTTCCTTCTAAAATAATGTATCAAAGAACAAGGAATTGGTTCAGAATATTTTGATTGTCTTTGGAGAAGTGGAACAAGGATATCTAGGGGAAGCTGATAAGGAGGCCTTCAGATGAGCTTTGTTGGGAAATGGAGCCCGCAGCCTGCACATAAATGAGGGAGCAGGGGAGCACAGGGTATTGTGATGAAAGGCCTTGAAGTCTCCTTGCAAAAGCAGGATGATTATGGGCCCAGCTTACGTCTTTGTACACTGACATACGCAGCATGGGATACAGGAGGACCTCTAAGTCCTGGTTCTTATGAGGGACTATCAGGACTTCTACTGGAAGGTAATATGGCAGATCACAAGCAAGCCATACTTCTAGGTGTGCTGGGGATGCTTTTCTGACAGTGCTAGGCACACTGACCAGGCAAGCATGGTGCTGGACCTGCTGTTTGTGAGTGAAGAACTGGTCAAGGGTTTCAGTTACAGCCTTAAAATAGTGAGAGTTTAAAGTCTTGGGAAAAGTAAAGAAGACGAGCAGCAGAATGGAGACTCTAGATGGACTTGAGTAGAACAGGATGCTAGTTCTGGGGGAATTTTGGAAGCAAGATGTTGTGGGAGGTTTTCCTAATGTCATAAATTGCCCAGAATATCTCACTGATCTTCCAGGGTAGCATCCTCATAGCAAAAAGTGGTATACAGACTGGCTAGGGAGTAGTACTACAGAAGAGAGGAGTGTGCTGGCAGTTGAACTGGACATGAATCAGCATGGTGAAGGCTGACCTTTTACTGAGGTGCAAGGACATAGCCAGCAGGTCAGAGGAGGTGATACTTTGGGCATGACCTCTTTCTTTAGGAATACTCCTCTTTCTTTAGGAATAGAAGATATGGGTGTCTGAGCACCAGGGGTTTCCTCATTTGTTATCAAGAAACTGGATAAAGTGAGGCGTAGTAACAGCTTTCTTAGAGGAGACTGAGAGTAGCTGTACCTAGAGCTTTGCTTAAAACCTATGGACATGATAGTCTTGGAAATACCAGCTTGTCACCTGCAGTGACCCTCCTGTTGCTTAGGAGCAGACAAACTAATATCTTTTTCTGGATATACCATATACCCGTTCTCCCTCAGTTCCCTTCTCTGTCTTTCTCTCATGTTGGTCTTGGAGTAGAAAGTTAATTTTGTGGTTTTTAAGTTAATTTTGGCTTTTTGGTTTATGGCAAATTTGATAACAATAGTTAAAATGAGGATGAAGTTGAAAGTACATACTAATAATCTGAGTCTGAAGCAAATGTAAGCAATGTATATTTAAGGGTGGGGGTAAAGCAGTACAAATCAGAACTCAAAAACTGCACAAAGCAGCTTATTTCAAGTTTTTTGGTCTAATTCCAACTATGTCACATAACTGCAGGGATACATAAACTTGTAGCTTGAACTGATGTATAAAGATAAAAAGCAATGAATTATTTCGGGTTCCTCCTGTAGAGCAGAATTATGTTTGGGTGCCTTAACAGTGTGTTTGCTTTGTCTTCACTGTGGACTATTGAAGATGGGGAAATACAAGTGCATGTTAGTCATTTGACTGCAGGCCTGCTAGTTTTTGTAACTTGGATATGAGCATTCATCTAACACTACTAAGTGCTTATTGAAGCACTAATACAATTAAATGTTTTGGTTCTTGCTCTCATAGCATTCAACCACTGTTTAATGTTGTTTCCACTTAATGTTGGATTTCTTTCTGTCAATGGGGAAAATTAAAAGTTTTTCATGTTTTTACATTTCACTTGATTGCAATTCACAGCTCACTTCTAGTGTTTAAGTCTTGGTCTAATGTTATGCTGAGGTAGATTGAGGTCTGAAGATGAAAGAAACATCTGTTATGTCTTACTGTCTTCGGCTTCTTTACAGTGCTGCCTTGTTGCATAAGGATCAAGCAGCATTGTACAGGGCTATGAAGGCATTGAGTCTCCTCTACTAAATACAAGTGCTTTTCATTCAATTTTACTTTTAGCTAGGCTGTTTCTTTGGCTTGATTACTGCAAATGCTCACGTAATTTGAAACACAAATGCTACTTCTCTGTAAACTAGGTCCTTCAGTTCTTGAGGGTTCCGTGGTTTTTCGTTTTCCCCAAGTAATGGTGTGTTGTAAAGTCTGGAACTTTAATTGTGGGTTGTTTGGGTTTTTTATTTCCTTGCTGGAGACAGCCTGTTCTTTTGTAGCTTAGTTTTTCAAAGCTGTGTTAAACAGTGAAAAGACTTAATCCTTTGCTGTTATTCTTTTCAGAAAATCAACAGAGTTGTGTTTGTTGGCAATTTCTTACGTGTGAATACTTTGTCAATGAAGCTTCTTGCATATGCACTGGATTACTGGTCAAAAGGGCAGCTGAAGGCCTTGTTCCTAGAACATGAGGTAAGCTTTGGTTCATATATCTCTATGTATTGTGTCACCCAAAATGCATGTATTGAGTAGCTCTCATGACTGTAATGTCCTGACACACCAAGTTCTCAGTAAACACTGAAAGTCAGAGGAGGTTGCTCACGCTGTGCTGGTTCTGTGGGGACAGCGTGCTCTGCTAGAGAAGTACTCAAGTTGCTTTGTGGTATCTTGGTTCACACTATATATCTTCAGAGAAGGACAAGAAAATGCTGAGGTCTGTGTCAAGGTTCAACAGTCTTTCTTTGGTTTTGGGTTTTTATTTTCACATTGGAGAGAGATCTAAAACACGGGCCTTTTGAAATACTTCCATTGTTCTAAACTGAGCTTGAGCAACATCCCAAAAGTCAAGACTGCTTTTAACAAGGACTGCTTTCATACTGTCACTGATACACCTTGAAGTTGTTGTGATTTTAGGTTCTGAGAATAACCTGCTTTTGGGCATGTTAGTCTAGATCTAGTATCCGTATATAATGCATCTAGATCAGTATGTAATGCTGAGAGACTTGGCCTGTTTTGGTGAAAATATAGGGAACCAGCATTAATTGCAGGTGCAACAGTTGGGAGACTTGTAGTTTCTTGGCAGTGGGGTGGCAGGTTTTGTCCTCAGTTTGATGGTTTGCAAATATAACAGCAGTACATCTATTCCCCTTCAGTGGATTCTCACAACTGTTTTCCTTTCCTGCTTATTCTGAGGCTGAACAGTAATCTGTCTTGGCACTAGTGGCTGCAGTAATAGCTGAATAGTGCCTTGGTAGTTCTACCCCTTCAGATTTGTTTTGGGTAAATTTTAAATTCCTGCATTTGGTCAAGTGTAGATTCCAGACACCTAGGTATTTCATAGTTACAGAGACAGGAAACATCCTGCTTCCCAAGAGGGGGAAAGTAATTCCACAGGAGAACACGGTTCTTTATATGCAGGTTAAGCATACACCCCAAAAATAGTGCTGCAGTGTGGATGTAATACTTTACAAAAGACTTGCAGTGAAAGAAACATTTGACTTCTACCTTAGGAATAGTGCTGCTCCTGGGTATTGAAGATCCTTTGGCAACCAGAATAGGCACCTTCTCTAGGAAAACCAAACCAAAGTTTGTTTCTGTGCTTTAGGAGTCACTCATACATGTCTTAGAAGTTCTGCAGTGTATGGGGAGGCTTGGGGTAAAATCTTCTGAAGTTAAGCTAGAAAGGAAGGGTAAAATGTTCCACAAAGGTCTACAAAATTGTTACGAAAGATAGCTGTTAAAAGTGTGTGGTGGCTTCCTGTAGCATTGGTCCATTGGCTGCTCTGTTGTCACTGAAGTGTGATTAGTGCAGAATTTACTTTAACCTGAAACCTTCTTCTGTTTGTTTTGAACAGGGATACTTCGGAGCTGTGGGTGCTCTTCTTGGGCTGCCAAATTTCAGTTGAGATACCAGATGTCACTACACTGAACTATTTTCCACCTGAATGGCACGTGTTTATGGCAATGGGAACTAAATCTGGGGAGGGGGGAATTAACTAGCAGATTTTCTGTAACTGCTTTTACGAAGTGATTAGCTACTGAATATTGCTATTATGAGGAAGAGGGTTTCACTCTGTTGGGCATTGAAAAGTGAATTGTTTGAGGATATCGTTTATGTTCTTTGGTACATGTAGCCAGTATTGAACTTTTAATATGCAATACATACTCTGAAAGCAAGCTTCCAGAAGAAGGAATGCCAAACCTTAAAGTGCTCAGCATGAAAATGTTGCAAGTTTACTCCTGAGGCTTTAGGCCCAACAGTTCTGTATATATTTTCTTTAGTTATACTATATTATGAGCACAATTTTCCATATGTACTTGCAGACAAAAGCCTTTAAAAACAATAAGGTACCATCCACAGGATGAGGAAGACATAGACAACTGCTTCCCCCAGTAAGAATAGTTATTTTTATGTGTAATGGGAATAATGGTTTCATTTCAGTGGGAAGAATGGAAACACAAAAAATCAGCCAAAGCAGCAGATTAAGCAGTTGATGTTTTGAAGGTTTTGTGAAGGTACTCGCTTGCCCTCTTCATTTCTTTGAAGATACAGCTGGTGTTTTGGGAAGATGCCCTCTGTCTGTGGTGTGATTTAGTCAAGAGTTTAATGATTAATGATGGCAGGTTTTGGGGTTGAGTTCTGAGTTTGGTTTTCTGGTTTTGGTGGGGCTTTTATGAGGACATGACTTGTAAAATGCCTTCTGGTGGGGTTTTTGGGTGTCTCATCAATTCTGACATCATGCATCATTATTTGTAAAGGTACCACAAAGCCTGAGAGAACTGGAGAAACCCATATAAAATAGACTACGTATGGGACCTTCTCATCCTGATGCTTTGGCTCATTTCTGTGGAGGTTTGGGAAATTTCTGCCCCATCCTACTAATTTGAAAATATTGTTTCTCCTTAATTTTAATCTAACCAGATACTGAAAATGAAAGGGTGTTAGCTTGCTTTTGGAGTTGGAAGGTTGGTTTTGATGGTGGAGAACAACATCAGAGTTTGTATTGCAGCACCAAACGGACCAATATTTAGTGCACTTGCGGTATGGAGCCATTCATCAAATTGTGGCCTTGGGATAAAATCTGTTCTCTGGAACTGATCTTTGGGGTTTTCTCTATACTTTTCCAGTTGTGATTATTGTGATAAGTTTAGTCCTGGAGCCAGGGCATGAGATCTGACACTTATAAGGATATTCTACAGTCATTAACTACATGACTCTGTGGACTGAAGAGCTCCCCAGTTTTTATGGTACCATTTTAATGTTGAATGTTTCCTCTAGGTGCATGAGGAGCAGTCATACTAGAACACATTCTTACCTTGAGGTTTAAGGTATTTTTAAAGCTGATTGCTCCAGTATTCCACAGCATGGCTGTGTTGTATTCACAGACCATCTACTTAGTGTGCTAGAAATCTCTGTGTGCTGTTTTCAGTCTTCTCTTCCTTTGCTTAAAATTCAAAGCCCCATAACTAACAAGTTTATTATTTTTAGTTCTTTTCTGTGGTGCTTTAAGAGTACAGTAACTTAGGGTAGCCAGCTCATGAAACCCAATGCCAGTTGCAGATGCAGTTCCATTCAATGTTGCTTTTCCTTGTACTCATTCTACCTTTCCATTGTGCTTGCTTTTATGTTTCATTTTAGACTTTTAAAAACCAAATCACACTCACAGTTAAACTGGTCTAAAGCTGAATCAGAGCACTTCAAACAAGAAGCTAATATGGTTCTTATAGAAGGTCTCTACATCTGCCATATACTGATCCTTTTAAGTTCCGATTGACTTTGGAAAGTCACCTGTATTTGGTTAGAAAATGCTGTAAAAACTTCATTTCCTGGGTGTTTTGACAGCTGCCTGAACATTTTGCAAACCACTTGCGTATTTTTTTTTTTTGCTAAGTGAGATATTTTCAGACACTACAGCTTGATTAGAAACAGTTCCTTCAGCCCATACTTATCACTGCTTCTTGTTTTATGATGCTGAAAGAGCTGCTCTTGAAGCAGTAGTTGAGCTTACTTGCATATTTAACCCGAAGCACATGCAGAAGATGGTAACATAGTGACCATGGTTAATTTAAACCATTTGAAGTTGATGTGGCCTAAGATACATTTTTTAAGTGAATTGTACAGAGTTAACAGAACAAATTAATGGAGTAATCCTTAAATAGCTGTACCATACAGAAACTACTGTGAGAATCAGAAAGCATGCCCTACCTCTGTTACTTCCCTTGAGCTTCTAAAAAAATTGGCTTGCTTTTACTAGTTTCATCATCACAATGGTTACTTCATCACAAGAGCAACCAGAGAAGTTGTCAAATCCTACTGTGAAGCCCAGGGTCCTGTATTTAAGCCACATCTTTGGATTTCATTTTCTCCTGATGTAGAACTTGTTACTAGTGTCTCTAAAGATTGACTGTACCACCAGTAGAAATGCTAGGCATCACAGAGAGTTGCAAGACAAGCCTTAAAGTCTTTTTGTCTAAATTTTCTTCTAATAGATTGAAAAGGTTTGTTTCTGTTATACAAATCACTCAAGGAACTGGCTTTTTCCTGATCTCTGTTTTTACTTTCACCCTTGCCATTTCTTTTCCTCAAAGCTAACTGGTTGGAACAGCTTTAGAGTGAATTGACTGAATGCGACGGGCTATAGTAGTGACCAGTTGAGGTTTTCTCAGGGCTACTGTTGTCTTTTCAAGTGGAACCACTTCTCTGGAGGAAAGTTGTGTGGTATTTCTTCCCAAGTACAACGTAAGGCTCACTGTGAATGCGTAATCCTTTTCAGCTCCATCAGTCATGTGAGTGCCTTTTCTTTTTCTAATGCAATGCCAATTTTGCTGGTACTAGTACTTTATTCATGAGCTTTCCTAACCAGTGTTGCTCACCAGAGAAATGGCAGGTGTTTGTTGGCCCTGGATGTGATCTCTTCAATCCAGTGTAGCTAGAGATGCCGGAAAAGCAGCATCAGCTTTCTACTTCCAGTCCCTGGAGCCCTTATCTTGGGTAATGCTTTTGCATTCTTTGGTTTCCCCACTCCAATTTGGTCTGTGTAAGTATTACACACAGGTTTATTGTATCAGTTTCTCCCTAAAACTGATGCAGGCTTTTAGTCAGGTAAATACAGATTATTTCTGGCCAAAGAAGTTCCATTTTAGATGAAGCTATTCCAAGTTGGTATGATTGTTAATCACTTGCACCTTTCTAGATCTCCTTGGGGTAACTGCAGTTTGAACAAGAAGAGAACTTCTGCAGTACATTTTGAATACTTAGCAAGCTGGAATTCAGCATATCCTCAGCATTCTTTATTGAAGCTAGCAGAGGTTTAAGTCTAAACACTTCTTCATTCTTTTCAGTAAAACCTCAATAGATTTTACAGTTTGGAGAGAAGCAGTGCTTGATAAACTTTCTTCATCTCAGAGTTTGGTCAAGATTTTCAAGGGATATTCAGATGTGACCTGCCTTTTGAAGACCTTTCCCCTCTCCCTAGCGTTCTGCAAGCAAGCCCCTGTGGGATTCTGCCAACACCTCCATTCATGGTTTGAGAGTTAGAGCATGGAAAGTGTATGAGACCATGCTGTCCCACTTAGTTGCAGCCTGTACATTAAGAACAGAAGTTCTCTTCTGGCTTCTCATAATGGGTTAAATATTTCTTCAGTAGTACTGTGAGATTCCTACTTGTATTTGCGTTGTTGATAGTATATATGCAAGGTGATTATATTGCCTTTAAGGGTTGTAATGCTGACTCTTTGTCTATCCAGTATAGGTCTTCAGGAAACGCCTACTTCCAGAGAAGTTGCAATAGCTTCTCATTTCTAAATGTTGCAGAATAACAGTCCAATTTTAACATTTGGAACTAACAGAAGTGTCTTTTATCTAGAGCAAATCTGTGCTTCTTAAAGACTAGATGGTATCTTTGGCATTCAGTTACTAACTTAGGTGAATGCCTGAATTTGCAGTCAACCTATTTTGAAATGTCACTTTTGCTATTCACATGCTGGAAACTAGATAGTTATAGTCCTGAGGAAACAGGTTAGCAGAGGTGAAGGTCAGTGCAGTTCTGTTGACCTGGTTGAAGTTGACTTTTTATCCTCAGTCCATTTACACACACAAGACTAGCTCTTAGTGTTTTCCTAGCAACAGGACTGTCTACATCCTTTATTTGGATTGTGTAGGCTTAAAACCCACGTAATATGTAAAAGTGAACAAAAATCTGTGGGTCAGATGAGAAGTCTTTGGCCAAGACCTGTAGGTCACATTGCAGAGCTGCAAACACGCTTGCCACATCCAGTTCCTGATTTGGTTGTATTAACTTTTCCATTTCCCATTAACACACAGTGAGGGGGGCAGACTTAACACTTGTTGTGGATGAAATGGGTGATTAAGTCCTCAGACATGACCATGGGAGATCGAAAATATGCTTTAGCACAGTATAGAGGGAGAATTCCCTGCTTACATTCTTTAAGTTTTACTAATATAGTCCAAAATACATCACCAGTATTCTGTCATCTGTGATAAGATTACTAATTCTGGAAGTCTGCAATTAATTTGCTTAGTTTTTACTTCACACATGTAAAGCATATTAAATATTCTTAAAACCCCACTTTCTGAAAACATCTCAAAAGATGCTGTAATGTATTTGTAATTATTAATGGGCTAATGGAATATGTTTGAGTAGTATAGGTTTGCATAACTGAGTGCCAAATCCTGCTCACTTCAGTTACTTGGGTAGATGATTCTCTTCAGTGGGGACCGTTTTAAAATGATGAGCAGGATTTGGCCTCGAGTTCTTATGCCTGGGGAACATAGTCGTGCTACTTTGCATATTCCTGCTGGTGCTAAATCTTCTGTTAAAAATAAAAATTCTAAATAGAATTTGTAAATAAAATATTTATGGCCTGGTCGTTTTGACAGACTGAAATTTTATCATTTGCAAATACTTTCTTGGCCTTATTTCAAGTTTCCCTTTTGTCTTTTTATTTAGACTATATGGACTGTGTTTGTTAGTGTGGCAAGTCATTGGGAAGGTTGGCTTCCCATGCTGCTTTCTGTAACGTTCCCCTTGTGCATTAGGATACAGATGACTTTTCATTGCCAGATTACAGTGTTACCCTTCATCTTGGTTTGGTTTGGTTTGGTAGCTGGTTGGACAAGTAGTGTCAAGTAGAACATGACTGGCATTTGTTCCCTGCTAAAACTTCCAAGAAAATCAGTCATTACTGGGGGAGGTTGTTAAAAATGCAAAAATATGCATTGAAGATGATGTTTAAAGCTAGATGTGTTCATTAGTCTTGCCTGTAAAGCTGGAATATGGTGTGTCAGTTGCTGATCTTCGCTATGAATTGCATTTCACCATTCTTCTAGCATCAATTTAAGAACATTGTAAATAGAAGCTTTGGGAGGAGTTATTTTAGATTCAGATTGTGCATTGCAAAAGAATTGAGCTAAAAGCCTAGTGAATTAGAAATTTGAGACGTGAAATTGCCACATCTAGAAGATGAAAATTAGTGTGTTGGTGTGATAAGATTTATAGGGCTTTGATAATCCTCACTTTTTTACATTCCTGAGTTTTGGCATTAAACAAAGGAGTATTTAATTTTCCATCTGCTGTCTTGTCATATTCAGGCCTTGTCATCACCAGCTGATATCTTCAAATACTTAAGTGAGTTAGCAAAACAAAATGGGTAAGTTTAGAAATTGGAAACCCTGGTAGGATAAAGTTCTCTGAAGAGCCATTTGCTTAAGTTGCCTTATTCTATTACATTGCACTCATGTTATGTCTCCGCTTTCTTGTTTACTGTTCAGACACTGAAGATGTGATGTACAAATACTGTGCTACAAATTTGTATTCATAAATTACTGCTCAATACCGTTGTGTCACCTGTTAATACAGCTCTTGTAAATGATCCCTTTCTGCCATCTCGAATACAGCTCTTGTAAATGGTTTAAATTATTTTTCTTTTCTAGATTCTCATTACTGAATGTACAGATCAGATCCCTTTAATAATGTCACTGAGGAATTTGATTGGGGCCCAAATATGGCCAATGCTGTAATTCATCCCATCAAAACTGTAAATAATTCTTTACTGCTTGTTTGCATGGATGAAGTTTGGATTTCCTTTACTTTGTGATAACCCAACTCCTCTGTGATGGGCCTACTTTTTACTGTTTCTTTTTCTGGGTTTATTACCATTTGTTCTGTGTGAATGTTGAAAAGTACTTTTGTCTTTTCCTAATAAATAATTTGAGATTCTTCATTGTTTGCCTACATTCCTGGGGTGCAGGGCAGGGATTTCTGAGTGTGGTTTTCCTTTAGCATGATAAATTTCTGTGATACTTGATACTGGGAGTTATCCTGTGTAGTGGTTTGAACCCAGTCAGGCAACTCGTTCACTCACTCCCCTCCTTTCTTTCCCTCCCCCCTACTCCCGGAGGGATGGAGAGGAGAATCAAAAGAATGCAAATCCCACGGGCTGAGATAAGAACAGTTTAGTAACTAAGGTATAACACAAATCACTACTGCTACCACCAATGATAATAATGATAAAGGAAATAACAAGGGAAGAGAATACAACACCTCAGCACCAGCCAACCAATAACTTGCCCTACCCCACCGGACCAAGCACCGATCAATACCTCCTCCAACCCTGCACTCCACCAGCCCTTCTGGGTAACTCTCCATTACATCCTGGGCATGACGTGCTGTGGTATGGAATACCTCTTTGGTCAGTTTGGGTCAGGTGTCCTGTCTCTGCTTCCTCCCAGCTTCCCCTCCTCCCTGGCAGAGCATGAGGCTCACAAAGTCCTTGGCCAAACCAAAACATCGCTATCAGCTCTGTTCCCAGGCCAGAAGTCAAAACACAGCACTGCACCAGCTACCAAGAAGGAGAAAAATGACTGCTACTGCTGAACCCAGGACATCCTGTAACATCTTACACTAAGGAAACATAACCGGTATAGTTTTCATGCAGTTTTCTTCCTCTCCTTTAGTAAAAGCCTGTACTTCATAGTTCTTAAATTGAAGCCCTGTTTTAAAAAACATCTGATACCCCAAGAAACAAGAGCATTGCAGTCTTGAAGAAGAAAGCATGCCATAAGCTTTTGCCTTCAAGTTACCTGGAGAGAAGTGCCAGTTCGTGCACACAGGTGGCAGTGATGGTTTCCTGTTGAATAAAGTACTTCATGTATCAGCTACATGTTATAGCTAAGCTGCAAGTACTCTTGTACTTGTTGGAATTGTACTTTGCTTATGTCTTGGAAAAGCCAAATTACATATTCCTGAAGTAGTTCTGACTGGATACCTAACGGGCAGGAAGTTGTCAGGAGTGAAGTCTGTGCCACAGCAGCGTGCTGGCGGTGCCGCTTGTGACACGCCTGCTGTGTGGGAGGCTGTTCTTCAGGGTTCACTCTACAGGTACTTTAGCCATCCAAACTAGATATTTGCTTTAAACTGCCACAAATGAACCTCTGGAAGTTCCATTCTGTGCTGTGAAGAAGAGCTCTGCACTGCAGTGAAATACAAGCTCCTTTACCAGTTTATGGCGTGTAGCTGGTTTGCATTTCAGCTGGGGTCCTTGCTGCTTCCTGGTGCAGCCTGTGCGCAAGCTCAGGGTCAGGGTAAGCTGTGTGAGCTTCACTGAGTTCTGTTTTGTCTGTGGGTCTGATTTTTAAAAGGAGTTTTTATGAAGTGACTTTCTCTTACTGCTAAGACAATTGAGCCAGCTGTATTTGAAGTGATACTGGGCTCAGAAACGCAAACCTCCAATAATCCTTGTCACTTCCCTCTTCCTACAACTGTAGATTAAAATGAAGTTTGGCTTTTGTCCCCTTGCTCTAAAGGCATTTCTGTCCATCAAGAGGTGTTCAGTAAGTACATCTACCTTCTGCCATTGCGGGCTGCAGCACGAAGGAGCAGGAGTGGTCACCATGTGCACAGCACGTGTGAGGTGGTGGCCTGCCTGCCCAGTCTGGAGGAGCAGAGCGGGCACCACTGCTGGGGACTCAGGAGCTCCCTGCTCTGTGTCCTCACACAGGATGGGGGAGATCTTCTATGCAACCTGTAAATACGTAGTTGAGAGAGTTACTTGGCGTCTGTGGCTCCTCATAACCTTGCAGGGGCAAATTCCCTCCGGGAGCCTGCAATAACCCTGCAGCTAGCCCAAGGTCCTGGTGTGGGGCTGGAAGCTGGATGCACAAAGGGAAGTGGTGAGAGGAGCTCTGTTACAGCAGGATCGTAAGCACTTACAGAAGAAGCAACATCAGCTTCCTGTAGGTAAGAATTCCCAAGGACACAACGAAGCTCTTTGGTTCCTGAAAGTGCCATCCCAGGGAAGGACATGCAACTTGCATGTGGAAAGGAAGTGTGTGCACTGAGGTGTTTGAGGTCTCAGGAACATGCTTGAGTTGGGAACTTGGCAGATTCCTCTCTGTGTGCACACTTTATCCTTTAAATCCTTTAGATCCTGGCTAAGCAGTGTTGACTGAGAGAAGCCTTTGGCCAGGGCTTGTTGAAGCATCGTGCATTGTTTAGGTAATTATAAAAGAGATTTACATACCTTTTTTTTTTCCCCTAAAGCAGCTTACATATTAGGCAATGATGAGGGGAAGTGTTTAGCAGTTTTGCATAATGAAAGCTAGGAAAAGAGATCCAAAATGACAGTGTATTTCAAGCAGTTGATGAAATACATTCCATCAGCTGAGGGGGAAGAGTGTGAGGATTGTTAGCCAAACTCCAGACCCTGCAAGCCTTGAAAGGTAAAGGGCCTGCAGCCTGTGTGATATTGAAGCAGAGTAATCACATAAGAAATTACTTGTGAATTGAATCTTGAGTTGTTTCTGTGATGCTTGTCACAGCCCTCTCAGTTTGGTTGTGCAGGTGATTTTCCATCTATGCTCTTGTCTACCTATTCACCTTTTGTCACCAATTTGACATCATCTCACAGTTAACGTTGAGCCAAAGGCCTTGCTTAAAGTCAGGATATAACATCTGCTGCTCCTCCATTAGCTACAGAGCCAGTCATCACAGAGGTGCTGGGTCTATCAGGCAGGATTTGCCCTTGGTAAAGCCATGCTGCTCTGTGTGCCTGGACGTGTCTCCCAGTAAGACTTGCTCTGGGCACTGGGGTGAGGCTGGCCAGCCCATAGGGTCCCACATACACGTTCCTGAGGATGAGCGTGGCATTTGCCTTTCTCCTGTCATTGGGAACTTTCCTTGGTGGTCATGACCTGCCAGTGCTCGGCTCCATCCTTGCCCTCAGACAGAACCTTGCCTGGTCCCATGGCATCAGATTTGCTCAGCCACCCCCAATGCTAGCTGTCAGCTCCAGAACTGATGTCATCTGCAGCATTTGGCTGGTTTCAGTTTAAAGTCCCTTACCCCGTGTCTGTTGCGATTACTTTATTACAGCTAAGCACTTCACTTGAATTCCCCAGCAAGGTCCTGCCAGAGGCCACATGTCCCTAGCAGCGAGCTCAGGACACCAGGAACCATTCTGTGTTCTCATGGTGGGTAGGTAGGCCTCTTCCCAGCACAATCCCCAGCAGTCCTGTCACCTGCCTGTCTGAAACTTTTCTTATCAGAAAGAACATTTTGTTTCATCATCTCAGTGCTGGTACACTGGAAAAGTGTAACATCTTCTAGGGGAAGATGAGAGGCTTTGCTCAGTTCTATGTTTCATTTTCATGCAGCTACAGTTCACGTAAGGAACACCCTGCAAGGGATGAATCTGATTTAAAATCTTAACCAAGACCTACAGGTTTATGGCTGGTTATTAGCCAGGAGATGAGGCTGCAGGCTGTGAGCAATACAGTGTTCTGAGGGACTGTACTGAGGGTGTGGAAGGTTGTGAGTCTTTCACAGCCCAGATGTGTCCAGAAATGCAAATTCTCGAGCTGTCCCTGATGTCATCTGCTCCTGCGCTTTTTATATCCCAGGCTTTGCTGCTGTTTGCTGTCTGTGGAAAGTTACTGTCATCACTGGGTGGTCAACAATGCCGCTTCCCAGGAAATGTGTAGGACGTACAAGGGTTTACGTCAGCCATTTAAAACTGGGAGGAAAAGGCATTACTGCTGGAGGAAGACTTTCAGGTCACCACTGGAGAGCTGCAAGCAGGGCGTGAGGAATGTGAATTGTTCTGGAGCCAGCTCTAGGCTGGGGCTAACACCACCGACCTCCTCATGGATGCTCTGTTGCTACTTTCTACCAAGACCATTGCTGTTACTCATTTGTCGGCTGGTTAAGCAGAGACTCTGGTAAAGGATTTGCCTTTCACAGGAAGGCACGTTGCTGAGCTAATGATGTGCACAAACACCGCATGTGCTCTGACTGGAAAGGACAAGGGAGGGAAAGCCACAACCCAAGGAAAAAAAATTAAGTCACAAGAATCACAGAATGGCTGGAGATGGGAGAGCCCTCTGGAGATCAGCCGGTTCAACCCCTGCCAGGGCAGGGCACACAGGAACGTGTCCAGATGGGTTTGGGATGTCTCCATAGAGGGAGACTCCACAACGCCCCTGGGCAGCCTGTGCCAGGGCTCTGCCACCCTCAGTGGAAAGAAGTTCTTGCTCATGTTGAGGCGAAACTGGTTGTGGTTTAGTTCATAGCCACTGCTCTTCCTGTTGGCACTGGGCACCAATGAAGAGAGTCTGGCACCATCCTCCTGGCACCTGCCTTTGAGATACTGATCCCATTGATGGGATCCCCTCTCAGTCTGCTCTTCTGCAGACTGAACAGGCCCAGCTCCCACAGTCCCTCCTCATGAGATGCTCCAGACCCTTGATCAGCCTCATGGCTTCCACTGCCCCTCTCCAGTAGCTCCTTGTCTCTCTTGTGCTGAGGAGCCCAGCACTGGACACAGTGCCCCGATGTGACCTCACCAGGGTCGAGTGGAGGGGGACAATCACCCCCCTTGACCTGCTGCCACACTGCTCCCCATGCAGCCCAGGTCACTTGTCCCTCCTGGCTCAAGGGCACACTGCCAGCTCATGGTCGACTTATCCACCAATAGTAGATGGTCACTAAGGCTCTGTACTTTCTAAGTTGGCATCAGGCTAATTGCAAGTGTTCAACATCCAATAAGCTGGTCTCTTTTCTGGCCATTAAATGTATTTATTTTAAATTTGCAATTGATTAATCTGTCAGTTTGGGATATTTAATGGCAGGCAGGTTTTAGGAGAACCCCTGTTCACCATCCTCTGGAAACCGGTCTGCCTGACATGACCTGCCTGCCCTCCCAGATCCATTCTCTCATGAATGGCCAGAGGTCCTGCACTGGGCTGAGGCTTAGCATCAGTTTCTGATCTGCTGGGGAAGGTGATGAATTTCAGTAGCATGAGACCTTTTGCATATGAACTTATGCCTTCCTCAGTTCAGAAGCCTTCCAGCCTCTCTAGCCCTCATTTGCACAAGATGTGGAGCTGGCAGTGGAGGCTGTAGCTCTTTCAGCTCTTGTCAGTTAATCCATTACTAGCTCTGAGTTAACACCCCAGCTCTCTCTGGCATTTTATGGGTATTTATTTGCCAGCTCAAATTGAGACCTACACGAGACACTGAATGAAAACACTTCAGTCCTGCAGTTCTCACGTCCTTTGAGGATTGGGGTCTGATTCTGCTACCACAGGAAAACTGTCAACACGGAGAAGGATGGAGTGAAAGAGCCCTCAGTCAAATAGACATTAAATTCTGCTATGGGCCTGTTTCAAAACGCCAGCTCCTGCTTCCACCAGGAATTGCTGTAGGTTTTACAAGCGCCTTTCACACCAAATGCTGACACTCTGTGCTCTGATGGAGTGAGAACGGGACCTCTGGGGTCTCATAAAAGGTGTGATTTCAAGTTCTCCACTTCCAGCTGCTCTTCCTCGTACTGGGCCCGTGCCCAGGGAAAGGGGCAGAGCGTTGCCAATGCAAACAGCTCCACTGCCAGACTCAGAGAGGAGCTGTGGGCAAGCACTGCACTATGTGGAAGGCTTCCTTAGCACACAGATACGGCTACAAAACACTCCAGAGCACGTTCCAGCCTGGGCAATTGCTGCAGTATTCATTTGGAGCTGTTTGGTGACAGTTTGCTAGCTGTGGCTGCCCTGCAGCTCTGCTTTCATTTCCTCTGCATCAACCAACAAACCCCAGATCAACCCTGATGCAGAAATAACAGCTCATTTCCCACCCATGGCTCGAGAGGCGCTGCCTCAGCGTGGTGACTTCCCCTCCTGCAGCTGGATTCAGCTGATCAGGAGGGGTGGGAGTTCCCCCCCTCCTTGCCTGTAGCCCATGACAGTGACACTAGGTGCTTGCTCCATGTGTATCACATAATGTGACCCTTAGGGACATGGGTTAGTGGTGGCCTTGGCAGTGCTGGGAGAATGGTTGGACTGGGTGATCTTAAAGGTCTTTTCCAACCCAAGTGATCCTGTGATTCTATGTTTTCCTTTAAGTTGTCCAGCTCTTGTGAAATCTGGAAGTGAAGTCTCTTCTGTTGAGTTTTCCCTGTGTTCTCAGTGTGTATTTCCCAGTTTTCCGGAATTGACAGCAGTTTGGATGCGGGGGAAAAGTTTCTGAATCTTCACTCCCAAAAAAGAATTTTTTCTAATTTTTTGCTGTTAGAAATGGATCTTAACTCAGACTGTGATGTGCTGCTGCCATGGCAGTGGATGCAATGCAGCAGCATGTTCTCACATACATGAATGCAATCTCCTGACTTGCTTTGATATCAGCAGAGACTTGGACATCTTTTCTGTACAGCAGGGACAAAAACTAAGCCCTGGATTCCAGGTGTGGCCTGGCAAGCGCTGAGTGGGACAATGACATCTTGATATCTGCTGGTGCTGCTCTTGTTGGTGTGATCCAGCATCCTGTTGGGTGCAGTTGCATGCTGTTCATTCACCTTGAGCCTTGGTTCCCCAGGATCCCAGGTCCCTTTCCACAGAGCTGCTCCCAGACAGCAGATCCAAGCCTGTGCTGCTCTCCTGGATTGTGTTTTCCCAGGTGCCAAGACCTTACGCTTGTCCTTGTTGAAGTGCATACAGTTCTTGTCAGCCCTTGACAGAGCCTGTCCAGGTCACCCTGCAGGGTGGCTCTCCATTCCAAAGTGCTCACTCACCCACTAAGGTTGGTTCCATTGGCAAACTTCATCAGGGTACACTTGATACCATCACCCAGGTCACTTATGATGACATTGACCAGTGTTGGGCCCCATACTGATCCTTGAGGACCCCACTGGTGACCCCAGCTGAAGGAGCTGTTCACCACCACCACAGGGCGCAGCCGGTCAGCCAGCTCCCCCGCAATTGCACAGAGCCCTCAGGACCATAACGTGTCCATTTCTCCGTACTCTAGGGAACACAGCTTAGAACTAAGGCCACTTTCAAATGTAATTCCTAAGTTTTGTTGAGCTTTGTTTTAAGCAGCCTAGATGGTTCTCTGGGACACGTGCTCCATCTGGGAGAGGTCCCATGGGCAATGGGGCTTGGGCATCACTGGGATGTGCACCCACCACTGCTGGCCCCAGAGAACCTCTAGTCACAGGGAGAGCAGCAACAGTCACAGGCAGCACGTGGGCACTAATAATCCTGTTGAAGAGCAGCATCTGAAACCTGAAGTGACTTGAAATGTGTTTAACACCCCTAGAGCAGTCTGCTGCTGCTGCTGCTGCAGGACGTGTAAGCAAGCGTGGTGTGCAGAGCTGCTCATGGTCCTGCTGTCAGCATGCTCCACGCGACTGGAGTGCAAACCAGAGGGGCAGCTCTGGAGGACAGCATGAGCCTTTGCTCCTTGGAGGGTGAAACACTGGCACAGAGATCACTGTTCCTGAGCAGATGTGGTGCTGAAAGCGAAGCTGGGGTTTGTTCTTTGTTGACTCTCATGTTTGGGACGTGCAGTTTAACAGAAGAAACATGTTACGATGTGATTTGATGGCATAACAAGGCTTCTGGTCACTCCAGGAAGTATTAACACATTGCTTGTTTCTCATCACTTTAGTAACTGCTTTGCAGGATTTGGAACAGCTTTTTCCAAATCAGAGGGTGTCAACAAGATCCTAAAAGCAATGTCACACTTGAGAGCCTCCTGCCCAGCCACTGCAGCTCCTGCTGGCAGGAAGTGTTGCTGGAGCAAAGAAATCCCAGCTCTTTGAGAGACTGAACAGCTCTTTCAACAGCCCCCAAGCAAGGCGTGTTGAAACAGCACTTGTCACTTACATGTTTATTTGAAATGCAGCTCTAGTTTATAGCATCATTCATGATGTTATCCAAGCGCCTGTGTTCTCTGCAGAAACACCAGACTGCTGTCCTGCGCGCTCCTACTCCCACACATACAACAATATTGTTTTACTCCAAGGAGTATCCTTTTCAGGCTCTCAAAACGTGCTTGTTAGCTCTTCATTCTCTGTCTCCAGAGACATGGTGATCCTCTGGCGCTGTCAGTTTTTAACCTGGTACAGGCTTATAAATGTACCATTCTGAGGCTATGAAAACTAAAGCACACCACTGTCCTCTCAGCATTCCCTGGGAAACTGGGAGCATCTTATTTAAAAAATGCACCAAAGAAATCCTTTCTCCAGCTCTGGAGCCTGCTTTCCCTGTTCCCTGGCTGCAGACAGCCCTGGGGTGGACGGCTGGAAAACGTGCCTTCCGTTTCCAAACGTTACTTTCCATTCCCTATGTTTTAAGCAGGGTGTTGGGCCGTGTTTGCCGGCCGCTTGCCACCCGTCCGCCTGCAGCGCTGCGGGTGTGTGTCCTGTGAGCTCCCCGTGACCGGTGTAGGTGCTCCTGGGAGCCTGCAGAGGCGGGTGCCTGCAGCGCTGCACCCTGCAGCCCGGCTGCGGCAGCGCACACAGCCCGCTGCTCCTCAGGCCCGTCAGCATCAGCTCAGAGCTTGTGACAGCATCGACAGTGACAGCCAAGCCGGGCTGCAGCCGAGCCCGGGGCGGGCTGAGCCGGTCCAGCCAGGGCTAAATAAACTCCCTTTGGTGCCCATGTGCTGTTCCTATCACATGGAAGTGAATTGCTTGTCCAGCAGTGCCAGTAGCAGTACTCGCAAGCCTGATGTGCTGTATGTGAACAGGTTGCAGGAGCAGAGGGCTTGCAGATGTGCAACCCTGGGCAATACGCACCACTCCTGTCCCCAGACCCAGCCCTTGGGAGGGTGATGGAGTGAAGCTGCTCAAACAAGTTTTTTGTAATGATTTAGGCTTAATAAAATCTTCCTTAAGCCTCTAAATGGTTTCAGCAAAACTTGGAGTTGGGCCTTCTAAGTCATCTCTCATCACCTCCAGCCCTGGTGCTGCTCTGGAGGCAGGCCTGTGTTCCCTCACTGTAACAGCACCCTGGCTGCAGCTAATTCCTTTCCTTCTAAGGCAGCACCTCCTGGGTTTTGCCTTCACGCACATCCAGTGGTTCTGGTTCACACCCAGTTAATGCCTGGTGGCAGCAGCAGAGGAAATGCCTCCAGCTGGTGCTTACGTTTCGGTGTTTGCATGAACGTGTTCCCACCAGCCGAGCAGCAGGATCCTGAGCTCAGTGCACCCTCACTGCTCGATGTTTTCATTGTTTAAGGCTCGAAGCAACTTGGAAATGCTTAAAATAGAGTGAAAATCCCTGTGCTGGCACAGGCTCCCAGGCGTGCTGGGAGGCTGCTGGGCTCCTGGTGGAGCAGTTTCATATGTTCCACAGAGCAGCTATGGTAGAGCAGAATTTTAACTACCCAAACCTGTATGACAGATTCTCATTTAAGATGAAATCCACGACTTAGGGGTGGCAGAATAGCAAGTTGATTGAGAAGTAAGAACTGATGAGCACCATCGTGAGACTACCCTGGCTTCAATGGACTCTGTTACAGGAGTTCCATTGATTTCCACAATTTTCCACAAGGTGTTACATGCAATTTGGGTCGTATAAATTACAAATAACTAAGCCATTTCCAAGCCCTGTGTGTTGGGAATGTACTGTGTAACAAACAGCTCTGGGTGAAGGAAGGAGGGAGTGGGGGGAAGGCTTATGGGAAGCAGATGAGTGCTCTGTTGGCAGCTCAGCTGTGGGAGCAGTGGCTTGTCCAGGTGCAGAAACGAGCCTTTGTCTTTGCCAAACCTCTGACAGTTTGGCAAAGGCCTTGGCAGGTCTTTTCACACGGACGGGCTGAGCCCATGACTCATTTCAGCAGCTCTGGCCCTGGCCCTTCTCAGGACTCTGATTTTCCAGCCATGGAAGCTCCAGGCTATGTGCTCCCTGGGGTTAAGCTAATGCAGGTCTGCCCTTTTCCGACTGGGTAACATCTTGCCCATGCTGAGGTACCAGACCTGGGAGGGTTGTGGCTGCTGTGGTTGGTGACTTGGTTCTTGCTCATTGCTCCCTGAAGGTCTCTTGCCAACAGGGAATGCCTGTGTTTTCTTTAGGAGAAAAGGGATGTTAGACTATGTGTGGCCATTTGCCTGTTTCTGTCCTACCTGTAACTCTGACATTAGGTCCTATAGCTCTCCACAGGCTCTCTGCTGCTGCCCACCATGCCCTCTGCTACAGCATGCAGGTGACAGCTTGTGCTGGTTGTGTTTTTGGAAGTAATGAATCCAAAATAGGAGACACTGACCTGTGCAATCAGATGGGTGCAGCACCCCAGCCTTCTCCCACTGCTGGAGGGTGGCAAGTACCAGGGTCAGCAAAATCCAGTCTCACCAGTGACTGTAAGACAGCTGGTGCTGGGCTGAACGGGGCCATCCCAGTGTGCTCCTTGTTCCTGCCTTGCATAAGTAACCCTAAAACCTTGGCTGAACACTCCTCTTGAGGAAGAAAGAAGCCACCACCATGGCGCTGTTTGTAACAGAGGAATATGGCTGTGGGTGAGGGATACAGGCTGCTCTTATCACCAGAGTATTGGCAATTAATGTTAAGGATAACAGAGTTTGCTCTTTGCTTGGAGCGTGAATATTAACTAGGGATGTCTGATCTAGTTATTGCCTCCCTCTGCCAGGGAAGCCTCTCCCTTGGCATGGTCTGTTTTAGCTGTTGGACTGGAGATGGGAAGGAAATCTCTTATGCTGGCTGAGATGGCTGAATTTTGCATGTAAAGAAAAGCCCAGCATCCCTCTTACTCGAGACTTATCAGCACGCTTTGGAGGCAATGCTCAGCTCTGCCACTCGTTGCCTGCCCGCTGCAGACAGACATAGGACACTTCTTGGCTCGTCAAATGCTGTAAGGGCCCTTTGGCTATGGGAGAAGCCACTTGTCTTCAAACTGTGTGACTTCATTTAACTGTGAATAAATACCCCCCTGTGCTGGCGAGTAATGCTGTCTCCTCGGGCACCAGAATGAGGCAAGTTTAGCTGTTAAGTCATTAATTATCTTTTTTAACAGCATGCACATGCTCACACAGCCCTCAAGTACTTCTGAGAGTGGCAGCATCCAAACACATCGTCACCATCTGCAGCCAGCTCAGGCTAAAACATCACCCCATGGCCTCATTCGGGTGCAGATGAAATCCAGATGCACAAATACTTGAGTCCTCTACAAGGGAGGTGCTGAATGATGCATAAAACCGGTTGTATCTTGGCCTTTCATACTGTGGACAGGTTCAGGTTATTTTTGCAGCCACTCCAATGACTGGTTGTTGGGGTGGTTTTGTTCCTATCTGTTGTTTTAGCATTGTGGATCATTTAAAAATGCTAATATTTCCCAAACATGTCTGCTGAGTGAGGATGTTTGCTTCATCTCGAAATGGCTTGGTATCTAGGGAAGTGCTTTGGCCCTTGCAGGAGTCCCAAGGCAGAGATGTGAATGTGAGAAGCTTGGAGGAATGTGGAGTGAATTTGCTGCTTTTTCCTAGCCACAGCTTTATTTTTAGCATGCTTCATGCTCCAGGGTCACGTCTGGGAACCAACAGGAGGTTCTTTAGAGCAGCCTGATTCTTCTTTCGGGACTTTGGATTTCTGACAGGTTTTCTTCTTTCCAGCTGCGGTATCTCCATGAGGTTGTGTAGGTGACTGCCCCAGGCCCTTTAGGCACGGGGTTAGAAATGAAGCAAAGCGCAAGGAGCCTGTGCTTGACGCCAGGAGCACGGCAGCGCTGCTGGGCTTGCTTAGAGGCACCGGGCCGGAAGGCGGCTCTGCTCTCTGGGCAGGAGCACGGCTGTCCCCACGCAGGACGGTGTCAGCCCGGCACAGGAGACACGGAGCAGAGCACAGCCCTTGGTGCGGGCAGCGGAGGGGCCGCTCGTGGCACGTCAGTGATGCTCAGTGCTCCTCCCATGCCCTGTTCCGGACCGTTTAAAACTCACATCACTTTTCTCAGCAGCAGAAAGAAAACTCCAATGCCCTGGGATGAGGCTTGAAGCAGAGCTCTGCAGGTGGCACAAAAGGCATTTAACAGCTTTTTACTATTAAAAAGCTCTAAGTTGGGTTAGAGGCATTGTCGGCATAACTGCAGTGGGAGGTGACGTGAGATGTACTGAGCAAACCGAAATGGGCATCACTTTTTAACTTCTCTGTCTCTGTCCCACTGCCTGCAATGCTTTTCCCCCTTCTGAGCAACAGCTGTGTTAAGCTGCATGGCCTGGCAGCAGGAGCTCTGCTTTGCCCTCACAAGGCTCAGAGGGTCTCTGTGACCCCCACAGCTCACAGGCACCAGGACTGAAACCAGCCTCTAGCAGGAGTTGCAGTAAGAGCGTGCCATCACTCTTCAGGTGGCTGCTGATGCTGCTTTTAAACCCGAACACCTTCACCATGTTAAATGTTACCTTTGTGAAAGGGTATCCTGAAGGCAGCCAGGGAGGTGTCTGCAAACCATCCTGTGCAGGGTGAGCTGCTGCTCCGAGCCTTTCCCTGACAGGGAGGAGTGGGGAATGGAAGCTTGTGTGGCCCTGATACCCCTGCAATTATAGCTGGGATGCATTTGCCCAAACCCAAAGCATTTGTTGAAATGGGAGCATACACACAGTGCTTTTCTCTGCACCATGATTCCTACTCTAAGAAATACAAGCCAAAGGATCAGCTGTGAATGTAAATTTGTACCTAGTGCTTTACCTGTGGCTCAGAACTATCCTGTCCGCTCTGCAACTCTGGGGAGGGGATGCTTCATGCAATGTTTCACAGCTCAGAGCAGCCACTATGCCTCTCATCAGCTGTGTCTCCAGCCCTCACATTTCCTTCAGCCAGGGGACATTAATTAAGTTGTCTTAATCAGGATGCAGGCTCACAGCATCAATCCCCAACATAAGGAATCAGCTTTAAAGACTCTCAGGGTGCTCTCAGCCCTCCCTTGGCTGCAGTTCTGTGCTCAGTGAGGAGCATCCAGCTGTGGGGCTGCATGATTTATCAGCTGAGGTGTCAGTGAGGAGTGCGCTGGAGCAGCCTGGTAAATGCTGCCGTGTGCTGGGCTCACTTCAACAAACACCACTGCAAGTCATTCCAGGGAGATGTCAGACCCAAACCTGCTGCCAACATTGGAGGTGGTGGATGTGGGAAGCCTGTATGTGACACCAGCAGGCATTCACAACCATTTTCCATTCAAGTTATAGCCCCATTAATTTCTTTTCCAGGACTGATTTTCCAAAGAGCTGCATTGGTGCTGAGCTACGTGTCAGGTATATGGTTTTGTACATATGCAGCAGCTTCCTTTGCAAAGCTATTTCATTCTCATGTCCACAATGGGGAGGAAACCTAAATTTAATGATTGGATGTGTCTCTAATTCTTTTAGCTCTTGTAAGAACATCCTTCTGTGGGCCCTATTTCCAGGCATGTAAGTAAATGCATATGTAGTAGAGGATTCTTGTATGTCCCTATTGCTGCATAGAGAGTGGATAGCACAGGAGAAAAGTGCTTTTGGAGCAGTATTTTTCTGAGGACAGTTCTCAGGTGACTGATTAATCTGTGTCCTGGAGACCTTTCCTGCTTGCATGCACAAAACCTTTGCTTAGGTTAATCACAGAATCCCAAACTGGGTTGTGTTGGAAGGGACCTTAAAGCTCATCCAGTTCCAACCCTGTCACAGGCAGGGACACCTTCCAGTAGAGCAGCTTGCTTCAAGCCCGTGTCCAACCTGGCCCTGAACACTGCCAGGGATGGGGCAGCCACAGCTTCTCTGGGCACCCTGTGCCAGGGCCTCAGCACCCTCACAGGGAAGAGCTTCTGCCTTATCTCTGACCTGAACTTCCCCTGTCTCAGTTTGAACCCGTTACCCCTTGTCCTATCACTACAGTCCCTAATGAAGAGCTCCTCTCCATCATCCCTATAGGCCCCCTCCAGATACTGGAAGGCTGCTATGAGGTCTCCACACAGTTTCTCTTCTCCAGGCTGAACAGCCCCAACTTTCTCAGCCTGTCTTCATACAGGAGGTGCTCCAGTCCCTGATCATCCTCGTGGCCTCCTCTGGACTTGTTCCAACAGTTCCATGTCCTTTTTATGTTGAGGACACCAGAACTGCACACAATGCTCCAAGTGAGGTCTCACAAGAGCAGAGCAGAGGGGCAGGATCACCTCCTTCGACCTGCTGGTCACGCTCCTTTTGGTGCAGCCCAGGATACGGTTGGTTTCTGGGCTGCGAGCGCATACTGAAGCCAGCTCATGTTCATTTTCTCATCAACCAACACCCCCAAGTCCTTCTCCTTGGGCTGCTCTGAATCTCTTCTCTGCCCAACCTGTAGCTGTGCCTGGGATTGCTCTGACCCAGGCTGGGGCAATAACCCACCACAGAGCAGAAACATCCTGCTGCACTTCTAGATCGGGCTGCTCTATTCAAAACAAATTACCATCAAAAATCGAAGCCCATGCCCTGCAGTGAGCGCACACCAGCGCAGGGGGTGGCAGGCTGTGACCCACCACACAGCGAGCAGGAGTTAGGAAGCTCGGAGAGGCGGGGAAAGCCGTTACACAGAGGGTTAGTGCTGCGCAACGGGAATGCGAAGGTGCCGCGCTTCCAGAGCCGCGGAGCCTCGCTCCTTATTTATGGCCCTGTGGAGCAGGGCCCGGCTGTGTTTACTGTGAGAGCTTCGCCTCGGGGCTGGGTGTGCTCCGGAGGCCGCTGCCCGGGGCGCTGCTTCCCCGCCTGCCCTGGGGTGTCCGTGAGCCACCTGCACACTTGCCCCGTGCAGCAGCGTCTCCAGGGCAGCCCAGGAGGCAGGAGCTGGGGCCCGGGTTCGCTGTGGCCCTGACGTGCTGCGGTCCCTGCAGGAGCCCGGCTCTGTGCGGGTGAGGATGGAGGCGATGGGGAAGCCCCGGCTGAGGCGGTGCCTCAGTGACCACCCCGGGGGCTCCGCCAGCAGGGCCTGGGATGGCTTCTGGAAGAGCGCGAGGGAAAAGCGCCTCACAGGTCAGTGCAGAGACAGGTCTGACCCCGCACGGGTGGGGATCGAGCCCTGAGCAAGGAATGGAAGTGCCTCTGCTTGTTTGTGTGCCTGGCTGAACGCTGGGTGTAGTGCCGGCGTGTCGTACCGGAGCACTCATCCTGCCTCTGTCGCTTGTGGGACCGAGCGGGTGTTTTGCACTGATGGCTTGCTATAGAGCTGTGAATATCCACATTTAGCTAGGATTTGATTTCCAGCTCTCAATAGTTCTGTTTTTCCTCTGGATGGAGTTTTGCAGACATTTTCAAATAGGAAGCTGTCGGCCCAGCAGTCTCTTCTTGAGGCACACGGGTAAGTTTTTAAGCTGTATGGACACAGGCAGTTGTGAGGACAAGCCCAGGAATAAGCCTAAGGGAGTAAACAAAGGAATATTCCCTTGGATGCCAGCTTGTAGCTAACGATACATAAAGAACTTGGGACAATATAGCAAAATACTCACGTTCTGAGAAACCAGCTGTTAGTGCACAGACTAACACGGTGCTGGCCTGTTGCCTGGGGAGGGAAGTGCGAGTGTTGCACGGCAGGATAAAATCACTGCTTATGAAATGCATGCTAAGTAAAACATCCTTCCAGAGCAGTGAGGTGGCTGGAAGGACCTTCGGGGCCTTTAAGCCTGGTATGTTGTGGTAAAAATACACATGCTGTGAGGAATACCAGGTGTGTGAAGACAAGGAGCTTCTTGACTGATTTGAGACCTGGCAGATTTTCGGAGTGAAGTTGATACAAAGTTTTGGGTAAACCCAAAGGAGCTAAACCTTCCGAGAGCATCTCTGAGTGTGCCAAGTATCGCTGTGTCCTGCTGACAGCCCTTGCAGGCAGCCTGGCTCTGGAAGGCAGTGCTGAGGTTGTTTTTAAGTTGAATTCCAAGGTTTTTAGTGGACAGGGGCTAAAAAAGCCCCAAAGCATTGCTCAGCTTTTGCCTGCACAGACAGCAGGAGGAGCTGATTTGAAGTAAGGCCAAGTAGGGAACTCCTGCTCTGGTTCATATTTTCTTCCTGCTGCTGTTTGTTGCTGTTATGCTCTTCTTGGGTGTTGCTGATGTTCACAAGGACTGTAGAGAGCAACGTGGGCAAAAATAAGAGAGCAGATAGTCTGTTGTAGCTTGACTAAAACACATAAAACATGAAATCCCCAATTTGACTCTTTCAAGTCTGGAAACACATGTGCGTCAGAGCAATGCGGGTTAAAGACTGATACCTAAAGGGGGTATGGAGGAGTAGGTGATTCTGAGCCTGGGACTGGTGAGAAAGCAGAGCAAAGCTCTAGCCAGACTCATTCTGCTGGTGTCCACAACAAATATTACTGGCTCTGTAGCAGCCGTGAGGCTAAACCAAAGCCTGGGTCAAGCCAACCCTTAGCAGGGAGCTTAAGAAAGGTCAGCTTTTGAGTTCAGGTGTCAGCTTCCCAATAGTTCTGTGTATCTGCACAAAATCTGCTGCTGCTTCAATCATGCTATGAAGAGCACAGATCAAGAGCTAACTGTTGTCATCCTGGGGTTGCACCATTTCAGACCTGCTGGAGCTGGCTGGATGCAGAGGCGGAGGGTGGGCTGCATGTGCAGGGGGAGCAGTGCCCGGCCCTGCTTGACTAGCACTGCCGGGTTTGGTGCCAAGCATCCCCCAGGATCACACGTGGTTCCGGCCCCGAGAGGCTTGGCTGGTGCATGTGCTTTGGAGCAAGGTTTCTGGTACTCTGCATAGTGAAATCTTATGGAAACAGCTACTTACAACTGCTGGACAAAAATATACACACAATGTTTTTTTTGGCTGGAACTGAGAACTTCTTGATCTTGACAAATGCAAATGCATGGCAAGACCCCTTAGAACTAGTTTGCTTCTCTGGCTAAATACACATTTTTACCCTCAAGTTTTCTTGGTTTTTAAGACAACCAAATAAACAACCTCACCAGAGTTCTCTATTTTACCTTAACAATGGCTTGTCTTTAAAAAGTTAAAATAACAAAACTAGATCAGTTCAGGATGGTGTCTGCAATCTGAGAACCTGACCCCACCTTAGGGTACTCCAGTTTTCCCATTTCATTTCCTAGCGTCAGCATCTCCAGTGTTTTCTTGGTGTTTCTCGATGTGTAATGGGTATCTATAAGAGCAAGCACGACTGAAAGCTCTTAAGAATGACTGCCCCAAAGCCCATTTCCTAAAGGTTTCTTTTCTTCTTCCTGATGCTGGGAAATCTGGGGCTGGTGTGGTTTGTACCACGTGGGATTTTGGGCAGCTCCTGCTCAGGGAATCAGCCCAAGCTGCAAGGGTCAGATTTGGGCCCCTCTTCATTTTTAGGTGTTTGATGTGACCTTGAACGCACATGGTTTTTCAGGAAGCCTTCCTAGGATGTCAGACGTGCCCTGTCCCACCCATCACAGGTGTTCTCCCAGCTCTCAGGCTCTGTGTTACCAGGTACACATGTCAACAGAGCAGACCCTCAGGCAGCCGGTGCCAGCTGGGGGGTGCCGGGCTTGGGGCTGCACTGGGGCCCTGCACCACGTAGCACAGAGGTGAACACTGGGCTTGCAGTTGGGATGTTGTTCCCCTCTCAGGCACATGGTCCCTGTCCTCAGCACCCCAGACAGGCCAAGAGTAATAAATGTTCTAGGGGCTGAAAATGGCTTTCTAGATTGTTTTGAAAGAGCTCAGTTGCTGGGTAAAGCTCTTTCCACCCCTGGCTTACATTCATCTTGTAGAAACAGGAGATTTTGTAGCTATTTCCACCAGCAACCCACCTGTCTCTTGCCAGCAAGACTTCCCCATTCCAGCCCTGAGACAGTGATCAAAATAAGTCAAAGCTGCAACCACAAAACTGAGGGATTTCTTCCCCCCCCCCCCGAACCTACAGGCACTTACACTCTTTCTAAGCAGACCTTTCAGAGGTGCCAAGGGGCTTGACTGTTATTGCAAACATCCCTGTTCCACTTTCAAAATGAAGCAAGTTACACTTTGTCCTGAGGTTGTGTTTCAGTTTGCAAGTTTATTGATGCTACAAGGCATGATACACCCCTCCTGTAGGATGGAGCAAAGGGGCTGTCAGATTAACTGGGGACTTTCAGTGGAGGAATAGGACATTGGGAATTGTATCTCTATGTGAGATCTATGATTTGGAGGTCTCCAAGGTCCTCAAACTGATTTGAAAACCCTCACTTTAATTTGTAGGGGCTGGTCATGGCCATAGGAACACAAGGGTGTTTTAGCTGGACTGAATGGTGGCACCAAACCCACAGTTGTGGAGCCACCACCCCAGACTGGAACTGTGGTCCATTGGAAGTGGTTTCTCATGTGTAGATACAAGATGTGCTGTTCAGCAGGAATGCCGAGCATGAGTGTTACTGAGGAGCAGAAGGAATTCTGTCGGGTGGATGGTTTGTTTCTTCTGTAAAACAACAGCCAGAACTTACATTACAAGTCTCCCAGATGAGATGAATAACGCTCAGCATGCTCAGGAATCCTTTCGAAGTGCTCATTGTTCAGGCATTTGCTGTCTCTCAGTAAGGTTTGTGTTATCCCTCTGTTCTCAGTGTTGGAAAAGCACAAGCTCCCACTTCTGGTGCAGGAGCATATCACAAAGGTCAGACTTCAGGACCACAGATTATTGCAGTTCTGGGTTTCCCAGAAAAAAAAAAAAGGTTTTAAATTAATAGCCCTGTTAATAATTGGAAAATATATTCCAGCCCAGCCTCCAGAGAAATGGCATTTCAAAGTATTTGTGCTTTAGAAAAGAACACTTCCAAAACAGAAAGTCTCAGTAGTTTCCTGTGAAAAAGTGCATCCTTCTGATTGAGCTCAGCCTACCCCTTCCCAGAGTGGCACAGCTGAGGTGGTACTTGGAAACCAGGCTATGGCTATCTTAAAACCCCACAGAGATCATCTCTCACTCCAACCTTTGGACTTCCGGCATTCTGGACCTCTGATTTTTAGGGTATTTAAATTATATTGAGCCTTTTACAAAGCTGTTCCCTCCTGCCATTTCACGTGCCCCATAATCATGGGCTTTGCCTTGAGGGCTGTGCTGATACATGTGCTGTTGTCGGTGATAGGGGTTAGAGTTGAGGCTTCTGTAGATACTAGATGTGGTCTGTTTGTTATTTGTCAGAGGAGGAAAAAGTATTTTTAATCTATTGTGTTTGCTAGCCTTACATTACAGAAAGATGGGTGAGAATTAGGCATGACAAACTCCTTGCTGTGTCAAAGTAATTCTTCAGCGTCTAATTGTATTGTTTTCTGCACAATAACAAAAGGCAGTATAAGTTATTGTGACTGAGTTCAATCATGCCTGAGATGATATTAGCTCTTCTACTTAATGGTATTAAAACCAAAGCTAACATCAAGAAAGCAACAGTATTCAGTAGAGCAAAAGCTGCATTTTCTTCTGTCTAATATTATTGCATCTGCTCTGCTCTAAAATCAATGTTGTGATAAGGCTTTCCAAAGGAGGAATTAGGCAGCTCCTCAGTGCTCGTGTGTTTCTGAGTCAATGCCGAGGAGAAGAAGAAAATAAAGCCCCACAAATGGCATCCGACCTGCTCCTGGCTGTTTCCTGGGCCGGCCCTTCCCAGCACTGCATCCCGCAGCACCCGCGGGCTTGGCGCTGAGGGCGCTACAGCAGCACGGCCATGGGGATCCTTCAGCAGGATGCCAAGCACTGAGTGACAGCTCATCCAGAGCCGGGTCCGATCCCGGGCCCCTCCGGTGCACCTTGAGGTCTGGGCTGCGTTGGGAAAGGGAAGAAACCCGTGCAGTGAGCGGCACTTCAGCCGCTTGTTTCTATTTTGGGATACAATATAAACCACACCGAGAGCTTTGGAGGGGAGGCAGCCTTGGAGGGGAGGCTTTGGAAATCGATGGCTGCGCGGCAGTCCAAGTGCTGCAGAGCAGGAAGGGCTGGGCAGCAAAGCCGCAGCAGCGAGGCTGGCGCTGCCTGCTCGCCTTTTCCCGGGGTGGCAGAGAGTGCTCTGTGGTTTTCCAGGCGGCTCCCCTGGGATCGCGGGAGCAGAGGGACCAAGACGCCGTCTGCAGTGCTAGGAGAGGGGTCCAGGCGCTCCCCTGGCCTCTCCTCCCTGCTCTGTCCGCGTTCTTATCCAGGGCACCGGTTGCCTCGACAGCTGTTTTGCAGCGTTGTCACAGGCACCCAGGGAGCTCGGAGGCCGGCGGAGCTGTGCTGATCCTCACAAAACAAAGCATGCCACGGCCTGTGCTGCATCCCTCTGTGCCTGGGGGGCACTGCAGGATGGAGCGAGGGCTGCCGCCAGCCCACACCTCCCTTTCCTCCAGTGGTGCCTGGCCCAGGTCCCCGGCCAGTGCAGCCAGAGATGCTTGTCCCTGGCCTCTGCTGCCCCGCACAGCTCCCCTGCAGCACTGAACGCACCAGCTCCTCCCCTGGGCTGGGACAGCTCCAGATGTGGGCAGATCCCCCATGGGCATCGCCAGGGTTGCTTCATCTTCAAGGGAGGTCACCGCAGGCTCTACATGCATCTTGTACCCTGATGCTGTCTCTGCCTGCCGTGTCTGCACACGGTGGATGAGCAGGCCTGGGTGGGAGCAGTGGGTTTTGCCATGCCAGCAGCAGTGCGCATCGTGGAGCCCAGTGTGGAGCCACTGGTGAGACCTGGCTGGGCTGGAGGTGCTCAGGGTGCTGCGGGAGGCAGCCGGCCATGCCCAGGGATGTACAAGGAAGTCCCCTGTTCACCCAGGTCACTGCCTCCTCTCCCAGCACGCTGTCCTGCTGAGGCTGCTCCTGGGCTCCCGCTGAGCAGGGCAGAGCTCTGCTGTGGGTGCTGAGCAAGGGGAGCAATGTTCCCCCCAGGCTCAGCCTGCGCTGCCCCTCCGCACCTTGGCACATCACCAACCACCCTGGCCTGCCCAGCTCCCCCTGCAAGAGCATTAAGACCAAACCCTCCAAATATTTTCGGGGGAGTACAGAGTGGTTTGGCTCTGTAGGGGTTGACATTTCCCCAGCTTTCTAGTTTTGCAGTCACCATCAGAGACTTGTGTTGGTTCAAGCCTTATAAGACATCCTTTCCTTGCCCATACATATTGGCCACCCATAGCCTGGCTCTGCTGGGCTTGTGTCTGAGCACACAGCTCGGCCGAGCCGTGCTTTGAGATGAAACATCTTGTGTTGACTCACTGTGACTTGGGTGACCTTTCAGAACAGACAGATGCACACGAGTCATGCTGGGCTGTGAGAAAGCAGCATGGACATGTTTTCCCTAAATATAAGGGACAGAGACATGGTTAGTGTTTTCCTACCCTGCACCAGATGCCAGAGCTCTAACACGGCTGCTTCCTGCTTGCCCTTGGCTCTGTAAAGAAGAACAAAGATGCTGACTGAGCTGAGCCTCCTCCTGGCTGCAGAGCACACCAGGTCTGGTGTGTACCTGCCTGGAAGCCTGGAGCACCCTTCATTCACCTTAAGGAGAGGTTTGGGCTCTGAACCAGGGGCAGCAGGGAAGCATGATGGACATCAGCCCCATCCCTTGTGACATGGGACTGAAGCGGTGTTTAGGAAAGGATCCGTAATATCGATCCCAAAACCTGCTGACTGGAACAAATCTCACCAGTTTGTAAGTGTTGGAAGGGCAAATAACATTGACTGCTGTTACTGCATAATCTTTAGGGCATTCATACTGAACCGGAGCCATCTACCTGGTGTCCTCTGGAATGATCTGCACAGAAAGGGGAAGAAGATGCCCTGCTCTGCTTATGACAGGATGGCTAAAACACTAATGTGACTTGTGCACACGAATTCCAGGTGACTTCAGCTTGGAGCTGAAGAAGGCTGGTCACTTTTCTGACAATTATTGCCACTGCTCCTGGGCTGCCATGCTTAGCACAAGCATCGCAGTTCAAGACAGACACTGGTGAGGCGGATAATGCTCTCACTGGAGGCCACGCAAAAGATCCATACACCAGGTCCCTGAAGTTTCTTCTGGCCTCATGGTCTTCAGCAGTGTTGGAGGGGAGCAGCAGGAGCCTGTGGAACCCCCACACTGCTGCTCCTGCAGAGCTGGGTCCCCAGTGAGGTGAGGCTCAGAAGGAGAAAAGCTCGTTACAGGAAGGGCAAGATGGTGATGTTCTGGTGTTGGTTCTGCTTTGCTTTCCTTCTTTAACATCAGCACCTATCCTGGAAAACCACCTCCACATTGCTGCCCACTGGCTTTCAGCTGCCCACTGACTGCCCACTGACTGCACCGCTTGTGCTGGCCTGAGCTCTGCTCCGGCTTTGTAAACAGGCTAAAAATACCATGGGGCTGCTCCTCGGGGAGCTCAGCGGGGCCGGGAGGCAGCGAGGGCAGCAGTGTCACCCGGGGCACGGGGCTGCCCTCCAGCCCTGCAGCAGCGGCGCTGACTGAGCCCCGCCTGGGGTCCTGGGGATGCCTCTGCTCAGGGAGTGCAGATCCTGCAGGAGATGTGGCCCGGGGAGCCCTGGGGCTGTGTGCGCCTCGTGAAGAGCAATGACTGCATCACTGCCTGTGTTGGGTTCTCTGCATCACTGCCTGCATTGGGTTCTCTGCATCACTGCCTGCATTGGGTTCTTGGCATCACTGCCTGCATTGGGTTCTCTGCATCACTGCCTGCGTTGGGTTCTCTGCATCACTGCCTGCATTGGGTTCTCTGCATCACTGCATGCATTGGGTTCTCTGCATCACTGCATGCATTGGGTTCTCTGCATCACTACATGCACTGGGTTCTCTGCATCACTGCATGCATTGGGTTCAGGGTGCAGGTACCAATGTGCTGCAGAGTGCTGCCTGCCCCAGGCAGGGCCACCCTGGAACCCAGATGTGTTCTGGGCCCTTTTCTGAAGGGTGCCCTGTGTGGGGCTTATGTCTCCATTTCCTCTGATTTCTGGAGTCAGAAAACATTATTCTTTCAGACATCCTATTTCAGAAGCAAGCAAAAGCTAATTTCTGTTCTCATCACACTGGTGTGGCTTATATGTGGCTGTCCTAACCACTCCTGGTCAGGATAACTGGGACCTGAGTGTGGATGTCTCCCTCCACAAATGCTACAGGAGCATGTTCCAAGTAGGAGCCTCATGAGGAGTTGTTTCAGTTTGCTATATATGTCTGGCAGCCACAAGGACCCTGTTTTGGGATTTTCCTTCATTAGTGCTTAACCTTGTTACCTAGTGTGAGACTGTGGCACAGAGGTAACCAGTAGTGAGTGCCAGTGCCCTGTCAGGCATCTGCTGTGTGCAGTGAGCAGCTGGAAATGGAGGCTGGGAGCAGCTCTGGTCTCCTGGCAATGCTGCAGCGAGCTCTGCTGTGCACACTGTCTGGCTTCTCCATCTCACTGCAGTGGCAGGTTGGGATGTCCCCAAGGTGAGCAGTGGCAGCGGGAGCAGGGCCTGTGCAAGCTGCCTGTTGCTGGGCAGGTCAGCCTCAAACAAAGAGGGAACAGGTCCAAAACTGAACAAATGTGTGTGGTAGGCAATAAACACATTAATGTCCAAACATGCTACTGGCATCCTCTGGTCTCCACCTGCCAGAAAGCCCAAGGGAAGCCCAAACCAGCCAGCACCCGGGTGGGTTGTGTGGTGTTTTTTGTAGCCCATCTTGTTGGGAGCCTGCTGCCTGTGTGCAACCATGCTCCCTGTAAGGACCATTCACTGTGGAGCAAGGTCAAACCGTGCTCAGCAGCCTCTGGTCGAGTCAGAATGAACGTGAGAGAGAGGTGGGTTTAAGGAAAATGTCCTTTGCTGGGTATGAGTTCCGATGCAAAAGCACAAGTTTTAGCAGGCTTTTCCCATTGCCTCTGGCAAAACTAGAGCTGTGCCAGGGGTGGTGTCCTCATTATAGTGCTGGGCAGCGTGCTCTGCACTGAGCTTGAGCATCTGGGCTGTGCTCCAGTTATCGAGGATTTCTCACTGTCAGAACCAGTGTTTTCAGCACCTCTGTGTGTTTCACTCAGCTCCATCCTCATTCAAACTACGTGTACCCTGCATTTGTGTCCTGACAGATTCCTTGCTGGTGCCCATGCCACCCACACCTTTGGCACTGTCACACTCAATCCCTGTTGTGAACTCGGTTGTAGATGCTGATGTGAGACAGCAGCCGAAGGGCCTGCTGCTGAATACCAAGGGAAAGAGAAAGGAAACGGCATGTCAAAGCCCTGCCAAGATGTGCAGAGCGGCTGGAGGGAGCTGTGACCGAGCTGCTCTTTCCCAGGGAGGATTCTCCACCCCGTCCTGGGTGGGATCTCAGCGGTCCTGCTTAAAGCCGAGCAGATGGGCTTGGAGTTCAGTTGCCCCGGGCAGGACTGCTTGCAGGGACACGGGAATAGCTTCTGCCCAGGACAGTGACACGCTGCAGTTCACCCTCCCCATGGAAGGTAGGAGGAGGTTTATTGTTTTGCCTTGATTATTCTATTTCTTTAATTTTATTACCAGAAAATGGGGCATGAGCTGTTTTGGGAGAAGGAACAGCAAAAGGTGTGGCAGTTCCCACCTGAGATGTGCAGCTTGTGTTTGGGCTTGGTTAGGCAGAAACCAAGAAGGTTTACAGTGATTTTGTTTGGGATTTAGAGAAAAAAAAATGTAGCTATTGGAAATGTTGAAGTCTGATGCTTTAGCATCTGTCACACGGGGGGCATTGAATCAGCAAAGCCTGATCTGTGAAGGAACGTGAGGGCTCTGTGCTCGGCACAGGTTTCTCCTCTAGATGGTAGCAGGTACCTATGACAGGCTCCAGTCGCTCCCGCTCTCCACAGCCACTGGGATTCGCTGGGAGGGGAAGGAGTCCTTTGGGAGTATATACACGGGTGCATGAAGACACGTCCATGTGCGCGGTGTGCTATGTGCCTCTCACACGTTATTAGCCATGAAATTCCACATCCTGGCCAAGAAACAGGGCTCTGTTTGTTCGATGAGGAATCCTGTGTCTCAGCACAAGTGACAGCGCAGAGCAGGCAAGGAGCAGGGGAGAGCACCGGGGGTTCCTCACAGGGCCACCAGGAAGCACCCTTAGTGCTCACCGCTGAAGCCTCGTCCCTGCCTGTGTGTATGACCGGGAGGGGGGAAGCTGTCCCGCCTGGCGCCGGTGGGCAGCGCAGGAGCTGGGAAGCAGCAGCGGTGCTGCTGGTGGGGAAAGCATGGGAAAGCCCTTGGGAAACCATCAGCAACGGAGAAGTGACCCTGAGCTCGGTGTCTCCCCCTGAGAGCCGATGGTAAAAGAGACGTGTTTGCAGCAGTGAGAGGGGACCCGTGGGGCAGGCACCTGTGCCAGCAGCAGTGGGATGGCACGGGCAGCGGCTGGAGGGGGCAGTGGGTGCCGCTTCATGCTGTGCTCCCAGACCCTGCCTGTCCTCCCCAGAGCAGGAGGAGGGGTTGGGGTGCAGGTCGGGTGTGTTTGCTGTCTCAGCTCTCCTGCCGTGTGCTCAGGTACCTCCAGCAGGGCCAGAGCCCCCGTGCTGGCTCAATCCTGGCATTGCTCTGGCCACCAGCTGGGCCAACTTCAGCTGCCACCTTTGCCACAGGCTTGTTTTGTAACGCTGAAAGGATCCCACAGGAACCCTGACAGATTTGCAGGAGGGTATTAAGTGTCTGCACGTCAGACAGTGCCTTTCATTCCACTGCTCATGTAAAACACTTTGTATTCTCAGGGCAGGAGGTGGAAGTGTTACAGTGAATTAGTGTCATGTCCCTTCCCAGCGATGCTCTCCTGACAGCCAGCCACAGGGCTGCTCATCCTCGCCTGCAGCGCTGCTCTCGTGTGGGCTTTGAGGACTGTTTGCCAGGACCACGACTGGGAACAACACTGCATTTCTTGTCCTTTGCCTCTCTATAAAATAAATCGCGCCGAGCTTTCAGCCCTGTGTTTGCTGATGCTCTCTGGCCAAGTTCTGAGTCAATTTATTTCTCATTGCTTTGCGTCACCCTGGCAATGTGCCGAGCACAAGAGCTGAGAAGAAACACAATTAGCTTGCTGCATTTGAGGCCAGGGCTGAGCATCCATCCATTGCTACACACACGTCTTCCAGGCAGGCGAAAAGGTCTCTTTTAAGGTAGAATATGAGTTGTCTTTTAGAAATGAATTAACTGCTGATGTCAGAAGATGGGAATGTTTTTTTTTTTTGCCAGTTATTCACTCACTTGGGGTGTGTGGCAGTGGAGAAACCTGCTGGGGTGCTGAAAAGGCCCCGTGATGCCCCTTACCAGCTGTGAGTGGGGTATCCCCTGTCCCAAGCACTCACCCTGTGGTCAGAGAGCTGTGAAGAGATGAGGAGGCCATTCTGGAAGCATCTTTATGTGCATTGCTGTTCTTGATATAACGTGCCATTCAAGCTTTTGAGTCCACCGTTCAGGAGCACTTCCAGGGTCAGCATTACCCAGCACCGGCCAAAAACCTGGCCCTCGTGGTCAGGCAGGACAGGGCTGAGCGCACACACTGCCCACTCTACCGGCTCCTCCACTGCCTCTTCAAGCATGCTTGTGTAGGAAAGGAACTTCTCTAGTGAATAAGTTATATAAATAAGTAGCTGGTTTATGCATTGAAACAAAGCTTTCTGAAAGGCAAAGCACAAAGGAAAGGCCCTGCTGACAGCTTGGCAGGCTTTGGTTGTGATGCCTGATGTCTTCTGGCTGCTGGAGCCTCGGGACCACATGTGGGTCTCAGCTGTGTTCACGAAAGTACATAAACACCTGAAGTAGGATTGGTGCTGAGCACCATGGTTTCAGCCCTGCAGGGCTGTGCACTGCAGACCTCACTGCTGCTCCCATCACCTTCCAGAAGCAGGGCAGGATCAGTGTGTTTGTATGGGTGCAGATGGTGGTTCTGAGAAGAGCTCAGCCCTCGTGTGCTGAGCAGCAGCTTCCCCAGTTCCTTCCAGCTCCCAGTTCTCACACAACAACGAGGATTCTCTTGAAATTTGACAGCTTTTCTCAGTTTTAATCCTCAGATTTGGTAATTGTTCCTTCCTTCTTTCCCAAAGCAGCACAGTAAGCGGATGATGTCCCTGATTCATGCTACCCCACCCTTGCATGATGGGCCTAGGCAAAGCCTATTGGTTTGATTTCTGTATTCAGGCTAAGATGGAATATGTCACTGATGACAATGCATGAAATCAAACAGTGTCTGAAAATAAGGGTGAAATATTAAATAAACCTTGCTATAGGATAGTAAGGAGGTGAATGTGCAATAGGGGTACACAGTGCCGGGTCTGCTGCTCCACCTCTCTGGTTACATGCAGGCTGTTCCCAGTGCTTTGGCTTCTGGAAGTGTTGGCAGAGCCACTGAGCTGGTCAAACACCAGCACTAGTTGCTGCTGCAGGATGTGGATGACAAATAGTGAATGGCCAGGCTCATATCCAACCCCATCTAACTCCTGTGCCTTGGCGCCACTGCAGCCGTGGCTCTGGAGCTGATGCCAGCAGATGCTGGCTACCTGGGGTGGGAGAAGGACAGGACCTTTTCCACCTAGAGCAGGGAAGAGCTGTCTGTTGAGGTGGATATACCGTCCCTTTCTGTGGACACTTTACTATGCCCCAGCACATCTTGGCCTAAGTAGAAATAGCCATTGTGCTCGCTGTTACACACGGATGGGTAATTCTGCATCCGAGGAGTGTGCGATACAGCAGACACGCCTGGGGCTGGCTGCCCCGGCACTTGTCAAACAAACAGCTTTCCCTGGGCTTCCCGGGTAACTTGCCACTAGATGTCACAGCGTGCTTGTGTTTGTGGAGGACCCGGGGTGCCGCTGACACTGGGGAGCCGCACCCAAGCCACCGCCAAAGTCCCTCTGTCGGACTGAAGCCCATAAATCGCATCTTGATGCCTGTTCTTTTCTTTTAGAGCGGTTTGGAAGCAGGTTTAGATTTCGTCTGTTATTCAGCAGAGAGGCCAACGAGGGGTCCATCTGCTGCCAGCCTGCAGGGTGATCCCCGTGGGACCCTCCCTGCAGGTATCCAGTGCCCTTCTCCCGCTGCAGGAGCACAACCTCTCCATTGCTTCAGCTCATCCCGCAGGAGTACACTGTGTGTGTTTGAAAAGCTCTTGCTCCAAGGGGAACGTGTCTTGCCATCGGTCCCACTCCCTCCAGCATGAGGCAAATGGGAGCCAGAGCTCGTGCAGCTGCCTGGTGCTGACCTCTGCCTAAACCATATCCAACAGCTATTTATAGGCACAGGAAACCATGCTGGACCTTGTGCTTCCTTTCTCATCCCAGCTGCATCTTTAATCAGCTCAGCAGTGCAGGGAACATTGATTTTGTGTGCTTTTTCAGAGAACTTTGTGCTGAGCAGGGGTAGAATGTGTACACAGTCAGGTTTGGGCAGGCTGGTGATGAGATAGGCAAGTCATCTTCTGAACTTGTCACGGCTTTATGAAGAAATGGGTATATTGTTAAAAGTCTAGAAGTAGATTCGAGTGTGCTGCATTTGCTGAATAAATAAGTAGTAAAATCATGGGATGGTTTGGGTTGGAAGGGACTGTAAAGATCATGTAGTTCCATCCAACTCTTTTCTTCTCCACATATCAAGAAACCAAAGCTGTTCCCATGCTGGCTCTACCTGCTATGTCAACATGTGAAGATGCTCTCATAAGGTGTAAGGGTTTTATGAAAGGGTCTAGGACTTAATGAAAACATTCCTAAAAAGCGTGTGGTTTTCAAAAGTTACCTAGGAAGAAAACTCCTTTTGAACCCTAACGCCCTTCAATCCATGGCAGATCCACTCTGGCAGTCACCACTGAAGCTGTGGACCCAGCGGGTCTCATCAGAGAGGGCTTTCTATGTTCCACGCTTCAACTGGTTTAGGCTAATAGTGACAGAAGATAGACAGCTGTTTAAAGAAGCTGGCAGGAGAAGTCACCAGGATTTTCCTTGAACTGCTTCCAAACTAGGACGTCAAACAAAGAAGAACTTGGAGAAACTGAAATGACACCTTGTGACCTGAATGTCAGGCATCGTGCTGCACGCACAGGGAGGAGATGTTCTCTGCCACAGAGAGGATGGATGGAGAACAGCTGCTGATCACTCACTACTGTTCATTTTCACCACATTATCATTTTGCTTCATCTGGGATTGTCCCCCCATCCATAGCACCAGTCCAGAGTACATACAAATCTCCTTTAGCCACAGTTAGTGACTGTGCCTTAATACTAGGAGCCTCCCAAAATACTTACTGTGCTGCTTTCTCCTTAGAGAATGAGCCCTGAGCCACCCTAGGAACCTGCAGGAGCTACCACAGCCAAAGGTGCTTTGAGCAGAGCAGGTTGCTTCTCTGGAGAAGAAGGGCTTATTGGTTAGGGATCACCCTCTGGAGCTGGGAGGTTGGAGTCCAGTTCAGCTCTAGGGAATGGTGTATCTTCACCGCATCACTCCCCTGTTTTGGTGGGGGTGGAATGCTCAGGATATCGGCAGAGAAGAGAAAAGGTGAGATACATATAAACACCAAGAACAGCAGCAAAAGCTTTTCTGGCCTCAGTGTCCTAAGGCCTGGTTTTGGAGGCAGTCGTGCATCGTCTGTGGGCTGGTAGCAGTTCCTAAGGGATGGCTGGGGCTGTGTTCCCTTGCCCAGTCTGGTGAACACAGCATCTCTGCAGCAGGCAGGAGCAGCCCAGCACTGGCTCCACATGCCCACCCTGGTCCAGGGGATGGGCAGAGGTGGGAGCTGGGGATTGGCATCACCCTGGCTCCAGCTCCGAGCAGCCAGCGCCTGCAGGGACCATCAGCCCGAGCCTCAGCTAGTGCCAGAGTGCAGGCAGGAAGCCTTCTCCTGCCTGGAGATACAGGTGGCACGGGAGGGCGGTGTTGTCTCCCAGATTTCCTTCTGTAGGATGAGGCTGGGGCTTAGAACAGCAACAAAATCCCAACACTTAAAAAATTAACATAAATCTCATTTTCTGCAGGTATCACCAATCTCAGATTAATTCTGCAGTATGGCCATGCTGCTGCAAGGCTCTCACACTGCTGTGCTTAATATATACCAGTGCATGTATTAAATGTATTTCTGGATTCATTAGGGCTTCTCAAGGAGAATGCAGACAATGTGCAGGCTGGCAGGCGGCTGGCGCAGGGCTCTGAGGGAGGAACCTGTGGGCACGCAAACGTGCAGGGCCTCAGGATCCCTTCCACTTTCTTTTTTGTACTGTTCTGTCACCCTCGCATGTGTCAGTGTTTTATTTGCACCAGTGGAAGAGCCTGGAGCCAGGCGATTGAAACTCCCTGAGGAAAGCCCTGGGTACTCTGAGGGGGACATGGTCAGCAGGGCTCTGAGGAGCAACTTCCCTAAGGCTGTGTGAGTGCTCCTGGCAGAGAAGTGCATCAGCTTCTCCCCCTCCTGAACTCAAAACCTGGCTTTTGCCCACTTACCCTTCTGGATTCATACATTCAGGCTGGTTTCCCTGCGGCTGAGCACAGTGCCCCTGGAGCTGTGACCTGCTGGTGCCAGGAGAGTCTGCACTTACTAGTTTAGAAGGAAGCTGCCTCTTCAGTTTGCTTCTGGGCTCCACATTCCGAGCTGCTTCCTGCTCCTGAGGGGCAGAGCTTGTCCATCTCTGGGAAAGGGAAATTCATCCCTGGGGCCTTTACAGGAAGCAGATGGATGGCGGAAATGGGGGTGGATGGGTGGATGGTTCTGCTCCAGCGGCCATGCCTCTCCACATGAGAAGGCAGTGATGATGCCCCACAGCCAGCAAAGTCTCCATGTGGAAACCCCCAAACCCATCCTGTGCCCAGAGAAAGTGCACAGGAGAGGAGCTGCCCAGTATCTGCCTGACTCAAGTCTCTGGCCCAGCATCAGCCCGGTTGACTCAGTGGGCATTTTCCCTTTGGCTTCAGAGCTGTGGGATTGTTCCTGCATGACCTGCTGCCCAGAGCCCAGGATCTGCCTGTGCGGTCAGGCGCAGCAATGACCTAGAATGCGGGGAGCCTGCTGGGGGTGAATGGGAAAGACTTGGACTGAAATCCCAAGGCTGCTGAGCATCTCCAGAGCCTCCAGCAGAGCCCACGTGCAGCCCCAAGTGTGGCATCCCTGCGGTCACGGCAGCAGCTGGCACAGGCGGGATGTGCTGCTGCCAGGAGACAGGGCAGGCTATGTGCAGGAGGAGAGGTCGCGCCTCCTCCTGTTCAGATGCTTGCAAAAAATGCATGAGCATTTTAATGGAAAACTGACTGAGGGACCCATGTGACTGAGGACACAGGGAATACGGCACCAGCACAAACACGGTTCTGACAGCTGAGAGCTTTGTGGTCAGGTAGGGCTGGTAAGCATGCTGCTTGCCAGCAGCTCGTTCTGAAGCTCAGCAGCCAACAGGCACGTTCTCAGTGCCACACACAGGGACGTGCCTACTCCAAAGCTGTTGCCAGTGTTATGCCAGCAAAGATGTCAGAGCCAAGTCACTGGGTGTCTTTGATCTTGGGTTCTCCCAACATAGTGCCAATAGGCAATAAGCTGTGTCCTTCAAGTGGGGGAAGCAGCATTTCCAGCAGTGGATGCTGAAAACTATGACACTAAAATCAGGAGATTTTTTTGAGTATTAATAGTAGCAGACTGCCCAGTGCTGGGTTACCTATGCAGTGAAATTAGCTATTCATATCTAATGTCAGCCCTGCTCTTGACTCTTTCTCCCCTTTAGCGAATCACGGATGCTCCCCAAGCTGCTTTCTAGCCATATGTTAAGTTGATATAATGCTGCTTTTAAGTCTGTGCAATTACTCAATTACTTCTGCATCTGATTGTAAGTAATATGCCTTTAGGGCTTCCATTCAGTTTTGCCCATTGATTTGCTGTGTGACCTTGAGCACAACATCAAACATACTTTTAATATTCAAAGGAATTATGCTCATTTATGCTCATGCTCTCCCCAACTTCTCAAGCAGAGTCTGCTTGTTATTTACTGCAGAATGTAAAGACAGAAGGTAACCTCTTCTCAAACACAAAAGAGACATGGGAGCCTAATTCCATTCAAATTCACCTCCAGTGATTTTCAAAGGAGCTTGAAGAGCCTAAGAGATACTAGTGAAAATGTCACCCTAGCTGTACCTCCAGGGCCTGGCATTACAGACACCTGGATTACTGAGACAAGCTCCCTTTTCGATCCACCCTGATTGCTGCAGAGCTTGCAAAGCATTAAGCATGCACATACTTAATGTCTGCTAGTGCTGGAGGGGGAGGAAGCCTCAAAGTGAAAACCTTTGTGCATTTGAAAGTGTTCTTAAGAACTTAGATGGCTCAGCGAAGCCCAAGGCTGAGCAATAACAGCTTCCCCCAGCTCCTGGGGAGACATTCTGGAGGGTGCTCTCTTCCTTGCAGTCACCTGCATGTTCCGTGCACTGCAGAGAGGAGCTTCTGAATCAAGGCATGGTGTCTGTCTGAAGAGAGGTCTTCTGGAAGAATGAGTGGTCAAGGGAGAAGTGTGACTCGAGCTTGCCCTGTCACTAGGATTAGCCCCTGACTGTGATGATCTGTGGCTTTTAAAATCACAGAATGGCTTGGATAGGAAGGGACCTTAAAGCTCCTCCAGCTCCAACCCCTGCCATGGGCAGGGACCCCTTCCACTAGAGCAGCTTGCTCCAAGCCCCTGTGTCCAACCTGGCCTTGAACACTGCCAGGGATGGGGCAGCCACAGCTTCTCTGGGCACCCTGTGCCAGCGCCTCAGCACCCTCACAGGGAAGAGCTTCTGCCTAAGATCTAACCTGAGCTTCCTCTGTTTCAGTCTGAACCCATCACCCCTTGTCCTATCACTACAGTCCCTAATGAAAAGCCCCTCCCCAGCATCCCTATAGCTCCCCTTCAGATACTGGAAGGCTGCTCTGAGGTCTCTACACAGCTTCTCTTCTCCAGGCTGAACAGCCCCAACTTTCTCAGCCTGTCTCCACACAGGAGGTGCTCCAGCCCCTGATCATCCTCATGGCCTCCTCTGGACTTGCTCCAACAGTTCCATGTCCTTCTTACATTGAGGACACCAGAAGTGCCCACAGTGCTGCAGTGGGGTCTCACCAGGGCAGAGGGGCATGCTACACACTTCTGAGCATTTTCCCTTGTGCATGTTTGTGTAAGGAGAAACTGTTTTTTTCTTTAACTTCATTGGAAGATCACTGGGAATAACACGGGCAGGAAGCAAACCTGTTTTCTGAGTACCTGAAGAACTTGTACCTCAGTTTCTGTGTATGTTAACTGACAGTAAGTGAGGCTTGGGAAAGCATCCAGTCTGGGTTTGACCTGGGAACCATTCTGTGAATAAGCAAATGCAAACAACCTTTCCTAGACATGTTCTTTGCAAGCCCACCCTTAGAAGACACCTCTGTAACGGTGTCAGTCTGGACAGCACTGGCAGTTCTCTCCTTCGTACTCAGCAGTTACTCTTAGGGTACAAATAGCTTCCTGGGGCCAGGGGGCGAATTGCTGGGGAGCCACATAGCACATAGAGTGAGGACATCTGTAAATAGGAGCTGTGCCATGCAAGCTGGTTCTTTGAAAGTGCTGCATGCTCCTTGCCTGTGGAACAGCACTGGGATAGATGCGATGTGTAATTCCTACAGCTACTCCAGCTTCTACACAGCAAGCCCTCAAACCACTGAGTTATCCAATATCAGTGAAGGGCAGTGAAAGCCTTGAGTGGTTTAAATAAGTAAAGCTAGCAAACCTCAGCTGTCTTCTGATTATTTTCTTTGAATCTGCTTCCTTTTCATTGCTTTTTTTATCCTGAGACATAAATAATGTGAAATTCCAGATCACCCATGGGTCCGAAATGTAGCTGCAACAGGGACTTCTGCCAACTTTTACAAAAGGATTTTGCTAGCATGAAAGAAAAATAGCTCATGCATAATAAACACTCCTCCTGCCCCATGTTATCCTTCTGCATTTAAGGTCAAACATCTCTGAAAAGAGAAAAGATAAAGGAGATGCAGAGAGTCAGCTGAAACAACAAACCAAACCTCTGTGTGAAGAGCCTCCCATCAGGGTTTGGGGGTTTAAACTCTTTGCAGCTACCACCACATCTTCTCCCTTGCCTGAATAATGCTGGGCAGTGCTTTCCTTTATACTGGTGTAAATCTAGCTCAAGCCTTGCCCCTGCCCACACTTTGTCCCTGGGTGCCCAGCAGGGCAGCCTGTGCTATCAAATTCATCACGCGTGTAAATCTATGCAGGACTTCTGCCCAGTTCTGTCAATTTGACTTCAGATGCCCTCAGAGCAGCTCCTCTGGACTCTAGCTGGTGCAATGCAGGCTGAATCTGGCTTAGTACATGCTGCTGTACCCTCCATGGAGGCTCCAGCCAAGAGCTGGTAATAAACTGATGGTTTTGAAATCCTTCCAGTTTTCTTTTTCTTAGTGATAAGATTTCTCTCTGTCCTGCCAGAGAAAATACCTGCAGGTTTCATTATCAGCTTCTGCTGCTGAACTGATTATGCATTTAGAATGGCTAAAGTAGGGCTTCTTCTTTATAGATAATGAGTAGAATACTTATCTCCTCCTTATATTAACTTCTTTCTCCAAGCCCATGCCCTCCTGATTCAAGGAAGACTGGTGAATATTTAAGATGTGGTGGGAGCATGCCGGAGATGAGGTATTCGTATGGTGGCCAATTTCAAATTCTACTGGTGTTTAAGTGAAGATGCTAAAATGCACTTGAAAGCGGACTGGCGGCAGGAAAGAGCTTGTGGGCAGTCAGGGGCTGCTTGAGCTCCATGTGCTGGGTCAAAGCACAGCTGCCTTCTTCCTGCCAGCCTGTGAGCTGCATGGCATGCACGACATGAGGTGGTCTTGGGGGATTCTGGTATTTTGGAACCCTCCAGGCTTTCCCCTAGGTGCAGTCAGAGAAAACATCAATTTTCAGGGATATTTCTGATCCAACACACTCTCTTTTGATCATTTTCTAGAGTCTGGGCAATCCTGACTACTTGTAAAGTCATCTCTTCAGCTTGTTTTGATACCAGAAGTTATAAGCAAAATAGTTCAGCCCCACTGACTCCTGTCTGCTGGCACCACCTGGACCTAGAAACCCCAGCTTACAAATAGTGGCTGCTCAAGTGTGCAGAGCACTGGGGGAGGCTGTACTCGTGTGAATGCCCACACGTGAGCTGTGGCACTCCCTAACACTGGTCTGCACATGGAGGCTTCTTTACCTTTCTGACTCTGCAAACTCCATTCTGTGGATTTTCCCCACCTGCCCCCTGGCAAGGGGCTCTGCTTTCACAGGGGAGCACGGCCCCCTTTGATGCTCACTGCTGTGTTGAGAAAAGGGCTGAATTCCTCTTGTTTCTTGAAATAAACCTGCAAACCCCTTGACCTTCCTGAGCTGGAGGGATGTGTTTACAGATTGCTTAATTCCATTGTCTTCCTGAGCATGTGAGAGAGATGGCACTGGGATGAAGGGAAAGGGAGCCAGAGAGCTTGTGACCAGCCCATTTCAGTATCAGAGGTAAGACACCTATGAATCCCATCCACTTTGCAATGTGCAGCCATTCCCATTAATTTTTGGAGGGTCAAGGAAAGGAATTATTTAATGGAGCCTATATAAAGGTCATAACTCAGCCGTATGCCAGAAAATAATCATCTGTTTTTCAGATGCGTTTCATTGTGTTTCATCTCTATTTGCAACATCTTCCGGTGCTTGTAGACTTCTAGAAAAATACCAGGATATCATTCTGCGGCAGCATTGCCACTGTTACACATCTTTACACTTCGATCCCTATCTCAAGTCTGGGTAGCCAGAAGAAACAAAGCTTATCAGAGGATGAAAGAGGCAAAACACATGGGGGGTGAGATTACTATACCTAAATTAAAGTGTATAGCTTTCTTTAAAGGCCTTAGCAGCTGGAAGAAACTCTACGGCAGAAACCATCTTCACTCTGAGGCTGTAGCACAGGCAGGTCCCGTGGGTATCATCACCAGGTACTTGTAATAATGTCACCATTTCCAGGACTCTTAGCATGAGCAGCATGGCAGGCGAGGAATTGCTAAGGGTAGCTGACTGAGGATAATGGATAGTAGGATGAAATTGAGAGGAAAAACTTAATTGGAATTAACTAGCTGAGAAAAGCCTCTTGATCTGTCAGTGAAATTGCTTCCCAAGAGCAATGGTGTAGTCCCAACCACGTGGGCATTTAAAGCCAGTCTAATGCCTGTGATTCCCTCAGTTAAGTGGAGTATCCCAATAATTGGAAGTGACACAAAGATTTATCTTCTTTGATTGACTCACTTTCAGAGAGGCTCATCTCTTTGTGGTGCTGCAGAGAGCTTTTGGGGCAGCTGTTTGCACTCAAACTGCCAGGAGCTGACAGTGTGTATCCATTGCAGCTCTTCAGATGTGTTCTTTGAAAAAACACCTAAATCACCAGAGTAGACAGTACTAATCAGTTTGCAGGAAAATGGAGCATCCTTACCTGGGGCAACCTGCTATCAATCTTGCTGTGCCAAAGCTCCGTTATCATACAGAAGTAGAGAGCCATTTAGGTGCATTACTGCCAAATGCCCAATCAGCCTGAAAAATTGGGCTGATTTTAGCCAAGACAATAAAAGGAAAACGTGTTTTGCCAAATGTATAAAAACAAATGGATGGTATTTCAGCAGAAGCTTCCATTTACGATAGAGTAGGATTAATCACAGCAAGATGATGGGAGTGGCATCCCACTGTGATAGCAGAAAAGCCAACGTGCAGCACCAAGCTGGCCCTGGAAGGTGTGTTTGTACTCACACTGCCCATTCACCTGCTGGTGACCGTGTACAACACCAGTATATCTCCTCTCTTGCTCTGCCTCCTCTGATTCAGCACACCTCTTCAGCACACCTTCCCCTTGTGTTTTGGTTCTTTCTAGACAGTGTAGATATGGCCTGGGAACTGGGGTGCCACTTTCGCTGTGGTGAAGCACAGCACTTGGGAAATCAGAATTTATGGCAATATTATATCTCAAGATGATTAGGGCATGAGATTTATTAGATAGGCCTAAATGCTTCAGGTTGGAAGAAGGCAGGAATTCGCTGTTGTGAGCAAATACGAAGTCTGCTTGGCACGTTTGATGATTGCAGCACCCGGACAAGCTTCTGGTAGTATCTGGTGGTTGTTACTTCACGCTTGCACGGCTGCGGGAGGACTGACTCACAGCCTGGCTGCTGAGGCAGCCTCCCAGCAGCACAGCAGCCTGTGGGCACACATTTGTGTGGAGGAGACACCAGGGAGAGGAGCCAGAGCAGCGCTGCTGGCTCCCACCGGTTTCCTTTGTGCAAGCCTTCCCCCCTGGCTGTTTGCTCAGACGTGTCCGCTTGCAGCCCAAAGGAGCAGCTTCCCTGTGCTTCCAGCCTCTGCCCACCTGGAAAAACCTCGGAAGGCTCCTCTGACGCTTCAGGCTGGATGGAGACTTGCTCCTCCTTACAGCTCTAGGGTCACGAATGGGCAGCGTGCTCTCGCTCCGCACCGGCCCCTGCCTGCCTGCAGGCTGACACGGGAGGTGTGGGGTGCGCGGCCTTTCCTCTGCTCAGGATGGGTGTGTGTGAGCAGTCCGTGTTCTTGCCCGCTCTCCCTACTGCTGCTTGGCCCCGCATGGGGAGAAAAAGGAAGCGAGAGAGCAAAGCAGATGGGAAAATCGGAAGACTGCTCCCCAGGGACACAGCCACAGCCCGTGATGGGGCTTGGGCACCACGGGGGGTTGCACACTTGGGAGGTGGGGCAATTTGGCACTGCCCAGCTCTATTTTGAAGCCATTCAAGGTTTCAAGGTCTTCAAGTGTGCAGAGACAGGTTTGCCTTTTGCATGATCAGTTGCACTGTTATGCCTCTGCTGTTCAGTGCCTAAATGAGACCCAGTTAGGGAAATGAATGTAAATGAGAGATGCTAATGTTTTGCCTGGAATGTTGTCAGGTATAGCACTCGAAGGAGAATATTCTGATTTACTTTTGAAGAGTAAATGGTTATAAAGGAGTTAGTTTGCATCTCACTGAAGCATTTGTTTTCAAACTGCTCTTTTTTCTGCTGTGAGAAGGTTGGGTTAAATATATCTATATAGAGACAGGTGGTTATATAGATACAGATGATGATATAGATGATATAGATAGATACAGATATAGATCTATATATAGATATATTCTATATTAATCTATATCTATATATATCTATATTCTAATCTATATCTATATTATATAGATATAGATAGATATAGGTATAGATGATATAAATATAGATATAGATACAGATATAGATATAGATATATAATAGACCCAGTGAGAAAATGCTGAAAATTTAAGGTTACCATTAAGGAGAGAGTTGATAGAAGATGGTTATTTAAAGATTTAGAGAGACAGCAAGCAATTTAGGCTTTGGGTGAGATCTGCAAAGCTAGAGCCAATAGGTACCCCAAGGAATTTTATTACACAGATGTATATTCCTTACAATACTCTCTTCTGTTAAGTTTTTTTTTTTCATTCCTTCTACCATTTGTAAAGTCCTCTCCGTAGATCCTATGTTCTGTTTAGCCTGACTGTCTCTGTATATGGGCCCTTGGGTTACCAAGTAAATCCTTTTCTCATAATGAAACAGCCATTCAGCCCGGAATGTCCCAGTGAATCATGTGGACATGGGCTGGGCTAATGGAGAGCCCTTTAGCTGAGGGACATGGGCCAAATCCAGCCGGTGATGGCCACCAAAGCTGCCCAGGAAAGGCACCTGCTGTAGAAGGCTCTGCTCTGGCTCAGACACCCGCAGCGGAGCTGCAAGCACCCCCTCTATCTGTGCTCCATTTGGCTGCTCTGCATTTTGCTCTGCCCCACCACTCCCAGGCTGCTTTCCCACAGCTCTTCTCCTTCTGAAGGTTCTGAAGAGTGCTGGCCTGGAGCTGCCAGCTCCTGTGACAAGCCACAGGTCCTGCTGCTCCCCATGATGGGCAAGGGTGCAAGTAAACAAACACTGTTGTAGAAGGATTCAGTCTTTACGAAACCCAGCTTTATGAAACCTACACTGCCTGGCTTTTAACAGCAGCAGCCCTGAGTTACATGGCTGGACAAGACACAGTGCAGAGATGAATTTCCTTTAATTTGTTCCACAGTAACTCACCATTTAATTTAACTGAGCCGTCCCTTGTTCTCCTGTGCTGGAATGATGGATTGTGAAATGCACTCCTTTAAATTAATCCAGACGCTTGATTTCTGTCAGCAGAGTAATCTCCCTCAGTGGTATGCTAAGTATGCTTTTAAAAGGTATGGTGAATATGAATGATATGCACTTGGTTGGTGATTTAAGTGTTTACACTTTCTAAACAGCACAGAAAAAACAAATATGGCTCAGTTGCATGTTTTTATAACCTCTCTGAAGTGATCGCTCAAATAACATCAAAAGGACTCAAATGGATTTCTAAATTTGACGGCTCAAGTGAGGGCAACTCCCCTCTCATCAGAGAGCCATCAATCTGAAATGGGGCTGAGCAAAGCTCACAATATTTCTGATTGCAGGGCTTCCATAGATCATCCAGAAAGGTTTCTACTGGAGCCATTAATGGTAAAATATTTCATGTGGATGCCGTGGCTATTTGATGTTGCAAAGGATCAGTGCTCTTTTTTTTTTTATCTCCCTATCTTTTTCTTTTGCTGTTTTTACTTCTTAAAGATGAAGTGGGCATTTCTGGAGAGGAGAATAAGAGGGAGTATGTGAGCACTTTGTATTTCTATGCTATCTCCTTTACAAGAGCTGCTAAAATTTATAGTGAAGTTGAGTAAGTGATACTGATGTAAACCAACCCATCATGTCCTACCAGCCCAGACACGCTCCCACTCTGTGTTATCAGGGGTAACAGCTATCTGACTGGCACAGTTAGACACTGCACAGCATTCCCTGTGTCCAGCTGGAACCTGACAGCAGTAGTTATTCTTAAATGTGGGAAGACAAGAGCAATCCTCCTGTTACTGAAATATGTGGCAATGCTTTTCAAGCAAAGGTAAATGTCCCTCAACTTTTAGCAACACAAGCTGTAGTATACACTTGCCTACCCAGTCATTCTTGGCAGGTTTACACCTACAGACAATGGCACATCTAACAGCTGACATTGACTGAAATCTGGGTTCCTGTGTTGTATGTAGGGGCAATGTGCTGGAAAGGGCACCTGGAGTCAGGCAGCCTGAAGCCTTTTATTTCACTGCCGGTGGCACAGGCAGAAGTGGTATTTTCTCTGCCAAACAGATTTAGATCATACTGAGAAATATGTAAAAGGCTTGTATTATCTGAAATAATAGGTCAAGATGTTTTGTGGAAAGTGAGGGCACAGATTACAAGGTGATTGCATGTGCTGACAGGATAATGTACTTTTTTCTTGACCCTTCTAAAGCCTTTACATATGGAATGCACATTTGACTTGTTATCTTGCCTAGGCAGGTAACATGTACTTTATACCTTCCAAATCTAACTCTACACCAGCCTGTGACATCTGACTCAGGAATCCCATGGACATTTGGCAAGCAGAGGAAATGGTGTGTGCATTTTCTACTATTCTGGCTTAGCCACCTTTATCTGCTCAAAAAAGAAAGTGAAGAGTTGAAGTCTGCTTCATACTTCTTGCCAGCCCTCTCTCAGGATAGCACAAACTGATGTGATCTGCCAATTCCATGTCCTGTAATAGCCAAGACATCTAAGGAAAAACTGTTTGGCTTAATAAGGCAGAAATTATGTGATGCCTCCATAGAAACAAGAACGTACGCACCCTCCCATCATGTGCATGCTGGCACCAAGCTTTACTTCAGTCCTAAGCAAGGACTGGGTACTGCTGACATCTGCAATGGGCTAAAGCAAATCAACGTCTTTTGATCTGAAGTGCGTTTATTAATGGGTTTAGTGGTTCAGGTTGTTTAGTGTCAGTATTTCTTTTTTTAATATCTTAACAGCAATCTTCAAATTCAACAAGCATAAAATGCTCTTAGGTTTTGAAAGTCTGTTATAGCAAAGCAGCTCAAGAACCAGCCCAAAGGCTTTAATGTCTTAAAGGCAAGCTTTACAGGCCTTGCTGTGTTCCCAAATCAGAAACTGATTATAAAACTGTTTTGCAGGAGTGCCTGGATGGTAGATGTCTTTTACGCCCATCACCTGGCAGTGGAGACCTTGTGGTCAACTAGAGGTGTTATGGAAGGTGCAGTCATGTATCTTAAATGTCTATTGAATGAAAATTAAAACCTAGCTGGGCTTTTGTCCTCACGCAGCTGTGTGACTGCACCATTGGCTCAGTTAGTCTGCAGACCCAGGCTTACAGCCTCTCTTGGAACAAGTGCTTGTTAGCCAGAATGGGTGCTAAGAGAGGCTGAAGGACCTAACAGAGATCACAGAACCAAAACTGGGTGTTGATGCCTTTGGTAGTGACTTTGGGTTGTTTGTTAGCTCCTAAACTGCAAATCACAACCAAACCATGGCTGAGGCTCGGTCTCTCAGACACTGTGAGTACCTGGCTTGTCTCACAAAGGACTTTTTGTTGGGCTCTGAGGTGCTTGCATGAGTTGGTGTGAGCCTCAGGCCACTCGGCGTGCTGCTACAGTGCTGTGGGCCAACCAGCTCAGGTACTCTTGACGTTTCTGGATGTCTTCTAAGCATGTAATGCTGATAGAAACGTTGTTTAAATATTTGTGAGTTATTTAAAAATAGTGCGTCAAATAAGCAGCCTTGTGACGCCCGACAGATATGTGGCTCAGCAAGTGCTTTGGTCGAGAAGGAAGAGGTCAGCATGAGTTATGTACACAACTTCAGCTCTGATGAGAGACATGCTGGACCCATAAAACGCAGAGCTGGATCCATAAACCACATAAAACTGGTGTCCCCCCCATACACAGGGGGCTGAGGTGAGGGGTTTCGGTGGTGCTGAGCAGCCAGAGTTGAAGGAATGCTCAATCCACAGCAGGTCCCATGGCAAAATGGACAGGGGGATTGAGTGCGCCCTCAGCAAGTTTGCCGATGACACCGAGCTGTGTGGTTCGGTTGATGAGCTGGAGGGAAGGAATGCCATCCAGAGGGACCTGGACGCGCTGGTGAGGTGGGGCAGGAGGAGGCTGCCCAGGGCTCTGTGTGCACCAGTGCTTGGTAGCTGGGGAGCTCAGGCAGACAGGCAGAGACAGGCAAGCTGTGCTGGAGCTCCAGGCGCCTCTGCCCCTTCTGAGCTATTCAGGCTCTCTGAATATTCCCCTGCTTGGTGCCCATCTGCAGTTTTAGGCAACTAAATATCAGGAAGCTCAAGGGAATGAATTTGCAATCCACGATTCAAGCCTTTCAGCAGTTTCTCCTCAGTATTACATAGACCATTTTTTTGTCAGGCCGGGTGGGAGCTGGACAGTGGGGAAATGGTGTTCCTGTGATAGATGTAAAAACTGGACATTATTAATTATATTAAATACTTATTTGATGAACTTTAAGATAGTCATTAAGTGTTTAAACGTTGTTTTCCTCTATGCAGTGCATTCTCTTCTTTCACTAAACAGGTATCTTGTAGAGATTAAAATAAGCCATCAGGCATTGCTGAGTCCTGTCGTAGTCTATTAAGGAGGCTGAGCCTGCTGTAACGTTTGAATCTGGTTTAATGTTGCCTTTAAATCTATTTGACACAAATTCCAGACCTGTTGTAAAAATAAGGCCCATGATTAAAGCACCACTGTCGTTCTTTCCAAGGCTTTTTCACTTTCTAGAATTGCTGCAAAGGAAATGATTTTTAAAGCATTCACAATATTGACCTGTTTCTTGGCTCTTGTCACAATCCATATAATGGCTGCAATGGGAGATCCTCTGTAGTTACTTCTCTAGCTGGCACATTTTGCACATTTGGAAAATGGCTTTACAAGTGACTACTGCAATTTCACACTTTGCCTCACAGATTCTGACCTGAAATCCCCTTTCTTTTCTTCCTTTTTCCTATTTTTTAACTCATTGGTTGTTTTATTTTGGTTCTCTTTGATATTTTCTTCCCCTTTAAAGTGCCAAAGTGAGAAGCCAAAATGAGTCTCAGCTTCTCTGAGATCCAGACACAAGCTGTTCTGCTTTTCAGATGAAAATGCTACATCTACTTATGGAATTCATTGAGGCTATTTTTTGAAGTCTTTTGGATATTGTTTCTCTGAAATGGCAATTGCATTTTCAGGAGTTTTCTCTAGGCCTAACATTAATAATTGAAATGAAAAGTTTAGCCATATGTCATAGAAGAAAACCACAAACGCAGAAAAAAAATTGTGTTTTCTGGAAAGGTCTCAAAGATTTCAGTGAATTATCTGCTGATAAACTCGAGCTGGAAAAATAGAAATGACATCAGTTGTATCGGTCCATAATCTCTAATGATAGATTTGGCTCCAACACCACCCTTTTTTCCTTCTCTCTTGTTTACACATTCCTGGGAACATGTTGGTAAACACTCATCAAATATCTCTGGAAATAGTTTCAGCCTGTGGGGGGATGAAAAGCAATCAGAATCACTGTGATGTGAGTTGTTCATAGCAAACAGCAGTTTGTAGCTGTAGGCGAGATCTTTTGGTCCCCAGGTATTCATCTGAACAAGAAGATGGCCACAAATGCTTGCAAATAATAAAGCAAGGATGTGAACATGGCCAGGCTGTTGTCAAGAATTCAGGCAAGTAATTGTTAAGCCTGTTTAATCAGTGTTCTACCAAAACCTCATCACCTTTCAGATTTTACTATTCTAATTCGCAGTCTCATCAATACATTATCAAGATTTCCTAATTTTATACATTCTAGTGCTTCTTATTCATGTGAACTGTTGTACCTGGCTCTCCTGTAATAAAATACTACATGTTCCTCTGCATCACATTGTTCACATCGCTCACATTGATGGCAATACCACATTGATGGTAACAACAACAGACCACCAGTTCCTAAACACTGAAATTCAGATGCTTTCAATTCTGTGTCACTTATTTAGCTCAAAAGCAAAAATTTCTTGGAAAAACTCACAAGGAAACCTGTTCTCAGGAGATTTCCACCCAAGCAGATCTGACTGTGTGCATAGATAAGCTTGGGATAGTCTTAGATCTAATATGACACTTGCCTGTTGCTGCTTCCTGAGCTGTTAAGATATATTGTTCGAAATAGCAACTGTCTTTTCATGTATAAAACTGGTCTGTTAAAATCAGGAGATGCTGGCTTTGGGTGACTGGCAGAAAATTGACCTGTCCAGCTGCATTGATTGGTTTTTGGAACAGGCATCCACTGTATCTTTGAGCAATCATCTGTCCATCCACTTTCTTCAACAGCTGAGATATAATACAAGTAGGAAGAAAAATAAGCACAAGGTCCTCTTGTGCTTTTCTGGTTAAGGAAGAAGCAGCTGTTTTGGGGGAATGATGACTGAAAGAGGATCCAGTTCGGATAGATCATGTTTAACTTGGTCTTGGTTCACAGCAGTATCACAGCAATGTCTGAAAGCCAGAGGGAAAGATTGCAGCTCCTGCGGCCGCTGGCTTCGGAAAAGAGCAGATCAGAATGGATACCATCTGAACAACTTCACACCTTCAGGCCTGGTCTGTGTGCCAGAGGGACACAGCAGTATGGAAGTGATTCTTGTTATTTTACACACCACCTTTTATTTCCCAAGCGTGCAAGGGTCATTTCTAGAACAGGTCATCCATTTATGCTCAAGTGTCAGCCATTTTGGAGACATATTGGTAAGACAGAGTGGGCAGTCTGGTTTTATGCATTTAAATGGCTGGAAATATCCTGGTAACTTTGTTCTCTTTCTGTGCTGCTGAAGTGCTGTCTGCTGGACTCCAATTCATAACCAGCACAGACCTTTTCACAAGTAGTACCATTTTCATGATACTGAAACGCTGAGCAGTGATGCCAGGGAAGCACAGCAACGCCCATCTCTGTTCAGAACTGGCATGCCAGGTATCTGGCAAACCTCTCACCACCACTTCCACTTCAGAGCCCTATTAGGCTGAGCTGCCAGAAGCAGATGCTGTATCCAAGGAGGGAGGTAGCAGTGAGCAAAGGGGTTGTGAAACAAGGCTTTGTGAATCAAAGCTAATTACAATCTCTTGGTTTCTTATGTGGGAAGAGCTGAAAGGAAATACTTTTCCATGCAATTCCAAGAGTATTATGTAGAGAATTTCTTGACATTCTGCCTCCTCCTTGCAATCGTCTGGCTCTCCCATTGTACGTGATGTCTTTGGCAATGGTCACCACTGCCCAAAGCAGGACACTGTGTTCACTGGTGCTGGAACAGGACCTGGCACACGTTGCCAAGGCCATGTTGTGCCTTGCTCTTTTGGATTTGTTTCTGAAACCCTTGTTGGGTTCCCTTCTAAGGAACATGTCATGGCTGCAGAAATTTACTCTGGAGAGCAGCAGATCCCAGCCAGATTGTTTTGCTGGGAAAAGCACTTGGTCATTCGTGACATAATGTTACTTTGAATAAAAAGCATGCAATAATGACAGTGAATCTGTAAAGGCCCAGGTGTGGTGCTGTGATTTTGCTCTGGGTACCCTGTTCTCTGCACTTGGCAGTTAAACTCTTCTGTGCACTGTTCCCATGCAGGAAGGTTTGACAAGGATATTACAGCCTCTGAAGGGGAGACTCCTCATGGAGCTCCATCCACCCACTACATTTCTCCCAAGCTTTTCCAAGTTAAATGTTCTTGGTGAATTATGAAACGAGATGTTATCTTCTTTGCTACTACATTCTCTCACGCGTATTTTAGGAACTTCACTTTAGGAGGATGGTGCCAGACTCTTTTCAGTGGTGCTCAGTGCCAGGACAAGGAGCAATGGCCGTGAACTAAAAACACAACCAGTTTCACCTCAACATGAGCAAGAACTTCTTTCCATTGAGGGTGGCAGAGCCCTGGCACAGGCTGCCCATGGGGGCTGTGGTGTCTCCCTCTCTGGAGACATCCCAAACCCACCTGGGCACGCTCCTGTGTGCCCTGCTCTGGGTGACCTGCCCTGGCAGGGGTTGCACTGGGTGATCTCCAGAGGGCCCTTCCAACCCTGATGATTCTGTGAGTCTGTGATAATGTGATTCTGGAAGAATTCTTCAATTTGTTTAGTCTAAGCATAAAAATTCCCTGAGAAAATTCCTGGGATTTGTTGTGATAGCAGTGTTTTCCTCATTAAAAAATGCTTGACTTCTAACAACAAAAGACCGAAGCTGTGTTTCAGCTTGAAATTTGACCTGCTCTAATGAGATGCAGATCGCACAACTTTAATGGAAATGTGTGCATGGGGATTTAAAGGCGTGAAGATTAAACCAAGCCATTATCACGTGTTGGACAATGGCTGTTTTCCAGGATCAGCAATTCCACAATATTTCCTGTCATAACAACATAGAGTAGTTGTGGTTATTGTAACAGTAAGTAAACAGCCATATAAAAAGGACAACTTCTTCTAAGCAGTACAGGAACCACAAGGATGCTTTAGCTTTCCCTTAGAAAAAAGGTGATGTGTTTTATTCTGTCTTACCTGTGGTATCTGGTATTAGAAGGGGAATTCTCTCTTGTCTTTATTCCCCTCTAGAAGAGGGAAGGAGGAAATTCCCTGCCATTATGGGTTGTCGTGACCTGATTGTTGAAGGCTGAGTTTGGAAAGGAAGACACAAAAGTGAGAATTCGTGATTACCTGACATTACCTGGATTTCAGGTCTGCGTTTCTTAGGTGAGCTTGGAAACATGAGAGCTTTGTCTGCAGGTTTCATTGGAAGGTCCCAATGAAAGCAGCCAAGCAAAGTTCATTGGGAGATGGAGAAAATACTATGAAAACTATTTAAAAGCTTTTATGATGTTTCAAGATTCTGATGATGAAGACTGTACAAGCCAGCTGTGAGTGGGTTTGAATGACTACAGGCCGGGCGAACCATGAGGACACGTTTCCTGTAATCCAGCAGCTTTTTGACTGATTTGAGACCACACCATTTTATCTTGATTTTCAGGGGAAAGATCTGCTGTTATATGGGGGGCTATGAATGTGCTTATTTTCTCATACTTCTGCTCTCACGCAGCTGCTTTCTGACAAGAGACCAGAACGACGACTAGATGCTGCTTCTGCAACACGATGGGTTAATGGTTTTTGTCTTCGCCTCAACATTACTTCAGTGTATCCAAGAATGTATTTTTAACAATATTGTTTTCCTCTTTTTAAGCAAGGTTAAGGGCTTTATTCAGCTTACTCTTGTCACAAGAGAAGAAAGATAGTCACGCAGCCCAGGTTTTCGCTCATACATCTTGCTCCCTGAAATACATATCCTGGCAGTTCATCTCCTCCGCCTTGCGTCATAGGTGATAAAGCGCCAGTCTTTGTCCTTGGGAAAATACCTTTCAATGAATGGATTTCCTTGTCAGGAAGTTTTTGGTTTTGTTAGCCTGTGTTGGGTTGGGTTTTTTTCCCTTAATTTTTCTCATTATTTCCTATTTAAATACTTTTCTATTGGGTTTATTAATTTTCTTCTTTGTAAGTGGTGATTTTTTCCCAGTACCTTCAATATTAATCTATTTTAACTCTGTCTTAATGCATTGACTGTATTTTGTTCTGCATTTTTCCTCCCACTTGGTCTAACTCCTTAATTAATCATGCAGCTTTTCTCTGAACAACTTGTTTCCATAGAAATATCTTTCTTGATGCCTACTAGTATAGTCACAGCTGACGTAAGACTTCTTGATATAGAACTCAAGATCATCAGCCATGAAAATGGAAAACAGTTACTTTGGGATCTTACTAAGAGAAAGTCAGAAATGAAATTCCATTCAGTTTCGATTCCTAAAAAGTGTTTGTTGTGGGAGGCACTGAAAGGGAACCATAGGAAAAAGAAGTGAGGTGATCTCTGATAAATGTATTTACATGGCAAATATTCCAGTGACATCAGAATTCAAACATGCAAGAAGCTTGGCTTTAATGACCCTGCTTCTCGGCACAGCGCCTGTCTGAAATCACTGCAAGAACTTGGGGCTTTTGTACAGTTTTGGTTAAGTATGAGTAAGGGATTTGGGAGCATCAGGCTCATTTAGAAACATGATTTATTGTGTTCATGCAGTATTTCTTGAAGTTGTTTCAAAATGACCCGCTCTGGGATTGTCTTTCACCATATTTGAGCAAGGTGGAATGTGACTGGTTTGGAGACAGCGTGTACAGAGTCCCCATGTGTGCTGACCTACAGTAGGCTAATGGTTGGGTTCTTCACTCAGGTTAAGTCAGCTTGGAATTCAGCCTGGGTCTGGAGAGCCTTCAGCAAAGGTGAGTGGTTTCAGAAAAGAGGAAATCAAGCTCTAATGACCATTTGGGGAAAACATCCCATTTTTTCAGGCTTCATTCCCAAATAACAGGATAAGCTTTAGGGCTTTACTAATGTAAATGGGTGGTCCTTGACGGCTGAAGAGCTGGAAATGGGAAAGCCCAGGTGAGCATGAAATGGATTTTCTTGTCTTCTCTACTTCTGGCACAGGAGCCTCTTCAGCAGCCTCAGAGCTTGTGGCCCCACAGCTGGTGTGGAGGGTTTGAGATGCTGAGGAGATACCCAAATGCCTCTTCTGAAACTGAGACATCGTTATTCCAGACATCCTTGGGAAAACAGCAGTTCCTGCTTCAGATATAGATGCTGAGGATCAGATTCTGTAGGGTGTAACTTACTGTGTGTGGGCAGAACCTCCTCCAGTCAGAGACTGATGTGAGCATCCCCAGGTTTATTGTTGGTAAAGTATTGGGTGAGGAGAAGCTCCCCATGACCTGGCTTCAGTGTGCGTTTGAGCCCAGAACCCCCCCGTGTGCTGGGCTGCATCCCCAGAGCGTGAGCAGCAGCTCAGGGAGGGGATCCTGCCCCTCTGCTGTGCTCGGGGGAGACCCCCCTGCAGTCCTGATCCAGCTCTGGGGCAGCAGCACAAGAGGGACGTGGAGCTGCTGGAGTGAGTCCAGAGGAGGCCACGGAGCTGCTGCGAGGGCTGGAGCAGCTCTGCTCTGGAGCCAGGCTGAGAGAGCTGGGCTGGGGCAGCCTGAAGAGAAGGCTCCTGAAGGGGAGACCTGAGAGCAGCTCCAGTGCCTAAGGGGCTACAGGAAACCTGGAGAGGGGCTTGGGACAAGGGATGTAGGGACAGGCCAAGGGGAATGGCTTTAACCTGCCAGAGGGGAGACTGAGATGAGCTCTTAGGCAGAAGCTCTTCCCTGTGAGGGTGCTGAGGCGCTGGCACAGGGTGCCCAGAGAAGCTGTGGCTGCCCCATCCCTGGCAGTGTTCAAGGCCAGGTTGGACACAGGGGCTTGGAGCAAGCTGCTCTAGTGGAAGGGGTCCCTGCCCATGGCAGGGGTTGGAACTGGATGAGCTTTAAGGTCCCTTCCAACCCAAACCAGTCTGGGATTCTATGATTTTAGGGCTATGCATTGTCATCTCATGGCAAATACCCAAATGAACATGAGTGGAAAAGAGAAACTGCATGGTCTGGATGGAGCGTTTCTATCATATGAAGCAGTGTGCTGATGTTGTGCCCAGATTTAAATTATACATTCTGTCTCCCTAACCCAAGCACATAGCTGAGAATTTAATCAGTGCAGGGTGTGTACTTTTTATATTGCTTTGGGTGGGTCTGGCAAAAAGCATTTTCTTAGCTAATCACAGCTTGATGCCATATATCACACATATATCACGCATATATCACACCACCTTAATACCTTCTGTATTGTGTAGCCCAATGCGAGTATCAAATACATTTTATATTGTGCCATATGAATTATCAGTTTAGGAACCAACTGCATGAAAAATAGACCACAAGTCTGCAAATTTTGCATTTGGTTGTTATACAGAGAATAAATCTAATGATAATGAAACAGGAGGGTATAATGATCCTAAATGAGATGGGGTAAATGAAATTAACAGAAGAATTCATTACTTCTTCAATTCTGAAATCTTCATTTAGAAAGAAAAGAGCCATATCCAGAAGAATTCTTGTTTAAAATAGAATTAATGGATTTTATTTTTTCTTATCCATTGCTTTCAATCATCTCCTTCTTTTTTTCTACTGTGTTGTAAGCTCCGAAGTGTAAGAGCCTGAACAGCACAAGATGTCGTCCTACAGAAATTTAGAGCCTGGTCTGGTTACCTGGAGTGGTTCATAGAGTCTGAATTATCTTTGGGCCTGTCTAATTTAACACAGTATCCCACCCTTACGCCTGCCCTATAAAGAAGTAATGCCCAACAGCCCAGCAGAGACAAAGTTATTAATGACTTAAGTCAACTAATAAGACTTAACTTCCAGGGAAATAACTTTAAATGTATTAATAGTTCTGAAACGTTCTTCTGAGAGCAGCCTACAGGACACCCGGCACCGTGCTGAGCATCCTGCACAAGGGTTGTTCAGGCTGTGAAGCCTCATCATGTATTTTTGTTAGAAATCTACAGTTTTGTATTGCTCAGTCGAGTTAAAAATCAGAGCAGAAGTTTTTAAATAAACTTTATGTGACAAAACAGCAAATCTACATTGAGAGCTTGGGGCTGGGGTTTATATTAGTGTAGTCAGTGAACCAGTGTCATTACAGGCGGAAAATCACAGCAGTAGCGAACTCCAGCATATGTGAGGAAGTGGAGTCAGTTGCAAGGGTCCCAAAGCATCATGTTTTCAGCACACAGATACATTGCTCAAATGCATATGAATTTTTCAGACCACAAACTATATTTTGTCTAGACTAAGTCTATATAAGCAAAATGAAAGCTCTGGTTCTGTCTGGTCCATGAAAACCATTGCACCAAGAGACACAACTGCACTGCAGCCACTGTGCAGAATGGCTGGGGCTGGACCTCGAGTTTCCACATGGATCTAGCTCCTGCTCCATCCCCAGCTGAAGGTCTGTTGCCAAGCGCAGCATCATTTGGCTGGGTGCAATGTCAGGCTGAAATGTCAGTGTGCTGGGGGCTTGTGAGGAAGGAGAAAATGGGACAAAGGGTAATTTGGTAAAAAACATGAAAAATCCCTCAAAATGACATCGGTGAGATGGAGAAGAGAAGGCTCCTGAAGGGTAGATGTTAGAGCAGCTCCAGTGCCTAAAGAGGCTACAGGAAACCTGGAGAAGGGCTTGGGACAAGTCACAGAGTGGCTGTGGCTGCCCCATCCCTGGCAGTGCTCAAGGCCAGGTTGGACACAGGGGCTTGGAACAAGCTGCTCCTTCTGTGTGGAAGGGGTCCCTGCCCGTGGCAGGGCTTGGAGCTGGAGGAGCTTTGAGGTCGGTCCCAGCACAACCCGCTCCCTGCTCTGCGACCCCCGTGCGCGGTTCCGCTCCCGCACACGCAGCGCTGCCGCGGCGGGGCGGGGCCGGGGGGCGGGAGCGGGGCCGTCGGCGGGGCCGGGCGGTCGCACGGGCTCGGTGCGCTGCGGGCGGTGGATGCTGACCCCGGTGCGGATGCAGGTGGGTGCTGCAGGAACCTTCCTCCCGCTCAGTGCCTTCCGGGCTGCTCACCCTCCAGGTCAGGCTCCTCTCGTACCTGTTGCTTCTGCTCATAGCTGGGCGCGTTTTGGGAACGCTTTGTAGATCATAGAGTCGTTATTGGCATGTTGCAGAATTAAGGGAACCTTAGTGCCGCACGATGAAAGAGCACGGACAGGACACTTGGTTTGCTTTTTCTTACTTCTGTGCTGTAGTTTTGCTGACGCTGGCTCTGTTGTAGCAAGCAGTTACCCTTCCCTTACAGCTCCTCCCGGGAATCTTACATCAGCTATTTCTCAGTATTTCTCTACAAGGGTCCCGTAAAAAAATCCAGCCATAAGGAGCTTCTGCTCCAGAGGAATGGTGCATCTGCTCCTGCTTCAAAGCCAGAAGGGCCAAAGCACAGGGAAACAGTATAGCTGGGATTAGACTGCAGGGACATAAATCCCCTCTCTATTGCCACCACTTTTACTTGGAATTTACAAGTATGGATTTGGAATTTAGAAAGGTACACTCTCATTTCTCCTGAAGTCAGTCTGAGTTAGATACCTAATTCCCTCAAGCCCTTTGAAATTCCTGCAGAGCAAACACTCCCTTCTCTATCTTACATAGGAGCAATTAAAAGATCAGCCAACACTGACAAGTGTGGTCTTTTTTTAGTGTGGTCTGCAAAGAAAATGCCTTTAAAATTGCCTAGATCCCAGTAACCAACATGGGAAGCTAATGGTAAGAACCTGGCTAAAGATCCTAGTGTCAGTTTGGCACTCCTGGTAATCAGCTTGGGAAGCTCATGCCAAGGTACTGGAATACATGGCAGTTCCCAGCTGTGATAACTGAAGAGCTGGCTCTGGTTCCAAAACACCAGTATGTTAGTAAAGGAAGAATGAAGGAACAAATATGTCAGCCTTTTCCTTTTCCAGATATTTGTATGCACTATCAGTACGGAGTCTGGATTATCCTGGCAAAGTTCCAAGCAATAATCCCCTTCTTAAGTGGGTTTCAAGTACAAGTAGACTTTGCTATTTTGCATTGCACAAGGGACAGTAGAAAAACATTATTTATGATCCATCTCAGCATTTGGAGAGTTTCAGTTTTACAAGCCCCTGTCTGCTTATCCTGGGCAGTGTAAACACCCTGCTTTGAAAGCATTGCGTGTGAACCTTCAGCAGTGAGTAGACAGCATGTTCAGACTCTCTCTTGAAGTAAAAGGAGGTAACAAGAAAAAACAGTTCTTGCAAAACCCATCACAGGAATAATGCAGTCCTGAACAACCACAGGAAATCATAGTTCTAGCGCAGTGAATACATCTTTCGCTGAGTGTGTATAGAATGAAATAACTTATTAGCAGCTGTAAGTCATAGGGCAGTAATACAAATGTTTACACACCCAGGAAGATACACAGACCAGAAAGATGCAATGGGAAAATCAACACTTTATCTTCAAATGGACCCTGAAAGAGCCTTGTTGCTTCCGCTGCCACCAGCACAACCAGTACTGGCAGGATGTATCACTGCTGCGGGACCTGCCAGCTCACCAGCAGCAGGGGAATGCATGGCAGGGTCTGATGTGTGGCTGCCAAGCACACCCAGTGCTGTTGATCCAGCGCTGAGGAGGGGAGCGGGACAATGGCTGGGGACTGGTGGTGATGGGAGGACACGGCAGCATCTCACTGTGCTCGCACTTGGTTGTGCTGCGCCAAATCCAGCAGGTTTCAAGGTGGGGCTTTGGTGTCTGCTTGTCTGTTGCTGTGGTGGGAGGGTTAGTGCCATGTGGAGAGGAAAAACAAGCCTTCCAGTGTAATGACAGAGATTGGGAAAGAACAAAACTCTTTGGCTATTCTGTTTCCTTCCAGATTGGTGTAATATGCAGTCAAAGTCACGAGGCAGTCCTGCCTTGCCTGTTCTCCTGCCTGTACTCGCATGGCACAGGGAGGAGAGGCTGGATGAGTGCCTCCCAGCAAGGCATGTTTCTGCTCCTTTCTGCATAGCAGCAAGTAGGGTCCTGGAGTAACTAATACAGAGGTGCTGCAAACAGCAAGAAAACCTCTCAAACTGCCCAAAGTTGTTCAGACTTAAACACAAATCCCTTTAATTAATGAAGACCTGATCGCCACGTGATTCTGACCTGTCCAAACTGGAAAACTGGTTTAGCTGAGGATAGAAATAAAAGTAATGCACCTACCACGTACTCAAAAAACAGTCTAAAAGATGATGATGGAGGAGAGCTCCAGTGAGATGTCTGTGAAAGACAAGACAGTGAGGCTCAGGTTTCCTACAGCTGAGCTGCCCTAAGGGCTGCCAGCAACCGTGTGTCCCCTGCATGTGCTCACCACGGCCGTTATCTTACCACTGGTGCCCATTGGGGCATGTGGCAGCTGGTTCAGAAAGCCAAAGCATCACATACCTGACCTTGCCAAGAAACATGAGCCATTTCCTGATCCATTGGCTGGCCAGGATTGCTTTAAACACGGCAAGTACAATCTGACGCTCTTCTTCAGTTGAAGCTCATTATTATCTTGTAAGACTGACTGGCCTGTTTCCTATTCAGCTTTTTGCTGGTTTCAGTTGCTGCCTCTCTTCCCTTGGTGTTAGCAAAGTGCTGCTCTTGTGAGGAGAACATCTCAGGGAGAATGCCTAAATCTCAGCACAGATGTCTTTTTATTATTGCAAGCATTGCTGGCAACATTGATGTTCATTCTGATAGGGATTTAATACACGCTGCAGCATCTGGTTCCTAAGTACCTGATGAATCTGGGTTTGCTCTCCAGTCTGCAAACAGGATAATGAGCACATGGGGAAACACTGTTTCTCAGGTCTTAAGTCCAAGTTGATGAAGGAGAGGAGGTGTCAGCCAAGCTGATGTGGATGTTGGGACTCTGGAGGAAAGGAGCCAGTGGGGCACGGAATGGCACCACCATGGAGGAAATGGGGCAGTGGCCCTGGAGGGCTCCTGGGGTCATTGGAACAATTGTCAAGGCTGTTTTCAGTGGGGCTGGACTGAGCCATCTTCAGCACAGAACCTGGGTAACCCACAGCCAGAAGATGGCACAGGCCATGTGTACTAATTCTCATGAACATCGGGTAGCCACCCATTGCCCATAGCACGGCTGGTGTGGCTAGGAAATACTGCTGCAGCCTCTAATCTGAGACAGAATGTTGAGCTCTGCAGAAAAATGATTTCTTTTGCATTTGCTTACTTGTGAAATCAGTTGAGGAGGAGGTGACCTGTTGAGGTTCCTCTGCTGTTTCAGTGGTGCAGATAGCGCCCAAGAGGTCTGTTAAAAAGTTGTTGTCCTCTTTCATGCCATGTAGCTCTCAGGCAGATACGCTGCAATTGCAATAGTATTTTGTGGTGCTGTTCTATACTGGCTTTCTGAAGGCTCTCCTAGTTCCAGTTGCTATTCAGGAAGACCTAACTTCTCTGCAACAAGCATCTGAGCAGCTATTCTAATATCAGCCTGAATCCCCCAGGCAGGTATGTTAGTGTTAGCCATTAATGCTACTTACAATTATTGCTCTTTTTTTACTGCTCTGACTTCTTATTTGCAGAGCTTTAGAAACCTGTGGGGTCCCTGGTGGAGAGCACTGCTGGGGTGCTTCATCTGTATCCTGCCAGTACTATCTAGTCATCTCATGCCATAAAAGCAGAGCAGTCTTGCACATCAGCTCTGAGTGCAGCCCTATGGAGATTGGTTATTTCCTTTCCAGCAATTACGTCCTATTTCTTTTTTATTTCCTCCTCTCATATTGATCATTCTCACAGTAATACGGGCTGGTCTGGGAATTCCCTTTCATCAGAGTAAAATTCCCAGCCAGCCATTACGTCTTCAGGATTTCAATTTCCAGTAGCACTGGGGAGAGGCAGCAGAGACCCTTTCAATTGTTATTTTAGCAGTGAAATAATCACAGCAAATCAAATGGCAAATAAAAGTAGACATGCCAAGAACTTATTAATGCTTCATGTGTTGTCTCCTAACGCAGCAGTGACACTGCAACATGGGACTGTGCAGAGGTCTGAGAAAAGGCCTGAGGATTTACATTAGCAAAGAAAATTCCCTCAGCTCCTGTGTCCTTGTCCTGTGGAAGAGGCCACCTCGAAGTATTGAATGTCACTGTGTGTTCATGGAAGTGTCATTACTGGCTGCAAAATACTTTCTAGCCTGTTCTTATTTACATCACTGTTCATGGCTTTGTTTGCTCTAAAACTAGAGCTGTACTTCTAATGTGTTGGGAATGGGGAAGCTTCAACCCCTGCTCAGTAGCTCTCCTGTCTGCACTCAGAAAAGCTGTGCATAGGCTCAAGCTGTCTAGTTCAGAGTGAGATGTGGAATAAGGACAGGTTTAGCTCCTCCATGGCTGAGCTGGTTGAGTCTACTGGGTTTTTCTAAGTGAAAATCACTTAGTCTTTGTGAAGCTTGTCGGTGTTAGGCTGGTCATCCATCCTCCTGGCTCTACAGATTCTTTTCCTTTCCTCTTTTGCTCTGCAAGTACAATGCTGGTGTTTTATCAGTCCCCTGTCTTGGCAGTCAGTAAATGCTGTGTTATGATTAAGATCACGATAAACTCTGGCACTAAGTATAGTAATAAATGTAGGCACAGTGTATATAGGCTATTGTGGAAGAAATTAGTTTCTGTACTGCTGTTTGGGAAAGAAAAAAAAAAGGAGTAAAGGAGTCATGCATCTGTTTTATGTAGAAACATTCTTATCATCCTGTGGTATCGCTTTATTCTCAGATGAAAAGCCATGGGTTTGTGCAGAAAAGCCTTTGTTACAGATGGCATTGTCCAAGTTAATCAAGTGATAATGGAAATAATTTCAAGTTTAGAAGTAGAATAATAAAACCATGGAAGATCTGTAAGTGTTTTGATGAGTTTCTTCAGTCTGTTGCACTGATAACTTACAACTGAGAAGCTGGAGCAAAGCAAGCAGTGATTTTGAATAGGTATGTCTGTGAAGTGAGTTGGAATCCAAATCTTTGGGTGTATATGTAAAGAAAATGTTTTTAAGAAGCAGGTATGTTCCTCCAGCCTAGCATGCTGCATTTTAAGGAGCTTTAAAAACATTTCTCTCTACTGATCATGCTTGATTTTAAGGTAGTTTTAAAATGTTTCTTTCAAATGAGACTTTGCCTTTGGGTGGTGTCTGTTGTAAGGTGTGCTGGAGCACAAAAAGTGTAGCATGGGAAACCTCTCGTCTTCAGTAGATCCGGCAGCTTCTAGGATTTGCAAAGGTTCGAGCCTGTACTCATGCTGAGTATGTTTATGTTTCTGAGGAATCTGGTGAGTGTTCTGTGATTCTGTGAAGTGATACTCTGCTCCTGCTCCTGTGGGAATGTTCCAGGATTGGCCATGGGGCTTTCTGAATTGTCACAAAACAAGCTGCTCATTCTTGACATCTGCTTGTGCTGAAGTGGCTGCCAAGTTGCTTTGGTAGTTGGCAAGGAAATAGACATTGATAGACCCTAGCAACAGGTACTCTTGAGAACTCTTATTCTGGGAATACTTACCCTGTGTCCAGTGCTATTAATGTTGTGGTAGCATTTTGAGTTTATTTATAGGATTTGTTTGTGTCTTATCACCATCTCTTCAAACTGGAATGCAGAATGGGCTCTGCTCTGCAGGAGCACAGACGTGCATCATACACCCTTCTCTCATGACTCATTTTGACATATAACAGGCACTTCCCTGTCCAAATCTCAGCGGTAGTTGATGTAGATCCATGTATGACATCTCAAGTATGTGCTCACATTTGCTCTCTATCCTGTGTTGGAATGACTACTCCAGAGCAATGGACATGTATGAGAACATCAGGCACAAGAATTTATTTCTTTTTAGTAATACACTAACAAAACTGTCATATTCGTCTGAGAATCCACCAAATAAAACTAACTTGCTTATATTGTGAAAGCACAACCCCTGTGAGCTCTGCAAATGAACAACTTTATGTTCTCATGGCAGAAATTGAAGCCAGAGAAGCCTGCGACTGGCTGAGAGCTGCCGGGTTCCCCCAGTATGCACAGCTGTTTGAAGGTAGGTATGAACCCAAAGACTTGTTGAGCAACTGGCACCGAGTTCAAGTGGTATTGTTTGCGTAAAGAATACTTCAGAACCTGACACTTTTGATGGAAGAACTGCCAAATGCTGTGGTATCTTCATGCAAACCTGCAGACAAACAGTAAGCTGGAGCGTAGTCTCTCAGCAGTGACCGGTTAGCATGGAGTCAGTAGAATTCTGGAGAATTCTACTTTCCTGGTTATTGTTAGGCTATAACTCCATCAAATTTCTGCTATTGTGATTTTTAGAAGCTTCTAATTTTCTCAGGCTCTTTTCCTTGGAGTGCTGGGTGTTTTTGCCAACTCCTTGATTGCAGCCAAACCTCATCTCAGACTCTGTAGCCTTTGGTCTTGAGCAAGCTTGTTTTACTGGTGTTTTGACAGACAGTGTTGGAAAAATCGTCTTGCAATCCCAAGCTTTTAAAGCAGAACTCAGAAGCAGCCAACCATTCAAACAATGCCGTTTCAGCATGTTTTCATGTTATTAAAGCCACAAGGAGTGTTTATTACTTGTGGGGGAGATACGGGTTTGTCGAGAGCCTGTGTAATATTCAGGCAGCACTTGTGCTTATACCCTGAAACTGTTCTTCTTTAAAATGTGTTTATTGTTATAAACATTGAGTGCAACAAAAGCTAATCTACTTTTAAGAGCAATTTTATCAAAGAACAGCAGTTAGAGGACCAACAGTAACTCTGCCTGCTCTCCTTCCCTCCTCCCCCGTGCAATGCAAAATTAAAACCTGGAAGTCAAGTAATAGAGCCAAATTTGAAAGCTGTATCCTATGAAACATGGTGCATCATGGAAATTATTGCTGTCTGACTACAGGAGGTTTCATTTATGGAAGCTGTCAATCTTACAGATTGGAAATGTACATTGTCATGATTCTGAAAAATGGCTCCTCTGTTATCTTGCTGCTTATGCAGTGTCCTGACCTGACCAGGTAAAATAAGCTTAAAAAGTAACCCAAGAAAATATTGATGGATCTCCCTGGCTCCCTCATCTGCAAGGCTAAATCTCTCCAGCTGGTGTATTGATTAGCTTCAAGCACAGCATGGTTTGTCAGGCTCGCTACAGCTCAAAGGGCATGTGTCATGTGCTGCGTTGTACCTTGCCATCAGCAAAAGCTCATGTAAAATGCTCCTAGTTTTGTACTGTACTGGAAGGCAGAAGGTGCAGAGAACCTTCGCCAAAGCAAAGAAATACTTCTGTATTTCTTGACTATAGTACTTAGTCACTGGAAGCTCCTGGGACTGCAGCAAATGCTTGTCTAGCTGTAATTAAGAACAGCAAGCAGATACCTGCGGTTACTCTGCCACTTGTAAGGAGCTGATCCTCACTTGAACGACCTTTGTCTGGATATATAGTTATAGAAATGGATTTATATGTATTTCACCTGTGATAGATATGTCACACAGTTCAAAGTCTGTGCAATTACAACTCGGATTTCAGCTTCACCTTCTTTGTTTACAGATATGCAGTTTCCTATTGATGTAAGAACTGTAAGGAAAGATCATGAATTTTTAGATGGAGATGCCATTGACTCACTATTCAGGTAAACAGTAATTACAAACCATCTTTAACACCTCCAGGCTCCATAGTTACTTGTCATTCATCTTTTCATGCCTTAGTTTTTGTCAGACTAACAAGGTCACCAATGCTGCAACTGAAGGAAATCCCTTAAGCACATACTTTAGTGCCACTGAAGTTGGTTGTTTTCAGAGTTGAAAGGTAAAGGAAGCACGTGTCTGCATGTCTGCTTCAGCCAAGGTCGTAGTGACATTATACAAAGTATTAAATCATTAAAGCTCATCATGTGGTTTTTAATTAACTAGTTAATTATGGTCCTCTTCTCCAATTTTAAGATGGCAGAACTGGAACTGTGAACATCATGGGACTATACTGTGTTTGGCAAAATGTATGGACAACCTCTATCAGAATGTCAGTCTTTGACAGCGGGAATGGAGACTCTGTGGTAGAAGCTCACAGCATGTTTGGTGCAGGTCTGTTTTCAAGAAATGAAATGGTTTCAATTCAAAATGTCTCTCTTATATCCTAGGCGGCTTAACACACTGAACAAATGTGCATCACTGAAAGTGGAGATAAGCCGTCAGAGGAAACAGGTATGTTTGTATCATCCAGTTCACTTTCTCATTAAAAATGTGGTTAGCATTATGTCAAAAACCTGGTTTAGAAGGTGTATGAAAGATTTGCAGTTTCTGAACTTTTCTTTCTGTTCTCATACATCCCACAAAGCATTTGCATTTTCTGCTGAAAAGCATAGTGATGGAGATTGAAATGATGGTCATGGGTCATGGGTAACTTTGTAAGGGAGGTTAGGTGTGGGGTTTGAAGCAGTCTTTAAAAACAATTTGAAACATATTACTGTCTGATAGTTGCACCAAGGCCCCACCTCAGCATGTCTTTTATTGCTTTCCTAAGCAGTTTCACATCATATTTAAGGCCTGGAAGTGAAATTTCACTCTTACTGACTAAACAAATAAGAAATGAAAATGGAGAATCCAAATAGTGTCAGCCAATGTCAAATGTCCAGCCAAAAGGTGTGAGAAAGGTTTTAGCTGTGCTGGCTTTGCCCTCTCTTGCAAGTACTATAGCTAAAACAGTTAGAGCCACATCTTGGCTGGTTAATGCCAGGATTGGAAAGCCTCTTAGATCCCATGGGTTTTACTGCAGGACCAGCAAGAAAATAATGTGTTCTTTGGGAAAAATGTCCATTTTTGGGGAAAGTTTCATTCTGCCATCAGGGAAGAATGGGACAGGAGAGGGTCCGCAGAGGAGACACAGGTCATTCCCATCTCTCTAAAGTCACTTGGAATGGGGACAGCACATGGAGCACGTGGGGCAAGTGGCCAGTGGGGCTGAGGGTGCGTCAGCTATCAATGCACCACTCCAGGAGGGCGTGCCAGCTATCAATGCTGCCACAGCCCCACAGCCAAAGGCTTCTTTACTCGAAAACTGGATGAGTTTTAGTCACAGAAGCATGAAAGAGTGTTCGATTTGTATGGCTTTAGGAAAGGTAATGTAAACCCAATACAATGATCTTTCAAAACCTTTGGATTTGACACAAAACAGGATTTGTCATCCTCAAATCAATCTTGTCATCTTTTCCTGGGGTGAATTTATCAGATTGGTCAGCATGCTTGGGAGTGATTTATCAGCATGTTTTTCGACTAACAGCACAAAGCTCAGGGCAGACCCTCAGTATCTGAATGGTGACATTTCCATATGCTGCTCTTGGGGTTTTGGAGGCAGGCAGAAAATGTAAATCCCTTTTTTGCTATGATTTTTGGTAATTTAAAGTTTGCCAAACTTTGCCCTTGAACTCTACTTTCTTTTTTTCTTTTCCTTCTAAGAGTGACGACTCTGACGACGACGAACCTTGTGCAATAAGTAACAAATGGGCTTATGAGAGGTGCAGTCAAAGATGGTCTCGTATCGAGAGCACAGAAGGTTTTCCAGGAGAGGAAGGTGCTGGTGCACCAGTCCCAGGCAGTCCAATACCAAAGAGCACCAGCAATGAGGATGCAACCTTTCTGGGTCCTGGCGAGAAACATGATGTGTCCTCAGTTCACAGTGCTAGCAGTGGTGACAGTGACACTGTTAGCTGCCCAAAACCTTTTGAAGATGCGGAAACCAGCGCAAGTTCTTCAAGATGCTCCTCAGTTAAGGTGGCTTCACTGGACTCTAGTTTTAGTTGTTCCCTTCCCCCCAGTGAATTTTTAAGTACCACCAGTGAGGAGAAGCTTTTGGATAAGTCACCCTATAAAAAAAGGAAGAGCCTTCTAAAGAAAATGGAGAAGTTGCATTTAAGGAGCTGCAACTTAAGGAGTGGTCAGTCAAAGGCCAAACCTATGATAAGTGAACCTGTTCTTCTGGAAGGACTTAATGAAGAGAAGATGAAGATGCTGAACTGTGTAAATATTTCTGACCTCTCTGGCTTCCAAATAAAGAATAATCCTTCTTTTTCTCCCCACAGTTTCAATAGCAGCAATCAGTCTGAAAACAGCAGCACTGTGAGTGCTCCAAGTCCTGCTATAAACCCACACAGCCACTGTGAAGGAAGGGGGGTATATGCAGAGGACTTGGATTCCAGCAAACTCTTTCTGTGGAATGATCTATCTCAGCAAAACCTCAAAAATGACATGAAGTTGCAAATGAACCAGATGTTTCAAATACCACAAGGCCATAAACCTGGCACCTTCCCCATAGCACTTACAAGTAGCTCTCTGGCTCCAGCAGACAACTCTTCTGTCAACTGGAGAACTGGGAGTTTTCATGGGTGCAGAAGGAACCAGATCAGAAGCAGTTCCAAGGACTCCAAAGTCCCCAGGAGTCACCTTTCATGTGCAGATAACAGGATGAGCATATATGACAACATGCCTAACACAGAACTTGATAATTTGGAAGCAGCACAAGCTGGTGATGATGATGTATTTTCAGAACTGAACAGTGTTATAGAAGATGTCAATGGTCTCAAACAATTGGTTGCTCAGTGGACAGAGGAATTCTCAGATGATGGGGATTCAGATTTTGCCAGTGACTCGACCTCTTTGTTTCCATCCTCACCTAAAGGAATCTGCCATGAAACACACGGCTCAGAAGATAAGAGAGCAGGACTCCCCGCCACTGTGGGAGAGAGCTGCTGCGAACCGGACAAAGAGGCCAGTTCTGCAGGCCTGGCATACGTGGCAGAGTCTAGAAAGACCAGCAGGTCAGCCCTCCTTGGGTTTCCCTAGCAGACTGCCCCTTTGATTCTCTCTGCTCAAAATGTGATTGCTTTTCCAGAACAAAGTATTCCCAAGGAAGTCTGTTCCGCATAGCAGGGTCTGCAGTGCTGGTACCAGGGACCACCTGTACTGCAGGTACCAGGTCTGCAGGCACCCTGGTGTCTACATCTGCTCTGACCTCTGCTGAAAGGAGGGTGCTCATAATCTGTGTGAGCGCTTACCCATTTCAGTTCAGACTTTATGGCTGTCTTGCTGCATTTCTTATTGAAGCACTTTGTACCTCCCAGATGAAAAGCTGTTAAATGCACTCACCATAAAGTCTTTGGGAACTGCAGGTCATTTAGAGTTAGGTGCTTCACAGATGCAGGCAGAAAACTAACAGGGACAGTGGGAATAGTCCTAAGTTTAAACATTATTTATCCTGCAGGCATGGGAAGCAACACTGGTCTGTGGAAGAGCGTGTGAACCTGGGAATCCTTTCCCTGCAGACTGAGGACCAGTCAGCAGCCCAGCTAGCCCGAACACAAAAACTGGCTTTGCTGAAACTCACCACTTTGATGGACAGATACTCCCCTTCCAGTAAGCAAGGCTGGAACTGGTAAGTTGTCTAATACCTGTGTGGGAAAGAGAGGATTTGATGCAAGCAAGTGGATTTCCGTGTCTGCTTAGATTACATGTGCTCAACAGGAGAAACTTTATCCTGTTAAATCACTGGCAGTTCCAGGGTTGCTTCAATGGCTCCAGGGTTTCCTCTGCTATGGACTGCACTTTTGCTTCTCCCTGGTGGTCATGCTGTTACTGACTTTAAAGCACTTCACAGTTTCTCTCTAAACTTTGAGCCCTGTTTGCAGAGATCCCCCACAGAGATTGCAGGACCTGAGGTGAGAGTGGCCTGGGCTGAGTATCCATTTCCTCAGCATCAAGTCCTTGTTTGAACTAAAACAATGACAAAGTCATTCAGAGGACTTAGAAATACCACTTAGCATCTTGTGATAGGGATCTGGTACTTGAATATAGAAAGAAGTGAAGAAGCCTGCAGTTGTCCTAGAGGGGTGGAACGTATTTCACATGAGGATGCTTTATTAAAGCTGATTTCAGTTTTGAAGGAAGTCATTCCTGTAATGGCCCTTAATGATTTTCTCTTATGATGTGATGTGTACAGTTAAGTATGGAGCAGAAGTTGAGGTTGAAAACCTTTCCCATGCACATAACTGGAGTAGCAGGTATAACTGTGCTGGAAAGTTGATGAGTTGCTTGCACGTTGTTATTTTCAGGACAATACCAAGGTTCATCAAAAAAATAAAAGCCTCTGACTACAAGGACAAGAATGTGTTTGGGGTTCCTTTACTCCTGAACGTCCAGAGAACAAGCCACCCACTCCCTAATGGCATACTCCAAGCACTGGACTACCTAAGAAGCCACTTCCTTGACCAGGTATGAACCTGAGGCAGCCCAGAGCAGCTCTGTTCCATAAATGAATCCTGCTCCAGGAGCCATTCTCTGTTCCCAGCTTTTGTGAAGGACTTTCTTGCCTCCCAAGGCTCTGAACAGGCAAAAAGGTGTAGGCCTGAGCAGGCAGCCTGTGAGGAAATGCCGGTGCTGTTTCCTTCTGGGAATACCTTCAGTCCTGTATCGTTTTGTGTGCATGGCAATGGAAGTGTGTGCTGCAGATGCTGTTTCCATAGCAGAGCTGCAGGAATGGGAGTTTCTTTGCTCCAGCATCAGCATCATGTACGTTTTCTGTTGGATGAACACACACTGGTGCATCAGAAACCCGTAGTTCTCATGTGACAGTAGCCTGCTCAGGCATACTAATAGGTGCCAATAGCGAGGATTTTAAAAGAAGTCAAGAAGAGTAATTTTGATTTAAACAAAAAGGCAGCAGACATGACAACTGGTGTGTCTTTTACAGCTGGTTCTGTGGGCATCAGTCATTGTTTGCCATGTGCTGTTTCTAATGGGACAAAACTATTTCGGTGCTAGATCCCACTACCACAGGGTCTTACATATTGAAAGTGAAGGATCAATTGTTTGTCAGAGGTTTGATTCTTGATGCCTCCTCTCTTCATCTGAAATAGTTCCTTTCACCTGCAGGTTGGCCTGTTCCGAAAATCCGGTGTTAAATCCAGGATTCTGTCTTTAAGAGAAATGAATGAAACCAGCCCAAACAACGTGTGCTATGAAGGGCAGTCAGCATTTGATGTGGCAGATATGGTGAAGCAGTATTTCCGAGACCTTCCCGAGCCCATCTTCACTAGCAGACTCTGTGAATCCTTCCTCCACATCTACCAATGTAGGTAACAAAAGCTGGGGTTTTCCAATTCTTTCAATACCTTAATATTCAGCTGTACAAGGCTGCAGTCAGAGGAGGATTAGTGCCATGTCCCCTGTGGCATTGGAGACAAGTCAGGCAGGATGGTTCTGAGGGGAGTTCATTGTGGCTCTGGGCTGAAGAGCTGCACATCTGCATCCTATGGGCCAGCTGTTTACTAACACTGTCTTTTCTGTGCTTTGAAGGATGAGTGTGACACCCTATGTCACAGCAGCCTCCTAAACTGTGCTTTAAAATGGCTGTTTCCTCATGCAAACTCAAGAAAGAACCTAGTCCCCTTATGCATGGTATGAAGTGTCTGCTTCTGCAAGGAGTCATGTTATATTGACAAAATTCCCTTATTAAGGTTGCTGTGAAACAGCCCTTTTCCCTGGACATGCCAGCACCTTTCTGCCCATGCTCCCACTGTTACTGTCCTTGAGATTCAGCCTGTCAAAGAAGGAAAAATGAAGCTGAAATCTGGCTTTGAGCATAAACAGGTTCAGCCTCCAGTACGTTGTCCTCAAGGAATTCACTTTCCAGAAGCAGCTGGGTTGGGGAAGGAAATTGCTCTGGGGGCTCATGATGATGTTGTTACAGCAAGTTTTGAGGAAAGCTTTTGAAAGCCCAAGTGTGAGCTTTCTGTGATCAATGTGAGTAAATGAGTTGCTGCTGTCCTGGGTATGATGTGTGTCCAGGAAGGCTGGGTTTGGGTTTCATTTTTTAACCTGTCAGGCTTTTAGAATTTTGTCTAAAAATGTTGTTTGTTTGAAACAAGTTTTCTTTTTGCATTCACAAATCCTTTTTGTAAAGGAGTCCTCAATTCCTCTGTCCAATGGATGTGGAACTGTTTAATTCCATTTATTATAACCTGGCCACTGTCCACCTCCTGTCTCCTGTTCTGGGCTAGAAACAGCAAGTGTCTGAATTCTGCTCTCCCATCTTCTGCCACATCTGGTTTTTGGAGATAAAAAATGTGCTGCTTTCACCAAGAAGAGTATTTTGTGTGTTCTATGCACATGCTTCTACTTGAAGGGAAAGAGAAGTGATCTTCTTCCCTTTGTAGTGGTGTAAGTTGGAGACACCCTCATGATAGGGGGATGCATGACAGGATGAGCCATTCCTGACCTTCTGCAGGAGCTATTTGGGCACACAGTCCCACTGTGGTTCAGTGTGAATTGAAATCTGTTGGCAAACATAGTTCTGTGAATTGAGTTATCTGAGAGCATCTGTTCTCTTCATGCCTGAAGCTGAAAGGAAAAGACAGTGGAGTACCTATACCCTCCAAAGTAACATTCCAGAGTCATATTTTATAGGGAGACAGGCTCTTATTTGGATAATAATCAGAGCCAGTTCAGGATAAATCCATTATTGTGGTGTTCAAGATAGATAAACTGCAAGTCACGCACCAGCATCACTGGGTATGAATGTGCACCTTGACAGGGAGCAGGTGAAAACTGTATTTGTGTGATGTGACAGTGGTAACAGCCTTTGCCTTGTCTGTGGTGCACTGTAGTGACAGTGAAATGGATGGACCTACTGTTCCAATGCCCTGCTTGGGGCTGTGTTGATGGATGCATCCTCTGCAAGTCATGTGTGATGTTCATCATTCTTTCCTGTCTTCAGACATGCCAAAGGATCAGCAGTTCCAGGCTGTCCAGGCTGCAATCGTCCTTCTCCCAAAGGAAAACCGAGAAGCTTTGAAAATCCTCCTGTTCTTCCTGCGAGATGTGGTTGCTTTTGTGGAGGAAAACCAGATGACCCCAACCAACATTGCTGTCTGTCTTGCACCGTCTTTATTTCACCTCAACACCCTGAGGAGGGACAGTACCTCCTCCTCCACTAGGTATTAGCATCTTAATGCTTGTATTGCTGCTCTCTATAGTGTTCTTAGCTGGAACAATGCTGGCTTAAGGTCACTGTCTTCTTTGAAGAGGGAAATAGTGCATGTCTTGGTGTTTGTTTCAGCTATGTTCAGGGGCAGCAGGAGCTGACCGCAGTGCATGGGGTGATCCAGTGGCTGCTTGTCCCGTGTAGGGCAGAGTGGTAAGAAGTCACAGTGCTATGCTCCTGCCTGGTCTGTGTGTGAGCCAGCCTGCCTCCCTCCCCACTGGTGTGCTCTTCGCAGCTGCCCCAGGTCCAGCTGCCCAGGAATGCATCAGTCTCCAGCTTAAAGAGGGGAAATTGAGATGAGCTCTTAGGCAGAAGCTCTTCCCTGTGAGGGTGCTGAGGCGCTGGCACAGGGTGCCCAGAGAAGCTGTGGCTGCCCCATACCTGGCAGTGTTCAAGGCCAGGTTGGACACAGGGGCTTGGAGCAAGCTGCTCTAGTGGAAGGTGTCCCTGCCCGTGGCAGGGGTTGGAACTGGATGGGCTTTAAGGTCCCTTCCAACCCGAACCATTCTGTGATTCTATGATTCTGTTTCCCACTGGCTGCATTGGACTAGTGCTGGCTGTTGGAAATGTGACTCCTATGCTGGCAGCCTAAGCTCAGGTGGAGCTTTAAGGCCCTGCAGGTATCTGGCAGGCTGCAGCAGCTGCTGGCACCAGTTCTGCTGGGTTATCACCAGGGGATCATTCCTGCCAAACCCAGCCACCAGGATGCTGTCAATTTATCTTAATAAGTAAAAGTCTCTGGGCTGCATCAGATCCAGTTTGTACGTGCAGGGAGAAAGGTGCCCTTGGGCCAAAGCAGATAAATAATCTCTGGAAGCATTCATGCCTTATCTGGTCTCCTGAGGCAGGGCTGTTTGCTCCATGCTCCTGCGTACGGACATCTGTCAGGGTAGAGGACGGCTGCCTGGTGGATGGAACCTGTGCACCCATCGGAGCAGCAGTTCGTGGCCTTGCTGCGGGGAGCTGAAGATGAGGATGAGCTCTGAAGCAGACGCTGTCAGTTGTGCTGCTGGTGTCTTCCAGGCTGATGGCGTAGGCACTGGAGGGGGGAAGAAAACACTGGGGGCTTTTCTTGTGAGTGGCACAGAAGATGTGAAGCTGCCCAAGCACACCCAGAGCCCAGGGCTGAGCCAGCACACGGCCTGGAGCCAGTGTGGTGGAGCTTTGGTGGCAGCCCATCCTGCCAGGCTTGTGCTGTGTTTGAGCCCCTGGGAGCCACACTTTGAGGCTGTACTTCTTTGGCTTACATGACCATTGCTCTGAAATACTGGGACCAAAAAATAGAGTTTTCTCTTTGTTGTCACTGTTCAGAAGCCAGGATGCTTTGAAGCTTCAGCTTCTTTGTAACTGGGCATTAATGCCGCAGTGTAGGCTTCTGACTTCAAAGGGCAGGAGCTGACAGGTCTGACTTTGAGGAGCAGCGCTGAGGACTCTTATCTTCAACCCAATTTTCAAGCCATTTGGCAGGAATGCATGTAGATGAAAGTATCAGAAGCCAGGATTAATGATGTCATGTAGTGATTATGAATTACAAGAGGGGACTGTTTTTGAAACATGGTTGGTGCGGTTTGGGCTAAAAGATTTAGAAGGTTCTGTGTGGGCTTTGCAGGGTTATCCAAGGAGTTTGGTAGCACACACACATCAGTTTGGGGTCATTGCTGCCTTTGGCCACTTGTGTTGATGTGCTTGGGGAATAACAAGCCTTGACTTGTCTTTCTTGGGCACAGTGGTCAGTGCTGCCCCGGGCACTCCTGGCGTGCTGGAGGCAGTGCTGGCTGTGGACCTTGCTGTAGCGACAGAGCAGGCGCCCCTGCAGGGCAGAGCGGGTCCGTCAGTGCAGTGCTTTCACTGGGTGCTGGTTCCCTGCCTCAGGCAGAGCAGCGGAGCGGGCACCCTGCGCTGTGGGGCACAGCTGCCTGCTCACAGCCTGCCCTTACCGACCCTCTCCCCAGATCCAGCCAGAGGAAGTGCAGCCTGGGGAAGCCGGACCAGCGGGAGCTGAGTGAGAACCTGGCAGCGACGCAGGGCTTGGCGCACATGATCATGGAGTGCAACAGGCTCTTCCAGGTACCATCCTGCTGCCGCCTGCTCCGAGCAGCGCGTTGGGGCAGAGCCCGGGGCCCGGCTGCTCCCCAGCGGGCCGGTGCCCGCAGCAGGGGGAAGCTCAGCCTCAGGGTGGGGTTTATGGATCAATCACAACTGTTCGCAGTCTGGGAGCGTTCCTCCGGCTTGGGGCCAAGGGAGGGCACCCGTGGGGCACCCGTGGGGCAGTGGCTGGTGCCGGGAGGGACGCCTCGGCTGGGGCTGACTTGACCGGCCCTTGCGGGACGGGTTGGAGTGGAGGTTTTGCTGCCGGGGCGGCGGCAGAGCAAGGGCCGTGCCCGAGCCTGGTCACCTGGTAACCTGCGGGCCTTGACCCACAGACTGACTTCCCGGCGTGACCTCGGCCTCTGCTGCTCTCCGCGGGCTCGCCTGGCGATCAGAGTGCCCTGACCCTGGCTGCTGTCACCGCCCCTCGCTCGCTGGCTCACCCCCTGGCTCCACCTTGGACCTCACCGCCATGATGCGTCTGATGATCTGGATTCTGGGCTGTCCCTGCCGGCCGCCTCTGCCCGGCTCAGGTCCTGCGGGACCAGCGGCTGCCCTGCCAGCCCTGTTATCACACTGACTCCTGGCTCCGTTCCCTCAGGGTGCCCCCAGCCCTTGGCGCACCCAACAGTCAGCTTGGACCTTCTGCGGCACTGCAGCCCCGCGGCTGGGCAGGGGCTCCCCTGGGCTGACACTGCCCTGCCCCGGAGCCCCCAGCACTGACCCCTCAGCCAGCCCCGGCCTCTGTGTGACACTGACCCCCCCAGCCCAGCCTGGGGCTGCATCCCCCCCCCCGGAATAGCCCCACAGGGACTCTGAGCCACCCTTGGACCTGCAGATCCTGCACCTCCTGCTACCACCGGGCCACTTCCCACAGGTGCCACGGTGAGCTGCGGGGCTGCCCTCTCCAAGGGGTGCCCCCTGCCCTGCCCTGCCCTGCCGAGGGTTCAGTGCTGACACTCGGGGCTGCTGTGCCCTTCTGCTGGTGACCATGAGGAGCAGCCCGTGCCTGGACCCCAGCCCAGGCCCTGGCACTGTCCCTGCCTGGGCCCGTGCCCACCGCTGGACCGTGCCTGGTGCCGGTACCACAGGGCCTGACCCTGCCCGGTCACCCCCGCCCGCTGCGGCGCCACAACCGGGACACCCGGGCGGCCCCGCTGCCGCTCCGTGCCCGCGCTGCCCATGCTCAGGTACTCGGGATGGGAGTGGGGAGGGCCGGGCGGTGGTGCGGGCCCGGGGCGGACCCCCCCTGGCTCGGGCTGTGGGTGCTGGCGCTGGGGTGTTGGTGGCCACGTCGAGCAGCCGTGAGGAGACCGTGTGTGCACAGCATGTGCGCTGGGTGCGCTGGGGGCTGCCACAGCTGAGCCCTCCCCAGCCACTGCCTATGGGACATCGGGTAAAAATACCCCTATCTTTTGTATCTGTGTGTATCTATACAGAAATCTGCACGCACACGTGCATATAGACACACTGATGCATGGCAGCAAGCACCTCAACCCAGAGCAACACCTACTCGGACAGGAGCAAAGCTGTTTCTGTGCTGCTTTACTTCGCACAGCAGCTGCCCCCACCCCCCAAAGCAAAGGAACGAGCCACGGCCCACTGCCTTGTAGCTGACGGTGTTTCCTCGAGGCTTCCACTGCAAACGCAGCAGAGGTTTGCGAGCTCTGCAGGGATTCAGAACATCGCTGCTCTGGGGAACGGCGTTTCCCTCGTGTTTTCCAGCGGGAATGGAATTAATCGCTCTGCTCCTCCCCTGGTGAGCCTCCTGCCTGCTGCTGGCGGCGCTGCTGCCCTGAGGCGCGCAGGGAGCACCCCTCTTGTGCAGGCTGGTCCAGGCACCGTGCACAGCGCAGTGCTGTGGATGCAGGTGGTGCAGCCCACTGCCTGTGCTCCGGTGTTGTGGGAAGCGTGTGGTTTCATATCCCACACGTGTGTTCAAGTTCAGGTCTCAAGTGTGATGTCCCATCTGTCACAGGTACCCGACTTGCCTTGGTCAGCTCATGAGCACCTTCCATGAGACAAGCATTCAGGGCTGGCACTGCTGGGCTGAGATGAGGCTGCCTGGCTCCCAAGAGCTTTGTGCTTGGCTGAGGGATGCCAGAGATGACAGCAGAAACTGGGGACCTGCTCCCACTTGGCAATAAGGTAAAGAGGGTGGTGAGCACCATCAAAGCAAGGTTCCTCCAGCAGCATGGGTGACTGCACTGTGGTTAGAGGATTTCCTGGAGGTGCTCTTGGGCATTCTGAGTTCTCAGTCCTTAAACTGCAGCCTGAGGGAGAGGTGTGCTGTGTATGGGTCTGGGGGTTTGGTTCCTGCAGAGAATTGCTCTGGGCTGTGCCTGTGGCCACTCATCTGCCTCTGTACCTGCAGGTTCTGCTCCTGTGCTCTCCCTTCCTTACTCCCACCCCCTTCCCTTCTTACTTCCCCCGACTTTTATTCCCTCTTTTTAATCCTAAGGGAGTGCTGCCCCCCCAGAGCATCTTTCCTACCACAACCCCACCCCAAAAGACACAGACACTTCCAGTTGTTCAGTCCCTTTATTGTCACCCTACAGGAAACAGCTACATCCTCTGCACAGGCTTAATCCCCAGGATGTCGAATCCTTTGGCCATGACGGTGGCAGTGGCTTCGCATAGCAGCAGCCTCCACATGTTCACCTTCACGATCTGGCCTGCAAAACATCACCATGGGAGTTGGAACAGGACAACCAATGCTGCCTTCCCCAGGGGAACCCCCTCTGCCCACAGCCTGGCCCTGGCTGAGCGCCCTGCCGCCCTCCAAAGCCAGGAAGACTGACGAGCCCTGCATTTCCATGTGCCTGGCTGCTCACAGCTCTCTACTCCACCTGCTCACAGGCCAGTGACCACACAAGCTGTGCCAGCCACCTTCAGTTCTCCCACATGAATAACACTGGTTCTGCAGCAGCAAGCCCCATGGCCAGCACTCACCACTCTGCCTGTCCTTCTCAACACAATAGCAGTTGTCGTAGAACTCAGTGAAGGTGGTGGCCAGCTCATAAAGGTAGTCACAGAGCGTGTGCAATAACAAGTCCTCCAGGATCTTCTGCAGTATCTCGGGGAACCTCAGGATGCACTTGCCCAGTTTCCACTCCTTCTCATGGTCCAGAACAAGCACCTCTTCCCTGGCTGCCTTCCGCAGCATCTGCTCGTCAATGTTGGCCAGGCGGGCAATGGCCCTGCAATGACCCAAACCACAGTCTGCTTGTGAGGGTCCCACCTCTCCACTGCCCAGGGCCAGCACTGGCCACCCGCTGGCCTCCTCACTTGCCCAGTCCGGTTACCAGGCCAGAAGAGAGCAGTCAGCCCCGGAATGCACTGCAGAGGAACAGGGAGGGACATGCTCTGGGCACAAGTGTCAGGAAGGACAGCTGATGCTGCCACACAAACTAGAGCTCGGGGTGCCAGAAAGCCTGCATGGGGCATGGCAATAAACTGATGTGAGGAGGTGCTGGAACAGAGGCTCACCCCTTCCCAAACACCCAATACCTCTGATGGAATTACTGAAACTCCCACAGTTCCTCCCAGCCAGCTAAAGGCCTGGGACACACGGTGCACAGAGGAGCCCTGCTGCAGACAGCAGATGACACCATTTCCAATGACAAATAAAACCTTTCCTATGGTGCATACTGGTGTAGCTGGCTTCTCTTACTAACCACCCTTAGCAGCACTGATGCAATAATTCACCCCTTTCCCCACATCTCCCTTTGCAAGAGAATCAGAGATCAAATCCAAACAACTCTCAACATACCTGATGCGGGTGAAGGCGTACAGCAAGTAAGCAGCTGTGTTCCCCCGGTCGTCCAGCATCTTGTCAAAGGAGAACACGTAATCATTTAGTCTGTTGTGGGAGAGATCTGCATATTTAATACATCCAAAAGCGACTGACGTCTGGGCAGCTTTCAGCTCTTCTGCCGTGAGGACCTGTTGCAATTCCAGAACAGATAAGTCATGAGGAAGGAGGTTATGTTGGTACCACTAGCCACAACATTCAGCCTTAGCCACTCGGCATGGCTCTAGCCCTCACTTCCCCTGCAATCCAATGGCCCTGCAGCCCTGCCAGGTTAAGGCTGACTCCCTTTGCTTGTGAAGGCCCATCAGACCTCTGGCCCCATGATGAACTGTCTGCCACAAAGGTTTGGTGCTGATAAGGTGCTCCTGCTTCTTACAAACTGCATGTGCACATAAACACGCAGCCCTCCTACCTTTATAGAGGATTTTGGACACAAAACCCCTCTCTGATGGAACCTTGCCCTGTCAGCAAGGCAAAGCGCTTTTGTGTTAGGCTCAAGTGAACCCTTGTGAGATTTTCAAGGTGGTTTTTAATGTGCTTCCTTGTGCTCCTTTTTAAAAAGGGATCTTTCACTTTCACCCTACACTGCACAGCAATAAGGAGCTGTGCTTCCCAATTCCAGACTCACACAGTGAGTAGACAGTGTGGTCCTTCTGTTCCATTCCATGTCCCACACTGTTCAGTTCTCTCCAGGCTACCAAGATGCAGGACAGAAATGTCATTAAAGACATTGCAAAGCAAAGGGCTTTCAGCAAACTTAGCCACAGCACCCAAGGGAAAGGGTGAAGCCAAAGTCCCCAGCAGATCCCTGGCCACCCACTACCACAACTCACTGCAGACAAGCAGGCCAAGGTTGCAACGTTCCATTCTGCCCCATCTCCTGCACCTTGGGGCAGTCACAGCTGTGGCCATCGCAACGTGGAGGCCTCACAGCACCAGCAAGGCCAGCTGTCTTGCCAGGCCCTCCTCTCCTGAGGGAGCTCTGCAGTACCAGAGGCCAGTGTGCTGCCTGCAGCTCAGATCTCCCCGCTGCCATGTGTTCAGGGATGCTCTTCTTTCCCTTGACAGCACCTTGCCTGACCTGCCTACCAAGTAATCACACTCAGCTCACATCCACAATGTGGAAACCATAAGTTAGTGAAAAAATCTGGGAAGTTCTCAGGAAAGATAAGCAATTTGTCACAAGTACCTTGTCCCGCTCCTTGTCCTTCAGCTTGTCCATAGCTCGTTTCAGCCCTTCCTCCAGCAGGTCTATAAGACGCACTGTATCCCCTGAACGAGTTTTGAACTTCTTCCTGAGAACACAGAGCCAAAATGACCACCTGCATAAGAGGCCAAACCACTTCCACACTCTGCCCAGGGTCAGCATGTGCCCAGGCAGATCACAATATGCATCAGAACTTCTTGCAGGCATTTCCACCTTAAATTTTGTAACAACCTTCCAAACCCAGCCCATCTGCAATGGCAGGTGACTGTCAGAGCACACTGCTTCAACCACCACCTTCAGAGACACTAGAACAGCTCTGGAGCACAAGGGCCTGCCTGCAGACGTGGACACAAGAGGTTCTTTTCCCAGCTTTTTTTCATCGACCATGAGGCAGGTAGCAAGGAATGGCTATCACGGCCATTACCACTGCTATCTCCCTGTATTCCTATCAGCTTCCTCTGCACTTCCACCAGCCATTCCCAGTGCGCCTCCACCAACAGCAGGCAGAAGAAGTCAGGCAACCTGACCACAGCACCAGTGACTAGGTGGCTCAAGGACCGTGACACAATGAAATGACATGGTTACAAATAACAGCATGGGATGCACTGCATGGGTTTTTTTTAGCATGCCACGTACATACTTGTCGTCAAACAAGAGCAAGTCTTCTGCATTCACTCACACAGCCTCTTCAGAGCACATACAGAGGAAGAAATCCACACTTACTTGTCCTCTCCCAGCACCACTCCGAACGCGGCGTGTGCCACTCTGGTTACTTTAGGATCGTACCAGCCAATCATCTGCCCAGCTGCAAACACTGTCTGCAAATGCCCCGACTGCAAGGAACAAATGCCAACAACTGGTTCTCAACCCACTCCTCCAAGGACACTTTTCTTCTCAGCTTTCTCTCCTTCACAATGCTGTTTTCACAATGAGACTTGAAATGTTTCTAGCTCCACAGACAAATGCCGCTTCAGAATGCTCAATGTTTCCAGGAGTTTTCCTGGCTTACAGAAGCAGTAACTGGCAAATTCCCATCACTGCTCATATATGGAGCTGACAACCCTGCATCTCTTCAGGTAAGGAGCAACCACAGTGTAAGCAACAGAAATCTCATTCCAGACTCATCTATTGAGATTTAGGCTTCACCCACTTCCAGTGGTAAACTGCATCTCTCCCTAATCAACTGCTTCATGGGGCTATATATGGAGACCACCAAACTTGATTCACCATTATACCAGTGAGGACAAGAGTAAATATACACACTAAAACTCTACAGACTTCTGCCTACATGAGCATTGCACCTGTCATGTAACACCCTTTCTGATGCTTTGTACCAGCAGTGACAGAGGGTGACGCACTCACCTGGCCACTATCAACAACATAGATAATGATATCAGCCTTCTCTTCACACAGCCTGTGCTTAAGAGCAGCTAAGTCAGATGTGTCATAGGTGTAACCTCCATCTGATTTCATGATCGTCAACGGGATAGGGAAACCTGGGACAAACACGATCTTCCGGCCATCATCAACCTGGACAAATCCTAGAAAAGCAATGGAAAATATCCTGTGTTGTATTGCAGAGGGAGCTTTGTGGGCCAGCACGTGCAGAAAAACCCCTTCCTGGATGCTACCAGAGAGAAAAGGCCATGCACCCATACTATGAAATCATTAATGGCTCAAAATATGAATACACCTACATGAACTCCCTCACCAACCATGTCACAGCAAGAATTCAAGGCTATGCACATGGAAGTGGATCTGTACAGATCTGGCATTTACCAGAAGAGACCTAATTGGATTTGAGAACTCCTGTCCCCGGCATCCAGATCTACCTTTAACAAAACCAGCATCACAAAGTGTGGCACTGAAGGCAGTGATGCAGTTAAGGACTTAGCACAAACACTTCAGATGGCAAGACTCAAGAACTGCCAAATCCAGACAGGAACACATAAACCCAGACTTTTTATGCTCCATTTGGCTTCTGGCCAGTCCCAAAGTCAGCATAATCAAAACATACCACTGTCTTCTCAGAGATCTCTCCAAGTTCCCATTCAGTCACAACACCAACTGTGGGCAGTCTGCCATATATTGCTCCTTGACTATTTACTAAGGATACGATGAATTCCAGTAGTACCTCACACTATCACCTACAAATATCACAAACTGCTTCTGGTGTCAGCAAGAATGATTCAAGATTTCTGGAATGAAGCATGCAAGAATCACTTCTGCCAATGCTTCCCTGGGAGGAAAAGCCACAAAAGACCCACTGAGGAAATGTGGCTGTGAAAAAGAGCAAGGCTGGGGAACATGGAATTTCACAAACATCAGTTCTAAGCCTCACTGCACAGGACTGCGGTTACCTCAAGGTTACTTTGACTCCGAGACCAAAAGCCTCACCTTTATCTTCAAATTCTTTTACGATGTCTTTCATCATGTCGTGGTAGAACGATTCTCCTCTCTCTGTGAGCGTAATGTCCAAGCAGTTGTAGATTTTCTGGAACTCTTGAGGAGGGAAACAGAACAAAATGCTTCCATTAAATGCACACAGTAGGAATTAGTGGCATATGTTTAACAGGGGGCACAGCAAGTCCCCAAAGGCATTTTCCATCTCCCGGTCAAGCCATCAGACCAAGACTGAAGAGACAATGCTCCACAGACAGCCCAGTTCTTTGGTTGTGTTGGCTTTTATCTTTAAGCTTCTCCCAGCAGCATGGCAGTGATTTTCAAAGGAAAACCAGAGCATGGGCTCAGACACAGAGGTGAGGAAAGGCACAGTTCTGCTGCTGGGACATGCTCCTGAACGTGGCAGTCACCTTTCCGTGACACGTCGCAGATGAGCTCCCAGGCTTTGATGAAGTCGGGGGTTTTGCTCTGCAGCAGCACCACACATTGGTAGGCACGTTTCTTGAACTCCTCCTCTGTGTCAAACCGCCTCTTGGACTCCTACAGGGAAACACACCACATGAAAAGCACTGATCTCTTCCCTGATACAAGCTAACAGGCGTAACAGGCTCTCCAAGCACACTCATCTCAAAAGACAGAGGCAGCATGCTTACAAAGTCCTCTGATGGTGCCCCATACAGACAACTCAATGCCAGATACCACAATTCATCACCCAGTGACAGGTTATTGCACTAACCCATTAATAGTGATCACTTCTTTTGTTTCTCAAAAGCTATGCTGCAGTTTGTAAAGCCCCCCAATATGCTTTTCCAATGTTGATGTAAACTTCACACTTATTTGCTACAAGTACCTTGTAAAAAGCTTGGAGATCCCCAATGGGAGGAGAAACTGTTAAGTAATCCGGAAATTTGTCTTGGAGGTGAGCAATGAGCATTCCAAACTGGGTGCCCCAGTCTCCTAAATGGTTTAACCTTAAAGCAATTGAAAAGCACAGTGACTTTGCAAAAGTATGCTTTAAAACACATGCATTTCAGAAACATATATCCTAAAAGAAGAAACTGACATAACAGCACCAAAACCAGGCCAACACCCACAGTTTCACTGCATGAAGGTTCTTCCCATCTTCATTCCCAACCTACTACATTCCATCAGCTTAGTATTTTATCACACGAAAAGGGTTATATGTGTGCTTATAAACAGACAGCACAGACCAAAGCCCTGGGATACTGTATACACTCACCCAAGCAAGCCCAGCACACCCCAAATGGACTCTCACCTCAAAACATCATAGCCAGCAAATTCAAACAGCCGGCACATGCTTTCTCCAATGATAGTGGACCGCAGGTGGCCAACGTGCATCTCCTTTGCAATGTTAGGGGATGAGAAATCCACGACCACCTTACACACAGCACCAGAGGACAAACAAAGAGCAGCAGTCATTACCACACTGTGTGTTTGACCTGGGCTTTGCTGGAGGAACGAGGCTGACCCTCACACCCATTGCCGCCAACAGCACACAGCAGCAGAGGAGGCCCTCGGGGGACATGAGAACAGTCTTCCAGCCTGGGGCTCTGCTGCACCCACCAGAATGAGCTTGGCACAACACTCCCCACCCCGGGAGCCCTGTCCCTTACCCACCAGAGATTGCACCAGGTAGGCACAGCCCACCCTACAGCCCCAGTCCCTAAATCACACCCCATTTGCTGCTGTAACAAGCAGCTGACATGGACATCTGCTCAACAAACCACCTCAGGGAGAACTGCAGAGCTACCCACAGCCCAGCACAGCTCATCCCTATGGGAGCAGGATGCCTGTGTGCTTACTGCTGTACCTTTCTCCTTTTGCCAATAGCCGGTGGCTGAACTCCATTCACCAATAAACTGCTCAGCTGCTTCGACACAAAATCCCTTCTCAAGTGGACATTGATAAAACCTGGAGAGGAGAAAAACAGCAATGAGTGCTACGGCTGCAGAAGTGCCTCAAAGCACTTTTTGTTTCCTCACATCAAGGACAAGAGCACGGGAACCTTGGTTTGACAAACCAAAATCAATTTTTAGCAACAGGGCAACAAAGCTGTCACTAGAGGACAAATTCTGCTCCCAGTTTCAAGAGTCTGTTTCACAGCACTACAGCCTGTCTTACAGGAGATAGATGCTGCAAGTTAACCCACTGACATCACTCCTTTCTGCACAGGGTCATTCAAATGTGAATTTAAGAACATTTTTAATGAGAAAATAACCTTGCCAAGGTTTGCAGAATGCAAAACCAGATCCTGCTTTGTCTCCTTTCTTTAACTTAATACCCTAAACCACACCATTTCACCTGGGATAATCCACACTTGTGGGACAACACTAACTTCAGCTTCACAAAGCTAAGGAATGAGCTTCTACCCAAGCACACGAAGGGCTGCGCCATGTGAATTCTGTGTTTATGCTGAAGCTCAGAGGAATGCAAGTCCTCGTATTTCTTCCTGGGTCACAGGGCAGATGCAGGAATTCATAACCTCCATGCTACTGCAGCATCTCAGTGCTAAGAGGCCAAGATCTCCGCCTCATGCCAGCAGCAGTGAGAAGGGCATGTGGATTTTTGCTGTGATTTCGTGATGCAGCCTGATACCCATCACCACCAACAAAGGAGAAAAGCTGGTCCCTTAAGGATCAGTGGAAAACTTACTAATTAAAGGGCTTAGCATGGCAACTGCCAATTCTAATACAGATGCAGTTTTGCTGCTCTACACAGGTCTGAGGGCTACAAAGCTCTCCAACACCGAAGCAGCTAATTCACCCTGTAACTGCAGTTTTCAATTGTGGAACAGTTAAACAAAGTTTCCCTGATCACCATCCAGTATAAAATTGCCCTATCAGCTTTAAAGCACAAAGTGTGTAACATGGAACTCCCTTACCAGGCCCAGCGATTTCAACCTTCTCAATGCATTCATTAGCAGGAATATGTTTTGTTATTTTCTCGGCGATTTCTCTTGGGCTGACCTTCTGTTCCTTGGTTTTGAGCAGGATCTGAAACACAACAAGAGCAGGTAAGATTCACTCCTCCGTAACGTTGTACAGAGGGAAACAGAAAGCACAGGTAGAGCAGCACTGAGAGATCCTCAGGATTGTTTAGCTTCCTAATGTATAGACATAAACATCTCCAGCAAATATGTCAGGTTAGATCAGTCCCTCTCTAGAGCAGAAGTGTAACCAGACCCACCATGTCCACTCCCTTCTGTTAAGGACAAATAAAGAGCAGTTCCTATGTCAGAAGAAAAGCTTCCAGGGTATTTTTGAAACATTGTTAAGAGGTTTGGCAAATTCCTATCTTTCTAAACTAGGAAAAGGGACAAACAAAGCTGGCATAGTCCTTCGCACTGCTTCAAAACCCTGTTCCTCAGTCTCACAGGTACCCTCAGCTCTGCCAGCATTCATATTCGAAGTTCTGAGCTGTGCCTGCAGTAGATGCTGAGTGTGGTTTCGGAGCAAGCTGCTAATTTATGATTAAAAGCAAGCAAAGCTTGCTTCTACCTTCAGCCCTACCTGAGACTGAATAATAAAGTGACTAAATAAACAAAATCCCACAAGCCAAGCAACCAAACCTAATTCTAACACTGACAAATTCTCTTCAAAAGGCATCAGAGAATCTGCTGGTAAAGGAGCTCTCCTTTTGTCTCCAGCTATTAATGGCCCACTTGGAGGAACTCAAAGAACATGATGCAAGTTCACATCCAATAATAGCATCAGAACAGTTTGGTTTGGAAGGGACCTTCTGAGATCATCTAGTCCAACTCCACAAGTTCTGTGTCCATTCCCAAGGTACTTTCTCACATAGCTTTACAATCTCACAGAAACATTCCTCAGGAGGGCCCTCTGAGACAGCCCAAACTGTTCCTGCGAATCACTGCATCACACTGCATGCACCCACCACAACTATTTGTTTCTGAGTACATGATTTTCCGTTCTTATTGTGATGTGTTTGAAAAGAATCTATCCCCTCATTCCCATCAAGGACAAACAGCATGTAAATGTAAACCCAGATTATGGGCATGTTATACCAGATGACAGGCGTGTTATCTGAATCCCTCCAGAAACAGCCACCCTACTCCTATTACTGTAAGGAGCAAACACTGCTCCTGGCTCAACCCTCAGCATTCACACACTAACGAGCTCCCAGTAAAACAATGTGCGCTTGTGAGGGCTGTTTCCACATGGGCGCACCAGAGGGAGAGGATGCTGCAGGGCACGTACCAAGCAGGGCAGGTCCTGCTCCTCTGGCAGTCGTGGTGAGTGGTGTTTCAGCTCTGTGCAGGGGACGCTGGGGGAGTGAGGCTATGGAAGACCTGCCCCACAGTCAAACCCTAAAACTCAGGCTGATGGAAAGTACAGAACCTGCTGCTCTCAGAGGGAAATGGCTGCACTGCGTCCCCTGGCTCTGCTGTGCTGACGCGCCCTAACTGTGCTGCATGCGTGAGTATCACCCAGCTCGTACACAGTGCTCTTCCACAGCAAGCCCAGCACTAGGAACTGTTACTCCTCAGCACAGCTGACAATATGGGACTTGACACCCTGGCCTGAAGGGGACCGTCCAGACGCCGAGTTATGCGAACAATGTGGACATGGGAAGCCAGGACTGCTCGAGAATCCCAACAGCCACTTAATTGGGGTAAAGCAGCGGTCAGAAAGCTGGCAAAGCTCTGCAAGGCCCCGTCAGTGCATTCACCCAGTACTGCCCTGGCTGCAGCCCAGGCCCAGCATGATGCTCATGAGACCAAGGGAAGATGGCACCTATTTGTGAGGGCTGGTTCCAGAAGCCTGCCGGCTAGCACGTATGGATGCTGCCGGGTGTCAGTCTCACTGAGGCAGAACAGACACAGTGGCTGCAGGGTGACAACCTGGGTAGAATTCCATGTGTGTCAGTTCCATGTCAAAGTTATCAGCCCAATAGACTGATAGTGGTGAACTGACTACAGAACACTTAAAAAAGTTTTTTCTAATTGCAAAATGAAAGACCTGCAATTACAAGAGTCTAAGTAGTCAATCAAAGGCACCAAAGCATTCAGTTGGTGTGTTTTAGCACCTACTTTCTCTACGACCTCCTGGTTTTACTTCAGCACAGTCCCAGCCCACTGAGGCAACTCCTGAAGTGTCTCTTATTCTGCTTGGGTCCGTTTTGGTCAAATACCTTCCAGAAAGCAGCAATGTCATAACATTCAAAGTAACCACTGATACAAACCAGGTTAAGAAAACCCACTCCTTCCCTTGCATGCACCTAAGAGATGTTCTGTAAATTGGAACCACCCTTACAGCTGCCTGAAAACTTCCAAGATCAGAACAATATCAAATCATAGAATGGTCTGGGTTGTAAAGGACCTTAAAGCTCATCCAGTTCCAACCTCCTGCCATGGGCAGGGACACCTTCCACTAGAGCAGCTTGCTCCAAGCCCCTGTGTCCAACCTGGCCTTGAACACTGCCAGGGATGGGGCAGCCACAGCTTCTCTGGGCACCCTGTGCCAGCGCCTCAGCACCCTCACAGTAAAATCGTAACAAACACCCCCCACGTTTCCTGCTTTTTGCTCATTTAAAAGAAAATATAGATGCCACCAACCATAGATGTGAGGAAGATCACACAGCCTCCCCTCAGCAGATGCTCGGATAACAGCCAGTAAGATACAAACAAGAGCACAAAGTGTGCATGGAACAGTGCACTCAGGTCCACCTCAAAGAGCATTTGTCACAAAACTGAAAACGCTTCCAGGAATGCACCAAAAATCAGCCAAATTCAGCTGTAACCAGGGAATTAATAAGAGGTGTTTGAAATAAAGCAGTCAGAGGAGTATGCAGCACAGTGCCTGAGTAGCAGCCTATACCTGGCTGGACACTGTGAGGAGATGCTGCGCACACCACAGCCCCTGCACAGAACAATGACCCATGTCACCAGATCCAAGAGCAGAGCAGTTCAGGATGCAGCATGCAGGGACCTGAACCCTACCCAGGCACACAGCGTGCACCCAGGCCCCTCTCACTGACGTGTCAGTGGGCAGTAGAAACCTGCAGCACCCACACCAAGAGGAGATGTGTGCCCTGAAACGGGGTGGCGTTTGTAGCTCTCCTTTCCTGTGAGAAGGGGGTGTGTGCACACAACTTTGTGGATGTGGGGACACTGCACGTCCCCCACACTACACAAGAGCATTCTGAGATTTGTAGTGTTTGTAACATTTGTAACTGTCCAGACTTGGGATTTATTGTTTTCCTGATACCAGTTCCAAACTCAAATACAGCTCACTACTTGGTAGTTAACTGCACAGTTAGTAAATCAATGCAGCACTTCAGTCCCAGTTTGATTTAGATCCCACAAACTGAGCAGCTGTTCTGCGTGACACACATGTAACTCTCTTACCATCTAACCAGAGGCTTAAAGAACTACTCTGTGAAGGCCAATGCTTCCCCTAAAATGCCATTAGATGCTCACTGAATTCTCAGCCCAGAGGTCTGCAGCAAGCTTGAAACAGGTCCACAACTGCAACTCTCCCTGTGTTACCACACAGCTTCCAAAAGAAGCATCCCAAGGTTTAGTTCTCTTTGTCAGACTGGTCAGATTTACCTGTGTGATGCCCATGGCGCTGTTACACTGGTAATCTCCAAATTTGGGCTGCTGACTTGGTGTCACCACTAGTGGAGGGTTTTCTAGCTCTGGGTAGGCAGCCTGAATAGCAGCTCCAAAGATCTCCTGAAGGCAGCTGTTGATATTAGTCATGCTTTTCTCTGGTTTACTTCTTTCCTCCTGAAGGCTCTGAAAAAACAAACCCCACAACATCTGGCAGCTGTTACACACTTCTTTTTTCCCTGGCTGCCTGGCAAAGCGGCTCACAGATGTGGCTGACACCTCTAGGCACGGGAACAACGAATATGAAAAATGCCATGATTGAGGGGCTGCTGCTCCCGTTGAGCCTCCCAGCACGAACACTTCCCCTGAGTGCAGGGCTGCACCTTGCCAGTGATCTGGCAGAGATGTTGGCTGAGCTGCCCGTTCCATGACCAGCCAAGACGTGATACTGTGGCCTTATAAACCTACTGACATCTGTCATAAAGTAGGCTCCTGTTTAAGGAACAAGGAAATATCTGATGTGCCACCAACAATGAAGTGCTGGGATGCAGTGAGAGCACACTGGCACACAGCACTAGCTCTGACAACTGACAGCACTTATTTAGCTTGTCTTAACAAGAACCAGCCCTATGTGCTGCAGCATTCATTCTTCCTCCCTTACCTTCCGAAGGAAGTTCAAGCGATACTTGAGCTTCGCGTTCTCGTCCCGCAGCCCTTCCAAACTTGGGGACACTCCCAAGCACCTGGAGTTCTTCAGATGCTCGATCTCTGCAGTTAACAACCTGATCTCGTTCTCCTGAAAAGCAAATGGAATTGTCACACAGGCATCCCTGGAGGCGGGGGCACACCAAGGTGAGGAGCTGCAAGATCTCAGGCAGTTCTAGTTCTGTCTCACAAAGGTTAACAGCAAAAGCAAGAGCGGAGCAGTGACATGGGGAACTCATCCCCCAACCCTCAAATGTGAAAGCGCAAAGGTATCTTCTCCTTTTAACATCACATCATTCTGTGTCCCCCCAAATGATTCATTTTTTAAGTTGTTTCTATTTCTGTCAAACCCAGGGATTCAGAGACATTCCTTAAAACCTCAATGAGAACAATCTCACAGATATCAAGACAGATGCGCAAGACAGACAACAGGTTGTGCTAACAGAACATGTTCCCAAAACAAGCCCTTTCTCCAGCTTTTTGAATTTAATAAAGATGCTTCAAAAACTCCCTAAAGCCTCTTCAGGCAGTTTCATCATCTCACAGGCCACAGTTTCTCCTCCAGAGGGTGAAACCACAACCACTCATACAACCCCAGCAACCCAGACAAGAAGTGCAGCATGCCACTGCAGAGGGGAATCACAGGGGAATCCATAGGGCCATTTCTGCAGCCTGCATTCACATCCACCTTGCTGCACAACCTTTCCTCCATGGCTTCTCCCTTAAAACTGACATCCGGCATTCAGCAGCAATCAGGAATTTCAGGTGGACCTCTATACCCAAATCACAGAGTAGTCTGCGTTGGAAGGGACCTTCAAAGCTCCTCTAGTTTAACCACCTGCAATGGGCAGTGACATCTTCAACTAGAGCAGGTTGCCCAGAACCACATCCAGCCTGGCGGTGAATGTCTCCAGGGATGGTGCATCCACCACCTCTCTGGGCAACCTGTGAGGCTCCTCATTGTAAAGAATCTTTCCTCACACCAGCCTGAATGTCCCTTTTAGTTTAAAACCACCACCCCTTGTCTTGTCGCACCCGGCCCTGCTAAAAAGCCTCTCCCCATCTTTCTTACAGGCCCTTTTTAAGAACAGGAAGGCCGCAGTAAGGTCTCCTCAGAGCCTTTTCTTCTCCAGGCTGAACAACCCCAACTCTCTCAGCATTCCCTCACAGCAGAGGTGCTCCATCCATCTGAAAATTTCCGTGGCCCTTCTCTGGACCCTCTTCAACAGGTCCATGTCTTTCCTGTACTTGACTCCAGAGCTGGATGCAGGACTGCAGGTGCGGTCTCACCAGAGAAGAGCAGAGGGACAGAATCACCTCCCTTGACCTCCTGGCCACACTCCCCTGCATGCAGCCCATGACACCACAACAGGCCTCTGTTCTGCAAGTGCACATTGCCTGCTCACGTCCAGTCTTCCACCCACCAGTACCCCCAAGTCCTTCTCCTCAGGGCGGCTCCGAACCCTTCCATCCCCCAGCTTGTGTTGATACCAGGGGTTGCCCCGACCCATGTGCAGGACCCTGCACTTGGCCCCACTGAACCTCAGGAGGTTCACATGGGCCCCTCTTGAACCTGCCCCAGTCCCTTTGGATGGCATCCCATAAACAAACTGCCCTGTGCTCCTTAGACCTCACAGCTGGGTCACAGGCAAATGCTTCAGCCAGCAGCCTCAGCCCAGTGGTGGGAACTGCTGTAAGGAGCAGTCATGCTCCCAACCCCAAAGACACCAAGCACCTGAAACTTCATTGCTGGTGGCCACCTCTTGTCCTCCCCCATCACAGGCTTTGTGCCCATCAGCCACAAACCTGGCTCACCAACACAACTCTGGAGGCTGCTGAAGGTGCAGGTGACTCAGTGCTGCTGTGACGGGTGCAGGCAGCAGGGGCAGTGAGAAAGCCCCTCAGGCTCTCCTCCACCAGAACCCCACAGCAGGAAGCAGCTCAGGCTACTCCTGCAGGGAAATAGGTCACCAAACCTCACCAAAAAGGGCTCATTTGCTCTGGTGCTTGAAAACAATCAGAATATTTAATTAAGGAAAAAACTGGGCCATGAAATCTTGTCTTACATATCCCCCTGAGCAACAGCTCCCACAGACACCACTGTAACTGCAGATGCTCAAAACCCCTGAACTGAGCCAAATCATGTTAAGATTGGCTACTTATGAAGCAAGCTGAAAATCAGCACTTTTGAGGTCATTCTGCATTTGTGCTTCAGCTTCCAGCACACTTCTCTGCCAGCCTCTCTCCTGTACTACAGGAGAACAGGATGTCCTGCAGGTTCAGATGTGAACAAACAGGACTTTGGGGAATAAAACCTGTTATCAAAATCGCTGGTTTGGCATTTTGGCAACTGAAAGCATTGAACAGCACAGCTGTAGCTCAAAACACCTCACTTCAAACAGCTTATTGCAGCCTTTCCCCTTGCAGCCTATTACTTCTTTTTTTGGAATCCAAAGCAGCCCTCCCCCAAATCATACTGTTGTTCTCTCACACGCACACAAACACCTTCTGCCATATAACAAGCAGAAAACATGTATGTTTTTATGTTTTACTTTACTCACAGGCCTGACCATGCAGGATTTCAGGTGACTTGCAGACTAATTTGAAAGATTGTCAGACTGAACTTCAAGTTTCAAACAGCACAGAATGATTTCACTGCAACATTTTACAGGTTCCCTGTAGGTAGTATGTAGTCATCATTATTGCTCCAAACTGAGCTAAAGGAACATCAGAGCAGAGCCATGAGTAACTCATCCCTCCAGTCCTAGAATGTGCTTTAAGGAAAGCAGAAAGCTATCTCCTCCTCTTCATGTCGCATTCATCTGTAGGATCTGTGTCCACCCATTATTACCTTCTCTCGAGCAAAGCCACCAGCTTCAGGACAGGTTAGCAAGACCTGGAGGAGAGTTTTGCATTGAGGACAAACACTTGCATTCTGCCTTTGAAATTAAAACCACAGAATCACAGAATCGTTTGGGTTGGAAAGGACCTTAAGATCAGTTCTAATCCCCTGCCACGGGTAGGGACATACCCAGTAAATGTGACCCAACCAGCTCACATTTATTCCTCCTCCCCCAGAACTATAACTACCGAGGTATTTCAGTACCATTGGCAAACTTTTCACGACAGCAACGTGATTTAATGTTCCTCCACAATCACAAATGCCTCTGGCCACACAAGTTCAGACTCGCAAGAGCTGAGATGACCAGCATCTTACTGGAGCTTCTTCCCACACTGTTAAGACTACAAGAGAGGATGAGGAAAGAGGTTTATTCACACGCACAGCCAGGACCCAGAACAAGGGTTCTCGGGAATCAGCATCCACTGGGGCAGACATCTACCCCAAACAGCTTTTCCACACAAATACAGGGTGACAATTGGTATCCTAGTCACTTGGATTTGGCCAGGAGGTACAAAGCTCTAAACCCATGCCACAGGTCAGTAAGTCTCATCTACTTGTCTCCCATGACTGCCCCAAAGCAGCAAACCCACACCTGCAGACAGGAGGCATTCAGACCAGCCACATGTCAAATGTGACCAGCCCAAGGTGTCACCTCAGACCGGCACATTGTTCTATCATGTTCTGTGCTCCTCTTCAGAAACTTTCAGTACTAGCCCTTATGTTACTTGAGGATGAACTGAAAGCAAAATGCTTCCCTGTGGCAACCTCGCTGCCTACCCTGACACTGCTGCTGCCATTTCAGTCTCCCTTTTTGAGCTCATCAAATGCTAATACAGGTGATGAAATAAACTCTTAATTCCAAACCACAGCAGAAATGCCTGGACTCAGCACTGGCTATACTGAGCTGCAGAATGGATGGGGTTAAGATCAGCACAGAGCCAAAACAGGCAGTGAGGGCTGTGGTTCATGGGCCAGTCAGGAGGGTGCTAGGTCCCTGGAAGAGGCTCCCTAGGGAGGAGCCTGCCAGGAGTCGAGGAGGATCCAGACAATGCTCTCAGTCACGTGGTTTAGTGTTGGGCATTCCTGTGAGGAGCAGGGAGTTGGACTCAATGATCCTTATGGGTCCCTTCCAACTTGAGACATGATTCTATGATTGAAGAATGATTCCATGACCCCACACCCACAGCCATGAGCTAAGCTTACCTCAGAAAAGCTCTTTAAATGGTTGCATGCTACAAATACCTCTTCTGACAGCAGCTGTGGTACAGCTCATAACCCTCTAGAAAATCATCTGTGAACACCGGGTGTTATTAAAGGGATGCTCCAGATTCTACATTCTTCCTGAAGAACCACTACATTAAACTACAGATACCCCCTGTAACTCCTCTCTCACAGCACCACCAAGCGAGGAAAGGAGACAACACCAACACACCTCTGAGCCACAACATGTGTAACAGAAAAGCTGCTGTTCAGGACAAAGTGTTACCCTGGGATTATTCTACCTGCACAGCCCCGGGCATGTCACAACTTGCCAGTAAAGGGTCATACCTGATGACCACCTCATGAGAAGCTGCAGGAACTACATGAGGCCATGCTGACATCTCCAAGGGCTCTTTGGTCAGCTGAGAACTAGAAATCTTCCCCTCACCTGTGAACACAAAAAAACTATAGCTTTTTCAATAGGACCAAAAGCATCCCTACGTTTTCCCTTAACATCAGAGTGTCTTCCAAAGACCCCACTGAATTAACACGAACCTTGCTTAGGCTTCTGTCTCTGGACTTTAATGTGACAGAGCTTTTCTCCATCACATTAAAACAAAAACCAGAGAGGAACTGGCCTGAGAAAGCACGGCAAAGGGAGCAGAGCACCCCTCTTCCTTCCCTTCCAGCTCGCCTTCTGACCAGCTGTATCTCTGCTCCTCCTCTGCCACGCCTTTGCTGAGCCGGCTCAGTGCAGTAACTCAGCACATACACTGCTCCTTGCTGGGCTGTTCTCCCAGGGCACTCATGATTCCTGCCAGCCGGTTCACCATGGGCTCTTGCTGGAGCTGGCATAGGGAGGATGTGGCTGGGAGTGAGGTGAAAGGTAGATTCAGGCTCAGTAATTCCACGTGGCATCTTTCAGCCTCCTGGAGTTACAGAGCTGAACACTCTCCTCTTCCTTGGAAATCTGTTTATGGACTAAAGAGCAGATCCCAGTGACAGCAAGGAGGGAACACCCAGGACGCTCTCCTCTCCCAGCAGCTACAGAGGGAAAATGTGAAAACAAAGGCAAAAAAAGAGTTGCAAAGATTCAACAGCCAGCTCTGAGTATTTCATGGCAGTGCTTATCCTATGACTGAATTGGGAATAGAAAATTTACTGGAAAGTGACTTTAGAACCCATGTGTACGGTAGACAAAGACCCACAAGGCAAACGTCCACTGAGTTACCTGCTCTTGGGGCAACACAAAAGTTCACCTGTAGGACTCCACGCTGTCCTGTACTCTTCTGTCAGTACCAGTCACTGACTGGGACAGACCTGGCAGTCTGATCTGGTTTTACACACAGCCACCGAAGAGACAGTGCTGTCAGCACCTTTCCTCCCAGCCCTGAGCACCTCACGGCTGCAACAGCCCGCCCGAGGAAGCCAGGCCCGCCCTCAGCACGGCCGCCTCCAGCGCAGCCCCTGGGCGCACCTCCCGGGTTGCTCCACAGGGCCCCGCACCCGGCGCTGCCGCTCCCGGGGCCGGGCACCCCCGAGGCCCGGCACGCACCGGCTCGGCTGGCGGCAGGGCCGCAGCGCAGCCCGCGTCTGACACTTGCCGATGCGGCCGGGGGACTCTTCCCACAGAGCTCCACGCGGGCCCCGCCCGGACCCGTCCCCAGCCCCAGCCCCATGGCCGCGAGGCTCCAATGCACCCAGCGCTCCCCTCCCCGGACATGAAGGCAGCAAAGAGCTCCCGCCCCTGCCGCTCGCTGCCCCCTGCCCGGCCCGCACCTGCCGCGCCAGCCGAGCTGCGCACTGCGACACGCGCGCCTCCATGCTCCCGCGCCCGGAACCGGACGTGGCGCGGCAGGAGCGGAAAGCGCTGAGCGCGCATGTGCACAGGGACAGGCTGCAACAGGAGGGCAGCGCCCCCGCCCGGCGGGGAGGACCCTGGCAGCGCGCCGCGACTGCCCCCAGCCCTGGCGGGAGCGGCGGGGCCCGGTGCCTGCCTGCGGCAGCTCCAGCAGCTCCGGCCTCCAGGAGCTGCGGCTGCCCCATCCCTGGCAGTGCTCGAGGCCAGGCTGGACACAGGGGCTCCAGTGGAGGGTGTCCCTGCCCGCGGCAGGGGGTGGAACTGGTGAGCTTTAAGGCTCCTTCCAACCCAAACCGGGCCGATTCCATGATGTAGATTTGCACCTCATCACAGTCCTTCGGAAGGCAGGGACAGTCCCAGACGCCCCCATCAAACCAAACCCGGCTTTAGGGGTGACCAAGGAGTACTTTCCATCAGTGATTCACAGACCGGTTTGGGTTGGAAAGGCAGCTTGTGAGTTACAGCTCCAGCACCTCCAGTAACCCCTGCGTTTGGGGAAGCGCAGGGGCACCCAAGTCACTCCGGAGCACATCCACCAGCTACCCCTCCAGGACGCCTGCTGGGAAGGGCGTGCAGAACAAGACCCACTAAAGCTGTGCACTTCCACCTAGTGACACCCCCTCCCCCCCAACGCAGGAGGCAGCTGCTGAGAAGATGCACATGAGACAAAACCAAGGTGTCCAGAAAGGTCACTTTATTGGAAAACCCGAGAATGGACATAAAACCTGCAGCCCTCCTCCCACAGCGTGGTTTCAATGGGCTCCCCACATCCCCCTCCAGACCCGTTACAGACCGGAGCTGCAGTACAAGCGGTAAAAGTGCAAGTATTCTCAACTTCACACCTACTTTTATGACCTGGCAGGAAACAAAAACGCTTCACAGCTCACAGAGAACTCGTTCACAGCACTGGGGAGTCCAAACCGGCTCCCTGCATTCCCCACAGGGTACAAAACACATCACTCAGCGGAGAGTCCGATGCAGGACATGATAGAAGGCAGGGGTGAGGTTCCTTCAAAGGTATTTATTGCAGTAAAACCTCTAAAAGGTAGAGCTGTACAAAAAGTCTAAACAGCATTATTTAAGAATAACAGCACCTCACGCTGCATTTGTTCTTATTTAAAATTCTATTTCCCAAAAATACATTCCTAAATATACAAACTATACAATCTTGTCACTTTAATGCTGGTTTCTGTGATGATAGAACTTTAACCTAAAACTCTTTAAAACATCCACACACTGACAAAAGCTCTAATATACAAACGCCTCAGTACCTTCATAATACCACATAAATAACTTCAAACCCCAAACAGCATGTGTCCAACTGTCCAGAAAGCAAATACTTCATGGTGATCACACATCATCAGCACAGAGCGTCGGGATGTTTATCCTCGGCCGGGTGAAAAAGGCCATCTTCTCTCTAAAGAGAATGATGGGTTGTTAATTCCACACAAGTCTTGCTAGAAACATCCATCATGCATTCAGATTCATCTCTCCAACTGTCGCCACGAGGAGCAGCAGCACATCCTCTCATGACCTACACCTCGTATCAGACAGGAGGCATCCTTACAGCTAGACTCACCACGCTGCCAAAAAGCCATTTCAGAAAGGCTTTCGTTGGGTTTTTTGCTTTCAAGGTATGTTTCTTAAGGAAGCAATGGGCTGCTGCTGGATTAAACAAAGGATTTGTGAATTTAGTGCCAGATGGGGAGTGATTTGGAGCACTGCTGGTTGCTTTGTGATCATGTGCAGTGCTGCAGCTTATTTCCCTGACTCTTAGAGCTTATACTTTCATATAAAGATACACAAGTTTTTGTTTAAACAGGACACTTAAGCACTTCTGCAAGGACCAGCCTTCCTCATCAGCATCTTAATCACCCACAGGAAACCATGGTAACAGTCCCCTTTTCCTGCCCTTTCCCCATGACCTGGGATTACCTGAATGACTGCACCTCCAGAGGCTCTTTCCGACTCTGCCCTCGCAGCCTGTGCACATCCTTGGCAGCAGCCCTCATCATTTTATCAGCCTTCAGCTCACACTGGTGTTCTGCTTTCTCCACCTAAACAAACAGTGGGAGAGTTGTTTGTGTTTTCAAGCACAGCCTGGACCCAAGGACTGCAGCCTTCACCATCAAATGCTTGCTTGATGGAGCTCTAAGTGGAGGACACTTCATTTCCTGAGCATCCCAAGCCCCTTGTTTCTAAGACGCAGTGACTACAACCCAGAGGCAGTTACTACTCACTCGCTTTTCCACCAGCCTTAGCAGCAGTCGAAACCTCTCATCATCCTTCACCCACTGCGGCAACTCCTTTTCACCCTGGCTTTGAGCTCGTTCCAGCTGCTCCTTCAGCTCCCTCAGCACTGAGATCTCCTGCACCAGCCGATCGTGCCAGGTTTTTGAAGCCTGCAGGTCCAGCTCCAGGTCTAGCGAGGTGCGCATCAGGCGCTCTGAGCCCACGGACTTCACTGAAGGCTGGAAAAGAAGGGCTGCATGAACACAGGTATAAGAACTGTCCCAACCACCCCCCCGTGACAGGGCAAATGCATCATGAGATCCTACTTTCCAACACTTCTCTTGGCACAAAGCATCGCTATGGACCCTGCTTTCCAATCCATCTCAAGACAGCACAAACTCAAGCAAGTTTCATAGACAAGCATTTTGATTTTGGTGCTTCTACTAAATCTCTTCCTTGGCAGCTTTTCCAAATCAAACAAACCTTGCTTGCACACCTTGCTCCTGAGTTTAATGTCTCATTGCCAGATGAATCCACAATGCAACAGAAGAACCCTGTTTTTTTCCAGTAACATATTATGTTACCTTCTTTCTGCTAGCTTCAAACACAAGCTGCCCCAAGAAAACCATCTCCTTGCGAGCTCAGCATCAGCATCCCAGGGGAATTTCAGTGACTGCATTCCAATGGGCACAGGGGCTCACTGTGTGCCAGTCACTACAACAGGGTCACCTGAGCACCCCTGACATCGCTTTCCTCACCAACTCCTCATATTTATTGGAAGTACTTAAGAATCTCACAGCAGTAAACACAGCCAAACTGCTTGTGCTGCTTCTGCTCTGACAGGGTGGAAAATACTAGGAACCATCTTAAATGTATTGGTTTAAATGAGTTCCATCTCAAACATTCCTGCCTTATTGTGATATATAAAAGTAGCCTTGAGAGACTTGTCACACCCAAAGGCTGTGAATGAAAGCAGGTGGCAACTGATTCATGTTTGCAAATTCTTCTTTTCAAGCAGTTATCCATTGGTTGCAAGTGTATGTGCTGGAGCAAGGACAAGGTGCCGTTGTTGTTACCCGCTTCACTCGGACGCTTCGTCTCTCCAGTGCATTCCGAACGAAGGGTGGCTTTTTGGACAGTGTTGAACTGTCGCTGTCACTGCGGTTCAGCTGCAAAGGAAAGGGAAGAGCCCATGAAAGAAGTACAAGCAGTGCATACACACATCGTTGGCAAGAACAGGGGCTTCTCCGAGTGATTTTAAGCAGGGATACAAGCAGAACTAGGAAGTTTTGTGGAGAGCTGCTACCCTAATCTGCATTAACATGCAATCCATCTGGCACAAACAGATCCTGCCCCAAGCCTTGAACTCCATCACTGTCTGAGAATAGGCTGCATGGGAAGAGAGACACTAGTTTAAGGAGTAATATGGGACTCTACCCCACTGCCCTTCTCCTGGGCAAGTAACTAGGCTGAGCAAAACAGCCCAGAAAAATAAGCTCTAAGTTACAAGTTACTCTTTTCTAGCACCTGTAAAACATGAGGCTATTTTATTAGAGATTTCTTTTTTTTCTCTCCAATCACCTGTGTTTTAAGCTAGTGGTGCAAGAGGTAGGTTTACCTGTAAGCTATCCTCCTGAGTTTTCCAACTTGGTTGTCACATTACACTCATACAGCTGCAGCCTTTTGTGATTGTCTCTAGACCCTTAAAAAGAGCTCAACTGAAGCAGTGTTTAATTCTCATCTTCCTTCTCAAAGCTGGGGGAACAGGTGCGTGGGATCTGCATGTGCTGGGACACAGAACCACCCAAGCACTGGCCACCCCTGCAGATTAAATCCATTTTGTTTCTATGCAAGCACCTGCTTCTGCGTGGGAGAAAACCTGCACATCAAACCCAGCTCAGCTGCATTAGGAGCATGCCCACTGTGCACAGGTCATGCATGATAAACACAGTGCTTGCTTGTTTGCCAATTCAATTTACAAGATGAGTTATTTAGAGTTTAGGCTGACCCTCAATCCAGGAAATAATTGTGAACAAACACTTCAAAGCAGTGGCAGTGACATCCTGACCCAGCCCCCTTCAGACAAGGCACGCGCAAGAAAGCTTCCACAGTGTTTTTGCTGACATTACCAAGTCCTTACCTTTCCATTTCTCTGAAGCCTTCATGTTCACCTCATCTAAAGCCAGGTGGACTCAGTGAACCCAGTTCAAGTTAGCACAGAACAGTCTTAAAGCAGCAGGAAAGGGGTTGATATGCAGCTTATTCATAGAATCACAGAATCAACCAGGTTGGAAAAGACCTTTAGGATCATCCAGTCCAACCCTTACCCCAGCACTGCCAAGGCCACCACTAACCCATCGCACTGAGGGACTCGTCTACACGGTTTGGGAATACTTCCAGGGACAGTGACTCCTGAGCAGCCTTTTCCAATGCTTGATCAAATACCTCAGTATGTATTGATCATCACTGTCTTACAGCAGCCCTACCAGGTTAGTTTGGTCGTTTCACCATGCTGCATGTACCAGACACATATGTGCACATACACGCTTTATACGTTTGTGCTTCATGCTATTAGTTCCAAGGAAAGGAATCATTCAGGAGGTGAGGACAGAGCAACTTCTGAAGTCAAAGGAGAAAAGAAGAAAGCAGTGTCAAGTCTCTGTCAAAAATCCAGCCTAAGTGAACACTGCTGACATACTTTCATTAGTGAAAAGCAGCATTCAGAACCCCACGAGTGCATTTTCCTTACCCGACACACATACTGACTTTGTGGTCCTGGTGAAAACGTTTTGGAGCGGATGATAGTGCTACCTCTGACAAACGGAGCTTGTGGTGGGTTTGCTGCTCTCTTGTCTTTGGGACGAACCACAGTACAAGCCTGTGCAAGGCTCTCTGTGTTTGTCTCTTTATCCACCTAAAAGACAGATAAAACAGTGTGAATGGCAGCTTATGGACCACACACACACAGAGCTGTCTGACAGCCACCTCTGAGGGATCTCCGCTGCTGGTCCCAGAGGCACCGTGTTCAGAACCAGATGTTCTTTAGCCCCTTCAAGCAGGTGTCCTGCCATACCACTCTTTGAACTCAGAGGCTGCTACGTTAAGTCTCTAAGGGCTCTGCATCCATCAATCGCTGTACAACACAGCTGACTGCAGTGAGCTTTGCCTGTTGATCCAGTACATCAGTGTGAGCTGGCAGCCTCACACAAAACAGAGGTATGGTTTTAAGGACCACTCCCTCTGGATCTTTGCTGCAGATGCACAACTACTGTATGTGCATGCAGAGAGCATGTGTACAGCACATGCTTGTTAGACTACAGCTACACATTAATGAAAACAGTTTTCATGAGCAGCCTCAAGGAAGGCATGAAACAGTGCTGCATTAATTGTTGGTCATGTAGAGCTGTTTAAAATAGTTCAGGTAGATAAACATGTAAACACCAGTGGTGAACCTCCAAATAACTGCTGTAGCCTTGTGCAGCTCAACATAACCCCATCAGCTGAGAAATAGGAAGCTTAACTCATGTTTCAGTTCAAAAGGCCCTTGACTCTACCTTCTCTGCTACCTCCATGTGCAGCTGGGAATTCAGACCCTCCTCTGTTTCCCACAGCGATTTTCCAGCACAGAATTCTTCCTCCTCCTCTGCTTCATCTTCACTGCTCTCGTCCTGCTCTTCCTGATCAGGAACCTCTTCGTCTTGCCTATTGAGAACAGCTTTGTTACTGAACTGGCCTATTGTGGACAATGCTCTGATGCTGCATCAGGAGTTTGCTCCTGCTAGCTGCTGGGCATGTCCCCAAGGCAGCCAGCTCTACCTGAGGTTACACAAACTCAGGCTTATAAGGGAATAATTAAACTGGAGAGAGGCTGCACCAGAAGGCAACCGCTACAGCTCAAAACACCATACTGATCTGGCTTCAAAAGAAGGAAGCCATCTAGTCCAAGCTTAATGCTGAGTGCATCTTAAGAGGAGCTCTCAGGATAACATTAATTTTAGTTTAAGAAGTGATGCTGGACAAAACTGAAGCATTGTTTTGACATCCTTTTCAGCTCCTCTGAATGCAGAACTGGCTTTTCTATCAAACCCACTGGGGTCAGGCTTGTTTTTAGTTCAAATGTTGGGCTTCATTAATAAAATTGGAATCTGAACCATGTAAACAACAGCCAAAATTAATATTCAAGCAAAGCCTTGCACCATACAGTGCAACTTTCATGGACCTCCATAGAACGTTGTACAAATAACAAAATTAGCATAGTGCTATTGACTATTCTCAACGTTTATCAGCTTTGCTCCCATTTCCCAAGCACAACCTCCAGAACAGAAGCAGCAGGATTTTTCATCAAGACAGAAAGAGATACAAGCAGCCTCCCACAGCTCTTTATCATCTGCTTTTCTGTGCACATGAATGCCCAAATGTTCTGATCATCCTACAGCACTAAGATGGTGGGATGCTACCTACCAGCTCTCTCCACTAGTTAAAGTGCTTCTGCTTTCCTCCAGTTTCTTCTCCACAGCTTCCAGTTCAACAGCTGTCTGCTCCAGGAGTGCTGAGACAGAATCCTGAGGAGAGCAAGAGGCTTCTTGTGAAGATGTAACTCTCACAAACTGCAAAGGGCCCATCCTTCCTGGTCAGGACAGCCCCATCATATGCGCATGTGCAGCTGCAGGCTGAGTGTAGTGTGTGCCATGCATGTGCAAAGGGAGTGATGGATCTTGACCTGTTCAGCAAGTTCACTGCAGCGAGGTGAGCTGTCTAGTATGAAGAAAGGCAAGAGCTCACACATCACTTACAACGGACCACATCCCACAGCCCTCGGCTTTATGAGGAGCAGATTTGAGTATCTAGCCCAGGACAAGGGCATATCTGTAATCAACATGCTCATTATGTTGTTGCACATAATGACATTTTCAAGTTCTAAATATAAACACACCATCTTTCACTACTTGACTATTGTAACAGTTCTTCAGACACACAATCGCTCTCATTAGTACTGCCTGGAAGAGATCTGTTTGATTTAAGCAGTTGTTCTTACTGTTTTCTCAGTGCAGGGTACTTCAGAGTGGATGTTTCCTTGTTTACTCCTCCTGGCTTGCTTCTGCCCATACTTATAACTGAGGAGGTTGTACCAACGGGTCGATTTCTCTCCAGACCTACATATTTCAGCAAGGCTAATCTGTGCTCCACCCTAGGGACAGCAATACACCATTAGTGTGGCACACTCAAGTGAACGCCTACTACACCAGTAAGAATGAGAGTGCAACTCCAGGACTTGTCCACTTTGGCAAGTTTGACAAAAAGAAACATTGCCTCATTTATCCCTGTTTCAACAGCTTTGCTGATGCTTTCCGTTTCATTGTGTTTAACATTGCCTTGTTCTTCCAGTTCAAGTAGCAGGTGTTTCACTACCACTCCTACGTACAAAAAACAGAGGTACGAACAGTGCTGCTGCAGTCAGGATAAACTACAGCCAGAGCTCCAAATTAAACCAGAGAGGAACAGGAGATGAAGGCTCCCCTTCAAGAAATTTGCAGGGCTGTCAAAAATCACTGCCTCAGACAGAGATGCTTCAGCTTTGTATATTCCATTCCTCTTCATCTGCCCTGTCATTTTTCACTGCATTACATTTAGTACACATTCTGATCAATTCAGAAGCACAGTAAAATTGATTCATAGTTTATTTAATCCATGCCTGAGTGGACTCCACTGCTGCAGCCCAGTTCAGCAGATATGCTGAGCATGCCTCCTGCAAGCTGCTCTGCTCCCAGCTGGAGCACAGCTACAGCCATGCTGTCAAAAGACAAAAACCCCACGTGGAAAACAGTTGCTTTCCTCTACCAAAGGTGTTTTGCAAAGCAAGCGAAGGAAGAAATGCAGAAGCACCATAAAACATATACCTCTCCAGCCAAAGGAGAGGTTATGGAACATGTGCTGGACAGAGCATCAACTTTCCTGTAACTTAATGGCTATGTCCCAGCCTAACACATGCTGCTCATACAATACTCCAGGAATAGTTAATACTGAGCAACAACAAAAAGCTCTTCTAACTATAGTGGGCAGCTGCCTATGGCAATACTAGTACATGAAAAACTATATTCATGTAGACTTCAATAGTGCAGATTAACAGCAGGTTTGAAAAAATAAATCCTTTAGGGGTCTTTAATATTCTACAGTGGCTTCCAAGCTCCTGGCAGTCCATTCTCAACCACATTACAACAAATGTTTCCACCAAAAGGAAGAGAAATTCCACCAAAAGGAAGAGAAAGGTAGAGTTTCACATTAAATTGCAAAAGAAAGGAAACAGAGTAGTTTGACAAAGTCATCAGTAGGTCTGCATCAACATATTTCTCTAATAGATTGATTTTGTTTTCCTGATCAGAATTGTTATTGCAAAGAACATGATCTGGGAGAGATCAGATAGCTGAGGGTTATCAAGAACACTTGCACACTTCAGGGTTGAAAATGCTGTCTAATTAAAAAAGGAAACGCACAAAGGTATTAAAACAGAGACTAATACTAACCAAACATTCTTCAAGGTGAGACTTATCTACAGTGCAAACATCAACTCTTAAAGTCTTCTGGCGTAAAGCTGGGTAAGAGATAGAAACCCAGAATACTTCATTGTACACAAGATTGTCTGAAGCTTCCACCACTCTTGTGCGGAACAAGCAGCTTGTGCTCTCCGAGCAGGGCAGGACAGCCACGCGGATGTTCCTATTGAAGAAAGCATCACAGTCAGCACTACTACCCAGGAACAGATCTGCAGCTCCCTGCACTGCACCAGCTCCATAGCTCTGCAAGTGAAATCCATCCTAAGCACAGGGGATATTATCATGCTGCCCTATTTCTTCTGGATATCAGTCAACTGAGCAAAAAAAGAACATCTTGGCACAACATCAGAGGCATGAAGTAGCAAGAGCTGCCATAGACTTCATTCTCCTGAAACTTGTAATCAAACATCATAGGTCTTTTCCAACCTAGTTGATTCTATGATTATGGGATTATGTTTAACACGGTCATTTATGCTGGTGCAACCTGTCACACTGCCAACATGCCCTTTTGTAGGTAGGAACAGCCACACCAAAATGAAGCAAATCTCTGTCAGCTTACTCAGCACACAGCTGAATCTAAAGAAGCCTTTTGCCTGGAAGGAGGCTGGTAGCAGCTGTCCATTGCACCTTGCAAGGATGTCCTATGGCAGAACTCCACTCAATGCAGTGCTCTGGGCACTGCTAATTCCAGGCAAGTCTTTCATCAACAGCTACTGATGTTTGAGGAAAAAAATGCATCTTGTTTCCTGTTTGCAAGTTTGTCAGTTTGTAAATGCTGCTCCACAGAACAGTGCAGAAGTATTTCAGAAAGGGTTATTTTGAAGAGTGTGGAAAAAAAAAATAAAACAAACCCAAAACCCAACATCTGTTTAATTTCCACTGAGATCTAATGCAAATACTTCAAAAGTGTGCTTATTTCACCCACTTACACTTTCTGATCTTGCTGGGACAGCAGTGCTGGGACATTACTCAGCTGGATGACCAGTATGGCAAATTGTTTATTTTTGTCATCATATCTGAATTAGAAAGAAACAAGAAAGCATTCTTTTTAGAGAAGTCAGCCTTGGACTCCATGAGTGGAAATTCCACTTGTTTCATTAACACAACCAACATTAACATTTACAAACAAGACAAAACTATAATGGGACCATGGCTTGCCTATAATTTCAAACAAAACCAGTTTCACATTCCATGACACTTTGCTACCAGAACATCCAGAACTTCAGAATCCAGGTGCAACGGATCTGACCTAACACACATTGCTTTTTCTAGGGTCTAGCTCAATTGCTGTAAGTAAAATCTTTTGAAAGGCCTTACAAAATGACTGCAGTATAAAAGACTTACAAGTAGCAATATGTGAAGTACAGCAGTGAGAATGTTAGGGGTAACCACTGGCTTGCTGTGTATGGCCATGACAAGAGAGTTTTGTGCTATTTATTTTTCCACCAGTCCTAAATAACCTCCACTAAACCATTTAAGGAAGATGCCTACTATGCTTGACCCACCGCTGAGGGACGCTGAGGGGTCAATGATTACAACTGCATTTACTGCCAGAGCTCCCACTTTTGGTTTGCATCCTCCAATCACACCATCACCAGCTCATTTCCACTGACATGAAAGAGGGTAACTGGGCCAAAGACCTCCTGGAGTCAAGTGTAATTCTCAGTTACACCTCACAGAGGACATCCGTTAGTTAATACTAATAGGACAGGATAAACAGGAGAAGCAAACAAAACAGAAAGCACTGTCTTTTAAATCCCATACGTAATTCTTTCCATGCGTATTGTTTACCTCATTGCAATCTGCACTTTAGCTGTCCCAACTGCTTCTGTATCATCACTATCAAACACCATCACTTCTGACACACATGGTCTGAAAGAAAGCAAAGACAATTAAGGACTTGATTTCCCTCCTATTGAAGTGATAGCATTCAGGTGATACAAGATTTCTTCCCTTCCATTCAGGGCTTCAGTATATGGATTCTGCAAAATTAGCAGAAAAGAAAGCCCATTTGAGAAGTAAGTGCAGTCATCCTTACAGGTATGTGTTGTGGTGCTTATCAGCAGAAAGTCATATGCCTTCACTCTTCACTGCCAAAAAAAGCCACATAAAAGACTACAAAAATAAGGCTGTGAGGGATTTTAAAGGGTTCCCTTGACTGGATTTCATTAAAGACAGCTGACTGGCCAGCAACAGAAATAAGACTTAACAACTGCAATCCTGCCTGCACCATGACAGCAAAACTTCTCAAGTTTGATTAGATTTAAATCATTCCTTTGTTTCTTTAAGTAATCAATTTCCCTAAGCACATTACAAGTGATAGAGTACACTGACTGGTCCACCCTGAAACAGCCACTTGCATCACTGCCCTCCCAGTGTAGCTCTCTTCCAAAGTTGAAAGTCCCCAAAACTACACTCATTGTCTACTTGGCTAAGAGGCTATGCTGAGCACATGAAAACAGAATTAGCATTCTGCCAAGTGTTTTCCATATTCCTTAGCACTCTCTTACGTTACATTACATTTCAGCTAGAGGACAAACCTATTGCTCATCCTACCCTCACCATTTATTATAGGCATCAAAATGATGCTGCAGTCATTATAAAGGTTGGTAAGTCAACAACCCAAACTACTAAGAACATCAGGTACACAAGTGTCTGTGTGGTTTTCTGTAACTGTCACATGATCCCTCCTCCCCTCCCCACAGAATTCCCTGTCCTGTTGAGGGGACACAGGACCCAACTGCCTGACTGTGCTTGGCTTGAGCCCATGAGGTCCGATTTGCACAAGTGTTGCACTTCTTGTCAAAGTAAATTGTGCTGTACACAAAAAATGGCTCAATTATCTAGAGAATTAATGAAGGTGATGAATGAATGAATGAATGGGAGGGAGGGAAATGAGTAATTTTGACCTCTACAGCTGTATTGTGCAACAAATGATCCAATGATTTATATAAATGCCAGTAAAACCAGTAGGAAAACCCATGTTAGATGCAGCCAAACCAGGTTATCAGTAAGATCAGTACCTTCCAGTGAATGTTTCGTCAAACCATCTCAGAGAGCAAGCAGTAAGGGAAGTGCAGAAACCCAGCAAGAGCAGGGACATCCAGCTCTGGCTATGAGCTATGCCCTTAGGGGAAAAGTCCTGCAGAAATCACATCCTGCATCCAAGTACTTGGGAACTGCATCCCGGCATGCACACACATGGCAGCTCAGGGTGCTTCTGCTCTCTTCCTTAAACATCCCCAAGTGCTCTCCCACTGAGGGCTGTCATTGACACCACAAGGGCTGACAGGAGGGGAACTTGACACTGCCTGATGGCTCTGCTACCCCACCAAGGCAGCACCTTCACCAACAGACCAGCTGTTCAACAGCTCTCTGTCAGCGTGCTTCCAACTACTTCTGCTACTGGAAGCATGGCTCATTTTGATAATCAAACTCAACCTGCTCATCTTTTTGTTCAGAATTATGAAGAAATGTGAGACTGAGACGTTTAGTCACCAAAAAGGATCATAACCAGCAGTACTCCAGCTGACTCCTGTGTGCAAAGCTGAGTATTTGGCTTCTTCCTAGAGAGAGGTCTGGTGTCTACCTTTGTACAGACGCCTCATACACCCCGCTATCTCCAGCAACAGATTCATCAGACACTGCAGCTGACACACACGCCACCTTCAGTGCCGTCCCTCCTGCTGCATTTATACCTATCAAAAAAGCACAGAGGAAAATCAAAAACATGTGTTAATGCAAATGAACAGTCTGCATCAGGAGCATCCTCAGCCTCCTCTTAAATCGCATCTTTTCTCCACCCAAGTTTTGTTCAGCAACATCATGTTTCTGAAGGCAGAGAGGGTACAGGGAGGGCAGGCTCTGCTCAACATCACATTAAGTTAGTGCTTCAGGAATGCACCCAACTGTCCTGGAGCACCAGCAGATCCTGGAAAACCAGAGGAACAGCCTATGTGGTGGAGGTGACAGCAGGGCTTCATTGCACAGTCAGTGCCCATTTAATACGTGGGTCCTGCAGGACTGCACCTGCAGGCTGAGGTTACACACTGGTGTGCTGAGTGCATTACAGCTGGCTACCTTGGGCACCCCCATGGGTGCAGGTCCTTGCAGGCAATGCCAGGAGGGCTTTCAAAGCACTGGAAAGAGATGGCTGTTGGAAGTGTTCAAGGCCAGGCTGGACAGGGCTTGGAGCAAGCTTCTCTAGTGGAAGGTGTCTCTGCCTGTGGCAGGGGGTTGGAACCGGGTAAGATTTAAGGTCCCTCCCAGCCCAAACCAGTCTGTGGTTCTATGTACCCATGCAAGACAGGCAAATGTGCAGAAAAAGCAGAACTTCTAAATTCCAGTGAAGTTGTAAGTATGGACCTACTGCAAGTCACTCTTAATGAGCAGGTGGTAGGCCCTCTGGTCCCAGCTACCCAGAGAGCAGCACTGGGCAAATGCCACTGACCAAGCTCTGGCCAAGTATTGTTGACAGGGAGGGCTGTACCCTGTCTGGAGATTATGCCAAAGCTAGTTTCCAAGAGGGGGAAGAGCAGAAAACCATCTCTCACCTACCCCCAAACTCCAAAGGTTAGCCTATACAAGACAGAAGCTAGGTCCAGATAGGCCAGTAACTATATTTAATATGGAGAGAGATTCTAGAACTTAAAGTAGCAGCCACATGCAGGAACGCAGGGAAAAGGAGATAGAGAAACTAAACAAGCTGAAGCAAGGGTTTTGCACAAGTGTTAGCTCAGAGTTTTCTTGTGCTACAAAACCTTGGAAACTTCTGCACATTCTGTACCTTTCCACATGAACCATCCCACTTCTGCAGAAATGCTTCAGCCCAGGACACACCTCTCAGCTCTGTCAGAGCTCCAGGAGACCTGCTCCAAGGGTGAGGGAGCTGTGAATGTCGTCCCACTGGGAGCAGCTGTAGCCCCATAGCAGGAGTGCAGCAAAGCCACTTATAAACAGCTCTGGAAAAACACTGGTGCAAAACGTGTGCAAGTTCAACATGGGGTTAGGGAGTGATCCAAGGACTTGTTCTACAATCAACAGTAGAGGGTGCTACAGGTAACCCCAGTACATGGAGCGTACATGCACCATTTGGGCCCATTTATCCGTGTATTTTTTGACACCACCACAGAATGTTTGTTTTCATCTTGGTATTACCATAGATAGAAAGAAATTTCCAGCCCTTTTCTCCATGAATAAAAGTATCTGTAACACAACATATCACTCATTAACTGAAACAAATGGATCCATTTAATCCTGGCATTCCCAGTTCAATCCATGCTCCCTCCTGTTGTGTGCCTGGCCCCAGCGGTACTCTTGATGAGAGGCTGTGCTGGAGGTATGCGGGTAGGGTCAAGACTGTGCTTGTCTTTCCTCAATGCTGCTTTGTACCTCCTGTTCCATGGTTTTAATAGGAAAATGATTCCTTGCTCACTGGCTAGCTTCCTAGATGAATGTGTTTGAGTTCTACACACCACTCCCATAAATGCTGCTCCAGGAATCCCCTTTGCATGAGGCTTGTTCACTGGGAAGGACACTTCAGGTTCATCTCACCATGCTTAATCTCTTTTTCTGCCTCAGTTACCAATGGTGTCCAGTCATTCCCACCAGAGAGCCTTCATTTCTGACCACTCAAGCCCCTTTAGGTACAAACCCCCTGCAATGAAGTGGCTGGTATGTGCTTGTGCAGCGGAACGCTAAAGTGTAAACCTGAATGAAGATGAATGGTTCCCTGTGAAGGATTCATCATGCAGCCATCCTGTTCCTCACTGGTTTTGCAAAGGACTTGGAAGCCCTGCAAATCTTACCCACATACTGAACCTGTGTTTTCATGTGGCCGAGTAACACAAACCTTATTTCAGCCTCGGAGGTTCTGCAAAACTCCTAATCAAAAAGCAAATCCCTCAGATACATGCTACTCAGCTCTACTTACAGGAACATGTGAGCATGCTTTGCCCATGAGGCCAAGTGCTGAGCACCCCAGATCCAGTCAGTGTGTTTCAGGTGCTATACTGACCCTCCCAAAATGCCTGAGGAATAAAACCTCATCTCCTTATTGCCCTGAAATAAACTACTTATGGTGATTATTTTGTCTGCTGACTGGCTAACAGCAATAATCACTTAATCTGCTTAACACCTGAGCTTTTGCTTTGACAGCCTTGACAAAGCTCAGAGCTAAAAAGGTTAAAACTAATCAGTGGCCAGTTCTAATAAGAATAATTAGTGTTTCCTACTCAAATGCATAACACCTCTTCCTTGTAGGGAAATGGGAGCGCAAAGGGGAAGATCTGCACTTGTGTCATTTATTGTGTTTTAAACAGTGTCAGCCTTCTTCTTGCAGAAGGCAGTGATGACAGGGTGCTAGTTCCCTTGATTCACATGGGCTCATTTATAATCTTACGAAAACCAAGAACAAAACCCACCACTGGTTTCTACAACTACGGCTTGCAAGTTTGTATTGCCCTTTTAAGCTTTTCTTCACTGCAGTTCCAAATCCAGCCATTTCCTCATCTCCATGGGATTTAACCCACCTAGAGAGTCAAGGGCTCCACACAGGCCTCACCACAGTGCCCTGATTGCTGTCTCCTGCTTTCCATTCACTCCAGCCCAGCCATCCTTCTAAAAAGGGATGAGCCCTTCCCACCCCCAGCAAGCCATATGCATGCATGAGAACAGCCACTATCTCTGAATGTCTTATCATGCTCGCGATCCAAACATGTTTTTGTTGCTAAGAGACCATCCCCCTCAAAGCAGCAGAAATTCAGGCACAGCCTTGACAAGTCTGCTCAGCTGAAGTTAATAAACTCATTGCCACTGATGTACTGGGAACCAGAGCAGGAGTTGTGCATGCTGAGGTGGTGGTGGAGGATTTCTATTATCATTTGTTAATTATTAAGCTAAGTGGCTTTCCCAGCCTTCCTCACAACTTGGCCAGAAAGTTTGTGTCAGTGTGGCATTCTGTGCCTCCAAGACCCAAAACACTAGATGACCTTCCTAAAAGCTTAGTGCCAAACTACACCAGGAATCCCACCACAACCATTCATATTTGCACATGAAATCCCTGTGATTTCTGTAGACGTGCATATAAGTACACTAAAAACATACCTGGATGCAGTGTTCTGCAAGACTCATCAGACCATCAGCATTTTTCATGTACAAATTAAACCACCAACCCTTGCTCCCGGGAAGGATAGAACACTCAGTTGAATATACTTTTCAACACAAAGATATCAAGATGACAGACAGTTTTTGAAATACTCGCTTCTCAGTGCTTTATAAACTACATTAAAAATGAATGCATGCATGTGCATGCAAACAGTTTGTTAGCATACCTTGACCTAGATGTTTATCTCCTGCTCTAGGCTCTTCCAGTCTACAGTTGCCACTCCCAGTGTTTAGGGTGAGTTCTGAGAGATCTGTACTTATCTCTGCGTCATCAAAATCCATATGGCTTGAAAAGGCATCGCCAGCTAGGAACGGGTCTATCACCAGCGGAGAGCAAGGTGGAGATGGAGAAGAGAGAGAGGACCTTGGAGATAATGAAGACATGGATTTTGGAGTACCAGACAGTGACCTCAGGGCCTGTACACGGCTGGTGGTATCTGCTGCGTGAGTTTTTGCTACTTCGTTCTCATGAATAGTGGTGATGCAGCCTGATGGTCTGAATCCAGTGGCTCCTTCTAAGAGCAAGTCAAGCTTGCTTTGATATTCTGAGTCTAACTGCTCCAACTGCTCCAGGTGCTCGTAGTAGAGATCAGTGAAGCTGGCTGAGGTGGATGAATCCTGGCTGGAGGTGGCAAGAGATCCTCTGCTGGATGTGAGAGAGCCAGGGCTGCTGCTCGAGGAGAGGGAAAGCATGCTGGCGGAGAGACTGAGGGGAAGAGGTCAGAAAAGCAATCTCTGTATCTCTGATTCCTCAGGAAAACACTACAATGTCACCAAAAATCTAAGCCCATGTGGTACATTTCGCTTTGTTAGCTCAGGCCACACACATTAGTCCCCACAACAACCCCGAACCACAGTCTACCCAGCAGAAAAGCTGGGTCACTTTTCAATATAGTTCATGCACATTTTTTACTCACCACATCGACCTCATGAGAGGCCTTGTTTAGCCAAAACAACTCTAATGAAGAGTTTCAGATCAATTAAAATTAGTGCCAACATTCTCCTCCCACATCTGCCTGGAGAAAAAACCCAACAAACTCTGGTTCCCGTTAATCTCCAAAACAGACCACAAAACCCAGCAAGGCCCATGCAAGAAGATGAAGTTATTGCAACAAGCTGTCTGAACATAGGGAAATGTTCTTCCATTTGCCTCAGTCTTGGAGGCGCAGCCAAGAGGCAGTATCACAGCTACCTAGAACTGGCCCTCAGAGATCACAGCAGCCAGTGGTTACCACGGAACTGGCAGGATTTACCTACGGGAAAGGCTGCTACATGGAATCCAGGGCCAGGAGAGTGAGAGAAATAGTTGGGACTGGGCAATTAGTCCACACAAGTGATTTATCCCTAGAGATCTCGGTTGAGAAAAGAACTGACAGCAAAGGTCATTTTCAGCAGGTGCTGAAGAGAAGTGTGCTCAGACGGGAAAGCCCAGACACCACAGCACACAGTCTGCTGCTCAACAAATCCTCTGGTACTCACTACAACATATGCCTTCCCTAGAAATCCCATGTAAACTAACACTCCTGCTCCAGACTTTAAATACCTGGCTCATTACTGACTGTTTAAAGGCCCTTAACCCTCACTTCAGATAGGCATTAGCTGTTGAAAAAATCTCTGCATACACCTAGGTGGCTTCAGCTGCCCTGCTGAAAACCAGAGGGTATGTTCAACCTAATAATCCCTTACTCATTATTTCTGGGGTAAAAACTGAAAGCTGCATTTGTATACATATGCCATTGGCCTTATGAGAAAAAGGCAAGTATGCAGAATTTAGTTTAATTTTGACACAAAATGTCTTCTGCTTTTGTATGACAGATGTGCACTGCATCATGTTTGTTCAAAAGTTTTGGTTGAAACATAACTGAAACGTGAAGGATGTGTTTGCATTTTGGCAGTATATATAGATCTGGAAGGACTAATGAATTTACAGCTTTTCAGTGTGTTTCAGCATGAAAAAGGAGGGATTTTTAATTAATCCTTTCCCTATCAACAACTGGGCTCAACTTCATTTTGTGCATACCTTTGAATGCCAGACATTTTGCATTATGGGGTTAATAACAAATGCTTATTCTTGTACAGGAGCATGCCAAGAACATTGTGCGCATAGTCAGGAAGAAATTAGTTTAACATGCTTCTTGGTCACCTCAAAAGATCCCTAATCAGCTAGATGAAATAAAAACATGATGCATTTCCACTGCATAAGAGCATCACAGATAGCTATTCTCCATGGTGGCTTATTTACATGTCAGTCTTGCACTATGATTTCTTTCCAGTCTTTTCGGTGTCATCTTCACAAAATGAAACAGAATCCAAGTGGAGCAGAAGCTACAAACAGAGTAAATTCAGTACATGCTGACAGGAAAAACCTCAACCAAACAAAACCCCCACCAAACTCTCTTCCTAATCAAAAAGATAGAACCAGTTTTAGTTAATGCTGATTTGGCCTTACTGCCTGCAGTCATTCATTTGTCTGTAATGCATGTAATCCTATGCTCTTCCAAAACCACAGCTGGAACAACCAGACCACATTATGACTGCAGAAACATTTCTATATACCATATGAACCACAACAGATTCAGGAATCTCTCAATACACTGCCTACATTGCAAGCAACAGCACACTTGGAATTAATGTAGGGAAATATTATCGTGACATTCATACATGACATGTAGTTGCATTACTGAGATCCACTTCACTTACTGTGTGTCAAGATAACACACTTTATTAATGTAATACTTGAGTAATTCAAACATTAGTAATAAACATCTCAACTATCCTGAGTCACCTAACTGTTACATGTCCAAAACAGAAGCAAACTCCTCCTATTGTCAGAGGCACCACCACAAGGTTATTTACTCCATTCTAAAGCATTCATCTAAACTGAGTGGCGTATAACTCACTTCTCTTTCCACTGACTACACAGGGGCCTTGAGACACTACTGTTACTGAAAGGCCTTTCAGACCTCTGAGCTGGGAGATGAAAGCACAGAAAGGCAGCTACACCATGTGCAGATAAAGCACCTACAACTTCCGTAAAAGGTTACATACCTTTTCAGCTGGGTGTGCAACATGGCAACTAATCGCGTTGTGTCTTCCAGTTCTCGGACAAGCTGATTTCTTTTGCTGCTCAACTTCAACCTAAGAGAAGACAGAAGAAAGAGATGGGCTAAAGCAGCATTTACTACTTAAAATGAGGAGTAAAGCAAGATTCTATTTTTGATATGAAATCTTACAAAAGTTAGTAAGAATACACAGTGTAATGCGGGACAGAACTTGGTCAGGATGTGTAGGCATTTACCAACTTCCAATATCCTCAAAATGTGGAACTCAATCCTGCAAACATTCTTAACACAGAAAATAATTACAGCTAGTACTATGTAAGTCAGTATTTCTAGGATCAGGCAGATTTTGTTTGCTCTACACTACTGCATTTTTATACTTCCTGTGCTAATAAAGGTGTAAATGCTTTCATTTGCTTTCAGTAAGGTCTATGGATGACTAAGATTTACATGACTTAATTTGTGTAAAGCCATAATGAGTCAGTTAATAACGACGGGCTTCAGCAACATCTCAGTTTTATTTCACACCTGAACTGGTTTGAGACACACACACACGCAGTTGGGTGTTCATATCCTAATTTAACAGGCCTCTGGTCAAGAAATCCTTCTTCAGAAAAGTACCATTCCTTTGGCACACTAAAAGAGAACCATACTCCTAAAATTCATCTTATGGAAAGGCCAGGAGCATTTGTTGAACCACAGGTACTTCAGGCTGGTAAAAGTCCTGCAGCTGAATCATCTGAGATGTCTACAATTTTCTACCACAATAAAACCATGTAAGAGTATGAAGAAAATTGGTGGCCTGGACACTGAGCATGTAAAAGAAATGAAAATACAAGGCCACAGAAAGAGTGAGTGCAACGTGCTACTCCATATATATTCAAAAGAATGCGGCTAGAAGTATTGCCATAGCCACCCACATTAATACACCCAGGTTGTAAAGCTCTAGTGTGCAATGCCTAATGCAGTATTCACCCTCCCTGTACATTCCCAAGAGATCTCCACTTGCAACACAAGTAAAATTAGGGAAGATAGCTGGCATTTTTTCCAGCTAGTTTAGATTCACAGGATACTCCATGCAGCTCCCACAGCCCTGTCAAATACCAGTTCCTACAGGAATCACATACAGAGATGCTCAGAACAAACAACACATTTTAGAAATGTACAATTCCATCTGTTGACATTTGCCAGTCTCCAGACTGCAGGAGCTGCTGCGAGGTGCTGCCTGCACACAGAAACATTAGAGTACACTGACATTACACTGGACTATTTTGAGCACTTCTTCCACACTCTCAGAGGATCCATTTGTAGGAACCACCACCCTTCCCCACTTGGGGAGTAGAAGACTTGCGGGCAGTTCCTTCTGGGAGATGATTTCAGGTCCTTGTAAGTAGAAACTGTCTCCTGGAAAGCTGAGGACACGCTGCTGTCAGCATGTGTGCCCTCATACTGCTGTCAGCATGCACCCAGAGGATATTTGCTGCTGCTTGCTCTCCATTACCCCTTGGCCAACAAGGCAAACACTGTCCTATGCCCTGTAGCCTACCTCTCAGTTAGAGCTTTGCTCTGCGTGTCTCTAGCAGCCTGAAGGTCTTCCTCCAGGCGCCTTCTCTCTGTTTCCAGCCTCTCCACCTCTCCTCGAGTCCATTTTCTGGGGCTGATAATCCGCATTTCTTTTAAGAGCTCCTCCTTCTCATTGATGAGTATGAGGCGGTCTCGCTCCGAGTCCAGCACGCCAGGCCAGGCCTCGCTGTCCAGCTTTGCCAACTGGATTTTCAAGTTTGCTATTCTGCAGCACAAAAACCAATCAGTTATTTATATATATGACTCTGTGTGTGTGTGTGTGCATATGTGTGAGAAGTGCCTGAGCTACTGCTCCAGACACACAAAGGTGCACCACAGCCAACCACATCTTCCACTGCTCCCGAAGAAGACTCTTAGCTCACAGACAACTAAAATTATCTGATCTTTGATCAGGCTTATGGAAAAGAACTGGATCCTCTCTGTGTATGCCTTGGACAGGCTGATAAAGATCAGTGGTTACTTAAAAGTTTAGAAACTATTTTTGTCTTTACAATAAGGAAGTTAATCATATGCATGCTGCTACTGGAAGAATCTAACTATTAGCACAACAGGAAGCATTCTGGGCACATTAAAAGAGCTATGCTACTTATGGTGCAGTGTGCACCTGAGGACATGAAGAGTGATCCTACCTAAATCCAGAGCTACTTACCTGCATGAAATTAAAGTCCATTTGTATTAGAGGTATCATTCCAGATTTCAGTTTCAAGGCAGCATCACTAATCCCTCAGCACCATACTGCATTATCTCAGGCAGGAATATGACTACTAAAAGCAACTGCAATACAGATCAAGAATTCAGCCAAAGCTTTGACTGGCAGTAGAGGAGAGCACAACTTTTGGCAGGTGAGGAGGCTGCTCACACCAACTATCCCAATGTCCCAAGTATCTGAACTGCTCAGTTAGCTCCACAAATGGTCAGCTTTGAAATGCAACACAGAGGGAAGCAAAAACCCAGCAGCAGGTCAGGATACAGAACCAAGGGCAGCAACATCAGTCTTCCCAAAGGAAGCTGTCTCCTTTGGACTCACTGACCTACAACTCTTCATGACCTGACAGGGCGATAGTGGTAGTCTGGTGAGAAAAAAACCACTACAGATAAAGTTGAATAAGAGCTACCAAGGACTTGCATTTCTGGAACTTGCACAATCCAAAATGATCGAGTGTGGAGCAGGGAATGGGGAGGGCAGAATGGGCTGGGTGGAGAAATTACAAAAGCTGAGAAGGCAAACAAGGAGAAGAAGTATCCTGCAGTATAAGACAAGGTACCTGCAAAAATAATTCACCTGACTGACTAAAGACAAGAGTGTCAAGGCATACACTCCCCCTCCCACCATTAGCTCAGGGTAATCTCTCACTCAGGCTTAGTAAATACATAAGAAATGGAAGTGAAATACTGTGTGTGTCCAATGAAATGCCAATATTCATCTCCCTTTGATAAGGGCTTTGGGATCTGATGGCAGAATTACTGGACTTAAACTGGGCACAACAAATAGCTGCGGCTGCTAATGTGGATTCAACCCTTCCTAGAACCTGGTTTATGCTACAGAAGCACACAGGATGGTGCGTGCTTCCTGCACCAACCAGCGCACACGCAGACATAGAGCAAATTCAATGCCAACTAGCCAAATCCAAGTGTGGAGTAAGTAATAAGATGCAGATCTAGGCAGCAGCAGCTACACGACTGCTGAATGGCCTTGAAGAATAAAGCTTTGTTTTCCAAGCTCTGGAGGCCAAGAGGAACTCGAGCCCTGAGAGGGCCTGTGAAGGATTAGGCTCACACAGATCGACCTGCCTGCTCCGGCACAGCAGACAGACTAGAGATCACCTTTCTGAAGAGAAGCCTCACTTTCTGTAAACCCATTTCCCACAGCAAGTTGCTAACTCTAATTAAAGTTCCATACCTGATATTCAGCTCAACTATTTTTAGGTCTTCTGAGGAGCTGTTTTGTTTTTGAGTGCCTGATAAAGTGCAATACTGTGCTCCAACAAAGAACTAACAGTGGCATTAAGTCGTAATCCAAGAATTCCTCTGTGCATTTTGAAGGGATATGAGTTTAAGAGGATTGGTTGGCATTAATCTGATCACTTTTGGCATACATTTGCATGGATATGGCTTTTTCCACTGGAATTTGTTCTCTATGCATTTCTGAGTCTAACAGCTTTGTTAAAGTAACCTCAAGTTTTACGTTTGTAAATGATCATTCTTTTTCCCCTTCTCAGTTACAAGGAGGTTTATTCTTCTATTTTTTTCCAGTAAACCAGCATCATTACAGAAGAAGTGCTCTGCAGACTGCCTGGCATTTGGCTGAGAATTCCAGCCCTTCAGCATCACCGACCAAGTCTGAACTCCATTCCTGCCCAGCTACCCTGTGTCTGCACTGCAAAGAAACCAGCACCTCTGGACTCAGCTCATCCCATCTTTCTGAATGGCCACTTGCAGGACTGAACAAGATACAGAACAGGAGGTCCAAGTTTTATTTACCTGTTTTCCTTTTACCTAGAACAGGTACCTAGATGGTTTATTCATTGTCGTATCTTGTTTTTACTGGGGAAAGCTGGTACCTACAGCATAACATATAACATTTTTAGTCTCTAGAGCTTGTTCAGAGCACATGCAACTCCACAGAAGTGTACACTGAGATGTGTATCCACAAGCAGTAATCAGCAATCCTATATTAGATCAGCCTTCAGAAAAACATAAAATCCAAGTGGGAGGTATGGTCTAAAACTGACCAGTCAAATACCCACCGCTTGCAATGCTGATGAATGTGACATTAAAATAGTCCATTCTAGGAGACTATAAAGCCTAGTTTTAAACCCCTGCATTACCACCAGTCACACAAAACCCAAGCTGAAAGTTTAGCTGTTGAAGGAACTAAAACAGTGCTCAGAATGCAAGTGCTACACCACTGAGTTACTACTGTATGTCTGAAATCGTACAACATAGTTTAGTTGCATCTCTGATTACATTTATGCTGCAGTAGCTATCTCCGTGTTGCAGTGGAGCACTGGCATCTCTTTTGACGTGATACCCATTATCAGCTTCCAGTGCAATTAAGCAAAAGGTTTGCCACTGCTTTTGCCCTTTGTTCCCTTTTGCAGGTTTAACATTATGGGCTCTCGTTGTCTCACTGAGCTATGAAGGGAGAGGACTCAGTTGTGGGTAAGGGAACATGAAGAACTGTACGCTGGTAGCTCTGGTGTTAATGAAGTTCAGCAAGATATTCGCCTGCCTCTATCCTTTAGTCTGGCTCACAACAACGGTGCAAACAGTGTCTGCTACAGTCCACCTTTAAAATCATCAGCCCCTTACAGATCTCCTAATCTAGTTAATACGGGATCATCATAACACCACAGGAGCAGAAGGCTCCTCATAAGTCATTGTATCCATAGTACGTATGCTGCTTAAAACCAGTCAAGATATCTGTTTCTGCAGCTCCTATTAAAGATCATGCCAAAACAACAGTTCTCCAACAGCTTTTCATTTTAGCATCAAATATTCATCCCATTCAGACCCATGTTTCCTCATGCTAATGTTTTTTTTAAACTCTGAGAAATCTATAGATAATCTCAGATAGACACAAGGTATCATAAAATCCCAGACTGGTTTGGGTTGGAAAGGACCTTAAGATCATCCAGGTCCAACCCCCTGCCATGGGCAGGGACACCTCACACTAAATCATATCACCCAAGGCTCTGCCTAACCTGGCCCTGAACACTGCCAGGGATGGAGCATTTACCACTTCTCTGGGCACCCTCTGCCAGTTCCTCACCACCCTCACAGTAAAGAACTTCTTCCTTAATTCTAACCTGAACTTCCCCTGTTTCAGTTTGAACCCATCACCCCTTGTCCTATTGCTACAGTCCCTGATGAAGAGCCCCTCTCCAGCATCCTTGTAGCCCCCTTCAGATCCTGAAAGCTGCTCCGAGGTCTCCATGCAGCCTTCTCCAGGCTGAACAGCTCCAACTTTTTCAGCCTGTCTTCATCGAACCTTCTTTAAGTGCAAGACTGTGTTCTGTGCCCTTTGTAATTACTTCCAATGAATTACTTGCTGCCTTTGCAAAGTTCTGTCTCTTCCTAATGAGCATATTAATTATCTTCTCAGGTTTGCCATTATTCACTCATCCCTCCTTGAAAAAGATACACGCAAAGTAAGAGTGCTCCACTGCAATGTGGAGATGGAAAGTCAGTATGAATTAAATGGTAGTCTTCAGCAAAGCTTAGAAGTAAAAAGCAATTTTAACACTGAAAAATTAGCCACTGCATCTGGAGGATTCATAATTGTAATGTTGTTTTAAGAAGTCACAGAACAATTTGAATGTCAAGGCATTCATGTCAAGGTTGGCAGACCTTGGAATGCCAAAATAGAAGTTTTGATAAAATTGCTCCATCTAAGAAGTAAGGAGTAAGTTCATGTCCAAAGCTGCTGGGCACAGTCAGCCTTTGACAACTGCCACAGATAGAGATCAGAGAAACGCAGCCTATTGACCATCACAATACACTAAAATGAGAACACTGTGAGTAACCCCAGCCTTAAAGCTCTTATCCCTAAGCAGAGACCAGAGAAAAATCCTTCTTTTCGCGCATATCCGAAGTACTCATTATACCATGCAAGTGAAGTTTTTTTACTCTGGAATTGCAAAGTCCCTTTAGAGGAGTTACAATTGAAGACACCACTACTACTGGGTACGTGGCTGGACAAGGACCAGGCCAGTCAAAGTCTAAATCATAATGCTGGGTAGGTTTTCTGTTGAACTGAATAGCTGTGTTAGCTATTAGCTATTAAAAAAGTAAGTCCCAGAAAACATTTGCTTAAATTGGCTTGTTAAGTAGAGATGACATTTTAAATCTGCTCTCCATCTCAGATAAGAGGGTAAGGGTAAAAAACTTACCTTCTTGCAGATAAGCTCTGCAATTGTAGCCACTGCTCATAGTCTGATATGTTAGGTGTTAACACAATATACATTTCTCCTTATCAGACTTAAAGCCATGCAAACATTCATTTCATTCTGAATAAAGCAGGGAGATGCCTTGCAGTACAGTCTCCTTATTAGGAATGGGGAAGCATTAGCAACTGGTAGCAAAACCACTTATGTCCCCACAGGTGTGGGCAGACTGAATTCTTCACGTATTAGTCATTCCTAAGTAATTTCTAGGATGGTTATCTATTTCTTGAATGGTAATACTGGCCTAGAAAGCCTACTGCCTCACTGGCTCCAAAGCTACACACACTGTGTGTGTTTAGCAGTTAACACCGGGTTTCAAGCTGAGTGGCACCCTTTCTAGTGAAACATCTTCAGAATAAGCTGTGCGACAGCCAAAAATTACAACAGTCCAAAGAATTACCTTCTCTTTGCTTCTTCATACTGAAGGCGTAATCTCACTTTCTCAGCCAACTGGTTATTGCTGTTTGTAGTAAACTGAGACACAAAATACAAAATCAGCAACATAACCACTCCTCGTTGGATATTCCCTATTGAAATTGTTCATGTTACAAGTTACGCTTGCTCTTGTCACACTCATTTATTAGTTAAACCAAGCACAGAATAGGAAAATACTGCCTTTAAAATTTTCATGATTCCTTCAACTAATTAAAACCCCACAAGATTCAGAGACTCTTTTTAGACTTGTTTATCAGAAAAACAAAATCTACCACACAGAATCACAAGTTGGTTTGGGAGTGACCTTAAAAAGCTCATCCAATTCCAATCCCCTGCCATGGGCAGGGACATCTTCCACTAGAGCAGCTTGCTCAAAGCCCTGTCCAAGCTGGCCTTGGCCACATCTTGGGTTTCTATTCTCATGCCCATGTAAGAGCTTTGTAATCTTTCTTCTTAAATGCTGTTTGCAATCTTTAAGTGCTGTGTTGTATTTTGTTTTGGATGGCATCTTGCTTTGGTTGTAAAGTCTTACAGACATGGGACATCCATCCCATCATGCCCATATCTGCAGACCTGTAGTGCCATGTGTGGCCCTCACTGAAAGCGGCTGCAAACCTATAATTGAAGGTTCACAAGAGTGGCCTCTGTGACGAGCTGTGAGACATACCATGTACCCACAGTGCCGACTGAGTCCTTGCTGAGGCTGCCACCAACCTGACACTTATAATATTGTTGCACAAGTGGGACTGAAGGTTTATGAATATTAAACATGTTTGATGGCATTACAATATCTGCACATATGCCATCATTCCCACTTGTAACACACTAAAAGCCAAACACTCTTAAGGGAAGAGTCCACATTAGAGCTTAGCCCATATATAGCTGCTGGATGTTTCTAGTGCGGTAGTATACCACTGCTATAAAGGGTGAAGGGAATATTTGTGTTACAAGAACCTACACCTACATGCAAAATAAAACCTACTTCCCCTTTATTCCCACCTGTGCTATTCTAACAGACTGTGTGGGCAAACAGTAGGCTCCCTTTGGAGATACAATAACATTGCACACAAAAATGAAGGTCACACTGAAGTTCAAACTAGAAGAATTTCACAGATGCTTGTACAAAGGCAGTACTACATGTGGTCCAGAGGAATGCCTCCACATGCACTTGGCTTCCCATAAATTACTCACGCTTCCTGAAACGTCTGTCTGGGAGCTGACATCCAGGTACTGGCGGGGTGACAAAGGGCCGGAGCTTTCCATGGACATGCTGCTGCCCCACAGGTCTGGTTGGGATCCTCTGTCATTCACAAAGCTGTCTTTTAGCCTGGCTAAGCTCTAAAACCATAGAAAGTCATGAGGTGAGCTCACTTCTGCTTGAAGTACCTCAGCAGTCCCATAGCTTTAGCCTAACCTACACGATTAAGGTCTGACCACACTTACTGTGTGCACTCAGACTCTGCACGTGTGAGGTCAGCTGGACTCCATCTCCCACAGCAGCAAGTAGCCCACAGGCAGCAGCACACCATTGTGCTGGGCAGGCAGGCTCTGCTGGAGATGGCAGACCAAGTGGGCCACAGTGTTTTCAAGGCTTCTTCAGGTCTGCACTTTGACAGCAATACAGTTACTCTGGTTTATTCTAGACCTCGAGACAAACGCTCATCTCTAAGCAAGTGCTTACTACTGTTAGTTTTATTTTATACTTATTCTTTCCAGGATCTGGAGAACAAAAAGGCTGCAGTCCAACCACAATACAGAACTGATTTATGTTAATAAAAACCTCCATTACATATCCAAAATACTTCTCAGAAACTCAAGCTGATGGCAATGGTGACACAAAATACTATAAAGTCATTCTGTTTCAGTACCTGAATGAGATCTTGTTTTTCCTTCTCCCCTGATGTGATGGCCTTCTTGAGAGCTTTCATTTCACTTAAAATGGCTTGTGCCTCATCAAGTTTGTAGCCACCTTGAGTATCAGACATTTTCATGTCAATTCTGCATGGAAATGTTGAAAAAATATACAGTAAGCTGATACTTTCTAAAGTCCAGTTAATGTAATTATCCAAGATACATGCATCTTGACATTTGTTTTTAAGGAAAACACACTCCTAAGTATAACAAAGACAACAGAAAGAACAAGGAATCACATCATCACCACCTAAATTACTCCACTTGCAAGTACTTCAGAACTTTTGGCCGTATCATCTCTTTGCGTTCTTAGGGAGAACAAAGATATACACTACCCCCCCCCCCCCAAACAGTATTCTTTTGGCAGGTTGCTGTTGGTTTCCTTGTTTCTAACCTAGAGAGGTTCAACTCAGCCATCGATGAGAATTACCTTGTTTTCAGTCAGGATTTCAAACCCAAGCCCAGGCCTCCCATGCACAGCTATATTTGCTTTCATAGCCTAAGTACAAGCTGCCACATCTTTCCCTTTTCTCAAGGGAGTCCTGCCCCAGCTGACATGTATAATAAATAAGGTATTAACCAGTGATATAATTTAAAACACAGCAGATGTCTCGTCATAAAAACGTTAAGTAAACACCTGAAACTTTTCCTCCTCTTCCCCTCCACCCCAAATTCTTCCTCAGTGCCTTAACCCAATGGTTCTTATAATAAAGATAATGGGCTGTACTGTCATCTGTATTGAGCAATGCTGAGTAAAATAGAATACCATTTAACTGATGAGATCCTGGTTCAAATTCTTTTTGTCATGAAGTCAGTTCTGATGCAGTCAATCACATAAAAGCATTTATTTGATGCCCCAGGGCTGTGTACTGCTTTCAGTTGCATATGCCTAAAGATATCAGCAGCAACATGTTTCAGCTGACTTTATTTAGACAGCTATTTATAAATGTAGAGGGGGATGCATTACAAGCCTGAGATGTTCTACACTGAAAATAAGATCTTGAGAACAAACTTACTTCTTCAGTGTTTGAAATCCATGCTCTTTGTACTGGAGCTCTTGCTTCATGTGAGCTACTTCTCTCTTGAGTTTATTAACCTGCAGCAACGTGTGACAGTTTTAGAATGGTATTTTATGAGAATTTAGGTGCAGCACTATACATTCAATTCAAACCTTATTCACTATAGACAGCATTCAAAGTTAACAGAAAGCCAGCTCATCTCAACAGCAGCTAACAGCCCTGACTGCATCCTCATCAGGACATTATACTGGGTAGGGCTTTATCCAGCACCCAGATATCACATCACTTAATACGGGGCTCAAGGGAATTTTCAACCTTATAAGCAGAACAGTTGGAAAAATTCAAGACAGAGGAATGAAACATGTTGATTTTACATGGAAACATTTAAACCCGTCTCAGGCATTAAAAACCATTCAGCATCAGGATGGGAGTTACACTGCAGCGATAGAAGCCATCCTCCAAGATGCATAACTAAAAGCCCCACTGCATGAGTAACACAGCAGGACGATAACACATATTTGTAAACCCACTGACCCTACAGCTTGCTGGTTTATATTCCTGCATGGAGGCCATACTGACCTACTTTACTTTGGTCCTTTCTTTTTCCCAAAGTGAGCTCTGCATGGGAGCACGCACTGCCACTGCTAACAGCCCGCACTGAGAAAGGACACACCAGCTGCCAGGCTCTGAAGAGAGCTCCCAGACTGCAGCACGGAGGAGCCAGCACAGCTCAGCACCCCACAGCGTGTCCTACACAGTGGGCGCTACAGCTTCTAAGGGAGTCCAACAGGAAAAAAGTGCTTCCAATTCCTAAAATGGCTATGTTTAAAGATTCTGATAGATTATCTCCCAGATTCAGAACTGCTGTATTAGCTCTTTTGACTGCTTTGGCATCTCCTTTTAGTATTTGCCAGGAGGTCTGGAAATAGCTGAAGCTACTTGTGGCAACCTGAGGTCCATTCATACCACTTACCCTGGATTTTGTAGTAGCAATCTCCGCTTTGAGGATCTCTGGGTCATACTTGGAACTTGACGATGAGCTGGAGATTACTAGAACAAATACAACACCCAGTTTAGCAGCTCTGCCTTCCACACATGAAGACCTTCCCCCACTGCTGCACACCCAGATCTCCACACATTGCTGGTGCAGGCCTTTAGGCATTTTCCAGGTCTCTTGGAAAGGCAGGGAAAGGCAATAGTGCACTGAAGTGCTCCACAAAAAGCGTATACTAAGGAGGCCAAAGCATGTCCTACATCTCCAAGGACTGGATTTGTTCCAGGTTAAGACACTTAACTCAGACTCCCAAACTTGTTCACATCGTTCAGTAGTGTGGCTTCCTGCATTTCCACAGGCACTGAACAGAACTGAAGGGATAGGCATAAAGATTTACTCTATTTTTACTTGTAGACTTTCTCACTGAGTAAACAACCCATTGAATGTTTAGAAACAGAGGAAAACACAGAATGAGAAGAAACTGAAAAATGCAACGCAAGCCTTTCACAACCTTGAGGACACAGCAATCATACAGCATGTCACACTGGATTAAATCTATGTCCCACTAAAAGCAGAATTTTCTTCTCAGCAGCAGTTAAAACCCTTCTGCTTCAGAAGTTACAGGAGCTCTCTGCTGTGCAGTGTACTCAAAGGCAGCTGTAGGCAAGAGAGGTATTTTGATCCTTGCATTCATCAGTTCATGCCCTGTAAACATGGAAAAGCATTTCTAGTTCTTTCTGGCTGCATTTTCAAGATAGATCACATCACACCAGTGTAACTCATGTTCACAGTGTTCTGAATGGGCTGGTCTGGAACACCAGCACTTGGGTAGTGTGCTCACAGGCAAAGACCAAAACTGTACTTCAGAGGTGATGGATGGGACCCTGCTCAAATAAGACTCCTTCAGCTGACAGAAAACTACTTAAGCATTTTCTAACTCGAGGCACAGGATTAGCCAGCAGAACTCGTGGAGTGGGGGGGAGATCAGCCCACTGATGTGGCTGGCAAGAACATAAGAATTCTTCAACACTAAGGATTATAAAAACAATTCTTACTGGCAATAAATCCTCCTGTGGGCATTTTGCAGCTCCTAACTAGGAACAAAAAGGAGGATATCTGTCCTACTATAAACCTTTCTGCACCAACTCTTGAAGCACCAGGTATTGTGTTTCCCGTGTGACAGAGAATAGGGAGCACAAAACAACGTTCCTCATAGGCAGAGAGGTAATCCACCCATGTTATTTTCTACATGGCCTAACATACAGACCCTTAGCTCCCCAAGACTGTCACTCAGCTATCTGCAGTGTTAAAATCCAAAAGGGCCTGGGAGCAATACCCAAGGATGAGCCTCTTCGCTTTGTTTCTATGCCCCAAACAAGAGATCATGGAATACCATGGAACCTCATTTTTCTGCACTGAACCAGTCCCACATTCTTTCACATTTGGGGAAGCCCATACTGAAAACCTGCATACTGCCTGCAGTGACTGAGCCAACTGCACTAGTGCTCTGTAGCAGTTCTCCTTTACCACACAGGTGCCAGGCAGCTATTGCTTTTGAGACAACCTGAGCAAAACATGGAGAGTGACACAGCCTAACACATCCCAGTGCTCCATCAGAGGACCAGCTTCAAGCATTTTCCTGTCCTAGTGGGTTCATGAGTGAGAAAGGCACTGGATAAGAGGTCAAAACTACTCACAGCTGGTCTGAGAGCCAAGTTTGTGCTCCCAAACATCATGCAGCTGCCGATATTCCTGCTGGGCCAATTCCAGCCTCTGCTGTTTCACTTGGTAGATCTCCTTCTGTGCAGCAATTGCTTCCTGGGCCAGGACAAGGTAGTCCTTCAGCATATGTTCCTGCTCCCGCCGCCACTGCACACGAGGGTCTTCTATCTGTGTAGTTTCTTAGAGAGAAAACAGAAAAAGGCAAGATCAGTGGAATGCTGCTTGGAGCTGCTCCACCAGCTATGGCAACATTTTAAATAGCCCCCATCCCCATCCCATAGCAAAATCAGTGGAATAAAGACATTTTCCCTTTTCTCCTAGGAGCTGACCGTTGCTCCACAATAAACACCACCAACTGAGTCACTGTACAGAACAGTTCCTGATGAAATCACCACACAACTCTCCAGCCCGGCTGCTGAAGCCACCCTGGTTCTGCCTCTTACACCACCCACACAGGCACATGCACACTCAGTTCTGAGATACTGACAGTGACTGTTAGACTCATTTTTATTGCAACTGCATTAGAACATGTCTAATAAAATACCTCTGCTATTCACTGATAAAAACACTTCAGAAAATACCACTGCCACATGGCTGCCTTATGCTGCACCTGACAGCATGAAAGCAGTTTCAATTCTGCTCAGCCTCTTTGGCTGCCAAGTGACTTGAATTACAAAGGGGAAAGAAACCCTTCTCGCTCAGATTCTGTAAGCAAGCAAAAATTATTTAAAACCTCATTAAATCAAAGAATGTATTCATGAAAGCCTCTCAAATGCCATTTCACACACAGCAGCTCAGGAGGGGGGGGAGGAAACATTTCCCTCCCTGAAAGCAGGTACAACATGAAATCACCGTAAATGCAAGAGGTGGAGTTGAAGAAGAGTAGGTTTTGGTGACCCAGGCAATGCAGTCATGAATGGCCACATCACTTCATCTCTATCAGCCCAACACAACCAGTACACTGCTTTTCAGGTTCCTAATCATGAAAGAGGCATAAGGTCACAGCCATGTAGCCAGTCCTGATCCTAGTGAGACAAATTCAGTGCCAGTATTTGACTTGGGTTTGTGAAGAAGTGTTCAAAATATTTTCATTTCTCTTTCAAGGCTCTGTTCTTGCTTGGAAGAGGTTCCAATAGGCAGTGGACTAAGTGCTTTGCAGTGGCCAAATTCCCATGTTGAAGAAGGATGCCTGGTTAGTACGTACTGAATCATTAATAAAGAGGAGCCGCTTGAAACAATCCCCAGGAATCTAATCTGCATCTCTTCAGAGCCTCTTGAAATATTTAGTGAAAACTGCCACAGTGGAAGCAGCTCTTAAGCAACTCAAGCGTAAGACTAACACCACAACACACAGGAGGCAGGGAAGAGTTTGACAATAACCCTAGGAGCAGAGCTAGAAATAAAAGCTTTTACCCGAGGGATGGACACTCAACCACTTTCACAAGCTGCTCATGATAATGCTGATGAGAAAATTCACAGGATACTCCAACAATAACTTGCCTTAACAGTACCTCAAGATCCAGAAGAGCACATGGCATTACAAGTTACATAGGAAATCTTAGAGAAGCTGCAAAACCTTTTTAGGACACCAACAGTATAACTTGTAGAAGCATTTCAACAGGAAGTCCTGTACAGGTCCTGCAGAAACAGCATTTCAGCTGATGTAGTACTAAAGCTAAGCCTAGAACTGAAAAGCTGCCCCAAAATAACCTGAGTAAAATGCAGCTACATGTGCCAACTGCAGGTGCTGGTGTCTCCCCAGACAGCACCACGGTCTCTCTTAGATGGAGGAAATAGTCAGGAAGATAAAGCAGCATATCAATTGTAACAGCTTGAAAACCCAGGCTCCTGTCTCTGTTCTTGCCCCCAAATCCCATTCCCAGATAACCACTACCCAGTAAGTAGATACCTTCAGTCCACAGTGGAGCCAAAAGTCAACTGCAAGCCTCCCAGAGAGCTACCCCCATATTCCCAGGCACGCAGCTTCCCCAGGCCAGACTGCAGGAACTGGGGCAGTACACAAGACTCTTGAAGCCTAATTCAAGACACTGGATCATAAGTTTACCTGTACCTATGGCTTCTTCAAGCACAGACAGCTCCAGTTTCCCCTTCAGCTACCATCCATTCTTCCTATAATCATACAAGGATGGTGGAAGCTGCTGCAGGGAAATCCATCCATTATAACAATAAGGAGAAAGACTACAATCTACAATCCTGAATAGCTCCATTTGATGGTGAAGCACTGATGCTTTCCCCTAGCACACACACCACCTCAGGGAACAAACACTTGCCAGGTCATGGAGAGCATGGACAATGCACTTATAGGATTATGGAATCAACCAGGTTGGAAAAGACCTTTCAGATCACCAAGCCCAATCTTTATCCCAGCACTGCCAAGGCCACCACTAACCCATGGCACTAATGCACTGAAACCGCTTTGTTCCCAATTTTTCTAAGCATTCATCTCACCCTCTTAAGTAAGCACAGCACTAACTGTACCCCTTGCTTGCAGCTTTGACTTTCAAATGTGGATAACAACCTATGAAACTGTTGGCCAAGGGCTTTCCATATGCCCCAGCTCCTGCGAAATACAAAGGACATTCAGCAGTCAGGTGAAGGGACTACAGAAATGCAGCTCTTACATTAGTTGGTGTCTTGTGAATTTTTCATTTAATGTTAAGCTTGTCATAAAGAAACCTGGTTGCTCCATGGCTGAGGAATGCAGTCTTACCTTGCCTGCATCAGCATCATTCTCTGCGCAAATCGAATTCCAAAGCAGCTTCCCCAGACAGACATACTCAGGGCTATGCATTAATACTGCATTAGAAGTATTCTAGGTACTCTCTTCAATTTAATTGTATTTATTTTGCCTCAGAGAGGAGCAGAAGTGTTCTTCAGCTCATTTTTTTTAATGGCTCCTGGCTTTAGATTTAATTTGGGTCTGTCCTTGGGCTTGTTTCTGATAATTACTCTCAAATACTTCAAGTGTGCAGCAAGAACCAACCTGCCTCCATACCCTTCATACCCTCTGATGATGGCTCCTTCCTGCACAGGGCAGAGACCTTGCACCTGCAAGAGACCTTGGAGAGGAAGAAGGTTTTGGACGATCTCCAGAGGATACTTCAACATAAACCACAAGGATGAGCCTCTTGATTAACTGAAAGTTAAGTGGCTGTGGTTTGCTTTATTGTGAGTTCTTGGATTAGAGCTGGCAGAAGAAAGAGTGTCATGATTTTGTTTCTCTTCTTTTTAACATCTGATTGAAATTCCAGGTCAAGCCTTGCAGCCTCTGGCCTCATGTAGAAGTGAAACATTTTGAGAGCAACTGCTATGAAGCAGGTACCAGCATGGTTTGGAACCTCCTCTGCACACTCCTGAAACTTGTGATGCTTTTGAGTGCTGTGGGCTCAGACCTGCCACCAGAGCTCTGCACAATCACCCTGCGGCCAACCCAAGCGGACAACTAAGATCCCGTCTGCTTTGTCCCACCTACATGCTGCAGTTTCTGCTAACACTCATGAGGCTGACAAGCATTTGTGTCCCTCAACAGGCTTCCTGTACCTGAACCTGTCCCCCAGGAGCACAGCTAGCCATCCTCACTTAGGTAAATGCCGCTGAAGTACATTGTGCCCCAGTTTTAGCTAGGATAGGCCACAGTGACAACAAGAACTTGGCATCCTCCAGTATGGAGAGGAGAGGAAGACAAGTGAGAAGACAAAAACACATCTCAAATTGAAGAGAAAGTTCAGAGGAGACAAGAAAGAGACTCTTGGAAACATCCCTCATTTTACTTGAGCCAAGTTCTTCCTGTGCTCAGAGGTGACCCTGATGTTCACTTCAGAAGGTGGCTGAAGATTATTTCTTTGTGGGACAATGCCAGCTCCCAGAGCTCCTGCAGAGGCGTACATCTACAGCAACAGCCCATGTCACTGCTTGATAAACTTGAAAAGGGAACTCATCCAAGGGAAAAACCACCAAGCCCCAGAGAAGTTTCACTGAGAAGGGACAGGGAACAAACAACTTCCCCGAAGCACTGTACAGGTCAAACTGAACTGGCAGGAACCTCTTAATCCAACACTGCTGCTTAATACAGCAAAGCCCTTTGGAGTCACTGAAGGTGGCATGGCCCTGTCTGGGGGCTGCACTTACCCTGAGCACCCTGGTCAGCACCTCCTACATCCCACACCTGATACAGCAAACCCCCAACCAGCAGAGACAGGAAGAGAAGTCCAACCACATTTCTGACTCCTCTGGAGAGCCTGACCAGGCTCTTCTCAATTCCTGCCTGCACATAGCTATAAAAACATTAAATCATGGAGAAGGAGGAAAAAAGAACTCTTAACACGACTTCTAAACTCAGCTCTTACTCCTTTCCTAAGTGTGGTCAGCACAGGGATAACCCAAACCCAAGTGAGACTGAAAAGGCAGGAAGATTCAGTCTGTCTTTAAAAAGCAACCTCATATTTAACTCTCCAGAGTGCTCTGGAAGTAGAAGTGAAATGGACTCAAGCTTTTACAGACCTAGAGGAGACCCCAGTTTGCATCTTACAATTTAGCACCTTCTCAAGCAGAGTCTGTCCAGTCCTCCCCTCTGCAGACCTCCTCCGTGGGATCCTGTAGGCTTGTCCACCCCTTCTTCCACACTACCCACTTCCAATAAGAGGTAAAACCAGCTTCCCCTGCCTCACAAAAATAATGAGGATAAAGCCACTCAAAGCTATGTAAATACTGTGACACTGGGGTGAAAAACTCTCAGTAAAAGTGTTTGTGTCACCTTCACATCTGGAGACATCTGATCTTTGCCCTGCAGGGAGCAGCTGGTGCTTTCTGAGAACAGGCTGCTTTCATTTTGCATTTGTAACACCCAAGGGAAGTTGCTAAACCGTAGAAGGTGCAGTCTTACAAGTAAAAATGGGTATTTTTGTGGGAAAGGGAAGGTGTGAAGATAGCTAAGGAAAAGCAGACTGCCACATTTGTATTTAAACAAAGATTTCTACCTCCTGAAAGCAACTGCTGGAGCTCTCAGCTAAGCACAAGAAGCAGATTAAACACAACCCCAACCAGAAAAACAATTTGGAGGCACTTTTGTCTTTTAAAGAGTTTTTCTCTTTGCCCAAGTTACGGGCACCCCCAATGAGCCTGGGCCTGGTTCTGCTGTGAACTTCTGGCTGCAGTTGGAGCTGTTCTGTAAAGAGAACCAAAGCCACTGACTCGTTCTGTTGTCTGTTACTTTTTACAGGGGATCTGTTCTAGCACAACCCAGTAAGGAACTCCTAATCGTGTCTGGAACGACAGGTCCGATTTTGCATTTCCTTATAACTCAAATGAGTTTATAAAGCTTCACACTTCTGGTCTATCAAGCAATCTGACACAGTAAGCACATGCTTAGTTTGAGGACACAGAATAAAAATGCCACAAGCCTGAACATAACTCTTGCAGCCTGCACACCTCTCAAGTATCCGAGGCCTTCCCAAGTTTCCTCTCCAGTAAAGGCAGTGTGAACTGCAGCAAAGGGAGGTCATGCTGGCATTCAGTTTATCCCTGCCAGCAGAGGCAACACCAGACCTTTGCACTGTTTCAAACGGCCTGGTCACAAGGACAAATTCCAGGCTAAGAACAAACTCCAGCTCATTGCTCCCAAGTTGGACTCCCCAGCAGAGCCAAATCTTAGAGGTGTGTCCAGGGTATTAGCTTGAATGTGGCTCCTGATTTGAAGACTGCAAACCAAAAAGTCTCAAATTCCTGTGAGAGGGAAGTAACTTGTATGATGGGGAAGGACAGGATTTGATTTCACGAGTGCAGGTCTCATGTACCCTAAAACATGCTGTCAGCAATTCTGTGGCTTTGTGTTCAGTACATGTTAACACAGGCACACAACAATCACTCTGCAAAAACACAAGAACACATCACTTACTGGTGTTGTGGTCTATGTAATAAACTCCAACCTGAGGGTCATAAGCTTCTTCCCATCCTAATGGCAACTCATCACTAATGCAGTCTGCAAAGGTGAGGGGTTTAGTGTACCTGAAATGCAAAGTAATAGTGAGGATGAATAAAAGAACACTCCCACATGTCTATTCCAAACAACTGTCCAGAAAACAAGTACCTCAAGAGCTTCAGTATAGAAAACAAAGTTGAAAACTATTTGAAAGCTTTTGTTCTTCTCAAATACCCCACAAACTCTTCCCTTTCCTCATCTAAGTTGCAGCCGGACGAATTCATACTGACCGAGCTCCCGAGCTCTGCCCAGCTCAGTCGGAGCTCACTCCACAAAGGAACATAAGAACTTTGCCAGAAACAACCCCAGTCTCTCAAGTGAAAGAACCAGCCTGTTTGCAGGCAAGTCCTGTATCAAAAATATGTAGACAAGAAAGAGCAAGATGAGAAATGCAATTTGCATAGCATGAATAATTAAGACTGCACAATCAATAGCAACTGCTGAGGACTGTGGGACCACTTGTCATGCAACTCCACTCATTTGCATTGCAATATGTTCTGTTTCATTAATGACAAACCAGATTAGTTTCCCAGTATCCTAAAATGTGTAACCTGCTCTGTCCAAATGAGGAAGTATTTCCACAATACCGCTCTGATGAGCTTTGCTTTTGGAGACCACATCCAGCAGCAGTCTGAAGGCTTGTGTGGCTAAAAACACAGCTTACAGTACCCACTCCTTGAGTGACCCCATGGGCTGGAGTCACTGAAACCAGCCCCTTTCCTGCCCTTGAGTCTGAGCTACTAAGGTTCACACTGCACCAACAAAACTAACCATACCTATCACTGCATGAGGCACGAGCTTGCACGTATCTCATACCCAGCTGCCAAGAGCACAGGGTGCCACAGGCCCAGAGGTCCATCACACAACCTCATGCACTGCAGGTGGCACATCTGGGAGGAATGGAGCTTTGTGTTGGGCCTGTGAGTGAGCTGGCAGAGGACCCTTGGGGCAGAAAGCACAGGACACACTGAGAACACCAAAGCCCCTCTCTAGCAGTTACGCTGCACATAGTAAGAACAAGCAGGTCAAGCAGCAGCCGTGGAGCTGTACCAAACCATGCCATGTGCATGCAGTGTACCACAGCAACATAAGGTGGTTACAGAATAAGTTCCCAACCCACTGTAAGAGACTGAAGAGGCCTGCAGATAGTTTTTCATATTTCAAAATAATTCAGCAGGCCAGTTAGAGAACATTTTAATGAGTTCTGAGCACATCTACGCTTCATCTGGCTGCACTGAGCAACCAGCTGGTAGCCCCACAGTAACATCTTACACTCAGTGTAAAGGAGACTTTTAGGAAAAAGCCTCCATCTACAAGATGTTCAATGCAAGAAATCAACATTTAATGAGTAACATAATTCCCCCCAAAACACGACCTAGAGTCTGGTACATGGTGGGAACACTTCAGTAAAAGCTACGTAATGCACTAAGGTCCCCACCTGAAACACGGCTGCATTTCACTTTCAGCACATTGCCTTTGCCACCTGGGGCAGTGCTGGGATCACTGTTTCCTCAGAAGACTTCAATTTAAAGCTCTGCAGTGCTTCTCAAGAGCTTCACAGTGTAACTGTGACAGTTTACTGAGAAAGTTTCACTGACAGGTTTATTTTTACTGTTCTTAATCTACAGTGGACCAAAAGCATGTTTGTACAGAAAATAGAGATTACCTGAAAATAAACTAGAATCTCAATCCTTCTGATTGCTATCCTTATCCCATGGTTTTTCCCTGTGAATCAAGATGTTTCCTTAGCCTCAGTACCCACTATGTGCTGCTCTGAGTTTATTAATAGAGTCAAAGATGCACAAGGGTAAAAATGCAGAGCAAGATCACGTACAAGCAACTCCCTGAAGGTAACAGATGAAAGTGCTGTTGCCAACGTGTTTTAACTCCAGCGCTAGAGTTAGTGCTTCCACCTCTGAAAGTGGCACCTGCTTTTATGTGATGTTGGTTTAGTGGTTCACATGGAAGCAGGGCAGGCAAAGAAGAGGGAAGAAAAAGCCAGGCAGGATCAGCATACTAGAGCAATGACACAAGCCAGCTGGAGACCTGCCAGGTACTAGGGCTCAGAAAGAGACAATTTCACCTTTAGATTCATGTTTTCAGCGTGTCTCCCAAGAAGCGCCCACCACGGAGCACATACCAGTGCTGTCCTCCCTGGCTGACTACAAACCATTTGTACAGAGCAGGAAGTGTTCATTAAAGGAGAAGCTGTCATTCAACTAGCAAGCAGAAAAGTCATTAGGTTTAGAATTAAGAGAGTAACTCCATTTGTTACGGACAACACATGTTACACAGCTATTTCCCCAAATAGCTGCAGTTTCATAACCAAATTACTAACTCATCTCAACTCCTTTCCCTTGCTGTTATGGGGAAAAGGGGTACAAATTGAAGCAGCAATGCTACAATTAGAGATGAAAGATATGCAATATGTTTTGTAATCAGACTATGAATAAAGCATAAGGAAAAAAAAGGAGATTATTTCCTTGTTTTAAGATATTATTTTTGGGGTTGTTATGAAGACTGAAATAAACCTCTTTTCCAGAATGGGTCCAAAATCAAGCATCTCCCTAACCACACTCACAGGGTAGCCTGATACATTAAATGAACAAAAGGTGAAGTTTCTTTCTTATAGCTTGACATGATTCAGTTAGTGTATTATTTCTGCTTAAACCAGGACTGTGCCTGCATTTGGGAAGTTAGAACCCAGGGCCCATCTGCAGATCTGCTGCTTTTGAAACATCTCCTCTGCAATTCACAGAGATTCCTTGGAGAGAATTTCCCCAACTCGGTCAAACCCCTTACCATACAGCAGGTTCTCTCTGCAGCCAGGCTCAAACCAGCAATCTAGAACATGGACCCTTTCACCCACTGTGCTTATAACTAAGGAAGGAAACCTACAACTGGTTTATGCATCCCTTACTCTCCTCTGCTAGGGAAACCTCTGGATACTTCCATCCAGCTTTCAAAAGATGCAATCACCCCAAAGTTCAGACAATCCTGATACTGACTCTTGATGTCCATTCATGGAGAGGAAAGCAAGTGTGGCAACCAAGCCTGCAGGTGCAGCAGTTTTTATTCAACCCCCACTGGCTGAGTTGACACAAGACCTGCAGACACGAGTCAGCATCTTCCAGCCATGCTTGCTTTGTTCTAACACCCTCGAGAGCATCAGTTAGACCAGGACTACTGAGGCATTTCATCTGCTTCTAAGCTGGAGGCTAAACTTGATGTGGAGCTCCTACAAGAGAACACAGCCTGAGCTAAAGATGTCTGTAGATCACAGCTTAACTCTAGTCTTCTAGCTCACCAAAAAGTCACGCACATATTCATATCAACTCACCTGGATCTCATGCTCCTCCTACCTTTGACTGCCTTTCCTCCATTAGCCAAGTTTTACTCAGGATCATTTTTAGGAGCATTTAGTATTTTGAAAAAGACACCTCAACCCAGATTTACCCATTTCCATTACATTTTCCTAGTTTTCAACATGACCTTTTTGCATTTGATTTCATTCAAGAAATTCAAATCTATGTGAGCAAGTGAAATGGCTCATCAGGGCCCCTGGAAATCAGGTTCCCTCAGCAGCCACTACACACAGCAAGCCAAGAACCCCACCAAAGAAACTGAACCTAGTAACAGAGGTAAGAGATAACAGCATCACCATGATGGTCTTCAGGCATAGGAAAACCACTGCCCACTCACAGACCAGTGAATCTATGAGAAACTTCCAGCTTTGTGGAATGTTGTCCCCAATAGCTCAAGTATTTGTAGAGCAAATGACAAATCCTGCTCCCAGGGTAGGCAGTAGGGAGTTAGCTTCCTAATAAACTAGCTCTAGTTTACAAGTCACAACAGCTTTAAATAAAGGTTAATGTATTTCTTATTTTGATTGTCATCTTCAGCTTTTTCCACAGATAAAACTGGAAACCAGTGTTGTAACGTGGAAACTTCCTAATCTCAGATTCACAAAGCCTTTCTGTAGTCTCTAACTCCACTGTTGTCAAGCAAAACCCTCATTACACAGGAAACCAAAGGCAAACAATTCTTGTGTAAGAAGCTTCTGATTGACAGAAGGTTTGTTAAACACGGCTGCAGGAAGGCTCCTGATGGGAGCAGGAGATGGGGGATCTGCACCACTTACAAACCTGGAGTAAATACTACAAAGGTAACAGAAGTAAGTCCTCAACTTCTTAAACTAGGAAATGTTGGGTTTGTAATTACTGGATTTCAGTGCACATGGTGGCCTGCAGCAACCCAGCAAACCCAGTACACGCAGCTTTTCAGCTGGGCTCATGGTTGTGAGTACATATGTGCACGTACATACGTGTGTGCTTGTGTCACCAAGACGTAAAGCATTTGTTAACCAACAGTGGATCACCAAGTGTGCTCCAGCATATGTAAACCCACTTAATCCCCGTGTTTGCAGGGCTCCCCAAACCCAGAACACATAAAGCCAGTTAAACAAGAGAGCCTTATGTTAGTGAGTTCAGTGCAGATCACACAGCCTCAGTGTAGGTGAAACAGCAGCCCAGGGGATTTCCTGCAGCTCACTGCACTGATAGCAATGGCTCACTGTGGAAGGGACAAAGGGAGCACCTGCATCACCAGCACCTTCACATCAGCTCCTCCTACAGCTACAGCTTCAGCCACCAACCCCTAACAGCTTAACAGCTCTCTCCCCTTCCCTTCTGCACATGCAGTTACACAGCGAGTGTTTCATGGGCACATGGGTTTCATGAGCAAGGAGTCAAGCAAGATAAAATTATAAGCTCTGGCAGATCCTTCCACTCATCTCTCTTACAAAACCAAACAGGCTTTAAAGCCAGCATTTTGTGGCAGACTGCTGGAGTCAGGTTTTATTTTCAATGGCTTCTACTCCAATTATTTATTTATTTTTACACAGAATTTCTGCATGTGAATAGGACTCATCACTGCTTATGACGTGCCAGAACAGAGGACAGGCTGAAAGCACCTCAGTTCCTGCTGTACACAGGATCCTCGTGGGTCTGAGGAACGTGCCCACGGGCAGAGCTGCTGGCTGCTGCAGGAGCTCCTCACGATGACATCCCAGCTTCTTTGTCTTCAATGAGGTCACCCCATCCTCAGCACAGTGATTATTTTTACACTTCAGCACAGAAACCCGTATCCCTTTGCAGACCAATTTTCCAGCACTACAGCAATCTCCTCCTCACAAAAGCTTTACAAATAGACTCCCACGCGTTTATTACTCAACTTGGTGCTCCAGCCTCAAACACACCAGGGCTGTGCGTCACTATAGTAACTGTTTTCCCCAGGAACATCTCTCTCTGTGGGGAGCGCTGCCTCTGCAGGCTGGAAGTGTGGCAGCACAGAGCCCTGGTTATGAGCTGGCTGGCAGAGCCTTCCTCACCCATCCCCACACACCCGGGCACAAAGCATTGATCCCTCGGATTCTCACTCCAACTGCCAGGGAGGGATGAGGTGATGTGAAGAGCTCACCTGCAACAGCCAGTACCCTCAGCAGTGACACAACTGCACCAAAACCTCAGCAACTGTTATGGAGGAGACCTCCTCACCCAGGGGAGCAGAAAGGAGGTGTTCAGAGCAATCATGAGATCTATGAAGGGAAAAGTGCTTCCCAGATAACAAGGAGAAGCCTTTAAGAAGTGATCATAAATTTGAGAAGCTTCTTAACTATGCTCCAGGGAGTCTGATGAGAGATCAAATGTGAAAAGATTTTGGAAGCCAGACATTACTCCAAGACACACACAAAGGCACAGTCACCCTAAACTTCTATTACCTCAAGCAGATGCAATTCAATGACTGTCAGTGTGTGCAGCATTACAGCCTGGTCCTGGTCTTGCTGTGGTAAAGGATAACTAGGAACAGAATTACACCCATGATAGTAAAAATGGGGTCAAGTCTGAGAAAAAAAAGCTTGTTTGAAATTGTTACTGTAAACCAATTTGCTTGAACTACAACATAAACATTGCCAATAGCAATGCCCTTAAAAACCAACACATCATCTCAAGCAACTCAGGCTGCAGACCTCTTTCTTCTCGGTAGTGGTCTCCTTTGTTGCCATGGGTATTGAGCATCTTCTCAGCCTCCCAGAGATCCTTCATCTCTTCATGGAACCTCCATGCACTGGGTCACCTCTTAGTTAAGTAAGCTCTGAGGATGGATGTTGGGCTTATCTTCCAAGCTACTGTCATTTTAAACAGTTTGATTATCATGGACTCAGTGATGACCTCTACTGCTCTTTGCCCAGGACATGAGAATGAGCCCTACACCTCATCAGTGTAGCCTTGAGTTGGGTGTAACATGCCACTGTAGGCCCTTTGCATGAGCAGGTAACATCCAAATCCTGCCTTTTCTACAGAAATCAGTCACATGCTGTCCAAGTAGATTCTCCACAAAGCAGGTCAGGACACATAGGAGATGCCTGAAGTCAGACAGCAGCCTGCATTTCAAGCATTCCATATACAAATATGTATACCTTTAATAGTAATACATTTCTATTACTCAGATTCATGCAAGCATTGAGCTATATAATACCCAATTTACCACTCCACCAGCTACAAGAAGCACATTGAGCATGAATCAGTCTAACAGCTTGCTTGCTGTATCCACCTCTGCAAAGGCTTGCATGTTTACAAGCTTGGCTTTGCACAGTGACACTTTGCCCATGCATTTCTTTTCAGTACAGATCATTTACCCCTGGAAGCAAAGAACTACCAAGTTATTTGTGAGAAGACTATCAAAAACCACTTAGAGATTTGAGCTCATTCCCAGAGATTAACAAACTGGTTCTGCTAGCAGGAGAGAGGCAGGAGGTCACTCATACCTTCTGAATCACTCAAATGCAAAATTCCTGGGATAGTTCAAGGTTAAAGAGTCAGGAAATGGGAGCTGAGGTTTCTCACAACATTAACTTGCCTGCCAGCCTGTATATCCTGCATGCTTTCCTGACCTGATTAAGCAGAAAACATATAAAAGAGTAAGGTATAACTTGATGAGAATGGTGCAACACGACTAAACTAAAGGCATGCAAGGGTTGGAATTTAACCACACAAGTAATGTGAATGGCTTTAGTTTTCAGTAGTGGAGGTTGGGTTTTAAGCTTGCCTTCAGCTGTAGGATGAGAAGCAGCCTGGCCACCTCCACAGCCTCAATAGATTAATTAGGGCCAAGGCAGCTCTCTCCACTCAGAGGTTCAACTGCTCTTGAAGAAGGGGACTGATCACAGTGAGGGGTAAACTGTCTACCAAACATCCAGACAGAGTAGTCAGACTCGTTTCTTGACATATTTGAGAGATTATGAACTGGAAGGTTTGCCTCTGTGCTTACAGTCTGCTCTCCTATCCCTCTGAAAGGCTGCCTGCAGTGTGGGTGGCAGCAGTTTACATTGGCAAGATGCCTCAAGATAAAAGAGGCGGGTAGGACAGGCTCCCCCCCCCAACATAGCTCCTATAGCAGGGAACCTGGAACTACTGTCAGGAAAAGATAAATATTTGAGATCTCAGCAATGAGGTGGGTATTGGACAATTGCTGTACCTCAGTGTTCAGGAACACATTATCCCAAGGATGGCAGCAGAGCAAGCACTGGGCTGACTTCGGGTGCTTGACCTCACAACCAGTCTCCAGCCAGCAATGAGTTGTCACTCACTTCATCTGTGGTGATTAAAACCTTTGACTCTTCCAGAAACAATGCATGTTGCTCTATTTCTTACTATCATGTGCCATCTCTACTGTCAAAAAGAGCAGTATGACAGGAAATACCTCCTGCAACACTACCAGCTCCTTGTACCCCTTATTTGAAGTGGGAAAACAGACAACTCTAGGATGGCATCACTAGAATAGGGTCCCTAGTCTACCCAGCGCAGAACCCAACATTGCTAGCATGGAAGCACATTTAGAAAGAGGCAAGGAAACCATAGGAGGCTGGGTTTAAAGGCATGCTGCTCCCTCGTTCACCTCCTACTAGCACTGGGCTAATTGCTAACTCCATGTGCAGCTTTAGTAGCACTGCCTGCCTGCTCTTTCTGCATTATAAACCTTCTTACTGAGTTATATTGCTATTTGATGCTCCTGATCCCAAACAGCAACATCAGCGGGCTCTTTGTTCTGCATCACTTACAGAACAGACTAGGCAAGCAGCAGGGCATCACAACAGCCTCTTCTGCTCTTTGCCCTAAGACAGATCAGCTACAGTCACTTAGCTGTTGTGCAATGCCTACATCACTTCTCAGAATCAGACTGATTTGGGTTGGGAAGGACCTTAAGACCATTCAGTTCCAACCCCCTGCCACTGGCAGGGACACCTCACACTAAACCATAGCACCCAAGGCTCTGTCCAATCTGGCCCTGAACTGTCAGGGATGGAGCATTTACCACTTTGGGCAACCTGTGCCAGTGCCTCACCACCCTCACAGTAAAGAACTTCTTCCTTATCTCCAACCTGACCTTCCCCTTTTTTAGTTTGAACCCATCACCCCTTGTCCTATCACTACAGACCCTGATGAAGAGTCTCTCTCCAGCATCCTTGTAGGTTCCTTTCAGATACTGGAAAGCTGCTTCTTGAAGCTTTACTTCACTGCTCTGACCTTGCAGCAGCCTGGCAGCTGGGAAGTCCTGTCAGGCAGAGCAGAATGCAGCCACACACAGGAAGACACTAAGTCAAGTAAAGCCCAAAGATGTCTAAGCACAGCCACAGGAGGACATGGGTGCCTTCTGTACCATTCTAAACTCAGCGGTACCAGGTATGAACAGGACTATTTCTGGCTGGCTGTAACAATCAGACAAGATGCTTGGTTAAGGTGATCTTGGAGCAGTGAAGAACACAGAAGAACAGAAATCTTTCTAGTTGCAAAGCAATCGGGAATTCAAGATACAGAACACTTCCTCAAGCATGAGCATTGCCCTGAACACTGTAATTCCTGCCATATCCTTCCAAAGGGGCAAACCACAATCATTTCAACAGACTCAGCCTTGCAGGTTGGCACTGAAAACAGCCAAAGAGGAGGAAGCCCAGGGTATACAGCACTCAAGCTCATGGATGCAGCAACTGCAAAAGCACACAAGCAGCTGGAATTCACAGTATCAGATATACTGATATGATACAGATTTTTGCCTTCTCAGCTCCTAAGAAGTCGTACCATATCAAAACTAACAAGTGTCAGAACAGGAACAGAGATCCAGAACAACCTTGGGAGAGTAAAGCTTAAGGAGATTTAAAGTGTTAGAAGCAGAAGAGTATAAAGCTAATAGGTTTAGTACCTTTATCATCCAGTGTAACAAAGCCTTGGTTACTGGATTACTGAGAGGGTGGTGAGGTGCTGGCACAGGCTGCCCAAAGAAGTTGGGAATCCTCCATCCCTGGCAGTGTTCAAGGCCAGGATGGACAGAGCCGTGGGTGACATGATCTAGGGTGAGGTATCCCTGCCTATGGCAGGGGGTTAGAACTGGATGATCTTAAGGTCCTTTCCAACCCAAGCCAGTCTGGGATTTTATGATTATGGAGTTAAGTAACAAATTACTCCAAACTGCATAGACAGACCCATAAAAAGCACAAAACACAGCTCAGAACTTCACACACTGCAAGGGAGTCAATACAAATCAACAACTATTGAAGACTGCTCACTCATTTGCGGGCAGCAACAATGAGATCTGCATCACCAAGTAAGTTTAATGGATTTACTCTTACAAACAGCACTTATTTTGAGTGATCCACTATCAATATATTTTGCCAACAGATTCAATTTGTGTTAACACAGTTCTAATGCCACTTGCTCTTTGCATCCCCTTCCCCATCTACCTCTCACACAGCTTGAAGCCCACTTGCAGGCCTTCTGCCAGCTCCCCAGTGGCAGAAGCAGCTGAAGATCTGCATGCCCAGCACTTGGCTCAGAAAGAACAGAGCCCATCTGCAGAGAGAACAGGCCAGAGGCTCAGGGACCACAGCTCAGATCACACAGGGGAAGGACTATGGTGTTGGTACTGCCTGTTTTCTGTCTACTTTCCAGACTGGAACAGTGCCACTAAGGTGGAAAGCTGCCTTCAGGTTCAGGACAAACAAGCATTTCTTCATAGGCAAAGCCAAACATGATATCCTGAAACAGGGATACTGCTGGTAGCAGCCCCTTGCAATTCCCAGCTGCCAGGCCTGGGGATGGTGCACAGGGATTCTCTTCAGCTACAGCATGTGTGACAGACCAAAACAGCTGCCTGTTCCCTCCCAGAACACCAGCTCCTCCAGGGACACTGTGCTCCTGGGGGATCCTTTCCCTCTTCTTTGCACGGGATTTACACAACCACAGGAAAAATAACTTGAGTTTTCCTGAAGCATTCTAGATGGGTGAATGAGACTGAGAAAGGGGACAGGGCTCTGGAATGCAGCACAAGTTGCCTTGTCTCCTGACAGGAGCAGCAGTTTAGTCTTACTCAGAATTTAAAGAACTTGAAGCAAACCCCAAAGCAACGTGTCATTTTTCAGAATTCAAGGGAAAACTCCTTAGAAACAATTCATTCCCCAAGTCTGTTTACAACTCAAATGTTCCTGCAGGGAGTATTATCAGAGGATGTCTGTGAATACACGCTCATGGGTGCAATCGGCAGCACTTGCTCAAAGAGGATGCAAGGATGCTCAGCCATTAAGTACAAACAATGAACAACACTCTGGTCCCAAACTGTAACTGGCTGCCAAAAAGCAAGGTGGCATTTCTAAATGTGAGCATGTGTGAAAGCCATCTCTTACCATGGGGTAACTGACAGGTACTTTGCTGTAAGGGCCTTGCAGAGACACTGCTGCCTGCTTTGGCCTGAAGCAGTTAACCAAGTTTCTAATTCAGTGTATCATGCTTTTAGTGTCCAACAGACCTCTACAGAGGTACCAAAAGCTTGTCACTGTAGTGATTCCTCAGTTCAAAATGCACATGTGGAAGCAAAGACTCAGCACATGTACCACTTCATCACTGCTGCTCACACTTCATGATCTAGGTATGTATCGCAGACACACCTTACATAGTCTTACTATTAGTATTTAGCTACTATTTAACTTCGGTGTATGAGAAGAGGGCACAGGAACCTCCTTCCAAAGCAACAATCTTCCTTTTTCCAATATGCTCTGCTAAAGGTCACTAAGAACACTTTAGATATGGCTGTGTTCCTACTTCTCCCACCCCAACTTCTCCCTCATATAACAGATGTCCAAAGCTCATTTGAGCCTTGAAAGATTACTGGCTGCTGACAGCAAAGTTAGCTGCTCTAAATCCCTTTAGAAGCAATAAAGCATACTTTGAAATCTTTCACATAAAAGAACTATTCCAGACAAAAGAAATCAAGACTGCAACCTCTACAGAACAAACTAAAAATGAGAGTAGCCCCTGAAGATGAATGCTGGGTTTGGTGATGGCATCATAAGCTTACTGGCACCCATGTACAGGAAAGAGTTCCAGCTCAAAGTACTGGCCACTCGCCACTGGCGTTACAGAGCTGATGGAACATACAAGACCTCCTACACCCGTGTGAAGTGCCTGAGATACTGGTCCTTGTGAGAAGACAACCAGCACTCTGCCAAGCCAAGCTGAGAGCAAGCTGGCGGTGCTGCAGGCAGCTCCCTGCCCAGAAACCCAGGTCACAAGCTCTGCACTGCAAAGATGCAGGCACATGAGCATTTAACAGCCCATACCCCTCAGTTTTCCTTGTAACTGCCTGAGGGTTATTGCTTCATTACCAGCGGTTTCAAGGTTTATAGTAACAGCCTGCCTAAAAAGTTACCTTCATGTCTCTGAAGAGACCCCAGCTTCAGTACCACCAGAGCAATTGATCCATTTGAAGCAGCACAGAAAGTGAATCACAATGAACACCCTGCATTTCAACCTGGCCTTACAAGCTGAAAAACTTCAAAGATAAAAACCCAAAGATGTCGTATTCATCTTGATCAAAACCAAGCAGCTGGGGTTACAGCACTGAGCTCAGGCTCACAAAGCAGCTGCTACAGCAAGTGCACCAGCTTTGGGAGCAGTGGTGTGCTCACAGCATCCCCTGCTGTGCCCGGGAGCAGGCCCTGGACACACAGCACCACCTCTGTAACCCATCTGGATTCAGCACATGACAGCCTATGAATTCTGACAACTCCACCACCCACAGGATCAAATGCTGCTTCCACAGAGCACAAGACTACCCACTGCATGTCCCAGGGAAGCCAGTTCAGCTCATTCAAGTGGGAGACAAGTCTTCACACTGCAGCTAATAGCCTGCCCCAGCCACAGGAGTGAGCAGAGGCCACACCATTCCACAGCACCTAAACCCAGACTTCCAAGACCATCAGCACACAGCCACATTCCCAGCACACCCCCAAGCCCCCCAGAACTGAGAAGGATCAGAAGTTGATCAGCGAGACAAGGCTTTTGCAAAAATGCTCTATGCTAGGAATTTAGAAAGGAATTATCTGAGAGAGACTGGAAACACCCAAATTACTCTAACAAAAGCAGCACAAAGAGTAAGTTCACAGAGCCATGGGGAAAGAGATAGGGTTTATTCTATCCTTGTCAAGACATAAAAACTATGTATTTAAGTGTCTGCTCCCAGAGTTGTAGGACAGTGTCAGCAACAGAAGTGCCCCAGTCACAGTCGAGCTCCAGTGATACTTGGATTTCTTCAGGAACACAGCATCTATCATCTCAAAGCACATTCATAGTCAGAGCAGTAAGTGTTGGTTTATTTTTTTCACTACAAGGGTTGCTTTATCTGTACCATGCGATGTGCTTCAGGATTAAATGCACTCAAAAAGCATTTTAAAAGAGGATCCGTTTCTAGGCAATGCAGTTTCTTAACCTGAATCAGCACAACTGCACAAGGACATGTGCTAGTGCTGGGGAGAGAGGGAGAATTGTGTCAGATCCACAGCACAGACATCAGCAACTGAGCCAGGCTAATGGCTTGTCACTCCCATTAAACCCATCATTCACACCTCCCATCCCACGCACCCTTTCCTTGCTCCTCTTCCAGTCAAGCAGCTCTGCTCTCCCAAATGCACCCTCCAGGCCCTCCCACAAGCTGCTTCCATTCAGGAACACACCAGAGGAGCAGGCAGGCTCTCCTGTGCATGAATTCACAGGAGACAGGCAGGACGCGGCAGGCAGCACAGTGCCAGCAACGGGGGAGTGTCAGGAACAGAAGCAGCACTAGGGGAAACCACAACGCCCTGGCTGGTTCTGTTGAGCTGTCTGGCTGCTCACCACGTTTCTGGGTACCAAACTGGTTGATGAGCTTCATCTGCCATGGAATCATAATTAAAACTGGTCCTCTCCAGTGGCGTGTGTTCTTCAGCTGCCAGACTCTGCCCTGCTGCTGCCTTCACGCTCATTACTGCTTATAACTGAACAACTTTAGAAGCTGGTCCCTTAGCTTTACACAGCCCCTTAGACCACACCAGCCCTGCTGGGGAGCAGCAAACACCCTTCCACTGCCCGCTGCAGCCATCCCCTGCCGCCAGCACAAGGAGCTGTTTGTTGCTGCTGTCAGCCGGGCGGGCAGCGCTGCGCTGCGCAGGAATGTGCTCGCTGACTGCACCTTTTCATCTCGATAAGGATTTTCAAGGTCATGTTCTCTTCCCTGCCGGCTCCTCCCCGGCTCCAGTGCAATCCCAAGCACGCAGCCCTGGACCCTGCTGCGTGTTCCCACCCCACCGGCACAACCTGTCGCATTCCTCTGCACCAGCAATCCCTGCTGCTCGCAGGCAGCTCCCGGGGTCAGCAACACCTCTGCCAGGAGACAGCAGGCACAGCACTGCAGCAGCTTCGCCAGGAGCCCCGGCCGTGCCTTTGCTGCAGGGGCAGGGCAACCCTGCAGTGAGGCTCCAGGGTGAACGTTTCTGAATTAAATATTTCATAGGAAAACAGGCTGCAGCCTGGGCCAAAGCCCCGTCGCACTCACGGCCTAAGAGCTGTAGCCGTCACTCACCCTGTGCATGCTAAAGCACACATGCTTCACATGGCTGGTGAGCCCAAGGCACAGCACGGAGGCTGCCTCTGGGGACAGACCCTGCCGCCCTGGCCCCACACACCACAGCAGCAGCCACCAAAGCAGCCCAGCACCAGCAGCCGACGGGGAAGAGCTGGTGCCGGCCCAGGGCTCAGGGGGAAGGCAGAGATGATGGTGCTGAGCCTGAGAAGCCCCTCTCCTATTGCGGGCACAGGAGGGCAGCCCACATGGATACAAGAAGCTTTCTGGACCTGCAGACACTCCCCACACCACGCAAGATTTCTAGATAACTACCGAGGAATCATACATGCTGCCTGCTTACAAAGCCAGCTAATTATACAATCTGTTAAGCATGTATGTGCACACAACGGTGCTTTGAGTCATTAGAGGACGGGATTTATACTTCATTGCACGCATCTTGCTCTTTGTGAGTGCGTGCCTGGATACAGCCAAAATGAACACAAGTATCTGGAATGTCTGCAGCTCGCAGGCCAGCGCATCTGAATACAAAGCTGAGCCCTGGAGAGCCTGACTGGCTGCATGTGAGCCCCCACTGCACAGATACTCCCCCCACATCTAAATTCCCTATTCCCTCTTTTACCACTCCAAGCATCCAAAAGCAGAGCACAGCATAATATTTAAGCCATATTCTGTAAGAGTGATGTTAGCACGGAAAAAGCAGCAGTGCAGGTGAAGGGCTGTGAAGACAAAGAGCTCGGCAGCTCTGCCACAGTGTGGCTGTCCCAGGTCCAATGCCAGCAGCAGGGCCCTGGCACTCTGGCAGGACCTCAGCTCTATGGCAGCAGCCGCTCCTCACCACCAAGCCCCCCGCCAGATGGACATCCCTGTCCTTGTGCTGGCCAGGCAGATAATACCATGGCACATCACAGATGCTGTCTCTCCCCTTCAGCCACTTTGTCTTCATTTACTATTGCCCGACTTGCTCTCACTGATGCCAGGCAGTGCCACAGGAGCTTTGTGCAGCAAAGGGCTGCAGCACACAGTGGGGCAGATCCAGTGTCACAGGACTTTGTGCAGAGCACCAGGGGATGCCCAGCAGCATAGGGTTGCAGCACAGCAGGGCTCTCTCCACGCTGCAGCAGCAGCAAAGGCTCATGGCAAGTGGCACAGAACAAACCACAGGGCTGCCTGCATCTACCTGTGCGCAGCACCTCAGCTGGCTGCTCTCATCCCTGTACTCATCACCAAAGCATCTGGGTGCTGCTGATGTAAAACCAGAGAGCTATAGCTATGTTTTTCATGGATGTTTCTGATAATTGTTAAAAGAATTTCTTCTGCTGATGATTTCCCTTCAGCCTCCCAAATATGCAACCTTACCCGCAGGTGAGCTCTTACCCCCTTAATTCAGTTGGCTTCATAGCCATAGCATGCCCCATCCTATGGAAAGCCCTATCCTAAGGAATCATATACCTATACGGTACGCTATGCTTTCAAAGGGATGCACTTGATTTCCTATTCTTTACCTTCAATGCACTGCTATTTAGCCCAGTAATTTAACTTTAGTTCTAAAATAGAGAAGGATTTTAAGCATTTGTGCGTAAGTACAAGGTATTATTTAGGGGCTTCATAATGAATCAAGCCAAACCACCTCCATTTTCACACATTTCTCTTCCCTGCACGTCAGGGGAAGCAGCATAAGGCACCAATTCTAAGATCAGGATTGGCTTGGAAAACATGAGCTGGTCAAAATAAGCTCTTAAAACCTCATAGACCACAACAGACCTAGCAAGGTACAGCAGCAAATCATACCTTTATCCCATCTCAACCCCAGCACCTGCTTGTCTGGAGCAGGGTATCTGTGCTCCCTGTTTTCAACGCAGGGTGTGCAACCGTGAGAAGCAGATGGTGCAGATACCCTGATGCTGTCCTGGTACAGCAACCTCACAGCATCTGCAGGGGCTTTAAGGCACAAGACATTTAACTCCTGAGATGATCTTGTGGGGTATTAAATGCCCCTGTGTCACCTGGGCCACCAGCCTGAGCACACCTTGCCTTTCCCCGAGGAATAGGACAAGAGGCAACACTACTTCCCCAAAAGCCATGCTTAAGAGCCAAGCACCTCAGTTGCGTTCAGCTCTTTCATACACCCCCCTTGCTCACATGAGGAAGTGCTTGCAAATTTGAGTACTGAAATCAGCACCACGGGATTTTCAAGGTAACACCTCCACAAGGAGGTGTCAGGATATGTCAAACTGCAGAGCAGGATGTCTTCCTGTACATGTGCGTTGTGCCCATCTCCAGTTAGCTTACAGGACCTTGCCTTGAAACTCTGAGAGCAAGCCTCTGAAACAAATTGCTTCAAAACCAGTCTTCTCTATACACAACCCAAACCCTATAATAGCTGGCTAACACTGTTAGAAAGGGTTTGCAGCCTTAAGAGCTGCCAAAGGATAAGCAGCAGCTGAATCAGTAAAATCTCATTTTAAGTCTTCCCCAGGAAAACGAGTATTTGTGGCAAGATCCCTGAGGTGATGCTAAAGCAGGCAAGAGGTGGGAAGTGCTGTGGAAACCAGAGCACTGCGGGTGCACACACCATGTGTGCTGCTCTCCAACCAAATGGTGCCAAGCACTCTGCAAGTCACCAGTTGCCTCCTCTAGTCTCACTGTAGCTTGTTTGTAACCCACTGAAGCTCACATGATACAACCATCACTGTTGCTCAAAGCATTACCTAAAGTATCTCAGCTATTCTTTTCCACCCCTCTTTTTCAAAGGTGTGTTTAATGCAGCTGACATTGTGCTTTACAGCACCATGCATGAGGTCTTAAGCAAGCCATCACAAGAGACTACAGGTTTGAAGTTTGCTGCTTAACTGAATACCACTTCACCAGCAGCACCTGACTGAACTGCCAGTCAGTTTCACTGTATTATCCATTTTCTTCATTTCTACCCAAACCCTGATCTATAGCATCAATGCAGACTTCTCAGCATGCACATTAACTTACTGCATCAGCTCAGCCAAATAAATCATTCACAGTTCAGCTTATCTGCAAAGCCCAACCTGAATTCTCTGGCAAAGAACATCCTCCTGTTGCCCTTGTCTCTAAGCTAACTTCCAGGCTGACCCAGAGAACCAACGTGCTATCAGGTTCCAAAATCGGTGATGAATCTGCAGAACTATTAAAACCACCAGACCTAACTGCCAGAAGCCTTCAAACACTTTCCATTCATAATGTCCTTTATCAATGTCCTTCTAATAACTGCCAAATCAATGGCATAAACAGATGGTTCTACTGTTCCAGACCAGAGAAGACAGAGGAGAGCAATACTGCAGAAACTGCAGTGCTTGGGATGAATGGAACATGACATTGAAATTCTAACAGCATTTCAGAGAAAGATGCTGAGTGCTTTGCTCTGCTCTGAGCAGCCACATGCTGAGCAAGGCCAACAGGCAGGGAAAACCATGCCTCCAGCTGTGCATGCAGAAGGTACAGAGAGGACACACAGAAAGAAGCACATACCTTTTTAGGTGTCACCTTCACAGCGCTGTAGCAGATGAAATTACAGCCCACAGCACTGAGAAAGCATCAGTCTGATATTTAAGCTGTCCGCTTTGAAAGGCACACTCCAAAGGAGAGGGCTGCCTCAGCACTTGCAGTGCCAGGCACAGCACCACTGCATCCACTGCTGCTCAGGTGCAAGCCAGGGCTTCCAGGGAAGCCTAGTTAGCAGGAAGGTCACTGCCATGCAACAGGTCCCTGCTGCAGTCCTTGGACGACTTCAACTTAACTGCAGCAGCAGGAAGTGTGCCAGGAAAGCAGGGAGCAGTTTTCTGTGTGCCAGCCAGTTCAGTGAGGAGAGAAATGTGCACCAGGGCTGAGAACACCCACCTCCATAGCAGGGAGGTCAGCTGCTTCTCAGCCTGCTGCAGCCCACCGCCACGACAGGGCAGGGTTAAATGGTGCACTTCAACCACAACCAAGCTCTAGGGCAAAGCCTTTTTCATCAGCAAATGTACCAGTGGTGGCAATACTGCAAGCAGTGTTTCACTGCGCTCTTTTGAGAGGGATCCAGAGGCAAATACTTCTGGTTAGTAAAATGCAGGGTGAAAAGAATGAAATTCACACCCCATCCAGCCTCCCCCGAGCAGTGCTCATTTAATAAGACAACTTTGTTAAGAAATTGATCTCTTATATTTTCCCGCATTAATATATAATACAAGATGTTGGCATAAAACCAGCTCATACAGCCTCGCAATAATCAGAAATATCAGGTCTCACACACCAGCCATTGCCCTGTCTGCATCTCAACCGCTTTATGGGGAAACTGTTACAGAATCACAGAAGAGTTAGGGTTAGAAGATCACCCAGTTCCAGCCCCCTGCCATGGGCAGGGGCATCTCACACTAAACCATGTCACCCAAGGCTCTGCCCAACCTGGCCTTGAACTTCCAGGGATGGAGCATTTACCACTTCTTTGAGCAACCTGTGCCAGTGCCTCACCACCCTCACAGAGAAGAACTTCTTCCTCATATCCAACCTGAACTTCCCGTTTCACTTTGAACCCATCACCCCTCATCCTAGCACTACAGTCCCTGATGAAGGGTGTCTCTCCAGCATCCTTGCAGGTTCCCTTCAGATACTGGAAGGCTGCTACAAGGGTGGTAGTGTCCATCATATAAAGCCAAGAAGTCACCCACTCAGGGGTCGGTTTAAGACACACTGGGTTTGTTTACCCCTATTTTGTCTTTTCTAAACCAATTCATATTCTTCAGGTACCCAGTACTGCTTCTCATCCCTTCCTGTTACTAGCCACAGCTCAGGCACACTGTGCTCTGACATGGCAGACAACAACAAACTCTCAGTGCTCATTGTAAAAGCAACTTTTCACAGTTACCTGGAAACATGATTTCAGATCGACTGAGCTCAGCTTTGTACAGCAGAGCCCCCAGGCACCAAAGGGACATCACCTTTGCTACATGCCCCCCCTGATCACCACATGAGACAGCAACAGGCAATGCAGAGCTCTGATCACAGAGGAGCACAACCTACCTGTGACCAAATGAGAACAACAAGGAAGCAGGACTGAAAGGGCAATTTGTTACAGCCACAAAAATGCATACCCAGTCCTTAGTGTATAGAGCGCACTGCCCTGTTCTCTTGTTCAGTTCAATCAAGCATCCCAGCAGTGGGCTGTTACAAAACAGGAGCAGGAAAACTAAATCAGACCACACAGCTTTCAAAGAAGGACTAACCTCAGTGGGGAAGAAAGAACACGAGAACTTTGCTGGCTTTCCCCATCCAGCACGGATGTAGTTTATATTCTTCCCTACACGGAACTGCTGTGCAAAGCAGGAATAGCTCATAAAGCTCAATTGCTCAAAAAGGAGCAATTCCAAAATGACCCATCAGGAACAACAGAAGAACGAAGAACGCAGTAACACTTTGTGATGGTCCAAATGAAAGAATAAACTACAGCTTTCTCAAAGGGAAATTCCCAGATAGGGAATTTACGCTGATGCAACTGAACATGCTTAGGCCTAGTTTTAAAAACTGAGCAGAACTTTAACCCCCCCAAAAAATGGTTCTTCAGTAACCAGCATAGCAATATAGCAACATCCAGCTCACAGAGGGCAGTGCTACCTGGCCACAGTCCACTGCACAGGCAGAGGCCTGTGAACCTGCTAATTCCAGCTGTGAAAGGACCCGAGGAAGTTGGGGGCAGGCATGGAGCATTTTAAGTTCCAACCTCATCTTAACACGGTGGCACTGGAGGCATACACTGAACTCAGTTGTCATCCTATTGCAGAGGCTCATTCAGTCACTGATCTAAGGGCATCACCTCACCGTGCCCAGAAACACTGCACTGCTACAGAGCACTCACCACACAGCCACCCAAGTGGCAGGAACAGTTCTTCTTATAGGAGTGTCCTCCCCATTGCTGTCATTAGAAGGTGTATACTTTGTCTGTAACACTTTAAAGCTTTCGAAAACCAAAAGCATCAGCAACAGTGCATTCACATTCATTTTTTACTGTTACATGAAGAGCTGAGGCTGCATCCTTTGAAGGCAATTCACTTCACTTGTACAAAGGCTACTTTCAGGCATCAGCACTCCAAGCTTTTCTTATCCATCTGCCTCCTTCCTTACCTACAGGATATGAAAGCTTAGACAAAGGTGTCTGACATTCAAATCAGTTGAAAAAAAAAACAAGCTTCCAAGCCTATTTGCTTCTTTTAGCATGGTAAGAGTTACAGTACTTCTTGCAAGTCTCCACATGTTTTGTTCAAGACTTACTGATCATCCTAATAAAATAATGCCCAAAGCACACCAAAAACCTATTAACAGACTGAAAATGAGAGTATCAGATCTATTACACCAGCCAGCCCTTCCTTTCCACTGGAGAAGCATTAGAGCCTTTGGACATCCCATTTCAACAAGAACGTTATTTAGTTGTAGTTTGGAGTAAAGTATTTAATCGCTAAAGGATTTGCAAATGACACATGAATATGCATGTACCACTTCTCTCCATGACATAAATCCTATTGTGTATTTATGAATGGATTGCTTTGCCTCCAGCTTCTACGTGTATATAAACACAGGTTTTAATCTGCAATTCCTTCCTCCCTCCCTCCTTTTTAAAGAGTTGCTTAAACAAATTTGCATTTTTGGAATCCATTATCCACAGTGTATTTCTAAACTCTAAAAACCTCTAAACCTCTTTCTCTCATCAGGCAAAAAGCTTACTTTATGAAAGGCTTTGCAGAGCCTGCAAGCACGGCCATAAGGGAACTCAGCAGCAGTGTTACACAGCTTGAGAGAGAGAAAGGAGAAGCAACAATCACTGGAAAAGAAGAATGCTCTGAGCATCAGAGCTGGGAACACAAAGGCAGGGAATGACAGGTCAACAGCCTGCCTTCAACTGCAAAAACCACCAGCTAAGTGGAAGTAAACCCTCCATAAGCACCTAGGAAGCAACAGAAACAGTAAGACTTACTATAAATTCCTTAATTGGTCCATTACTCCCTACAGCTTTCTTCAGGTATCCAGGCCAAGAACGAGGCAGCTGGAGCAAAGCATCATTTCAGCCCATCTTCAATACTTCCAGTAAGAGACGCTACTGTCATTCCAAGGTGTTGCACATACCTGCCTAGCTGTTCCCAGGAAGTCATTCAAACAATGATGCCTTTAAAGGTCATTGTTAAAATGATTTAGTTTGCAAATCTATTCTGTAATCAATGTGATTGCAAAGAACCACCACCATGCAGCACTCCATCAGAAGCAAGTGTCCCAAGCAGACTTCTTAGCAGAAGGATTATGGGTATGAGTTACCACTTGGTTTGTTACTCCATAGCAAACCCCTCAACCCCAGGGAGCTGCCTGCACCAGCTGCCTCCCTTTTCCAAGGACCCGGTGTCACTTGGCTCTGTTCAGAGCATGGGAGCAGCTGTCATGCCCCAGCTCCATCTTGCTGCCTTGTGGTTGAGAGCACAAGGGCTCTAGCAGCAGCCACGAGACACAACGGGACATGGCCTGACACAAGACCAACCCCTCCCACCCCCAAGTAGTCTCTGTGTCACAGGTCTAAACCAGGCTGTGAACTCAGCATGTTCATCTGCAGTCATGTCATCTTCCAGTAATCAAGGGATCTGTTCCTTATGGGAAGGAACAACCACCACAGCACTGGGCTCAAAACCCTTAGTGACCACACGTGAAGGGACCACCAGCCCATCGGACCTACTGAAGATGCAACACAACTTTCAGAACTGTATCCAGGAAGCAGACAGAAAATAAAACAGGAAGCACTATGGATATTAGCTAAAGACTGCTGCACACATGGAGAACGAAGATGAGAAAACTCAACACAGGACATTTGCTATAGGGAAAAGAGTGGCATTTACAAAGGCTCGGTGAAAACAAGCCTGAGTAGAGGACTTTGACAGTTCAGTTGCAAATTTGGCTCCTCAAACTGAGATTTTTATCCATGCAACTCTTTTGCAGGTGGCCAAGCCAGGTTCCTCTGCCCCACACCCCTCCCCTTGCCCCCATACATTCTTTTCCTTTAGAAGAAATCCTCAGAAGGAAGAGTAGTGCCCAAGGGGCAGAAAACCTCAGGCAAGCAAGTAACATGTGCTTTAAGTATTTACATTCAGGTTATGCCTCCCTTAGCATCAAGCACAGACCACAGCAGTGTTCAAAGCCAGGTTAGATGGCACTTGGAGCAACCTGGGCTAGTGGAAGGTGTCCCTGCCTGTGGCAGGGGGTTGGAACTGGATGACCTTTAAGGTCCCTTCCAACCCAAACCATTATATGGTTATATGATGGCAGATACCTTCTAAACTGAACTAGTAGTGAGCCAGCTGCATAAGAAACTAGCAATGCCATACAATAGTCTATGAAAAATGAACAGATGACATATGACAATGGAACTACCTTTATTCAGAACTACAGGCCATGTCAACTGAAAAGATACCACTGCTATTTGACAGCCTAGACTGAAGTTAAATCTGGAAGCTTCTACATTCAAATTGAAAAAGCAAACAAAGCAAAAGGTTAGAAGTGCCACATAAAGCCAGGGGCCATGGCAGCAGCCCTCACATTTCACCCTTCTGCACATACAGATTAAAATAAGACAGAATAATACCCACTGAGGCCTGTAAAGAAGCCTCTTCACCAGGCAAATCTGCCTATCTCTAGATTACTGGAAAGCTTACTTTTGAAGAATTAGCTGTTAAATAGCCCAAAGCCTCATGTGTGTGTGCAGGTAAGAACTGAGTAGTCAGTGACCCACCAAGGCAAAGACTGTTGAACTTTGATGATTAGCTCTTGTGGCGTGAAATACTTACTAGTGACATAAGACAAACTGCAAGCCTGGCTTGCTGACAGGCTCTTTAGGTTAGCTGCATGTGGAGATAACCTCAAGGAACTCCAGAAAAACCCCATCAACTGGGTGAACTGACAACTGGACAGAGATCAGATGGTGAGAAATGTTCACTGAGGTACTCAATAGGGGAGTTTAGCTTCCTTGTTCTCTGCAGGATGAACACACACCACTAATCCAAGAAACGAGCATCACCACATACATGCTCCAACAAAACAGTCTGTTCAAAGTGCTGATTTGATTTCCCCATGCCAAAAACGGCAACACAAAAATGGTTTTCATATGAAGGATTTTTTTTTTAATTACTATTTTGTTAAAACAAATTCAATCTGAAAAGCTCATCTGGAATGCTATACACATAACAGGTCATCCTGATTTAGATAAGCCTTACCATTTTCCCTTAAAATACTTCCTTTTCATAGGAAGTTCTCCCTTGAGAAAAGTTTCTATCCCTGCTAGACAGGAATTAATTCAGAGCTGCAGCAGCAAATGAAGCTGCATCATTAGCATCACTCCACTAGTCACAGAGAACATCTAGAGGAATCCTAGGAAGAACACAGACGCTGCAGCAGAGACCTTTCGAAGAAGGGTACCAGAGTCCCTCTCTTCCCATCCAAACAGCAGGAAGCAGAGGGCTGAATCAAAGTCACATCAGATGGCTGAGGAGCCAGGGGCTGCTCAGCAGAAGCCTGTCTAAAGAGCACTGCCACAATCTGACAGTTAGAAACCAGAGCAGCATCACTACCTGAGCATGGACCTTCCCCTGTGTGCACAACTGTCACATCCGCATCAGTGATGTGAGATGCAGGGCACAGAGTGCCTCAGCAATCCTCATCAGCCCCTGTGCACCAGGCAGCACACACAGGCTGAGCATCTCAGGGCCAGCAGCATCAGGGCAAGCATTACCCAGGAGCACTGCTGCAATGCCCTGCCAGCACAGGACAGCCACTGCCCCACTCCCACCCCATTCCTGGGGTGCTGCCCCACTCGCAATGCCATACCACATCTTCTCCCCGGCATTTCAGCAGCTCCCAGCAAGGCTACCACATGAGTATGATAAACTCCACTTCCCAAAGGGGGTTACCATGAGCTTCTCTGCAGCCTGGATCAGGCTGACTGCCCCAGCACCACCCAAGACAGGCCACCAAGCCCAGATACTTCACAGGAAACAGACTGGATAATTTGCAGATCTGCATCACATGTGACAGTCAAATACTTTCCATTATCATCCCCACCCAAATTCCCTTTGAGATAATGTGAATAAGCAGCTCCAAAACGTAATCTTTCAAACAGTCCAACTATGAGAACTTCAGGCATCCAGGATGAAGCTGTCAGCAGGAGGACTCTTCCCATTCACTCCCAGGCCAGTGCCATGGTTGCCATGGTCTAACAGATTGCAAATGCCAAGCTGCCCAGCCTCTGGCAGGACATGCCACAGGGCTCATGGCCTGGGTGGCCTGGGGGCTGCATGGCCAGGGACAGCCCGTTCAGTGGGGCACCAGCCTGTCTGCTGGCAGCTGCAGAGGTCAGCTGTCACATGAGATCACAACTTCTGCCTGGCAATAACAAAATCCCCTTCAAGTTACCCACCAGCACAGCATCACAGAGCAGTTTCTGAGGCTCCCTATGTCTTCATGGGCAGCTGTAAGGGTCCAGAAGATTGTTCTGGCCACTGCTGCGCCTCTGCAGGCCATCCTGTAGTAGGGCTGTGAGGGATGAAACACGAGAGTCCTCTCCTTGGCAGGGGGCTACCCTTGCTCTGAGTACAAGGCTATTAAGGCAGTTGCAAGCCACATAGGAGAAATTTACTAGTTGTTTCAGGGTCACAGTTCAAAACAGTTGTGTGGGGACAGTAACTTTCACTACCACCTTCCATCTCAGTTCTGCATGGATCAGATATGAATGGCTGCCTCTTGCAAATCAATGCTGTTTATTGCATGCTTTAAATCAATAAAGCTTTCCTCCACTGAGTAAATTCTTCTACAAGAGTGATTAGGCATTTGTGGAGAACTAAAGAGTTCCACTGAACAATACCATTAGTCCTGAAACATCAGCTTGACATCCCAGCCAGAAAGCACTTTGTCAGAACTAATTAATCCCCACAGCACCTCAGTAAGACTGAGAACGCAATTCATCTGCTTTCTAAATGTGGTGGGTACTTCTGTTGCAGAACATTGTGGCTGGGGTGGAAGCCATGAGTACCAGCACAAACAGAGCACAAGCCAAGGCAGCAGAACCCATCCAAAAGCATGAAGACTCAGAGAACACTGACAGCTGTAGGATTTGGCTTCTCTGCATCTTCCTGTTACACACCAAACCTCCTGTGACTACCCAGAGAGTCTTCCAGATGTCACTTGACTGGATGAGTGGCAGTGAAAAGCAGTTATTATTCTATTGGGAGCAGTTTTGTCTGCTGTTTGTTCAGCCAATTATAAATGCATGTAGCTTAAAAAGGAGGGGGGAACAGTAACCTTAGGCTCTGGGAACAAGAACTCTGGGGTTTTTTTGAGCAGTTGAAGCTAAGTCCTCATTACCATAAGGCAAGCACGTCACCTTACTGAACAGGTCTCAGGAATGGCAGTCAGCCAGCATAAGAAGTATTTCTCTCCAAGGAAGTGGTCAATCTACATAGCTCTCATACATGTGTGTGCATCAGCAGGGGTGTACACACCTCCGCCTGACTCTGCCTAGCTGCCGCCACTCTCCTTCATTCATTCAGCTAGCACTTGTCCTGCTGGTGGGGCACAAAGGCCAGCAGGTTCAGGCAGCAGCCCCTGCACAGAAGGAACATCAGCCAGGCTGTCCCAAGCCAGTTCTCCCCCTTAAAGAGATACTTGAAGTTCTCTCTAGTTTGACATAACCGAGCCCAGCACATTCCAGTGCTGGCAGGCCAGCAGGACCTACTGCAAGGCGAGCAGGAACATGCTGTGGGGTGGTGACACTCCTCAGCACTCCAAGAGTGGAAGCCTGGCCCTGGCAGCATGCAGCCACCTTCAGGAGCACAGAATGTGGATCACTCAGTTACTAATAGATTTCTCCAGTAACTGAGGTAAGAGGACAGTTTTTTTGCCAGTTTTTTGGACAAGTCTTCCGATGTCTTTCAGCAAGTTTTCTGGCACAAACTAGAGGACTTAAAATCAGATTCAGACATGGAAAAGCTTGTTGCAAACTCATCTTCCCATAACTGTGCTAGCTATGAGGACACCAGTGCAAATTGTACATTTAGGAAACGCCCTACCCTGCTGCTGGCCACACCTGGGCTCCAAGGGGGTGCAAATCCAGTCAGGAATCACAAGGCAAAGCTACACACCTCCAGCTCTGGAACACCTCAGCCGGGCTGGCACAGCCTGACCAGGTCCAGTGCCTGGGGGCAGCTTCCCAAGCGCACCCTCAGCAGCATTCCCGGGTTGCCATCAGAGCCAGTTCCATTCCCACACCTCCCGCTCAGCCTGGCTGTGCCCACACAGGATTCTGCACAACAGACACAGCCTTAGAACAAGACAGCAAAATAGCAGTTTTCATGCAGAGCAGCTCCTGGACCGTGCTCCCTGCACTGACACAGGATTTTACTGTGGCTGCAGCAGCAGCTCAAGGTACCCCATCAGCAACACCACTGGGCACCCACCCCAGGTCACCAACACAGCAGCCACCCCTCACCAGCCATACCCACATCTTCTGGGATTTACCAGCCAATTTCCTGCCATTCCACTGGATGGAGATGAAGACAACTGCTTCTATATGAAAATACATGGCCTATATAGGGATGAAATCGCTGATGCCCTTGCCAAATGAATTTCCAGTCCATAGAAGCGTCACTGACTTCACAAGCCATCAGTTTTTGAGCCAAAATGAAAGGTCTGCTCTTCTGAGCAAGATGACCTTGCCAGAGCAGAAGATGGAGCTTAACCTACATACTTCTAAATAATATGACTTACTGAGATTTCTTCAAAAGCAATTCTGATCTTTTAAGACTCGGAATTCCCCAAGACACATTAAAAAGCTGCTGAGCTTTAAAGGGCTTCACAGGTTTTTTTTCATGTTCCATAGGGAAGCAAGATAAAATAGTGCTTTCAGGAGTTCTGAAAGCACTGCCAACGACCTCTGTCACTACACACATGTGTGTACCACACCTTTAGCATCCATGGCCTTGTTACAAAGCCACCCTCCACCGTTGTTGTTTCTAGCCACCCTCCCCAGCTGGAAGCCAGTTTACCCAAGGAAGGAAGCACACTGGCTCTGAAGCACACCTGCAGGCTCCAAAGACATCAATACACCCTACCACCAGCCTCAGGAGCAAAGGTACAGTCACAGAGGAGTGCCCAGAGAAGGGTAACAGAGCTGGACAAGAGGAAACGGCCTCAAGCTGCACCATGGGGAGGTTCAGATGGAGATGAGGAACAATTCCTTCCCCAGAGGGTGCTCAGGCATTGGAACAGGCTGCCCAGGGCAGGGCTGGAGTCACCATCCCTGCAACTGTTCACACACCGTGGAGACGAGGCCTCAGTGCTATGGGTTAGTGGTGGCCTTGGCACTGCTGGGGGACGGGTGGACGAGATGAGCTTAAAGGTCTTTTCCAACCTGGCTGATTCTGTGATTCTGTGAAAACCCAATGATTTCTCATAACTGAAGAGGTCTGACCGATTTCAGCTCCAGTCACTTTTTTCCAGCTCCAGGTGCAACTTGTGTTAATGCATCTTGGAAGACTCTTGATATTACTAAATTAAATAAAATGCAAATGTCACCAGAATCTTACTCGCTGTCCTTGTCTCACTGTACATGAGCACTTGGATAAACCAGTTCATTTTCATTTACTGTGAAATAAAACTAACAACAGCTCAAGTCCTACACACGAAGACATCCTGTCCAGAGATGGCACTGAGGTGACTGTAATGACTGAGTTTCTGTCATGCTTCTGTGCTCATTGAAGACGGTTCTCACCAGCTTCTGTGGGCACACACTGAACTGCCTGTGCTTTAGGAAATAGCTATTTTGGGGAATGTAAAGATGAGAAAGCAGTTCACACACATATGACAGCGTGTTTGGCTAGCTATCAGTAAGGAAAGGCAACAGCAGGCATCAAACTCACAGCCTTCAGCTGCATGACCTACACTGCTGCTGGTGATAAAAGAAAATCTAGGGAAGAGAAATGTTCCATCTCCGAGAACTCCCCTCTCTTCTCCTGCTTACTGATTTTCATCTTCAGAAAAGCACAGCTCCTTTTATTCCTGCAGCTTTTCATCACCCTCTCTTCTTCTAGCCCTTCTATTCTGGAGAACTCCCACACTGAAGTTAGCTATGTTTAGCTTTATTCCAGTGATGAGAGCTGTGCTGTAGCCAAATAATCCACGTAGTGGACAGTTACACAGGAAATTTTAGCCTGATGCTCACATTTCTAAATCTTGAACACAGGAAGCTTGGAGGCAAAGTGTATGGAGCAGAGTGGGGACAAACCTTCAGGATCAGAACACTGCAGAGGAGACTAAATACTCGGAGTATTTCACATCAAGTCCAGAAGGCAGACCCAGAGGGGCATGGCTACATTCTTATGCTCACTGTATGACATGCCAAGCTCTTCTCCATCAAGATTCTCAGGCTTGGCAAACCTGAACCTTCCTGAGTAAATAGATGGCTCTATTTTAAATGGACAATGTCTTCTACATGTGACAGTACATAAACTGGCACATAATGGCCCTGAACGTTGGCAAATCTCTTCCCTAATTCTCTTTACCAAAGCTCTACTTTGGAGGTTCACACTGGAAAAACCTCCATAAGCAGTAGGAAGGAATTTCAGGGAGCACCTGCAGAATCTGGGATTTTGTGTAAGAAACATCTCCTATCCTTTACACCAGGAACAGCATTCAAGAAATGAAGGGCATCAACTGAGGCACTTCTGCCTCCCAAACCTGAAAAGATCTGTTTCTGTTCAGTAGCTTCACCAAACTTGGAACAAGGAGTGCTCCTATTTCACTACCTTTCACCCCCAACGGGAGGCCAGTGAATGGGGTAAAATGAGAAGTTCAGTTAGCTCCATCTAAAATAACCTAGAAACAACTCCTTACGCCACCATGGCGGTAGGAAAAGAACAAGAACACAAACAGTGGAGAGTGGGACACGTTTCCAGGCGTCTCCAGACCTCCAGTGCAACCAGGAAGCTTCTGGGATGAAAGTCAAGGAGCAGTGAAAAAACCTATCCTCTTCCAGGATGGTTTGAAGGAGAGTAACGTAAAGAACCCAAGGAGAGTGCACCCACCAGAACCCACCTCTAACCCTCATGTCTGCTGAAAGCAGGAATCTCTTGTGGTGTACTCTGTTGTTTCAGTGTTGCTCATGCTGATGTTTAAGCAGTAGCAGCAGCTGGTGCTAACCTTTAGAGATACCTTCCTTACATCCTGTTTGGCCATCAGCACAGCAGTTATGGTGCAGTCACACCCTCCGTGCTAAGAAAGCCAATGGGACATCTCTGTGGCATGTTTTACCAGAAGGTATGTACTGGTGCATACCTCAAAGATCATGCTTGCTTTTAACACAAGGAATGACAAACTTCTTCCCCTAGCTCAGTAAGGTTTAATTTCTGATTACATTAACAAATCTACAAAGAAGTCAGCTACACCAGCTTTCTTTTACACAAAGCAAACCACAGCAGGGCTGTTTTGTTTTCCCATCTCACCACTAGAACTGCCTTACAGCTTTTTAACCTGAACTACTTTGCAAGGTAACACAATTCTTTTTTCTTACACCATCCCACAGGAACAGTAACAGTGAAGTCACAAAATTCTTCAAATGATTTAATTTTAGATGATTGTCCCAAATGCTTTAGTTCCACAGGTTTCCAGCACTGCCCTGAAGGCTACTATACCCTTAAGCATTACGAGGTAAAAGTGCTCTGACATGCAGCAGCTCCAGTCAAGGCTTCAGGCATGTGAACATCACTCAAGTCAGCTTTACAGGAAAGTGAGATGCCACCACATGGCAGTGACTTCCTACTGGCAAAGTCTAATGGCCCCTCTTACCGACAGCCCACCTGCAGGATTGGTATTGTGTGCTACATCAAGGCTGGAAATCCACCAGCCCAGCTTTTGATTCCACAGTCCAAGACCACCTCACTCCCTACATCCCTTTCCCTGCTGCAGTTTCCCCTGTATGTCTGCAGCCAGGCTTCCCAGCAGCCCATGAACCCAGCCTCAGCACAACCACAAACCTAACACCAACTGCTGTTGCAAGAACAACAGGCAAGCCCATGCCCTGAAGCTAGAGCGTATCCCAGCTCATGTTTATTTCCACTAAATTAACCTGGAATGAAAGATTTAGGGAAGGTTTAAAACCTGTGTGTCCTATCTTTAGCTACCAGTTGTTGTTCCCTGAATAAACTGATCAGGTATTACAAAGGTACAGTCCCACTGACAAGCAGCTGGGTTCAGAGCAAGCCCTAGCCCATACATCTTCCTCCACATCCCTCTTGCAGATTAACAGCCACATTTCCTAATATTTATTACTTTTCACAGAGTAAAAGACAGGATGTGTAAGCACAGCACACAGAAAGCACTGTAGCAAACACACAGACTAACCTCTCCACTGCAGCAGTTTTAACGCCGAGTTGTAAAACACAAGGCTTACAAGTATTTAAAACACACTGAAAGTTCAACAATCACTGTGCAAACCCAAGCTCACTACTGCAGGCAGCAGTCATTTCATGACTTAAGCTGATCAGAAGCTCCCCATTAGCTGGTTTTCTTAGACAGCAGGCATTAGGTGCAAGAGAAACTTCTTTCCTGTCTGTCAGAGCAGGGTTTCAACTCATACAAGCACACAGTCCCCCAGGTGATGGGCAAGTGCCGTATCACATCGTAGTGTGGGACCAACACTCACTTCAAAGCCTTGAGGAGTTTCAGGGGAATGTCCAACCCAGCTTGTTTTCTTGGTACCTCCACTGGAAGGTGACTCAGAAGCAAAGCTCTCAGGGCCACATGTGTTCAAGGTGTATTTCTATGTGTACAACAAACAGTACGGGTTTGAATGCTCTCCCTTACCCGTGATGAGTGGTAATGGTTCTGTGACAGCTCAGCACATGCGTAAATAAGGCACTATTGAGTAATTTCTGTCCTTTCTGAATCACGAACCAAGGACACACACGAGAATTTTTATAAACCAGTATTAGGCCTATTAGATTTGTCACTTGTCTTCATTCTCTGTAACAAAACCAAGATGCCAGGAAAGCATGCCTGATTTCAGCCTGTATTGACTTTCAGGAAGGTTACAAAACACACCTTGAAACAACTATTTTACCAGCCCTTCTCAATCACATTCCTGAAACAAACGCCCCAAAACGAGTTCCAAGCCCCTGGCCAGCAGCAGGTTACATTTGTGTACAGTACACACAAGGATTATTCCTGGAATGCAGAACCTCATTGACATTTGTAAAACTGGACAATCATTCACTTCCCTGCTTAACGAAAACACATCCAAGTAGAACTGCAGAGAAGCAAAGTACTGACACCCCGTGAAGCATAGAAGTCCCTTTGAGGGACTGCTGGAAGAAAGGAAACCAAACTCGGGAATCACAGTAGCTGCCCTGTACAAGGGGAACACTCACTGTCACATAGGCGAAGGTGTAAAATTCATCACCAATCAACTGCATATTCTGATAGCTGGAATTTCCAGCTCATCAAGACAGATTTTTGAGTTGCTGCGGCTGGGAACATCAACTAACAGAGAACTAAATGTGAAATTTAGAAACTTGTGATTTCAACAGTGATCCAGTAACTGAGCTTCCAGCATGCTCTAGCTATGGTACGCTAGCTTATCTTAACTGCCTGCAGCATAGAACCAGAGCATGCTAGTACAGAGTATGTCTGGAAAAGCGACCTGGATCTTGAACAGTAGACAGTTTTCTGTTTCTCTTACTCTTTAGACGGCAAAATAGTGAAAGAGCTCCTCGGAGCAAGGGGTAACTGCTGAGAAGCAGGAGGCAGGCAGGGGCGATCACAAACACACCCTGCAGCCCACGACCTCCGTATTCATCATGCTCACCGGCAGCTGCCTGCAGAGGTGGGCCACGATGCAGGCTACAACCCAGGACACCCCCTGACCGCGCCTTGTCAGTCCCTCCCCACCCAGCGCTACTCTCGTGGGGTGCCCCGGGAGGGCTCCCCACCCCGCACGGCTCCGGCAGCAGCACTGCCGCTGCCCGCAGCGTTACACTCGCGCTGCTGGCACCGCGCGGGGCAGAGCCGCAACGCGTGAGCAGAGCAGAGACTGGAGAGAAGGCGGGGAGCAGGTGAACAACAACCGGAAAACTCTCCGAGCTCCCTCCATCCCTCCCCGCCCGAGCAGCAGGCAGGTGCCCAGCGCGCTGCCAGGACCGCGGGTACCCACACAGCGCAGCCCTGCCCGCCGCTCCCGCGGAGCCAGGCTGGGGCCGGGGCACGGCAGCAGTAACTGGCCGGGCAACCTGGGAGCGAGGGAGGTTCGCGCTGAGCAGCCGCGGGCACCCTTCTGACCGGCCCCCGGCCCCGGGAGCGGGAGAGGAGGGCCCCAAACGTCCCCGCCCGCCGCCGCCCACCTGTCGCGGGGGTCCACCCAGCTGGTGGTGCGGCTGCCGTGGTCGATGTAGTACACTTTCCCGTCGTAGTCCCGCGCCTCCTCCCAGCCCTCGGGCAGCGGCAGCTCCTTCCGCGGCATCGTCCCCACCGCCGGCCGCGCTGCCCCATCCACCGCTCCGCTCCAGGGCGGAGGCCGGCCGCAGGGCAGGGCCGGGCCGGGCCTCACCTCCTGCGGGCAGCGAGGAACTGTGCGGGGCCCGCGCCGGCCCAGCCGCGCAGGGAGCCACCGCCGCCGGGCAGCCTCACATGCCGGGCCCGCGGCAGGGCGAGGCGAGGCGGGGCTGGGCTGAGGCGGGCCGGACTCAGTGGGGCCGAGCTGAGGCGTGGCCGGGCTGAGGAGGGGCCCGGTGCGCGCTGCCGCGGGTGAGCCCGGCCCGCCCGGCCCCTCACGCCTCCATTTCCTGCTGCCTCCGCGAGCCCCGCGCCGGCCCCGCCCCACACCGCCGGCTCCTGGAGGCTCCGCCCAACGGCTCGTGTCCGAGCGCGCCCCCTGGCGGCGGGGAGGGTGGTGCAGCTGCGGGCGTTCGCAGGGCCTGGGTGACCCGCGGGTTCCGAGCGGCAGCTGCGGCCCCCGGTACAGGACATAACCCGGCGGCTCGGGGTGGTGCCTGCGCTGCACAGGGCCCTGGCCAGAGCGGGGGCTGCCCCTGGTACCTCAGCGCGGCTGTGGCGCAGCCGGGTGCCGTGCGGAAGGAGCTGTGAGGACGTGCCCACGCCGGCCTTCCGTCCCCGGCTTTCATAGTCACGGAATCAACCGGGTTGGAAAAGAGCCTCAGGCTCATCCAGTCCAACAGCACTGCCAAGGCCACCACTAACCCATGGCACTGAGGCCTCGTCTCCACGCTGTGTGAACACTTGCAGGGACGGTGCCTGCAGCCCTGCCCTGGGCAGCCTGTTCCAATGCCTGAGCACCCTCTGGGGCAGGAATTGTTCCTCAGCTCCATCCAAACCTGCCCTGGTGCAGCTTGAGGCCGGTTCCTCTTGTCCCATCCCTTGTTCCTTGGGAGCAGAGCCCACCCCCTCCTGGCTCCATCCTCCTGTCAGGCACTTGTAGGCAGCGATCAGGTCCCCCCTGAGCCTTCTCTTCTCCACACTGAACCCGCCAGGTCCCTCAGCCCTTCCCCATCACACTTGTGCTCCAGGCCCTGCACCAGCTCCATTGCCCTTCGCCAGCTTTGTTGCCCAGTAATTTAGCCTTGGTTTATTTCTGTCATGGAGGTGTGAACAGACTGCCTGTGAGGAGATGGCAGCACACAAGCTCCCGCCATGGCCGGGCCACGCGCTAACGCGGGCAATGAGGGGAGCTTTACGTGAGGTAGTGTTTCCCTGGGGAGCACCATCCAGTGTCAGGCACCGGCTGACCAGGGCGGGGGAACGGCAAGAAGCGCGGTAGAGCTCCAGCTATTGAAACAGCAGAATGGAGCGGGGATCCCTGCCAAGCACAGGGGGGGAAAGGGAAACTGGAGGATGGGAAGAGGGGAGCCCCGAAGGGCTGGAGAGGAAAAGTAAAAGCGAGAAAGACAATTAGAAATAACATCTCATTTTTTGTGCCAGATTTTGAGGGTAAGATAACTTCTTTCATGCTTTCTGACAACCTGCTGGGAGTCAGAACTGCTAAATCTCCAGAGGCCAAAGCAGAATGCAGTAGCAGTTGGCTGATGAAGTGGTTGAGCAGGGAAGAAAATGAAGACAAGTAAAACTGAAAGTGAGGCATTGGAAAGTAGCCCAATTTAACCCCATTTTATCTAAAGCCAGGCTTGAAGGGAGGCACTAAATGTGTTGCTTTTGTAACAGGACCACATGGAAGCATTTTGAATTAATAAAAAAGCAGGAATAAGGGAATAACTAGTGTATCTGCCACAGCTCTAAATGAAGCTTGGGTTTCTTTTGGAAGCAAAGGCCGGGAGCACTGGGAGCAGTGCCGCTCCAGCGAGCAGACACCAGCACCGCCGGGAGCCTGGGCCGGCGCCAGTGGTGTGCAATGGATTTCTGTGGGGCGCTGGGCTACTCCCTGCGGCCATCATTTTCTCCTTACTGCTTCTAATCTCGTGGATAATGGGGGTTCTCTCTTTGTAAAGCACTCAGCAAAGAACTGAAGACATTTAAAAGGGGGGTCTGTAAGAACAGAAAAAAATCAGCAACAACAAATAGTTTAAAATATTACAGGAGACCAAGTGAATTACGAAGGGGTAACAAACAAATGTGGGTTTTTTAGTGTTACTGTATTTGTGCTCCTATGTTTGAGCATAGAGATAGTTCCAAAAGGCATGTTTAATTGTAAGGCGCTTTTTCATGTTTTCAGAACGTGCATAGATTGTACAGAGAAAGGTTGTGAAGAAGCTGACCAAATACTTCCCTTTTCCAGGTGTCATCCACTGTGTTTAGGAACAAAAGTCATTGTGTAATATGTTTAAAGAGAATTGCTTATGAAATAAATACCTTGGAAAGTATTTACAGGTAGTTCTGACTCAGGTCAAAAGATCTTGGTTTTAAACTCCTCTTTGTTTTTAACTCGGTATAAAAAGCCGTCTTGTTGAACCATATGAATTTATGAATGTAATCAGGAATGTGCGTGTGGTAACTTACTCCCTTTTACCACTTAGACTCACAACAAAAGAATTCAGTGTTATCAGCGTCTGTTTGAACTGTAAAGCAATAAACAAACAGGTGATTGTTTTCTCATGAGCAAAGAAAGGGAAGGTTTGGTTCCAAGGTGAGCTCTTACCGCTGCAAAAAGCAAGAACAGAGCAGAGAGCAAAGTCTGTAGAAACCTCTTTTTTCTCTTTGCCTGGGGTCAACATCTCCAGCACAACCTCATGTGCTGCACATCCCAAAGCCCATCCAGCTCTGTGGAGCCCATGGCAGGCCAGGTGTTGCATTATCCGGGAACAAGAGCAGCCATTTTCTGCTGGTGATTTCTTTCAGAGAAGCTGCTTGCTTGCTTCTTGGGGTTTTTTCCTAATGCATTCAAAAGTCTTTATTTTTATAGCTAAACTATTCCTAACAGACTATTCTTAGTAGAATATTCTTAATAGCTCTATTCTTAATAGACTGTAAACAAAACCACAAATGTCAAAAGCTCCTAAAGCACAATATTGCTCTCCTACCCAATATCTTCAGGTGTTTAAACTGAAATGGGAGGACAAATGGGTTTAAATTCAATTGCCAGGGAACAATTACATTTACCTGAAATTCCACATTTTGGCTAAAACTTCCAGCACTGTTCAGCTTGAAGCAATCATATTGTTTCTGTGGTGGGTTACCTTATCTTTCTTTCCAGAAAGCCTCTTCCCTCCCTGCCCATCCCCAAACAGTATGTGCATGTTTTGTTCAGTTTCCAAAAGGCATTTTAGTTATTTAAGAAAGAGTCAAACCACGTGTAGAAAGATGGAACATTGCGGTTTGGAGGTAACCCAAAGCCTTCCTACTTCCCAAAGCTGTTTCCAGCCCAGCGGGAAGAGCAGAGGCACTCAGGCAGCAGGGAGGAGTGCACACAATGTGCTGTACTTTCTAGTCCCAACATGAAAGGTTCTTTCTGTGGACTTTAGCAAAGCCATTTCATTGTTTTCTTTCAAACTGCTCCTTAAAAGCCCCATTTCTGGAGGCTGGAGCCTTCTCTGGCAGGTATTGAGGTATTGGCAGGTATTGCCTGCATCTTGCCCAGTGTCCCACAGCTCCTGGCACCCCTTGTTCCAGCCGAAGCATCTGTGTCTTTGTCCTGCAGGCACCAGTGTTTGGTACAGTGCATGCTCACACACAGTGTCATGTAGGCAAGGGCAGATGTGAGGAGGGCTGAGAGTTTCAGGTTCGCCTAGCAAGGTCTCTGCTAAATAGCCTGGGTTTCACCCCTACCCCAGGAAATCTGCTGGCTGGATTTCTTCTGTGTTTTGGCCTCTCACAAGAGGGTTGTGCGAGGTCCCCACCTAGTCTGTGAAAGAAGAGGCTATAGAATCATAGAATTGTTTAGGTTGGAAAAGCCCATTAAGATCATCAAGTCCAGCCATTAAGCCAGCCATGACAAGCCACTACCATGTCCCTAGTTAACTATGCCCCAACTGGGCACTGTTTGGAGCAATTTCACAATGGGACTTGCACCTTAGGAAATGTGCTGATCACTCTCACAAAGTGCATCCACACAAGCAGATGCTCTTCGGTCAGGTTTGCTATATGGGCGCATCTTTAGTGATCCAACATGCCTGCTTATCTCTTTCACTTTGTTGTGCAGAAAACAAAGCTCTGGGGTATTTTGTCCCTTTAGGCTACAGTTTAGGTTGTGCTTTCTGGCAGTTTTATTTTTCCTCCTGTTTCCCACCACACATTACTGAGGAGCAGAGCTGGAGCACCTGTCAAAGCCCAGGGGACTTCAGCAGTGCCCCAGAGTGTACTGGGAGAGCTACAATCGTCCTGCTGGGCTACAGACAAACCCACATTTTAGTTTCTGTTATGTTTTCTGTTTATAGCTTCATACATTCTTAGGTGTCTAAGCAGGAAATAAGATGTTGAAGTAGTTGTTAGCAAATATTCTTGATCATACCTGAGGTCCTGTAGTGTAAAAAAACCTCTTGTATCTGACTCCCAAGCTCACTGTAGAAGCAGAAACATAAAATGTAGCACCAGGAGCCAGGAAAGCAGGCTCAGAAAGCTTCCTGGGTCCTAAGTGAGGAGGTCACAGTCCTGTTGGTGGCTGGCTTTGGTGGCAGCACCTTAACAAAGCGCTGGGAAGCTCCTGTCCCTACAGTTCTCACCCTTACTGACAGTTCTGGCCACTTAAACACAGGCGTGCATAGGCAATACTGCCACTTCCCCAGACAAACCACCCAGTCTCTGATCAATCCATTAGGATGTGCTTATTTTTGCTTTTATCCCATCATCCTGGGTTGCAGCATGACCCACCACCACCTGCACTTGCACAGTGAAGCAAACAACAAACTGACTGAAACCACCCAGGCTTCTGCATGGGCTGTGTCAAAGGCAGCAGAGAGTAGAAGAGAAAGCCATCGAGAAAGAAATGTTAAACTAAATACAATGAAAAGGGCAGCTGGGATATCAGTGTGGGGAGGTTGGAGACCTGCTGTTCATAAGCCAATCAAACTAAATAAAGGTTTCTGACAAAGGGGAAAGTTTAATTCATCCTTCTTTTATGAAAGCCTCAGGCAGTGGATGCTGGATTTCTAATGTTAAATTTCAAGCTGTCTTCGCCACGGTGCTTATCATGAGCAGCATTAGCAAACACAAGGCAGTTCTTTATGCTGCCCTAAGCACTGAAAACATTAAGAATCCCCCATATTGTTTTTATTAAGTAGTAAATATATGACTTGCTTTTCTAAGTACATAGGATAAAATTACGTATGTGAGGGAAAAGTCAAGAATATGGCATATGGCGGCTAAAACATGATTGAAAAGTCAGTGCAAGAGACCTGGGTTGGAAGAAGCTACCGTCTTGGGAAGCCTCACCCACTGCGAACCTCATGGGCATAGAAGAGGACATGCAGCAGCAAGTCTGTAGGACTATCCACATCCATCCCTCCTCAGCCGCTAGGCATGGACTACCTTGAGGGCACAGGAGGACGCAGGTCTGAAGCTTTCCCTGACCAGATGCTCTTTGAACTACAACTGCATCAGCGAGCACTTGAACAACAACCTGCCAGGACTGAGAGATTTCCACCTCCCTCCCCCCCATCCATCCTTTGCTGTACAGTTTTGGGCTATTCTGTTCAGAAGCAGTGTGCTGTAAGCAGGAGCTGGCAGTGAGTGTGTGGCAGGGCCGTTGAGCAGGGCTGTTTGTGGAACAGCCCCCAGCCACTGCTGAACCAGGGTTTGCCAAGCCACAGGTCAATATTTGCACCAGGACCAATGTTCAGGCCATCCACTGCCACAGGTGAGGCTGACTCTAACATAGCAGCAGCAGTAACCCCAAAGGCAGGGAAGCCCTCCCTAGCTGAGCTCTGCCTCGGAAGAACAGGATGTGTCACAGGGCTCTGGTGACAGGGACAGTTTGTGACTCCGAGGGCTGTCAGGGCTGCCACGAGCATGTCACTTAGACACAGGTTTATTCTGTGCTGCCTTCACGATCCTTGGCACTTTGTACACCTGCACCGAAGATCTTTATCTTTCAGCAAACAAGCTGCAGTGAGGGAATAAATTCCTAACTATGACCTTTGGGTGCTTTGACGTTTTTTCCCCTGCAAACAAAACAGGGGTTTGTTGTGGGCTTTTTTTTTTTTCCTGGCTTGTGTGTTTTTCCCCCAAACAACCCTTATCTCTTGTTTTATGAGACCCTTGTGTGCCTGCTGGAAGCACTGCACTGCAGTCTTCCCTTGACATTGCTGGAAGATCAGGCCCCTGCCGTCCCCAGCTGTGTGGACATCCCTTGCAACAAACACCAGGAGCCAGATGTGCGTTTTCTCCCCTGCAATAATTAGGAGCTGCTTAACCCAAATGGAGGAGCACCTGAGCACAGCTGGAGCTGCTCTCATGGTGTGAGCCCCTGTGACAGTGCCCTGGTGTTTGGCTGTCCCCATGGGGCATTGGCAGCTCTTGCCAGTGGTGCCTCCCAGGTGCCTGGTGCCCAATGCCATGGCACTGGTGCTGAGCGCTCAGCTGCGGCAGGGGCAGGCCTGTCCTCAGCAGCCAGCCTGGCCCTGCTGCTGTGAATGTGTAAAGGGCCAAACAGGCTCAGTTATGAAAAACTCAAGTTTTAACACTTTACACGCTGAGAAAGTTGGAGCTGTTCAGCCTGGAGAAGGGAAGCTGGGTGGAGACCTCAGAGCAGTTTCCAGTATCTGAAGGGCGCTACAAGGATGCTGAAGAGGGACTTTTTCATCAGGGACTGTAGCAACAGGACAAGGGGTGATGTGTTCAAACTGAAACGGGGGCAGTTCAGGTTAGATCCAAGGCAGATGTTCTTTCCTGTGAGGGTGCTGAGGCTCTGGCACAGGGTGCCCAGAGAAGTGGTAAATGCTCCATCCCTGGCAGTGTTCAAGGCCAGGTCAGACAGAGCCTTGGACAACACTGTCTAATGTGAGGCATCCCTGCCCATGGCGGTGTGTTGGAACTGGATCTTAAGTCCTTTCCAACCCAAACCGTTCTATGATTCCATCGACCTGTCATGGAGAGCACATAAGACAGCAAAATTTATTGGTTTGGTATCAACTGCTTTTCTTTGTCCCATTATTTCTTCAGAAGTTAGGAAGACCTTGTCCCGTAAGCAGCTTCTTCCTGATCACTTGCCAGCTCACCAGCTCCAGAGCCGCCCCAGCACTCCACCTTCCTGACCTAAAGTATGAACTTTCACATTCCTGCCAGCGTGGCTTGTGCCTCCCAAAGCCAGAGTCACTTCCAGCCCGTGCTGTGAGGCGACGAGACACAGCACAGCCAGAGCTCGTCCTTATCAAGTGTGACAAGGGCCTTTTGCTGCGGGAACAGCTTGCACGTGTGCAGGCTTGTAAAAGGATATGTGTCCATGTGCACTGATACCAGCAATCCTCTGGAGCTGTAAAAACACCGCAGTGCCATCAGCACGCCACATCAAACGAGGAGGCCGAGCCCCGCTGCGACCGGAGCTGCACAGGCACCACCATGGTGGCAGTGTGTGCCTGGCCCAGGGCAAGCAGAGTGGCATTGACTTTTGCTGACATGCGTTATGTTACTAACCCTTTGGATGTGGTTTTTCCTTTGTAAAATGACACTGGATAGCAAAACCAGGGCACTGCGAGCGGATTTCTCCTGCCGCTGCCTCCCACCAGCGTTAATGGACAGTTTCAGTGGGGCAGCAGCTGGTGAAGGGCAGGTGCCGTGGTCTCTCCCAGCAGGAAGCAGGCTGGTGAGGATGCCAAGGCTGCTCTTGTGAGGTGGCTGCTCTCAGCACGGCAGCTGTGGGACGGGAGCCAGGACCTGGGCAGTCTGTTCTGCGGCACGTCTGCTGCTGCCAAGTGCCAGAGCAGCGCAGGGCCGTGCCCACCACGAGCTGCCACTGCTGTCTGTGGCACCGCAGGTCCCAAAGGGGACAATACAACTTGTACCAGTGAAGGGCAAAGTGCTGCAAAGGGAGAAACAAGTTCTCCGAGGCTTTCCCTTCCCACCTCTCATCTCACTTGCTCAGCAGCAGGCTGTTTCAGTCAGATACGATCTTGCATTGGGCACGCAGAGGCTGGTGAGGTGGTGCTGATATCACTGAGCAGCAGGGATTTGTCCCCTGTGCTACACAGGGAGAGTAGTGGAAGGGCTGCGGGGCAGCTGACAGCCCTGTAGAGTCAGAGCCCTGCTCCTGACCAGCACACAGCACCTCATGGCTGCAGCCCCAGAGAGAGAGACAGAGAAAAAACCCCACCAAGTTACTTTATTACATAAATCAGGGACAGTAAAGAAACAACTGTCCATTTAAGCAGCTTAGTTTCACTTGGAAAATACTTTACATGTGGCTTGGTCTCTAAGGACCACTCATTCTATGCTTTAGTAATCCGAATGCTGCTTTACAGATGCTGCTCATCCCCATCTGACTGGTAACGCAGCACTGAGCTTTACTGGTGGTATGGCTATCGATCCACCTCACCTCTCAAGGTCCCCCGCATCACTGAACTCCGCGTGAAGCCGGGTGAGCCTGTGAGCAGGGGGACAGCAGTGTGACAGGTACCTGTCACACCTCAGACCGGGAGCTGGCGGCTGAGCCGAGGTGGATGCAACAGCCAGAGATCTACCTGGCTGCTCCTGTCGGGAGCTGCTGGGGCTGGGGCAGGAGGGGAGGTGGACACGGTCAGTGGGGCTGGCGGGAGCACAAACTACAAACCTGGCACCTCCCCAGGCAAACAGCACACGGTTTAAACTGCGGTGGGTGTTGCAGTTCCATTAACTGTGTCCTGCTGCCAGGCAGTGCCCCTGTGCAGGGCTGGGAGAGAGTGGCTGTGCAGCCTAGCAGTGCCCAGCAGTGCCAAGTGGTGCCCAGTGGTGCCCAGTGGTGTCCAGCAGTGCCCAGCGGTGCCCAGAGGTGCCCAGTGGTGCCCAGTGGTGCCCAGTGATGCCCAGTGGTGCCCAGCAGTGTCCGGCAGTGCCCAGTGGTGCCCAGCAGTGCCCAGTGGTGCCCAGTGGTACCCAGTGGTGCCCAGTGATGCCCAGCAGTGCCCTGTAGTGCCAAGCAGTGTCCAGCAGTGCCCAGTGGTGCCCAGTGATGCCCAGCAGTGCTGTGTGGTGCCCAACAGTGTCTGGCAGTGTCCAGTGGTGCCCAGCAGTGTCTGGCAGTGCCCAGAGGTGCCCAGCAGTGCCCAGTGGTGCCCAGCAGTGCCCAGTGGTACCCAGTGGTGCCCAGTGATGACCAGCGGTGCCCAGTGTTGCCCAGTGATGCCCAGCAGTGTCCAGCAGTGCCCAGCAGTGCCCGGCGGTGCCCAGCAGTGCCCAGTGGTGCCCAGTGGTACCCAGTGGTGCCCAGTGATGCCCAGCAGTGCCCTGTAGTGCCAAGCAGTGTCTGGCAGTGCCCAGTGGTGCCCAGTGATGCCCAGCAGTGCCCTGTGGTGCCAAGCAGTGTCCGGCAGTGCCCAGTGGTGCCCAGTGATGCCCAGCAGTGCTGTGTGGTGCCCAACAGTGTCTGGCAGTGTCCAGTGGTGCCCAACAGTGTCTGACAGTGCCCAGCAGTGTCTGACAGTGCCCTGTGGTGCCCAGCAGTGCTGCTCAGCAGTGGGGCTGGGTGCAAGGGGGCAGAGCCTGTGTTTCTGTAAGGATCAGCACGTCAGTGCGAGCTCTCTGCCAGCTGTGGTGGGGGACTTGGTGACACAGAGGAGGCTGAGACACTCAATGCCTCCATGGCCTCTGGCTTTTCCTGGTATGATCTAGACTCAGCTTGCCCAGGGAGAAGCTCTGGAGCAAGGATGAGGTAAGGGAGCAACAAATGGGACATGGGCAAGTCCCTGGGACTTGCTGGGATGCACCCAGGAGCACTGAGGCAGCTGGGAGGATCATGGCAACCGGGGGAGGTTCTGGGCAGAGAAGCTGGCAAACCAGAGGATCTTGTGCCATCCAGCGGGACAGGCTGGAGAAAGGGACCAACAGGAACCAACATGAAGCATGGCAAAGGGAAACACAGGGTCCTGCCCCGCAGGAGGAACAACCCCAAGCACCAGAACAAGCTGGGGGCCACCCAGCTGGAAAGCAGCTTTCCAGGGAAGGACCTGGGGGATAACAGGGTGACCATGAGCCAGTCATTATAGCAAAGCAGGCCAGCAACAGCTTGTCTTGCATTAGGCAGAAGGTGACAGCATTGGAACAGGTTACCCAGAGAGGTTGTGGTCTCGCCCTTGGAGGTATTCACAAATCCATGTGGACCTGGTTCTGAGCCCCTGCTCTTCACAGCGGTGAGCATCACTGGACCCGTGACTGTGAAACCTAGAGAAAGGAGCTGGGCTCCCACACCCGCCTCAGCCTCCACCATCCCCTTCATTTTACTAAGGGCCCTCTGCTGCGTCAGGTGTGGGAGCTCTCCTCCCAAGGGCTTTGTCATGGCCTTTTGATGGCTTCCTCCCTCCCCTTCTGGGCAGAGACCAGGCATTAAGATGTGTATTCAGAAGTGTCACTGCAGTGCACAGAGGCAAACATGAATCTGGTTTGTAGCTCTAGGAGGAACCTTTGACAGATGAAAAACTCTGGTTTATCAGGAACCATAGGATCCCAGACTGGTTTGGGCTGGAAAGGACCTTAATATCATCCATTTCCAACCCCCTGCCATGGGCAGGGACACCTCACATCAGACCGTGTCGCTCAAGGCTTTGTCCAGCCTGGCCTTGGACACTGCCAGGGAGAAGAGCCTATTGAGTCCCTGACTATTGCTGATCACTGGCAATGGATTACTCATTTATAGCACTGAGTAGTGTTTCGGATGTTTTACTTTCATCTGCAATGATGGCTTCATTCATGAAGTCGGGGGGGGAGAGGTATCTGAAACAGGCACAGGCGTGGGCTTTAGCAGCACAGGCAGCTGCTAAAGCAGAGCCAACACAATCCTGCTGGCAGATTTGCCTTTTATATGCAAGCACAAAATCAGACTCAAGCTGCCAGGAGCTGTTATCTACAGATGTAAAACTTCTGTAAATATCATTTCTCTGGTAGCAGTGCTGCTGAGGTGCTGTAACGCAGCACGGACAGCGTTACAGCATACTGCCTGCCACCCTCTGCACTCATGATGGCTTAACTGCCACTTCCATTGTAAATCCTGTTTGTTAAGGATTTATAAATTGGCTGCATTCACTCACTCCTCTCTGGAAGCTGGCACATGGCTCTCTCCCATGGTGCTTTTACCACATTTTACTTTACTACTTGGCTTTTTTTTTAACTCCTTGGCTCAGAATCATCACAGAAGGAGCCTGACTCTAATCCCAGAACCCTAAAATCCTCGGTGGAGGCTAAGGTGTTACAGAAATATTGTAATGAATAAGGAAATAAGGGGAAGCCTGACCTGTTACATTAGATGTGTATCCCAAAGAGCTCCTGCAGGACTTCTGAAAGAGGAACACCCATCTCCTGATGCAGAAGGACTGGGAAGCCTGGGCCCTGCTGGTGGCATCTGCTGAGCTGCACACGGGTGGGTGCAAGGCACCTGCTGGGCACTGACTCTTGCCTTGGTGCAAACCCCACATTCCCAGTTCCACAGTGACCCTGGGGCTGTGGCTGCAGGGGTTGCCTGACCTGCAGCGTGCAGGGTGCTTGCAGCCACTCAAACAAAGCATGGGAGAGGTGGCAGGGTCGAGGCCCTGCCTTCCTGCCAGGCTGCTCTCTAGGCTGCTCACCTGGCTGGGTGCCTGATGTGGTACCTGAGCACACCCCACCGGTGCTCCCGCCTCGGGTTTCACTTGGTTTTGGTGGTGTCTGTGCCACATAGAGAGTTCTTGGTCAGCTGAGATTGAAATGACCAACTCAGCCCTCCAGTGTGATGGGTCCAGCTGTGAGGGTGCTGCAGCATGCAGAGATGACTGCTGTGTGACCCAGGACCGGCTGCCGGTCAAATACCACTTGCTCTTCCCAGTCACTCATGCTACTACATCACCTGTCAGATGTAGCTGTAGACACACAGCTCATGATTGTGATTCTAGATCTGCCCAGCACTGCTGCCTTGGGTTGGACAGAAGCAGAAAAGGCTTTACCAGCACAGGGCAGTTTGTGCTTCAACACTGGCAATAGTATTTGTCTTTCTAGAGCTCTTGGTCATGTTTAAGCATTGCATAAAACTGTGTTTGTTAGGGAGATGACAGACATACATGGCAAAGGGGGAGAATTTTTGGCCATGATGGACCTAAACAAGCATTTACAGTGTACAGTATATGAATAATGGTACCTACCAGCACCATCAGCCTCCTGTGACAGCTTCTGCCCAATGGAGCCATCTGCTACAGCCAGCAATCCTTCACTATTTTCCATGGTGTCCTGGTTTCAGCTGGAATAGAATTAACTTCCTTCCTAGTAGCTGGTGCAGTGCTGCACTTTTTGGATTTAGCCTGGGAACAGCGCTGATAACACCGATGTTTCAGTTGTTGCTCAGCAATGCTTACTCTAATCAAGGACTTTCCAGCCTCATGCTCTGCCAGGGAGGAGGGGCACGGGAAGCCGGGAGGAAGCAGAAACAGAACACCTGACCCAAACCAGCCAAAGGGATATTCCATACCGCAGCATGTCATGCCCACTATATAAACTGGGGGAAGTCACCCTGAAGGGCAGATTGCTGCTCAGGTCGGGCTGGGTATCGGTCAGTGGGTGGTGAGCAATTGGCATCACTTGTGTTTATTGGGTTTTATTCCTCTCTCTCTTTTAGTTACCTCCCTTTTAGTAACAGTCCTTATTATATTTTATTTCATTTACTAAGCCGTTCTCAACCCAAACCTGTGGGTTCAGAACAGCTTTTCTTTGGTTCTTCTCCCCATCCCACTGGGGCAAGGGGAGGGGTAAGCAAGTGGCTGTGTGGTGCTGTTGCTGGCTGGGGTTAGACAATGACACATGGGCTGACAGACTGTGAGGCTGTAGGTCTTCTTTGCTGAATAAGAGATCTGGCAAGTAAAATGTCTTTTGCAGCTGCCTCAGCCACTGCACTGTGGCAAGTGATGCCCTGTCTTAAACTCACATGAGCAGTTGGTGCCACTGAGGTGGAGAAGTGAGTTTGACTCCAGAGTGGCAGATTTTTGCAATGAGTATGATTGAAACTAAGTAATCCTTGTAAACCTTTTTGCTGCAGAATGCACCTGAAGAGGTTGGGGAGGAACTTTCCTTGTTGGCAGAAAAGCTCAAAGGCAGAGATACCCTGGTACCTCTTTATTACCCCACTTAGCTAGAGCCAGTGAGCCTGTTACACTACATCTGAGTAGTGGAGCCCCATTCCCACATTCAGAATTGCCCAGGGACATCTACTTTTAGCTCCTCTTTGGAGAAAATACTGCTGTAGAAAGTCTTGCCTTCTAGATAGAATCTGCATTTCCTGAGGTTAAGAGCCTTGTGCTTAATATTTGGCTGCTGTAGGACTTGTGAGGCCATCCCATCTTAGTTGTAAGGTAAGATCTCACCTTTGAACACATGCACAGTTAAAATAAAGGCCTCCTGAGTATAAGTCAGATCTCATCAAGTGGCTCTCATGCAAGACGAACAGAGGACAGTATCACAGGGTGACAAAAACTTCACCTTTTGGGTTTCCTAGGGCTGTAGCCTCAGAGCTGAATGTCGAACATGTTCCCATGTTTGATCATCGCCAAGTGCTTTTGAAGAGCTTGCAAGACTTGTCAGCAAAAGCTTCAACCTGACAGAAAAGTCAGCATGAAGCAGTTAATACAAGTTACTCAACAGCACTCAGTTCTGATGCAGTTTTCTTGAATTCCTGGGGAAGGCTGATACTTGTTTGCACAGGAAATTATTGACCAACAACCATGGGAGAGCTTAGGAGGAGGTGCTACGGTCATGTCCAGGACAGAGGAGGGATATCTAGCTTTCTCCTCTTACAGCAATGATGAGCCTGGGCTACATGAAGATCAGGGGCTTACAGGGTGATGTTACAGAGGCAGGATGCTGTTGGCACAGTCATTTCTGTCAGGAAACCTCTTAGGGGCTACATTACCCCAGGGGTGGGAGGTGAAAGCTAACAATGCCAAAGCCACTGCCTGTGCACGTTTCAGACTGCGCATTCCCAGAGCCCAGTGTGTGTGTGTGTGTGAGTCTTTGCACTCCAGGTAGCAAAGGAAAGACAAATAAGGTCTAAATGCTTCCTTCCCCATGCGTGTTCCCATGAGAGTATCGTGGATCCATTGGTCTGGCCCAGCTTTAAGGGGAGCTTCTGTTGGTGCCTTTATCTGGGACACCCCAAGGCCACTCAGGAAGGCTGACAAGGCACTGCTGGGGACTGGTGTGGGCAAGGCAGTGCAAGGAGGCAAAGGCTGGTACCCCCGAGTGTCTCCTGGGCAGAACTGCCATCATGCGGCCAAAGTGCTGTGGAGTGCAGCCTTGAGAGGGAACACCAGTGGTGGCGAGGAGCAGGATGTGCAGTCACAGCCTACACTGACAAGCACGTCCCAGGCTTTGGGCTAAGTCAGGAAATGCAAGGTTCTAAATACCAAATCCCTTCAGTTACAGCAATCTAATAGGAAAAAAGGAAACACGCTCTAATGCTGATCCTGCATCTGGTTTTAGCTTCAAACAGGAGCCTGTTCCCAGGTTTGCGTCACTCTGCAGACACCTCAGCTGATGCTCAAGGGAGTTAGAAGGACAAACCCACACCTGTGGCTCAGGCACCATGCCTTCCCACAGCAAGGACAGCTTCTCAGGCCAGGTCCTTGCATGGCTGCTCTTGGCCTGTCCTGGTCACAGCACTGGTGGGGACACAGCCACAGCATCACTGTTAAAGGCACCTCTCTCCCATAAGCAGGATCCCAGTTCATGCCTCCTTCGTGTTGCTTTAGGTTAATCGCCTATTCCACATGGAAAAGTGTAGCAAGGAGGAGAGAGGAAGAGCTTTGAGAGGAGCAGGAGATACCGATTTGAGGGGAATTAGGAAAGGGAGGGTTGTAGAAAGGAAAAAGGAGAAAAGGATACTTCAAGAAAGAGAGGAAACTCGGATGGGCCCACAGGAGAGGAGGTAGGAAGAGGCTGACCATGGCCACATCAATACAGCTATCTCCCCCATTCATTAAGTGAAAAGCTCTTTAGTAAGGCCTCTAACGGTCAGCTGTTTTTTACAGACATGAGAGCATCTAGCTCTTTGTCATACTGACAAAGCACAGTAACTCTTCCAATCTCTTTGATGCACCACACAAGGCTTTCTACATCACTGGACATACTACAGTTACTTGCCCAAAGGACAGGCAGGGAGCTTTGCCCATGCAGATATACTGCTCATGCAAACATGACTGAACCACCCCCAAATGTGCTTAAGAACATCCCGATGATGCAAAGGAGCCACGCAGGGAGTGCCTCTCCTGCAAACCTGTTACATCTCCTCCCACAGTAATTCATATTAAAAAGGTACTTCTTTTAGTTTCACTGCATTTCCCTTTGAAGTTGCAGAATCTCTAATTCTGAAGAGTTTCAGTTTTAGGAGAATGGTAACAGAATAAAGGACACCAGGGACTGTGCAACAGGTTCTGGTTTCAACCCTCTCAACAGCGAGAAACACTTCATTCCAAAAAATGACCCAAGAAGCTTACCAGTACAGGCCAAGGGTAACCCAGAAAAGCTGTGGCAATGAAGTGTCTGCACCTCGGTATGTCGTGGTTTATGCCTCCATTAAAAAAAATCACAATACATCATTAAGAGTTTTCACTGGTAAAGAACAGCGTGATAGCATAACGGCACTTCAAGTCCATCAGCACAGAAAAACATCTGCAGTGATGGGCACAAAGGGCTTCATCTGAAAGTGTACCCGGAATCAGCCTTCAGAGGGTAAGTAAGTGAGCTCAGGGTTCCCCTGCCCTGCACATGGGTGCAAGGCTTCATCACAATGGAGATTAGATGCACTTTGTGAGTGCTGTAGGTGTTCCAGAACACAGCCACTGAACTGCTCTGCTTTAAAAGTGACCTGGAGTGAATTAATACCCACAATCAACTCGAGCATCTCTGTCTATACCATGAATAATTAAAAAACTCATTTGCAACCCCAAAAGCAAAATTGTTCTCAAAATTAAGTAGAGCTCCCTAGCTACATACTGAAATGAGATAAAAGCAGCAGGGCTCTAGTTGATGGATGGTTCCCTTTCAACATCACCAGGAGTGACTGTTTGCTTAGGAGAGGGTCTTTGAGCTTACCTCCAGTTTTTAATGAATGGCAGAAATAAGCAATCTCCCAAAGAAGACAGATTTCATGGAGACTTCCTGGCTCACAGCACTGCCTTCCACATTCCATTTAGTAGCATGTTGCTGCAGTTTCAGACTGTTTGGAGGACACTTTAGTGCAATTAAACTGATTCCAGGATTGAAACATGGCAGTTTGAGGGTTTCTGGTTGGGAGGTGCACGGGGGAACTTCAACAACAGGTACCAGTTTTCTGCTGTGTCCTAAGTGGAGGTTTGGGTGAGGTGTTGCTTACCCGGAGGTCAAAGGACCAGCCCTCTGCAGAATCCATGGTCCAACAGCACGTCATTGTGCCCCATGAGATGCTGTGTGCATTAGGTGGCAGCAAGACACTGACTTTTTCATTTTGAAAAGATTTCACAATGGAAGACAAGTAATTCACAGGAGTTTTAGAGACTTTATTTATGTATAAACAATTTAAACACTTTGCCATAAATTATCTTTGCCTGTCTCTAGTCTTTGCTTAGCAGCAAATTAAAATTAATATAAAAACTCAATGAACAATTCATACATGTATATTACAAAAAAGTTCTTGTACCAAAGTTCTTATTAGACTTTTTTTTTTCTCTTTTTTTTTTTTTTTCTTTTCTGTGGTGACTGTAATGTGATTGTCTCAGTTTCTCGACCAAACAAACACACTAATAATTTTTAAATCTGAAACAGTGATTGTGCCTTCTGGCTGATGTATGTACAGGGTGATCTGACGTGGTGCCCATTTGCAATAGTGTTAACACAATGCCCACAGCTCTACTGGAACTGATACCAACAAACTACTGAATCTAAACAGACTACACCCTGTAACTGTGTTATACTGTCCACAATGGAAATCTTCAAAGACAAACAGAGTATGAAATTTATTTGTAGTGATTTATAGCCACCATTTTGAATGTAACTTTACACTCTGCCCTCTTTGAGTAAGTTAAGCTTCAGGCCAGACCAGGGGAGGGTCAGAGTGCAAGTGTGGTTTTGTTACTTTTAAATATATTTTGCTTTCCTATTTCCAGTGTGCTCTCACTTGCATTCTCATTGTCCTCCAGTTGCTACACACAAATCACCCCAAAGTCATGTTTTAAATGCACCTGTATTTTGCTTTAAATGAAAACCTCTTGGATATTTATCAAACAAGCAGTCTGAATCATCTGTGTTTCATCAGCTGGTTAGTGAAAGTGGCCCACTTGGATTTCTTAGTTTGCTCACATGTGAATGGAGTGAGGTAATACAATACGAGGCCTTCTTTTTGTTTTCCTTTAGACCCAGAACAAGTGGGTAATATTTCAGGGGTACTTTTTAATTTGTATGGTTAGAGTTTTCAGTCTGGCTTTAGTCCACTTCAGGATGTGGGTTTTAATCACTTGAACAGTGGCATTTAACTCAAAAAATATGAGCTTTTTGCCACTTACTATCCCAGAGTAGCTCAGCCTAGTGCCCCCATTTAGGTCTTCATCTCCTTAGGAGAGGAGATAACAGTTATGACTACTGATTCATCCAGCAAAGGATGACAGCAGATTAATTTGTTACCTCTTTCCCATTTCATTCTGTCTTAAAAACTGGATGTTGCTGCTACTGTCTGCTAGCTCTGGGTACTGCTCCACGGGCAGGACATAATATCCCTCGTAACCTTGCACCCTTCCCGTGTTCAGAAGCTGCTGCTTCTCTCCATCTGTCCATACGCGGCTGCCCTCGCGGCCGTCCCGTGCCTTCTGCTGCTCCTTGGCCCAGGCTGCTCCCAGCGCTCGCTGCCGAGCCTGGTCGAGCACTCGGGCCTTCTCGTCGTCCAGCGTGTCGGGGGTCAGTCCGTAGCGGATGTTGATGAGCAGGGTGCAGTACTGGAACTCGATGTTGGTAAACCTTCGAGTCCTCCCGCTGACGAGCAGGCTGGGCTGGGACACCGTGACGTTGACTCCGCTGTCCAGCACCTTCCTCCCGCTGGTCATGGCGAGGGTGACGAGGTCGCTGTCAGCCGAGCCGATCTTCACGAAGTAATGGGTGTCCTTCCCCTCGATGCTGTAGTGCATTTTCTCCAGGTAGTGAGCACTGTTCAGGACAGAGGCAATCTTCCTGCTGTCATCTGTGGCTATGCTGGAAACGCCAGTGGTTACACGGCCTTCCTTCACAGCAAACATGATTCCTTTCCCAATGATAGGCGTGGTTGTGGCAAACCAGCGACCTGCTTTTTCTCTAATATTGGCATGTAATCTCTTAGATATGACCTGGCCCTCAAGAGCCATGAAAGCCTGGTTGTGTCTTTCTGTCGTCTGCTGAACTCCTGTAATTAGCTGGGGAAAGCAAAAGAAGGCACAAAACCACCAAAGAAGATATAGATCTCAAAATACTCATTTCAGAGACCAACACTAACCTTTGCTTTGGCTTTTTAAAGGAGATCTATGCAGTGAGAAATTCTGTGCTATGGGAAGACCACCCTCCACTACCCGTATATCCTTCAGAATCAGAGAAGTACTCATTTGGCAAATTATTTTGCTATTAGCAATACCAGATTCAATATTTCTCATTAATCACTCTCTGCAGCACACATGTACCACAGATCTCAATTTTGGCAAATTACAGAATGTCCATTACAAGAAATAGTAAAATCCAAGACTAGAACAATTTTAATCTGAGCTGAAACCAAACAGACTCAATCTAGTAAAAGACAGCACAGCACTTCTGGGATTTCAACCAGCATAGATGACTAAAAGACTTTGGAATGCAAGCCTCTGAAACTAGGTAAAAGTTGGGCTCCAAAATAACAAAGCAGTTCCCAAAGAAGGGATTTAAACTCTCAAATGACTTAGAAGTCTGTAAAGTGGTATGCTTAGGTTTATACAATCCTTTCTGTTGTATTACCACAGATGTGAAGTAAAAACAAAGATTAAGTTCGGAGTTGGCCTAGTACTCTAAGTTTATTAACGGGTTGGGATTTATTATAAAGCTATACTTATTTATTATATACCATTTTCCATCCTTAACCTGACAAGTGTGAATGCTGTAACTGAATTTAACTGTAGTAATTAGAGTAGCAAACCAAAGCCTCTAACTAGGAAAAGCATAGACAAAAAATGGTGAGAAATCCTGTTCCGGGGGAGAAGAAGAATCTTTCCTTAGCAAATACCAACCTAAGTTTATTGCAACACATGTTATTAGGATGGTTTTTCCAAAGGTACAACAGATGATGAATTGCCCTGACAAAGTCTCCCTTTGTCATTGCTAATCAAGTTAATCGAGTTACAACTTGTTAATCAAGGAAGAACTCAATAAAAGACAAACTAATGACACTGCAATTATGATAACAATGAAGGCTGGCAAGAAAGGCATATGTTCATTAGGATAAAATCTAGCTATACTCCCTTAGTTTTACCCAGAAATAAATACTTGGCCTTCTACTGTAACTACACGAGAGCCAGCACTTCTATTCATAGAAATAACTTCATATTTCTGCCTACCTGTCCGTTTTCACATGCTTGACTCTCAGACAACTCGTATGGTGGTGACACAAAGTACATTTTTGCTCTAGGGAAACCAGGAATAATGTTGCTAAGTTGAAATCCGAACATCACCAACCAGCTTTTGACATCTAGAAATCAAAAGGAAGCAGGCAAGTGAGAAATGAATGTGTGTAATAAAGGTAAGAAATCAAAAAATTTAAGAAACCCATCCTTGACCTCCTTGATTTCAAGCAGCTGTGGAACACATCATTTATATTACAGCACGGCACTTGATAGACCTGTAGTAATCCACCATGAGCAGGCACAGGAAATATTGCTTTACATGTTCCCTAAATAGTTCAACAGGGATATAGGACCTTGCTCATCCTTATTCCATTAGAGCACATGGATTATCCAAACATTTCACTGTATGCAATACTTGTTCCATCTCTGACACCTTCTGATGTGGCTCCTGTAACCTACAAACTCTATTGTTAAATGATGTTTTATTAGGTTAGTACTCCTAGAAACATCTGCAAAGTCCTTGGGGAAAATACATGGCTTGCCTTCTGCGTCCTACTTCTATTAGCTGTCACCGGGTCTCTGGAGGCTCCATTAAATGCAGTGAGGAGCTAGACTTGTAATTCAGAGGGCTAAATTTAGACACCATGAATATCCTCACCTTTCCTTCAGGCCCAGTATGGAAAAGCAGGAGCTGCTTGGGAGGGTCAGAGCTCAGCTCTGCAGTGAGCTTTCGGAATTTCCAGCTCTGGGTTCAATCAGTAAAACTCTGTCCTCATATCTTGCTGAAAAACCCAAGTCACTAAATAACAGTAACTCTCACTCACCACATGTTAAGAACTTATGATGTATTTTAGTCATCAAGGGACATTTTTAACAACAATGGAAAAGCCCATACCCTGGTTTACATTTGTTTCCTGCTTCTCTTTTCTACCAGCCACAGGGATGAGCAGCAAGTGTGGGAGCACAGGCACTTCTCATTTGATTTGGACCTATATTCATGACCATTTCTGTTTAAAAATCCCATCCTTTCCAGTGGCCTTCTCTCCTCACTGGCCTACAACAGCTCCTGATGGTGCTATTGCTGCTTGCGTGTGTGAGCCAAACCCCGTGTCTGAAGAGATGTGACTGTGAAGGGCACTCCTGCTGCAAGGGTCTCTGCATTTACAGCACCCTAGGCACGGTACACAGCAGCTCCGTTTGCTGCCACAGGCACATGGGGTGCCAGCAGAGCACCCACCCTGCACACAGACCTTGGGGACACTCTCAGACACAGCACGGAGCCTGCTTGCTGTTGCAAAGCCTGTTTTCCCAACATATTACACCATAAAAAGTGCAGTACTCCCTGGCTGGGGACTCTTCCTTTCGTTAGCCATTCTGACACTAAAATTAGTAGTAAGATCCTCTGTTTCTGTAAAGACCTTTGTATATATCTCCCATCACACAGTGACTACCGTATTTTTCCTGTAGCTTTGGACAGCACAGGGTCACTGCTCCTTTTTAAGGCTGCAGTTTATTTTATGGTATAATGGTATCTCCTGAACAATTCACTTCAGCTGCCCTATTTCCACAAAAAAAGAGGAAGACCTATATGCAAATTAGTTACCGTTCTGCTTTGCAGCACTGCATTTGGTACAGGAATTCCTTTCCATCAAAACCTATGAATAAAGCAGTGTCAGGGGTTAACAGTAAGAATGGATTGGGGTGGGGAAGTAGCTCTTTTATTTTCTGTTTGGGTTGCTTTTTAAGCTATGACAACCCAGGACCACCATAATCCCTTCTTGTGCAAGAGAATCTCTTTAGTCCATACAGCAACAAATATTTTCATCACCAATGAAGTATTTTTACAGACTGCAAGGTGTGTGTGGACCAAATGCAATAGATCTTCCCAGACTTCATCCAGTGGGTGAATAAATTAAATGAATGAAATTTCAGAACATAGCAAAATATCGTAAGATGACACTGAAAAACTAAACCAGTGATTTAGATCTCATAATTTTCATCCACTGTTGGATGAAAATAGGACTTGAATTTAGGACAACAGAATTTGATCCCAAGGTCATTTTAGTCACTAGTATTTTCACACTATCAGATACAAGTTGCACTATCTCTAAATTGGAAAGTAGCTCCAATAGAACCTCTGGGATGTTACACACATGGTTACGCCCCAATGTACCAATGAAACTTGCTGCGATTTTCTCTGAAGGAAATGCACTTTTCTTGAAATTCAAATTACTGCTAAAATTAAGATAGCTCCTTTTTATAAATGATACCACTGCTCTAATTACTGGATACTGCATATTCAGTGCTGAGAAAAGGTTTTCCTGAAGACACACTAATTACCTTTCTTTTTAGAAGTTGCCAGCAGCAGGCTTGAGCACTGTGTGATCTCACTAAGTGAAAAATTACTACTAATTAAGAAGAGGTTACAAGTTTTACCCAGTTCTAACATCTGCAATCAAAACTACTTTATTGTTTCTCTTCCTCAGCTCTACACATTCCATCACATTTCTTACACTTGCAAGGGGTAAGAATATTTCTAAAAATCAATATTTTGGCTTTAAAGATTGAAAACTGCTTGTGTGTTAAAAGTTAAATGTGAAAAGAGGTTTAATTAAATCAGTTCTTGGCACTAATTCATAATGCGCCCATGGGCTCAGTCAGCAGTTCATTTTGAGAGTTAATTTATTTTTTTCCCCTCCATAAATTCCCTGTGGCTTCTTATTTAGTGCCCTTCATTTGGGCAGGGGCAGCATCAAAGAATCAGGACTAGCCAGCCCTTATCATAGCACAAAAAGGAAAATGGCCCAACCTGGACAGGAAGATTCAGAAAATGGCTAAGAAGCCTGATTTCCTTCCCAGATCAACTTCCAAACCATAGTGTTGTTAATAAGGAATGTAACAAAGTCTCACCTGTTACATAGTTCTTCAGATCCAGTTCATTGCTTAGAGGGTTGTTACTCTTGAACATGTACAGATTGAAAGGAGCAGGTTCTTTACCAATGTTTTTCCACATGGTGTAATCAGGAGATGTCCAGCGTCCAGCCAGGACATCATAGTCCCTCTGGGTAAAATGGACAAGTTTGGTTAAAGGATCATACAGCCCCCCATGGAACCCAATAACCAGCTGGAAATCAGGATTAGAGTCATAGTAAATCTCCCCATATGCTGTGTACTGAAGCTGTTTGATCATGAGGCCGTTGATGCTGAACACGGCTAATGGAGTGCCTGTGTTATCAGAGGCGACATAATATTCTTCCCCGCTGCTACTCTCCATTGCAAAGAGGTGGCCTTGCAGATCGTAGTATAAAGAGGTAATTTCTGAATTGGAATGATTGTAGACATGAGTGACCCTTGTTGGATTGTGAAGATCAGCATAAAAGTACTGTAGGTGGTGCCCCAGGTTAGTCTTACAGGAAGCCCTTCGGCCGAGTCCATCATAACGGTACTGAACACTCCACCCATTGGCTTTGTTGTAAGCTCTTGTCAAGAGTCCTTTGGAGTTGTACTCAAATACGTCTGAGCCTCGCTGACACAGGAATCCATCCTCATCAATTTTGTAGGGTATGTCACCTAAGCGTGTAATCCTGTCTCTCAGGTCATAGCGCAGAGGCATCAGTCTGACACTATTTCCAGGATTCAGTAGATGAAGGTTTCCATTCAGATCATAACTGTAACGCCAGGTTGGCCTGTCATTTACTGCTACACTTTGCAGTTGCCCATCTCCATCATAGTCATAGGTATACTTGGTGGTGTTGGCATATGGACCAAGTTTCAGTTCTCTCTTAGTTACCCTTCCCATGCTGTCATATTGGACAGTCATCCAGTACATAAGAGATCGGAACATTTCATACTGAACTTCTTTAATGCGTCCATGGGTATCAAAGTGCTTACTCAGTGTCATAACTGCTGTAGTAATAATTTGATTTATATCATAATAAATAACTCCAAACTTGCCAAAATGCTCTACTTTGCCAGAAATCTCATCGTAACGGTAAAGATCAACTGGAAGAGGCGTCTCACTTATTATAGGCTTGATGCTTGCGATTCGAAAGCTATTATCGTGATAGGTATAATCAAACCTTGCATTGACCATACCCTCTTCAGAGAACCTGTAGATCTGTTTGTCAACGAGAGGACCAATTTTACGATAACGGATTGTACAAGAAAATCCTCCACTTTGCAGATTCACCATTTTTAGGACACCTGTAGTTTCATCATACCCAAAAGTAACTGCAGTGCTGTCATAAACAATTTCAGATAACTTGGATAGCTTTCCATACTTGTAGAAGACTTGTCGCCCAGTGCCTAAAAATGATGTTTTCAGAATCCTCCCATCATCACTGTAATCAAAAATCACTGATGCATTGCTTTCAGGAGGGTTATAAATGTTTCTAATGTAGCCAATGGAGGTGTGAGTTGACATGCTGTGCCGAGCAACGCTGGGCATGGTGACAGCATGAAGGCGGTCTGAAGAATCATACTCAAAGATGTACTGGCGTTGACTCTGAAGCAGTAGTACCATCGACTGTAGGGAGAAAATTAATACACAGTAACCAGCTTTCAGCATGTGACCTCTCAGGGCAGTAAAGGAAAGTTTACTGAGAAGGCACTAGTGTTAAATCAATCAAAAGAGAATGACATGCATCAGTTAGGGGCATAAAGCTGTGCAAGAATATTGTCAGATTGCTAGATGGCAGGATGTGCTACTTGGAAATCAACATGCTGACACTCCAGGAAAGTGCAGGTTAGAAATCTATTAGCTGCCCTCCCACTAGTAGGACCTTTTTGTTTTCATTTTTTCTGAGGGATGCAGAGGTGTTAGATAAATTACTTGATTTACTTTGCCACTAGCAGTTGTAATTCACAACTATTACTGTGAAATATGTGTGACAAAAAGCAGAGAATATTTGCTCTGGTTTGCTTAAAACAACAGGTTCAAAGAAGGGAATGAATACGCAATTTTGAAGTATTTAAGGCACTTATGATTGAAGTGTCTTAGTTGGGCTAAGTAAAAATGCTTTACCATATTTTCATTTAAAAAATAATTACAGATGAATTACCTGTTTCTACCTGAACCTTTTGTCAGGTTTAATGATGTGTTTTTGGTCTTCATTAAGGGCAATTCAGTGTGTTCAGTTTATGCTATTATATGGCAGCCAGCTGCTTCCAGGAACGTATCAAAAGACACAATCCATGAACAATGTATTTACCATTAAACATTAGTCAAATTAGTTGACTAATTGAAAAATATGGAATTTTGAGACCAGGTATAGAGGGATTCTTTACAGCTAGAACATGTCAAATTGTAGATAATCTGTGTGTGTGTGTGTGTGTGTGTGTGTGTGTGTGTGTGTATTACATACAGGACTTAAAATGAAGCCGAGTAGCACTTTGTCTCTTTGTAGCTGCTGTCAGCAGGTCAAACAACATCACTTACTTTTTCTAGATAGGTGTAGCTCCAAACCTTCCCATCGGCAAACATGCGCGATACGATCCTGCCTTGCTTATCCAGGTCTGTTCTCTCGCTCATGGCTCCACGCTGCAGCCCAGCCAGGCGCCCATTGAAGAAGTAGGAGACATTGACAGCAGCCAGGCCGCTGCTGGGCAGCCAGAGGAACGGGCGCCCGAGCTGGTCATAGATGATCCGCAGGGTGAACTTCCGGTGATCATCATAGATTTTCTCTGTGCGTATGTTTCGGTCGTAGTCAATGGACAGCAAATTCCTTCCGTGCACCTATGGAGGGAACGGAGGCTGCGTTCAGTCAGCAGTGCCACTAGCCCCTATGGATGCAAATGGCATGCACACTAGAGACCTCAGTTTCCCCACAGTTTAGAGAAGTGTAGCATCTCTTCCTATTAACTGGCTTCTGCTTTCAAGTTCTTGGATATTCAAATATATAAGTTCAGGTGTTTCACTGGGATATTCTCCATCTCCCTGCAACATGGGAGCTGTCATCTTACAGCAAGGGGCTTCTCTTGTTGTCAAAACAGAGAGACATACTGCACACCTGGGTCCCAAAGTGCAGTGCTAGCACTCGGCAGAGAAACAACTTCTTTTACATAGAAGCAGCTTTTCTATTTCTGCCATCAGTAGATCTTAACCTCTTTCCCTACTATGACTCCAAGAACAGAAGAAATTATGATTTCATGTCTTCACTGAGGTTTAGCCATGTAGGCTCTGTAGCTGCAACACAGCTGCTTATGAATTCATTCATTTACTGTTTTCTTCATTTGCTTTCCGAATAGTCCATAGACCCCTCATCAATCCAGTCACTTGGGATGGGTTTCATTTCTTCTGATTAAAGATTCTGCTCATACAGGCTGGGAAAGATGGACTTAGTTTTGGGAAACAAACTAAATAATTAGGTTAAATGCTTTTTTTTTCTTTTTCATTTTTTTTTCAGTTACAATTTTCAAATTGAAGTATAATATGAAGTGTTTTGGGCCCAGATTTTTTTGGGTTTGGTTTTTAATAGAGCAAAACAGAAACAAAGGAGCACAAGAATGCCAAATGGAGAGGCTGCTAGTGAGAGTGCTGTAAGAGGTACATAAATATATTCACTGCAGACTACGCCACAGAATTCAGGCTAATGCTGTAATCTGATAAAGTCTTTTTAAGTAATTTAATTGTAGATGCATCATTAATAAAGTAGAAGTCTTTAAATTAGATATAATTTGAGAGCAACGACTATTTAAAAAGTATTCATCAGTTTGTGGGAATTTGTTCTTTGCAGCAGCTTTGATTAGGCCACGTTTTCTCTTAGCCAGAATTAAACTGCACATCAAACAATATGTAAATTAACCCTGGGCCTTTCTCGAGGACATAAAAGTTATTCTGAGAGATTTTCCCTGCCAGGGGTGAACCCAATTCCCATCTCACCCAACTCTGCAGGAATTCACTTACACAGAAAGCAAATTTAAAAGGAATACAATTTTGTGTTTGTAAAGAAATAATTATTTCAAATTATTACTCATTATCCTAATTTTTCCCATTAATAAGACTTAGCTCTAACAGTTTATGTCTACTCCATGGGCAATTATTAGAAAAAGCTCTTTCCTGTAGGTTTTCCCAAAGGTTATCCCAGCAAAAATTTCTCCTGTGATTCAAAGAAAAGAGAGGGCATTTCTTATAAAACATCTTGGCCAAATAAACCTTATTCTGCTCTCCCACTGTAATGGAAACATATCCAGGGAAGCCAAACTGAATAGCAGAACTTTCTCAACTGGTTACACTAGTTCTATAAGTGTAGGATTAATCCTGATGACAGAGCCATATGAAAACCCTTTCCTTCACAGAGCTCAAGGCCTTCCAAAAAGATTAGGAACTGAATTTTAGCTTTTATGTTTTTATTTGGTTTTGTTTTGTGATTTCTGGGGTTTCTTCCCTCCATTACAGTAACTGCAACTGTAATCTGTATGGAGGAAAGTCTGACTCCAGGTATCCTCCCTTTTCTCAACAACATTATAAAAGTTATTAATTTTTTTGCCATAGAAAACTGGAGTACTAGGTTTTTTTTTAATGGTTACCCAGACAAGAGCTATACACACAAACATCACTTGGAGAATAAAGCAGCACCTGCTTGAATAATTCAGCAACTTCATTTTAATTTGTTAGAATAGGTAAAACCAGAGAGTGTAATTGTAATGTCATATTAATTATATAGTAACCCAAATTGAATGAATAACTCCCATGACTGAAGATCACCTAACAAGTTCTGTTTCTTTTGTTCCACTACCTACGTGCACATCTGGTTTCTCCCTTGGCTGCTGCTGAACAAGTGGCCATAGGGATGAGCCCTTTGTGCCTTGGGTAAAGGTCTGGCAACAAAAATCACTTATGTGAAGCTGCACTGTAAGAAAAACTCTTCAGAAGGGAATCTTCAATACTTTATCTGAAACTACTGCAACACACTGGACGTGTGGTGCATAGGAGAGTAGTGGACAGTAAGAGAGAGAACTCAGAGGTGAAGGGCAGGTCTTCCTTTCCTGGCTTAATGAAGCCGGCCCAGCGTGTCTCAGAGGCCAACATGTACAGCTGGGAAGTGCCTACAGCACGATGAGCACAGCTGGGGGCACAGGAGGCAGCTCTACCTGGAGAATCACAGAATCATTGACTAGTTTGGGTTGGAAGGGACCTTTAAAGGTCATCTAGTCCAACCCATGGCCCTGCAATGAGCAGAGACACCTTCCCCTAGACCAAGTTGCTTCAAGCCCCATCCAACCTGGCCTTGAACACTGCGAGGGATGGGGCAGCCACAGCTTCTCTGGGCACCCTGTGCCAGTGTTTCACCAACCTCATTGTAAAAAAATTTCTTCATTACATCTGGTCTATATCTCTTTTAATTTAAATCTCTTTTAGTTTAAAGCCATTACCCCTTGTCCTACTGCCCTACTAAAAAGTCTGACACCCTCTTTCTTATAGATCCCCTTTAAGTATTGAAAGAAAGCGGTATTGGCTCTACCGAGAGGCGACTCCCATGTCAGAAAAATCCCTTTCAGCAATAGCTGATTCTGCACTGGGGATTCAAGATTTGGGTCCACACACTCCCTGCCTGGTCATTCCTGTGTTAGTCCTGCAGTGGCCCATCCTGTACCACTATATGCCACATCTGTCCCAGCTGCCACAGCCAACCCTGCTGCCACCTGCTCCCCCAGTGATCACACACACGTGCTCCATTTCATTCAATAAACAATTTACAAAGATGAATTAGAGTAAATGAGATGCAAATAAATTCTGTGCTTTCCCCCTCATTTTCAAATTTCATTTTCCGTCCACTCAACCTGTTATAATCTCATCGTGATTTTCATTTAAAAGAGCTAAATGGGTATGTGATTATTGTTGCAGGAACTAAACCCAGACAATTAAATGTTGAGGTGTTGCTAGATAAAGCAGTGTTTTGATTTGCATAAACATGATGCAAGAAACCCCATCTCCGGCAAGGTTTCAGCTCTAAGATGTGTTCAACTTCAGCTGATTACCACAGTTATTACATTTCTAGCATTGAGAGTTAGGATTACCACAATTTTGTTTTGAACACCTAGTCAAAATGCAGTGCTCATCTGGTTTCTACTTCTAATCAACTTCTGCAGGTCAACACATCACAATCAATTACATAGCCATGAAATTTAGTCATTAAGGATTAGCTGCTAATCTCATTCCTTTTTTGTCTAACCTTCCCCCCTCTCCCCAGTAGGTGCATTCTGAGCATTTACAAGAAAAGAAACGTCTTGTTAATTCAACACTGGGAATTAGATGTTAAGCAACAGAAAAATACCAAAATGTAACATCTGATTCATAATAGTTTTTGTGAATTGCTACATAATTGTTTACAGAAATTGCATTTAGTACATCATCTTGAACACACAGAACTGTATCTCTGAAAAGAACCAGGGCTTGATTAGCACTGCACTTGTTCGCTGCCCAAGTATCTCAAAGCCCTACCAAAGCTGTCTATACTGAAGCAGCCAGTGAAAGTTTAGGTACTCAAGGGGTGAAAACCAGGCCAGCTAAGCACAGAATGGGATTAACCCAGCTGCAGCACATTTTTAATTTGGCAGGGGATGGATTACATGACCTGAGTGTCTTTCTCATCCTATGCTTATGACTTCATAATTATGGCAATTATTTTCCAATCATGCCATTTGGGAAGGGGAATAAACACAATATGCCTGTCTCAATGAATCTGCAGGCAGATTCTACACAAGCAGAATGTAACTGCTCATGCTGTAATTGTGCTTCCTGCCCAGGACTAGCTGTGGTGAGTGTGCTGTAGCAGTTTTACAAATGCTGAGTGGTTGGATTGGTTTTTTCCCCCACCTTCAGAAGCAGAGTGCCTTGCACCAATGTTCTGGATATCTTTACCAACCTCTTTTAGAATACTTTTAGTAATGAAGCTTCTACAGCTGATTGTAGCACACAGTCCCAAGCAGTTAACTGACCTCTCCAATACAGAAAATATTGCCATATTAAAAAAATCCTAGAGTTGTGGATTTTAAACAAGTAAAAATAGGAAAGATGTCCTTCAAAAAGAAAATTAATGTTCTGCCCACAGAGGAAAAGATCATTATTGTAATGACAGATTCTACTTACCCTGAGCTTTCTTCCAAACACAGTCACTTTGCCTTTAATCTGTTCCTTCCTCAGACGCCATTCAATTGAGTTTAAACCATTTTCCATTGGTAGAGATATATTACATCGTCCTATGGTGGGAGTCACAGTCCCAGCCAGGACATGAGGTTCGCTGTGAAAGCTAATGCTCATGCCATTGGCATACATCACTCTCAAAGTACCATTATTACAGAGCTGGTAGCTGTTCCTCACTTGATCTACAGCAATAATGAAAAGAAAATAATTTAGCTACTCCAGTCATAAAGAAAACATATAGCTTAATTTGATTGGGTTTTTATTGCACTCCTGTTGATGTTAAATGAAGTCAGCCTGCAATTACCATTTACGTGGTACTATGGTGGAAATTACAGATGTTACTGATTCATGTAAAGAACAGTAGTGCAACAGTGAGCCTGCAGAGAGATACTGTGTTTATTTCATTAGGTTTTCCCTGTAGTTTTAATTGTGAATCAAAATGCACAGTGATATGCTTTCAACAACGTAATTTATTTCTAATATGAACAAAAACTCCCGAAAACTGAACTGGTGGATGAATAACAAACCATCAAACTCCAGGACAGAAAGGGGTAAAAGAAGAAGACTGCTGGACTCTAGGAGTGGGAAGAAGTAAGTGACTCTTGTTTTTCTTTCCCTCTGCTTAAAAATTGTCTCCAAGGAAGGACTTTTACAGTGTTTGACTTTAAATCCTCCAGGTGTGAGGCTCCAGCAATGCAAGCTGGGAGTCCCTTCCCTGCCTGCTGTCCTGCCACCCTACCAGCAGCACAACCGGCCTTTTGGCCCCATACTGCTCTGGCCATGCAGTTCTCCAGCTCTTTGACACAGCCAAGTCCATTCTCCGCCAGGACGGAGCGCTACGGTGTGCAACTGTCACCACAGCACCAACGTTTGTCTGACAGAAGGACAACATCTACATAATTAATCATCTGGTATAAGAGAAATAGTCTTTGTAACTAGGCATGTGACGGTATAATAGTCTATAACTGCTGACATTTATGTCAGGAGAAGACTACTGCTCGACGATGATACTCTCATTCCAGTGACATTATATCTTACTTAGAAACACCCATCACCCACCAAACTCCTCTCAGTCTTTGATAACTGACTGTTTTCACTTCATGGGAACCAATGCTGGGGCGGTGCTGGAAAGCGTTAAGCAAGCATTCACCACTTTGTTGCTGCTCTCTCCTGCCACACTTGGGCTGTAACACTGTTCTCAGAAGTGCTAACCATGGGTCAAGAGCATCCACCACCCTGATTGTTTTGAATTTTCTTTAATGGTAGTTTATAAATTTGGCAGGTTCCATGTCTAATAGTAGGAGGCCACCGGAGCCTGTCTCTCCACAAGGATCTCTCCCCAGGCAGCTGACACTCGGCAGTCACCGTGCATCTCTGTGGCACCAAAGTCAGAACCAATTTTGCAGTGAAATACAAAGAAATATCTGAGTGGGTAAAGTGATCCTAACCCAAGAGGCAATAGCAGGCCTGACACCAGCAGATAACAACCAGACATAGTTGACACAAAGCATGATTGTGAAATGTCTCTTACCTGTCCTGCAGACCTGCTATTTTAGGAATGAGCTTTAGGGGAGTTTTTCTTGCAAACTTGTTACATTTTTCCCCTGCTCATAACTGTCCTAATGACACAAATATTTTGCAAATTGCTTTCTCAAGTGGTGTGTGTGGTTAGGAGATGTGCTGAGAAGTGTGCTTTGGTACCTTGAACAACTGTATAGGAAGCCTCCACAGAGGAGAGATTTGTGATGACCGTGACATCGTCATCCCGATTAGAATTCTCAATGTCGATGGTAATAGACTTTTCCATCTCTCGATGAAGGCTAGTTACCACTCCAGTGGGACGTGTTACATTGGTCAGACGCCCTTCATGATCATAGCTAATAGAAAAGTTAGTGAGAGCAAAAAGCGTGAGGATATATGTTCATTTCAATACCCAATGTATTACTAATGCACCACATTTGTGCAAAAAACCCCAGAATGAAACAGGTTTTCAAGAACATCCTGGCCATACCTATTGCTCTGTTCTTGAAAGAGTCTAAAATGATTAAATAATAATTTTTAGTGATACTGATCTCAACTACACAAATGTCATAATTAAATTATTACGATATATAGAGCGATATTCAGCTCAAACAATTCTAATGAGTAAATTCATTTGAATTTTAATGGTAGCATTTCACTCTAAGGAAGTGGGCTTACGATGGATACTACAATATACAATTGCATTGACTGCATGTTTGCAATTGAATATTTAGTGGAAACTACGTGAGGTCTTAAGTGACATATCAAGGAATAAACTTGTTAAAAGAGATTAAAAAGGACATCAGCTTGAGAATGTAAGGGTTTAATTTAGATCTTATCTGTGGTATTGAACAGCATTTTGGGGTCAGTATTTTGGCTCATAATGATGGATGATGAGACGTTAAAGCACAGGATAAGGTGGAGTTGCACAAAGGGCAGCAGTCAGCACTCAGAATATACCTGAGAAGATGAGTTAAGTGCTCCAGAGGCATAGAGATAAAAAAAAAATACAAGAAAAAGGGCTCTCCATGAGATCATTGAGTTAAATTTATTTAGAGGTATAAAACCTGAGGAGGGGGAAAGAAAGAATGCTGCCTGAAATCGAATGGTATGTTTCTCCCTTTCCCTTAGAATGCTGTATTTGTGTGCTAAAGAAGCAATCCCTTGGATCTTAAGGGCAAGAAATAGGGACCTGAAACAAAATCGGTATTGCAGTCTGACACTCTGCTTGATGCAATCTCTACTTGTGCAAGAGTCTCTCACCCAGCTGCTACCAAAGTGCACATACTTCTGAGAAGCAGAAAGGCAAGAAAAAATGTCCTGTGTAGTTAAAGGGAAAAGTTTAGGTAGAGATTGAAACCAACTGGTCATCCTTGGAACGTAGAAATCCAGGGTGCGAGGAGCCTGGAAGAGAACTGGTAAATCCATTGCACTGCCTGAGAGTAACAGAAGAGAAGAGGAGCACATTTAGTACCATGGAGCTAGCTGAGTTCTTTGTACGTCGTGGTTAGCTGTAAAGATGAAGAAGAATCAGTGCTTTCAACATGACTTTACAATGACATCATTCAGAAACCTCAAAGTATCTCAAAATGAATACCCAAATTGGCTTCTCAGTTAATACCCATATCAAGTATGCCTTTCAAATCCATTGCAAATGGTTGCACCCATGCAACTGAATATTGAGGAGGAAGGAAAAAAATCACCTGTGGAGCAACAAGCCTTACCAGAACCCCTGGAAGTGTTAGGCAAAGAAGTAAATCAATAAAACAAAGCATCATGCAACCTAAAAGGGAACAATAATATATTGTGTTTAATTAAGCAGTTCAGGATCAAATAAAAGATTAAGCAGCATGACTTTTCTTAATAAAAGTCACAAGTTTATAACCACATATATGTATATATATGTATTTATATAGTTGGTATTATTTACCATATAGACAACATACTAGATAAGAGATAAAATGTTGAGAAAATCTAGGAAGGGCGTTTGGTTAAGTTTGTGTAAGAGTTTTTATCAAAAACTGCTGAAAGCACTTGTAAAATAAGGACTAGGGAAGAATTTGATCCAGTCTAGCAAGGAAAACCAAAAAGGACAAAAATTGGAGAGTTTCAAAAATGGGATATACCATAATAGTCTGTATATGGATACTTGGATATGCTTAGTGCTTAGCAGAGTGGTGAAGAGAATACTTAGATGTCAAATACTACAGAAGAGACAATGTTATTTAGGAAAAACTAGCAAAGGGCCGTGAGTGCTTCAGCGTGACTATGCAGAGCTTGGTGAACATCCACCAAAATGGAGGCTGAAATTCCCCATCAGCAAATATATTTTAGGCAATGCAAATGAGACCTTCATTTAAACTCCTCATTCACATTGCTGGGTTTTTAATTAACCCAGGAAAACTTCCTGGGGATTGCTGTGGGCTACTCACTGGAAATCTCTGTTCAAAGTGCAAGGGCAGTCTAGAAAGTAAATATGGATGAGGATGTGCAGAGCCTGAAACAGGAACATTGCAATATTCTGATGCTGCTTCCAGAAGTCAGTGGTTTGCCCCCACCATGGGGCATGTTCCCCAGGGCTGGGCACAATATTTGAATTCCACAATGGCAGAGATTAAAAGGTTTATAAGCAAGTGCTGGACCCACTTAAACAAGTGCTCTCTAGGAAGGTCTGCAGACCACTTGGCTTAATAGCAGATATATTCACTACTTAAATGATATATTAAGCGATTTAGACATAATCCACTACTTAAAACTCTATATACACACTGCAATAACAATGTATAATGAAGGCTTTTTTACTTTATCCATGGCATCAATAAAATCCTGCTTAAAAAACATAAGTTTAAGGTAAAAACTTTAAAATGAATGAAACCAAAACCTTTTCTGTACCACAAAATTTAAAGTGACATATTACTGAGGCTTTCTTTTAATTTATGTATTTTGTGAGAGCAAGTGCTTAGTAGAACCCAACACCCAGACGTTTAACTGAATAATGAGAATAAAGCTATATGGGAATTTAATGGCTATAAACCATATATGATATGTATGCATTTCTTTATGACATGAACCTGGGTCTAATGAAGTAAACAAAAAAAAATTGCAATGGAAAATATACTAATGGACCTGGGGCTTCTGGTATCTTCTTCAGAAGCAGCCACTACATGTCAAAGTGTATGACACAGCATCAGGCTAGCTGAATCAGATCTGGTAAGGTGACCTTTATATTTTCAGATGAGGTGGGTTCTGGATACACTGAAATTCCTGAGCTTCAGTTAGAGGAAGGTTTCATCCTGAGTTTTTCTACTAATAAAATCACAAGGGGACAGATCCTTTCTTAAGCCCAGTATCTTCAAAGATCTCCCCGTGCCCACCACTAACCTGCCAACACTTTGCTAACTGCAACCAAGTCTGCCCAAGCAGGCCAAGGTTTCCAGGACCATGGCTGCCAGGGCAGCTCTGGGTGACACCAGCCACTGGCACCCGGGCAGACACGGGAGCTGTTGGCTGATGGTGCCTGCAGCCTGGAGACAGTGCCTGGGAGCCCGGCGGCTCGGAGCCAGCTTCAGCAGCTGCTGTGTGCCAGGCCACCAGGCACGGCTACAGGTCAACCGCGAGACACGCTGAGCACTTATGCATCACCTCCTCACAGAGCTACAGATACCCGACCCGCACGTCCCTCAGCAGGTTTGTGACAGTGCACCAGTATTAAGGCACCTCTGTATCTTAGGCAATTTTTACTGTTGGCAACCTTTGAGGTCTGGGATGTGTACAGCTGGACAGCTTGTAGGTGGGAGTAGCCAGGACAGTGCTTTATACAGTACTGCAGAAAGGAGTAACAGCAGTTTTGACTTAACATAGAGCAGGCCAAGGTGCGGATCACATGCATTTACATACATCCCTATTTTCTCTCCCTTATAAACCCCAAGCTGACTCAAGAAGAAAACTGCAGCACTCTCTTAGGATGTTCCCAAAACTAAGTGGAATACCACTGAGAATCACTTCAAATATATGTGCTTCATGCCCAAAATCAAGCTTAAATTACCCCATGTGAGCCTGCTGATAGCTGTTACATTATTTAACAGCCTTGCCTGTTCCTACTGCAGATGAACTGCGTGCATATACACATGCACTATATGTATAATACATGCACGAGTGTGTATGCACATATATAAAACCAGTTAGTGTATGCATTTCTCCACATATTCAATGCATACCTGGATATACTCCATGAATTCAATTATGTGAGCATTTTCAGGGTACAGCTTCAGATTAAAAAAAGAAAGAACCCAATAAGATAGCACAGCACTTCAGTGTCTGGTTGATATAAATACACCGAAGTACATTTTTCATAAGAACTTTCATTTATGTGGTATTTTAGTATTCAAAAAACATTTATTCTTTTCCAGTTCTTTGGCTGTATCTGGGGTATTGATTATCTCTGTATGAATGCATGAATGTAATGGCACAGAAAACTATTTTGTTGTCCTTATAAACTCTCAACTGGCCAAGTATTTCTTTCATCTTCTATTGATAGTAACTTATACCTACCAAAATAAATTGCATAGTGATGAACATAGAATTTTCCCCTTGGAGCTACTTTGATGAAAAAACAGAAACCAGAATTAAGTGGCTGTGGACTGCGACTATTTAGATTTTTTAATTTGATTTAAATAATTCTCATAATTTTATTAATAAACCCCTCAACTGTGGGGGTACATGACATATGACATATGACAGAATTACTCTAAGTCAGCTGCTTAGGATCAGCCTGAAGGACATGCCTCTGTTTTTCTGTAATGAGTATCTCCAGTGCATATAGCTAACTTCTTGTCCTTGCATAGGGTTTTCCATTCACATACAGAGATACATATCTACTTTTAACAGCTTCATGAATGGCATATTATGTCTTTTCTTCTTTTAATGCACAAAGGATTCTACTATCCTCTCATCTATGGGCTCTATGCTTATGAGAATATATGTACAAATCTGGCAGAAAGGAAGTTATTTCCACTGCCACATCAATGCCAGTCATCACCTAAGGCAGTACCTCAGGTGTATCCCTTAGACCCAAGTATGGTGCTTAACTTCCTCTGACCTAGGCAAGGGTCAAACATCTTTTCTTACTTGATCTTGGAAAAGAATCTAGTCAACATGTCAGCACTATAAACACATTAAATTATATTTTCAGCTGTACTTCAGTAAGACATCAAAGCACCCACCTTCTACACTTCCTTAGCGATCAGAGCACAATTCTTCTAATAAATCATGCTAGCTTAGTACTTCGTGTAATTCTCAGCCACCAGTTACACCAGTTTGGTAACTTGTAACCTTCTGATGGTGTTTTTTAATGTTTCATTGTTTTCAGATAGAGTTTGAAGATACACTGCCATTTCCTTTGCTACAATTTATTACTGGTATTTTGAGAAATAGCTAGTCTATGTGAGTTCTGATCTGACACTTGGCCTAGCTACTGAAGAAAAAGCAACAACAAAAATCCCACCTAGAAGGGCATCAACATCTCATCAGCAATGATGTGAGATTTTTCCATGGTCCAGTACAGAGAGGTTTTTCCTGATCTTGCAATCAGCAGCTAAATCCTTCCTGTGTTCACATTTCTGGGTTATTTTTCTAATTGAGGTGTGGTAAAGAAATACTCTATACACAATATTAAGGAGAAAAACCCTCCACGTATCTACTCAGCGACGGAAAAATCAGTGCTTGAAATTCCAGGGCCGCATCAGGAGGGGACCACGAGAGGGCACTGCTTTCCTTTCTACGGGAACAAAACGCGCTGGACACAACACTGATGTACCGCGCTGATTTAGATACATTCTGAGGTTCTTTTTATTCCTGCATTACTTACGTTTCCTCTAAAAAAAAATGAATCCATTAGTAAACTAAACTACGTGTGCGTCAGTGCTGGTCTGTAGCCTTAAAAATGAGCTTCCAATTTAAAATTAAATATAAAGCCCTATTCATGCTTTCTACCCACTAATTTGAGCAATGGTATTTAGTAATGGTTAATTAACTATGGCATCAGACTCGATGTACTTAAAGATTATATATATATATTTTCAATATATGGTTTTGTTTCTATTTTTAAAGTTGTTTTGATCAATACACGGCAATAGGACTAGTAAGAACAGGGTAACTATTAATAAATGTGACTGTTTTTTCTAGATTTTTAATATACTCTTGAACTTGATCTCTGATGAATTGCATTTAAAGAGGAAGTTCTGTTTTCTAATCCATATGGTCACCAACACCAGTGTGCTTCCAGGCTATCTACAAAGTTACACTGGGGTTCTGGCAGCTAGCTGGGGATCTAATCTCCGCGCTTGCCTCAAGAATGAACAATCACTGAAGTTAATCAACATTTTAACAACCACGAGTAATATATGAGTCTGAACAGCAGGTATCTAGCTTGAGCTCCAAAAGAACCTGCAGCATTAGGGTTCCTAGGAGCACTAGGAGCTGTGGGTTGCTGGGGGCTGGTCTGAGTGCCAGTTATCTACAGCCTTGATAATGACTAAGAGCAGGGGCCCAGTCTCGTAAATCAAACATGGGTTTCTGAAGGTGGCACACAGTCCTTTGTGCTGGAAGTGGGTGAGAGTCCCCACAAGCCTCATACTGCAGGTCTGGTACCCACCCAAGGGACCTGACAAAAACTGATGAAATCAAGAAGCCACTTAATCATTTTCAGCATCGAACTAGACTGAGTCATCATGGCCTTATTCAGCATCAGTGAAAAGCCTACAACAGATTTCTGTAGGGTCAGTTCAGGGCCTACTCGCTACCATTTGAAAAATAAATGTACGCTTAATAGAGCCAAAAACATTCTTACTCATAAAATGTTGTCCATCCTGTTTCATCACTCTTCGTTGCTAAGAGACCACTGTTTCCGTTATATGTCATTAATCCGAGCTCCAGGGTCTGTGTTGAGACTAGCTTGAGTCCACCATTAGTGCCAACAGCCAGCGTGACAATCTGATTATCCGGCATCAGTAAATGGCGGGGCATCCCACTGGCATCCCGACGGACCTTCAGGGAGTTGCCATTGTTGTCCATCACCTCCGTGACATCGTTATCGCTGCTATAGGTGAAATTGTACAAGTACTCCCCGGTAACAAGGCTGAGAGTGTACTGGTGAATCCCATCAGCATTGAAGACATACAGCTCCTGTTCTCCTGGAGATGCAGCTTCATATTGGTTAAAAGAATTAAGAATGGGCCTGTTTTTACTGACAGCCCTAATGCGGATGTTTCCAAGATCAGCTATGTAGATGGTACCATCTGGGGCCACAGCTAAGGAAGATGGTGAATTTAAGATGGCATCAGTGGCATACCCATCATCCCCAGAATAGCAATTACAGTTGACATCATTTTTGCAATCACAGTCTGAAGCTGCCCCTGCAAGAAGGCATATTTCTCCATTGGTAGTTACCTGGCGTAGCCGATTAATTTTTTTTTCGTCTGTCTCACTGATGTAAAGAACTCCTGTGTGTGAGATGGCAATGGCACTGGCTGATTCAAGTGCAGAGTGAATAGCCAGTTTGCTAAGAGAGTAGTCTATACCAGGAACCTGGCAGTGCATGGGGCGTCCAGCAATAATGCTAACTTGATGATTTTCTGTGATCCGTAAAATAACATTGTTCTCTAAGACATAAAGTGAGTTGTCCATGGGATTGACAGCGAGATCAGTAGGCCACTCCAGCCGTACCTATGAGTTGCACAAATTATTACTGTAAAACTCATAACTGAAAAGTACACTTCTAGTGTTTAAAATTCCATGTGTAACAACAGCAAATTAGTGAGGGGTTTATCAGCGTAATCATGAAACCAAGTCATGAACGGCAACTATTTCAAACAATGCTTTTGTTTTTCAGCAATATTAAAGCTACGTGCAGTGGTAACTTTGGCTAATTGTGTTTCTGTGCAAAGAATGAATGCTACATTGTGGAAGCTCTACAATAATTACAGAAAAACAGGCAATTAAGACAATAACTCCCATTATCTCAACCTTATCTCACTACAGTTGCATAAATAACCTGTGTTAGCCACAGTAAAAGGATGGTTCACTCATTTCAGTAATGAATCAAAAATACTACCATCTTGTGCTGCATAATGTATTTCTTAAGTGGCCAGGCAGTCATCCAAAATAGATGCCCATCTCTTCTAAGGCAGAGAAGAAAATAAATGCACTAAGATACCTGGGAGACATCCATGCTGGAATCACAGCTGAGTGGTCGAACAGCAGTTAGGTCATTGGAGCCCAGCAGGGTTGATATAATTCCATTCTGATCCACTTTTCTAATCATAGTGGCATCAACAAAATACATGAGACCATATTTATCCACTGCAATTCCTGAAATATAAAAACCAGGCATCAGTGAGGCTCCTGGCTTCAAGGCAGGCTTCATCTTGTTGGCAGCTTTACAAAATGGTGACAGTTGTTCGCTTCCCCTGTTCTTTCCTCCTTTCCAACCTGAGCACAGGTCCTGGATCCCTCCAAGTACCTGTAGTTCTGGTGAATAAATGGCATCAAGCAGGTTGCTCCCTTGGGGCTTTAAAGAAAACCAAACCACAGGAATCCCCACAACATGTCAAAGAGCCAGTGGAATGTAACCTCTTACTTCTAAATTCAAACTCTGTATGATGCACTGTGTGAACCCTATGAAAGCCAACAAACCCTCAGTTTTAATCTCAGAAATTTGAGGTGTTGCTTCTTCATCTGAAGGATCTGGGAATTTTTAGAAATCTTTTTAAATTTCTTTAAGATTTAGAAAAATGAAGAGGACACTACAGTCTTTCAGGATTGTTTTTTAATTCTTTGACCTGTTGCAGCAAGGAATATGGGAAGAATATCTGGTGTTTCCAGATGAAGACACAGGGGTTTCCAGCCTAGGAAAAAAGGAAAGGTTCAATGGCTGTCACACTGGGAGTCCTTAGAAAGGAAAGGCACAGAATGAAAGGTGCTCCCTTGGAGGAACAGAAGGATGCTGCTGCCTGTGGTAAGGAGGGCAAGCTTTTTCTCTCTTGCCTTTCCTGCTTTGATTTGGTGTGCTGCCTTGTCCGTTTTGTGGGCTGAAAATAAAATATTGATCTAAAAATTCTGTCTTCAAATGGTTGCAGTGCTCATCCTGTTGGGCAGTGAGAGCAGGTACAGCTTTATCTTCTCAACTTCTACATAGAGGCTTACCTTCAAACATGGAAACAGCTCTGTCCTGTTAATACGCTCTGTATGTATTAACTGAAACTATTACCTCTACAAAGAAATAGGACCTTTCATTCTTATTTGCTTTTACAATCATCTATTTTCAACCATTGAAATAAAACCCAAAGAAGTTTGTAGCACCTGGCAGTACACCTGATCAATTCATCCTTACAATGAACATGAAACAATGGGAAGAAAAAAATCCTAGCAACAAATCCCCAAATCTCTGTCATCTTGAAAACATTCTCTCAAAAATTAGAAACTGGAAAGGGCAAAAATCCTTTTATTTTTTCTCTGCCTCTGAAGAAAAAGGGAATGCACAGGCTAGAAACTCAGATGAAAAGCCGTAGCAGGCAGTTTTTCTCCCCAAAGACTATTTCAAGCAGTGATTTGTTCCCCAGTTTACATGCTTGCTTCTTGGAGTGAGTGGTACCCTGCTAATTTGTGTTCTATTCTCCTTTCGCAGTGTTCACTGTTGGGGTAATAAAGTTTGCTTTAACTAAACAAAGCATGAACACTTGCCAATCCACTGTAATTAAAGCCCAGAATAAAAACTACTGAGCAAGGAGTGATTTAATTGCCAGATAATTATTTCCACACCCAGCCCAGCCTCACACAGTCATTTTCTCCAGCTTCTTTTCCTACTTTACCTCGAGGGCTCATGAGGGTTGCGTCCACTGCCTTCCCTCCATCCCCACATCTGGCTTCATCAAAGGGCAGGCATTGCTCTCCTGTCCCTGCCACCACTTCAGAGTTACCAGCTAGGTCTTTCATGCCAGAGAGGGACTTGACTCTGTATATCCGTCGACTGTTGGTGTCCGATACATACAGTGAGCCTGAAACAGGGTCCACGGCCAGATAGTATTTATGAGCAGGATTGTTGCTTTAGAGAAAAAGAAAGCATAGAACAGAAAGAGCTGAGCAGTCTAGAAACTTCACAGGCTTCAGAACTTGGATACTCATCAGGCACAGAGAGATCTGGAAAGAAAGTCTGACACCTTCACACCGAGGTGGGGTCTGAGGGATTACCATCTGCAGCTCTAATGTGATTAGAGCCTGGTCAGTGTTGCTAAAGAATTGCCGTTTCAAATCTCATTTATCCTCCTACACCAAACCTTGCACAGCAGAGCCCAATAAGCCAAAGCTGCACAGCAGACTTGCCTCTTGATCTCTTCTGTCCTTTTGGTCTGCTCCAGGTGAATTGTCTTTAGCTTACCTCTACCTGCTGCCCTCCTCCCAGCCACCTTGTTTAACTTCTCTTGAAAGCAGAAGTCATGGGAGCAAGATCATAAAATCAGCTTCTGAGTCACTTATATTATGCCACAAGATTTGTGAGGTCTTGTATAAATAGGAGGCAGAGGCATAACAAATTTATTCCTAAAGCAAATTTGTTCTCATTCATTCTTATCAAGAATCTCATTTACGGCAGATGAAGTTGATTATATAGCTCAAACCAGAGACCCCAAGTGTCTGACTTTAACTCCAAACCTTCTGTTATTGAAAAACTGGTCCTCAGTTTGTGATTAGAATGGGCGCTCATATGGAAACCTACTTCTCTTCTGAAATATATGGGGTTTTGACAGTTCGTCACGTTTTGGAACTACTTTAGCAAATCTTCTGCAAATTGAGAAATGTCAATCTTTGCCATATATGTACATTCACACACACACAACTGCAGTGCAGAAATATTTTCAGTCTTGCCTGGCTAGTTTAACTCAATTTAGTTGGATTTTAAGCATGATGTGAATTTTGCAGCCTTTGGAGCCTATGGATGAGTGTAAATAAGATCAATGGCGGTTTCAAAGCATAGAAGACAAATGAAGACAAGAAGAAAAAAAAAATGAAGGTTACTTACCAGTAACCAGAGATATTTGCCTCCAAATATCCACACTCCTAGCTTCATGTGGCAAAAGTGCCCATCTCCAAGAGTGAGGATACACAGAGGTAAGTTACGACGGACATAAGCCATTTCAAGGTCACACTGGCTGGAAATATCATAAGGCCACTTTTGGCAGATGGATTTATCAGCACCACAAAGAAAACTGCTTTCATGTGGTCATGACCAGATCAGGAGGAATGAGGAGGTCCAGCAATATCAGTTTCTACAGTTATTTTCCTCTATGCCAGTCTTTGGCATGGCATGATTTTAGGTCAGTAACAGCTGTAAAGCTGTAGGAAGGAGGAAGGAGTTTGGTTTGACCAGCATTCAGTTGGCAGAGGTAGTACCATCTGCTGAAGTCTAGGAGTGTAGAAATTAGAGATGAAAAAATACAACAAACAAAAAAATACTTGGCAGGTTCATTTCATGCATGGATCTCAAAGTACTTGAAAAAGATGGGTATTACACCCATTTTACAGAGGAGGAAACTGAGGCACAGAGAGGTTAAGTGGTGTAGACAAAGTTATGCAGGGAGACTAGTGACATGCTTGCGATTAGAGCACAATCTCTTTATTCCCCAAGTTCCTCTGCTTATCTTCAGCAGCAGACTGCACCTCTTCACTAGGCCCTTACTATATCCTTCTTCTCCCTCCCAAACAAAGCTCAGTCTTCTTTGTCACCTAACAAGATATTTCTTTCCACTCACAAGGTTTCTGCAGTCTCTCAAGTACCTGTGCCATTCAAACACCTGCACATTGGTCCTTGAACAGAAATTCTTCTTCAACATGCTCTCTCCTTACACTGAACAAACCCTGCTAGGACACTGGTGTTGTGCAGCACTTCACAAATGCACCCAAGCTCAGCTTGAGGCTTTGCAACAGCAGCAGATGAGCCAAGAAGGGACAGCTGTACCTGCAGGCTCTGGGCTCTGGCCCTGAGTGCCCTTTGCCTGGCCCTGCTGAAACACAGGCACCCACCCTGGCTGGGTGGGGAGTCCCGGGGCAGGTATGAACTAGGTGCAGACACCGCTGCCGGTCCCATAGGTGGGAGCTGTGCCAGCAGTGCCTGCAGGAGCCGCGCTGCTCCTGACATGAGCCACACTGGAAGCGTCTCTTCTCTTCAGACATGATTTTGCCAGCCTGTGCTGCCTTCCTGAGTGAGCATGCCCTGCTTCCCTGTGCCCACAGCTAGCCTCAGGCATGGCCCGCTGCTACCAGGATGGGGTAAGGTGTAAGTCAGGGTAAAGAGCGATGGCAGAACACTGGGTTACGTCCCTCTCCTCTTTCAGTCATTGGTGTGTCTGTGGAGCTCACCCTGCCTTCTCCCCTGGAACCTCCCTCAGGGAGTCAGTCCAGACCAGGGAGCAACTCTCTGGAGCTGCAGATCTGCTGCATACCCCTTTGCTCTTTCCTGGGCTCGGTAAGGGAACAGATAGCGGCAGAATGCTTCATCCCTGGCTTGGGGCAACCTGGTCGAGTGGAAGGTGTCCCTGCCTGTGGCAGGGGGTTGGAACTGAATGATCTTAAGGTCCCTTCCAACACAAACCACTCTGGGATTCTATGACTCTCCACATAAAATATTTGAGGGACTTTAGCAGAAAACAACTGGCGGAAGGTGACGTGCACTCACCATGTCCCCAAAGAAACTGGGAGATTATTACCTCAAAGAGCAATACATTTTAAATGAGAAGTAAACATTTATCAAACCAGCATCTGAGCAACCACAGACCTCTGCCTCTCTTCTCTCCGTGCCACTGGAATCTTTTATTCAAATTACAGGAAGCCAATGAAGGTACCTGGTTTTAAAAGATTTCCCATAACCTTCAGTATTGCTCAGAGGTTTCTGCCAATAATGGCTCTGCCTCTTGCCCTCCACAGTGACTACAGCAGATACCACTGGGCAGCCTTGCTCTGTTCCGGGAGGGAGCCCAGTGCTTGACAGCATGTGGTACAGGCAGGATCAGCTTGTCCTCCCTTTTCTTCTCAAATGTGCATCAAATTCACAACCTAACGACAGCTTTTCTTTCAATCCAACCAAAAAGAGAAGTGCCCAGAGCAAATCCCTAAGCATCTAAAAAAAAAAAATAACTAAGCTGAGTTAGTGCAAACGAGGAGCCTCAGCATCACCAAAAACCATCAGCAAATTATGAATTAATTCATCCAGAGAGGAAAATTTAGTGAAAATGTATACTTGCTATACCAAAATATATTGTAAAGGGGAAATTATACTGTTTAATCTGGGCCATCCTTTGTATCTAATTGTGTCACAGAAATGGAAAATATGGTTTTAAAAGGGTGATGCACAGGACACTATGGAATACTTTCTTGTTCTTGCCTTTGATAGTCTCCAGGGTGAACATCCTCCCTGTCCCGGAAGATGAACAAGCGTTTCCTATGCTGCTGCCATCAGAAGCCCTAGTGCTCAGGTGAGACAATGAAAATCTCCTCTCCTAATGTCCAGGCAGGTTCTGCCTCCTTCCTGCATCTTACAGCAACTGCATCTAGTGGTTGCATACAACCAGCCCCACAGGTTGACTGACTGTTAAATGTATTTGATGAAAGAAAATAGAAACTAAATTATGAGAAAGGACAGAGGGTTCAGAAAATCATTAATGACCAGAAAATGAGTTTTTGACCTATCTGCAGTCATTAGTGCTTTTGTGAACCTTTCTGGCATTTGTAAAAATGCTCTGGTAGTTTGCCTCAACCATTTAGACCAATTACAGACAGCAGGGAGAAGTGCTTATAGAGAAGTTATCTTGGGGTTCATTATACTGGCATTCTACTAGAAATTTCTAATTACTGTCAGAACTTATTTGGTTGCTTTTTGACTGCATTTCATAATTGCTAACGCTTATCATATTCATAACACACAATTACCACATAAAAATGTTTCTATATATGGTACATGAAGAACATAACATTACACAAGAAGCACAACACAAAAAGCAAACACAATGAAGCAAACAAACCATATCAAATTATATGGGAAAGAGCTCGTGTCTTACCTATGTTTAAACTCTTTATTTCTTTATAGAAAGGGAACAGAAGAAAAAAGAACAAACAGTTAGCTGAAGAATAGATGGTAAAGCAAACATAGTATTTGTTTTATTTTACAAAAGGACACAGGAGAAGATATCTCTTTTCAGCACTAGCCTTTGCTTGGGTTACGGATGAAAAGCGACTGGGAGTGATAGAGTTGCAAGCTGGTTCTCTGCCCCCAACCTCCACCCCCCGTATATTTTACAGGACACTTTCTAGACCCCTGAAAGAGTTCCTCACATGGAAATATGAGTATCCTGTGGGCTAGGAGCTAGAAAAACTGGCAGTTTTCTGAATACAGAATGGGGGAGGGAGAAGCACTGGGCTCAGGATATCACCTGCCAGTTGGAGGCAACCTCTTTAATCAAAATAGTTTTCCAACAGGCTACTTCTAAACAAATTTCTGCTACAGAATATACTTTCCTCTCCTCCTAGTCCCTAGAATAATTGCTTAAAGCAAGTTTGGATGCTACTCGGTATCTATTTAAGCCTATCAAGCAAACCTGAGGGTAAAAAAAACCAACCCTTCTAAGTGAGCAGTAAGATACTGTACAATGGGCGATAAATAGCATTAAAGGATCTGTACCATCTAGACACGAAGTCAAAGGAAAAGTGTCCTTTACTTCCCGGAAGTAAATTAATACATTCCCCACACCACAGTGTTTCACTGTGTTTAAGTCATTTCCATTTAGGAACATCCAAGGAATGAAACAAAGAGGTGCATGAAAACTCCCGAGCTGCAGCACTCAATGCACAGCTCCAAACTTGCAATACCAGCGTGAAGCATGACATGCAACACTCCTGAGTCAAAATTCCTATTAGCTACTCAGAGCAGGCATCTTCATAAACGACAGTGCGAAGCAAATACGCACACTGGGATGTTCTGACTTACAAAGTTACTCAAGATTTATACTGGCTTATGTAAAACCAAAATTACACCCATTGGGAAATCTAAATAGTGATGTATTTGGTACACCCGTTGGGAAATCTAAATAGTGATGTATTTGGTATTTAATACTTATGAACATATTATTTGCAACGTTATTCAAGCTACTTGATACTAGCTGAAGACTGGTCTCATTCTTACTTATTTAGCTCAAATTGTCAACCTCTTACGCATGTAACTTATATAGATTTTAAGTTTACTTCTGAATCATGACTGCTGCTATAGATGATGTTTGCTGGAAGGGACCTTAATTCCCTTTAGAGGATCAGGGGACAAAAGATACCACTGCAAATGCTAAAAATCTGTGTGTCAAGCTATTTGCAGCTGTCCAATAGCACTCAAAACGCAATGGCTTTATTGTTCATTGCTAATAGCTGCAACAGAAGCTAAAGAAATTATGCTATGGAAAGCAGACCTTCCTAAAAGTAGAGAGAAAGTGGACAAAAGCGGATTAAGAAGTCCATCTTCTGTTTCTTTACAGATGTTCTGATTTTCCCTCACACATGCTGAAAAGCCCAAGTTCTTGAAAAGCCCAACAAACACTTTACTGTTTGTTGTAAACTTGGAGACAACATTTCCAAGTATCAGGTGGCCTGGGAAACTCTCTGGCTGATATTAGCAAGTGAGGTGCATGTAAAAGCCTTACATTAATTATCCAAATTTGAAACTGTTTCTCTTCACCTATAAAGCTGTGATCCTATTTACTGGAAAGCTAAAATGAACTGAACAAATTAGAAACAAAAAAAATCAGCATTATATACCTTATAATGCACAGCTACAGTGTACGTTGAAATAAATATTTATAACTGGTCGCACATCCATACCAGCTCCCTCCTGTGGTTTATACTGAGCTGCCAGCAGAAAGCACGCCATGATCTATGACTTTTTGGAGTTTCAAATCTAATGAGGCAGCCTGATGGTATATGAGGTAGGTGTCAGAGAGTGATTTCAGGGTAGAATTGGCCTGAATTGGAACTCTTTTGTTGTATAAAATCAGAATTCACAATAGTGACATCAACAGAATGACATGAATGGAAGAGAGGTGTAGAATAGAGCTAGGCCTCCTATTCTCTCACTGTCCAATCATTTTGCACTTTCTCCCACTAATTAAAAACTAAAAGTACAGTGGAAGAGAGGAACTGGTTATGGCCATATCATTAGAAAAAGGCTAATGACCTAAATTTACTCTATGGACTTTGCAGCTGTATCCAATTTACAAAAGAATTAACTGTATTGCCTGAGTGGGCTGCAGAAGTATCAGGAAACAGCCAGTATAAGCTATTTTTTTCTCATTTTTCTGCAAATACTCAATAGTGCTGTAACTATAAGGTCCAGTTACATGAGTTACAGTTTGAAGCAGTAGCTCTTGCCTCTCCTGTAAGAATGAAGAAAGGAGATGGAACAGAAATGGGTGAAGTGGTACACTCTATGCTCATGCCTTCCCTATTAAGTGACCAAATCTGAATGCTGGGGAGGGGGCGCAGGATGGGGGGACAGAGGTTCAATCTTAAAAGGAGTTCTGATGATGAAAGTGACTCTGTATGTCAATCTTAACTGCACTAGGCAATGTACAGAAATAGACTCACAAGCATGGGAAAGCAGTGGGAAAGTGGCTGTCAAAACCATTGACAAGAAAACCTTCCTGCTAACCTTGTAAATCTGTTTGAATTTGCTTATCTCTGTGGCTCAATACCTAAGGGCAGTCAGTTCTGCAGTTTTCAAACAAAACTAAATGATGCATAGTACTGAGGGGAGATTGTATCAAATGATCACCAACAAGAAAGAAGAACATGGTTTGTTCTTTTTGTACAAGCCTGTTTGTCCTTTCCTCTAACTTCTCTATAGTTATTGCTCTGATAAACTACAGACTTTGAACTATGCATTTCTGTGCCCCATTTCTCCACTGGAATTTAAATAGGTTGAAAGTGACAATGTTTTACAAAATTATAAAAAGTAATGGCAAAGGCTGGTTTGAGCACAGGCTACAGAAATGAAGCAATAAGGTTAACACCTTACCTCAGCTCCAATATACTAGTAACATTCCTGGATGGGAAGATACGCCGAATATAGTTAAAATCTCCAACAAAGAGACTTCCATCAATACCCACTGCCAGTGCTACAGGGGCCAAAAGCTTATTTCCTTCTGCTAGACCATTGCAGCTGGGACAGGATATGCTTCTTCGGCGCCCATTCCCCATAATGCTGGTTATCACAGCTGGCTGCTGAGTTAGAAACTGATTTTCTCCATTGCCTTTGTGCAATATACCTAATAACAAAGAGGAGAAGAAGTGGTTATTACTGTCATTCACTGCAGGGGACTTCAGGTAGTTCTCTTTTCAATAGCTGCTGTTAAGGACTGTACACTGAAATGACTGCAGCATTTGCTTCTTCAATGGTGCAAAAAGAGTGGAAGGGGTTTCCGATAGTAAAAATAAAGGTTTAATGAAGATGCTAAAACCCACACATGTACACAACCACAGCCCCAGACATAAACCCACAGTCCTTTGGTATTCATTATGAAAGAAAACACTGCCATACAATTCTCTGGCCTGTCACAATGGTTTAGATTGTTTTATTAACTGGGAAGTGAGAAGGCAAACAGTGGATGTGTTCCTTATTTGTGTCCCTGGATTCTCTCACTCCACTTTCCTTTGTTACATTCTGTCTGGAATTTCATGCCAACCTTACTGTTCCCTTTCCACTTCTCAGTCTTTCACACTTTTTTCATGGCAAATGAGAAGTGAGAAATGGAGGCACGGAAGAAAATGAAAGCACAGCAAATGGAAAGAGAGGAGAAAGATGAAACTCCTGGAAGGGCTGCTAAGGATCAACAAGGGAAGCTAGTGGTAAGGATCTTTAGTAGGCTTGAAGAAGCGCTTAAAGATGGGTTTTCTTCTCAAAATATTAGTTCAAAAAGCAGTCCCCTGCTCCCAGAGGAGAGTGGATCCTCTGCAGTGACCATTTTCCATGCCATCAAAGACTGTAGAAACCTAACCAAAAAATTTTAGCCTCCGGTTCTCTTGGAAATCATAGCATCATAGCATAAACCAGGTTGGAAAAGACCTTTAAGATCATCAAGTCCAACCCAGGACTGCCAAGCCCACCACAAAACCATGTCACTGAGGGAATAAGATGCTTTAATGTTTTCTACATTAACCTGGCATTCTGAAATCACCGTTCTTTGGATTTCTTCTGTTGCGTGCCTCAAAGTCTCGTCAATTTAGTTGTGTGATGTGGGGTTGTAAGCAATTGTAACAAGTTTCACTCTCTGCAACTTCATTCTGAAGTTGTGCTGCCAGAGGCAGTTGTATGCAGTTGTATGATGCTAATGTAACTGGGACCCTGCTGGTGACAACAGTGAATATCATGTACTATCCAAATGATTATCATCTCTACAGCATCTGACTGCTCCACAACACCTGAAGTGTGTGCAAAATCTTGCCTATTCTGAATACTACTTTATGCCTATTCTGAATACTACTTTAGGTTTCTTGAGTAACAATATCCTTTGCAATTGGTTAATGCTGGGATCAGCAGGAAGGCTGTAGAAAACACTTCACAGGATCAAATGAAATGCATGCTAAGCATTCAGCTCCCTAAGGTATTTCAAGTAAAATATGAAGACCAGGAACATTCAGCTTAGGATATGTAAAGACAAAGAAAAGGGAGGAAAAACCAAACAGGTGACAAAGGAGAAGGACAAATGAGACTCAGTATCTTATCACAGACTCGTACTCCCTCTAAGCCCCATCTCAGATTAGAGGGAAAAAGGTCAAATGGAACCAGAATGGGTATGGTTGTTATCAGAAAAACAGGGAAGGAAGACAGAAGGACATTACGAGGGAATACATGAACAACAGAATAGAGGATAAAGGACTTGCTGTGCAGAACAGTAAAACATTTGTTGAAAGTCTACAAAAACTTTCTGACAACTGAAACGTGTGCATGCTTTCCTGAGCCAAAGGTGGAACAAAAACACTGGAGAAATTGCTTTTTCAAGTGTAAATATAAAGCAAATAAAAAGGGTTCACAAAACTCCATACAGCACAGAAAACACGGAATTAACTAACTCACCACTCTTGACATTAAGTACATGATGTTTATCCAAAGACCATCCTCCTAAATTTGAAGGATCTAGTTCAAAGCCTTGCAGCAGTGCTGTCCTCTTCTCCCATAAAATGAGACTGGGGCAAGTCTCATATTCAAACCCCACAGAAACTGAAATAAAATAAAAACTAATATACTTGCTGAACAAACACTGAATTAAATGTCCAGAGCACATTCAAATCATTCAGCATTCCATCTCCCCAGCCCCTCAAGATGGAGTGATTATATTCCTCTCTTTTATTCTACAATATTAAATTCAGATCTTTGACTAGACACAAATTTGAAACTTCATTCATATGTACTCTGCAGGGATCTGATCACTTCTCTTTGAATAGCTGGCGGTGAGAAGTGAGAGTTTGGTGAGAGTGAGAAATACGGGGTTTAAAATATCATAAAATTATTCTATCAGATCACAGATGAGATCAAAGTCTTCATTTGCCATGTGTTCACAGGATTTATTTAGTGCGTTCACCTCACAGACCATATACCAAGGAGCAGTGAAAAGTTTGGGTGCTTTTAAGCACATAGGCACTGCAAGCATTACTCAGGAAAGCAATATCCTATGCAACAATGTAAGAAAAGCTACAGCAAAGACGATTTTAGAAAATATAGAAAAGAAATCAGAGTTTGAAATCGGTTTTTCTTTTCACACTGGCACAGCTCTGATGCCTCTTTTTAGCACTGCTGTATCAAAAGGGTTCTGATATGAAAATGAAAACTTAAAATATGATGATCACTCTCCCTCCCCCCCCCACTAGAACCAAGTGAACTAAAGCCAGCTATAGAATTACAAGACTGAGCAGCATTAGAAAAGGACCGTTTTCATTTCAAATGTATTGCACCACAAGAGGCTATAATAACAGCATGCATAAAAACCCAAATGCACTGAAGAATGCCAGACAGCCCAGCAGGATGTTCATTTGTTAACTGAAAGAAAATAAACACGTAGTGATGGACTAGGTTTCACCTAAGTTCCTGTGGCCAGTTTTTCCCATGTCTGGCTTAAACCTTGTAAGTCAGCTACCGATCAGGAAACACAGGCATGTTGATGGAGTTTAGACCCTCTGAATGTGATCTTTAATGTGTAAAAGAAACATAATACAAAGATAGATTGTGTCAGGAAGACAAGAAATGTCTTTGCTGTATTTGCTTCCCCATAAGAAATCTCTGCAGTTTTCTTACTGAGAATTACAGGTCTTACTTGAAAAGTTTTGGAGCTTGTATATGCTGACTTACCTACAGCATCTGACAACCCATAAACCTTCTGACCATACGCGTCTGTTTTGTCCCAGATAAATGTATATGCCAAGTTGGGAGACGCCTGAAATGATTTTTGAAACAAATGCCCTTCTACTGCTACCATCAAATGAACTTTGATTAGATTCAGTGGCACAAGTGACTGAGTCATGGTGATCTTAAGTAAGGATTTGTATCCAGCAGTACGGGAACTCAGGTAGCTGAGCTTTATGCTAGAGCCAGGGATCTCAATTTCTTCATGAAGAACCTGAACAGGAAAAAGATCAAACATTTCACATTAGCGCTTTGTTATTTTTTTTAATAATGTCCCCTTGCCTATTCTTATGGACTTACAGCTTTCTGATATTGGGAATTGCGGTCCTCAACTGACATTTCTGGAGAAGTAACTCTTTGGTATCTGTGTACACTTTCTAAGAGCCCAGTGCTGGCACAAGCGCAAATAAGTACAAGTACTTTTACTGCAAGTTGTATTTAAGGGGAACATAAGAAATAGTCACAGGAAGCAGCAGCTTTCACTAACAGCATAAAGTAAAGACTAACTAAAGTAGTGAAACGATAGCATTGGTAGAGTTTTCCTTTGCCCTAAATAGCCTGTAGTTAGCACCACACACTTTACATAATTCTCTTGAAACACCTAAGCTGTCAACTGAAATACAGAGATGCACCTGATATATTGTTTGATAATGAGAAGGTGCATGGTAGTCAAAGATAAACGTGTCTGGGTGACATAAACTTAGGAAATCTCCTGCAGACCTCATTGGAAAACCCGGTATCTGTCAAAATGAATGCAGCTCACAATTCCAGGGGAAAAATGGTGCCTCTGCAGCAAGTGCTCAGTTCAGTACTAGCACCTCACCACTGATTTCCACATTCTTTTCACTCACACTGTTCTTACCTGGGTTTCTGGTACAATGGGATTCCGGCCTGGAGCATCACTGAAGAAAGTTGAAAGTGGTGATGAAATGATGAGTGGGTCAGGACGGACAAAACCACTTAGATCACAGCTGGGAATGGAGTTCTCCTCTGTCTTCATGGCAAGCGTGTCCATGGCATAGAAGCTATTCCATGGCAACCATACTGTCCTTTCCTGACTCATAAATGGAGCCCGTTCAAAGTGCAAGGTTAGGGATGCTCCACCATTTGCCACCAAGTCAAACCTAGAAAAATGTGGGCTTTAGAAGTGACAAGACTGAATAATTCCAGTAACAGATTTCCTGGCTAATGAAAGAGGTATATCAGTATACCTACAGCAATAGGTTTATGTCCTGGCTTTGGCTGGGATAGAGTTTGTTTTATCCCTAGTGGCTGGTATAGTGCTGTGTTTTTGCTTTAGGACAAGTTGATCATGAGGGGATGTTTTAGTTGTTGCTGAGCACTGCTTACACTAAGAAGGACTCTTCAGCTTCTTGTAGTGACCTGCCAGCAAGGATGCCGAGGGCGCATGGAGGGGACACAGCTGGGACAGCTGACCCAAGGGATGTCCTGTGCCATAGGACATCCTGCTCAGCAGATAAACTGCAGGGAAGGCTTGGCCAGGCCACTGCCTGGGCATCGATCGGCGTGGGGTCGGCAGCTGCTTTGCACTTGCATCACTTGGGTTTTAGTTATCTCTTTTTATTTTGTTATTTTCCTTTCATTACAATTATTAGCACTATTATGTTACTGTTATTATTAGATTTTATTTCAATTATTAAACTGTTCTTATCTCAATCCATGAGTTTTCTTGCTTTTACCCTTCTGATTCTCTCCCCTGTCCCACCAGGGTGGCTGCATGGGGCTGAGCTGGTGGCTGGGCTTAAACCACAACCGCATTTTTTCAGTATTATGCTTCAAATGATCAGTAATGGCATGTGAACCTCTGGCCACTGAACAACTGAAATCCAGCCAAAACAAGCAATGATTTGAAGTTACCTGGACAACCCTTGTCCCTATGTATTATAAACTCTACATTAAATATATAAAAAATACCCAACAAACAAATCACCCCATTTATTACCACAAGTCACCTTTATTTATAGAATCAGCAGAGAAGCCAAGTTCATATGGCACTGGGCACTGAATTAGCCCTTTTCTAAGAGATGCTGTCCATTAAGTACAGAACGGGACATGTGGCAGTAAGAGAATAGTAATGAAAAGCTTTGCTGTTTGTATTCTACAAATCAGGTAACAATTCCTGTGCCCAGGACAATTGATCTCAGTTTTCAGAGAGATGAGGTATTTACACCCACCCCTACATAACCAGAGCAGTAATATGTAGCTGCGCAGGCATTTTGAAATCTGGCCTGAGTAAAATACTTCCAGGTTGTTCTGACAACAGAAGTAGATATCAGTCGTTTCATGGCAACATGACAAATGACTCCATGATTTATATAACCTATTCAGATTTAAATACAGTTCAGTTCAGCATTTACTGTAGCATGAAACCACTGAAGTCAAGCACAGTATGCTTTTATTATAACAGAATAATATTCTGGGAAATATGGAAATTAAACACTCCCTATAGTTCATTTGACTCAATTATTTCAATTCAATTGTTTGCATGCAAGATGAAGATAAAATGGCAAATGTTTACAATGCACGTGTCACAGAGAAACTGGTTTAGTTACCATAGCCAGGAAACTAGATAAACCCCGACAGTCTGATTTGTGTTTATCTGAATTTGTGTGCATTTCAAATCAGCTGATACAAGGGGGAAAAAGCACTTTTTTGCACAGCAGGAAATTGTCTAAATATATTCAATTAGAATCTTTTGATTACATTCTACCCTGAAGAAGCTCAAAAGATAGTGGATCTTCAAAAGGGAAGAGAGTCAGAAGGGAACTCTTAACAAAATATACTCTTCTATAATGATACTTTTTTTTCCCTAGCAGGGTTTGCCTGCCTTGCATTTTAAAATGCAGTATTTCTGATCTCAGCTGGATATTACTGTAGTCCACAAATGTTTTCATGGATACAAAGCAATTTATTGGAAAGGAGTGTGCCTGCTAAGACGTCATTATCAGAAGTCAGCCCTTGCATATCTACTCGCAGTTAGCATTCAAAGTGCCATGTGAAAAATTACTTTTGTGTTTACTTAATAGTTCTTTGCCCTGGGAGGAATGCGATGCATGGTACCACATGGTTCCATTAGATCATACCATCTGTTAATCAGCAAAGACACTATCTGAAATAGAGACACAATGAAGCAAGCAAACTCACGTGCCATCCTGACGAGTGATGGTATAGCCATACTTTGGATACTTGACAAATGACACGTTGACCCCAACTAGAGGCGTTCCATCTGTAGTCACCACTTGGCCTCTTATGAGAGACACGAGACTGAAGAAGAAAGATAATTAAAGGTATTAAAGTTAGTTACGAAAGTTACGTGGCTTATAAACTGAGTAGTGGAACATTTGTGCCTCATTTACTCTAAATCCGAAGATTTTTAGAAGATACTGAAGATGTTGGCCCAGTGTCATCTATATACTTATATTTATACTGCTGACCTATGCAGTGAGGTCTGTGTATACAGAATGGGAGTTGGTGCCTTGTCTAACAAGGCTTTGTTTCACTGTCTAAGGAGGCTTTGCAGAGTAGAAAGCTGTCTCATATTCAGCAATGTCAGAACTGTGACCTTGAAGTCCCACTGAAACAATACTTGGGCACTTCTCAAAAACCTCCCTGGGTACAACAGAGTGTCTGTGGATGCCTCATACACTAGGCGAATACAGTGTAATGTCATACCTCTTTTATACAACCAGTTTTCCAAACCGAGGTTCATATTCCTTCATCTTAGGGTGTGACTGATGTTTGTATACTGCATTTGGTCCTGATCTGCAACCTTTACTTTTCAACTTTGTCAGCAGGTGAAAGGACTTTAAGGCCAGAGTTTTCTTAGCCAACAGGTTAAGCAGCTTTGCTTAACCTAATGGAGAAGAAGAGGGGTCATTCACATGTGAGCCACAGTCAGTCTGTTCTCTTTTGAGAGTACTCTGCTGCATCTAAGAACAGTGGGCAGAAATCGCTGCTGCCCACCTGGTTGCCTCCTCAGCCTCCGAGCACTGGAAACAGCAAGTCCCACTGCTCCCTGCTGCACTGCTCTCCTGCATGGCCAGTCTGTTCCTGCCCCTCTCCTCTCCCAGCTGGAGAGGAGTCTCCATGCCCCAGCTCCTTTCCCTTCCACATTCCCTGTACCCTGGGAGAAGCAGATTGGTGAGTGGGGAAAGCTGCATGGTCAAAGGGAGATGGAAAAGACATCCTTGTAGATGTACGTCTCCTCTAGATGGTTTCCTTTTCTATATGGAAAACATGAAAAAAGGAGAAAGCAATCTGGGGAAACAGGGAGAGAGTTAAATCCTGCTGTAATCCATAATCTATAGGATCAAAAATGAGGCAGAAAAGCCCCATTTTTGAACAGACTGTGCTGGAGGGACTGGAGCTGCCCCTAAGTCTTTGCAGCTCCATGCACACCAACAGGCATAGCACCCTGACACCCAGCATCCTGATACCCAGCATCCTGACACCCAATCTGAGCTGCAGGACATGGGGATCAAACTGAGCTGCTTGCCTGAAACCTGGCACAATTCAGTTCAATTCCGGCATGGCTCTAAGCAGATGGCATCAGAGCACATCTATTTGCACTAGTTTAAACATGCCAAGTGCAAGGTCCTACACCTGGGGCGGAGCAATCCCAGGCACAGCTACAGGTTGGGCAGAGAAGAGATTCAGAGCAGCCCAAGGAGAAGGACTTGGGGGTGTTGGTTGATGAGAAAATGAACATGAGCCGGCTTCAGTGTGCGCTTGCAGCCCAGAAACCAACCGTATCCTGGGCTGCATCCAAAGGAGCGTGACCAGCAGGTCCAAAGAGGTGATCCTGCCCCTCTACTCTGCTCTTGTGAGACCTCACCTGGAGCATTGTGTGCAGTTCTGGTGTCCTCAACATAAAAAGGACATGGAACTGTTGGAACAAGTCCAGGGGAGGGCCAGGAGGATGATCAGGGGACTGGAGCACCTCCTGTATGAAGACAGGCTGAGAAAGTTGGGGCTGTTCAGCCTGGAGAAGAGAAGGCTGCATGGAGACCTCATAGCAGCCTTCCAGTATCTGAAGGGGGCCTATAGGGATGCTGGGGAGGGACTCTTCATTAGGGACTGTAGTGATAGGACAAGGGGTAACGGGTTAAAACTGAAACAGGGGAAGTTTAGATTGGATCTAAGGAGGAAATTCTTTACTGTAAGGGTAGTGAGGCACTGGAATGGGTTGCCCAGGGAGGTTGTGAATGCTCCATCCCTGGCAGTGTTCAAGGCCAGGTTGGACGAGGCCTTGGGTGACGTGGTTTAGTGTGAGGTGTCCCTGCCCATGTCAGGGGGTTGGAACTTAATGATCTTAAGGTCCTTTCCAACCCTAACTATTCTATGATTCTATGAATATCAGGGATTGTTTTCAGGTCTTTTCTATTAACTCTGAGATGTTCAAGGTACTTGATGTAAATTTCTAACTGTATTAACTGCCAATTCAACCACTACTTCCTTCCATTTTTATTCCAAACACGGTATAATATGTTCTTCAATATTACATAAAAGAAATTAATGAAAATTAACCATTTCTGTTACTTTGGTTTCAGAACTTTCAATCATTACTTGACCCTTCAGGTCAAATTCTAATTGCAAAATCAACATTTCATAACAGAATATGGAATTTAATAGAAGCTGCCCAAGATGGCATTATTGTTCTTGCTGGAATTATTTTGTGTTACAAACATACAGAAATAGCTGTAGGAAGATAGTCACTCAAGCTTCTATAGGGGAACAGTACAGAAAGCAGATAAAGGAAGAAATCATCATATGGTAGAAGAAAACTAATAATGTTCATGACTTAATTTTTTCTACCTTCAGTTTTAATACTTCAGGAAATAATTTGAATAAGAACATTGTGGCTAATACTTTTCATTTCTAAAACACCAACATATGGGACACAATAGAGATGAAAATTTGTAGCTTAAATCTGGATTTATAAGAAGTAGTATGTTGACTGATAGTCACAGAGAGGACAACTTTCATTTTGCAATCTTTCAAATATCTTTAAAATTGACAAAATAGGTGATTCTTGCAATCAACGCATTTTGTTATTTACTGCTTTAGCAGAGTAGGAAATAACTTTCTTTTTCTTATGCTAGTACTGGAAAAAATCATAACCACTATTTTGTCCCGGTTTGAATGAGAGGTTGAGCTAAGAAAAGAGAGAAGGCATTATCTGTCCTGTTAGCTATTCTTGAGACTGTGGCAGCTTCAATAAATGTGAAACTTGGAATCTAACCCTGTGGCACTTTTACAAAGTCAAAAATCTTAGTTTTAAAACCTTCAGTTTGACACTTTGTATTAGATTTGCCTAAAATTGGTACCAAAAATAACAGCTGAGCTGTAGATTTCTCAAAAGCACCTTCACGACTTAGAGGTTAAGGCCAATTTAAAAATGTCATTAATATGCCATTTGCAAAGATGTGTTAAAACACACGACACACTTCAGATGAATAAAACAGAACTAAAACTCCTGCCACCAGCAACCCTAGAAAAGATACTTAACATAAAGCTAAAATTTAGAATGAGATTTTTTCAAAGAGCCTCAGGATTGAAGTCCCCAGCACCCATTTAGTCTAGGGCTCTAATTCATACTGTTTAGAAGACTCCAACCTCTACCCATGCCTACACAGCTTGATTATTTCTAATACAGTTTCTAGTATTTCTTGGGTGGCATAAGAACATCCGCATGTCACGATACTCCTCTAGAAATCTGGAAGGATAATCACCTGCTTTTGTACAATACTTCAAGCTGTAGGAATGAAGCGCTGGACCATGTTAGCAACACAACTAAACATTCTAGATGATAGCGCAATACAGATACAGGGAATACTCATTTTCATTCTGGGTGGCTTAATGAGACAGCGGCTCAAGCACTCATTACATACAGTATGGCACAGGAAACTGCCTGCTCCTCTTAACTCCAGGAAATTTTGGTGATCATAACACATAGAGAGCAGCAGGCACCAACCAGCCTATGGACTGGATGTCTTTTATGCTGTAGCCTGGATTCCTTTTTGAACAATTGCTCAGCCCATGAATGAGTAAGCTTCACTCTCGCCTTGCTTTCTTTCTCATGTAACACTGCAAAATATTGCAGCAATTCCCTCATCTTATTTTTACAGAGCTGATGAGAAAAAAAAAAAAATCACAACAAATTAGATGAAACCAGAGCAATTTAACAATTTCCTATTATTTTGCCAAACTCCATGTGTGCATGGAGTATTTTATAGAATAGAATAAAGTCTATATTACATAAAGTAGGATCCAACAGGGATTTTCTGACAGAATATGGAAATCATTTGAACATACAATGGGGACCTGCCTGGTGCATCCAGAAATGTTATGATCCTCATTTTACAGACAAATATTTAGTGGCTTGCTCTGCCTCACCCAGTGAGCCTATAATGAAATCCTGACTGAAAAAAGAGTTTCCTGTAATGAAGTCCAATATTTTGGGCACTATCTCAAATGAAGTTATTTCTCCAGTTTTAACCTTGGCAATATGAACATAATTAACATATTCATCAACTTCTTAGCATCTTTCCATGGAGATATATTTAAATAATATTGACAAATAGGAACACCCCTTTTCTTGAAGCATACAATGGCATCAAACATCAATTAATGATGTGCTGGCTTTTACAATCATTATAAACATACAATTAATAATAAGAACAAACACAGGAAAAGAAAACAAAGAATAAAATGAAAACCTAGTGAGATGCATTGATGATGCAAGTAAAACAGATTTATATACGGAATACATAATCAAATCCCCCCTAAGTTAATGTATCTTTAGAATAATTTGAAATGTTATTCCATTATTGAAACTTGTGTTAAGGGCAGTAAATAAAATGCAATCTCTAATTGGAAACTAGTTTACATTTTCCCTTGTTCTAGATTGCAGTCTTCATAAAATATTAAACTCAGAAGCTCCTGCCTAGTGGAAGGAATCTTTTTCTAGGGGTTTCCAATATGTTAAAATGCTAATAAAACTCAGTGCTATAAAATAAAGGTCACACCACAAATTGCAAGACCGTGCCCTCAGTGGGAATGATGCGTCAGATGCAAACACATGAAGCATCTGAAAGCAACATCTCATGTTTAAATATGAATAAAGTGTCTGGGAGGAATTTTTCCAAACAATGCAACTGCACAGACACAGCATCATATTTTATAGCTGCTACCTGCTGTTGAAGGGATTTTCTCCTGGGATGATGTGAGTGCTGTCCTTCCCCACTAAAAGCTTGATCCGATCGTAGAATGACTTCACAGCTGGGGAACCTGAATGGCTCTGTTGTATGATGTCAAGGGGATCACGTGAACCACGGCACAGCAGGCTATTTTGACAAGTAGACTGGAGGCAGCAATCTGGGTCCAGGCAGTCAACCAAGCCATCTGAAAGGTAAGAGTCATCTGGAGTCAGCCAGCTGCACTGTGCTATCAAGTAATAGCATCTAATGGACATCTTAAGGAACTGGAAAAACCTTAATGCTTACACTCCATAACATCCCTATGCCATAAAACTGGTGATTGAACCAACGAGGATGAGGCTGTCCCAAGAACACTGGTTAAACACCATTACTGCGACAACTAATTCAAACCAGTGTTAGGTGAGAATTAATCCCAAAGAAATCTCTTAAGAGTTGAAACTGGGAAAAAAAGAATAGTGGCAGAAGTTCAGGAATTTTTTGGTTATTTTTTTATTTGTTTGGTTGTATTTGTTCTGTTTTTTTAAAGCTTTCCAACTGTTTGTTTTACAAAGGTTTTAGATTTCCTTACTGCACTTTAAGATTCTTGAGAATTATGTTGTTTAATTTCATTTGCTCAGTCTGGGGAGATAAGGGAAGGAGACAGGAGTGAGAGAGTAAGTTGTCATTACCCAAGTAAGATACAAACTACATTGTACCCATTTGGGCAATAGAGAAGTGCTGCTGGAACTCCCACCTCCCACAGATATCTGATTCAGAACTTGTTTGCATGCTTTAGTCAGGAAGGATCACTCACAGAGCTGGTGGGTTCAGTCATCACATTACATGTTAGGTTGTCCATCAAGAATATGTCTTAGGAAGTATTTTTAAGAAAAATTAGAATTTAAACGCCAGAAATTAAAATGGAATCCTCATCAGGGAGATTGATCTGTACACTGAGATAAATCACAACTGACTATTTTTAGCGCATACCGTAACCACTTCTAGCATCATACTTTCCACTGGCATTATCATTTAACTGAAATATGTTCTCTCAATGGAGCTCTACTGTAATTTAGAGATTAATAGCCATTTACTTTAAAATATTACCCTCTAACAATTCAGAAACATTTATTCATCTACTCTGGCAAGAATCAGGCATCCAATCTGCAATCTACTTAGGTCTGTAAACTTTCAGACTCCCCAGGACATATTAATCTGATTTTTGAGTACAAATACGGCCTGGGCACCTACTGAAGACCATGCACAAGAGAGAACATTCCAGCAGGTTAGCTGACAAAATTACTCCAGAGTACGATCATGATTCATGTATTCTAAAGCTTTTCAAATGCACAACAGACCAGCACTACCCTACACAGTGGTAACTGGAAAAACAACAGCAAAAGAAAAACCCAAACCTATAAAAAGGTTTCTTATTTTACAATCAGCCTGGTATTTCCAATGGCCCATGTGTGCCTGAAATGACTGTTTCTGATTTAAAACCAAAATTGCCAAGGTTTCCTGACAATGTTTCATTCAGCCCTCTAAGGAAATTTAAGTTAGACAAACTACCTTGTTGCAAGAGCTATACCTTGCTGTAAGGTCAGTCGCCGGCTCACATTAAAAGCTGCATTCATCTTGAAATCCTTTCCAGTGTGGTGGTAGGAATTTTCGTTCTTGCTACAGTCCTCTTCCCACCCGCTTTATATAATCATTCTAAGGGCACCATTAGCTTCAGATTATAACTCAAGGCAGTTTTCCTATTAAGCTCTGAGAACTTTTGCTCCGCATCCTGCTTTCTCTCTCAGTTTGTGACACCTCCACAGCCATGAACTTTAAGCTGACCACTGTTCAGTCTGCTCAGTTCTTTCATTCATATGACCACCAGTCAACAGAATCCTACCAACACATCAGAAATAACAGAAGCAAAACACAGCATATAAATTACTGCCTTTGATAAATTTACATTTACCTGTTCAAGCTGCACCATATTTTTGCTATACCTGTTATTAGAGGTGAGCATATGTTATGTCTGTAATGACCTCATCAGGCAGCAGATTATGGGATGCTGCAACTGAGCACTTCTGATGGCACCATGAACTTTCAATTGGCATATCAATCTCTCAGCGTCCTGTCAGTCATGCGAATCACATCTTGATGCTCGCAAGCCCCTTTGGATATAGTCTGACATTGCAATCTTCAGTAAATTACCCTGTCACTGCCAATCTCACCGTTATCTCACAAACAATCAAGCAGGCAATCAAACTGCTCTGAATTGCTAGTTCAGGACCTGGGAGGCTAGAAACATCTCCATTCAATACCAGGGAGAAACCTGTGTATGATTCCTTTCATGTAGGAAGGGTTTTATGCAGTATGTGCATTCAGACTTGCACACTTTCAGATGCTCACAAGAATATTTTGAAAAGACAGGAATATACCTTAACATAAATATGCACCATTCACTTGTTGGAAACATTATTACTTATATGGCTATTTTCTCCTGTACTAATTTATTCCCAGATGGCAGGATTCAGCGTTAGGATATTTTTACCTTATGCCAACCAGCTGATCCAGCTTGTTGCAACAACAGACCCGATGTATGGATCTGTTCAGCACAGGCAGCCACAACCTGGGCACTGCTGTTGAGTGTCACAGGCTTACACACTGCTACTCTATTTGCATTCAGAGTTGCACTGCTGCTATTACTTACTTCGTTGCTCCAAAAGCTCTGACTCTATGTATGAAAGAGTATTGATTGCTGTCAGAATGTATTTGTTTCTAGGTCATCTTTGCCTAATTTGCTATCCAGAGGCATTATCTCAGAATGGCTGAGGTTGGCAGGAACCTCTGGAGCTTTTGTGGTCCAACCATCCTGCTCAAGCCAGGCTATCAAAAGCTGACTGTTGAAAACTATGCTTGGACAGTTTTTGAATATCTCAAGGATGGAGACTCCACACCTCTCTGGGCACCCAGCTCCAGTGCTCAGTATTCCTAAGGATAAAGAAGCATTTCTCAGCATACACTTGTGCCAGGCATTGTTCCTCCCCAGGTGCAGGGCTTTACATTTCATGAGATTCCTAACAGCTCATTTCTGCAGCTGTATAGCACCATTACATATGAAGCAAATTCTTACAGAATCATTTAGTTGCATTAGAATCAGTTGATTAAAACCAGGGCTAGAAAAAAAAATCCCTACCTTCTGTAAGAGAAAACTGCATGGATTTTAATTAGAATTCAGTACTTTGTTTTTTAATACATACTTCAGAGCTTGTCATCTTCCAGATCTCCTCAGGTACACTGAATTATTTATCTGGCTAATTCAATGACAAAACCCTCACCAGTAGCCTCACTGAGATATTGCTCCTTTTCACAGCATACTCATCCGAGTTTTAAGTCGCCAGTTAGTAGCTTTCTAAAACTCTCTATACTAAAGGAAAGAGACTGTAGGAGGAATTAAGGTGATGCTCAACCTCCTTCAACAATCTGAAACCAGAGGAAGTCCTGACTTGGCTTTAACTGAGAAGAAAAAATAGGAACTTTTGATCTGATTTCAACTGGCAGCACAGGATCAGCTCTCCACTGCTGCTTGTGGTTTCCTGAATTCCCAAATCTTTTCAGGAACAAAGCAAGTGACATGGTATTCCTCTTGAAGACATCACTTCTGCTAGTGGGTGCATACATTTCCTCCCTTTCTGAAAACTGAACAAGCATTTTCGCAGACTTACTTTACAGCAAGAAGAAAATTTTCAACTATTATATTTAAGTAGAATAATGTACTCATGTATGCCGTATTTCACAAGGGCCTTAAACTGTGTTCGTCCTGAACATCATGACAATGCCTAAAAAACTCTGAGCAGGAACAGAGATGTATTTTTTGCTAATGTATTTAGAACCTCTCATCATCAGTTGTCTTTCACCACTGGATAGATTTCTTGTCACATTCAGGGGACTGGATTCCAGGATAGTCTGGGTTGGAAGGGACCTTAAAGAACACCTAGTTCCAGCCCCGCCTTGTTCCTAGAAGAAAGCTCCGGAGCCCCTGCTCAGCAGAGGGCATCCTTACACTTCACCAGCTTCAGGAGCAGGGGACTCGCAGAGTGTAATTCCTGGAAATTTTTCTTTTTCCAGTAAACATTTCAGACTGATGATTAAAATGGAGGGGGGGAAGAGCAGCTATTACAAACCCTGAGGGCAAAAGGCCCTTTGATCACTCTCAGGGCAAATTAGTTAATTTATCATGATCCAATTTTAATTATGTGTAGTATTAATATACCCAAGGTGAAAGAATTTGAGATGCTCTATCAGATTATCAAAAGAGTAGGCTTTCTCTGTGCCAACACAGAAAGATTTTAATAGAACTCTAGAGCTGCACGCAGAACTGTTTCCACAGACAGGCTATTCCACAGCCCAGGATATCTTATTACCAGGAAGTTTTACCTAATATTTAACCCGAATTTTCACTTTTGTAACCTGATCTAATTGTTCCTCAATGAGCCAGACTGGGAAGCCTCTCTGTGAACTGTCAGGATATCCAAATTATACCACTGGCTCTTAAAATGAGCTGTGAGCACAGCAGAGTATTTCTGGAACCATTAAACCTAAACCAAAGCTGCCTTTCAGGAAAGGCTGGATTGTAAATCCAGAACTGTGGTTAAATAGGATAAACCTGGCTTACGTGTAACCTGAGTGTGCCTCTGAATGCCCCCAAAACTCCCCAGTGAGGTTTTAAAGTACCCTGGCACATGACATTGGTAAGCAACAGCTTCATTTCCCTTGCCCACTCAGGATCCCTGTGCTGCCCTGAGCTCTGGCAGTTGGGAAACCCCTCATCCCTAAGAGCACCAGCTGGAAATGACTACTGAAGGTGTAGCTCCAGCTACACGCTCAGAGTGGTGGTACACAGCTTGTGAATACTAGCGGACAACTGATGTTGGACAGAGCCTTGGCGACATGATCCAGGGTGAGGCATCCATGCCCATGGCAGTGAGGTTGGAACTGGATGATCTTAAGGTCCTTTCCAACCCAAACCATTCCACAATTCTATGCTCCACATATGGCTTAGAGCAGAGCTGACCTGGAGGGCTCCACGACGAGAACAATCATGACAAAACTCTTTGTTCAGTTCTAGTGCACCCACAGACACTTTACCCAGTGACAGGGGGCTTTTAAAACCATGGAATTTGCAGTCACTGAATTTCTTGCTTTCAGTTCTCCATGGGGTTATAAGAGTATGTTATTGTAGTAACATATCCCGGGAGGGACAGTGTAAGGATAAGCTGGCTAATGTGTGTAAAGGCGATTAGAGGCTGACATGAGTTTTAGCAAAATCACAGACAAGCACGCTCATTAGCTCTTGTCAAACTTACATAATGTCTAGTTTTGATACAGATTTTCTACTCAAGCCTACACGACTCACTCTGGCCCCCATCCACAATAGATTTCAAGTACTCATTACATTTAATGTTCTAAAACTGACTATTGTACAGGCTCTGGGAAGGTGTTTTCTGTGCCAAGAGTATTCTGGGTATTTATATTGAGAACTTCATAAAATCTTTTGTCTGTGCTGAATTAGAGGCCCCTGCTGAGGCAATGCTTGTTGAGGCAAGCTAAATTACATGATTTGCCTTTGTGCTGTGAAATACTTGTATTATCTTAAATGTCACAAGCCTGATGCAGTATCAAGTCACAGGATTTGTAATTTTCTAAGAGCAATTTTTTTCTAAATGTTTATTGCAGAAAGACACTTCTCTTTTCTTTCTATTTTCTTTCTGTCTAATTTCAGAGATGAGTTTTCCAAGACAACTCAAATAAACAGCCTTTCAATCAGCCGAGTGCACTGTCCTGACGGTGAACTTCTCTAAAAATGTGTTTTTCTCCTGAATTGAAGGGAATTCATACTGGAGCAGAGAGCTGCTTTCCCTCATTCATTATCTTTAATGTATTGTGCCAAACAGAATTACTGCCAACTGTACTTCTTGGTGGGGTTACAGCTATATAGTAACAAACTGCAGGGCAAAATTTCCTTTCGGAGATAGGCACAGCTCACTTTGGAAAGCCAAGTGGAAATAAATTAAAATGTGTTTTGAAAAGAATGTCCCACTTTGCATAACAAACAAGGAGTTCCTCATTCCATTTAGTTTAGCATTCTATACTGCCATGGGTAGCTTCTTTCTCTTCACCACCCAATTTTAGTCCAGATAATTACATTTTGAGCATTTTTCTTTTTCTTTTTACCCTGCCTGTACCTGTCCTCTCCATCCTGATCAAATCAGAAACAAACCCATTTAGCAAAACCTGGGTTAGTTTCTGTTCATCTTTCTCTGAGATTACCTAATTTTTACTGTCTGGCTAATAAAGATCATAAACATGAGTAATTCTGAATGGATACAAAAGGTGGGAGAAAGGAGAAAGAAGGAAAAGAAAAGCCTAGAAGGAGCAACCCCAGAGGGCAGTATGGGCTCCTGCCAGGGCTGCCTGGGAAGAGGACAGAGTTCTTAAGTAGCTGTCCCAAATTATCCCACTAAATTCAGAACAAAGGCCCCTCAAACATGAGCTCCTGGTATCATCTGCATTCAACATCTAGTGAAACTGTTCTTTAGAAAATAAGTATTTTTTTGCTATACATTCCATTGTCCATTTTACTTGGAGGCACTGGAAGGTCTAAAATGAAATCTAGTTAAAAATGCACAATTTATACAGATGAGATTATGGTTATGAGATACCAGAAACCTTTTTCAATTTAGGAACAAGCAATTTATTATAAAATAGTTATTGTAAAAAGATGTGTATAAATATTGGTTTCCTTATGAATATATCAAAAGAAATGACTTAAAAAGCAATGTACCTTCTCCCATTCCTCACAATATCATTTCCAATCCCTTAATTTCCTAAAATAAATCCACAATGATTTAAATGGGTTATACATGTCTATTGGGGGGATTATACACTGTAATCACAATTACAGGTCTTAAAATAAAGCTATTTCTAATCCCTCCAAAAGATGCTTAATAACTATTAGATTACTGAGGGACTGATTAAGGAAAGGATTAGATTTAGAAGTGGCCACAGTGAGTAAATTGTGTAATACAAACGTGATTTGGAAAACAGAAACATTTTCCAAGTTCGAAAGATTTTAAAAGTGAGTCAGTGCCAGAACCCCCTTACTTTTCAGTTCAGCTTCCCCCTTAAAGATACATAAATAGACAACAGATGGATAAATAAGGGACTTTCAAGCTTTTTCAGCAAAGTACCCTACACACCATAGTTACCCTGAATAGGTTCATAATGAAGGCCCAGTTAAGCCCATCTCTAGATTTGACATAGGATGGCAAGGACAAATACAAGTGAATTTCCCAGTGCTACCTTGGATCATGCACAGTTCTACTTGAACAGCCCGAGGAGGAGAGAACAGCTTTGGACGCTCTTCTCTGGAAACCCATTTTATTTATCTGAGTAATGCACATTGACATCCCATTTAAAATGAAGATTTGTATGTCTCAGCAAGACAGGGACACATCTGCCTCTTCTAGGAATAAGCCAACTAAAGGGCATTAATCTAAAATGGAAGAAAAATATTAAGTATAATCTTTCATTTTTCTCCTTCTGAACTATGGTATAGAGTTCGCATTGTGGCAGATAATGAGACAAAACAGGACAAATGGGAATCCCTTTGGAGTCAGTGGCAATGCTCTTCTTGACATCCATGAAATGAAGACTTGGCCCAAGGCCTTTGAATCTGATTGTGAGATACAATTGCAGTAAGAATGGCTGAACAGTGAAAATGCTCCAAAATATGTTAAATCTGTTGCTGCATGGGGAAGAATGGAAGGCAGTAAATGATCCAAGTGACTTGCTGAGGCAACTTACTTTAACAACATGAATAGAGGGACAGAAAGAAAGGAAGTTCAGCTGTCCAGATAAGGATCTCATTTAGGCAAAACCTGTATTTTTAGATACCTTACTGCCTTTTGAAAGAACAGCTTGCATCTTCACTACTACTCCACTTAACATAACTTGCTTATGTTAGCAGAGCAATGCTGGTAATGGAGCAGCAGGCGTGTTCAACATTTTGCTGCAAATAAACTTGGTTGAGTTGCAAATGAAAGAGTGACTGGGAGGAGAGGAAATTTGTTTAACTTTCAATAATCTCGCACTTTATATAAATCTTTGGGTTCTGGTAACTAGCTGAATCTTTAACATTGGTTCCCATGGTACAGCTTCCAGCTTTGTCTAACGGGAAAACTTAATTTTATCTGCTCCTTTATATGCTCAGTCACAATTATACAAAGGTGCAGCTGGAAGCACAGAGTACATATTCCTTCCTTCCTATCTTCCTTCCTCCCCGTTCCTGCACACTCCTGTGCTCTCCCCTGTGTTAGCACTGATAAATGTATAGGTCACAGGATGTGTCCCTGGCCAGATATGTAGTGAACCAGACATGTAAAGACTAGTAAGGCAAAGGCAGAACTGCACTCTAAGATAGCAAGTATTAAGTAATTAATGTTATATCCAGTTTTGAGTTTTGATGTCACTCTTATGACTGATGATTTGCCAAACAGATGGGAATGACAAAGACTCTGTCCTTACAGCACATATTGGAAAGAACCCCATGCCATTTCAAAGAAATCAGAAATTCAAAATACAATAAAGCAAACTGAAACAGCAAAAATCACCAAGGCATGAGAGAGACAGCAGAGTTCTGCAGTGCCATGCAGCCTGTGCCACCTGAGCTGTGCACACAACATGGCGTGGCTGATATAAAGCATTTGTCTGTTCATGTTTTCAGGTACAGCTTACAAGTGTATGTAAAAGAGCAGCTGAGCATGTGCTGGACATCTCCTGATCTCCCCTGCAGAAAGACTACAGAAACCTAATGAGGATGAGGCTGTTGGAGGGTAGTAATGACCATTGGGTTGAACTCCTGAGCTAAGGGTCAGAAAACAAAGGATTCATTTCTGCCTTTATCATAAAATCCCCATGTGAAACGTGTGGGTCAAATGGACTTTTGAGGTTGTTTGGACCTTGGAACAGGCATAGACTACCAAACCATCTACACTCTGACATGGAACAATGAGCAGCAACCACTCCAGCCTCTGGAAAAACATGACTTCAACCTGCAAGCAACCTTCAACGACCCAAGTGTTCTCCCCTCAATCTTTCTAGCCTTCAGCTAGACCAAAGTTTTCTTTGAGGTGCAATTAGGGCAAACCAGAAACCACGCACCTTCCACATTAATGCTGATTAATATTACACATCTGTTGTAGGCATATTTATTCTATGTATTCTTTGATTTTGACAGACTTTTAGAATTCTGCAATTTGAAATTGGGATGAAGAGCTGAATGCTCCCCCTGGTCATTTTTTCCCATTTGCCTGTTTCACAAGTGCAGAATATGGTCTTGGATAGGTAAACAAATGTCTTATACAAGTACTTCTGATAATGTTTCCCATATTCATTCTTTACTTTGATGAGAATCTGATGACATATCCATTTTCAAATTTTCCTCCATAATCTTCAAAGCCTGTCAAATCTGCAAACCTGAGCAGTTCAGCTTTTAGTTTCTTACACTGGATATTAACACAAGTTTAGTGGGTTTTGTTGTAGAGTTAAAAGGCAACTAATGTAATCTGGCAGTTAGATTCTGGTCTTAATTCAGTCACAGAGATAAAGCAAGTTCCAGTTTTCTGAAATTGAATCAGCTCTAGAACTTTTCAAGTATTTCTGTAGCACTGATCACATGTGAAACCTAGGAACTAACAGGAGTTACAGGTTAAGCTAGCGGGTGATACTCAGATGTGGTTATTATCATGCGATCAAACCCAAATATACCTGTTCCTCAGTTTGGGACTTATGAACAATTTCCACACCCTAAAATCTTCCATAGAATTAAAGCACTAACCTTAATGGCAATTTTACTCTTGAAGCAGCCATTCAAATAAGCCAAATATTTCCTTGCAGTTTTAGGAAATACCACAGAACATACACCACGGAAAGCTTTGCAAAATGAGATATGCTACAGCTGTTTTTGACAGTAAGCAGAGCCTTACCTCATGTGACTGCTCAGCTCACCTCGCTCAGCCCTTCAAAGTCTGGCACATGAACATGACAGCAAGTACAGCCACATACACAGGCTGTGTACACGACAGCGTGACCCTGGCCTCCAGCACAGAGCAGGAAAAGCACTGCTAAATGTCTGGGCCAGCCAGCCACGATGCCTGTGCACACCAGCAGCTGCCTTGCCGTTCACCTGCGCCCACAGCCACAGGAAAAGCTCTGTCCGGGCTCAGTGGGTTGGGGTGGGACTGCGCCTGCCCATGCGCTCCTGACCTGTGCTGTGGGTCATCACATCCCTGCAGGTCATCACGTCCCTGCAGGTCACCATGACCCTGCAGGTCATCACATCCCTGCAGGTCACCACGTCCCTGCAGGTCATCACATCCCTGCAGGTCACCACGTCCCTGCAGGTCATCACGTCCCTGCAGGTCACCATGTCCCTGCAGGTCACCACGTCCCTGCGGGTCACCACGTCCCTGTGGGTCACCATGTCCCTGTGGGTCACCACATCCCTGCGGGTCACCACGTCCCTGCGGGTCACCATGTCCCTGTGGGTCACCATGTCCCTGCGGGTCACCATGTCCCTGCACAAGGCCACAGCTCACTTGGTCTCATTTGTTTCAAAAGAAATGTAACAACCAGTTTCACCTGAACATGAGCAAGAACTTCGTTCCGTTGAGGGTGGCAGAGCCCTCTCTGGAGACATCCCAAACCCACCTGGACACGTTCCTGTGTGCCCTGCTCTGGGTGCCCTGCCCTGGCAGGGGTTGCACTGGGTGATCTCCAGAGGGCCCTTCAGCCCCGGTGACGGTGTGAGCAGCACTTGACAGCAACAACAGCCCAGGTCCTTCTGAAAGGAAATGACTCGCGAGGGCAGCGGTGGAACGCGCCGCTGCGTGGGGACCGGGGCCGCAGGGCTGTGCTCACCTCCCTCGTTGTCCTTGCTGTCCGCGCAGGCCGTCTCCATCGCGACGTTGCAGCCGGGCCCCCTCCATCCAGGCTGGCAGACGCACTGCCAGCTGTTCTGGCCCAGCGTGCACCTCCCATTGCCGTTGCACAGGTCGGGGCACCCATCTGGTTGAAGAAATGGAGAAGGTGAGGACAAGGCCCCGGTGCACGCTGCCGCTCAGACCGGTCACAACATCACTGTGCACACAAAAGAGCTGGTTCTGTTGGCGGGACAAGCACTCGCCTGGCCCAGAGCCATAGAATACCTCAGAGCAATGGGGGTTTGACTCAAGCCAGAAGGCAGGAGCACTCCTGCCATCAGACCTAACGTGTACCCTGGGGACCCAGTAAAGGTTAAGACCTTGCGTTGGTAGAAATTACAGTCTGCTGACAGAAGATCACAGCCTCTTATTTTTCCCAATGTACGTGTGTGGATACACGTACGTGAGGGAGAACGTCTTCTTCAACAAGCCTGTCAATGTTCAGAGTGCCTTTTGTATTGTGCAGTGCAGAATTCTCCAGAGCTTCCCTAAACACAGTTTAAATAAATAGCTATAAAAGTATTTTTAGCAGCCATCTAAAAAGACCTACTTATTTTACACTAAGTGTACTCATGACAACATTCCATGCTTTCCAAAAGGCACGTTGAAGAGAGATCCCCCAAAAGATGCCTGTTCTGAATTGACTATGGATATCACATGACATTGTATAGCATGAGCTGAATTAAAATCAAAAATATTCATTAGCTAAGGTGCTTATATGTTCTACCAGAATGTCCATAGGTAACAGAATACTTTGACTGCTTTTTCCTGAAACTAAGTCTCTTACTGACTATTCACTATAAAAAAAAGGGTAAGAAAACCAATTTCCAGCCTTCATATCTACAATCAAATGCGTCAACACCCAATCCACACAAGCATGTCTGTTTGTCTGAGGTGATAGAAGGTTTATGACTCCTGCAGCAGACCTCTCATCACACCTTTTCATGTTGCCTTACTGACAATAGATGTTGGGTCCCAGTCATTCAAAGACTCCCTTGTTTGGGTCGGAAGTAGATAATCCTGCCATCTCTACCACCACCAGAGGACATGGAATAATAAATCTCACTGCTGATGGTTTTGGGCAGAAAATTAATCTCCAAACAGCTCAGACAGCTTCATGCTCTCTCATATTCCCCTGCACCAGCAGTGATGAGTCACTGTTGGCATCAAGGTCTGCAGGGACCTGCTGCAGCCCTCTCAGGTCTCATTGACTGGCTGGGTTAGTCCTTTGCATTTGCCACCATAATCCCAAGGGGTGACTATTAAGTAAGCACTCCACTTCCCCAGGCATTTTAAGAGTACCAAAGAGCTAATGGGCACCCCACCAGAGTGTGGATACTCTTTGCAGCAGCTGTGAAGGAGGAAATATCCTGAAATCAAATACATCTGTTTTGTTAGAGCAGCACCACTTCAGATGTGCATCACTGGAGAAAGACTAAGATGACAGTTGCCTTTGTGCCCCTTTGCCTCCGCAGGTGACCGGGAACAGGAGCAACTGTCAAACCAGCACAGCTTTCCTAGCAGTGCTACAGGTTGAGCAGCCTTCCAGAGATCACCAGATTGTCTCTGTGTTTCCTCAAACCTGTTCAGAAAGCCACAGCTCTGAGTTTGTGTCTTTCTGCTCCTCCCAGCTGCCTTTGCTGTAGCCAGGTGATGGAGGGAAGCTCCTCCTATCCCGTACTGGTTTTCACACTGCTTCAAGAGTTTGTGTGGGAGCAGTGAGCTGCCTTGTATCCCTGGTACTCACACGACTCTATCATACTATGTAAGGATCTGCTTTTACTTTTCCTCACTGCATTGTTACCTGAGACATTTATAGTGATTAAGGAGTCTACAGCCACATTAATTTTTGATATGATTAGGAAAGTTTCTCATATTCCTTAAAAAAAACCAAAAATAAACGAATGTTGGGCCTGATGAAGGTGCTGGGCTGAGACCTCTGAGACCCCAGCTGTCCCACAGAAAAGGCTCTTTATTCATAACAGCAACCAAAGTTCCTGTGCATGCTCCTACCCAGGTGCCGGATACTGCATCATTTCTAGCACTGGCAGAGCAGCTTCATCTCCACCAAAGCTCTGTGGAGTAAAACACCAGGCCTCTGCCAGACCATTCAGTATATTTTACGCAGAAAGCTATCAGCAGCTAAAAACAAGTCCTAGAAATTTTATTTCAGGGCTTTTGCACATAAAAAAAATACAGCCCCCTTTCACTTAACTGTAAGGTTACTTTGGCATTACATAGCTTAGCTATAAAAAAATTGCACTTATTTTGCAGCACAGGTAATATATTTTCAAGGCATTTTTTCCTCTCTTTCATTTGTCAGGTTGTTTGAATGACCAGAATAATAATGTTTGAGAGGAGGCATCATACTGTAGGACAAATTATTTGTTTTAAATGAAAACCAAAGAGTAACTGTGAATATACACACAGGATGAGGCACCGAGGAGAATTAAATCACTGAAGCAGTTTGCTTTGCATCATATGAGCAAGATGAAAACATGAACAGTGGGGAGCTAGCAGAAGCTCTGAAAGTTTTACGTGCAGCTGGGACATGACTTTGCGTTTAGTCTAAAGAGAGAAGCAAGCATCACTGGGTTAGACATGGTGTTGCTAGGTAACACTATGCTACCTTTATGGTGTCTGTTTAAACTCTGGCCTTCCAAAGACAGACTTGGTGCTTCAGTAACACAAATATCAGAAGGAAGGGTTAAAAACCAGCAGCTGACTATAATAAGATCCAAGTACTTTGACAATAATGTCTCCCTTAAAAGATCTGTTAACTGAATGCTGTATTAATTTTCAAAAGAGTTCTAAGTAATGGACAACTCTTTAGACATCTGGCATGGTTACGTGTGTTCCCATATATGCATGTGTGCATATATGCATTTCTGTTTATAACTTTGTTTCTTCAAGCAAATATTTACATAGTATTATAGTTTGTTAGACCAAAACTTGCTCTAACAGCCTGTTGACGTATTGGCAGCTCTGCTGACAACAGAGCTCCACTATGATCTATTAATAACAAGTTTTCTTCTAAAAAGAGTTTATATTTGGGCAGTGCACTGAATAGCACACTCGATTTAAATCTTTCTATATGTGCATGTGCGCAGTGATTAGTACTGATGAACATTCTGGTCACACACAGCACCTGCATGTGGCTAATGGGTCTCGATACCCTCCAGCAGGTTTTGACACTGGGCAAGGTCACAAAATGTCTAACTGAGGAGCCTCCAGAGCCTCAGGAAGTGCTTGGTTCTCCCAGCTGGACATACAATACAGTCTTTGCTGGACATGCACACTGTACGAAGCATATCCTAACACCAAGTGCTCTGTTCCAGCTTGCTTTCATGCTGCACTCCCAGCTCACACAGAACACTGCATTGCCTCCTGGCTGTCTTATGAATTCACTCACAGAACAAGGCAGTTAGAGAGAAGGGCTATCAACATCTAACCTTAAGAAATAATCTGCCATAGTATGAAGCTCTCAGTCATGGCACAGAAAAGAGCCCTTCGTGCTAAGCAGACAGGTTGCTATTCCTGGTGTGTAGAGAAATTCTACTCATCTTTTCTATTATTGTATACTTAATGGAAAAATGTCAAAAAGCTAGGTAAAAAAAAAAAAAAAGAAGAAAGTGCTTGTTTAAAGTGCTAGATTGACACTACTGCAACCTGTGACTTGCCTGGGGGACTGCTAACTGAAGCTTTAAAACAGGGACATACCTATTTACAAGTAAAACAGCACTTACATTTCTTCAGCTTATCCATTCCCATGCACATATGGTGACAGAGAGAGGAGCTTTGGTGATACATAGCACAAAGCTCCTGATAACAACATGTGAAGACTATGGCTTAAGGAAAAGTGTGGTAACTTTGCCATAAAATAGTTGAATTCCTTTGTCTAGGAATCAATTAGATTTCTGTCTCTTGACTGTGCCTATTACCAAGAGGAACAGGATCTACCAAGGATGGTAAGTAAATAATGTATTATCAGAAAAATAGGACACTACTTACCAAAGCACTATGAAAAATGAGAACATGTCAATAGGATGAGGAATATTTAGTCAACTACAACTCTATGTTTACAGTTACTACATTGATCCTTTTTCACATTCTCGGTATCAATGGAGAAAAAGGATCAAAAAGGATGGAGACCTTTGCTTAGACAAATTAGGAAAAGAAAGCTCCTGTATGGAAGCACTTAGATTTTGTTACTTGTTTGTAGCTCCACAATGCCACAGTCCATGAGAGGACTAGAAGATGCTATAACAATACAAATTAAAGTGTTTCTCATAGCCACAACAGAAAAACAAATAGTGAATCTAGAAAACAACCACCACTGCCGTAGTCAGGGCCACAGGGATGCTCAGGGGTCTGGAGCATCTCCCTTATGAGGAGAGATTGCGGGAGCTGGGCCTGTTCAGTCCACAGAAGAGCAGACAGAGGGGATTCCATCAGTGCAGATCAGTGTCTCAGAGGCAGGTGCCAGGAGGATGGTGCCAGCCCCTTTTCAGTGGTGCTCAGTGCCAGGATGAGGAGCAATGGCCGTGAACTAAGCCACAACCAGTTTCACCTCAACATGAGCAAGAACTTCTTTACATTGCAGGTGGCAGAGCCCTGGCACAGGCTGCCCAGGGGCGTTGTGGAGTCTCCCTCCCTGGAGACATCCCAAACCCACCTGGACACGTTCCTGTGTGCCCTGCTCTGGGTGTCCTGTCCTGGCAGGGGTTGCACTGGGTGATCTCCAGAGGTCTGGATATATTTATGAGAGAATACTCATAGGTTTCATCTACAGTAAAACTATTCTGAGGCTAAATATGAGGTGATTGATTGATTCATTTTTTGACTCAGCAAATAAATTTCTAGAAGGTAGACAGTACCTCATAGACTCTATCCACTTTGGGGTAAATTTTACATGGAGTTTCTTTTCACTGTACCTTTTTAGTACCTTGTACTGAAAATTGTACCTTCAATTTCATTTTTACCTGTCATTCAATTTCAAATTTGAAAAATTCAAATCAAATTTAATTTTCAAATTTGAATTTTTACCTTTCATTCAATTTCATTGTACCTTTTCATTGTTTCCTTTTCAGTACCTTTTCCATTGGTACTCAGAAGCTCCAGGTATATAAATACATGTGCACCCAGCTACTGAGGCATATATAGATTTTCCTTTGCATAAACTACTTTAAAACCCCAAAATAAACATTTCAAGTAAATCAAAATATAAAGACTGTCTGAATAATTTGTAGTTTCAGTCTAAACCTCAATAATCATCAGAACTTCCACGTATGCTGGGGTAAATCATTCCAGAAAATGAAGGAAGGGAAAGGGCAGACAGGGAAGGAGAAATTAGAGAAATCTTCTTCTTTTTAATGCTTTCAATCTTTGAAGGAATAGGTAGCCTCTCTGTACAATTAAAGTAAAAAAGTTAATAGGAGATATGGAGGAAAGAAAAAGTAGAATCACTCTAGGTGATATGTTATAACCACTTAGAGAAATGGACAGTGTTTTTAGCCTTTACTCAGTTTGTACATGGAAACCCAGACATAAATCAAGAGGTTACACCTGCTGCATCCTTCTGATCCAAAGCTGCACCGTATGTGTAGTGCAGCTGTAGTCTGGAACACACTATCTCTTGTTTGTCTTTCCAGCTAACCTCATTTCACATGTCCGTACCGAAAGCCCACTGGCAGTCAGTGAAGTCTTTCCATTGACCTGAACTGATGCTGGACCAGGTGGTCCTATGAGTAAAGATACCCAGCAGTAGAGAGTATGTATGTTGTACAGCACAGAGTTTTCTTGCTCACAAGATACATGTGAGTTTCAAGGGCAACATTTAAATTACATTTAAATCACATTTAAATCCTATTCTCATTACAGCTGTTAACTACAGAACTGTAACAAATAAAAGTAGTCTGATGATGGTACCTACAGAATACAGAGAAATTACAGAAAAGCAGCAGTGACAATAGCCTGTTTAATTTGGATTTTAGAGGATAATCACTGTTTTCATATTTTCCATTCACTCCTTCAGTGAGTTGCTGGTATGCCTACAGCTATCTCGCAAATAATAAATGAGGTACATGGAACGAGGTACCTAGCAACACTGAAAATAAAATTATGCTTTTTATTTGCTATTGTTATTTTTTAATCCTTCAATTCCAAAGCCTGCAGGGCTTAGTTAACGCCAAAGAAAGGGTATACAAATAAAATGACGCATAGTGTTATGCTAGGCACACAGGAGCTATTTTCTACAGAGTAACGTTTTGACAAAAATAAACTCTAACCAAAACCATGTAACTAAACCTATGTTAATGCAAAATAGTATGGGTTGAGAGGTGAGGCCCCTTTGAGTGCGTCTGGACAGCTCTGCATGGCCAGAGAGCCACGCAGAAGCACTAGCTCAGGTCTTCAAAGCAGGAGAGTCACAGAAATTGAAAATGGTCAAGAGTGAACCAGACCTTTCAGTGCAGCACAAACCTGGTGTCACTGCTCAAGTACCACAGCGGCGCAGCTGGCGTTTCAGAGCGCACGCACACAGAGGGGAAGCTTTGTGGCACTGAAGCATTTCTCACCAAGATGCTGTGACTGGCTTCCTTGCTGCTGCTTTTTTTTACCTTTTTATATTCTAGAGAAAACATGTTTCAAAATTACCCAACACCCCCCATATTTCTTTAAGATAGATATCGAACAAAGGAATGTATGGAATAACTATTCACAGATGTGCTGGGAGAGAGGAATACATGCTGAGTTGAGAGAATGGGCCAACTAGACTTTTATTTATTGAAGAGGCTGAAAAGATGGGGAAGCTGAGAACTGAAAACTCCTGAATCCCTCCACTCAAATACTTTCTGTGGAGGCAGACAACTACAAATGTTAAGTAAGGCTTCTTAAATTGCCTGGGATACGTATGTCATAACAGAATTTCTTTCTAAATTCTGTCTGCTACGTATCTATGCAATTTCTGTCTTTCACATGTAAAGGTAAGAACTCGGAGAACATCAGCTTTCCCAAAGAAATAGAAAAATGTGGGAACACCATGTGTGACTGTTCAGAAGAAGAGAAGTAAACCTCACACAAAGGGGATCTGCTGGTATTAAAAAGGGAGTCTCAAGAGAAGTCATCACTTGCATCTTTCCGAAGAACAAGAACTATAGAAAAAATACAGAAAAACACCCTCAAAACCCCCGAAACAGGGAGGAAAGCTCACATTGCAATATAGGTCACAAAAGTCTGAGACTGAATAAAGCCCCCACGGGTGTCAGAGCATCTCGCCTTGTTGACAAGGGATTGTTCCCAGCAGTACATTCCACTCTATCCAACTTCATTTTAAGTGACTTAAGCAGATGGGCTCCCATTACTTTCTTAGGGGGAGACACCCTTGAGGTTTCCCTCTTGTGCACAACCAATAGAATTCTCTAACTACCAGCAGCTTTTGGTGTTACACCCACCACCACCGCTCCCCCCACCTTCAAGCTGCCAGCAGCTGAGCAGGGAAGAGAGGGTGAGTTTGTGCTACCCTATCCTGAGACTTGAGGAAACCAAACAGATTAATAGTCAAAAAATCCATGACTGCTCAGAAGGTTGAGCATACACAAAAAGATTCAGCTGAGCCCAGTTGGGCTATTTATGTATATAAGAAAGACAGATTCAAGAAGGCTGTTCAGCCTGGAGAAGAGAAGCTGTGTGGAGACCTCAGAGCAGCTTCCAGTGTCTGAAGGCGGCTAAAAGGATGCTGGAGAGGGACTCTTCATTAGGGACTGCAGCGATAGGACAAGGGGTGGTGGGTTCAAACTGAAACGGGGGTAGCTCAGGTTAGTGATAAGGAAGGAGCTCTTCCCTGTGAGGGTGCTGAGGCGCTGGCACAGGGTGCCCAGAGAAGCTGTGGCTGCCCCATCCCTGGCAGTGTTCAAGGCCAGGTTGGACACAGGGGCTTGGAGCAAGCTGCTCTAGAGGAAGGGGTCCCTGCCCATGGCAGGGAGTTGGAACTGGATGATCTTAAGGTGCTTTCCAACCCAAACCAGTCTGGGATTCTACGATTCTATGAAGGAAGGAAGACTGCATTTATGGCAAGGTTTTTTTGATGGGGGTTGGAACTAGAAGTAGGGCTAAGACCTTCAAAGTCCCTTCCAACCCAAACCATTCTATGATTCTTTGAAGTTTAGTCATACGACTGGGAAGCTTCTGCAATGCTGAAAGACCAAGTGTTCTGCTGCAGCCAGGAGGCCAGATCTATTCCTGCAGATGTGGGATGTTCATGATATCTTGCCACCACACAACCCCACATCACTCACCAACTGCAGTGGGTGGCCAGGGGTAAGGGATGGTCTGAGCATGGTGTGCAGGCAGCATGCTAACTGCATACTGCTAACCTTAACATGGAAACACATCATATCCTTCACAGAAACCTACTCTGTGCACAACAGCTTAGTCAGTGATCAGGCAGTGAGTTTCAGATGTGTACCAGCATTAGCAAAGTAGTTACATAAAACACATGGACAGAAGACGTTGCTGCAGCCCAGCATAGCTATGCAGTTTCTTCTACAGGCTGAGCAGATTATTTGCTGAGATTCTGAGCACAAGCTAAAATTTGACCCTAGCAGCACATTCAAGTCACGCAGTGTATTTTCAAACAAGACTCTCATTCAACTCCTATTCATATGCCCAATAAAAAGGTACATAAAAGATGCAGTAAAATTTGTGTTTAAGATAGCTGGCTCTTTCAAATTAATCTTACTGTAACAAAATCCATTTAGAATATAATTCTGGGTAAAAATGCATTCATAAAACCAGTACCATAACCATAATCTTTTACTGTATTAATGTTTCTGATATCGGATACAGGGACTGGCACCATCCTTTGTAATATGTAATATCATTTCTGAGAAAGAAGCCTTCTCAAGTTGGATTTATCTCTAAAATAACATCTCTATAAATAGTTTCGTAGCAGGGTAATAATAAAGTGACCTATCAGACAGGATGTGCGAATTCAGTCAATCGAAGAGTAACAAGCAAAACATTGACCTCATATTTAAAATAATATACAACATAGATACAAAGTAACAACTCAAATTCCTACATTAATCACAGTGTTATGGCAGGCAGTTTTAGTCATTCATTCATAAAAATTAGGCTTCACACAGTTAATTGCTCCCCAACCTCCCTGCACACAATGCAATTTGCTTTATTGCCATTTGAAATGTGTGGCAGTCACAGCTTTTCAAAAACACACATCTGAAGGTTTCTGAATAAATGTCTTGGTAAAGTGCTGGTATACTTTTAGATACACTTGTTAACTAAAAAGATTCAAGAATCCCATATATGCTGACACACAGAATTGTGTCACATTTCTATACTCCTTACCCACTCTACCCTCTCCATGTCATAGGGAGAGACAAACAGGAAAAAATACAAAAACCTCTTATGTTAAGTGATATCTGTACCTGGCAAAAGGATATTTGATATTGTGCTGTCAAATCCTAGACACTAGATTGATTTCAAATGCTCAGTTTCATTTGGCTAACAGAAATTTATAAAATTCAACATAAGGAACCCAATTTTTCCTTGTTTCAGATAGAAAACAACGCAACACCCTAGTTTGACTTTTATTAACAGCTAGGATGATTTATGAACTCAGAACCATACCCAGCTTACTGAAGTACCTGTAGTATTCTATTCTAACTTTGGAGGAAAGCATGAAGTCAGGTGATTTTAAAGCTATTTCTGGCTTCATGTTCCTTTATGTAGTTTTCATACAGAGCCGAGATACCAGAGGATGCTGCTACTCTATTCCGTGCTTCCAGAATGGCTGATGGAGATGGCATGGGGCCATGCTTATCCAAAGTTGAACACAATGTAATGATATTGTGAATGCAGTGTATAAAATGAGAAGTAAGCCCAACCCTTCACCTGCTCAGATCTGAACTCCTTAAATCCTTTTTTACATGCAGATGCCACAAAGGTAGGCCCAAATTCCATAGATTTACAATCTAAGACTGATATAAAAAGTACAAGATCAGGCTTGAAAAGGGCAGAATTGCTTGTTGCCACAAAGCCTTTGTCTGGCAGTATAGAGTATTCCCAGATCTCTTGTTGGACTGAAAACCCTCCAGTGAGGCAGATGTTCTTTTTCCCTATAAATGCCCTGATGGGTCAGCAGAGAAGACTACACTGTCACTGGCTAGCTTGTCTCCAGACACAAATGCCACCCAGCGCTTTTTATTCTACTTTAAATTTTCAAGGAAAAACACAATCACTGGCTTTACTGCTCAGAAGGTATTTCTGAGCAACATTATTTGTTACAACAAAGTTTCAGTGCAGAGGCAGAGAAGGTCAACACCAAGTCAAGTCAAATCAGACATTTTCTGTTAAGTTCAGTGTATAGATACAGTAAATATAACTGCATTTATGTAGAGCTAAACCTACCCTGCCAACAAGGTATTTGTAATTAAGCGTTGTCTTCCACTGTGTTTGCACATTCACATCAACATCTAGGTCTCTCAATTAGATATGGAAACAATAAAGTTGTTTCTAGCATTCTGGAAATGATGGCCTAACACAGAATGATCATATGGGAACCCAGGTCTCCACAGGAGCATCACCCACACAGAAACAGGGATAACAACCCAACCGCTAACAGGTATGCCGTGCAGAACACAAAAGCTGACACTACAGACAAGGCCTTGGCATTAGCCTTGTCAAACACAAGGTATACTAAAAATCCTGCAAACTCATCTGTCTGAGAAAAACTGACACACTGTAATGTAAAATTAACTGTTAAATCTGAAGTGCCTAGACCTCTTGGGATCACGTCCTCCTTCACTGCCCAGACCGGTTTTTCATGCTTCTCACCTGAGGGCCAGGACACAAGCTGGTCCACACCGGCAAAATTCAGCCAAATTCAACAGAACTACATGGGTTTCAATCAGCTTCAAGGTTCATGGCACTTTGCTGTACCTGAGCCTTTCATATAATAGTTAAATTAACATTGTGGTTGTTCTTCAGAAAAGCATGGGTTTTCACTGGTTTCTATGCATTAAGCGACTACCACGCATGGTGAAACCCCCTGGATTACAAACTGCTGCTGGTAGTTTTACAGCCCTTCCTGCCTCTTATAAGGGTCATGGCTGACTAGCCCTTCTGTCTGAAAGGCAGTGAATAACTTGGAAACAGAATGCTCCTTTCAGGCAGGTGCCTGACCATTCCACAGAGAAGCAACCCTTGGATGTACCCATTCTAGCCAAATATCACTAACAACAAGTTTTTAATTTCCAAATGTTTTTATAAAGTCCTACTAAAACTAAACTAATATCCCACATCTAAAGCAGTTTGGGATTCTGGGGGAAGACACTCACACTCCTCACTTCAGTCACTGACTTCAGAATACCTTTATTCTCAAATCCTCCACACAGGGCATACAAGAGGAATTAATTCTTTCACCCTGTAAGTAAGAACTTACATATATATATATAAATAAAAATCACCTATTACCCACTTCTGCTCTAAATACAAACTGCATTTCTTTGACGATAACTCCTTTAATACATAAATACCTTTACAAAACAGAGTTAAGTCAACCAAAATGCCCTACTAAACTAAGCCAGCATTTACAGTGACCAAACTGCTTCCCTTACACTAGTACTACTTAACAGTTGTTTACACCAGCATTTATAATCCTGTCCACATTCAGGGCTGTGAGGAAATGGGATGTGTGCCCACACACATACATGCACAAGTAGGGCAGTGTAGTGAGAACAAGCAGATGTTACACACTACTCATGTTGCTCAATAAACTATAGAGGATACCTAGCTAGGGCACTGAGTGGTAAGTAACAGCCTACCCAAGGTGCAATACAGAGGACTGTAGGAAGTCTGCCCCAAAAACTATGGGCCCAAGTCTAATATCTGACCTCATAACTACCCCTGCTTTGAGGAAGAGGCTGCACTAGATGACCCCCTGACATCCCTTTCAAAGACAATTATCTGCAATCCCTTTAGTTTTAGAGCTGTATAATTCATACTCCTCAGGGCAGGGAATCCCAGTTTTCTCCTGTATCATCAAAATATAATTACTTGCTGTTCATCAGATATTAATGCCTGCACAGAATTTATAGTTTAGCAATTACATTTCAGGTATGCAAATGCAGATCCTGTATAAATGTGCAGGTTATCCCTAGCAGAAGAATAAATATGAGCCTTAACTTTTAAGTTCTCATTTTCCTCCCTTACCGTGTAACAGATTAATACGTTCTATGAGCATCTATCCCTTAAATATGGTACAGAACTTTGGAATCCCTTCAGGATGAAAAGTACTATATAGACAGATGTATTTTGCAGCTGTTCTTTTAAAGTATTAATTACATGTATTCAAATAAATGGCTGCACACTGTAGGGTTTCAGACTACGGAGTCCAAACATTTCAGCGGTTCCAAAGGAAAATCAAAAGAAAGCACAGAAGAAAATCAAGAAGTTTTTAAGAAGCACTGTGGGGTAGTTTGGAATGAAAAAAGCCTTGATAACATACACTAAATGCTGCTTGAACCCCTTCTGGTTTGCAGGAATACTAAAACTTGTGACACTAAAACATGGTTAGAAGTGACAAAAAATAATGGACATTTGAACATTAGCATAAATATATCTCATATATATTAAAGCTAGAATTTATGGACTTTAAATAGGTACCAATGTAAAGGATGAAATACTGCCCACGACATAGCAGCAGTATTCTGCCACATAGGCAATGCATGTAAAAGAAATTAAAATACATAAACAATGCATTCTGAGCTCTGTATTTGCGTATGCTGGGGTGTTTGGCAGTTGTAGGATAGAAGATGAAAATTTCACTACATAAAATACATTTTATAAATAAGCCTTTAATTCTAAAGTGCTCTGCATCCATTCTGCGTCTCTTTTCAATATACATAAGCCTCATGTATATCATGCAATTTTCCAACTTTGTATCTACCAGCTGCACAAATAACTAATAAAAGCTACAGAAATAATAAAGTTGTTTTCACAAATGAACTGTTTTCAACCCTGCATGCTCAGACAAAGCACAGGCAGCTCTCTTTTTGTTCCTTCTTTTTCTGCCTAAGTGGTGAAGGAACAAAACTCATAATCCTCCAAACACAGCCAGTTGCCTTGATATTTAAATTCTAAATAAATCTGGGGAACTGATTTTGATGTACTAGGGAGGTAACCTTCACCATTTCACCCCCGAGAAAGGCAAGAGGTTTTAACGTGCTCTTGGAAGAAATCTGAAAGAGGGAGGACTCTTTAAGCTCTGCTTGCTTTACATTAAAAATATTCACTATCATTCAAGTGACAGCTCTGCTCCTGGCCTCGCCTCACTACACATGGCCTTACTTCTCTGAAAGAAAGACTTCAGTTGTTCTGCTTATAGACAGAGTATTTCTTTTCCATTCCACTGAAGCCATCAGAAGGACCAACTAGGTTTTGACTTGGTTGCCTTGCATCTGTATTTGGCAGTTTAAGCCATGCTGAGACAGAAAGGATGTTATTACTTCGAGTGGGACTGTTTGCTGGGAGCACTTCCCTCGGGAAGAGAAATGTGATTCCTAAGTGAGTTGAAGATGTAGACAAGAAATCTGGAGATTGCTCTGCCTTGAGTGAGAGGATTCTATGATCCTTCACTGCCTGCTTCATGTAGGTGAAAAGGGGCACAACTATGGATTGTCATATTTGGCTTAGTTTAAAATAAAACAGACTTAGCACTATTAGTAACAAACACCAGTCAAAAGGAATTTCCAACAACAAACTAAAACCAACCCAAAACCAGACACTACCCCCTCCCCCCCAGAACGAAAACAATCAAACACCACTTCCTGCCTTTAGCTTTTCTGTTCTCTATCAAGGTTATTAGTTGTCTTAGAAAAGTTCAAAGGAAAATTTGCAGAAGGTGAGAGCACTCTGCAGACCAGCATTCGCCTCAGTGCTCAAATGAAATGATAGCTTGGGTTACCATACTCTGCCCATTGCCCATAATTTCAATGGGGTATAGTATAATTTTTCATAGACATAGTTGAACTGTTACAACATTCCAAAGAACATGCTAGAAACACACATTAATTAGTCTTTCCTTTAGACAGTAATGGTTTGAACAAGGCTGGGAAACCAAGCAGTATATAGCAGCCTTTTCCCACTGCATAGCAGTGTTTCACCACTTCAGAGAAGTACTGTCCTGACTCACACTGCAAGAGGAAATCCACAGCCCCCAACTCGAGATTCCTTGCCTAGTTAACAAAGGGACACTTTGCAACCTCAGGTCTCTCACCTGAGGACTGATGCCATTTGACTCTACTAGGTTCAGGAGATCTCCACAGGTCTTAATCAAGCAAAATGAACTTTGGAGCAGCTTTAGGTTTCAGAGTAAATACATATGTGAGAATATGTTTAATCAGGCATAGCACATATCCAATTTGCTATAACAACTTCTGTAAGTGGTTAGGAAGTTTTTGCAGAAAATCCTTTTTAACTGGGTTTCACTCACTAGAAAAACTATCTGCAGTTTAATGCCATAGCCCTTCTCCTCACGGTACAACTCAGTAAACTTCAGACTCCTCAAGTGCATTTCCCAGCTTGCATACCTGATCCTCATTTTGAATGAAACAGCTTACTAATCTTAGTTATTTCTTCAGCTGGAATGAAGTTACCTGATTTAAGTCAGTAGCCGTAGCCCTGTGAAAGTTTGTATTTAATAAAACTGTAATTTTTTTGTCACAGGACAAAAACCAGAAGCAAGACTGAAAAGAGCAGACATCTTCATTTTGCTGCCGTTACCTCACATTTGAATGACATCTCTCCTCACATTTTGTAACATCTTCATCTAAAGCAATAAAATGTGTAAGATAAAAGAAATAATTAAGATCCAGGGGCATATTCTGCAAATAACTTTTGAGAAAGCTCCCATTTGATATCGATTGGAACATCCACCTTAAGAAATCAGGTTCGTTATATACATCTTGCTGGAAATTGTTTTCAAATACAGTATTTGTCTCAGAAATGCTGACAAAAATCCTTAGTGTGGTAGGGGAAACTGTAACTATAAAGGCTGAATAAAGAGGCACAGTCTGAAATGGGAGGCAAATATGTTAAATTACCCCAATTCTGCTGAATAAATACTTCCCTTTTCAAAGTATCTCATATTTAAAACTTTCCATGCAGTAACACTTTTAAATTAGGTACTAGGGATATTAGGAATTTCATGCTAACTAGAAATATACATACTGGTCAAGGAAGACAGACTCACTGAATTCTGTGTATGGGAGATGGAAAACTTAAAGGAAATAATTTGGTTTTAACAACATTTAATGTGAAATGAAAATATTTTAACAACATTTTATGTGAAATGAAAATATTAACAACTTCAGGAGAGACTTCAGTGTATCCATAGAGGTTGCTGAGTGATTTTTAATGTAATTAAGTATTTATTTAAAGTATTATGAACTACTGCTTTAAATTACAGGGTAGGGAGGGGCTGAGCAATTTTCATTCACTTTTTTCTTCGACCTATACGCAAACAAAATTGTTACAGAGCATATAAAAATAGATTCCAATGGGAAAGTATCAAACTGACAACATTTACAGGCCCCTCTGGATCTGAATTAAGGAAAGCTGCAACTGCAAGATAATGCTTAGGCTTCTATATAGATTTTTACATTTTGCCTTCAGCCTTCTAGTCACACACCCAAGAGTAACACAGCTATATGTTTCTGAGGCGTCTGGTTCATAACCAGCTCTGTAGCGGAATAATGCAGAAGCAATGAGTGCAGAGCTATTTACATAAGCTTAACATTTTCTGTAGTGTAACACTGACCTAGTATCTCCTTCAAGAAACTACTGCCCTCTCAGCCTTCACACACAGAGTGACCATGACTCTAATAACCTGTTCTCAAACATGGAAAGCTTCCTCCATTCTAAATCAATATTTCTGACTTATTTGGAGGGAAAAGAGGATTCAAATATTCCCAGGACACAATGAAGATATGTATGGACTGGCTTCATGATAAAGAATCAATTAATAACAATCCAAGGGAGACCGTAACAAAAGGCAATTTTACTCCTAGTTTCCAAAGAAGACAACAAAAAGATGGATTGGATCTAAAAATGTGTGTCACTGTACTTCCCCCCCCCCCCCCAATCAACTGTCTATTAACAATGCTGCATGGTGAGCAATGCCAACCCTCATTTCATATTCCTAACAAACTCCTATGCAGTGATTTTCTGTCTTAAGCCTAAACCATCTTTTTTCTTTTTTTGCCTATTTGAAACCAGAAAAGGCACATTGCTATTACCTTTCCTGTACTGTAACAAATTAGCCTGGAAAAAAAATGTAAGGAGTAAAAGAAATCAGAATCTGTTAACATTTAACAAATTCATGTTGTGCTTCCACTTTCCAGCAGTAAATAATGATCCACGGCTTTCTGCTTTCAGTAATATTTTTGTTGTTCAAATGCAGGGGATTCTGCAATTTAAAACTTAGAGAATATAGGGAAGATACACCCAGCTTCTCTAAGTGCTTCATTCTAGGCACACTATCTTCCATTGTAAACCTGTATGTTATAATGCTAATTCCTCTACTAATTTCAGAGAGAGGTGATCTGTAACCCAGCACGTACACATTTTGCCCAGCTTTATTAACTGGAAAGCAAATAAGTCAGAAGAGTTTATGTTTAAAATGTACTGCAAAGTGGATGGCAACATGCTACATTAGGAACCGCGTTCTACTGTGTGGTAATCCCAGTGGTTAAAACAAGAAGTCAATTCTCTCATCTGTACTAATGTGTCTCTGGTTTTAAGAGAATCAGCATCTTCTGGGACATTCAGGGGTTTGTGTTTGTGCACACTGGATTTACAAAAATATCTTCAGAGGTATTTGTGAGTAACTCATTCCAAGAGAAGCTCAGCAATCCCTTTTGATTCCAACAATTGGAAAATTACAGTGTTTGAAGCAGGAATACTTTTAAGATCAATAAATCGCAATGTTCTACCAGGTAAACATTCTATTCCTAAACTGATTGTTTTCCTGGTTTTTGTTTTTAATTTGTTCTTTTGGGTAATTGTCTTCTAAGTGTTGTTTCTAGCCTAAAATCATAACCTAGCAAGATTTTCACTATAAACTGATTTAGTTTTTAATTAAAAATAATGGCTTTTAATCATGACTACACTATTAGATTTTTTTCTTAGATAACAAGGCTATTATCACTACTATTTCCTTCACAACAGGGACTGCATCTTGATGCACTGTGGTTCCTAAGCTCAGTGTTTCAATGCTCTGAAAAACTGACTGTTTGAAGGCAAATTAAGGCATATTTGGCCTAGATGCATTATGAAACTTACTCATCTGTCACACTCATCAGTAACTTTACTCTTTGAACATCTACCTAAAAAATTCTCACCTGCAACTTTATAATTAACTGGAATGAATACAGAAGAGAATCATCTTTACTTTCTCTGGGTTTCTGTAAAAAATATATTAAGATGTTAAAAGTGTATATACTTTTTAATTATATGAAAGTTTCACTATCAGCTCATGTAGTTCAGTCTACCCTAATAATTCCAGAACATTTAGGAAGAAATACTTAAACCTTTCCTTGCAGCTGTTGTGTATGGTATCTTATTTTACAGCATTTTAAAAACAGGCCATAGTCTCTTGATGCCAAGTGGATCAACCTGCCCCGTGCTGGACTGTAAAAAACTGTGAATAGAAACTAAAACCACAATGGGATTAGGAAAAAGCAGTAAGCCCTGACATTGACTGGAAGTTTGACAAAATTATGGTTCCCCACTTACAGAGTGCAGGAAACACACAGCCTTTTAAAAGGCATTGTACAGAGGAGAAAATACAAATGAGTTGGGTAGGACTCAGGTGCCATTATGCAAACCATGTTTGAGAGAATGCAGAAACTCTTTTACACTTGAACATCTGGGACTCACTGCATGGCTCCCAATAACCAATGAGACAGCACAGGAAAAGGCAACGAATGCCAGATGTTAGATATCAGTTATGGGCCATAGAACAGCCTCATTACAGTAAGGCAGGAGTAAAAGTATCTTTGTAGTAGAATAGGAGGGAGCAGAGCTTTACATAAGCAGACAGACATGTCATCTCTGCCTAAATTTTCATTAGGGATGACGTTATGATCCATGTCGCACTGAAGTCTTTGTGAAGGCAAAAGTTGCTACTTTTCCAGGAAATCCGCTTAAGTGTTTACAAGAGGTACTCGCTTGTTGTGAAACATTCAAGCGTGTAACACCCAGTGCTAAGGGTCATCTCTCAGATTTTAAAATCTTCAAGGAATAGCTGGACCATGAATATCCTTTCTGCTCTACTCCTGTAACTGACTGAAGAGAAAACAAGGATAAATACACTACCTTAATTTCTCATGTCCCACTTTTCCTTTGGCTTTTAGTTCTATGACTGTGAACTGCTGGTAGACCCCAGTACTCCTTTGTCTCTGTCCCAGCATGGGTGTGACAGAATGAGATGGGCAATTATATGTCAATCAATCCTGTATCACTGAAAACACTACAGTAGTATGTGCTGGATACTGTAGAGATCTACACACCTAGTTACAATTTTCATGGCAGCTATAAATCAGGTAATAATGACTCAGGCATTACTCCAACTACCTGCACTTTCAACATCCAGAGATGAACACGGACCATGCCCTCACACCTGAATGCTTTCAAGAACATGTAAGTTTGTATTTAGCTCTTACATTGCAGTTACCTAAATAGTGTTTGTAATTTCTTTGGGCAAATGAGATGTATATGAGATATATAATCTACATTACATGATTATACCTGCTGGACAGAAAACTTTGCTTCTTTTTATATATATAAATAAACTATATCTAAAATGGAACAGACTGAGGCTGCCTACAAGAATAATCTCCAGAAGCGAGATTATCCTAATAAGCATTTCCTAAGCAGGTCAGAATAGGGATGGAAAGAAAGAACAAGAGAAAAGAGCCGAATAACATATATTTCATAAAAACTTTGTTCAATGAGAATGGCTCAGAATACCTCATAGCTGGTACCTGAACATGGCCCTGTATTCCATTCTTAAGATCTTTTTCAAAATTGCCTGAGTAGGGCTTTTAGTGAAAGAAGGATGTATCAATATTCAACATCAGTGTATTTCATCCTCAGCGAGTAGCTGCTGCATAGAAGATAACTGACAGTTTAAAGAGAAAGCTTTCAACAGTTTCATTTTTTCCCCAAAGCCCCAAGTAGATCACACAGCAAAATCCTGCACTGACACTTCAGAGATGCTACTGACACTATTATTTCCTTTTTCTTTCTGGCATTAATATTTTTAATACAACATTAAACTAAGAAAATATTAAGTAGAGAATTTCAAAAGCATCAAGTATCTTAGGAAGACAAGCTTCTAACTTCTAATGCATCCTACTGTTAATTTGATACTAAATGACAGGAAGCTGAAAAGGTAAAGCCTTGCATCTGAATTGTTATTCCATAGAGTTTGCAGCAGTCAGACGAAACACATTTGGCTTTATTTGCATCTTCAAGCATGAAATATTACGTGAAACTGAAACTGAAGTTATAAGAATTATACCTTGAGAATGTATAAGCAAGAATGAAAGCAATTAAGGGAAAGATATCTTTAACAAGAACACTATCAGCAGGCCTCAAAAGGATGGGAAGACATTGTTCTCTTTTGTATTTGTTTCTGAGGAAGTCTAAATATTATCTATATGTATATACATATATATTTCTCAAGATCAGGCACTACCTTCTATCTCTATACAATCCATGTCGCTGACCTCTCACAAGCATTCCCATGTCTGCTGTTTTGTATCCAGCAACACCATGTAATTCACTCACTTGCTGAAGCTGTGCTTGACACCACAGGGTACAAAATAACACAGAAAACATTATCTGTGGAAGAAGAGAAGATTGCCTGATGCTGGGAATACTCCTATGAACAGCAAAATCAGCTTTGCCCTTTCAAAAGTTAGATCAGCTGCCTGATTGATTGCCTTCCCCCTCTTTCTGTGGTCTTTTAAGAGTTCAAGAATTGGCTGGAAAATCAATATAACTCATGGTGAAGCCCCTCCAAAAGGAGAAAGAAAAGAAATCTGATTTTAGTTTAGGAAACTATTCACCAGTATCTGCTGGGTGCATCTTTTAAGTACCAGACAAAATGCAGGAAGCCTTGCTGAAAAAATGCTCATTAAATTTTTGGGGCTAGAAAGGGAAGAAGTAAGGTCATGTTCTGCAAATATCCTATACAAAGAGAAAGAAAAAAGCCACTCAAGTGTTTTGACGCTGCACTGTGACATATTTCAATCATTTACAGGAAACCTTCAGCAATGAATGCAAACAGGAAAGTTCTTCCTCATGAATAAGCTTGCCTTTTAGCCAAAAAAAGATCCCCAGCTGCCCTGTGTAAATTCTGCAAAGGAATTCTGTTTCTGAATTCCCTGAAAGTCAAACCACTCTCACTCTACACAAATCTCTACCTAGAATATTTCCCTCCAAATATATATTGTTGGCTATCTTGCTCAGCTATGATAAAGTTAAGAGGATGCATATGGTAGTTTTGGATTCCTTAGTGCTACAGAAATTGTTCAGGAAGTGTACTTATCCTTTATAAACAAAATTAACGTGTGTTTTAGTTATTGGGATAGGAATTTACAAAGTTACAAATCCAAAACAAAAATCCAAACCAAGAGCTATTTACACTGTGTGTAATCTGGCAACTCTACAGATTCCATCTCCAAATGCAGAATTTTGGGGGTGAAATAAAAGATAACATGTTCACAAAACAACAAAGAACCCCAATAGCAAATGTAGCTGGAAAGGACCAAAAGCATCATCTTCCCAGGAAGAAATGCCTAATTGCTTCTTTATCAGAACCTGCATCTCTACTGAAGCATGGTGATGTTGGACTAGATGACCACTTGTCTAACTGACCAGTACATTTCCTTGGGTTTAGTTACACAATGTAATATGATACAACATACATGACCAAAGTGTCTCTTTGGTCATGTAAGGAAAACTTCAGGTAAGGAAAACCACCTGATGAGCCTCTTTCTGCTTGCATGAAGGAAATGTAAATTGCATGCAGAGAATGACAGAAATCGTTGAGAATCTCTCAGATTACTTTATGAGGCATCTGCTATTCTCCTGCTTTGGTGGAGACACACATGGGGGAAATCATCACATGAAAGCTGGACACCACATACCTGAAAAACTGCATCACAGATGTGCTTATCATGAAACCTGCTACCAGGTGCAAAGACAAGTGCATAACTGTACTGTTCAGGTGATGAACCTGAATCTGCAGGTACAGCCAATGTCTCTAACATTTTTGGACGTATCATATGTATTACCAACATATTCCTATATCATCAGCAATCAAAAGTGGTCATGACTCAAATATTCTATGCATTTTTCAAATGAAATGAAAAGATGTATTCCTCCCTCTCCAGAGAATGCAATCTAAATTTCTATCAGTGTCATTAGAGGGGTTTTTATGCCTTGATAGGTTATAAACTGTTACAGATTAATTTTAAGCTAGAAGTGCATCAGAGAAGTCTAATATATCCAGCTCCTTCTAAATTGCTCCTTGTCAGATCCGATGGCTTTCCTCTGTCTCCTCCCACACACTTTCCATCTCTCCTGAAAATTGCCTCATCTTTGAATCATTACTGTTGTAATTACAACAAGAAAAATCAGTAGTAGAAGAAAAAAATCTTTTACACAGAGAGCATTATCCTGGACAAAAATATCCTGCTGTATCCAAAGATAACACAATGGCGCATTATTAATGTTTCTATTGATTACTGACTTCATGCTAAGATGAAAATCTAAACCTTTGCACTTTGTATGTGGTATTCCTTCCAGCTGACAAAAAAAATAGAAACATGACCGAAAGCTGGAAAGGGCAAAGCCATCCCAAAACACTCGGGGAGGAGGGGGTGTGTGTGGATTTTAGTAAACATTTGGTTTAGTAAAACCAGAGGTGGAATAGCATCCCCCCAGTGTGCAGTTAGGCAAGTCTTGGTGCTTTGAAGGGTGAAAATCTGAGGTATTTATCTACTGGGTGCAATATTTGCTCTTTGGATGTTTCAGAATGGCTCGATATATACATTGACAACCCATTGTTCTGCAAATACAGAACACACAGATTAGTCTCCTTGTTTGGATAAATGTTTGATTTACTTCTAAGAAAGAGCAGTGTTAGATTCTTGAAGGGGATGACAGTACAAATCTTACCATAGGCCATTATAAAATAAAGTACTTGGAATGAATGCTTCCTCGTCACTTCAAAGCAGACTGGAAGCAAGCTCATACAGTTCAATGACTTTCTAGTCAGCACAGGAGGATGAATTACCTCTGCTGTTCCTGGCAGAGCTTTGTCTAATTTGTATTTAAAAGCTCCGTTGATGAGGATTCCACAACTTGCTGTTTTTCAGTTACCTTACAAGGTTTTTCCTAACACATAACCCAAATCTCCCATACCGAAACTTGAACTTCTTATAGCAGTCATCCTGGACAGGGTGTCCTCTCTGTTTTCCCACATGTTCTTATGTGTCTGAAAATTTTAGGTAATTTTCCAAAGGATCCTGGATCTTTAAAATCTTGCTTCTTTATTCAAGGCCCTGGGAACATAGAAGGTAAGGCATAGGGCTAACAGAGATTTCCAGATCCTTTTTTTACTAAGGAACATGTCCTACCATTTGACATCTTCAGCAGAGAGGCCAAGGACTCAGGGCAGGACAGAGAGTGGCAGATCCCCACCTCTGGAGTTAGATTCAAGAAAGCAGCAGCAAGGCCAAAGCAGTGTTGGGTTTATGGTTGGACTCAATGATCTTGAGGGCCTTTTCTGACCTAATCAATTCTAAGCAGAGTCTGCAGAGATGTACACATCACCCTGCCTGTGTTTTGCCCAGGAGGCAGATAGCTGCAGGCTCAGCTTCTATTGCTGTCAAGGCAGGGATAGCTCATTTGCTATTAAATAGCCTTGACTACAACCTTTTGCCACTTACTATCTGGAAGCAGGAATGCTTAACTGACATCTAATGTAGTATGTGAGCAGATAAGAGTAAAGCTTTGGGAATATGACAGATACCACCAAGAAAACCTCATGTATCTCCTTCAGGTGAAAGCTCACTTTATAAGATATGTTTGCAGACGTCCACATTTCACTCTTAAATATTTAGAATTAAACCCTTATTTCACTGGTCTCACAGCAAGATTTTTACCAGTGACTTAAGAGTTGTATTTCATGCTGCAGCAATATGAATAACAGAGGGTGTTAAACTTTTAAAATGGTATTTTTTGATGTTTCAAAAGATCTCTGTATATATCACACTTTTCTTAGTGTACTATCCTGACAGCATATATGGAGAAGATTCTCAACAATACTTTAAAAACAACAATTTGAAACATCTAAATATTATTTTCAGTGACAGTAACAGATCTGTGTTGTAACAGCTTTAACAACACTCAGATAATTCAAGCAAGAGCTAAATCCTCCATCATAAAATTCCAGCATGAAATCAGTTCAAGATTTAGCAACTGCTATACCTTAGTCATTTGCTTTGTTATTAGTTTTCCAATATTTTTTTCCTTCTCTACATTACCCTCTATTATTTAGTTATAACTTCCTCCATAATTGCAATCAATGAATACTAATCACTTAATAAACATATCCTGACAGGTCTATTTTTGCACTGGGAAAAGATTCATTTTCTTTATCATCACTCCAGTAAGCAATCTTTCTTCTTTACCTGAAGTAGCAAAGTGAAATATAGTGCCTGGTGTAAAGTTCTGCTCTGCTGCATACAGCATCTGAGCAAGAGCAGACACCACTCCTTGCATTTTTCAATTATCTGGATAGAGATTTATCAAAATCTGTGCAACGTGGAATTTGCATTCTCTGATACTTATATGTAATTCTGTTGGTACACGTGGGTAAAACCTGCTTTGCCCAAACAGCTTGTGAACACTCAGCTAACAGTGGCGTTCAGGGAGACTGTTCACAATATTTTTCTTAAAATGCAAGTATTGCAGAGAGAAACTGCATTTTTGTTACATGTTTTGAGCTTAGATACTCAACACTGACACACCAAAGAGTGTGCAATCTGTCATGTCTCTATACAAAGGCCTAATTTGATATGGAGTAAAATATCCTGAGTGAAGTTGGATACCTGCAGGTCACTATAATGATTTCTTTTCTACTGACTTAATATACCACATGAAACTGGTAAAGAAAGACAAAGAAAAGAGAAGTATTTTTGTTTGTATATAGAAACCTGTTTTTTTCCTCACAAATTAGATAATCTTGTTTTCAGTGGGCTTTGCCTGAAGCCACTGAAATCAAAGCAAGTTTTTCTACTGATTGCAGATTTGCATTTCTCATGTTATCTTTTTAGGTGGATACTCCTTAGTGAGTAATTCTGACATTAAATGGTCTGCCAACCTTTCAGCTGAAAGGAAAACCACTGAGGGAAATTTCTACATTAAAATGAGTTTCCATAAACTTTAAGTCCCCTTTAGCTCTTCACACTAAGATTTAAAACATCTTGAGCAATGCATCCTTGCTTCTGATTCACTGTAAGGACAAATTTTCCAGTGGTATCTCCTAGCATTTTTTGTACAAATACTGACCAAAATTACTTTTACCAGCCTTATCCTCCAAACTCTCTCTCTTTCAGCCCCACATAACAGAAACTGGTGGGATCAAACTGAGCTGTCCCTCTGAACTGAACTCCATTTCTGGCATCATGCTCTGTGCTTCTGTAAATGGCCTCACAATCAGGCCTCACGAGATGAGCGTATGGAAATTCCTACCAATTTTTCTGCAGACCCACATTCAGTTTCAAGGAAATCTTTCTAATACATACTAAACAAAAAAAGGCTATGCATATTTTAACCATTTTAGCAGTGTCGCCCTTCCTCTGAAAAGAAGAACTGATAATATGTAACAGTAATGGGGAAAATACTGCTTTCACAGCTCTAAAATTAGACTAAAAATCTCACTTGAGAGTTCACTAGTTGAGCTTGTAATTTTCAGCATTCTTTCAAGGTATCAGTACAAGAACACTTTTTGTGTGCACAGTAATGAAGACTTTAAATGTACTAATTACTTCTAAACATAGGCATATTACTAGGAGATGATAAATCAAAACAAATTTTGTGCAAAGCAGCAACTTTTAAAATAAGCAATTATTACACAACTTAATGCAAAGAAAAATTTATATTCTAGGCATTTTGTGAGGATCAGGGAAGCACTTAACATGAAAACAAAATGCCTGGATTAATCTAGCAGAGATATGTTGATATGATGAAAGTCAGAAAGCAATTGTGAAAAAACACTCTGCATCTCTGCTGGTCACAAAGTGTTCAGTCATAAAAGCTTTGATTTAAAGCATATTAGCAGAGTGTGGTGGAAGCATGCAGCACCACAGCATCAAAGGATACGCCCCCAAATGATGTACATTTTGGTTTTAATTCTTTCCAATAAAAGCATACTTTTAGTTTCCAACTCATGTGTATTAGAAATGGTTTGTATATCCAGGAAATCAGAGGGGAATGACAAACAAAGACAGTTTGAGGGATGCAGGAATCTCATCATACTTTTAAGCAAAGAAATAACAATTCACTTGTAATAGGACTGTCCCATTAAGGTCCCTGATTGCCATGAAAATCTCAATTGACCTATTCCTTTGTTAAACTTACCACTTTAAGATAGCTAAAACAATATGACCTTGTCTTTGGAGTTACTAGGCTTTTTTTAAGGTATACCTTAATCCTCCAAAAATTCCTTGGAGAAAAATACATTGCGTGAATCTCACATTGTCTCAGGAGCTGGATACTCTTGTTCCAGGTAATTTTGCTCAGACTTCTCAGAAGAAAAGTGATCACTCAGAATTTCCCATTTTTTATTACAGCATAGGGAAAATAACAATGCTCTCCTTTGTTGTCAGTAACTTTACAAAATCATCCAAATACACTACCTGACTGCTTGTAGAGACAAAATGAAGAACTCCATTTAGGAACAGTTAATTCCTCTTCAGAATAGATCTTCAAGCATGGTAATTGAGAGGATAGACCATTGTTGCTTTGTGTAAGTATAACCTTTTTGAACTTCCCAGGCTGACACATCACAGCTGAGCTGCAGCCGTGTTAGTCACGGCACTCTGCGTGAGGCCAGTGCTGTACTGAGCAGCACGCCATTAGGAAAGGGTACAGCAGCATGCTGCCCTACCGACAGGCCCTCTCATGCTGGGACTGTCTATATGCAAACACCATGCCCACTGCCACAGCACAGCACAGGAGAAGGCGAGGGAGCTATTTTTGTTACACCAGGAACACTTATTCCTCCCCAAGTTGACCCCTGCTCTGTGTGGTGATGGTGGTTATGTGTTTTAAATGTGATGTATAATAGCAGGAGAGCACTGATGCATCAGCCCAGGAAATTAAAAAAGATGCCATTCACACAAAGGAATGTTTAGTTAAGTTTGAAAATCTTGGCTCAGATGATACTGTGATGGACCATTTGTTACATCTTTACTTACTAACATTCATTTACTGTGGAATTTGTTCTTGGGTTTTTTTTCTCTGCAAATCAATTTGTTGCTGATTTTAAATGATTCCAAGAGCTTTCTTAATTTCACCCAACACATTTTGAGTCAAAGATGATATTTGAAAGCACTAGGGTCCTTAAAGGAACAGCCTATTACAATACACAACAGTAACTATGTCTCTACGATTTATGAAAAGAAAGCAATATGTGCCTGTTTCGGTGCCTGTCGTTTGCCTACCAATGGTGCAGTGTTCCCCATTCCAGCCCTCTCTGCATTCACATTTCCCATCTTTACAAGTTCCGTGCTCTGTACAACGGGGATGACACACACGCTGGTCACACGCCTCTCCTGTCCACCCTTCTTCACAGCGACATGCTCCACCAATGCATACCCCGTGGGTGCCACAGTCCACGGAGCACACTTCTGGGGGGAGAAAAGAATAAAGGTTACATGGCAATGGGGCAGAAGCAGCAACCTAGTCAAGAAGGAAAAAGAGAACAAGACAGGTATGCTTTTGCTGAAAACCATATGCTGTCAAAAGCTGACTGTTCACATTCTGATTGAAACTGGCATTTAACTTCTGCTTAAAACCAAACTGAATGGTACGAAAAAGTTGTTGCTGGACAGACTGCCGTAAAGCTACATCCCCCATTCAAATGCAAACCTCAAATTCCTCAACACCTGCAGCAGTGAAAAAGGGGAGAACACAGCTCTATTTTACCCAGACCTAGACCTCTGGTAATCTTGACACAGACGCTGATTTGCAAAGAATGAGAGTGAAACTCACCTAAAACTCACTCAGCAGAGAACAGTGACAATTCAGGGTCACCTGGACTCTAGGAGTGACTAGTAAGACACTTTCAAGAAGTGATTTTTGGAATCCTATTGCTAAGAGTCAGATACTCAGTGTCTCACTCCAAAAATTCTTCTACTGCTCTGCCAGCTGAAGTTGTAGAAAAGTAGAGGGGTCTTTTGCCTCATGCATCATCAAAGACATTGACAGTGAAACTCTCATTCATGAATTTTTCTGGCTCCTGATGCAGGAGCCGGAAAAAAACACATCTTGATATTCACTTCACTGGTGGGGTATTCTAAGTTATTAAACTTAAGAAATAACTGAAAAAGTGTGAAAACTGTAAATATTATTTTGAGATACTTGCTTATGCCCTACAGCTCTGTCTCAAGGTTCAGCTTATGATATAAATGGAAAATTCCCAGCAATTTTTTCCCCACAAATAGAACATTCGCTGTCTTGTCAAAACTGTTGGGTATTGGATTATTTTTTTTTCTCTTTAGCTCCTTCTGTCAGAATAATCAAGTTTTACAACTGTAGGTCTGGAGAGGATGAAATTTTTTAGCCTACACTTTTGTGCCTTTTAGAGTCTCTTGCTCTCATATTATTTTCTTAAATAATACATGTACAACTGGGAAGGGAGAAGTATCTCATAGTTGAAAAGAGATTTTTCTGCTTTGTGATGTTTTTCATCAATGAATAGCATTTTGATGCACAGTAAAGCACCCCCAAAAACATACTCAGTTGTAGTGTTATAATGTTATAAACATACTTATAAATTATGGAAGTTTTCTTTACATATAAATATGTAAAATATAAATTATGGAAGTTTTTTTTTTACAGTTGGGTAAGAGAAGTGAAGCACTTAAGTAGCTTTTTCAGACCTAACGAGAGTCAGTATTAGAATGAAATACAAACTCCTAACCTGCATCCTGCTTGCCCCCCAGCTGGCAGCACCAAATCAAGAGTGTCACAAAAAATAGCATCTAAGATATATACACACTTCTTCCCAACACACTAAACATGACCAAACATGTTCCAAAGACTATGATCTAAATCATGTGCATTTCAAACTCACCACAAATTTTAACAAAATAGGAATATTATTGAAAGGCTGGAGAAGAGAAGGTTTTGGGGAGACCTTATAACAGTCTTACAATACCTAACGGGGGCTACAAGAAAACTGGAGAGGGATATTTTACACGGGCCTGTAGGGACAGAACAGGGGGAATGGCTTTAACCTGCCAGAGAGGAGATTGAGATGAGCTCTTAGGCAGAAGCTCTTCCCTGTGAGGGTGCTGAGGCGCTGGCACAGGGTGCCCAGAGAAGCTGTGGCTGCCCCATCCCTGGCAGTGTTCAAGGCCAGGTTGGACACAGGGGCTTGGAGCAAGCTGCTCTAGTGGAAGGGGTCCCTGCCCATGGCAGGGGTTGGAACTGGGTGAGCTTTAAGGTCCATTCCAATCCAAACCAGGCTGGGATTCTATGAAATCAGGAAAAAATATTGTTCTTACCAACGGAGCAGTCAGGACCCATCCAGTTGGGATCACAGCTACACAGACCTGTGTCAGACAGGTAGGAACCGTGCCCACTGCACTGGTCTGGACACTGGGCTCTGGGAAGCTCGCAATTTATTCCACCCCAGCCTGGGCTGCAGAGACATTCTCCATTCACGCAGACTCCGTGGCTGGAGCACGTTGGATCTAAGCAATCAACTACAGAAAAAAACAAAACCAATGTAGGCAAAGGTCAGTTCACACAATATGATGCTTAGAAAACATGTAGATGAATGCTCTGAAAAGTTTATATCCCTGTCATAAATCAAGCAAATTGAGGTAGTTCTTCAAGTCATATTAACACCTGGTCTGAGAATGGGAAAGCACAAAATAGTTTGTGTTTTACATTGGCTCCAGATAAAACAGGGTGTGACTGAACAATGAGACCGTACTTCAGGATTGCTGTAGGGAAGAAGCACAAAGATTTAAAAATAACACTAATATATATATATATATATAATAAGAGTTCCATACATCAGCCTTCACCTGGGGACATTTCTTCTGAAATACACTGATGTTTCAATGACTCATGTACTGTAGCTGAATAACAAAATAAAAACCCCTAAGTGAAGAAATTGCACTTCTTAAAGGATTTGTTTTTGGAGTACCTTCATCAATACTGCTAGCACTACTACTGAAACGCTGGAGCACTGTGAGAATAACATCATGATGTTCACTTTCAGTAGCTAGAAGTCAAAATATCACTGCCTTTCACTTGCATTCAGACTCCTAAATTATTCAGGCACTTCTGCACCTTTGATTCGTGGTCCATTAGTAGCTCAGCTGTGAAACTCAGAGTCCTAGTTACTTCAACCCATATTTTAACCAGCAGCTAATTCCTCTTGAAGAAAAAAAGAAAAACACATATAGATATGGATTTCATCTTTTCTCAGTCCAGAAACAACAGACTAAGAAGGGAATAAATATAGTTATGCTGGAAAATCCTCGAATGAAGTTTCAGTTGCTCCTTTAATCCTGGTAAATAAAGGAATGTTATGAGTTCCACATAAACTTTATCAGTAATGTCATGGTTTTCCAATCTTTTATCTTATATAATAAATTTGTATAAGCATACTATGCTCTACCACAAATACCAACAGAGAGGCTTTAACCAACTGCCTTTTGCTGTGGAATTGAGGGCCAAGGTCAAATTCATGTCCTGAATAAAATGAATTCATCTCATGACTGGTACATATTAGCTCACAACAGAAGGACCAGGAATGATTGGCATGCTCTCTTGCAGCTCCAGGAAGATCTGAGTTTATAATGAAAATGATTTATCTCTCATCTTTTCCAAATTGATCCTTCTAAATTAAGGCAGAGACATTTTCACTCTACCTTATGTGAACAATGCTTGATCTTTCAAATCTCAACTTTTCTATAAACACAGTGTTGTCAAATTATTTTATGTAGTTGCAGAACATTTAAAGTAAGTATATAGATTAGATACACACAGAGGATTGAGGCAAGCACATTTACAGATACAATAACATGAGTTATCAGAATAGTTTTGACTTTAATTCAGACTACACTAGCACAGGAATAAATTACTATAAAATTTTTAGTAAGAGTATCATTTTAATGACCACACTGCCTATAGGATTTTGTTTGATTGGGTTCTTTTTAAGATTTAATGTTTAGTTAATTGGAAATGAAAACATTATAATGCAATTTCATATTTATAGGTAAACCAAGATTGTTTTGTTCTTCAGCCCAGATAACAACTGATAAATTCATAAACTGTTTTAGATTTTTTGGTTTATGATATTTTAAGGGAAAATGTAAAAGGTGAGATACGCATAGCATTGCATGTGGCAGGACAGCTAACTTTAGGAGATACTGATGAGTCCTAATGTACTCTCCATTTCAGAAATGTATCGTCTTCCCAAATGAAAGTACTAATAAAAGCTATGTGGAGAGTATGACAAATAGCACCTTCTCCTATGTAAATTAACTGCCTTGCCCCTATCCTGAATTAGCTGTTCCTGCAAAAAAGATTTATTTCCAAAGCCTATCAATACCCCTAAGACCCCAATCTCCCTTGTTTTATAGAATAACATACTACCTAACTTTGTTCTTTGTTCTAGACAAATACGCTTTATAGCTGTTTTATTCTATCATATGGGTAAGTAATAGCTTTCAAAGTTTAAATTGAAGAGAGTTTTTAAGAAGGACAGGGAGCTGCTGGAGAGAGTCCAGCGCAGGGCAGCTAAGATGATTAGGGAGTCTTTGAACTCAAATCTTATTCTATTTTAATACATGCTCATAGAGCTATCATCTTGGGCCAGATCCTCAGCTGTTAAAATTAGCATAATGTGATTACCTGCAACAGAACTACACTGCCTTATGCTGCAGAAGTTCTGTCCCTGAGTCTTTAGAAGGGTTTATAATGGTATGTAATAAGGATTTATAAATGGAGCTTCCTTGGTGTTTAAACAAAGGAGAACACGCCTTAGCAAGTAAGTACATTAGACTTAGAACTCATAGCCCCTTGGCAGCTTGGATCATTAGAGCTCATTTAGCATTGGGCTCTCTGTAGGTTTGACAAAAATGGTACTGAAAGCAATTTATATCCCTAAGGACAAAAAAGGAGGTCAAGGAGTTTTCTGAACAATATGTATCATAAAGCCCCCAAAGAGCCATGAATTACACCTACAAAGTTAAATGTCATTGAAAAATGACTTGACCATGAAACTCAGAAGAGAACCACCCTTAACTTCACCTCATTTGGCAATTTCACTTGCCTTCCCCCAAAACAGATTGAATGAAACCTGATAAATACGCCACTTCATCTTGTTTGCAAATTTGTTAATAGAACAACAGTGTTTATGCTGCAAAAATTGTGCATCACAAATATTGACTGTGGTGCCATTTTCATTTCAGGTAAATTGTTTGAACGATATGACCATGATGAATATCAGAAATGAAAAGCTAACGGGAAGAAAAAACATGCTGACCCATTTGTTCTAATTCAATATCCTAGTAGGAAAATGGTGAATAAATCAACTTCTTCAATTCCTTTCGGAAGTTCAAAACAGTAGAGGAGATTTCATATATAATATATATAAATACAGCTATATTTATTTGTATCATTCTGCCATTAGAATGATAGAATTTTAATTTATGCAAAAACTTTTCATAAAGTCCTGGAACTAGAGAGACACCACTTAATGCTATACTTTTTTTCATGTAGCTCTGGAATTAATGTGAGAAATATGTACAGAAGAAATGGAATTTTAGAGTTGATACATGATGGATGTTTTTTGATTTATTTGTAAATTAATGTATTGATTTATGTATTGCCCAATGCTGTATGCAAAAGGTTACTTTAACCTTTCTTTTAATGCTATTGGCCCCTTCTAAGTTTGCAGTCAATCACTCCTGCCTTTGTCATCCTCTTATCTTTTTTTAAAAAACCTCATACTTTCAAGTACAGTGTTGATTAAATAATGTATACCTTTTCACCTCAGATAGCAATTCACCTCTTTCACTGCAAGAGCCTATTTCTCTTACAGGAGTGCTAGAGGATTCAAGATGTCTAGCCCAGATATACCACAGCCATTCTAAACAACTGAAAGCAGAGAGAACTAAAAGTTCCATGCAAGTAGCTGGGAATTAAAATCAAGATGAGGGAGGAATTGCTGACGAGGTAAAATGTACAGAATCAAATGAAAGAAAGACCATTTTAGGCTATCTGCCATAGTCTTTCTAATAATACAAGCATTGATATGACAACACAAAACATGATAAAGTTTATATAATTTAATTAGACTAAGCAAACAATTGCATTTAGTAACAGAAAGAGCTTTTAGGTTCCTTGGGCATAGAGAGTCTTTTCCAACTTAGATTTCAATGAGAATACTAGCTATTGCAAGGCATTTCAGATAATTTTTAGCTATTTCCTATAATCACACACTCAGGGTGAACTGAGAACTCTCAATTCTATCAGGCAAAAGGACATTACAGTATTTTCTGGATACAGCTATAAACGTAACCTATTAAAAACTACAGGAAAACTCTACTGACTTCAACTGAGTTTTGGATTAGGGCTTTAAGAGCCAGTGTTGTGAAGCTTTCCTGGAAGGAGATGACAAGAATGAACCGAAAAACCAGTTGCAGTGTTGGCAACTAGATCCACTAGTGAGGATCCCTGCTTTTTTTTTTTTCCTTTTAGAAAATCAAGTTCACTGAGACTAACGCAAGATCTTGTCCTGCAGTTGATGACTGCAGTCCACACCCAGAGAATACAATCCCTAGTGGTTTAGGTCCCTCTAGTTTTCTTCCCTTTGTTTTCTGATGGGAGAAACAGCTGTTTACTATAGGATAGGATGAAAATTGATACACACGGTGCACAGCTCTGCATCCCACTCAGAATACTCCAGAGAGACTCTTTAGTCCTAAAACAGTGCAGTCCTCAAGCTATCACTTCGAGCTATAAAGTCCTATCACTTCAGTCCTCAAGCTGCTCTGTCTTTTGGAGAATTAATAAGCTCTGGAATGTCATCATAAAGCAGCCTGAACTATTCCTGCTCTGAGGATGTTCCAAGGTATGCTGAACTGTCCATTTAACAATTGGCTGGGGAGTTAAATTCCCCTTTAAAACCATAGTAATATATTTTTAAAAGAAAAGCAATCCAATTTATGTTGCGCATTTTAACACAAACCACTGTGAATAAAAACAATATTGAGCTTAATCTACAACCACATTTGCATGGGTTATTTTGTTAAATTTGCTCATTCTACATACACAAGGAATTGGACACTTTCAGCATGAAGAGCTTTTCTGCATTTAAAGGACACATTGGTTTTGTGCACAATCTCCCTTTCTTTAATCCCATATGACTACAGCTAACAGGAGTAATTTGCCCTACACTAAGTCTAAGTAACATGAATACTTAAGTCTTTGAAATTTGTTTCATCAACTTCTGCATTAATAGTGACTGATACGTTTGTGTGGAGCTGCAGCTATACATTCTGTCTATCGCTGCTATTTATTCCTCTGCATTTCACTTCTAGATTGTTCAATAAATATAATCCATAAGAAAAGATTTATCTTCACTCTTCAGCAAAGGGATTATTCAGGTTTACTTGTGGCAGACATTCTTAATACTGCAAAACAATGTATACAGAAGGCCAGAAGTGTTGTCTGAGCTTTGATCAGTAAAATTGTGAAGGACTTCAATTTTACCCTCTTATACAGTAATCTCCTACACTACTTTTACATTAAAATTTTTATTCTGTTCTTTGATTTTTTATACCCATTAAACAACTCCAAAGCCCACAAAACAAACTCAGAGCAAGGGAAGAAAATGCCCTACCTTCTTCACAGTTTTCTCCTTTATAGCCAACTGAACAGACACAGTTCCCATCGATGCAGGAACCATGACCTCCACATGAGGGATCAATACATTGGCTGATGGGTACATCACATTCTGGACCTTTCCAGCCACTGTAGCATAGGCAGGTGCCTTTAGAGTACTGACCATTGCCACTGCACAGAACTGGGCAAGCAGCTGGAAAGAAAGGAAAGAAAAACAGCATACAGGGTCATACATGTACTCACGTAAATGTACACTAGAAATCCACTATCAAATACTTATACAGATATTTAAATATATTCATTTATGGGGGGGGAGGGGGGGGGAATCTAGGCTAAGTTGTGGTAGTTCAGTTCTTCATTTCCCAAAGGAATTATTGATTAGTATTTAATAAAACACACATTGGGCATCCTGAGAATAAAATTACTATTCTTCATAGACTAGTGATGATGTTTGGGATAAATAATGAGAGAATGTGAACAGACTTAAGTCTGACATTACTCTGCGTTGTTCCACTAGGTAACATCCAATTTTCACAGAAAGCAGAACACAAAGCATTCAGCCCCCAAAACATTTGATAATGTACCATCTTTCTCCTTCCATAACACTTTTTTAATGTAATGTTCCCAAAATTTTTTAGACCCTTTGACATGTTATTTTTCAGTGTAAGGGTCTTGAGCACAGGAATAACACAAGCGTTCATCTACAGCAAATGCACCTTGCCACTAATATCCCTGCTGAATCTTGTTTTCCCAAATCCCAGGGTGACTGCTTTTACCCTGTGTGTACTGGCAAAAAAGCACCATTAACCCTTATCACTCCCTCTTGTATTATTAAGGGGGCAAGACACATTCTGAGCAAATATTCATTTATGCAAATGAAGTAAAGACTATGAATACTAAAGGTAGTCACAGGTCTTGGTGCCAGGAATCATGTTGTAAATATGCAGAGTAATGGAACGAAACAAGTGGTTTATTGAAAGTCAGTTGCACGTAAATGTTACGCTAAGGCATATTCACACTCCCAAATGCCCATGTCTCCCACGTGAACAAGGCAACCTGTGAATTTATATGCCTGCCAAAGACTGAATGTGTGGTTACAAGTCAGAGAAATGAAAAAAAAACACAACAGAGGAATAACAGAAAATGGGAGCAATGAAGTGAATCTTTGAGAAAAGGTACGCTTTTGTGCTCTTCTCTCTGATGCAGTTTGATAAAGATAGTATTTCCCTGTATTTTCACCCTCCATAGTAATCAGAAACTAACACCAAGTTTTACAATGCCAAAAATACACTCAAAAGCTACTATCAATCATTGAAAGGTCCTAATGTCTTCTTGCTTCTATTATCCCTTTAACCTGAATGATCAAGAAGAACCCGAGTAATGGATTTCCTACAAGAAAATGTGTAACTGTCCAGTTATACAACTTCTCCACTTTTCAGTTCTGTAACTCTCATTAATCTTCGCTGTCCCACTGATCTGCTGCAAAAACACATTTCAGAATAGAGTTTTCCAAGATTTTTCTTATTTGAAATGGGAAAAAAAAGATCAGAAAAAAGTAAGTTCAGACTTGAAACCTGAATTAAAATTTAGAGTGCTGAGAATTATTTCGGTTAAGACTACAGGTTGATGGGATAGATGTCGCATGCATAACCTTTTTTGGCCTACTTTTTACAGTAGAATAATAACAAAATCAGTGTCCTAATGTCTGGGGTTTAGCTGCTACCCTCATCTCTCTTAGGGACATATTATCCATCCTTTGGTAGGATGGATATAATATATAGTCCCCAATAGGACTTCATTCTTCTTCATTCCTGTCGTCCTCTCTTACTGTAAGCCTTGTTCAGTCTTTTTATTCCTCACTCAAAAAATGAATACAAACCTGAATAAAATATAATTTCCAACAGCAGTGTTGTGACTTCAGCTGTGACATATGTTCACAAGTGCTTTACTGAATTCAGCGAAAAATTTATGCTAAAGTTCTACCAGTTTGGCTTCTTGCAGCTGGTTCACGTCATCACCAAACACCCTTTCATGACATACAACATGATGAACTAGTAGCAGCTCAAATGCCATGTGACTAACTATTCCTTCTGTCTAAACGCATTACATCATGGAGACTATCCTGCACTGCTTTTCACTGCCTAGATATGTTGACTGCTGCTACTGTCGGTCATATAGTTGAGCCATAAAGGGATCAAACCTTCAAGTATGAAGACCTGGTGGCACAAACAATTCCTTTGTCCCTATTCTCCATTTCACTGCAATTAGAAGTCTTGCTTGGGCTGAAATTGATACATTTTCCCAAAGCACTGTAAGAAAGGTAGTCACTTCAGTCCCACTCTCTTTACGTGCCATGGTGTAGACAACCTGGAGGTGAGTGATCGGAAGGCAGCTTCTCCTGGAGACCTGCAGCAGTCATGAGTGGCAAGTTTCTTGATGCCACCTTCCACGCCCTGACACACTGTAGAGACGCTGTCCCTTTATCTGGGTCTCATCTCGATACAAAATTATCTCTCTCTAGAATAAGGCACCTCCCAGCTTCTGTATGTGGTGGTCAAGCTTGCAGTCCCTTTGTTCAAAGGGTCCCATGGAAGGAAGTAATGTTCTTAGATGCAAATTCTCTACATGCTTCCAAACCGTTGCAGAGACTCAATGTTATCCTTTTTAATGGTTGCTCAGTGTGGATTCTCCGAGTGCACCGGGACAAGCCAGCATATGACTTGCTTTTGCCTATAAACTTCCTCACCATACTGTCATAAAGCTGCATAGAAAGAGAAGGTCCCAAGAAAGCTAACTGAATCAGTAGACTGTAGACTGTTTCTTCAAACAACATTTGTTCAAGTAGCTATAAAGACAAAAAGCTAGAGTTCACTCACAAGCTGGATACAAATGAGAAATAGCTTTTTTTGCTTTGTTGCTTTACAGGTCAATATGGCACTCAACTCCTGAAAGAACCCCTGTTCTGCAAACCTCTCCTCTGGAGTTAAAACTCAGACAAAAGCAGTAACTCTATTTGAACATCACAGCCCCCTGAAAGAGGGACTGAGCAGAAATAAATCCATTATTAAAATAAATATAAAACCAAAAGCAAAAAAGCCCAAGCAACTTTGACACGACCAGCCTAGACCTAGCTAGATAATACAGTGCCAACCACCTGCTGTAAGATAGCTGCTCTCCTTGCCTTGCCCCTAAGTCTCATTAAGCAGTCAGCAATTGTGGTCCAGCTAACAGATATGTATGTTTGTTATCTGGAACTTGTCTATAGGATAGCCATTCTTAGCTCCCACTTTTGATCTGCATTTGCTGGGTTCAGTTTCTGGAACACCAGAGACTGGCACAGCAGAAGGATTTACTAGATGGTGCTGGCTCTTGGGCTAAACAGCTCCCACAGTAGTTTTTTTCAGTGTTCCTTTACTCTGCTACAGTGCTTTAGGAATTTAAGTAAAGCTGGAAGCCATGTTCATTCCTCTCTTCATGCTTCTCCCAGGTCAGAGGTCTTGCTATGGTTCATAAATCTGTTCAGTCCTTGTGAAGCTTGTATGTAGGTTGAACAGTAATCTGCTGCCTTCAGTAGTCTGCCACTGCAGTATGCATTGCCAATATATGACACCAGAACTGACTTTGGACAAATGAAAGAACCTGTCATTTAACCTCTGGGATGAAATGAACGCAGTAAATGTTAACACACTTGCAACCTAAAGCCACAAAGTTTAATCTACAATCCTCTACCGGGGTTATTCTACAAGCTACATAACAGCAATACCACTTTTAGAATAAGAAAAATGACAGAGGTTCTCAGTCAGATTTTGGTATTTCCAAGACTATCACTAGGACTGCAGAAGAAACATAGAAGCAAGAACGCAAGCAAGTGTAGCTTAAAAGAAGCTGGCAAGCTACTGCTGTAATAAATTGTTCTTCATTAATCTTTCTGCTATGGGTTTATAGGCTGTCTTCAGTGAGTAACAGAATCAAGCTGCTCTTCCATAGAAAACAGAGCAGCTCATCTAAAAGAGGTCTGCTATGCTTATTCATCAGACCTTATTGCTGCAGGGTGAGACACAAACCAGCCCACTCTAATTTTGTATCCAGGTGGTTTCAGTTAATGTGCAAACAACTGAGTCATCTGGGGTTCCTGACTGCTTATTTTCCCTGTGTGAAGCAGATGGCCCCTACTCCAGGACAGAACTGACTGTTAAAAGTCTGTAGAAGGAATGAAGAAAGATCGCTTGAAGTAATGGAACAATCAAGCTCCATCTCATTTCTGTGGGTAGAGAGGTTGCACAAAGACAACCGTGTATCACACACCAGCACTGCCAAAAAGTGGATAGATGTCTTCAGGAGTAGTTACGGCAACACTAAAGCAAGTTAAGAACAAGTGTGTATCTCCTGGGTGAAGTCTGAATAAGCAAAAACCCTAAATGTGGTTTTGGTGATGTGATACTGCCCTTACTGATACTTGAACAAAACAGACAATGTTCTTAACACAGGTCTCAGCTGACCAGTGAATACTACAGACCTTTAAGTCCTGTAGGCTGCACACATGTAGGAGCATGAATTAAGTGGGAAAGATCACCCAAACATCCCTCTAAAAGTTGTCTGTCTGTCTTTGGATAGTTATTTCAGAGTAACGTTAATATTCCCTGATGCATGAGAAAAGGTGATTTGATAACAGCCTGTTACACATGGACTAGGAGGGGAAATGGTAAGGGATAATGCCCAAATGGTCTGGCATCAAAAGCCACCATTTGCCCAGTGATGCTCGACACATAGGTATCCCAGCTGCAGTCTGTGTACACACTCCTTTCACCCACCCTTACGGTTTTCACACATACATACTCACCAGAGGTGTTCTTCTAGAGCATGGCAAGAAACCAGTAAAGGATATCTGAGGAGTCAAACTCTTGGAGGCGGTTGCAGAACTTGGTTTAGTTACACAGCTGCTTGGTTGAGAGACCTTCCCCTGCTACTTGAAGTTCCAAACAGGATTTGAAGACAGACTTCAGGCTTGGTTCCTCTTGCTGTAGAGCAAACATTACCCTGGTGCAGAGAGAGTCCTGTACTACTAGGATCTAGGCTGTCGGTTCTCTACTGCAAACTTTTTTCAGTTCCTCTTCATAAAATAGACAAACTGGTATACTTCTCTTGAAAGTTATTTGAGTTTCTGGGCACAAAAATATGCAGATTTGAAAGGTTTCTGAACTTGCATCTGCAATGCCTGCCTGTCCTGGACCAGGTCACAATGCTTATATTGCTCTTATTTTGCAAGCAGCTCAATTTTACCTCCAAATGTAAATTTTCAAATGGGGCATAAGAAGGTTAGCTTCCTTTGTGCTATCTACAGGCTTATTCAGAGCCCACACAGACTGTCAGGAGTCACCCCATATCAAGGCAAAACTTTACAACATCTGTACCACAGAATATTGTGGTGAGATGCTCATGGCAGGTTGGTGAGGGGAGTCACTGAACTGAATGGACAAAATTGCTTCAAGCCTGCTGGGGTACTGTTTGAGTAAGGACCAGAATGGCTGTGTCCATAATGCTTGTAAACCCTCATCTTTCTTATAAACCAGATTCTTCTTACCGCAAGTTAGTGTGCATAAAAGATGACTTTGTCTGCCTATTCACAATGTAAACAGTAAAGAAAATTAGGACTGAGTGTTGAAGTGCAGGTTTAAGGCTCTACTAACAGAGCATTTAGACACCATCTAAAGTGGTCAAGCAGGTAAACCTGGTTGCCCTTTAAGTATTGTTAACTGTTCCATCAATCAATTTTAACAAGATCATCCGAAAAGTTAAAACCCATGGAAGAACATTCCCTGCCTGAACACGTAATTAGACAAATTTGGGGAATCTACAAAGTCTACTATAACAAGAGACATCATCTACAGCAGGGAGTCCTAACATAAGTTATGTCTAGAATCAAAGACTTTACTGGAGAAGCATCAAAGATGGGTACAAGTTTTACTTTTCCTCACTATCTGCTGCATGCCACCACCAGGGCTGAAATCCTGGAATGGAACGGAATGGAATCTGGGTCTGAGCCATTACAGCTTTATTTCTGTAATATCACCTCTGTACAAACACACATATTCAGAAAAAACAAAACCATTAAAACGTTCTGAAAAGACACTATTTATACTCCCATGTAAGATATGTTCAATGCTTGTGGATCTGTACAGAACTTTGTCAGATCTAAGAGAAACAAAGACAATTTTTATCTGTAGATGGTCCTGTTTAGGAGGAAGTGAGTTTCGGTCTTGAAGCTTTTGCTTAAGAACACAGATTAAAAGGAATGTGCCTGGCAGCACACACACCTACACAACTGCATAAGTATCACTGTTCTGTATGTGAGGTCACATGCTTGTATGTCTAATTGGTCTACTGCAACTACTACGATCCAGTAGCAGAGAATATGCACTGATAATATCATGCATAGCACTTGTTGAGGTTTATACAAAGTTTCCTTGGAGTCACACAAAACCTTAGTTCTGCTTCCAAACACATGGACACATTTTGAGTCTTTTCATCAAGAATGATTTCCAAATTTTTTGAATCTGGTTTTGCCCAAACAATTCTTCCCTAACCTCATTATTGCAAGTCAGCCCTAGTGTGGGGGATGTCACCAAACAGACTAAATGTTTTTCAAGTCTTTAATACAACCATATTAACACTTAACAGTTGTGTCTCACAAATTCTCTGGACCTACAGATTGGGCAGTTTTGACAAACTCTCTGGAGAGAGTTGCACAAATTCCCAGTTATATTAAAAAAAAATGAAAACAACACTATCATCAAGTTGTTGTTTCACTGACACCACAAATTGTACTGAAGACAGATGTAGGTCAAACTTCTTACCAATGAACCTTAGTAGTTACCAGTGAACCTTCTGGGTGCAGTTCCTCTAGGGGATCATTAATTCAGACTCTGTAGTAGCCCACACTTGGACTTCCTTTTAGCAGAGATTAAGTTGCTACTGCAACTATGCTTGATTTTGCCAGTATATAAAGATGATGGAATACTGTTTATGACAGTCTATCCTGAAACCAATAAATGCATTCCAGGTCAGCTCCAAACTGGAATAGAGACACAGGAATGATCCAAACCCAATGTCACCTACAATTGCCTTCTTCCAAATACCTAAAAAAATATAAGTAGGTTCACACTGTTCTGGCGTTTTTCTGTTTGGTCTTTATCTCGGTGATGCATATGTAATGTTTAGCCTACAAATAGTAATTTCTCTTTAATGGAGAAATTAGATGAAGATGTAAGCAAGTGAAGACATATTTTACTGATGCTAGTGCTGAATCCTACTATAGTAGTATACCAAAGCCCTGGCTGACTAGACTGCCTGCTCTTCAGAGACCACTAACTTTGGCCAGGCTGAAATCTCCTTATGAACAGAAGGATCTAGAACATCTGTTAGGTTGCTCTAAGAGCTTGTGCTCTTCCAAGTCACCTTGCAGAAGTTCACCCCGAAGCAGAAGAATGAACAGCTATGAGTAACTGTCACTGACATATGCTTTGTCACCCCATGAAACTGTTTACTTTGACTACGCAAATAATTTGACTTATTTACCAGTAGTGTTACTTTACTCTTGTAGGCATCAGGCCAGTATTTAGACATGTACAGCCTTTCACAGCAGTCACGCCCTGCAATCCTTCCTTCAGTAGCCCACACGTGCTCCTTACCAGGCTCCCTTGTCTAGCTCTGTCGAACTGCATATTAGTAAGCAAGAAAGAGATTCACAGAAGAATTTCCAGAAGGACAAAAAACCCATCAGGTGTGTCAAATCTCTGACATTCAGAAACCATTTGGGGAAAGCAGCACACGCTGACTTAAGCACTAAAGTATGGATGCTTTAATTAATCCAGGGTGAATTTAATTGCTTTAGTTAAGTGGAAATCGGGTTAAAAATGATGCAGAGCATGCTGGGGTGTGTTAAAAACATGACATATGAGTTGGATGAATCGATAAATTAAAAGCGCACAGATGTTTTAATTAAACCCAGGAAAGTTAACGAAGATCACTAGAGACTTTTAAGCCTATGATTAATTCAATTCATTTACAATACCTGTAGAGATATGGGGATGTCTCCATTTGGGGTGTTACTGAAGTTCTCAATCGATAAGTACTTAAGCAGTTCTCCAAAAATAACAGCAAGATTTCTCACAGAAGTGAGTGCACAGCATTAATTGCACACTGAATATTTACATTCTTCTGAAGAGTCAGCAAACTTTTGCTTTGGCCAAAATTTATCAAAAGGATCATAGTTTTTCTCATTGCCCCCAGTGTAACCTTATCTGTCAAAAAGACACTTGCTATTCCCTCCTCTACCATTCTGCAAAGGATCTATTTCTATTAGATAACTGCTTTGCTTATGGCTGTTACCAAAAAATCTATGTAAGAAATATGAATATGTCTTCCCACACAATCTATCTAGCAGCAATTTACAGAACCACAGCAAATTCTTAAAATGATCTCCTTGGGGTTGGTCACTTGTACAAGAAAATTTCGCTTCACAAATAGACCGTTATTTTCAATAACAATAATAATGCAGTCTGCAAGAATAGGGAAAATAAAAATTAAGCAAATGTCAAGACATATTAGAACTGATTTAGTGGTGGACTGAAAGGGCTGAAGCTCTATTATTGCCAGCGTGAAGATGAGTTCAGACAATCTAGCTAACCATCAACAACGATCTGAATATTGGTTCTCTAAACACATTGGAGTCCTCAGGGGAAGAGGAAGAAGCCACTGTACTGTCTTGCCGGAAGACCCACAGCTGAACATAAAGAAAGTGGTATAAACCAAACTACACTTTGGAGACAGAGAGGAAAGTGGACATCTGAGCTCAGCTAGACACTTGAAAAAACAGCTAGCAGTGCCAGGCTTCAAACGTCTTGAGGACTTTTTCTTACTGGTACATTCAGGACTTGACACTCCATCAGCCCTTTTGCTCCCTCTCTACTATTATAGAAGGTCTGCAACTTTCACTACCTACATTAAAGGAAAGATTGTAGCTCTCCAAGCAGTACACTAAGATAATTTGAAATATGGTAGCGTGATTTGCAGGCAATCTGGTTAGGGCCCTCCCTATTGACTACATTGTGAAAGAGCAGCACAGTTCAATTTCTTTTTCATAGGCATCAGTGCATTCAAGGAGATGGAAGTTACCTTGCACCAGTTCTGGTTCACCATAGGAGAATGTGACTGATCAGTTTGCCGTCTAACTTGCGCCTTTGAAAATGAAGACATAAAAAATCAAAAAAAGGGTGGGGGGAATTCTTTTCAACTCTGCATGATACATGGGACTGAAGGGAAATTGTGAAATCCCTGTTTTAGATATAAGCAGTAAGGTTGATACAATTACAAGAACATGCAGAGAAATAAATTTTACTTTCTACCAACAGATGGAAATAAACAGATGTTGAAATCCACTACTGTCATAGACGAGGCTATAGATCTTCATTTGTATGCCTTGATAACTTCATCACTAGAAAAACTGAGGAGAAAGGGAAAACTAGGCTATTTCACAGGTTTCAATAGCTGTCTTGGAGGAAAAAGCCAGTGAGGAATCAAAGAGCTGATGCTTCAAGCTCACAAAAATCAGCAGTAAGGACAAACACCAAATACCAGAATTATCCTTCCAAACATGTGTTGTGATTCACAACATAGAAGCATTAAAAGCATGAAGTTATTTATGCATCCAGAAAAAGAAATGAAAAAATGAAATATGTTTTTGGTAAGATTTTATACTATTCCCAGTGAATGGTATAAAAAAACTATTACTTCTCTGGTAATGGTTTAGTTCTGGCTAAATAACAATGCAGTAGATGTAGGACTGCACTCACAAGCTACAGTATTCAGGGTATTTAGAACTCAGACTACTTAGGTTTCATTTTAGTTACTACTATTTGCTGTATTAAATTTACCAGAAAAGATTTAAATTATAACATGATGAATTGCACAGTTCCACGTTGGCTGCAGATGTTTAAACATTTTTCTACATTTGAATTAGAAATATTTTTTGTTTGTATGAGAAGGCAGCTAACTGAATTTAATCTTACCCAAATAGGGTCTAAGTGTAGGAAAAGATCTAAATTACAGGTTCAAATCTAGATATAATGTAGATATGAAAAAAGTCATGCATGCGGAAATCTGAAGCAGTGATTCAAGGCTGTTTCTATTATTCAGGGATGGCAAATGTCTAAGGATCTCTAACAGCTGTATTTCTATTACGTGATTTACAATACTACTTAATCATAGCTGTTTCAATGAATCACCACAAGGACTCCAAGATGATCCCAAAACAACTGCAAAGACAATCTCTTAGAACTTAATGAAATAAAGAAATACCAGTACAAATCCATGGAGACAGTGCAAACTAAACACAAAATGTAGATTGCAACACAATTAAATGAGCTAACCAATTAAACACAAAAACAAATTACAAAGCACACATCACAGTGAGCACAATTCAGCTCAGCAGACTACAGTCAGAGCAGGGAGATTCTTAGCCACCAATGGAAGTATTATAAGATTGAAAGAAAGATTTTTGGCTTGCCAGAAACTAAGCAGCTCAATGGTTTGTGTCCTGCATGTATTTGCATGCATGTCCACCTCCTTGCTGCACTGGGAACCTTTTGAAATATGCTATTTATTGAAAACCTATTGAAACAGAAAACATTTGTGCAAATAGATGTGCTGTTGCTGCACATGTATAAGAAGGGAAGAAAGATAAAGTGAAATAACATAATAGAGCAGGCTTTGAAAGTAACTTGAGAGATTAAATGAATGCACCCAGCTTTTAATAAGTATGAAAATATTACTATAATTCGATTGAAGAAATATCTATTAATAAGATTTTACTGTGTTTTCACATGCTTTCCAACTTGGACATAAGCAACACAAACTTCCTTATTATACTAAGCCAATATATATTGGTTGCAACCTGTAGGCCTTGGCTACAGTTCTACCTGTGCCTCTGTCTTTGGTTTCTGACCAACAAATTTCTACAAGTTGGGTAATGAATGATCAGCTAAAGATGCACCAGGGTACACTGAAATCAGGGACTTCTTTTCACCTATCATGTTTTGACCAGCAGTAGCATTAGTAATTTTTTCTCAGCTATTTCCTTCCTCCATCATTACTGAATTCATAGAATCATAGAATAGTTAGAGTTGGAGAGGACCTTAAGATCATCCAGTTCCAACCCCCCTGCCATGGGCAGGAACACCTCACACTAAACCATCTCACCCAAGGCTCTGTCCAACCTGGCCTTGAACACTGCCAGGGATGGAGAATTCATAACTTTGTTGGGCAACCCATTCCAGTGCCTCAGCACCCCTACAGTAAAGAATTTCCTCCTTATATCCAATCTAAACTTCCCCTGTTTAAATTTTAACCCATTACCCCTTGTCCTACCACTACAGTCCCTAATGAAGAGTCCCTCCCCAGCATCCCTATAGGCCCCCTTCAGATACTGGAAGGCTGCTCTGAGGTCTCCACGCAGCCTTCTCTTCTCCAGGCTGAACAGCCCCAACTTTCTCAGCCTGTCTTCATACAGGAGGTGCTCCAGTCCCTGATCATCCTCGTGGCCTCCCCTGGACTTGTTCCAACAGTTCCATGTCCTTTTTATGTTGAGGACACCAGAACTGCACACAATGCTCCAGGTGAGGTCTCACAAGAGCAGAGCAGAGGGGCAGGATCACCTCCTTCGACCTGCTGGTCACGCTCCTTTGGATGCAGCCCAGGATACGGTTGGCTTTGTGGGCTGCAAGCGCACACTGAAGCCGGCTCATGTTCATTTTCTCATCAACCAACACCCCCAAGTCCTTCTCCTTGGGCTGCTCTGAATCTCTTCTCTGCCCAACCTGTAGCTGTGCCTGGGATTGCTCCCACCCAGGTGCAGGACCTTGCACTTGGCATGGTTAAACTCCATGAGGTTGGCATCAGCCCACCTCACAAGCGTGTCGAGGTCCCTCTGGATGGCATTCCTTCCCTCCAGGGTATCAACCGAACCACACAGCTTGGTGTCATCGGCAAACTTGCTGAGGGCGCACTCAATCCCAATGTCCATGTCAGTGACGAAGATGTTAAACAAGACCGGTCCCAACACTGATCCCTGAGGGACACCACTCGTTACTGGTCTCCAGACGGACTTTGAGCCATTGACCACAACTCTTTGTGTGCGGCCATCCAGCCAGTTCTTTATCCACCGAGTGGTCCATCCATCAAATTGATGTCGCTCCAATTTAGAGACAAGGATGTCATGTGGGACAGTGTCGAATGCTTTGCACAAGTCCAGGTAGATGCCATCAACTGCTCTACCCCTGTCCATCAGTTCCATACCCCCATCATAGAAGGCCACAAACTTGGGCAGGATTCCTTGGCATTCCCCATTTTTTTTCTTAATACTTCTAGCTTTTAGCTTTCTCCTACAGAAATAAGTCTACCTTCTCAGCAGAAACACTACCCTGAAAGCTCTTTGAGAAAAGGAGTCATACATAATGTTAAGTTCGTACACTGCAACGTGAATTTAGAAACACATGAAAGGGCAATGCAATCCAGTAGCACAAATGTGGCTGTGTGTTTGCTGGTGTTTTAATATAGAAAACTCATGAAGTTGCTGTGGTAGATACATCTAGTATATTTAACAACATATAATAAATATCTTTAAAAAATTCTAAAACATTTTTGCTGCCTTGTAAGGGCACAACTGTAACAAAGGAAAAGAGGGAAATGCTTCTAAACAACACGAGCATCCCTACTTGCAGTGATTCAGGACAAGCTTTCTGTAGATAAATTCTTTATAACCCTGAATTCAATTCTGGAATCAACAGAAGCTATACAAGCATTAACAACAATGAGAAGATCATATTTAGCTTGCTGAAATCCGTATTTTTAAAGCCTGTTTTTTTCAAGTATTCACAATGTTAATAGTAGCTCCTTGGTCTTTATTTCAACTTTATAAACATTCCCTTACAAAGAATGCAGAGGATATGAAGCACCCGCGCAGCCAGGCTAGAGAGTGTTCTGAGTACTTTTATGTTACCAGCCTGTTACTAATAGCACGCACCTTGCTAACATCTGCTAAACTTCACGTTTCATCTACAACGTACGTGTTTTTAAAGAGCAACGAAATGTTGGGTGCTGAACGACTTATTGTAACAGAAATTTAACAAGGTGTCTGCTGCAGAATTCTGGAGTCCAGACTCTTCAGTCCCCTGTTTTTATCTCTAATCTCCCACAGTTCATGGGATTGATGAGGAAAGCTGCAGACTAGAAATGATGGTTCCTGTATCCTGTTCCCTGTCGCACTCCTGACTGTGCGCTTGGAGACCCTTTTGGAGCCATCACCACTAACAATCAGAAAGAATTCAGCCTGTGACCCTCTCAGTTCTTGGCTCCTGTTTAAATTGCCAATTAGAGTGGTGGATTTTGTGTTGGCTTTACTTGTCTACCTGACACTGGATCAAAGCTATTATCTCATTTCATGCAGGCAAGCTAGCAGCTGATGGACAACAGTGACTGTCAATCATTGTCAAAACAGGTTACATGTCCATTTATTTATCCTGCAATTATTTTAGGCACACTTGATAGTGCAAAACCTTATTCAGAGTGTACTGCAGTTCCATAAAACTAAGCAAACTGAGGGCAGACAGGCAAACACTGCCCCGTACACAGAACTCAGTGGAAGGCAAGTGAGAACATGATCGGTTTGCCAGAAATGAGAAATGTCTGCTAATACAATATGAGGCTGGGAAAAGAAGAAGAAAATTTGTAACAATGGCATGTTGAGGTACTAAGTCTGAGAGGTGGGGACTGATGGAGAGGAACACTGCCAAAGACAGCCCTGTCTGTTCATGTAGCAAGATGACACTTCTACCCACTGTGAGAGAAGATTTGAGTGACAAGCCAGGGCTGTGCTGCTGCTGCAGCGCATCCATAAGTTGGCACACATACACACATAAACACACCAACCCCAAAACCAAACCCACCCAGAAAGACATACTAAGAGAGAAGCTGAACATGCTGAATTTTGTCAACTGCAAGGAAGTATGTAGCTATGTGTGGGTGACAAGTCATGAATGCAGCATTTCCAAAGAAAAGCACACTTTTAAAATCCTTTTTTGTTTTTGAGTACAGTGTGATGAGACATGCTATGATTATGAACACATGAAGTGCTTGCCGATGAAGTTGTTATTTCTCTTATTTCTGTTTTCCCCCTACCCCACTACTTCTCAGCCCTCCCCTGCATTCTTGCTCTATCACAGTGGTCAATACCATTATTCTACCTATCATTAAGGTTCAAAATCAGGATGTTATTTTTGACTCATCTGTTTCCTCACCTCACATTCAGGCTTTGACAAAGTCTTACAGACTTCTTCTTCATTGCATGTCACAATTATTACTCTAGCTTTCAGGAAATCAAACCTACATTAGATCAGCACCTTTTTCTCCAGCATTGATAAATTCAGCCTTCTTCAATTTTGTCTGTGTGCAACAGTGCTGCAAAAATCATGTTGTTAATCTGTTAATCCATCCATCAAATGGGGCTCTTCTTTCTCAGTCCTGTTTCAGGTCCTTTCCTCTTGTCACATGGAACATGAGCTTCATGCTGTAACTTCATTTACAGAACAGCTTTACCCCAGACTGCTCACTGCTAGAATTATGACTTCAGCCTCTCTGTGATTTACAATGATTTTGAAAGTCAAATTGGAAAAGTGCTTTTTAGAAGAGCACTTTTGTATGCTCTGTCTCCTCTGGAGGCCCCATTTGCCCTCCATCACCCACATGATGTTATCTATCTGCCCCATTATCCCTCTTCAAAACCGCCTTTAATCACAGTGTTCCCCAAAACTGACAACATTCACACTGCTAGTGTGCTTATGACACATTTTTTCCCTTTTATCTCTACAACTGTCAGCTGGCTCCCATTCATTCCCCTTCAGCTTGTATTGACATGGTAAATTCCTGGAGGTAGGCGCTGGCTTTACTTACTTGTTTTGCTTGTGAAGCACTAAGCACGACAGATTAGCTTTAACAAGTACTATTACTCATGACAATCTCTATAATACCATAAAGATGGCATTTTTCCTGTACTATTGTTCCTTTTGTCTGCCAAACCAATCTGCTTGGGGTACTTTAATCCAACATACTTCACTTGTCTCATCTATAATCAGTTATTGCACAAATTTGTAGTGAGTCACCTGAATAGTACAAGACACATTCACCAGTTTGACTGTGTCACAGAAGACCCTAAGTACTGCCTCACCACGGGTCCCATCGCTCCTGTCAGGCTACAAACATGTGCAGGACAGGCAAAGGAGAAAGGCTATTCAGTATCAGCTCTCACCTTTCCCTTCAAACACCAGTGAGCTTCAGTCTGCTTGCACTATTTTCAGTTCTTAAAATTTCCAGCCAAGTTATAAAGGCAAATATTGTCTTCCTTAGTAACAGACAGAGGAAATATTATCTCCTATACATTACCACCATATGTTGGACACCGTTCATTCACATGGACCATACACTCTACAGCAATGAACTGAATACTGAATCATTTGGCAAGATGCACTCCAAAATTCATATTTTCCCCATTGGAATCACTCCCAGAACATCTTATGCCACTGGGAGCATTCTGGACATGGCACTAAGAGAATAGTTTCAAACAGAATATTCAATGGGCTAAAAACCATTATTTTATGCACCACTGCCCAAGCAATAAGGCTCTGAATAACCTCTGAGCAAGAAGAGTCCCAAACAACTGAAATTTGAATAACAACTGAGAAAAAGCAAGAGTTGCTACTTCTAGCAATTATACCTTACTTACCTAATAATTGTCAGCTTTTTACAGTTTTATGCAGAGATTAACAGCACACACATAACAAAGGAAATGGCAGTGGTAGGAACTCTTATTGTGCTGCGGGCAATCATCAGAAACAGCAAATCCATTAGAATAAATTCAAAAATATATAGACTACACTTTACAGCTTAGTAACTATGTCAAACTAAATAGATGTTGCAAAAGAAAGAAAAAGAAATTTGAAAAAACCTACCCTTCTTTTTATACTTATTAAAGTGGCGCCGTCCTTTGCCAGTAAGCCAAAAACAAACAGAATGAAAATAAAAGAATGAAAAACCCACACAAGGAGAACAGGAAAAGAAACTGCGAATAACATAAATCTGAATAATTAAGAGCTTTAAAAATCAGATTAAAAAGTCAACTGATCAAACATGGCACAAATTTCTGGTTTAAAAAACCCCAAAACCTTCAATCCATTTAGATTCAAATATTAAACATGTTTCTTATTACCTTGCATAATCAACAGAAAGTTATCTGTTAAATGGCAAGTTCGTGGCATCTGACTTGACTCAATTTTTTTCCTTCTGTTACAAATGAGATACCACCTCTTAACAGGCTCTGCTCATCATGTCAATGCAGAAATCCCATGTGATGGTGCATTGCTTCACCTTTTCCGATTAGCTAAATATTCTCATGATGCAAATCCCAGTATTTTAAAATGTGAAATTGAAGGAGGCTCTGAGCACATTTGCAAATCAGTGTCAGACAGTATCTTTGTTAAAGGAGTGGAAGAGTTGCATGCCTTTCAAATACATTATGAGATAGGATGAAATTGTAGCCAACTCTGAGTCACTTCTAGGAATCCAACTCATTGTAACACTGAACCCTACAGATGGGGAAAAGCAGGACATGACAAAGGATGCCTGCTTGCAGATTTACCACAGAACTTGGCAGCTGAAAGACCAAACTATTATTAGACATTAACAGTGGGAACGCTAAGAAGGACATCTTGATATACTTGGGTGGTTATGCCATAGAGGTTGCAGGAAAATAGAGATGAATATAAAAAAGGAACAACACACCAAAATAACATAATCATAGCTGCATGTCTGATTCTTTAGTCGATCCTTGGCCATAGCATCTCTTCTTATCAGTAACTCCTACAGATAATCGTGGACAGGAGGTTACTCATGGTGCAGTTCAATTTACAGCAAATCTTCCACTGGCTTTAACTGTACACTTTTTCTTTATCAGGATACATCTCCACCCACTGCATTATCTTTGGATTATCAGACTTTCTTTTTCTTTATGTGCCATGTTTTATCCACATGAGATTAAAATGTACGATTACCTCTGTGTGTGCACGATGGAATTCTTAATTAGGTTAAACTCCAAATGATTTCACAGGCAATCTTGCCTGAGCAAGGATGGAATAAATCTGTTGATATTGGCTACCTGAGAATAAGCTATTTCCACAGATAAGGGTGAGAAATAAACCCTCCCAGTATTCTGCAAGAGTGTTTGAGAGGGTGAAATTTCTTTCACTTCAATCAGGGTATGAAAACTTATTTCAGCCTGTGGATTGGTCCAAAAGTTCATCTCTAGTAATTTTCATGGTATTTTCCTGGAACTAATGGATCAGAAGTCAAATCTGAGCTGTCTTTTATAGATTTCCTTCATTTTTATCTTTTAGAACTACATGAATGGAGTGGAATAGCAGGGGGAGTACCTGCACACTGTGTGCAATAAGCTTGCAGGGAACTTTTTGCAAGATTCATTGCTCCTGATGCCCTCAAGAGCAGCCCTGTAACAGGAGACTCACTGCTATAAAAGATCATGCTTCATACCTATCAAACCTGGGTTTCACCCTATGTGAAGCTCTTGTACTGCTGTGTTACTGCATGAATCAAGTTCTAAAAGCTGTCTGAGGAACTTGTGCACATTTTCTCCACATTAGTCTATTTAAGTCTTGCCTCAAATTATTTTATAGTGGAGAACTGAGACAGTGAAAGATGTGTTGTTAGGGAAATAATAATTTAAAAAAGTCAGATGGAAAGACTTGTGACAGCTTAAATATAACCGTAACATTATGGTAAATGTATATTAAACATGTGTCCATATATAGAGCATTCCGGAAAATATTTAATTCTCTCTCTCATTTTACTGTGTTTTGCTATGCAGCCAATTCCAGTTCTGATTTCTGTCTTCTGAAACTGCTCTCACATATAACCTGCATTCAAATAAGTAGAAAAATCTGTGGACATTAGAAGAGGCCTGACAGTTCTGTGAAATGGGTGAGGCATACAGCCCTGGCACCCAGCTCAGCAGTACCCTTCTGGGTATGTCTCATAGTGTAAGGATGTGTTCCTGTGCAAGCACGTAGCTGCACAAGAGCTCTGTCAACACAGCTTTTTCGTCAGTTTATGTAGCTTTTCAAGCTTCTTTGTTCTTTAGAAATACCATGATGTCTGACAAGAAAACAGTAAAAGAGTTGAAAGAAGCTTCCAAGACACCATTTCTGCTTTTGAGGAGAAAGAGACAACACAGAAAGGACAAGGCAGGAAGCAGAGGGAAAGTACTGAGGGGCAGGAGAAGCCTGGCAGATACAGTCTGACAAGTACCCTACAAAAAAGCTACTTATCTGACACAGCCTGAACAAGTACTTTCTAGCATTAACATAGAATACAGTGTTACATAGGGGTTCAGTACACAGTGCAGGGCTGATCCACACCTCAAAATGCAAATGGCTTGATTTAATGGCCATGGATGTGTGAAGGGTGGCAGTGAAGCACACAGTCACTGCATGCATACTTTCACAGGTTAACACCACAGAAATGCATATAGCTGTCACTGTGTATTTATAGCACACATTATCATACCATTTACTTTGTAATATACAAATATCTCGTCTATAGATTTGCCAAAGTGCTTTAATTTCTCAGGTAATCAAACAACATGCAAGCTAGTTGAAGCCTTCTTTAAAATGAGTAGGGCTAGTACTGAAATAACATCATTAGCTTTCCAAGGCCCTTGGGGTTTTTTCTTCTATTTATATATATACATATATATTGATACTGGGGCACCTTCAAGAGCCAAACATGGAGACACAAAATGGAAATTACTCCCTCCAGTACTACTATAACAGCTATTGAAGGAGTATTCTGTAGACACACATGGGTATGCTGGATGCCACCCTGCTACACCAGTGAAAGAGGTGGGGCACAACAAATTGTCCTCAGGATTGGGTCAGGAATCTAAGAAGAAATGAGCACATTGCTAAGACCCTTCGAGGCCTGTCAAAAACCTTTCAAAGAGCAGGCTTTCCAAACCCTTTGAACACTAACAACCCTATCCCTGTGGAAAATAATTATAAGCTTATGCTACTGATAGTATGCCTAAATCTTACACTAAGAAGGAAGTAAATTGTAAAATGTTCTGACTGCTCAGAAACAGCAGGGAATACAAGTAGTCATTGAATTTAGACAACATATGTGCTACTAGCTGTATAAACTAAAGAAGTCCTCCTTTATGAATCTTTTCCCTGTGAGTGCTATCCCAAACTCTCAGAAAAACTTAGTAAATACATACAGCCAATCCATAGATGGCTTTTAGATTTCTGTTTAATCCTTTATAATTATGCGTCTCCTACGTTTACTTGCTAAAATCTACAATCAACATTTAAGAAAAAGTCTATTTTAAGACTTTATCAGGTCCTACTTCTTTTCCTAAAAAATGTGACCTTCCTTTGGTCAAAGAGTAATTGTATATGCAAGAAAGACGCTATGTATTGGAAGTAAGGCTCAGCCAAGCCAGAAAATACATTACATGCTACCAATGAAGATAATCAAGTCTTCTGTTGCAGAACAGTTAAGGATTATCTGAAAGCATTGATAATTCATCCAGTTTAGCAGAAAATAAATCTTTTCTGCCATTTCTGTCTACTACCTTTGACACAAAAAGATCTGTAGCTATGGAACCTCAGTGGCAATGTAGCAATACTACCACTGAATCATATTTAACTAAGAGATCTAAGGAAAAAAATGCATATTGATCTATTTGAATCTAGCTTGGACCCATGCTAACTAGCAGCCACTGAAGATCCATACATCACAGACACACACTGTGGTTATTTGTAAACACAGGGACAATGATACCTTTAGCACAATCTGCTCCATGAAATCCTGGAAAGCAGTGACAGACACCTGATACACACTCGCCATTCCCATGACAGTGACGTGGGCAGTCTTGCACTGAATCTGAAATACAAGCATCACAGGCACATTAGCTGGTTCCCATTTAGGCTACAGATTCTTCACTTGATTTTTCTTTAGTTTATTTTGTCTTCAATACTTAGGAGAAGAACTGTAACAATATTAACACCACAAAGTTCAGATGCGGCAGAAAGGTATTAAGTTTTATGGCAGCATGAGTAAGCGCAGAGGTCTAATGATACACTAGTCATATATGAAGTCGAAGTAGTCTAATAATGCTCAAGTCCTCTGTTCCAACAGGTAGACAAGATTGGCTCTTAAAACCTTTACAGCTATGTCTGAATTCATGTTATCTAGCAAACATAATGCTTCATCAGGAAAATCGACAATCTCCCTTTTACAACTAGACTTGGAACTTGCGCAACCACTCTTCCATGTGAAACTGATTATCCCAAGGAGTATATCTCTTCCCTTCCTTCTACAGACATTTAAAGCCTCATTAATTAAGCTGACAGAAATATATACTGAACATGACAAACAGGAGCTCTTTTGCTCCAGAAAATATTCTTTATCCTTAAAAAAATGAATAAAAAAGGTGCAAGTTGCCATCCAACAGGATGAAGAAAAGGTCTGTAAAAACATCAGACAAGGTTTAACACCAGAGTTGAAGTGAGTGACTGAAGTGTTGATGACTTCAATAATCTGAGAAATCAGCATACCAGCTGTACCAAAATACTTCTTCTCCACAATTTCTGTTGTTATTTGGATAGTACACACACTACTTCACATCACAGAAACCTAGAAATAAAATTCCAATTTTCAAATTAATTTTTAAAATCCCTTTCATTTGAAAGCTGTTGGGTTTCAATGCAGCTTATTTTCAACACTGAATTATTGGAACAAAACTCTAACTAGAATGGTGTTATTCTTCACTCTTACTCCCTGTTGTTGTGGGACCTGTGGTCCCAAACTAAATGGCTCTGTCAGTTCCAGACACTAAACAAATGGCAGCTGCACAACACAGAAAATGAATTTTGGATTTGGAACTAACAGAACCACACAAAGTATTTTTCTGTCAAATTAAACTGAAAAGAGGAGAAAGATTCAAGCACAGTTTTAATTCTAGTTTCACAGTTGCAGGACACTAAGTAAAACCACTGCAAAGTAAATGTTCAGAGAAGTCATTTACTTGGCCACTTGAAACAATTTATGTAAACAATGGAAAAAAACCCTGAAATGTAATGCTCAAAGATATCAACTTGTCTCATCAAGACGCTTGTCTATAGATTATTTTCATTATTTTGCTTCATGGCACAGAAAAGCATTTTCTGTGTATTCAAAATAATGGTAAATTTAGTATTCCCTGGGTGTTAACACCATTTCTGTTATTCTTTCTCCTCTTCCACATCAGAGAAACTTGCAGGTGTCTCAGATCCTTTGATAATGAAATGTCTGATACTAGGTGTGCGCAGGAGAACCTCTGAACTGGATAAACCACTATACTTTTCTCTACATTTCAGCCCAATTACTATTATTGCACTATCAAGTAGTCTACCTGACTATTAGACCTTTGATGCTCTCAAAAGCTGTAGCCTAGGCCAGGCAACTCTTTTAAGGACAGCTTATCATATGTGAAGGTTTTCTAAGCACAATAGGTGTGTAACAGGATACAAGCACAAATGTTCTTGTTGGTTTTGAAGAAGCAGACAAAGTCTTGTATAGGCAAATATGCAGATATATATATATATCCACATGCATAGCACCTACTAGCTCTTACATAACCAGATGTAAGCTATGGAAGAATGTTTTCACCTCAACTGAGGTTAACAGAAAAAATTAGATTCATGCTTAATGACAGAGTATTGGCTGTCCTCCAGTACCCTTTGGGTCTTAAGCCAACAAACTGAATTTTATACTAATGTAAAAGAAAAAAATATAAGCTTCATATCGTTACTCAGGTAAGACTGCAAAAGACCTCCAACCTTTTCCCACCAAGCTTAAAAAACTCACTTGGACTCTTCCCCTAAACTAACAGGTATTACAATTTTAGACAATCTAGTGCCATTTAACACTTCACCAGCCAGGACAGAATAACACAGAGACTATGACAGAATTTTTATGCCACTGTGACAAGATATTCAGCAAAGTTCATTAAGTGCTTCAAAGTTCAATAAACCTTCTAAGAAACCTGGAAGAACTTAGACTTGGTTTGATTTTCAGCTAAATGTAACCCTACTTTTTTAACAAACTGCAGGTCATAGGCTAGATCATAGGCTAGATGTTCTTCTGCTCTTGATTCTACCATGTTGAGGATATGACCTACTATTTGGTAGGTAGTGAGTAGTAAGCTGTAAATCAGCATACAGCTAACTGACATTCTCAATTAATCTCTGCAAACAATAACCTCATTCGCAGGTGTCAGTTTGTTGTGCTTTCTACTATGATTAAACAGCTCTCCTGATAGATCCTCTTCCATAATAAAGAATACTCTTTATTCCAGATAAAGAAGCTTCTCCAGAGAAGCAAACAGGAAGTATAACATAGATAAAGGAGAAGAATATTAACTGGGGAATGCTTCAACTCAGACTGAACTTAGATGTGAGCCTTGCTTTCCACAACTTAAGATCTATGGGAATGCTAAAATCTTAAAAGAGAAATAAGCAAATTCAAATCAGCACCACACTGCAGACCTTTTGACATAGTATTGAGGAAAAAAACCCAAACAACCCCATAACATAAGGATAAACAGGACTAATACTGAAGACCACAACAAAGTATTACGGCAATTAAGGCAAAGTATAAACAGAGAGGAACAATGTTCAGATTGTGGAGACACCTACCCAAAATAACTGTACTGAAAGAGACCACTTCTTTGTCCTTGCCATCATTGTAAAATGCCAGGTGCCACAAACCCACATCCAAGTATTGAACAAACACAGCCTCATTCTGAACAAGGGTCTGAATACTTCGACGTTCCCGTGGGGACTCCACCACACTCCATTTCTCTTTCCCATCCAAGCGTTCCATGAAATCATACTGCAGCAGGAAAAAACAGGGGGGTGGGGGAAAGAAAAAGAACAAACAAACAAACCCCCAAACAAACAGACCTGTCAGCTCAACATCTCACACCATATTTCCTCTTCTACCTGGTCAGAAAGTGGTATTTCTAGAAGATACGTCAACACGAAACTAATATTTACTAGTCAACTTTGGCACACACAGAGATTCTGTGACTCTTGTCTTTCTTAAACAGTGCCATAGAGTCATGCATCTTTGCTCTGCATACGTGATCAAAATCTGTACAAATGGTATTTCTTGACAGGTTGTGTTTTGAAAAAGAAATGGAAATCAGTGATATGATCCATCAAATTTTAGGTTCCTACACAGCTTTCAACGCTGAAAACCTTCACCCTATGAGATACACATTTTTCTAAGCAATTGCTACAATAAATTCTTGCTGCAAGAGGAATAGAATTCTTGGATGTAGCTCCAGACATATAATTGCATGGAAGCCCCCAGAACGTCAAAACAAACAGCAACACCCCAAACAACAAATGTGTTTGTCTAATGTTAGCACCTGATTGAAAGACACTGTACAAGCTTACATCACAGAGTAGGAGATGCTTACCTGAGTTTGTATGTGGAACAAGTAGGATACAAAAACCAGAGGGAGCATGGAAAGGAATAACACAAATCAAGTGGCTGAAAGAATTGAACTTATATTAAGGAAAATTGAGAAGTTCTGGTTGGATGGCTTCCAAGTAAGGTAGAACATTACATTAATCTTTGGAAAAGGGATCAAGCAGAGTAAGTGATTATTTAGAACATAAGAGGAATGGCACCATTAATGGCATGAAACTAAAAAAAGAAAGAAAGAAATTTAAGATGAATGTCAGATAAGCGTCCCATCTATTAAGCTCAGTAAATAGCCTCCCAGCGGAGATGCCACCGCACCACACAATTAAACAGGACTGGAAGAAATATTGGTTAATCTACAACAGGCAATAACTGCATAACAAAGCAGCTGGACTAGCTGTCCTAATAGGCTTTTTGTCTGCTTTTGATGTCTGTGATCCTGAAGCCCTCAAGCTGATGCTAATGCTCGACTTACTAGCTCTCATAGTCCCTATCTAAGGGAAGCCCTTAAGGAAACAACAAAAACGATATATCTAATTTTTTGATAGTTGTATAACAAGTCCCCCATGAAAACACATCTTGTTTTAGACACATTTATCTATGTAGGAGTAGATAGAGAGAGATAGACATGTCTAAAGAAAGATGTATGTGTTCAATAAAATACAGTAATAGCATGTGCTTGCTTGCTTGCCAGTAGTTTCATTGCATTTCCCTCTAGCACATACAGTCTGTGCTTGCGACAGCTATGGGAAAACATATACCTTCACTTGCTTTCAGTTGAAATAGAAAACTGTAATCTTGCATCCTAAACAGACTAAACATCCACAGAGGGCTGTTCCGTGCACTGCATTCTACTCATTAACAGTGAGTTCTAGTAAATAACATATAATATGCAATAAAATAGTGAAGATTCTCCCTTCTAGTAGAAGAGACAGGCAAATGAACTGATTTAACACTAAGTGCCATGCTACACATCTCTCCAAAACTGGGTATGAAAGCTGACCTTTCTACTTGAAAATCTGTAGCAGTTATATACGAGCAGTGTAGAGTCCTTGATACACTCAGCCTTACAACAAAGGGAAAAGTATGGAAGTACCGTTACCTTCCAGTTAAACATGTGGAACTGACACCAATATGCAACCACAAAGGAAATCCATGGCAGGGTAGAATTTGAGCCCAGGTCTACTAATATTGAAAGCTATTGTGAGAGCATTATCCACTCTTTCCTTTGCCTTTAATTGTGGGAGAGAGTAGGAGAGGTGGAATAGAAACTGTCACTGAACTGTTAATATCAGATTGCCATCCACCTGAGCCCTTTCTTTTTCCCCCCAAAGGATTATTTCAGGAGAAGGTAAATCAGGTAAGTTAGTACATTTAAGCCAATGTAGACCAGAGATTTAGAGAATTCTGGCATGTCAGTCACTTTCAGAGTATCAGAGGTGCCAAACACACACACATCTATATCTCTTAAATCAATGACATCTGGAAATATTGCTAAAACCCATCGTCTAACAGTCAGAGGTTAAGGACAGACTCATCACCTCCTTGGGAAATGTTATTACTCGGGCAACATCTTGGGAAAAAGAAATCTTGCTCTTCGGAACAATTGTTCACAAAGGGTCAACTAAGGAAGTAGCAATAAAAGCTGACATTTCTCACTGGCAACATGCTGTTCGTCTCTGCTTGTGCTGGCAGGTTCCTCTGCCTCCCCTCTGTTTGATGCTGATTCTAACTCATATAGTAGAGAAAGCTCAGCAGTTGGCAAGATCGAAGGGGAAGAGTATTCAGGCTGAAACAGTTTGAAGTAGTTTTAGCTACAGAATCTCTTTTCACAATGATGGGGTGTGACCTAGTGAGAGCAGGTCCCTTGGCATGACCTCCCATAAGGCTACAATTTTAACTTTGGTAAAGTTATGACTGCTTTTGCCCCTCTTTAATTCAACTATGAAGAACTATTTCAAGCTCAGGCAAAGGCAAAATGACTAAACCTGAATAACTTTATGAACGGTAAAGTACTGGTGCAAACTGATACAGGACATAACAATACATTTTTATCCCTCTTTGGATTCCTCAGTGCTGAGGAAAAAGAAGGAAGAGAATGCATCTGCTGGTGGTTTCCTGGGTGTACAAATCTTAATGTGTCGGCAAGTACCAGGTACTCCAAAATCTGAATGCCCTGACTAAAGGGTCACCAAGATGGTGCTGTGAATTCATAACTGGGTAAGATTTCTTCACATGGTTCTCTAGATCATTAATTTTCTGATTTACCAGCTGCATGATTAACTACAGACTATAATGTTGTGCTGAAGATATCACTCTTGCTTTAAAGCTACTTGTTGACAATTATGCATAGAAGAACTATCTGGGAAAAGAATGAAAGCACTTTCATGATCATTAGGAAGCAACTGTAGAGTTTTTAATCTAACACAACTGCTAAGGAAGAGACTACTAAGTCACATGAATTGGGGAATGGATCTGTCAAACCCAACTGAACCTCTGAAGTAATTCTGAACTTTCACTGACTTTTTTTCTTTTAATGATCCTTTATATTTCAGGGCTTCATGCCAAAAGTCACACATAAATGCCAAAAGCTGCTCAGAAACAAAATGCACCAGAAATTCCAAATGACTACATCTTCAGAGATCAGTTTTGCAGTGGGGAATATTTACTATGATTAAAGCTCCATAGAAGCAGTGACTTGCCAGCCTGTATTTCTAATGAAATTTCAACTCACATTCTCAATAAGTTGGTTTATTTTTAATACACAGCATACCAAAACCCTACTGCATACCTTTATTTACAAACCTAAATCTCATACTAAGTTCTTTCTGGGCAATTTGTTTTTATCATTTCTCCATTTGGTGCTTTCTATCCTCCTAAGCATTTTATTCACAGGCTAATAAGGACTTTTTTTTCCAGTAATCATGGGGAGTCAGCAAAACAGCTTTGGAATTTTACATATACCAAAGTGACTACACTGCTCAATGCTATCCATATAGCACCCAAGCCCCGTCCAGCCTAGCTTTGAACACTGCCAGGGATGGGGCAGCCACAGCTCTTGGCAATCTATGCCAGTGCCTCACCACCGTCACAGGGAAGAGCCATTATCTCTAACCTGAACTTCCCCTGGTTTCAGTTTGGACCCATTACCCCTTGTCCTATCACTACAGTCCCTGATGAAGTTCACTCTCCAGCATCCTTGTAGCCTCCTTCAGATATCTTTGATTTTTCTTAGACTTGAAGCTATTATTTGCATGCCTCCACAAAATCTCCAACGGTGTTTGAAATTAGGAATTGAAAAGAAAGAATTTTTTAGTGCTCTTAATGGATGCATATTCAAATAGTGGGGGAGGAGGGAGGAAGAAAAAACATGTTTGGAGTTGTGGCTAGCATTTGTCTTTATGCCAAAGCCCTGTAAGACCTAAGTGGCCAAGAAAACATATGTCAGGGAAACTCGCTTGCAAAGTGCGTTAGAATTAGTTCTTCATAAAATCCAGTTGGTAATTATTCATTAAAATACACCCATGAAACATCTGATACCCACAGTGACAGCCAACCAATTTGTTTCAACATTTGAATATGACACCACTCAACCAGTCCAGTGCTGCTGCACAGCATTCAGTAATAACAGCTCAGCTGTCATAAGGTGGCCAGAGCACCTAAGTGTGTTTGAGCACTGGCTAAAAACAAGGTAACACTAAGGCTCTCTGGCTATTTAAGTTGTTTCAAATAAAGCCATTTCCTGCTATAAATGAAAACAATTTTCATTTTGACATTGAAAATTTATAAGTATACGACACTGCTGGAAATGAAAACCTTACCACTTCATGCACTACCTTCTCCAGACATTATAATGATGCTTCTATCTAAGGTTACCTTATTCCATGTGTCATTTTAAATGTTCTACCAATGTGTAGCATTATCATAATTGCTGTAATCTCTGCAAAGCCATTCATGTATTATTTGACATCTACAGTTCATTTTCTATACATTATCAAGTTTATTAATATGACTACCTTCTCCTTCTTTCCTATTGATCATTCAAGCCTGCAATGTGCGTTTTGTTATTTCTATGTATTACTAAACAAGTTGGAAGAATCTTGCTTGAAAGCAATGCATTCCTGTTTGTAGTCTGCTTGCCACTCAAAACTGCATTTTCACTTTTCCCCCCAGAGCTCCATTCCCTATGCACATGGCACACAAGACTGCTTCTAGACAAGTTTACAGCTACATCAGTTTGACTGACTAAACCAGGCATTTGGAATATTTGCTAAACAGTAATACTGAGAAGGTTAAATCTCAGCAGGGCTCTCAGACAGGAACTGCATCTTGTTGTCTCAGGTTAATCATGTACCTAATTTGCTGATTATTGACTTGCTCCCACAAAGGATTTTACTTGGCTTGACATATCAACACTAATCAGTGATGAACTGTCAAGTGTAGTTGTTCACTGCTTTACAGCTCATGTTCCTAACCTGCAGAAACAAGGATTTTAAATTTCAATTTTAAAATATCGTCTGGTGTCAACTTCAGACTATTTTCATTAATAGAAACCCATTCTCCTCCTTTCTGTCAGACAAGGCTTCTTTTCACTAACTCAGGTCTGTAATAGGTTGCCTTTCTTTCTCTAAAATTATTTCTCTTGGTAGCAGCTTGGCTGAATTTTGATTGTTGGGCAAAAATGCTAAGCAATCTTCTGCTGTACCACCCTGTTGACAAGCAGTAAGACCCAGCATGAACATGGGAAAGTAATTCTGTAGATTATACTGGTGGATTTCATGAACTGCTTTTACGGAAAAGGGTTGGAATTGCTTCCTCTAAAGCCTAGAAAACAGGTTCTCTAAGGAGTTATCCAGCCCAGTAGGAAACACAGTTGATATTTCTCATTATTTAATAGAACAGAAAGGTCACAAAATTTATATCCAATCCACATAAGGTGGAGAGAAAGAAAGGAAACTTCACCTGTTCATAGTCTTCTGAGATGAGAACATCATAATGAAAACTAGAACAAATATATTTGATCACAGTGCAATAGAAATTAAAGTTCATCTTGAATTAAAAAAAAAAAGTTATACAACCAGTTAAATCCAACTGGATTTCTTGTGAAACATACAGGCAACCCTTCATCATGTCTTAGACAATTATAATTAACTTGTATTTATAGCTAAACTTGATGACTGCTTAGGGGCTTTGGTTACCTTAAGTCATTTTCACGTCCTGATTTATACATTTATTTGCCTTCCTCAACTAAATTGCTGTTTTTTCCAAAGGTGGATTGATAGAGGAAGTGAGAACCAAAATTCAGAATTAAATGAGACATGGTCAATATATTATGTCATTCCTTCACTGAAACAGTTAAATACATAATTTTACTCTCAAAACAACATATTTGAAGCATTACATCCAAAATTAAAACATTTTTAGGGTTCCTACCCTGGAATATATTCTCAGAGGATAACTTCTGTGTTGCATGGATGTCTGGGAATGGCTGAAATTTAGTCAATAGCCCACTACAATTTCCACAGTGTATCTAGTCTTTGTATGGAACCTCAGGATGCTGTATGATAACCTCTAGCTATACAGAAATCTATCCACTTACCCTCCCTTCCTGGGGTTGTGGACTGCTGATCCTTATTTCTAAACAGGTAGATAAATCAATTCAATAACTCACATTTTTAAACAGCATATTAGAGGGGTCTGATGGAATTTGGATAGTCAAAGCTCCTTGTTCACAAATTCTTAGAGAGGTCATGAAGCCATGTAAACCTCTCCTTTCCTCCCAACTCTCTTTACAGATTTTGGTTTACAATTCAGATTATAGGCAAGAATAAATACCAAGGAACAAGCAGCAATGCAGAATAGTTCCTTAAATTTACCTCACATTGGGAAGCAGCTCCAAACATCAGTTAATGTGTGTTTTCCCCAAAAAATTAATTGGTTCACTGTTTGTACCATGAGTTTGTGCATTCACATGGACACAGGTCACTTAGGGCAATATGAACAGCCTTCCCCTATATGGCAACATGTTGCAATGCAATTATATTAAAGCCTCTGGGCTTTTAGCTTCAATCATGCATTTTAACCATCTAGGTAGCTGCAGTTTTCTGCAGCAGCAGCTCTTTGTAAATCAGGGCAAGTCATCTAGAAATGTTAAATGAGCCTTTCCCAAAAGGAATTGTGCAGTTCTACATTTGCTTTTTGGAAATTCCATACTCAATAAAGCATTTTAAGTTTAGGTAATAATTTCAGAATGAAGAACTGATTTTTACCAGCAAGGATATGCATGAAGGAAGGGATCCTTTTCAAAAGCTGGTTGCTATTTCTGCTTCCCTTGCACTCTAAAGAATGGAGGCTCTTTCTTTTTAGTATGTGTAACTGCAAATATATTATTTCTCATTACAGTTCTAATCTAAGTAAATGGGAAGCCTTACATTCACATTAAGGAGTCTTCAACATAATAACAGAATTTCTCTATGTAACAGAAAATACAGCTATATCTTCTCCCAGCAATTAAAACACCCACTGCACAACAAAAAAGGAAATGATAGTTCAGTTTGGTCTCACTAACTTTACAGCTACCTTTACCTACGGCTCTTAGACATGCACTACAGGGTTACCATAAAGATGCAGCGTTAACTGAGTTTTCATTTTGAGGCTGGTTAGAAATCAAGTTTTCCAGTGGCAAGACTTGCCCCATGTCTGAGTCAGATGTTAGACCTAAATACCATCCTTGAGGGGAATGCAGGAAAACTAGAGCTCTCAAACACACAAACACATGGCCACTGCATTATGTTGTCCAATATGGCTGGGCAGCATGATGCCAGTCTGTTGCATATCCCAGCAATGACATTCCAACAGCCTGTGGACATTAAAACTTCTAGGAAGACAGAAAATGATGTAAACACATCTAGCTGTGCATGCACTCCAACTATATGTAGTGCTTTGATACTGTGAGTCTCACCAACACTACTTATCATTTCTGACTGGTGTATAACTGGATAGGTTTATCCCAGTTGGTGCCAAGACTTTGTCACAGATTTAAAACCTTGAGTGACAAACTGTAAGTTATCTTAAAAACCTGGATGGCTAGAACATCATTTACTTCTTTTATCAACATACTGTTATGTAATAACCTAGAAATAATATCAGGGTGTTCAGTCAAATATCACAAAATAAGTAATTCCCAGGAAACCCTAAACTTGAGCTCCATAAGCTACAACACAAATCTAACACAAATGCTCTAAACTTTTGCATTTTGACATTTAAAGCCAACAAACACATTGACAAAGTACCTGGGCATGTGATGGTGGGAGTCCTCTTCTTATATAAACACCAAAAAGAGCATCCTTCCCTAAGGATATGTTGAACTTCAGGAACTGTGGCTGGGTGATATGGATCTGAGACCGCCAGAAAACCCCAGGGGGCACTTCCTGGGTGACCCTGCGGCCAACTTCTGTTTCTCCGCTATCTATGCTGCTATTCCTAGAGACCCATGGGCCTATAAAATGAAAGCAAATAAAAATCAAATGAGATAACTGCTTTTAATACAAGTATTTTTATTTTAGATGAACATCTGTGGCAATGCTACCTTTTAAATCAAACTGTAACTTTCCTTTCTTACTCTGAAGCAATCTCCCCACTGTTTCGATCTATATGTAAGAATTTGGCCCCTATATTTGAAAAAGACCTTTTTCTGTGGAGCATCTGCAGTCTTCTTCTCCATCCAACCCTTTAATTCTATGATTGCTCTTTACTGATCAAACACAGTAGCATTAGAGAATCAATAAAGCACATGCGAGTCTCCCTGAGCTCTTTTCAGTTGCACCATGTACGCAACCACGGTATAAAAAATTATCAGAAAGGTGAACTTTAGGGGTAACTTCAGTCTAAATGAACTGATTGCACATTTTTATTACCACTGTTTTATATAGTAAAGTAGTCTGATAAACTGCAGGCCATAGACAAGAGAGCTGACAGAAGAAATGCACAGAAAGGATTTAGAGGACAGTTTCTGTACTCTAATGTGCATCTCCCCTTCTTTAAAGAAAGTTAGTACAACTCAATGCATTGCCTTTTAAGTTCTCTCTGCCTGAAGCAGGGACAATCTACAAGTCTTTCTCCCTTGTGCTGTGGTTAGTTAAAATCCATCATTTGATGGTTCTTCAACATGCATTATTGAAGACAAGGTACAAGACCTTTCTGGTCAAGTGCTCTGGCTTCCAGCCCATGAAATAGTCAGCCTTTAAAACATGGTGCAAACCTCTTTTGTTCTCAGCTGAGCAGGATGGTTCTGAGGCTGCACGTATTTTAAACATGGAGTACATGAAGAGTTAGCAGTGCTTTCAAGCTGCAGGATGTAGCTACATTTGATTTGTGATCCATATTCCCAAACAACATGGTGAGAAATCATTTTTAGAACTATTACAACAGAAACTACAAAGATCAAAAACCCACAGAAAATACGTTAACAATCACAGAAATGTAGCAGTACCATCAATATCACTATTACTACACACAAGACAGTAGTGACACCTCTAATACAACCTGACAGTATTAGTGCAATCGCAATGTTTACTCCACGTTTTTTTTCATGGTGTAATGCTGTTTTCAATAAATGGCAAGTTACTTTTGAAATATATTCCAGCACTGCCTGAATGTAACAGGATAGCACAGAATGACATATAATTCCAGCAGGTAAGTACATAACAGCTTTTCTGTCTTGACTATCTTTAATTGAGAGAGCTGCAATAGCACAGTTTCAATTACAGATTCCAAATTATCTATGTTAGCAGCACGTACACTTGTACATAATGAAACAGATATTATGTTGGCACTGTTTTGAAATGGTAAAAGAATGCTCTGAATACCAGCTGCTATGCAGGTTTTGGCAACTTTTTTGTTTTTTCATTTTCTGTGTTAATGGGTCTATGATAAGATCTGTCCTGGGTTCAGCAGTAGCAGTCATTTTTCTCCTTCTTGGTAGCGGGTGCAGTGCTGTGTTTTGACTTTCGGCCTGGGAACAGAGCTGATAACAATGATGTTTTGGTTTGGCCAAGGACTTTGTGAGCCTCATGCTCTGCCAGGGAGGAGGGGAAGCCAGGAGGAAGCAGAGACAGGACACCTGACCCAAGCTAGCCAAAGACATATTCCATACCACAGCACATCATGCCCAGGAGGTAACGGAGAGTTACCTGGAAGGGCAGACAGACTGCAGGGTTGGAGGAGGTATCGGCTGGTGCTTGGTCGGGCTGGGGGGGGGGCAAGTTATCAGTCGGCTGGTGTGAGGTGTTGTATTCTCTTCCCTTGTTGTTTCCTTTATCATTATTATAATTGGTGGTAGCAGTAGTGATCTGTGTTATACCTTAGTTACTAAACTGTTCTTATCTCAACCTGCGGGAGTTGCATTCTTTTCGATTCTCCTCTCTGTCCCTCCAGGAGCAGGGGGAGGGCAAGAAGGGGGGGAAGTGTGTGAACGAGCTGTCTGACTGGTTTTAAACCATGACAACATCCCAGCACTAACACAAACCAAAGACAAAAAGAAAGCAGAAGCTGCTGCAAGGACAGGCTGCAAAGAAAGGAAAACTGGCTGAAAATGTCAAGCAATGTGCCTTCAGAGCCACCCAAGATCACCGGCGTCAACCAGACTCAAACATGTAATGTTGCATAAAAACTGTATTTAATTTGTAATGGATTACAGCAACAGCAGCTATCTCAAAGTTCCTATCACAGTGAAGTGAGGCACCATCTTACCAGAATTTAAACTAGTCCTTACACACCTGTATAGGAAAACCAGGTACAGAGCACAAAACATCACCTGTTGAATGTCATACTGGAATCACTGGCAGAGCTGGGAAATCAGCGTAAAAGTGAAGACTCCTTCCTCTCCTTTGTGTGCAGTGTTACACTTCCTTCACTTCACAATTCCAAGTTATGGTAATAAATGATGATTTTTTTTTCAACATATTTAAGAAGTGTGCTGTTAATGATTTCTTTGAAAGTAGATTGTGCATACTTAAACAGCAGTATCCAACCTGAGAAGAGACTCCTTGACACATTCTAAAGAGCCCTGCTCTTCAGGATCACTATATCCATTGTCAAAGTGAAAGAGTCAAAGAAAAAGCTATTTCCAGGAAGTATCAGAGTGGGCATTATTATTGTGATAAAAGGAATACAGGTGGGAAGATTAACAGACATTGTCTCACGAAAATCTTGAAGTTGTTAGCTTAAAAACTGGTAAAAACTGCAGGTCAGAATTGAATTTGTATGTCTTTGGAAACACCCCCCCATAGATGATCTTTTTCTGCTCTGCAACAAAAATGACCTGGTTTTCTAGCTGTCCAACTGGGAGATTTCAGTGTCCCAGGAAAATCTACATAGGAAGAGAACTGTGACAGCTGTGGGCATTCAAAACAACAGAGGAGTTTAACAGGAAGTTAGATGAGTGGCTATCACAAGTGGTCAAGATCTACTTAACTTACAACAACGAATGGAACAGATGGATGCCCCCTGTGTTCCAGTCTGTATTTCTGTTGTATGGCATGCAGCTATAGGCAGCATGTGCCACGTCTGTGAGAAACAGCTGCTGCCTCACCTCTGACATACTGAAAGGGATCCTTCTGTTTGCTTCTAAGAATTTAATAGATGACATCCTGGTTTTATGGCTCCACATTACAAAGCTGAAATAACACAATTGAGAAATGCTTGAAGTTTTATATAAGTTCTATATTTGCAAGTTTAACCAACAACTTATCAAGTTTTAAGTCCATCAGAGCTCTAAAGATAATGCATTACTGAATCATACTCGCATAAATTCTTGCAGAGTTACTCTTATTGGTATAAACCAAAAAACTAGTGACAGCATCTTGGTTCTGCTCCTTGCTTTGACACAGCACCTGTGTTGATCATGATCTCGATGTTCTCAGATGACTACTTGTAAAAACAGAAACATTAACAATGATCTGAAGATGAGTAATGCAGAGCAGTCACATTAAAATACTACAGGAGGCATCTCAGCCCTGGCCGCTTCATGTTCCTTCCGTCCCAAGTTAGAAACCCAGAAATGAAATGCAAAGTACATATGACCACTAAATCCCTTTTCTTAATTAACAGGCTTAAGTTTATTTGTTTAAACTTGAAGAGCAGAACACGACCCTCACTTTATATTTGCAGTGCCTTTTTCTGCACCAACAGCTTCACTTTCAGAGTCTCTAGGGGAAGAGTTTGTAAGTAAACTTTTTTTATAGCTCCCTTCAGTCTTCATCTCCTCCTGCAGAGAACACATCTCCCCACCTGACTCACTCCCCACCAGCTGTTTTTAGAAGGTTTTCCATTTTGATGGACCACTGCAGATCACACTCAAACAACATCAACTGCGTGTAAGTGAAGGTACAGATGTGACAAAGTGACAAATCAAGAAGAAAGACTAACCCAAACAACTCATACTACTGTGAACAAATAAATCCCAACATCATTATCTCAGCTGTGGATGACTGTTTAAGGGTTTCGTCTGTTTACCTCATAACCCCATGGATACTTGATTTTTTTTCTGTCATTTCTCCTCTATAAACATCTACAACAGAGAGTTTTGAAAGCATACTTCTTCATTTTACCCAGGGGAGCCATTTCAATCTTTCAGTCAAACATATATTTATCACCTAAATAACACTTATTCATTTAAGCTGCTGTGTTATTTACCCAGTTGAATTACTGTTTTGGCATATACATTTGAAAAGACAGTTTTAGCACTCGAGTATATTTGCCTCTGAAGCTCTCAAATAGGCAACACATGACAACAGGGATGCAAACTCCCCCTGCTCAGCTGTCAGCAGACCTCATCTTGAAGCTGGAGGTCAGTTTCAAGGTGGCAGCTGATAGGACATGCCCGGTCAACCTTTAATTTAACTGATGTCAAGCAGTGTCAGCTATGGGGGTAGAACTGTATCTACACTCAGATATGCTCGAGTCTTTATTACAGGCTCCTCTCCTCTCCCATACTGGAGTTAAAATTTAAATGAAATCTGGCTACCAGCCATGTCAAGATCCAGACATCACACTGAGACAGCAATTAACTCCAGAGCTTTGCTGCATGCCTTTAGAAAAGTGATGACTACAAACAGTGCCTTGATAGCACTCTTCAAAAATGTCTAGCAGAATAACTATTCCATGGGATCCATAATGGACTACCAAGATTATCTAGACAATTTCAGATTACATACAAGAATAAATATCACCAATGTTGGTTAAAGAGAAATGGTTTTCACTTCTCTTCCTGTATATCTGCATTTCTTACAAATCACTGCCGTAGGCATAGCTTTCCTTATCTTTTTATCTAACTTATTTCATGTTGTCCTTTGTTATACAGCTAGGGATTTTCACAGATAACTCTGAATTCCAAAGAAATTTATGGTACAGCGGTGTAAAGGAAACCACTCAATATAAAAATACACTCCACTGACCTTTTGCCAAAAAAGAATGCATGGGAATTATTACGGTTTTCAATGACAGCTTGAATTTTTTCCTGAGACAAATTTGCTGCTTATGTGACCAGACATTTTTTATTGTTTCAGAAAGGCAAACAAAAAAAAAGCAGAAGATGTCTCTTCTATATAAATTTCTTCAGTAGAAAAATCGGTGCTATGCACTATTACCACACTGATCACTCCTATATGAACTTATGCTTCAGAATATCTATTGCTAATACCTAAGTGCCCTAGGACCCAAACGAAAACAGATTCTTCTTGAAATGTGTACAACAGATTGACTGTTGATGTAAAATAAATTCCCACAGCTACAGTAAAGTAAAAAGCCAGGAAATGAGAGTTTGTCTGGAGAAGCTGCTATGACACATCTTGAACTTCAGTTATGCTGAAGATGCTGAGGTACTAATGAGCTCTATTTGTGAAGTGAGGAGGAAGGAAGCTTCTGAATTTGTATGAGCTTCCCGGAGTCCAGTAAAACAGCTTCTGAAACAAAATCAAAACCTCAGGTTTTCTGGTCAGTGACCCTTATTTCTACTGTGGCAAAAGGAAAGAAATTCTGTAAAGACAGCGTCTGCTTAAGACCACTGCTGGGGCTCAGCTGCACTCAAACAGTCTGCCCCTGCAGGTGGAATTAAGAAACATGCTTTAATACCCTGAGACACTGACAAATTTAGGTACATTCTCACATTCATGTGGGCATGGCTTCATAAGATTCATTGTTTTCAGAATAAAGCAAATGATAGCTGAAATAAAATAAAGATCTGTTAATTCTCTGCGTTTCAAAAGAACTAATATATACTAGCATGCATTTCTACATGAACATAACAATCATCTCCGATGGGATATAATACACTTCATCACCTAACTTTAACCACAGCAACTCATACTATCACCAACACAATCACAAAAATAAGATTCCTCTTCTGTTGAGCTTAGTCAAATACTTTGCTTTTGCCAAGACATCCCTAGAGCCTGGTCTATTTTCAGAAGACCACATCTGCAAGCCTTCATAGCGTCCATATAAATACTTCTGCTTGCTAATGTGTTAATTAAGATCTACATTACATTAGCCACATAACTACTTAATTAGATTAATCCACCTGGAAAATGATGGCATGTCTTGATTAAATTGAATGAAGGTAACAGAAGTGACATTTAAAATACATTGATTGTTATTACATTTTGATCATCTGTCTCAAAGTGTCTGGAAGGAAACAGTAGAAACCAAAAGACTCATGTTGCTCACATTGTTGACGAGGTACGAGTTTTTCATCTTTTTATCCTTTGTAACATGACAAAGAGTTCTCTCCAGTTGCTCCCAAATCCTTACACTTGTCTGATAACCAGGATTAGGTTTCAGCAAGAACACAGCTGGGGGTGGCACCAGTGTCTCAGGCAGTCAAATCAGGGCCTGTTCTATTTGCACCTGAACTCCAACTCATCAATACATAAAGGTGGCAAACCTTCCCATTTAACCATTTTGTTATTTCTTTAGCATTGCCTATCTGCTGCATTGCTAATGAAATAACTATTAGAAAATCATCACTTCTGTGTGCAAACCAAAAGGTGACCCTGAGCTGCAAGTATCTGGCAGAGGTCACAGAATCATTTGGAGAGAGCTGAAGACAAACTAGCCAGCTTCACAATGACAGCCCAGTTTAGCTTTCCATATCTATTCAAGGCAAATTTCCCCTCTCTCATCTCAAGCAAGTAAGATAACTAAGTAAGCTAAATTTAACAGCAAATATAACTTTCTTTGTTTCCTTATTGCTATTGTATTTACAATGCTGAATTTGATAACTGGAAACAAGCTTATTTTGTTAACTGGAAACAAGTATTTTTTTATGACACTTCAATACTTTACCATTTAATTAAGTCTGTCGTTTTGCAATGCACACGCTGTGGCAGACGCAGGGAAATGTCTCCTAAGCAGAGTGCGAACCTGGCTCAAGCTGGCTGGTCCAAAGAGACACAGACCCTGGCTTATGTGAGTATCAGAACACAAATTCAAATCTACCTTTTCCAATTAGTCATTACATTCATGGTAACTGAAGTGATCTTTCAGGCCCGCAATAATTTTTGGTATCTTTTAAAATGTGGATTTCTAGGATCAGAAACCAAAATCTCTTACTGCTCTATAGACTCTTATTATAGCAAATAATCAAGAGAAAAAATAGTAAGTAAATTTTGAATTATTAGGAAATCTGTTAGATTTGTGAGCACACCAAGGACAATATGTCATAAAGAAAAAAACTATACCAAAGCATTCTTTACTTGCAAATGCAGCTGGAGTTAGTTTGAATATTTCTACATAAATGGTAGTTTATCCTGGGTGTCCTCTGAGATGATTAAAGCTGACTTTTGTAGTATATGCTGTCAATTAGAAAGGAAACAGCAAATAAATAGTCACATATTTTATGGAAATGTGGTCTGCCTACTACATAACTTTAAATGTAGAATACATTTTTGGCATAGATTAAAAGAATTTAGGTATAGAAAATTCCCATAAGGTCATCTAATTCACTTCCTTGTGAAGAAGCAGTTATTCCCAAACATGCCTTTTTTTTTCTAGTTCTTCCTACACCTTCTCCTAATTTAGATTTATTACACAAAAATTCTAACATTATGTCTGTAGCAGACAAATGGGCTTCACTCTCAAAGTTTTTTAAACGTCATATCTATCTATCTATCTATCTATCTATCTATCTATCTATCTATCTATCTATCTATCTATCTATCTATCTAATGCCTGTAGCGATTCCACAATTCCATGGCAGTGGCAGCTTTTTGCTTTTATGTACTAGGAAGGGAAACTGCTTTGTCATTTGCACTAAGAAAGGAATTTTTCTTTAGTTCTGTCTCTTAATGTAAATCCCTAGCTCAGCACAACTTCCAGAGCATGGGGGACTTCACTTGCAGTTTTACAGCAGCGCTGAGGATGTTTTTACCCACTGCACTTGCCTGCTCTTTTCAGACATCCCCAGTATTAGCGAGATGGAGTGTGTAATTACAAAAGCCCTGCGACTGTGTTATCTCAACAGTGAATTTTGTTTTCATTCAGATAGGAAAATGCAGTAATAAAGTAATTTACATTCCTCTTAAATTGCAGTTTTCTTATTTCATACTAGAATGTAGTCTCCTAATAAGGAACAAACAGATCAAATTGAAATATCTGCTTTCCCCCCAACCCCCCCTTTCAAACTGCTCTGCTTTAAAATACCTTGCTTGCTTGCTGAGTAGGCACAGCTTGTGTTTAAGTGGCCGTTCTCAGTCTAGGGGTTAAAGGTTTCTTTGGGAGACCCATGTTTTGAAAAGAATGGCTTCATCCTGAGTTGTGTCAATTATAGAAAGGTCATTCTGCACAGCCAGAGCCCTGAGCCCTGAAATGCTTGTTGTGTTAAAAGCTGTCAGAGGCTTTCCTAAAAACTGCTGGGATAGCAATATTAACTCGGACATAATAAAAGGAAAGGTGAGGTAGAAAAACTTTTCACCCTTCCCTGCTATGAGAATTTGTCTTTCAGATATTCCTTGAGTTCATCCAAACCTATCAGTCATATTATTTCACTGTGGAAGATTCCTTGCCTAAATATTATTCTCCCTCCTTCCCCCAGATTATCAACATTTCAGCAACCTTCTATAAAATGTCAGAAGAACAAGCACACTTTTCCAGCATGCTCATAGAAAAGCTGGCTACAGCAACCACAGACAGAACTACCAGTTCTGTTTCCTTGTCTCCTCTACAGGAGGTTACCACTCCCCAAAACAGCCTGCATCTTGGTCTCTTCAAATGTGCAAAGCTCATTAGAGTGGGCCTGGGATGAGCTGCCAGGATTTGCACTGAAGTGCCCCAGGCAGATGAGCACATTCCAATTCAACAATCCTGCTGCCCTATATTTGCACAGAGACGGCAACAAAAAGCTGCAGGGGAGGGAATTTGGAAACGTGTTAAGCACTGCAGTTGTCTGCTAAGTGACCATAATTGCAGACCTGAGCTCTTCAGGTTCCTGCCTAAAACCATAGGGTCTCTCACCTGTGCTCGATCTGGAAGTTCGGCAGTGATATAAGCATTCTACCTTGTACTTGGGACTGGGCTGTTCGTCCAGTTTGACCTACAGTCAGACAGCGAGGAAAGCCAAGCCAAGGAACATCTGTCTGAAACGCTATGCGGTTTTGCCACCACTAGGATGCAGGATTGCACGAAAAGAGGGAAGCCAGAATTAGCCCCCCCCCCCGGAAAATGTAAAGAAGCTGAGGTGCAGCGGCATCATTTATTAAAAACACAAGCAAACCCATAAAATGACTGGGCATACCAAAGAACAAGCCAGCTTCCTTCCCCAGCTCTGCTTTAACTGTTTTTTTTCCCAATACATCCAATGCAAGTATCCTGTGTCAGAATTTGTTTCTAATGTTTGCGACAGCAATCAGCAGTTGAACACCAGCCACAGGTCCTGAGAGCCAGACAATGCTCAGCTCTGCACAAAACTCTTCTGTTGACCAGTAGCAAGTGCTCTTGTTTCTTCTGTTCCAGTCACCCTGTCCCACCTTCACAGTGCACTAGGACCTGTGAGGTGCTTTGATTAATTAAAAAGTTCTGGTCTGTCTTATCATAATTTGTGTAATAACCAGGGAAAGCCTTATCGTGATGCAGGAAAGAAACCCCTGAACCTCACAAGTCACAAGCATTCAATTTAAATGATTAAAATCCTTCTCATGATATGCATTTTCTCTCTATGTTTAATACATGCTCTCTCAATTTAAGAAATCATTGATGTTTCTAGAGTTACCCCTCATTCTTCTCATTTCCCTGTCTCCGCCATCCTCCACAGGAACACAGTTTTTCTTTAGGAGAAAAAGAAACCATTTGTTGCCAACATTGCATACACTAAAGCAGATTATTCACTATGGGTGAAATTATTCTGTCCTTGATCCTTGATGCTTTCTGTTAGAATTACATCTGAGAACGAAGAAAAACCAGGAATTTGGTCCTGGCTGGAAGCAGTACAATGTACCCCTCCTACTGAGTCAAGCTTTTTCTCTGAGCTCTCTAAGCTATACCTGGAAAGAGGACATACAGCCAGTAAAACATATGGGTTTGGACTGATCACTTCATTGAAGTGTCTGAGGGAGCTCATCTGCATTAGTAGATGAGGATCTAGGAACTGAGTGATTTTCATAGAGTCCCAGACTAGTTTGTGTTGGGAGGGAGCTTAAAGCTCATCCAGCTCCCTTGCCATAGGTAGGGACCCCTTCCACTGGAGCAGCTTGCTCCAAGCCCCTGTGTCCAACCTGGCCTTGAACACTGCCAGGGATGGGGCAGCCACAGCTTCTCTGGGCACCCTGTGCCAGGGCCTCAGCACCCTCACAGGGAAGAGCTTCTGCCTAAGAGCTCATCTCAGTCTCCCCTCTGGCAGGTTAAAGCCATTCCCCTTGGCCTGTCCCTACAGGCCCTTGTCCAAAGCCACTCTCCGGGTTTCCTGAAGCCCCTTCAGGTACTGGAGCAGCTCTAAGGCCTCCCTGGAGCCCTCTCTTCGGCAGGCGGGACGATTTTGCGCACTAGCGCAGCGGGCGGGAGCAGGAACAGCCGTGCGCGGGGAGCGCTCCGGCCCCGAGCGCAGGGAGCACCAGCAGTGGCCGAAGCCGGCGCTGACCCCGCACCCGCGGGTGCCGCCCACTGCGGGGCCGGGCGCGGGAGCCGCAGCCTCACCTCTGCCTCCAGGTGGCGCCGCCGCCCCGTCCTCGGCGCCCGCGCGGCCGGGCCGCCGCCCGTTGCTGAGGGTGGGTCCGTCCGCCGGGCGCAGCCGCCAGTTGAGCCCCAGGAGGTGCATGGCTGCGGGGACAAACCGACAGTCAGTGCGAGAGCAGCGCAGAGCAGCGCGGCGGCGGGGGCTGCCCCCTGCACCGCTCCGGACCGCGCCGTCGGGCAGCAGCCCCGTAGGAGCGTGAACGAGGCGACACCCCCCGCCCCACGCGAGCCCCGCTGGCTCGCACACATCTGCTTTCTGTTCACTTCAGTTCTCGATCTTTAAAACTGCTGAGACACAAAGGGACAGCGCGCACGGCCGCGTGTAAACTGAGCAGAGCGTTCTGCTCAGAGCACAGCATCCCGCACAACCGTCCCGGCTCACACGCTCCAGGGGGACGCGTTCCTGGAAACAAAGCACCACTGCAAATACCAGTTCGAGTTGAAATTACAGGCGATAATTTATACGTTGATTATAAAATTAGCTTTAGCCCGATGTATGCTAATGACATTGTAATGCAATTACTTTGTGTTTATTACAACTTATTTAAATCAACAGATTTAACAGCCTCTGTCTTCATTCTGCAGATTAAGCTTTCCCAACAAGCCCAGGCCTTTGCCAATCCTTTGACCTCACGGGTTGTTCTAACCCCGTGTATGCCCAGCCAGGAGGTTTCCCAGCTCACAGAGCTGGCTGGTGTAGCGCTGTGCCATGGGCCCCAGGCACACCTAAGAGATGGAGCAGGAGAAAGGCCATGGCACCACTGCCACCAGCGCGTGAGTGATGGGTGCTGTGGTAGGGGCTAATTGAATAAGTCCTGTGCATAATGCATGAGACTCGACAGGTCTGAATCATTCAGCTAGAGGATTTATGCGCATCTTCACCCTGTATAAACAGAAGATACCGGAATACATCTCCATACTTTCATCATATTATCCCTATGGCATCCTCTCAATCTAGAGGGATAGAAAAGCCTACCAAGCTGCTTTTATTGACTTTCTTTTTATGTCCCCCTGTTTACATAGCATGTATGTAAAACCACACACCACAGAGAAGAGCGTGCTCACTTTTATACTAAACTGGTGTTTGAGGGGATTCACTATCAAATGAGGGGCAGAAAATATAGGTGCTTATGGGCACCATTATAATTGTTCAACTCTGCAGCGTGAGGTCCATGTAAGATTAGCAGATACTTTACATCTAATTACAAGCAGTTGTAGAAGAGCTGGTGTGGTCACAAAGGACCAGCAGAGCCACATAGCCCAAGTGTTCAGAGATTAAAGGGTTGGGATAGGTGAGGCAAAAGAGACTTCTCACAGGAACTAGCAAGCCCAGTGCTTGAAACAGATAATCTCTGAATACAGGGAATGCATTTAGACCTGACGGATTCCTATACATATTCCTAAAACCAGACAAAGCACCTCCCACCCCCAAAATCCATCTCTCCCAACTCCTGGGAATCTCTCAACACACAATCTATGCAGTGTAACCATCCTATTCTTGGCAAAAGCAGCCAAGAAGAAAGACAGCTTTCAGAACATCACCTTCCCCCAGATATACCTATGGACTAAGGAGATGTCTAAGAAGAACAACTAAAATCAGGAGACATCCCGTGGGGAGAGGGTAGTCACCAGACTTTGCATTCATGGTAAATTTACAAAATAATTTTTTTCATCACGAAAAAAGCCTGAAAATACAATAAAGCATGTAGTATTTTAAAAATGCCAAGGATGAACCTGAAAAGGATGTTTTGCTGAGAAACTAATCCAAATTTGTTTCTACGTTTAAGAATTACTGGAAAATAGACAAAATTTTATGTGGGATCAAATGTTTTCTTCAATTACCATCTTTTTGTTTTGCCAAATCAAACATTTTCAAAGGTTTTTCAGTCTCATCTCAACCAGCTACTTTTCAGGATGGCAACGAAACTGAAAAATAAAGCTCCAACAGCAAACAAGTCTGTAGCTCATACAGACCCTCCCCACCGTGTGAGCGAGCATCTAGAGGGGAAGGGCTGGGGACAGCAGGCAGCAGAGCAGCTCCTGGCCTGTTTGTGCTGCCCACAATTCCCATGCCATGTGCACAACCTGGGACTAGTTTGGCTGCACCACTCCCCTAAGCAAAGAGTGCATAAAGATGAAGTGGATTTTAGAGCCCCAAAGCGACAGCAAGTCACAGAGGGGAATTAGACTTCTGTGTTTTATAATCTCAGTGTTTCTATTCCAAGTTGCAATTCTTGTATATTTTACTGCAAGCTTAACCATAAATGTAGGTCACTTGCAGAGATGAAAGTCTCTGCTTCAAGTGTGAAACACTCCTTACAACAAAGAGATAAGGAACTCAGAACCAACAGTCTGTCCCAGAGAATTACAGTTGCTAACTGATAATTACCAGGTAAATTCAGACAAGGAATTATAAAAGATCTTATTAACATGGTATTAAGGAAAACTGTGATCCATCTGCTTCCAAGCACACCATGATTTCATTAATAACTCCACTGCTCTGTTTTTTAATCATAGATGCACATTAGGTAAGAGCAATTACAGCTCCTTCCTAACGGGGCACGTCTGCTGTATTCCCTTGCAGAGACAAAGATGACAATCTCCTGCACAGCTCACGTATCCATTACGTGATCTACAAACTTCCACTAAGACAGCTGAAGTCACAAACAGGAGGAACGTTCACCTTCTACTGAGAATACATCACGAAAAGTATGTCACAAGGGCCTGAGGGGAAAGCTCAGTGTTTGCATTGCACAGAGCAAGCCTGACTGGCAGCCGAGAGGGAGAACAAGGAGCTACCTACTCTCTCCTGCTTCAGAGAGCTATGAGATGGCAAATTTATATGATTAACCTTTTGTTCTGTTAATCAAACAAAAATGCCTCCAGCAAAGGAATAAGTAGGAGCCTGCTTAATTAGAAATACAGGGAACTACTCAGAAGTCGAGTGCCAATGTGTCAGAAGAGAAATTCTGGGCTAGTGAATTTGTGCCTGTTTCCTGTGTTTTCTATTGGTGGTATTAGTATTAGTATTACTATTGTTGTTGTTGTTATTTTAAACTACAACTAAATTATCTGTGTTGCTCTGGCTTTGCCTTCTTCCCCAGAGACACACTTTCACCAGCTATTACAGTACTGGCACGTTTTCTGCAAAGGATATCCACCAGACATCTGGGTTGGGATACTCAGCTTGATCCAAAGCTGATCATCAAGATGAGCACTCATTTTCCAAAACAACCCATTTACTTGAACACATTTCCTGTGCTCCTGTGCTTCATATTTGGTTACAAATTAACCTTCAGGGATAAACACACCCAAGAAGAGTTAAAACATAAAAAAAGCATCATTTTATCTGTTATATGTATGGGGCATTCATAAATTACACTTTACAGAGGGCTCACACATGTTTTGTAGGTATTATTTGGGTATGTTTGCTTTTTCCCCTTCAACATTTAAGCCTGTTTTTTAAGGTCTGTGATACTGGGCTTGTCAGAATTTATCTGCTTCATTTAACACTAACATCTAGTAACTCAGAATAGTGAATTGTGTATTTATATTCTCTAAAAATAAGACTACAGAAACAATAAACTTTCAAGTAAAGCCTTTGGGGTTAGGTAAAAAGTAATAATCAACCTCTCCCTCCCTCCCCAGCAACGCACACAGAGAGCGAAAACACCTGAACCTGCATACCCATGAAGAACAAAAGCAGAGAACTAGTTCAACACTCCAGGTGGTAGAACTGTCAAGGATCAATCTAAGACTTACATAAGATAGAGGTTGCTAGAGTGAATCACAAATTATTTTAAGAAATCCCAAAAGGCATACAAATCCACAGAAAAATGACTAAACTTACATGCAAAACTTTCTTGAATGTTCTCTAAGACTCAGTAGTGTCCCCACATTACTTTCTCATTCAGTCTTCTCTCATTCTAGCCATAAACCCAGTGCTCACTCCAGAGTTCAGTCTAATGGACACTGGTTTGCAAGCTCAGAAAGCTCTGTCTTCCCTTTGTGCTCTCCTGTCACTCAACCATGTGTTTTTAAAATGAGAGACCTCTAGTGTCTTCATGTGCTAGAGATCTCCCTGCTGTACAACTCAGTGCCTGCCAGTAAGCAGGGCAGAATCAGGTTTTGCACTTTGCCCTTTAATCTGTGGTATTCCTTCTTAAAGGAGAAATATGGAGATTAACAAACTACCATTCTCCCCATTCCTATTGCATCTTCCCAGTTGAGGTCTGGAAGATACACACCACTTGCATGTTAGAAAGTTCGGTATTCCCTTAGCAATGCTAAAAGATGGGAAGATTATAAAAGTTGTCAGAATTCAAAATGTTTCCATATATTAATTTTCCAAGTTGTCATACTTAGTAAACCCTAAGTGATTGTCATCCAAAATGAACCGATCAAACTATCATATCACTTTGTTAGGATATATCAAGTCATATTACGTTTAACTGTAGCCTCTTTTCATTTTACACGTGAAAAGTGGTTAGCCTCTTTTCCTGTGTAAAAGAAATTGGTCCATTATATCATGAACAGTATTAACAAATAAACAGTAAAAGGACATTTGCTTTTTGTAGACTATTATAGTGTAGTGGAAACACTAGAAGTTTCCATCCACTCATGAGGTGAGCAATGATGTAACTCTTATTATTCCATATACTTAGTCTTGAACAACATCGGTATGAGTTCTAAATCAGGCCTAATGAATCATAGACATGATGAAACAGAAGGTACCTACCTAGCAGCATGTGATTTCAGAGTATATATATTCAAAGAACTATCTGCACATCTGTTTCTTGTTTCATATGAACTGTATATTATTTCAATGCATCACAATTATTTGTATGAAGCAAAAGTAGTGTTTTATACATCTAGGTGCATATAGATGGGTAATCCAGATTACTTGAAAAGAATAAATGTATCCCCCAAAATTAAAAAACATCATAAAACATTATTGCACGCTTACGTTGCATTAAAAGTTATTCAGCTGAGATTCATGGTTTTTTACTCATTACTACTTCTTGATCATGCAACAGAACTCCAGGAATACCAGAAATACTGATCATAATTATAATTCATAAAATAACCGTTACTTAAAAGACTAGAAACGTAGTAGTTTAATGCTCTACTGCTATTTCTCTGGAGAAATAAGTTCAACCCAAGTCACAAGTAAAATGAGTGCATTAGGCCTATTCCCTAGTGATTACTTGCCCCCATTACAAAATGAATGCACAATTCATGACAACTGACAACCTCTCCTCAAGAGATGCCTGAGACAGAAATAGTAGGGGTCTGAAAGTCAGAAAAGAGCAATGGAAGAACTGCAGGGGAAAAGCTTGCATCGTGCCTGAAAATACTACACTTGATTCTAACCAGTGCTTTAGGTCTCTGTCTGAGGAGCACAGATTACTAGGTAGCTATAACATGCAAAGTAAGAAGCATTCCCTAGATCCTCTTACATCTGAAGAGCTAACAAGACAGTTCACAAGCATACACACCCTGCATCAGAATTTGCTGAAGCAGGTCTCAGTTGAGATCCATATTTTGCTAACATGTTTTAGGATTAACAGAAGCTGAACACAGAAAGCTAGGCATTATTGAAAAGGCAATTCTGCAAGCGTTATTTATGTATCAGGTACCTCAGCATTGTGAGCAACCAGGAAAAGTCCTCTCCCACAGAATTGGCAACAAATATGCCTGACAAAGTCAGATCTCAATAAATTGCGAATGGTTTACAGTGGCTGACACCATCCTCTGCTCGATAATTTAGTTGGCCAACCTTCAGCTGTGTTTGCAGCAGGAGGAATACAAGCACTGTCAGTATGCAGCTAGAATGGAATATATGACTCCTTGACAATGGCTGAGGACTTGTACAAGTACACTTGCATACTCTCATACCAGCAGAAAGGGACAGCGTCTCAAGGAAGTTCTAATCTGTGATTCTTCCAGTTTAACATATATTTAAGTACTTGGAAAATCATTACCAAAAATATGAGTCTTTGTTACTTAAAAGAAGCAGTCTTAAACACTGTGATCACATAGCAGCTTTCCTTGCTAAAGAAACAATGACATCTCTCCTAAAATTCAGGACTAACTGCCAGAACTTTCTATTGTTCCTTGAATACCTAATGTGACTGTGACAAAGATGCCAGAGTTCCCCTGAGGGTATCCAGGAGATCTCACAAAAAAAGTCATCACATTCCCAGGCCTCTTCCTAAAAGCAAAACAAAAGCCACACGGCTTGCTAGGTGAACAGCTGCCATTTTTGATATACTATCTACAGGGAAGTTTAAAGTACTATTTAAAAAAGAATCCAAACCTATTATATATATATATATATATAATAGGATTCCTTATGGAAAACAGGCTGCACAGGGTGGTGGCACAGCCTGCTGCTGATACTGCTATTTAAGGAAAGGGCTGACTGAGAACTATGTAAGGACGTAACACAACTGAGCAACTGGGCCATAAAATAGACAAAATTCAAACCCATTAAGATAAAATAACATACACTGGAGAGGAGTCATCTTAATTCCACATATAAAATAATGAGCTCTGAGCTGACTGTTATCAAACTAAAGGGAAATCTGGGGCTTAATGATGAAGTGCCCTAAAAGTTTTAAGTCAGTCAGACATTGAATCATTATGGGAAGAGAAAACAAAGCAAGGAATATTGCGGCACCTCCCCTCATCTCAGAAAAGACCTAGAAGAACCAAAGGTTGGAAGATCAGTAGAGAAGAGTACATGTAAGATTTGCCCGTTCTTACAAGACAACTGCTTTTGGATGCTGGAGGTAAATTAATGGATTATTTGATTTTTATCTGATGCAACACAGCTGCTCCTACACATATACAACACCCCTTGGTGTAGCTACTTCAAGCTCAGTGTTGCTTGGAGTATTTGATGCTTTTTTATGTACTGTACCACAGCATGCCCCTACTCATTCACCAGCCCAGACAACCCAAGGAACGCTTAGATCAACATGTCGTGGGCAAACCATTGAATTTTTATGCCATAAAGCATTTCCTAGAAGCATTTCCTTTTAGGTACCTTAGGGCTTTAGTACATCCAAATGAGCTGAGAATACAGTATATAAAATAGCAATTGCTGACATGCCACAAAGTTTGTGCAGGTTTCTCAACCGAGTGTAATTATTCACTAGCACAATGGTAAATACTCTATTTAATTAATAGCAAAACAGAGTCAATTGCAATCAGAAGAGACAAAATATCTTGTTGGAGATCTCAGGGACACAGGAGGCAGGAATTTGACTTTTACATTTGATACCACAGATCAGGTAAAAAAAAATAAATCTCTGGAGTACAAGTACCCAGGGAATTTATGAACTTGTGTTGTAATATTAATGACTACGAATCCTACAGATGTCATGTAAAGCATTTGGATGAACTCCTGATCATACTGTCTCCTCTACTTGTGAGCATTCAACTGTTTGCAGGAAAGGTTAAAGTAGTATTTCAAAACCAGATCATTTGAACTACATTTAATACTACTGTTGTACAACACCTGCAAAAAGTACTGCTTATTGACTGGGATCACTGAAGCTCAACAACAAATAGATGCCTTACTTTCAAGGTCATTCACTCTCAGTAAATCATCTTAATAATCAGTAAGCTATTTGGTATGCACTATGTTTCCTTAATAAATTTATATGGGGGGACCTCCATTTAAAGCACTATCAACTACACAACTTGAAGACTTAACAGATCACACTATTTTCATTAAAGCAATAGTTTTGCCTGTGTTACGGCTAGAGACCACAATAAAGAACCTTTTTTTTTTTTTGTCTTATTTATCCTACCCATAACATTGAACTTCTCAGAGTGACTTTTTTCGTTTACAGCACTGAAAATCCAGAATTGCACTAACTACAATGGCACTGCTGCATATTTGTATAGCTTGTAACATGTTTTTTTCCATTTCTCCATTGAGTTAAGTTGATATTGTTATCCACATACAAGGTTCTTTATGTAACCCATCTATGAATTTATGCTTGTTAACTGTGCCTGAGCTTTGCAATAGTTTTACTTAAAATAACAACTCCTTGAAACTTTCCAAAGAGAATGACTACATGAGGAAAGCCATGAGGACTGATTTCCCAGTCAGCTTAAGAAGCAATGAATGTAATAAATGCCATGCTACCATTTCTGCCTCTTTACAGCTGCAGAGAGAATACAGCTCTGAGCTTCTCTAATCCAAGAGTGATCCTATGAACAGTCACAGTTAAACTTGAATTTCAGCACCTCGTATTCTTGGACATAAGCTGAGGGAGGCAGAGGCAGACCCTTTGCTCCTGTGCTCCGTGTAAGGGGAGTGCTTGGTGCCTCCTCGGCACAGCAGAAATGTCAGGCATGCTCCTTCCGCTCACCAGGGAGACATGGGAGATACTGTGCCTTTTTGAGAACACAATGGAAAGGAAAGTTGGCTTTGCACAATCTAAAACATAAGAAAGTAATCCTTAGGCATAATTTCACCCTCAGCATGTAAACTCTTTTAGACAATAAACTGTTTAGAACAGGGCTTTTGCTTTAAAGCATCCAGCCCAAGAAGCATTTTATAGAAATCCCATAAAGGATCTCTGAATAAGTGTATTGTTATCAGCAGCAGCAAAACTTCTGCTGGGAATTATTAATTGCTTTCTTTTCAATAAATGTTATTAAAGATGAAAAGGGAGATGGAAGGAGGGCTATAAGATGGTTCATTGTCACTGCATTCATACGGAAGAAATAGGGGACCCAAAAAAAGCAGCATTTTTTTTTCTAAATTGGTCACCCCCCCTCCAAGTTGACTGATTTCTTTCCTCATGTGCGTCAGTAAACTGAATGGAATGAATTTTCAAAGCACAGCATGAAAGATATACCCACAAATCCTATTAGTAGTAATGTGATTTGTGTGCTTATCTGCCATGCAGTGCTTTGAAAGTTCATTCCTCTATGTTCAACTTCAGTCTTTCCACTTCCAAAAACACTTGAAAAGCTTACCCACACTTGCAGTTACTTTGGGAGTGGGGAAAATTGGAGGATGTGGAAAGCTGCCTCCCAGTTCCAAGGATAACAACAAGCAAGCAAAACTACAGCCTGCAGAACAAGAGTTGTACCTTATGTGGTTGTTACCTCCCCAGTCACCATTCTGAGACACAATGCCTGGTTTGCACTATTCAACTTTCTCACTTCAGTCCTCTTTACTGAAAATGCTTTGATTTTATGCCACTTTGAGCAATCTTTTTGTCACAAGAAGGGTAACAACATTGCTTGCTACCTTCAGAACCTGGAATCTCCCTACAAAGACCTTAAAAGAGAGGCAGAGTACAGTGCACTATTCATTTATTCTTGTGACAGGCCTTAGATTGTACAGAGTGTAGAAAACTGGCAGAAGATTAATCAGTTCCTGAGACTATATAAAATGAACTCATGCTAATTTTAGGAGTCAAGACTGCAATCTTTTGGGGTTTTGCATCTGAACTAATAAGAAAAGTGTTTATATTTTTATTTATCTATCTAAACCAGCATCTTTCAGCCTGGAAGATCCCAAATCAAATTTTACAATATCCACTTTCCCAGCCTTGCCAAAATACTGCCGCTTTTGAAATAGGCTTAGAATAGCAGAAAGGGATGCTCTTGCCTAAACAGAATGGAAAACCTCATTTTTCTGGAGCAACTGTGAGCATTTAATGTTAATGCAAAACAAATTCAATCTAATTTTAATTTCACACCTAAAAGACACCATTATCATGAACAAAGTACCCAGCTCATCTTTATTCTGTTTCCAAGAGGAGAAAGAACCTAGCTGAGACTTGGAACTGGTGTTTCAAGGAATATAGACGCAGATATACCCTCCAAAATCACCGATGCCTGAGCTTATAAGAATTACAATAACTGCTTTACTTTGTAACCCTAAAGGATATCATGTCAAACATTTATTTGACTATGTTCATCTTCTGAAACTGTAACTGCCCTAACTTGTACAAACATGCTGAACAAGATTTTCTTAATCTAACTGTTCCAAAGCATTCAGACCTTGACTCAACCTCTGGTTGCTAGCCATAGTGATAAGAAAATAGTTTTAACCTTTATTACTCCTTTATGTACACCAAATGCAGTGGAACTGCATGATTATGAATGTCCAAATATACCTCCACAGTGCAATGGAAGTCACAGAATCACAGAACGGTTTGGGTTAGAAAGGACCTTAAGATCATCTAGTTCCAACCCCCTGCCATGGGCAGGGAGGTCTCACACTAGACCATGCAATTTCTGATCACAGAATATTTTCTTCCCTTAGTGGAAATTCTACAGAATAGCTTAATTTAATCACCTGACTGGAAAACCTTGCATGAATGACAAAATTTAAGTTTTTACTCTCTACATAAAGTAATTATTGAAGTTAAAAGTTCGTAACAAGGAGGAAATAAATCTGAAGATGAAAAGCAAATATGATCTCACAAAGCTCCTCATTCATTTTCAACACTATGAGCTCTTTATACTGCTCTCACAATATGCTTCAGAAGGTAGATAGATAGAAACATAGCCTAAATTGTCTTGACATTGAGATACAGGCACAGATTTTATTTAGCATCTAGGCAGATTCAAACCTTATGTATGCCACATTATTTATGTGTTGTGAACTAGATGTCCTACTGATCCAGAAAAGAAAAACCTATGAAAATCAAATATACAGCTTTTATTTCATAAATATATTATACAGTCAGTTACAGCCTTGCACCTCAGATTCAGCATTTCCCACCTTATATGATTTCTATCCAGCATTTCCCATAATGGGTTAACCATAACTGGGATATATCCTATTTTTAATCTTGTACCTGCCTCATTCTTGCCAGGTTTCCAAGTCTGAAGTCTGCTTATTTTGCCTTCACAGGAAAAAAATCTTTTCCATTAAAGCAGAGACTGAAAGCTTGCCCTTCTGCATCCTTGCCTTCCCAGCTTCCTATCTAGAACTCTAGAGCAGGTAAGGAAGTGCAGGCTGCAATGAGGACAGGATTTCAGTGTGATCATGCCAATCTGGAAGTACAATAGGAAACAGAGAAATCAAGGACGTGTTTATATGGTGCTAGGATTTTAGTGTCTGATCACTGCTTTCTTTGGAAGTGACAGACTGCAGCAAGTTACATTTAACAGGAATTTCTGCCTGTGTATGTTCATTTGTTATTGTCGGTTGCATCACCAACACATCCTGTGATACAATTTCATGAGCGATTGTAGGAATGAAGAAAAGTTTGCATATGCTTTTTAAGTCCCAAGAAACATCATGACAGCACACCAGTTTACATAAACCCACTTTGAGCAGCCTGGGCTAGCAGAAGGTGTCCCTGCCTGTGGCAGGGGGTTGGAAGTGGGTGAACTTTAGGGTTCCTTCCAACCCAGACCACTCTGTGATTCTATGATTTCAAACACTCTGCATTATGCATGATGGAAGACAATTATATTTCATTTGGACACCTACATCCCACTTTATTTAAGGAAAATTATCATAACATACACTTAATTAAGTATTAATATTATTATTACTTTTTATCTATTATGTCTTTAATTGCCTTTTATAATGCAGGTTTTTTAGACTAGCTCCATTTGATCTCTTATTGATATAACAGAATTCACAGCAGAGCTAGTAGAATTCACTGTTACAGACAGAGCTGCTGTCCACAACAGAAAAGTGAAGCCTGCTTATTGTACAGAGCATCTGATAGCTGATCATTTTAATAAAGCCTTCCGTCTTGCATACAAAGTGGTGCAGAAGCCAATTCCACTGTCTGAGGTCAGCAATGCAGAATGCTCATCATCAGTCAGTTTAGAGCTGTTTAAAATCAAGGCCCATTGTAATCAAGGTCAAAATTGTCATGAACTTCAGGGGAGAGAGCTTTACTTCAGAACTCCTCTATTTATTTTAAGTATCTGAGGCCATGAATATCGTAAGAATGCTTGAAAAAATCGTATTTTCTACAAGCAACAGCAATGAGACCCATAAAAAAACTTTACCCTCCAAAGTCAGCAACATAAATTGCAGGGTGAATTGGACATGAGTGATAATGCATTAGCATATGCATCTCTGTATACAATTAATTAATGAATCATCGAATAAAATAGGAGCTAGATTACATATCCTCAAAACCCTTTGGCTTCAATTACACATAGTTTGTAAAGCATAATAGAATTATGTTAAATGGTAAGACAGTAAATTTTAATGTATGTGACCATATTACTTAATAACACCAGTAAAATAACCAGAAATTATCCTTGAAAGAGAAGACAACTTATACTACAAGGGGCAAAAGCAATATGTAGGAGCTACAGAACTACACATTAGGACCTTGTAGCTAACTCTCAAGTTCTGCTTCTTCATGTCTGTAACACCCAGCTGGCCAGCAACCAAAGCAGGATTATACACCTTTTTTTTCTTTGATGGATGAAACAGTAAATCCTATCTTTAAAAAGAACCCCAAACCCTAAACTAGATTGAAATCCCATCTAGCATTTCAGCTTCACTCTTCCCTCTGAAATTCATTTCCCTTTTTCTTTCCTTTCAAGAATTTGCTTCATCTTGGAAGCAGGTATCAAAGCTGCTCCTCCATAACTTAAAAGGAAAATGACTAGAAACTCCTCAGTGTCACTGTATCTGACAAGTTTCTGCAATGTATTTACCTCCTTCTTTCACAACGTTATTAACATTTAAGTATCCAGAAAGTGCTACAGCTGAGATTTTTTTCCATCCATTTCAATTTCAAAATGATGCATTTGATTTTATGGTCTAATAGAGAAAACCTGCTTCTGTCTCCTGGAAGTGGCTGTCCATACTAATTAGTGAGGAACACAATGCACACAACCTTTATTTTTCTAGGATCTGAACAGAAATCTCAATGAAGACTACCAAACCTATTCATAAATCTTTACAAATTTCACCTTTTAGGACAGGTTTAAAAAAAAAAAACAACAATCCTGTGATAACACCTACAGTTATTTCACCAATTTTTCCATTTAAATGGGATTTTGACAATTTAATGACTGCATTCTTTCAAAAATAACAATGGTATTATACGACTGTCATGTAAATGTAACTCAGGATTGCTATCAGTTCATAAAATTATTCCAGAAATCTGTTCACATGCCGTGTTTTTGCAGAGTTTACATAAACGGCAGCTCTCACTTTGTTGTTCAAAAGTATTTTAACATTTGCATTCAAGTCCTCAGAGGTAAATGTTCAGTTCAGATGCAGGATTAATAAAATTCCATCCCTATATAACAGTATGGCATTTTATGCAAAAGCAGTTCTCAAAGAGCCCAGTCCTTTGGGACGAACCAGGCTCCAGGGCACTGCGTTGTTAGCACTCAGGTTGCCAAAAGCACCATGAGAAAACCTGCTTTCACACTGGGCTTTCTAAAATATAATATCACCCAATGCAATAAGTAATGAAGCTGAAATGATTCCATATTGTTCTGAACAATATATCTGACTGCACACTACCAGTGAGGTCTGAGGAAGGAACGCGTTATATTCTGCTGTATATTTCTGAGTCGGACCTGTGAAGTTCTTTGAGCCTTTACTGAACCAATTCTGTATTTGAAATATTTTCAGGACTTATCTTTTCCATTTTAGCAAGCCAGACACAACATACTCCCTGCCTCCTGTCAGGGAATAATGGGAGGGACTGAGCATGCAGTGGCTAAGCACTCTCATTGAAAAAAACTGGGGATGCTGCAATAATTGTCCTGAGAGGCTAGAAAGGAAACAAGACTCTATGCTGACAGCTTAGCTCAGCATGAACTCTCATTTTTCACATGGAGCTAATTAAAAACTGAAATTAGTTAAATATGGAAATGACACTTGCAAGCACTTTAGCTGAGTTCTGGCAAAATCCCTCTAGAGTGCTGCGATGCTACCTGCTGCTTCAAAACTCCCCAACTGAATTTCACAGTTAAAAGGCTGAGCAAAGGGAAAGTTATTACAGAGATTTCCAATTCAAAATGTGTCTGTAAAATTCTAAATTAAATTTCATGGTAGCCCTTTCAGTAACTAGAGACATACTGTGCAGCGCAACGATACGGTGCTCAAATAACGTCCCTGCATGTATTCTCTGATTATCTCACCTTTAGGCACTGTGCTGGTGGTGCCAGCACTGTGAAGCCCATAAGGATACCAGCACTACAGTGCTACAAAGATAAGCTGTGTACTGCTACTGAAGTAGTCATTTGGAAAGCATGGACGCACAGCGCACGGCAGAATTATTCCGAAGCTTAACAGTAAAAACCTCAGAATATCAGACCCAATGACCAAAATATCTTATGCCTCCTGATTTACCATATATTTGTAAGTGCTGAATACATATGCAGAGAAGGGTCTATACTGCAATAAATTATATTGCCTATATATACCTATATCTCAGTGATTTACAGGCAAGATAATAATAAAAAGCACTTCTGCCTATTTAAATGGGCATAAAGAACCAAGGGACTGGATATGCATAAAATGTAAGGTGACTGACATCAGCTTTTTGACTAAAGCACCATGTGAATTCCATTTTGGTGCACATGACTTGCCTGGTATGCATAAAAGCAAGGGTATTTGCCCAAGGGCAAGTATGATTTCTGAATGCAATTTAACAAAACCCGCCCATGGAGCAGATCATTTTGGATCCATACCAAGGCATTCAGGATAGCCAATCACTTTCAAAACAACTGGAGCATTTTGATTTTATTGTTTTTCCTACATTCCATCCCTCTACCCTTGAGGCAATCTCCTCCCACTGGCCTGCTGCCACTATTGCATCAACAAATTTCTCTCTAGGAAAGCCAGCAAAAGATGCCACATAGCATGAAAGCCACTGTTACTCCCAAGTCTGCTGGCAGGGGGGACTGCTGCACCCAGCCTGCCAAAACCTCTTCCCTGGCAGCTATGTGTATAATCTGTATATCATACCCAGGCTTTGCTAGTCCAGGGCCTTGAAATATCTCAGCTTACCCAGCTGGAGGGGATATGCTGCAGCTGCACCATCAGACCCTCTTATTTTATTGAATTTTGAATTGCAGTTTCAAAGCAATTCAAATGAATTTGCCCAAGGCCTCAGATCAGTAAAACTACTGATACCACCTGCATCAGGCTTCCTAAATTTGAAGCATTTAAAAGCAGGTGACAGGATAGGAGCTTTCAATGTAAGGACTAACACTCATGAAAACCCTGCTAAACAAACTTGGTCATGCCCCTTTTTGGCAAGGAAGGAACTGTATGGCTTTCAGCCCAATTCTCACAATAGTACTGGTAATAACGGGAAATTCCATTTTAAATTATGTTTTAAATCATGTATATTTTTCCAGGTTAAAAAGGAGATATTTATTTGATCACTAAGTTCTATCTATTTTAAAGCATTTATACGAGTGGAGATAAAGAGCAGACTATGATGAACATGAACTCTTAACAGGAGGGTGTATTAAGAAATCCATGAACCAACATCCAGTGGGCTGAGGCTTCTTTCAAGTTTATGAAACTCCACTGAGATCATTGCAACATGGGTTGCCCTCAGGGAAGAAATCCAAAAGCCATCCATGACCATAACACCGTCCTCTTCAAGTAATATTATTAATAATTCCCATTGCTTAATCATATTCAATACCCTTAAACATCCAAGATGGTGTTGAAATATAAGTATATACAACATCATTTAAGTCCTGCAGGGACACAGAGGCTAATGGCAAGACTATAGTAAACAGGTAATACATTTTGACCAAGGTCCTTTGTTTAGAACTTTACTTTTACAAAACAGCAGAAGTGTGAATATCTAGAAAGGGCAGAACAATAATTAAAACAAAACAAACAAACAAAAACCCCTTGATGACCAGGATCATATGTAGTTACACTCAGCTGAGTCTCCTACAGATTCTGCACTGCTAACATAGCCCAGATCTGTAAGCGAGGAAACCACTCATGTTTCCCCACTCATAATGCCATCCAATTCTTCCAGCAACCAGAGGCAAAAGATTAAACTCCTTATCTAGCAACTGACCATGACCATGGTCCATCTAGAATGTGCTTGACTGACAGGTACAGGTTTAAAAACTACTGAGACACATACCTGCCTGGCTATGGCTGCCTATCTAACCAGGAGCCAGAGCCTCAGCCAGAGGTAGCAGAGCATGTCAGCCAAAGTCCTTTGCAAGAACAAGGTGGTTGTGGTCCCAGCCTGGCACCTTGCTCTTACTCACTTCATATTGAGCAGGGATTCAGTGAGCTAAATATTGGTTCCTCTTGTTTCACTGCCCTCACTGTGCCTGTATGTACAACCCTGTCCAGAGCAATGATGTAACTAGAAGGAGGTAACTAGTACCTACTTCTCTTGTCGGTGGGTTTTAACAGCACCCATATTAACTCTATGAGTAACTACCATATTTGGGGATCAGTATTGCTAAGGAGAGAAATTATTTATATCTTCTTCTCTTCCTCTTCTGTCATCCTACTTGAGTATACTCACAGGAAAATACCGCTTGGTGAGGGAGCTAGAGGCAGAAACAGGGAATCTGGGGAAGGGTACTGTCAGATACAATCAGGCAGCTTACTTGAATGGCAATCACAAGGCAACAACTTATGCCTTTTAAAAGATCCCTAAAGAATAAACTATAAGGAACTTGCTAGAAAGAACAACGTATATTCCAATCAACTCATGATTGTACTTCAGATCTGCAATGAACATTCTCTCTCCAAAGTGCTTTCTGCTATGCTCAGTACATGATGCACATCTGGGTAAGCACCACTGGGATAAAGCCTAAAGACATGCTTACAAGGGGACATCCACACAGAGAACTGCTTTTGTCCCTAATGATTCTGGGCAAGTATTTACTCAAGAAGAAAATGAATAGTGGCTTAAAGGTGAGAAATTAAGATTTTCATCTTCAGGCACTTAAAAATGTTTAATCATTCTCTTGGATTTTTCCTCCTCTTACACTCAGAAATATTCAATAAAGTTTAAAAACTTGAATCAAGGAAAAAACCTGAGCCTGCAGCCTCATTTCAGGGAGGAAGAAGAGAAGAAGGAGCAAAAGTGGGCTGACAGACAGAAATACATTATTCATTCTTTCCATAACCAACATAGCATAGCAGTGTGAGCCAGGGAATTGCACCCACCAAACACACACACTACAGCCATCTTTGCCCTTGTAGGAATCATTTCAGTGCTCAGAAGATGCAGCATGCACAACCCAGCAATGTCATCCCTGTGACATAAACCAGCCTCCATATGCAGACAGCAATGGAGCGAAGATTATTCCCAAAGCTGGGGCCAAGAAAGGGCTACTGGTTCCAGGAGACTGGCGAGCCAGGTACCTCCAGAGAGTATACAAGCTGTTTTTTTGAGCCATAGGCGAGAACAACACTCGTAAGATTGTTCAGCCTCACTCTGAACTGCTGCCTCATAGCGACTTTCTCTGTAAACAGAGCCTAAAATCATCCCATAAGAGGCAGAAGGAGTAACTTTCTGTCTTTGCCAGATACAGGCTTCTCAGTGGGAGCTACTCAGGTTTTGCTCTGTAAAGTGATTCTGGCATCCTAGATAGTCAATTGATGAATTCTTTAAATTGTAAAAGTTTAGTCAAGGTCATTTGCAAATGCGAACCTTGAATTCTATTACGTTTTACCAGTGGATGACACAATTACAAGAACAAACCTGTTTTTATAACTCAACCATCTTTTCCCCTTGGTTATCAATTTTTAAATACAGGGCAAAAAAAAGTGTGCTTTTGAGAAAATTCTGAACACATAAACGTTTCAGATCAGTTCTACTACACAGAAGAAAATGTTTCTTTTAATAGTGTGATTTGATGTAATTTGCCTTATGATTTTTCTTAAGGTACAGCAAATGCTGAACAGAAAATGGCACATATTTCATTTCAAGATACAGAGCCAAATTCATCCCTGCATCTTTTTCATGCCCCGTTGGTCTAAGCCAATTATTTTCAATGTAGCTATATCACTGTGAAAAAGGAATAATGCAATCATGAATCAAGTCTATACTATTTTTCATGACAATTCCACTTCAGCAAGGCCTTAGATATAACCTAGTGAACCACAGATCACAGTAACATTTTATAAAATTTATTCAACAAAATGTATTAAACAAACTTACCTTTCTGTCTGTATCTTAGTAACTTAGCAACCCTTAAAATATCTGAACAAGCTTCCTAAATCTTACCTACAAATGCAGACTTTACTTTTGAGTATTCTCTGTGCCAGCATTGATGGCCATAATTGCAAGAATAAATTTTGCAGAATGGGGCTGTAACGCACACATTTTACCCGTATCTTCACAAAGTCCTTAAGGTACCTCTTAATTAATGGTATCATTTTCTAGGCTATTCAGTAGATCTGTCATGTAAATTCAATGGCAGGGGTATTAAGGCTTCATTACAGGAGATACCATAATAAAAGTATACCTAAATAGCTTAAGCGTTCCACAGCCACTTGTTGCATGTTTTATGGTTTCTACTGATTTCAGTCAGAGCACCCAAAGTGAGCTGGAGGAAAGAACCTGCCCTACAGTACTGCATCTTGGGCTCGAGCATCCTTCACAGCACCAGTCTGATGCTCCATGACCAACAGTGGCAAATGAAGTACCACAGGTGCGCTATACCTTAGTATGAGCCCACTGCCAGAGAGCCAAGAACAGGGCTAACTGAAGTTCAATTCTGCATGCAGAACAGGGAAATGAAACTTAATTCCTCATGGAAAAATGCAGTGGGACTGTATGAAAACTGCAGGAGCTGGTGAATACCAATTTTAGTCATATCTTTAAGTAGATGGCAATAAACCCTTATTATTTGCAAGGAAAACTCATTTACACTAAAGCAACCTGCAGTTTTCCCTTGCCAGAGCCAAGCAACAGCTTAACTCTGCACACAGAGGGTACAACCACTGTCAGCTTTGTGAAATGAGGGAGGATGCAGTGTCAACGGGACCATGTCTAAGTGATAATTAGACCCAAGTAAGAAATCTGGGGTTAAAACCTGTAATCTTAACTCAAGATTGCTCCCTCAGTACCTTTTCATCATCTTGTTCATGATTTAGAGTTTAAATTAAAGCTTCTAACCCTGAGCACTGTATTGCAGAAAGAAAAACACTTCAGGAAAGCCTGGGTCTTCAGTCAGCTACTGAAAGGGCCACATCCTCTCTGCTTGAGCTTCTGGGACTCCTTATCTGGTGCGGGGAAAACAGATGTTTTGTGAGCTGGGAAACACTTTCCTGTCTTTGCCAGCGCCAGGCTGCCACTGGGGATGTCACTGGTCACCCCTCGCTCCTCGCACCCCTCATGGCTTCCCGCCGCCCCGGGAGGCCCCCTGCAGCCTGCGGCCAGGCCAGGAAATGGCCCTCATGGCTGCTTCTGCTTGTGCCCTGCCAGCTCCCCCGCCACCGCCAGCCCGCTCTCGGCACTGCACAGGCTGCCCCGGCTGCCGCGAGCAGCGCCAAAGCTCCGTGTTCCTCGAGAGCAGCGGGAGATGCCGCTCCTGCCCCTTCAGCAACGCTGTAACCAAACCGCGTACATGAATCACAGACACAGAATCAGCCGGCTTGGAAAGGAGCCTCAGGCGCATCCAGTCCAACCATTCGCCACCCCTAACCCACGGCACTGAGGCCTCGTCTCCACGCTGTGTGAACACTTGCAGGGACGGTGCCTGCAGCCCTGCCCTGGGCAGCCTGTTCCAATGCCTGAGCACCCTCTGGGGCAGGAATTGTTCCTCAGCTCCATCTAAACCTGCCCTGGTGCAGCTTGAGGCCGGTTCCTCTTGTCCCATCCCTTGTTCCTTGGGAGCAGAGCCCAGCCCCTCCTGGCTCCATCCTCCTGTCAGGCACTTGTAGGCAGTGATCAGGTCCCCCCTGAGCCTTCTCTTCTCCAGACTGAACCTGCACCAGCTCCATTGCCCTTCTCTGGCCCCACTCCAGCACCTCAATGTCTCTCTTGTAGTGAGGGCCCCAGAACTGAACACAGGATTCGAGGTGCAGCCTCACCATTGGCCGGTATAGGGGTTGATCACTGCCTTGGCCCTGCTGACAGCACCAGTGCTGATATATAAATGAGTGCAATTGACTCAGTAAATGTAAATATCGATACGCTGGACATGTAAGAAACTACTTCAGCAACATCCCCTTTAAATATCCTCCCGTGGGGTTTGTCAGCATTACTGTCAAGTGCTGTAACTAAAAAGTGAACAGTTCTCCAGCACCACAGCAGTATTACTCTGGTGTACCTAAGGCACTGGCATCCTTGAGACCGAGTTGGCACAAAGTGAGATAAAGCACAGTACTGCTGGGTTTCCTCCTCTTTTTTTCCAAAAAGACAAATATAAATTTATCATTACTAAAATGTTTTCTTGACACAAGCACTGCAAAGGACAACGGGCTGCGACAGGGACGCAAACCCGCCTGGCTGTGAACGCCTGCCCGGGAGCTGCCGGAGGGCGGCCGGGCGGGAGGCGTGATCCTGCCCCAGTGCCTGTGACTAACCCCAACGCAGGGCCAGGCTGCGCTGTCACCCCGCACTGACACCCTCCAGCTGCCAGCCACGGCGTGCTGCTTAGCTTAGTTTACCTTAACATTTCCTCGTGGGTGCCTGCACTATGAATTCGTGTAGGCTGATGATTTAGTGGTTGCCCGCTGATATCAGAGAGAGAAACATTTTTCCCTCAGTGTCTGCTTTGTAAATCAATCGCTAAATTATGTGCTACTTCATTCACAATTTTTTGGGCCTCTATCTGCCCTAAGCCACCTGCTGTGGCGATAACTGACAAAATATATGGAACCTGGGGAGAGGATGAGGAAAGACAGGAAGGAGGAGGGATGCAACTATCTTTGTACATGCGACCTCTTGGCAGAAATGCTCAGGCAGTGGCATACAAATGCTGTAGATTGAAGCTATTGAATTTTTCAGTAGCACAATACACTGCATAGCACTGCTCTTTAAGTGCTTGTATTCTGGTGCAACAGCAATCTTCAAAGCAGTAAAATAAGATGTACCCAGCTGTGTTTCAATTCATATACATCAAGAAGAAAACTTGTACTTTTCTATACTAATTTCACAGAGAAATCAAAGAACAAAAAGCTGAAAAAAATCTACAGAGTCAGACTTTAACAATCAAGAAAATAAATCTAGTTTTATTTACCTGTATCATGGAAACAAAAGCTATTTAAAGCACCTTTGCAACATGCCTCCTTATTAATCTGTATCAGGTTGTCTGGATGGAATCACAATCTTACTGTCAAGATCAAAATATTCACTGTCTCCTGCACAAACCAACAATTAAAATCTTTAAAAGCAGTTTGAGAATGTTGGCAGGCACAGCTATCCACATTACAAACAAACAGGTACTGTTAACATTCACATCTTACAGTTATCTTTCTTTTGCAAGGCTTTATTTTTCCTTGGAAATGAATGACTTTCCTTGGAATCAGACTCAAGATCCCTGCAGATTCTTAAATGAGAAAACATGTTACCACCCCTAACAGTAACACAAGCAAACCAGAACTACTACTATATGTAATAGCATTGAAAGGAGGCGTGTGTAGTATCAGCATTAGAAGATGGATGAGGAAACCAGAGATGGGAAAAGACAGATTACTGTGCGAGCAGAGTAATTTTGAAAGCTTCACTAGGGGGCTGGGATCTGCTCCCTCCAAAAGAAAAATCAGGCAGAAAACATAAATAGTAAACTGCTCTTTTTCCTGGTTCTATAAAGTTCTTCCGAGTTGTGTGGGAAAGAGAATGAAACTTGTCTTCTTCCCTTCAGAACAGAGCATTACTGTAAAATATTTAATTATTATTGTTACAGCTTCTGCCACATCAGATTGTACTTTAACTAATTTTATTTTTTAAGGTGAATGTCCTGCTAATAAAAGACCCTGGGACTCACAGTCCCAGAACCCAGTATTTGTCATTTATTCTCAGAATAGGACTAGCACTGAAAGATTCCCCAAGTGGTCAGCTTCACTCCTGCTCTGAAGAAATTGCTCCTTTATCATTGTCTATTCCAGAAGAATAATAGATGTCAGCTAAAATAATGGTAACACGTGATTTAACACTGTGTGTGGGCAGGGGGTATCCTACCCGACATCCCAGCAACAACCAGTGAATTCTCTTGATGTCACAGGAGGGGAAAGAAATGCAAAAATAGTGTCACTTCTCCCCACGGAGCAATGTTTCCCCAGCAAACAACCTGAAAAGCAGTACTTTGCCCCCCCAGGGCCAGTAATTTGGGGTCCTGAAATCAAAATGGGTAGATAAGGTTGTGCTGGGTGAGCAAGTCCTGCATTCTGAAAGATGAGAGGAAGATTTTAATTACCGTGGCAGCACCCATGGCTACAGCCCTCTCCCTGTATACCTGGGAAAATCAAACTAGCTGGGGCAAAAGCTGGTTAGGTGGAGCAGGACAGGGAGAAAAACATGGACACGCAGACCCCCAGCACTCAGCTGGCCCTGATACAAAGTTTTAACAGAATATCAGAACTCAAAAAGCATAGCGACATTCTTCACTAAAGTAACTTACAAAACGTCAGTAATTCACAAATAAAGGTGGCGAGACATTAGGTAGAACAAACTATTGTGCCTACTGTAAGGGAAAACAATGTTAAGCATTGCTCCAAATGTGATGTGAATGACTAGGATCCTTTGGAGTGTGAGGGCAGTGAATCTGGTGTTATCATTGAAGATCATATCACTCGATGAAGAAGTTCCTTCATTATCAACAGACACAAACATTCACACACAGATCTCTCCCCCAGAACTACCTGAAAATAGGTGTGAATTGTCAAACATACTTTACCACCTTGTGCTATGATTTCTTTCTGAAACCCAGTGATCTTCATTAGATCTAGTTATTACATTAGCTTTAAATACCAGGATATAGACCATGATACTATTCAAAACGGACTCTCAAAACCAGCAGACCTAAGCTCCATTTTTTTACAGTAATGTAAAATATATACATTACTGAAACTCAATTTAGTCATCTGGAATGTGGGAATAATAACATTTACTTTCCTCACAGTGAAGTGCTTATAAGCTAAATTAGCATTTACTATAATTCATCTCAATTCTAGAAAACAGTGAATCATAGTCTTATTTTTTAAAAATGAATAAGCAATTTCATTGAGCAGGGAATAAACTTTTGTCTTGGTGTTGGGTTTCTTTTTTGTTTTTCAATTCCTCCAACTATCATTATTTACCAGAAGCTTAATTTAGCCTATTTACAGAAAAATCAAGTCCTTTTTTTGGCTCCTCTGTGCTAGAATTAATCAGAAGCTGCATGATTCCATGTTTAATTTCAATCACAGCAGCTATTGTTTTACAAATAAATAATACTTACATGATTTTTATTACTCCTAAAGAAGACACTCACTTTTTCTTAAGGAAAATAAAAAGTAGAATAATGGCTTCTACAGTTTTGTTTAATTATGAGAATACCTCAGGATATGTGTTTTCCCTTAATAAAATCCAAGTGCATAATTAAATCTGCATTTTCTTGAAAGACATCAGCAATACCTGGCTTACCTGGAAGGTGTCCAGACTGGCAAGAATTAAAATGCTCATGAGAAAATAGAATTGGGGAAGGGGGTCAGTGGGAAAACAGGTTATGGGTCAATGCAATCTATCAAGTTCAACCACAGAGGCAAGTGCTACACAGTGGTACATGGAATTCCTTTTGTAGACCTGGGGTGTAGTTATTCAAGTTGAAAAAGCTGGTTGTCAATTTTATAGCTAGATTTACTAAAAGGATAGCAGAATTTAGCCCCATCTGTTAGTCCTTGGCTAGGACACTGGTGCTATTTGTTTTCTTAGCATGGCATCCCAGTCCATTTCTCACTTGCAAGCTCATACAACAGATTGATGGTGCCAGAGAGACACTGTGAAGTGGTGCCTGCACCACTGCCAAGGGCAGGGAAGAGCGGATGGTCAAATCCAGATGATTTCACGTTAAGAGAGGATGAAGTGAAAGATCTGCACTGTCCTCCGCCCCACCCCTCCATGCTCACAGGGGACTGCATCTAACCTTCAGTCAGCAAAACTGAAAGAGAAAAAACTTTGCTTTGAGACGTTAGAGGTGCTTAAGAATACTTTCAGTTCAAGTTTTGCCCAGCCATGGGCTGGTTTTAAAGCCATACCGTCAAAATAAGAGTTACGGGGATTTTCCCCAGTTTCATAACTGGGACAGAATGCTTTGCCCTAAATAGCTTTTGCCTGAAGACTCTCTTCTAGTGCCCTCTTTCACAAAAACATACAGAGGGAATGGCAGTTTTCTGCAGACCCAGCTGATCTGTAAATCTGCTTGGAGACTGCAGATTTAGTGCGCAGTGAACCTTACGTATGCCATATTAAAGTTTATACAAAACATTGCACTGAAACAACGGGTAACCCTGTAGCACCGATGGGTCTACGTCACGTTGCTCACTATAAGAGAGTACAATTTTATACTTCATTATCAGTTACTACTGGTGGCAAATATGTGCTAGATTACTCCAAAATATTAAACATTTCAAGATGCTGTGAATTTCAGGGAAGAAAATAAAGGTGTTTTCAGTTACTAACTTAGCTATTTTTGTAAACTTCTCCCCTGCTGCAGAAAAGCCTGCTCCAACTCCGATTCATTTTCACATTCCTGACTTTACTTCCGTGGGCATTCCCAACAGACTTCAGAAAGGTACACATGGAGCAATTTCAAGAATGGGCCTAGGGTAAAATTCTGTCGAATACATAAAATAAGTAAACTAGAAAGTAGGGGAAATATTTTCATAATTTCTGTCAATTTATAGTAATATTAATAATTTTTAGTTCACCACAAAATATTATCTACATGTGGCTTAAGTTCATCTAGGAGCACAATAAAGAAAAAACAGGTGAAAGAAATGAGAGAAATATATATCTATAAATCAATTCAATTTGTAGGTATCTTTGCACATAAGCACAAACAATAAGCAGAGACATGTATAATATAATTCTGTCTACTACAAATTTGGCCTTTTCATATTCTTCAGCTCAAACTCTATTATAAGCTTGCCATTTCAATCCAGACCTTTGACTTCCAAGAAAAGGCTTTAGGGAAAAACTCTGTTTATATTTAGGCAAGGCTTTAAAAGGTAAAACCATCATAGAATAATATTATCTTTATCTTACCAGACTAGTCAGAGAGTTCAAACTGAAATGGCATTTTTTACAAGCAATAATGTCTCAATTTGTAAATGGCATGCAGGGCATGTATATTACTGCAAACCAGGGATAACAATTGCAGGATTTCCACTTTCTGAGTTGCCAAAGGGGATATTTTCATGACGGTGACACACATGGGTTTCCAAGTCCGCAGCTGGCACTGACAAGTGCCATGAGTTACTAAAGATTGAACACACGTTGCACAGTGTGCAAGCATGTTGATGGAAAATATATTTAATGTAAGATATCCAAGTAAAAGAGGACAGAAGAAGGAAGAAGCCCCACAGCCCTAGCCCCTTCTCCTCACTTCAAGTGAGGAGAAAACATCTAGGATTTTGTATTTTCCTTCAAACAAGGAAGGACATGATTGTGTTTACATTTCCAGCCAAGGAAAGCAAAGCTTCAGTTACCTTCAATACAATTGTATGACTTCATTTTTACCTCTGAGTACCCATGTGCTGACCCACTGTGACTGAGATGAGCTAAACAGTGTTTAAAAGAATCAACTTACTTCCAAAGCCCTTCTCCTGCCCACTGATCAAATCAGTAGATCTTTCACCTGAAGATCTTCTTGGGCAACATTACTGAGCAAACTAAAAGACAGAAATACTGCCACCTACAAACCCCTGTATCTGACCCTTGGTATTTGAGGCCTGTTTTGCCTAGCGAGAAATACAAACGTCTTTTGTCTCTGAAACCACAAAGATTTGGGTTCAAACATTAAAACTGTGTGAGAAAACTTGCAAAGTTTGGCTAAAAGCAGCCCCACAGAAACTTACAGTTGATTTTCTGTGTTCAGTCATGTAACTGTGTATCAACCCTCTGAATACTGAACTTGGGAAACTGCTCTGTACAGCTATAAAAAAATAGATACGATTCCAGAGTCACGACTATACTAAAGGAAAAGCAAGGTATGCAGTATATGCAACCATTGCCTCTTTTGCAAACCGCTCTGGGATTGTCAGAGTGCTGTGGTTTAAACCCAGCATGAGACTGGAAAGTCCTTGATCAGGGTAAGCACCACTCAGCAACAATGAAAACATCCACGTGTTATCAGCATTATTCTCAGACTTAAGCCAAAGCAAGCACTGTGCCAGCTGCTAGGAAGAAAACTAACTCTATCCCAGCCGAAATCAGGACGCAAAGCATACAAGTTACAGCATGCAGCAGAAGCTGTTAATGGAAAGCATTTGAAACAAAATCTACTGGAAGTATGTAGAGGACAGCTGACAGCTGAAAAAAAAACCCCATGTTAATCTATGTGTTAAAAGAACCAGAATTCTTAAATTCTCTGGGCCCTAAACTTTGGTTTGGACCTTCCTATTCAGAAAAGATCTGGGCTCAGGGTAAGGCTCCGTACGCTAAAGATAACAAATAGGATGGATTTTATGCGTTCAGCCCAAGGTCATGTGCTGCCCCTTCCCTGAGAAGTGACTGAGCAAACACTGGTCACAGGTACAGGACAAAGGCATCCTCCATGTGAAATGACCAAGTCCAAGGTCTTAGGCATAGAGCTGTCTGTCCTTGTCAGCGGAGGATTTGTAGCACAATCCCCAACCCACACTTCACTCTTCTCCTGGGTCTCTGGGCCCCTTGAAAAGGGCAGTGCCAGGAGAAGCCCAGGAGCTGCCTGGGTTGTTCTAGCAGGCTACACCTGCCCACTGCCTGAACCCCTCAGCTATGCTGTACTGAGGGCTACTCATCAGCACACCACCATACTACTACAAGTAGCTACTAAAAGGTCTCCTACTCTAGACTTGGGTTGGAATGCAGGTTGGGATGTGAATAGCTTTGAAACCATTATCCAGGAATTCTGAAAGCATGAATTCCATACTAAGTACCTGTTCCTCAAATCATGGAAACCAGTCAAAAGTGTACATTTTAAAATGCACACACAGTCGAAGCAAAGCAAATTCCCACTCCTTCAGTTTACCTGTTGTGTATCTAGCATTCCAGGAGTTAAGCAGTGTTAAGCAAGTTTCATGGTCTTTAAAAGCCCTTTTCTATTCTACCAGTTTACAGCTTTCTACTGGTAAATATGGAGAAAAGATGAGTGATTTATGAACACTCACTTTAAAAAGTCAAACAACATATTAAAGCAATGCTTCATAGTACGGTGAAATAGAGTTAAGCAGACCATTTTCACAGTGATTTTTATAGAAAGAACATGCATAGATTTTTGACAGGAAAAAAAAATAAATCTAAAGATGAACAGAACCGCATGTATTAGATGTTGTTAAACATTTATTTGTCCTAAAGCAAAAGATAAAACTCGTTCCATCAGAGATCTATATAAAATCTAAACAGAGAGATGAAAATCACAGCTTTTCAACCTCAGTAATTTCCCCTTACAAATATTCTAAGATGAGATTGAGTGAAACCTTTCACCAAACTACATCCTGAAAACCAATACTACTTCCAGTCTCGCTGCTAATGTGAGAGTGGGTAATGCTGATCAAATGACAGAAAACCAATCAAGTAGCAAGACATATCTTGCTGTTTTCTTGAATGTCTATAAATTCACTGCTTTTAGTAGCAGTCACACACTTCCTTAGCTACAGGCCTAATTGGCGTCACTTGCCCGTGGCTGCTTAGGCAATTGCAATGACCCAGGTTGTGCAAGCAGATAACGAGTCCCTGAATTGACTAAGGAGTGTCAGAACGACAGAAGGAAAAATTGGCTAAGGGAGCCCATCAGCAGCTGTATGTGCACCCTCAGGTGGTGCTCAAGGAGAACCTATATTTTAATTTGGAGTCCATTTGCTGCAAAAAGATAGAAGTTTAAGGTCTGCCATGGAGTACAATATGGCAATCCAAGCAAAGGAAAGGAAAACAACTTTTCTGTATTTCTGAGAACAAATAGCTGTCTCTACCATCACATCATTGTTTTACTATTACCAGTTAATACAACAGCAGACAGAAAGTGCAGCTGCGGTCCACAGAATATTTGGCATTTCTGGCCCAAGCATAATCCCTCATGTAATGAAAAACTTATTTCTATTTCTGCATCCTCGCTACTCTTCATACTGAAGAGGCTTGCGTCTGTCTCCCATTTATTGAAGCTTATTCTTCATCTAGACAGCCAGGACTGGTTTGTATTAGAAATTAGGTTTTAAATCACTATTTTTCTATTATTTATTTTAGGATTTTCAGGAAGCCTCCAGAAGTGCAGAAAAATTATTCTTGTTGAAAAAGACCCTAATGCTCTTAATGAACCAAGCCCCAATGACCCATGTTAAAAAACTTTGATGTTTTTGAGGTTCAAAATAAACTCTGTCCATAAAGACAATAACATTATTTTAAGAGTTAAAATGACATTAAAATATTAATAAAGAAAGAAAAAGTTCAAAACATGCAAGAGCCATGCTCACATCCCTGAGCTTTTCTTAATGAGCAGGCTCCATTATGGGCCTCTCTCTTTTCTCATGCCGCTGGAGTTTTGCATTTCAGTGATTAATGGAGTTGCAGCTGTGGAATGGGATATATATGAAAAAGAAAGAAGGTGAAATAAACTTTTGCCTCAATAAATCTTATGGGCCTAAATTGCATCTGTTTTCTCTTTATGTTCTCTGCTGCCTTGTGGCCACTTTTAACATGATTCTCTATTTTTAGGTCCCAGCTCTGCACCACATTCTTATAAATGAGCACAGTTCTCTCCTTGGAAAAGACCTTAGATGTTACAGGCATACTAACCCAGTACTGCAAGCTAAATGGGACTATGATGCTGCATTGCCTTTCTCTGGAAAATGTTAGTGTGCCTGCTGTGAAATTGTTTAATTTCTGTTTCACTTTAAAGTATTCTGCATTTACCACAGACCAGCAAAGATGTTGTAAGTTCTTATCCATCCTTATATTACCTTGGGATGCTTGCTACATACTCCTGATATGTTTCCAACATCTATTAATTTCTCAGCATATCAAGCACTACTTTCCACTCTTTAAAAGACTTCTAATAACTGAGCACAGAAATCCTCTAGCAACAGAAAAAGTATCTCCTTTCTTCTGCAAAAGAAAACATTACCCTCACAACTCCAATTCAGTTAAGAGAGATTCCAGCTGTCAGGAGCAAAACCTGAGTTTGCTGCTAAACCACGTGCCTTGCATCCAACTAGCTTCCCTAGAATTACACTCTGGGGTTTCATGGTTCCCATAGTTAGGAGGTCCAGCTATAGCATCAAGTTCCTGATTTATAAGTTAAAGTTGTAAAGTTGTTCTTCTGACTACACAGAATTATTTCATTCACATTGGCAAACCTTTTAACAGTAGCAGGTTGGCTTTGTACTTCTTATTGGTACAACTGCACTAAAGTTGGTTTATGCAGCCAAATTAGGATACTGAGAACCAGCAGTTCATGCCCTGCTTCATGCTGAAGTAGACATGGATAGGGGCTTCCAATAATCTCCTGCCTTCGTCTTGTAATTCTTCAGTCTCTCAATACTACATCAGCTATACAGAGTCTTCTGCACCTTACAGAAAGCAGGCAGTGTCTTGCAGGATAAACCAGTAAATTGAAAGAAGATGCAAATACACAGAACATATACTGCAAGACTAGTGCAGTGCACTTGGATTTAAACAGAACGATGTTAACATACATGTACAAGCAGCGCGTTATTGATTGACTGACCTTTCAGAGAATCTTGTCTAATCCAGGTCAATACCTGCAAGACAAATCAAGTGCTGCAGAAAGAGAGTTTAAAAACTTCTCATCCAGCAAATGGGGAACCCAGTCCACCACACTGGCATTAGTATGTGAAGACTGCTTCTATTCTATGGCTTTCCTCAGAAAGTATTTAGTAAGAAAAATGTTGGAAGAAATCAGATGATCAACCAACCAGCAAATTAAAAAAAAAAAAGTTTAAAATTAACTGCAGCAATATTATGCATTATGCATATTACCTTTTAAAAATTAAACATGACAGAAGGGGATAATTATGGATATCCCAGAGAAGAAAACAAACTAAACTCAGAGAATATTTAAGGTTTTAGGTAAGGTTCTGCAAGATCAACATAAGAGAACATAATTCCTTCCATTCAGGAACTGTATTAATACAAATGCTTGTCTTTTCTAGTAATTATTTAGTAATAGCCAAGGCAAAGACATTAATAGTGTTTAATAATCACACAGTGGGGCTCAACAGTGATTCTCTCATTATCAAATCTGCTCAAGATACAAGTCAAAACATGATTTTTCTAACCAAATACATTCTTCATTTTGGCATTGTATTCAAGCTTCTGATGTCAGAAAAGATTATGAGAAAAGAAGTAGGACAGAATTTCCTGAATATTCATAAAATATATGTGCATCAGTCAAAAAGGGAGCCTCTCCTTCCTACGCCCCTCAATCTACTAAATAAAATAGGCTTTGGCTCACTTACACCCATCATGGTCAAATTCTGTTGTGGAAAACAAATATTCATGCTCAGTGAAAGGACTCCATGTCTTGGAGTATAGCACTCACCATTATTCAGGCAAAAATGCCTCAAATCATTAGAAATGGGAGTAATTCCTTGCAATGGTACAAACCAGGGATTGACGGCCTGGGGAGCAGCTCCACATGAAAAGAACTGCTCCTGTTATCCCAGTGGACAGAGCACTAAACATGAGCCAGCACCATGCCCTGGCAACAAAGGTGGACAGCAATATCCTAGGCTGCAGGAACAGAAGCATGGCCAGGAAACTGTGGGAGGTAAGTATCCCCATCAGCTCTGCACTCAGTAGTATGCTTCTAGGGATATCTGCATCCAGTTTCAGGCCTTTCAATACAAGAAAGACATCAATAATCTGGAGCAAATCTAGGGAACACCAACAGGATGGTTGGGGCTGGAACACATGCTGTGGTAGGAGAGGCTGAGGGAGCTGGGTTAATCTAGCCTGGGGAAGATTAGCTACTCTAGCCTGGGCACTTAAAAGTAGCCTGCTGGTACCTACAGGTCATCAAGAAGATAAATCCAGGCTCTTCACATTGGAACATGGCAAGAGGATGAGAAACGAAGGGTATACATTAAAGCAAGGTGGAGGCCGCATATAAGGATATCCTTCCCCATGCGGGCAGTCAAGCAGGGGAACAGGTTGCCCAGGAAGGTGATGCACTCTCTGTCCTTGGAGATCCTCAGGACCAGACTGGACTTCAGATATGACCCAGGTTTTAGCAGATGACTGGACTAGAGACCTCCAAAGGTCCTTTTCAACCTGAATTATTCTACAACCTTCTAAATATAAACCTGGAGCACAAAATTTGTCCCAGGCATTAGATAGGTTTTCACAGAAGATGCTATTTTTCCCAATTATAACTACAAGACTATCATAAAAAGAATTTACAAGGCACAACATAACATGAATATGGAGTGCTAGGTATTCAAACCCCCTGACCTTGGCAAGTTGAAGATTTTGTATCTGGGTAGCAACATAAGCAGGCAGCTCAAAGTATGATGCAGCAAGACTACAGAGAATCAAAGCCTGAATAAGCATAAACTGAAATGAACCTGAAAGCTGTTTCTTAAATAGTTTCTTAAATTACTTACAAGAGGTAATGTCACCACATTATACTATATGGCGAGTAGAGTTTTCTGTCATTTCACAGTGATGTGTCATTTCTCTTCCCACTGTTCAACTTCTTTTGCTCCATAATTTCTGTCGTGTGTTACCCTGTCTTATTATTTTCACAACTGGAATTTAATTTCTATTGTTATCTTTTGTCTTCCTGCCAGTTCCTTGAACATTCTCTTGTCTCTTTGGTACACTTAAGTATTTTTTATTTGTGTTTCCTTTTTCATGGCTTTCATAAGTGTTGTAAAAACTATGTTATCCACCCTTATAAAAGCTATGTCGCACTTTTCAGTCTGATATTACCCCATTGAGCAATAGTCCTTTTCCAAAAGGCAAACATACACTTCTACAGTTAAATGAACAAAATGCACAAATGTGCTAAGTGCAAAACAACACAATGAGTTATTAAAGAAGCGGAGCAACAAATAATAGCAATAAACCAATAAATGATCACCTGGTGGTATCAATATAAATAGCTGCTAAAACAGCAATGTTTACCTAGGGATATTTTACACTAATACTGAGCACTGACTTTTCAGAGAGAATGATCACAGGTTTATTTGACAGGTATCTCTGACTTGGCAAAATATAATCTTCACTATTCCTTATGTTCACCCTTCCCCTGAAAACTGCTCTCCTCTCAGTCTGTGGGGTGGCTTATAATGCATGTCTCGCTAAAGCATCTCAAAACTTTTCCATCATTTTTCCCCCTTGACTTCCTGCAAGACCTGTTTTACATCCAATTATCTCTGCTATCTCTTTGCCCTGACAAGACTTGATACCTATGATTCTGGGATTAAATCCTAGACTTCTAAACAAATTCAAAATATTCAGTATTTGCACTAAGAAAAGTGAGAATAGCCTCTGTTATGGAGCTATTACAAAATCCAGGCTATTTTCTAGTTTGTGGATGGTAGGGCAACGACAGTGCATGTGAAGCACAGCATGTGCTTTGCAACTCAGAAGGAGAAAAAGGAAAAAAATACATTTTCAGCTTAGCCAATGCTATCCTATCCTATCCTATCCTATCCTATCCTATCCTATCCTATCCTATCCTATCCTATCCTATCCTATCCTATCATATCACATTGCTCATTTTTGTGATACTAACCTCTCCCACGCCACATGTTTTGAGCAGTACAGCATCAGCTAGGCAGTTCCATTACTTAAGTGCACAGTAATATATTTTAACAGCTTCTGGGGATCGCTACCAGCATTTGTCAAAAATGTTTTCTCAGACCCATCCTAGATTGTGTTGTGCAATATATATTAGAAACCAAGCAGAAACATGCCCCCGAAACCAGAACCCCAATATCACAGAAAAGAAAAAAAACTCTTGGCCTGCTGGTTCTTGCCAAGGTTTTGGAGTCCATTCATTCAAATCAGTAGCTAAGCAGAAAGGGTTTTCAATTTCAAGTGCTAAGCATGTGATAGCAGTTTGTGAGTTATGGAAACATTAGTCTCACTCTGGTTTCAAGTGCTGAGGTTCACTGAATGAAAATCCTCAACAAAGTCAAAGAGAATTGCACAGGGTGATAAGGCTGCTCCTTCACACTGAAAGGCACCTGCTTCCGTTATCTCAGATCTCTGCTAGGCAAAACAATAGGTACACTGGGTTGGTTTTTTTTTTGGGAACAAACTTGTAAATCAAGCTTTTATGATTGAGTCAGGAAAAGCACAAGCAAACTACACCCAAGTAATTTCACATGAAGGTCTTCCTTTGTGTTATTATGCATATACAGCAAATAGAGCATTTTGACTGTAGGAAAACTGTCTCCTTCATGTAATGAATCTCTCGCACCTTTGGACTGTGGAATAGGAAACTTGCTAGGCTAAAAAGCCACATCTAAACTTCCTGGAGCCGAGTGCCATGATTCCCAGCATTAGTGCCTACTTTTCTTATGGAATGGGGGCAGATGATTTTCCCTGAAAGGCTCAAAGCCTCTCTTCTCAGTGGTAGCATCAGACAAGCTTACTGAGCTACTGCTACTCTTTTCTGTCCCAGATTGACTGATACCAGTCAATAAGAATCACTGTACATGTGACATTTAGAATATGACAGGCATATTCTAAAATTTAATTATTGCTCCTTCACTGACACCTATTTTTAATGCAAATTTAAGAACAGACCCTTCTGTCATCAGCTAATCCTGCAAGATGCAGAGCTCCCTCAGTTTACATTGATTTCAAGTGAATCTGATAGCAGTGATTGGCAGCCAGATGACCTCTGTCTCTCAGAGGTTCCATCTTTGCATGATTTTCCCTTTTTCCAATCTCAGTTTCCAAAATGTCTAGCATTTTGATTTCAGTGAAGTCTGGACAAAACAAAGTCAGCAGTTTTCTGTCTCTACAAGTAAAAACAAAAAATGCAAGATAAGAAATCAGATGAAATTTTAAGTTGCCATTCGTCAAAAAAAAACTGGAGAAAGAGAAACAAAAATCAATTGGTACACCAGCTAGCCACTTGAGCACAGTGTTTTGATTAATCCTGATCTGTGGAATGAGGGTCAAAAAGACAACTGGACTTATGACTGGACTAAATTACAAATATGAATGAACAAGAAACTTAACACAAGCACCTACATTAGCAAATATCTGACTCATTTCTGGAAGAAAATAATTCAAGTTGATCTCAACACCAGAAGGACACAATTTTATGCAAATTGTGGCACCTACATATCTTTGATGCAGGGTGAAGACATGATTTATTTCCAAGTCTATTTCTTTCAGAAACCCCATCAATTTTATTTTCTGTCACAGAAATGAATGAAAACTTTTGTGGCTACAAGCGGGATAGCCAAATGAACTAACTGTTATTTGCCTATACGTCTCGTGTTCTGTATGCAGCTATTTTTCAGGCTTTAATTTTAAATATATACAGGGAATAATAAGAAGAAAAGGATATTTTCATTTGCTTAATTAACTGCCAGACCCTTTGGCAATTCAGCCCTCTCTATAGCACAGAAGTGAATATATTATTTTAAGTTTATGATACATGTGCACTGAAGATGTAGTGCATCACATGTAGAAGCATGTGATTGTTGTAATTTCTGTAATTTTCCTTTTATTTTCCCTATATCTTCTTGCACATAGTAGGAGTAGATAAAATCCATCAATACCCTAAAAGTTATCAGTCTGAGTCTCCAGATACTATCTTCAAGTGGGGCATCTTTAAACCTTACAGCTTTTAGTTTCCACAGGACATAACAGTTTGGTGGGGTTGGTTTGTTTGTTTTTCTCAAAGCAAGTCTAAATACTTCAAATTACCACGTTTTTAATATACTGACATGTTGCTGGTCTGATGTGCTTTGATGCTCAAAGTTAGATTGGCAGAAATCAGAGAGAGCAGCACAAGGGCTTACAGAAATGTGATATTCACGCTTGGAAGCAATTACTCTGTGAAAAGCACAAGGTGACTTTGCTTTTTCCTCTCCTTCCTTCTTTTATTTTTCATATTTTTTCCCCTCCAACTTTGGCATGAATCTAAAGAACGAAAAACTAATTTAACATGACAAATGCTTTCATCACTCCCCTAACCTCCGAAGTGAACGCTCTGACAAAGACAATATGTGTGCTATATGCTTTCCTTTCGACACTTTATAAATTACTTTCTTGTAACTGGGTTTTACCACCAGCCCAATATCTTCAGGATGTCCTAATTTGAATGGCTGGTTCTACATTCTTCATATGTCACCCCTGGATAATAGAAATAACTCCTGGCCTCTGTGAAATGACGTATGCCTCAAATGGGATTGTAGGACAATTTTATTTACACACTGCATGTTGGAGTTTACCAAAATGTACAACGCTACCAACTTATACTCTGCATTTCAGTTACATCTGCCAGATGAAAAAACAGGGAGAAGTTATAAATCTGGCTTTAACTCATCAGACAACATTTTGTATACTGTGTAAGGAAAAAGTTAACTGAGATGATTTTTTTCCTGTACTCTACTATTAAAACCAGTGTAACAGTCAGACATAGAAACATCTTAAAATGCTCTTTTTAGTGGAAATGATCCTCAGAGGAAGATTTAGGAGAATTCAGATACTGACTGGCCCATAAAGGAACAGTCTATTTAAAAACACAAACTTCAATAGTAGGAACCACCAATCCATATGTATCTTAAAAAAGAAACCCCAATGTTGTGTTTTAAAAAGACATATTGTCATTATTTTGACAAATGTTTCACTTCTTAAGATCTCAGTAGTATCTTTATTTAACATCACTAATGTACTGTGGCAAAAGATTCCAAAGGTTATTATGCACTTATTACTATGAAATTATTTTAATGCTTTAACCATACTGTCTTTTCATTTCACTGTTTTTATTTGCATGTTATCAGAAAGGCAACAGGAATGCCTGAACAATTTAAAAAATATGTATTCTTTTTTCTCTGTTATGATACTTTTTTGCTTGTCTCTTTATTTGATATTTTTTTCATGCCACCCATAATCTTCGGCATGTTCTCTGAAAGTCCCACATTTAAATGTGGACTATATTTTCAGTGACCTATCTGTATCAATTCCCCCATCTCTTTTATTATAAGAAAATACATTTAAAAATCCTGAAGTCTAAGAGAACTTCTAAGTATTCTTTCAATGTAATTTACCTCGTATTTGCCAGCACTGCTTTTTTCATTTAGTCCTGCAATAGTCTTGATTAGCATTGATGTGATCATCTTCACACAGACTAGATATATTGACAAGCCTAAGTAGCATAACAGAATTATTCACAGGATTAATTGCAGCTATTTTCTGGCTTTGATGTATACTCATTCTTTACTGTGTATGGAACGAAGCTTGTCAGGTAACTTCTCATTATTTAATCCTTGAGCCAACACTCTTGTTCTAAAACCTGCTTTCTTGTGTTTACTAACCAACTCTATTGCACTCATCATTCTTTAGTCAGCGAAGACAACTTCAAAAACTTCTGTCAAAATGGATCACTTATGTCATTACTTGAAACGATAGATCATTCATCAATTATTAAGAGTCAATGCATTATCTTACATTCCCTCTTGTCTTAGTATATGAAAGTGTATAAAACAGTAGACATGTTGCAAAGCTTTGCTTTAGATTACAGTAACCTAAATACCAAGGAAAAATATGTTTCATAATCCATCACTTCAAAGTTACGCACATGATTAAAAAACTCAACTTGCGGTATATCATTCCCCATGTGCATAATCACTCAAACAGAAAGCTGTTGTATGATAAGTGTCATGGTCAATAAATCATGTGCTTTCCAATCTTTTTATTTATATATCAAACTAAGCCTGCTATTCGTCTGTTAGCTCTGTAGTATCGAGTATAGCGGGATATAGGCCTGGCCTAAAGAGGCAACAGCAATAAAACAGCCAGTCAGCTCTCTCTTACTGCTGTATATATTAATTACATATGGAAGCTCATTAGTATGAAAAAGAGGTTTTCCTTAGAAAACAGTGTCTATGCTGTTGAGTGAGAATAGGGAGTAAACTCAGTACATCTTTATAGGTCTTTTGAGCACTAAATAAGAAATTAGATTCAGAGACGAGCTAAACCCCTCACAGAATAGGTCTGGAAAGTATCAAGCTACTGTAGCTCCAAAATACTCATTGAAGGTAGAGAGTTTGTGCAGCATCTCATTGTCAGCAACGTTTTGTCAAAGGTACTGTGAAAGGTATAAAATACACAGCTAGTAGACACTTAGATAAACCTTCAGAACAACAGACAAGGAGAGGGGTGCCTGGGGGAGTGGGTGCCAAAAAATAATTGCATTAAGAAACACAAAATAACAGAAACACATTAAAAAAAAAATCTCAAAAGACCACAGAAAAAATGAAGACACGGTGCGGGCAGTGTTCATACACTGATCCTGGGAAATAAGCACAACATTTAGAGTTTCCTTTCTATATTTTTGCTGACAAAATACTAAAGAAGTGTGGAATACCAAAAATAACAGTGCATAGAATTGAACTACCTATTTAGATCTGACACCACCGGAATTTATTCACGAAGATACAGAGTGAGACTTATTAAATGCCAGGAGCTTCTGTTACTTACAGGGAGTCACCCACCAGCACAAAAATCACAATTTTTTCCAAATATTTTTTTTAACATACGGTAGTACAACAAAAAATCATTGTATCACCCACTGGTTGGGCCATCCATGAGAGATGTGTATACAACACCTGAAGTTAACACTGCACTGAGAATCCTGAATCGATTTCTTTCTTCCTTTGCTCTTATGACAGAGAACAAGAGGTGAATGTTTTATTTTACCTCAGTCGTCAGTATAAGGAATAATAATTTTCTTTGCTCATTACAAACACAAATCTGGGTGACACACTGACCATCCTAATACCTGCTGAATTTTCACTTGCTCACATAGCTGTGTGATTTGATAGGGAAAACACAGCCTTACCTATGAAATATGCCAGTAGGATGGCAAGCAGGACTGCAGCAGCAATTGCAGATAAAGCGGCACATTTCCAGCTACAATACTTGGAGGGTTTCTTCAGCTTGAACGCGTTCCTGGAGAATGTATTTCTAGGTAACAGTCTGGGAGGTGGAGTATAAACTGTTCCTGAGGTCAACGGGTAACCAGGGGAAGAACTACTGAACAGTGGAGTAGTTCCAGAAGATGTCTTGAACAAGAAATGCCTGAAAAACATAAAATGGTACATAGTGTTGTAGTTAAGAAAGAATACCTTCTATCCTGATTCCATCCCAGCTATGATAATGTGTTAAATTCAACTAAAAAGGATATTGTATGAAGAAATAAGGAGATGAAAATTCCCAGTCTTTTTCCTATCAGAGCTTAAGGACTGTCACTAAACCACAGTGTTAGGATATCTGCTTAATCCTTTCAGTACTTAGATGTAACTTGACCAGATAAAACACCAGCATGACTGATGAGGTGCCACCGAGTACCAGTTGAGATTGCACCTGTAATACATGTGAGCAGTCTAGTAACAAAGCTCATATTCAGAAAGGATGTGACTGTCAGTTCCTTTTGGTCAGTGTTCGATTAGGACAAAGCAGAAAAGAAAAAAAAAGGACTTCAACTGCCCACACATTTATTAAGAAGAAAATAAAGTACAAAATACACTGCCTAACAAAACCTAAGAAAAGGAAATGCTGCCAACACATTCCGGACAGAGGAAATGGAAAACACAAGATAGAAGACTGGCTTCTCTAGGTTAACTTCTCCCAGTCAGGAAGAACTAACTACAGGTATGTTCCCAATACATGATAAAAAAGGGAGAAGCACAGAATAAAGGCAGTGGTTTTCAAGGCCACTTTTTTTCAGAGCAGAGAGCTCTGAAGATCCATTCCTTCTTAGCTCTGAAAAATAAATGCTTCTTGGAGCAAATGAGAATGAAGATCCTCAGTATTCTCCAAAACCAAACCCCAAGTCTTACTTCAAATGTAGAAAATGTGTAACAGTTTTATTCAGATCAGAATCATGTATGTCACTCTCAAATCACCTGTTAGGACTCCAAAACCAATTTCAATCAGTTTATTACAACAATGATTTGGATGTTTGAAACTGAAATGTGTTTCCTAAGTATGTTTTCCAACCCATCATCATACATGTGCATACTTCCAAGCACAGGATTTACTGCCTACTGATTATACAGAATAACGAAGATGATTTTAAAGGTCACTAAAGCATTTGTTTTGAAGTGAAACCCAGAGCATAATAAATTGCACAGAATTTGCATACAGGTAGAAGACAGTAAAAGGAAGGCTGGCTAAGTTTCTCAGTTGTATGATTGACCGTTCACATTTGAAGGCAGTCTCTAAAATATGGTCTTGTCTTTAATGCAGTTATTAATAAACTCTATTAATAACCATGAAAAATCCCTTACTTTGACACTACCTTTGTTATTGTGTGTTTTTTTTAACCCCCAGATGACCTCGGACATCGCTTACAACAGTGATCAAGATTTAGTTTTTTCAGAAAGTATTTCAGTCGCTTAAGATATTGCTGGTCTTCACTGCCATAAGTGCGTATTTGTGCTTTGGAGACACTGTAGATACACAAGTACACAATCAGAAATGGCTTCCAAGCCTCACTAGTTCAAGATTAATTCTGTATTTTGTTTTTGTTTTATAAATGCAGTTTTTGGAAAGCAAAGAAGCAGAATTAAAAGGGAATATTCAAGCTAGAAACATTCTGCCATTTTGTTTCTCAAATAAAGTTGCCCTTTCTTTTTTCCTTATCAGTGAGGCTCATTAGACATTAGAATTGATTCTTTTCCACACACTGTATACAATCTATGAGAAAACACAGTAAAGGCAAATGCTAAAAGGTTTCCCCCCCCGAATTACCTACCTAGCCTTTTAAACTAAAAAAGACCCTTTTGAGTTACAAGAAAAGAAGAAATACTGGCAGTCTGATTTCATGAACACTTAATTCTAACTCTTCACTTTGCAGCAGCTGAATTAAAATAATTGTTGGGAAAATGCTGCTATTGGGCTGGTTGGGTTATACTAGATCTAGTGATGCTTATGTTTCTTTTGTCTGGTTAAACCCTGATCAACTCTTGTTAGCAGAAGCAGTTTTAGTCCTTTCTACTTTATCTGTGGCACTAGCAACACTATTCCACTTCTGTAATAGGAACTAGGGATTGAAGTGCCACGGAACATGAGGAACGAAAGAAGGAAGGACAGAAGGAAGAGAGATCTGGTAAGATAAAGTCAGGTAGGAAGGCCCAGAATCTGAATGAGATTCTGCATCTGCCTGAGCCCAGGACTGCCTTCTCCTCCTAAATCCTCATGGCATGAGCAGCCCTTTTGGGTTTGGACTCACGGGTCTACAACAGAAAGTTCTTACAGTTCTTTCCTTGTTCTAGCCCCAAAGCAGATCTCACATAATCAAATTGGAAATTGCAGTCCTTGGCACTGCCTTTATCTGCAAAGTCAAGGTTTTTAAACCCAGGAATTTTTTGTCCTCTTTAGCTGAGAAGGCAGATACAGTACCAACAGAATTTTTAATTTAAAGCATTGTTAAAGTAAACTCAGATACATAATGAAACTCTACTCCCATTAAAATTGAATTAATGAATATCTAGATATAGTTTAATAGAACATGTCAATCATATACTGTTTCATGTGAGAAGAAAAAAAGTAGAAGAAAAAATTAGTTCCACTGTGATCCACATTGAGATACGTAAAGAATATAAAGAAAACCACATACTTATCCATGCAAACATAATCTCTGTTATAGTGGTAAAACTGATCCAAACTTGATAGAAGCAAGAAAAGCGGAATTAAATGGATATGAGGAATGGTGTCATTCATAAAGCAAAACCAGAAAAAATATCATTGGATAAGCTCTGAATTTTGTCATACCTGCAACTCCTACCCATGTATTTTGAAAGCTGGAAGTTTCATGTCTCTATAAGATTTCTAGCAAAGTGATCATGAGAAGGTACTGCACCATCTTAAAGGGCAGAAAATCTACCTTCAGGAGCTTGAAAAAGACATTTCACTAAAAATATGTCCCGTATCCGCCAAGTCATTGTGGAAAACTGTTGAAGCTGGAGACCAGAGTAGCAGAAATAGCTTAAGTTACAGCAAAGCACACCAGAAAGACTTGAGAACATAATGGACGAAACACTTGGACCCCCAGAGTTTTAAGTATAGATTCAGCTACTAATAGAAATAAATTGACTTGTCTCAAGTCTATCCCTAAAACCAATGATCTATAGCTATATTTTCATGTAGGATTCGACATGCTCTGATACAACCAATTGTCTGTGGGCCCATGCTGCACAGAGAGAACATGAGCATTTATCAACATTAATTACAGTCTCACAGCAGTAACACTGGGAGGTACAGTACAATGACTGCTTATGAAAAGAAACGATCTTATTTGTACTCATTCACTTGATTTGAAATACATTCCATATTAGAATTAAAACCCCTGTATATTCTCTGTCTTACCTGTTCACCTATCAAACACTATTAAGAAAACCACATTTTCTACCTCACAATTAGCATTAACAATTTGATGTAGATTGGGACTAGATTTCTATTTTGAAAACATGGGAGTAAATTTGCTGATGTTTAGCCCAGTCTTCCCAGTTCCTGTGCATCATGAAGACATTCCTATGCTGGAAAATAACAAGAGATGACTGTCAGTATACAGTGATTCAGTAACGTATGCACCCATGAAAGGATGGAAGGAGCCTGCATGCTGCTCAGAGGGAAGAAGGGAACCTTGTAGCTTGCTCAGTGCTCTCCTCTGCTGCTCTGCAGCCTCCTGGGCAGTAAAACGCACCCCCTGGTTTTAGAGCAGCGCGTGTTGCTGATGCGCGGGACCACCGATGCCAGGAGAAAGGTGACATCTCTGAACGCTGGGCTTGCACGGGGACATTTGTCCACAGTGCTGGGGACTAATGATAAATGGAAAAAGCTTTATTTTGCTTTCTTCATTAAGTCAGAGCTCTCTACAGCATTTATTTTCCCACAGGTCAAAAGGAGCTCTGGTGTTCAGGGAATAGTGGTCTGACTGAGACTGTATTAACTTCCACATTCTTTCAGAGAACAATCTCTGTTTTTTATTCCTCCTTTCTGGCCAGATTGTCTTGGCAGCACACTGCAAGAATGAGTTGAGAAAAAAAATGGTTTTGCAGTGAAAAAATGTAATAGAAAGGAAGAACAAGATAACTTTCTAACATAAATTGCTTCTTTCCCTCCACATGCTATACTAAGCTTATTCTGCAAGAACAAAATACAGAAATCTGTAATGCTTAAATTGTCTTTCTTTTTTTCCTATTTCTTTTCATAGGTTTTTAGTAGTAATGAATAAATAGAAATAAAATGGTAACAGCTTGATTTAATGGTTTTAGGCCTTATCTTCAAGCTGTGGTAAAATCACATCTGTATAATTTCACTGGACATTTACTCTTAGCAGAAAAAAACCCAATGAATTATAGAACTTATGTTCTATTCAAGCTGGTTTTCACTGGAAGAAAAAATAATCTTCTGTAGTCTTCTAACTCCCCTAAAAAGTAGCCATGAGTCATTTTATGTCAGCGATAGAATCAAAGTGGCTGCCAAATTCAGACAGTGAGGTTTTATGGCAGTTTTCTAACTTACATACAGAAAACACCCAAGATGGAAGAAAACTACAAGCTGTTCCTATGCCTTTTTTGCTGAAATGACCTCTGAGTGTTAGACTGGTGCAAGGTTTGGTCACCTGTTTAAGGGCCTCTCAGTCTTACCCCAAATGAGATTTAACTGAATGTTTTTGTTCTCAGGTTCTCGCAGCAAAACACAGAGTTATCAGCCAGGCGTACACAGCTGAGGCTTCGCTGGTGTGATAAAATTGCACAGGTTTGACCCTCTCTAGCATCTACAGCACAGGGACCGGGGTATCTCCCAACTGCACTAAACTTAGCAATAAAGATTTAAAATGTGTAGTTAAAAGAAATTGTCTAATCTCATCAAATCTCCAGACTAAACTCAGTAAAATAGATTTTTCAGTGGAAATCCAAACTGTATAAATGAACCGGCCATTGTACACAAGGGTGTCTGTGCGCACCCTCACACCCAAATGCCTGTTGCAAACATAGCACAGCCCTCATCACAAGCCGCTATTTCAGTGCTTTTCAGCCTCCTGCAGACAATCAATTTGTAACTCACTGTGCATGGTGCAGGAACCAAGGACACTCTATTAGGCATGGAAACAGTAATTCATAATGAACCCATCAATACCAGTGGGACACTTCTATTGACTGTAATGTGACTCTGAACCTCGCAGCTGCCACCCAGCCTCCAGCGAAGGTCTAACACCAGTTCCTCAGCTCTCGAAAGGATCACGATTCCTTAAAGGCTGGGGTTTCCAAATCCCCAGGCAAAGTCTTCAGGAAAATGCAGGCTGTAAAGCAGAGTGCCATGGATAAGTACCACACCTGCTTGTCACCATCATCTCTGCACTCTTATAAAGGCACAGCTGGACACACAAAAGCACAGTAATTGAAAGCTGCCTGACAGGGTGGTAGGATGTTTTACAAAGAGGCAGGTGCCTGCCTTTGGGCACCCTGATCTGTTATTAAACAAAAACAAATAGGCAATGTTCACAAAGCTGCAATTGAAAAGAGAGAATAGGTAAAACCCAGGTAAAACATGTATTGTCCTGCAGCTGCACTGTTGGCTCTGTTCTGGGTACCTTTTTATAGGAGAACCTGCTTTCATCTGGAATTTGTTAACTGAGATACTGTTGGATAAAGTTTTTATAACCTCTCTCACCCCTACTGTGAGCTCCATGCTGGAGCACTCTTGGCTGCGTTGCCAGCCTGGCTCTGGTACATCCCAATGGCACAGCCTTGGGATGTACCAGCTCAGAGAGCTGCTCAGCTGGGACAAAGAGCTGCAAGAGAGTCTGTGGAAAGATGAGGTGAAAAACATGGAGAGAGGAGGGATTGCTGAGATGGGGGTCATTAGTAGCTTAACAACTTGAAAGGGAGCACTCCCGCATGGAAAGGCATAAAATCTGTCAGGGGAGACCTGGGAAGGCAAGCAAGGATGCATTAGGTTGAATGGCTGGTGTCGGTGGAGCTCGTGGCACACAGCAGCCTGGAGACCCTGAGGAGCTACAGGGGCCACCCCTTACCTTACTGACTGATGACTGTGAGGCCAAAAAGATTCTGGGTGCCCTGCAAGAAGGTGGTGAGCACACTCACCCAGCCTGCCAGCTGGAATCCAGTGAGCTTTTGTGTGAGTTAGCCAGCAAAGAATTGCTTTGCCCTTTAAATTTATGTTAATCTTTCTTCACAGTTGTTTGCTCTCCAGGAATGGATCAATGAAACAGCTAGTTAATGCCTAGTGAAGAGTAACAGGAACAGCGACATACATAAACACAAAACAGCGGTTACTTTGCATATGTTCTTCCATTAAATGGGAGCAGGATCAAGAATGCAGATATCTCAAGATTTAGGCAGCCTGAGTCAGCTCAAATTATAGGACTTTTCCTTTTTTAAGTGGAAAACCTTCGTTTTTTTCTAGTGTAAAGTTCTGAGTAGTAGTTGCATAGTGCAGTCAAAGGGATAAAATCCAATAATGCACCTCGTTTGTTATTCCGGTAATTATAAGAATGACAACAGTATTTTGCATTTCAATAGGCCTGTTCATTTTTAGCTTTCTACATCAGTTCATAGAATCATGGAATGGTTTGGGTTGGAAAGGACCTTAAAGCTCATCCAGTTCCAAACCCCTGTCATGGGCAGGGACATTTTCCACTAGACCAGGTTGCTCCAAGCCTTGTCTGACCTGTTGTTGAATAATGCCAGGACTGGAGCATTCACAACTTCCTTGGGCAGCTTCAGCTCCAGTGCCTCACTACTCTCACAGTAAAGAACTTCTTCCTTACATCTAAGCTAAATCTGTCCTCTCTAAGTTTGAGCCCATCACCTCTTGTCCTATCACTACAGTCCCTAATGAAGAGTCCCTCCCCAGCACCCCTGTAGGCTCCCTTCAGATACTGGAAGCTGCTCTGAGGTCTCCACGCAGCTTCTCTTCTCCAGGCTGAACAGCCCCAACTTCCTCAGCCTGTCTTCATACAGGAGGTGCTCCAGTCCCTGATCATCCTCGTGGCCTCCTCTGGACTTGTTCCAACAGTTCCATGTCCTTTTTATGTTGAGGACACCAGAACTGCACACAATAATCCAGGTGAGGTCTCACAAGAGCAGAGCAGAGGGGCAGGATCACCTCCTTCGACCTGCTGGACACGCTCCTTTTGATACGATTGGTTTCTGGGCTGCGAGCGCACACTGAAGCCGGCTCATGTCCATTTTCTCATCAACCAACACCCCCAAGTCCTTCTCCACAGGGCTGCTCTGAATTCTCTGCCCAACCTGTAGCTGTGCCTGGGATTGCCCTGACCCAGGTGTAAATTAATAAACATCATTTCAAACTGCTTCTGATTTAAAAGGCATTCATACATGTAAGCTCTTCACTGCCTCTTAATTCAACTACTCAATAACAAAAAAAGAAAAAAGCACTAACACCAATGGTATTTCAAGTCTATAAATAATAGGCTGTGAATAATAGAATAGAATAATAAACCCAAATATCTAAAATAATTTTGTTACAGTTTTGCTATGTGTACACGTAGACTTAAAGCCCAGGAACCTAAATCACAGCATTTGAGATATTTTTTTTTTAATATAAAGTAAAAACCCTAAATGTACCTGGTGTTCACTGTTGCGAGCTGCCTGTTCACTGCACAACCCAAAACTTAAAAACCCAAACCAACACGACTGTGAAACATGCAATTATCTGCAATCTGTGAGAACTTCTTTGAGCTTATCTGCATGTGAGTGGGAGTACACCTAGATCGATCTTCTGAACCGTTATTATGTATTCTGCTTTTGTAGTGTTTTCCTTCACCCTTTTTCTCTCCTATCACAGTTGACATTTGTTATGAAAACAATGCTCCAGTGGCCTGCTAAAAATGACCTTTCTACAACATTTTTGGAATTCCTCCAAGTACATGGCCCAAGTGTGCCTGAAGTCCTTGAGGATGCTTTTGACTGTGCTTTACTTGACTCTTCAAAATGCTTTTGATTTTTAGGTGCAGAATCTATCTGTTCAGAGCCCATTTATTTGGAAAGTCCACACACAACCTTCCAGCAACCTTCACATGTGGTAACAAAGAATGAAGGAGTCAGGTCTCATCCTAGCCCTCAGACTCAGAGGACTAAACTGCTGTAGCATATGTGTCTGTAGCTGAATAGTTTAGCTAAATGGCAAGAGAAAGCCAGATAAAACAAAGCAAAATTAGTGAGGAGTTATCTGGCTGTTCCAAGTACTTGTTTGTTATGCCAAATATATCCTAGAAATTTGCATTAACAAAAGGAAAAGAAATTTTGTTTCACTATTCTGCTCCAGAACATTTTGCATCATGTATAAAGAGATCAAAATATTGAGACATCACTGAAAATAGGCAGGCAGTTGAGGAGAAGGGCTGTAACTTGGAACTTCTGCACATTCAGAAGCTTCAAGTTTAGGTATTCGGTTCAGAAGGCCTGCAGTTGATGTGGACACCCAAGCAGGGAACAGCATCTGAATCCAGCTTTAACAACACATATTTAATTTCTTTCTTAAAAATAAAACAATAATACACACAGAGCACTAACTGCCACTCTGTATTCTTGGCTTTTTTTTTGCCACGGCTGCTGCAGCCACAAAGATGCTGTGTGCAGATGTTACCCTGCTATGATGCCCCATAGGTTTGAGTTCATGCACTGCATTGGTTCAGACTGGCCTACAGCTCAGGCTGCTGCTCCATCCATTAATCTCTCATTTCTGCCATAGCTCCCTCTCCTCAGCTCACCCAAAGTGAGTGTGTTGGAATCAGACTGGCAAAGTAAGAAACACAGCTCGAACCCAGGAGCTGGCAAATATTGTGAAGAACATCATAGGAGGTCTTTCAATGCTAATGTTCAGATTATTCAGTCATTAAACTGAACTTTGCTTGCATGACCCCAGATCTGGGCCATTGCCCTTACGCTACAGCCCACAAGATCTAAAGAACCTGATTTTGTAATCACAAGAGTGACCATCATCCATTCTCCTGAAATACAGGAAAAACATTTCTAGCTACAATCTTCCGTGAAGCTTAGCAACAGATCCTTGTGAGCAAGCTCAAAGAAATTATAGACATACATGCAATTACAAGTGAAAGATTTGAACTGAAAATATTTGAAAGTATGAGACTAATTATAACACTAAGGAAATAAGACTAATTTCTATTTAATTTTGTCTTTTTCTCCTGGATTAAGTATTATTAATTATAATAGTACCAGCTAAATTAATATCAATATAAAGTACTGGAACAGGCATTAATACATTAGGCAATCTCAGTCAAACATCCATCCACAAAAGCTCTTCTGTTATCCTCACTTATGACTCACGTGGTGTTCCTCAGGGGTTGGTACTGTTCACCACCTTTGTTGGTGACATGTACAGCGGGATCGAGCACCCTCAGCAAGTTTGCTGATGACACCGAGCTGTGTGGTGTGGTCAACACACTGGAGGGAAGGGATGGGATCCAGAAGGACCTGAGAGATGGCCAGTGCTAACCTCATGAAGTTCAACAAAGGTCCTGCACGTGGGTCAGTGCAATCCCAAGCACAAACGCAGACTGGGAGAGACTGGGTGGAGCAGCTCTGAGGAGAAGGACTTGGGGGTGCTGTTTGACAGAAAGCCAACCGTTTGCTGGACTGCATAAAAAGGAGTGTGAGCAGCAGGTGACTGCCCCTCTGCTCTTGTGAGACCCCGCCTGGAGTCCTGCGTCCACCTCTGGAGCCCTCAACACAAGAGGGACGTGGAGCTGTTGGAGTGAGCCCAGAGGAGGCCACGGAGATGCTGCGAGGGCTGGAGCAGCTCTGCTCTGGAGCCAGGCTGAGAGAGCTGGGCTGGGGCAGCCTGGAGAAGAGAAGGCTCCTGAAGGGGAGACCTGAGAGCAGCTCCAGTGCCTGAAGGGGCTGCGGGAAACCTGGAGAGGGGCTTGGGACAAGGGATGTAGGGACAGGCCAAGGGGAATGGCTTTAACCTGCCAGAGGGGAGACTGAGATGAGCTCTTAGGCAGAAGCTCTTCCCTGTGAGGGTGCTGAGGCGCTGGCACAGGGTGCCCAGAGAAGCTGTGGCTGCCCCATCCCTGGCAGTGTTCAAGGGCAGGCTGGACACAGGGGCTTGGAGCAAGCTGCTCTAGTGGAAGGTGTCCCTGCCCATGGCAGGGGCTGGAACTGGATGAGCTTTAAGGTCCCTTCCAACCCAGACCATTCTGTGATTCTGTTTTTGATTGGCACTTGCAGATGGCCCTCTGTGAGGTTCTCAAACCAGACAGGTTCCTTGCAAAGCCATACTTTTCTCCCTGTTCTCTCAAAGCATTTTAAGCTTTAAAGTAGACCACTGCCTCTCTAGCTGCCTGGAAGTAATAAGACCCAAACTGGGACATTCAAAGGTGGTATTTTCATCATACAACCATCTTTCAAACCAGTGATTAAAGCAATAAAGGAACACCTCTTAACTGGAAAAGATAGAAACCAGCACTTTGGAAAGGAGGAGGAGGAGATGGTTTGAAAGAGGCTACAAGAGGACAATAAAAGTTAAAGAGCATTGAACAGCAGCTCCGAGCTTAAAGGTAAAGCTGCTAAGTACTGCAGAAATGAACCATAAAAATAGCACCATAAAAATGCTATGATGATGCATTACTGCATCCTTAGTTAAAGATATTTCAACTTTTCCATTATGGACCCTTATGTCAAAGAAAACAGAACGATTGCAAAGCCAGCCTGGGGGGCTGCTGCAGCCAGAAAGAAGCAGCAGACCAGGGAAGATACACTTTGTATTTGTTTGCCTTGAACCAGAAACAAGCACAGTAAAATCAACACACATCCCTCGCAGTGTCCAAGGCCAGGTTGGACAGGGCTTGGAGCAACGTGCTCTAGTGGAAGGTGTCCCTGCCCACGGCAGTGGTGTTAGACAAGATGATCTTTAAAGTTCCCTTTTAACACAAAGTATTCTCTGATTCTAAAAAAGCAGTTAGTGACTCTGTATTAATATTGTAACTCCACTAAAAGCCATAAGCTACTAAAATACAGCTAAGCATAACGAAGTAAAAAATACAGAACCACAAAGCATACAAGGATTCTTGAGTACATGAAAGAAGAGGGTTGCCTGAAGAGGGTACATGAAAGCATGTACAAGCAGTAAAAGCTTACTTGACATTACTATAAAGGTGATTAACTCTCCCACCAATATTGGAAAACAGGTGGAGAAAAGACATATCTGGAAAGAATGTGCTGTCTCCACACAGCCTGAATTTAGCCCCAAGTGCCTGAGGTAGCAAAGGAAAGAAAGGAAGAGAAAAATATTTGTACCAGAAAAAAATCCACCACCATGCAGACACATGTTGTATTACTCAATAATTCCAGTTTTCAGTGCTGCGCGATAAAGAGACGTCTGGAATTGTGATCTGGGTTTTGTAGAGCTGACGTGAACCATTCACACAGCTCAGGTTCTGTGTTTTGTTTCACCATCGGTAATGTGACCACTTGCACATCGCTTCCAGTCAAAAGCAGAATCGACTGGAGGTAACTGAAAGGTGAAAACTAAAAGTTGTGAAACTCTGTGCTGATAAAGATGGTGCTGTCAGTGCTGGCTTTGCCTCCTGAGCACTCGACTACCCGCATTAATAAGCTGACAACAAGAGAAAAAATGACAGAGTGAAGAGGCAGCATAGAAGGGATCAGTGTCCCACCACAAGGTAAAGCTATAAAGCAGAGGATAAACTAAAAAGTTAATAGTTACCAAAAAGATGTCTTTTTATTGTTTTTTTTTTTGCTGCTGGTATAAATGTAGGTGAAGGACCAGTTTTAAAGTGAAAGTGTCCAATGATTCTGCAGGTACCAACTTCAGCACAACTCACTGCAAACCAGAAAAAAAGAATCCATCACCGTCTGAGTTAATACTCTTGTGATGAAATTTGTCATCAGGTGCTGTCAGGTGTGTGGTTTCACAGAAGAAAAATCGATCCTGAAGCAACACTGGAATGGTCTTAGAACACAGAAATACTGTCAGGATGTTTTCTAATATCTTAATGCTTGCCTAGGACAAACCCAGCTATGGGAAAGCTCCAATTAGCTGCTGGGCATCTCCAAAACCCCCAGTATTCACAAAGTAACCTTTTGTCATCAACACCAAGATACCGATATTCCCAGAGGTTTTAGGATAACAAAAAAAAAAGAAAAGGAAAGGAACCAAAGTTAGTAACAGAATTGAAAGTCTTCACTGACAGGGGACAGACAAAATCAGGCAGTGAAGGAAAAACAGCCAGCAAAATGCCCACTTTTCAGGGTGCCATTACTATGCCAAAGAATCTCTTTTGTGAATATCTCAAGGAATTACCTCCCTATACAGTGTTCGATAAATTGTGACAATCCTAAGCCATCAGAAATAACATATTTCAGGTACTGTTGTACCCAAGAACAATTTCATATGAAAACAAATGGACAAGGAACTGCAGGGAGTCACTCTACACTAAAAGTAAAGATACGTTATAATCCTGGGCAGTGAACTGCACAGCAACAACTGGCCCAGGATGAACAGCACCAACAGTCTATCTTGCAGTTCTTAGCAATAAATACCAAATTCTGGATTCCCAAATTAAGCTCTAAAGAGGAGCAGGTGCTCTCACAGAAGCAGCAGTTCAGAGCCGAGCTTCACTCCTAATTTATTTTTTGGCCAAAGTTAGCTCCAAACTTCAATAAATGAGAATCCCTTTCCTGTCTTTTTTTGGACAGGCTTTGGATAACTTTCAGTTGCTTCTCAGGCCCCCACTTCTTCATGGCACCCTCGTTACCATTTTAGCAAAGTAGGGCAACGCGAATGAAGCCCCTGATGAGGTTTCCAAAGCAGCACAGGAACATAGACTGGGCACAGACTCCCTGCTCTAGTCAGCCTCATTTGCTCCCCATGGTGCTACAACCACTGATTAACCGCAGAGCAACAACAGCCTGGGTGTTGTAAGCTTCAATCCAACTCTACCAACTCCTCCCAGAGCTCCAAACCAGAAGGCAATCGTTAATCGAATTCGGGAAGGGAGTGGCCTGATGCTGTAGTTACACTACTGCACGGTGTTGTACCTACACCACACCTAACTGCTGAGTGTGACCCAGCACAGTGCTGTAACTACACCACACCTAACTGCTGTGTGTGACCCAGCACAGTGGTGTAACTACACCACACCTACCCTCTGAGTGTGATCCAGCACAGTGCTGGAACTACACCACACCTACCCGCTGAGTGTGATCCAGCACAGTGCTGGAACTACGCCACACCTAGCTGCTGAGTGTGACCCAGCACAGTGCTGTAACTACACCACACCTAGCTACTGAGTGTGACCCAGCACAGTGGTGTAACTACACCACACCTAGCTGCTGAGTGTGATCCAGCACAGTGCTGTAACGTCACCACACCTAGCTGCTGTGACCCAGCACAGTGGTGTAACCACACCACACCTAGCTACTGAGTGTGATCCAGCAAAGTGCTGTAACTACACCACACTGAGTGTGATCCAGCACAGTGGTGTAACTACACCACACCTAGCTTCTGAATGTGATCCAGCACAGTGCTGCAACTACACCACACCTAGCTGCTGAGTGTGATCCAGCACAGTGCTGTAACTACACCACACCTAGCTGCTGAGTGTGACCCAGGACAGTGCTGTAACTACACCACACCTAGCTGCTGAGTGTGATCCAGCACAGCGGTGTAACTACACCACACCTAGCTGCTGAGTGTGATCTAGCACAGCGGTGTAACTACACCACACCTAGCTGCTGAGTGTGATCCAGCACAGTGCTGTAACTACACCACACCTAGCTGCTGAGTGTGATCCAGCACAGTGCTGTAACTACACCACATCTAGCTGCTGAGTGTGATCCAGCACAGTGGTGTAACTACACCACACCTAGCTACTGAGTGTGATCCAGCACAGTGCTGTAACTACACCACACCTAGCTACTGAGTGTGATCCAGCAAAGTGCTGTAACTACACCATACTGAGTGTGATCCAGCACAGTGCTGTAACTACACCACACCTAGCTACTGAGTGTGACCCAGCACAGTGGTGTAACTACACCACACCTAGCTGCTGAGTGTGATCCAGCACAGTGCTGTAACGTCACCACACCTAGCTGCTGTGACCCAGCACAGTGGTGTAACCACACCACACCTAGCTACTGAGTGTGATCCAGCAAAGTGCTGTAACTACACCACACTGAGTGTGATCCAGCACAGTGGTGTAACTACACCACACCTAGCTTCTGAATGTGATCCAGCACAGTGCTGCAACTACACCACACCTAGCTGCTGAGTGTGATCCAGCACAGTGCTGTAACTACACCACACCTAGCTGCTGAGTGTGACCCAGGACAGTGCTGTAACTACACCACACCTAGCTGCTGAGTGTGATCCAGCACAGCGGTGTAACTACACCACACCTAGCTGCTGAGTGTGATCTAGCACAGCGGTGTAACTACACCACACCTAGCTGCTGAGTGTGATCCAGCACAGTGCTGTAACTACACCACACCTAGCTGCTGAGTGTGATCCAGCACAGTGCTGTAACTACACCACATCTAGCTGCTGAGTGTGATCCAGCACAGTGGTGTAACTACACCACACCTAGCTACTGAGTGTGATCCAGCACAGTGCTGTAACTACACCACACCTAGCTACTGAGTGTGATCCAGCAAAGTGCTGTAACTACACCATACTGAGTGTGATCCAGCACAGTGCTGTAACTACACCAAACCTAGCTACTGAGTGTGACCCAGCACATTGCTGTAACTACACCACAAAGAGCTACTGAGTGTGATCCAGCACAGTGCTGTAACTACACCTCACCTAGCTACTGAGTGTGACCCAGCACAGTGGTGTCACTACACCACACCTAACTGCTGAGTGTGACCCAGCACAGTGCTGTAACTAACCACACCTACCCTCTGAGTGTGATCCAGCACAGTGCAGTAACTACACCACACCTAGCTTCTGAATGTGATCCAGCACAGTGCTGCAACTACACCACACCTAGCTGCTGTGTGTGACCCAGCACAGTGCTGTAACTACACCACACCTAGCTGCTGAGTGTGATCCAGCACAGTGGTGTAACTACACCAAACCTACCCGCTGAGTGTGATCCAGCACAGCGGTGTAACTACACCACACCTACCTGCTGAGTGTGATCCAGCACAGTGCAGTAACTACACCACAAAGAGCTACTGAGTGTGATCCAGCACAGTGCTGTAACTACACCACACCTACCCTCTGAGTGTGATCCAGCACAGTGCTGTAACTACACCACACCTAACTGCTGAGTGTGATCCAGCACAGTGGTGTAACTACACCACACCTAGCTACTGAGTGTGATCCAGCACAGTGCTGTAACTACATCACACCTAGCTACTGAGTGTGAGCCAGCACAGTGCTGTAACTACACCACACCTACCCGCTGAGTGTGATCCAGCACAGCGGTGTAACTACACCACACCTAGCTGCTGAGTGTGATCCAGCACAGTGCTGTAACTACACCACACCTAGCTACTGAGTGTGATCCAGCACAGTGCTGTAACTACACCACACCTAGCTATTCTGAGTAAATATAACAGAAGCTGTGTGAATGAAGCAGCTGAAGCCCTGGTATGAGCCAGCATTCCAGGTAGTCCAGCTCCCGTACCTGTAGGTGTGCTCCTCTCTCTCTGGGCAAGCAGGAGCACCCTCCTCTCCCAGTCCCTTTTTTCAGCACCACAATGGCTTATTTTAAATTCTGGCAGACCAGCTCCAGTATTTAAAACGCAAGTTAAATGTGTTTGACATTCCATACCCAGCTGACAACAAACCAGAATATTTAGAACAGCAGCATGTCAGGCCTTTATTTATTTATTTCTCTGGCAGGCCTAAGTGCTGCACCTTTTCATTTATATGCAACTGTTTGCCCCATGGGCATCAAGCTGTTAACACGTACAGAAGAGATTAAAACGAGCTTGCATGGTGGATGAAATATAAATTAAAATTATAGTAATGCCAGTCCTGGATCCGGGATTGTTTCTCAAGGTCTCCCAAAATGCATAATTTCAAATGAGCCTCTGTTACTTCAGGAAACGCAAAAATGTGTATTTTTTCAGCAACACAGCCAAGATGAATTTTAAGTGGTCCCTGAGCCTGTGAGTAGAATATGCTGCGCTAACACGGTGAGTTGTGTAAGCAGGGATGGTGCAAATGAATAAAAGCCTTTAACATGGGACATGCACATGTTCACCTCCCCACATTCCAGTGCTAAGCAAACCCAAGGCCGGGGGTATTCTCCCGTCACCAACTCCCAGTGCTGTGCCCTCCAAACCCACTCCTGACACAAGCTGAGCGACCCCCATCTCCTGACGAGTCAAAGGGGATCTGTGTGCACTAGAGAGCGCGGAGCAGGGCGCGCACCCGTGGCCCACCTGGTCTCCAGCGGGACGTTGCTGTTGAGCACCCAGCTGTCCTGCAGCTGCACGGACTCGGGGGTGGTGGCCAGGTCGTTGGGTGCCGGCGCGGGCGCGTGGATCTGGTTCCGGCGGTTTGTGAGCGAGTTCCTGTTGAGGGAGTTGGCAGAGGAGTGGTGGTGGGACAGGGAATGGTTGTGAGGAGGAGGCAGCGGCGGCCTCAGCGTAGACTGGCTGTGGTGGTTTGAAGGGCCTGGAAGACAGGAGAAAAACACATCACCAATGTGCATCCATGTGCTGCTCTCCTTGACACTGTGAAAGGACCACTGCCTGGAAAAAAAGCCAAGCTCCACAAAGAGATAACTAAGCCTACGTTCCTTTTGGACCTGTAGACGTTAAAATACGGTTAAATCACAGCAGTGACTATTAGAGATCAGAGACACAAAAGTGTTGTGAGGCTGCACAGTTGGGATGTGCGGTCTCCGTATTTGTACAGAGGTGTAAATCTGCATTTAGATTTAGAAATACTTCTTTATAGATTCTTCCTGAGAAAGGATCCTCTGTTGAGGAGCAGGACAGCAGCCCAGCCTGGCCACTCTGTACATCCACCCAGAGGAATGTTTTCCTCCCTGTTTCTCTCAGGGTCTTTAAGGAGATGAACCTTAATGGATTAAACCCAGCTTTTGAAAATACGGTCTTTAGGCTCCTATAAAACTTACTCAGAGATCTCAATCTGCTTTCACTCGCTGCTGTTATACCAATCAGCATCAAACGAACATTATTTGTTCCAGTGAAAGAAGATTAAACTTCAAACATGAAAAGGGAGCAACAATGCAATGATGGTATCTTTCATGTTCTGTGTGATCAGGATTTGGCCTTTATTTTTCTATTTAGCAATGCCACAAACACACACCAAGATCTGAGAATTATGCTCCCCTTTCAGCCTCTTTGATTGAAAATAGCAGATGACTTTCAGTGATAAAGAAGGATAGGCACTTTTCTCATTCTTTGGGTTCTGACATATTTGGAGATAATGAAAATGATTTTTTGTAATCAATAAGGCGAGTGGATTAAAATAAAAAGCACATGAGAAGAAAACAGAAGAAGCAGGTGTTATTTGAGCATAGTCACTTTTCCAAACGTAAATGCAGAACAGTAAACAAGTTTAAGTGCAATTCCATGTTACAGCTACTTACTTCTAATAGATATAGCAAAAGAGATTACAGAAAACAAACTGTGTTATGAACCGCATGCTTTAGTCATTATATTGAGTTATAGTTTTCTAGTGAACAATAATCAGAAAAAGTTATATTAGCGAAATGATAATTATAATGATGTATGTTTGTTTTTAGAAACCGAAGCACATTCTGTACTTAATGAATCAAACAGTAAAAGAACACATCACAAGGGGAAACCATTTGCAGTGAGACTGATCTGTTTTGATATGAAACAACGAAGTTTCAGAAAAACTGCTGAACTGATTAATTAACTCTAAATTGAGACCAATACTAAAAAAAAAATAAAATAAAAAAAGCCCAAAAATCCCCCCAATCCCCCCCAAACCATTCAAGGGGGAACTCAGAATCAGGCTGCACAGCCAGGAACTGAAATCAGTGCATCATTTCAGGCTTTTGAATGCTAAAGCTCTGATCAAAACACCCCCTGTAATCAGGGATATGTTTTAGACTCCCACAAGACAGAAGTGTCTTTTCTTTTGCGTAGGGAAAAGCACACGATACTGGGGCTCAAGCGCTGGTAGTCAGAGGGGCAAACTGGCACAGCACCCAGAGCCATGACAGTGACCTGGTCCCAGGCGCTCAGCCAGGCTCTACCAACACATGGAGTTGTGGCACACAGGGACATGGGTTAGTGGTGGACTTGGCAGTGGCAGGACTTGATCTTAAAGGTCTTTTCCAACCTAAACAACTCTATGATTCTGTGCAACACCTCTGGGACCAGTTCCTCACCTAACACTGCTCTGCTGACTGCCCACCTGGGGAAAAGCAGTGAGAACACACATTCCTAAGAGCAGCACAACTGATGAATAGAAAGGGAACAGAGATTTTTGGAGAGATCATTCATTTTCCTACACATACCTGTGGACCTGGGGAAGCACAAGCTGATGAAGAAGACAGGTTTACAAAGTCACCTTTTATGAACGCATCCTAATTTTAGGACTATCACACGTGCTCATCTCCTCAATATCCTTCACTTGGTTATTTCTTACTTAAGTTTGAAAGAGTCTGTTTAGCCCCAAAATCTTTATGTTTAAACCCCCCATTTGCACCTCCTAGAACAACCAAATGTCTGATCTACACTAGATCCTGTGCCATTTCCCAGCAGCATGTGGAGTAAGACACAGCAGGGAGAAAATGTGTTTGGACAATATCCACATGCATAGAAGCTTAAGTGGAATTACTCTCCCAGTCTGTGTTCCGACTTTAAATAAAGCATGTTTGGATTTCAATGAGTGGATATTTATGAGTGATAAAATACAAACTTGTGCCCTTGTATTAAAAATTACTTCAGAAGATTCATGAGCTTCATATTTTCTCAGCTTCCTTTGGATGCAGCTTTTCCTTTTGGAGGATAAATATGGGAAAGTCATACCCACATAAACAAAAAACTTTTCCTCCGAGAGACACAGTAGCACCAGCTAAATAAAGACTGAATCTTGCAACCACAAATCATAGAGGCTGTTCTTAAAAGTGAGCCAACTGCACATCAATAAGAATGAACAGAATTTCTGTAAGATTAAGGAAGCAAGAACTGCATTCAAGTTACCACAAATTAATTTAGTCTTCCTCAAGACTCAGTTCCCACACAGTAAATAAAAGGTACTGCGCAACATAAGCTGTGCAGAAGTAACTGAATATACACTACTGGAGCTGCAGAACCTCAGAGATCTGGCATAAGATGAATGTAGCACTTAATACAGAATAATAAACCAAACACCAATATCAACATTACATAGATGTATTCAGTTTATATTAAAACATATAAAAGCTTATATATATATATATAAAAGTACTAACTAGGGAGCATGCACACACACTCGTGTATATAGGAGAGAGATAAAAGCTTAATATGCTGCTTCTTCATAAACCTGTTTAAATGAATCAAAAGCAGAAGATGAACACTATTGAACTTGCCAGGGATATAAAATTGGATTCACATCGGAACATCTGAGCACTTCTTTATGAGCATCTTTGCCTAAATTAAAACTTCAACAGCACTACCTGCAAATCTGCTGAGCTCTGAAGTTCAGAAAAGTAAATCACTTGCCCCATAATGAAAGATCAGCAGCCTTAAGGACTCGCACAACGGATCTTAGGACACGACAAGCTCTGCGGTCTCTCACAAATTGCTTTATTATTTGGAAGCTTAAACACACTGTGTCTAGATGGAATACATCTGGCTTTTTACATCAGGAAAGAGATTTTATTTTTGAGGTAGCAGTTGCCAGTATTGGTTTGGGGAAAAATACTGAGGAAATTTTGCCTTTTCTCAATTATTACATGAAGTGCTGATTTCACCAGCGTACACTTAGGATTTAAGGCGAAGTCTCTTGAAATGCAATGGAAAACACAGGACTGGAAATCTGACATACTGGTCCTCTCCACGTTTTGGCTTTTTTATTTTTTTATTTTGTAATTTCTGATTTAATTCACAAATAGACAAACACACCTAATTCTAATGAACTTTAGCACACATTCATTGTGCTGAGCACTTCTGAAAAATCAGGGCTTGATGACCAGATAATCAACACGCGATTCTTCAAGAGATCTTACTGCAGTCAAGAATATCAGCAATGCTCATTTCAAATTAGAAGCTGAGTGTGGATAAATTGTGTTCTAATTAAGTGATCTGAGAATACAAAGTCTGAGCTACATATCTTTGAAGCAATCATAAGCTATCCAGCCCTTAGGTGAGTTTAATCAAAACCAAAATGCTAAAAAAGAAAATAAAGTTGTTTTTTTTTCCCCGTTCATTCTTTTACTCAGTGAAACCATTAAAGAAGTCAGGCTGGAACAGAGTTAAAACGTCAGTTAAAACAAGATGCAGAACAGCACTTGCCCCTTAGAAACAAAAAACCCACCAAACCCAACCAACCCTGAGCAAAACTGTCACTGGGATCTTCCCTTTTTCTGCACACACAGGGACAGTCAAAGATGCGCAGCCCAAAGTAAAATCCCGAGGCTACCGCCCTGCTGGGCACATCGCAAGGGTACCACGGGAAGCGCTGTGTGATGGGCAGCTGCCACACGTCCTCCGGGAGCCTGTGCTGCTGCATCACAACACGAGCCGGCAACTTCGGGGATGAGGGAAAGTGTGGGATGTCACGGTGTTACAGGTACAATGGCGATGGCTGTTTGCTCCCGAGCACACACTTCCAAACATCACTTCTCACCTATTTTTGCCATCCAAACGTTGTCTAAAACGCAATTCGAAACTCCAGATCCTCTTCAACATGGGGAAATTACTTTCCAAAGTTTTTCCAAGCCTTGGTACACTCAGTTAACACGTGCTAAATCCCAGCAACACAATGATCTGAGAACAACTTAATCTCCAACCTCAGAGATTAAATTCAAAGCAGAATCAGCTGCATCCCTAATCTAAGCAAAGCAGTTCTTTGTCAATACTACCTCAAAAAAGTAACTGTAGATTGTTATCTTAGTTGTGCTGAATTATCCTCTGTGCCATGATTAAGTGTTAAAAGACACAGAAACACCTCCTCATCAATCCTTTTCACCAAAGAACCAAAAGAAAAACAACAAACATACATTATTTTTCTGAAATGAGCAATGATGCAGCTATTTCCTTACACTTCTAAACAATACAAATTCTGAATGCAAAAAGATAACAAAGCTGATGCACTGAAAGAAAAAAATAAGCAACTCCACAGAAAATGCTTGTTAGCCAGCATTAAAAACCCAGTTTTCAGTATTTCTAGCTCTTTATGCAAACAACTCGACCACAAGGAAACCACATCATCTGCTATCACGAGTAACAGGTTTTTCACAGAACCACAGGGCCACCTTCCAAGCTAAATTCATCTTCAAAGGCAGATCCCATTACTCAGTCAGGAAGAAAAGAAACCACTGAAACACCAGGAACACAATACAGTATCACAGGGAGCTGCCGTCTCCACAGCCAGCTTTCACCTGGGATTTCAGCCCTCACTGGACTTTGGCAGAGTGGGACCAGGGCTCCTTCCCGGCAATACAGACTTGGTTTAATGCTATGTCTGCTTTAGTTCTTTTGCTTGGTTGCTTTAATTCTCTACAGTATATTGTGCATGGCCACAGTTAAATGGAATCTAAATGTTGGGAAAATGTTTTCAGTGTATGCTGTAAAGAAGCAAGTTATCTCACTCCTAACCATGGATATCATTAACTCTCTCTTGTTGTTGTTGTAAAACCAAAACATTTGCCAGGTGTTCCTTCTTTTGTCTGCACGTTTTTACAGTGTTTGAGGCAAGAACAGGTTGAATGACTGGCTGTCATCCCAGACTGTACATTTCAAACTGAAAATTCAGGAAACGTGCGGTATAAAATTGTAAGTCACTTATCAGTCTCTACCAGTGCACTGCAGCCACCTCCTCAGCGCGGTGATAGAGTAGAAAATAAAATGTTGCTGTGGCAAAAAAAGAAGCAACAAAACCAAACAAAAAATACTCCATTACGTACCCACAATATCCAGATAATCACAGAGAAGGGGAAAGGTGGTTTAACGGATAAAGTCTAGGACTTTGTCATAGTTTCTGTATCCTGCTCTGACTGAGCCAACCTCTGAGCGATTGTGGACGAATCACTTGTTATCTATAAGCGTCTTTATCCGTATCCTTTGCAGGAGTGCTGAAGGTAAATTACCTTACCACTTACAAGGCAATCAGATACTAACGCAGTAGGAGCCAGTAAAGTGCTTTCTGTCTGCGGCTCCCAGCTGCGGGGCATGAGTTCATCGCACGGGAGGCAGAACCAGCAGCCACCAAATTAACTCTGCCTGCCCTGAGCTGCGGCTGCGTATGCAGACTGCGGTGGGCACTCCAGAGAGTTCCCAGAACCAGAGGTGGTGGGATGCTCTGCGCAGGCATCCAAGTGCATCTAAACAGAACTGCCCTGCTTGGAGCAGGATTAGCTGCTATTGTAAGCACAGAATCATAGAACAGACCTTCAAGCTCATCCAGTCCAACCTTTACCCCAGCACTGCCAAGGCCACCACTAACCCATGGCACTGAGGGCCTCAGCTACATGTCTTCTGAACGCTTCCAGGGACGGTGGCTCCAGCGCTGCCCTGGGCAGCCTGTTCCAATGCCTCAGCACCCTTTGGGGTAGAAACTGTTCCCAATATCAAGCCTAAACCTCTTCTGGTGCAGCTTGAGGCCATTTCCTCTTGTCCCATCCCCTGTTCCTTGGGAGCAGAGCCCAGCCCCTCCTGGCTCCATCCTCCTCTCAGGCAGTTGCAGGGAGCCATGAGGTCTCCCCTGAGCCTTCTCTTCTCCAGACTGAACCCCCCAGGTCCCTCAGCCCTTCCCCATCACACTTGTGCTCCAGGTCCCGCTCCAGCACCTCAGTGTCTCTCCTGTAGTGAGGGGCCCAGAACTGAAGACTTTGCTGAATGTAAAAAGTGGCAGACTTGGTCTTTGTGCTACATGAGGGGATTGGTTGTGAAAAAGTGGTGTGCATACTCATCAAGCAAAGGGAAAGAGGTAGGAGCCTTCACCAGGAGTCTAATCTGAGGGGTTACAGTCAGATAACCAATGTTCTCAAGTGAGGGTCACCTATAAAAAGGTTAAAGCCCACTGTCCTACAAAATAGTATTATCTGAGATACAATAGACTAATTATATTTGATTAAATGCATCACTTAAATATTCACTATCACACTGCATGAGGTGCACTAGCTGCAGAAAATAATGGCTAGTCAATGGCAACATGCAGCACTTTAATAATGCTTTATGTGGACTCAGTGTCCTATGGTACTTTATGTATGTATATACATGTGCATCTATTTTGTGGTAGGCATACTTCTGTTTTTACATATCATACAAATGAATCACAGAGAGGTTAAAGAAAAGAGTCTTCTTTCCAGCTGAAAAAGAGTCCACGTATTTCACATCTTTTTCAATCAACCTTTTCATTTAGTTTTCCAATAATGAAATAAATATAAAACATATTCCAGAGAGACTAGGGGTGTATTTATCTTCTTTAGCTTAAATATATGACTTTGCCTGAGAAGGCACTGATGTAAGAGGAACTATAAAGAAAAACATACAGATATATTTCTAAGCAATGAAGTTCATTATTACTGTCATCATTACCATAGAATAGCTTAGTGCAAAATGCTCAGTGTTACTCTATAGACTTGATTCTGCAGAATGGGAAGGAGTTGAACCCTGTCTAGACACTTACACAAATCCTCTCCAAAGCTTACAGTCTGATACACTGAGAAGCCCATCCAAGGGGAAGTGAAGACCTACGTTTTTCTGAACAATCTACACACTCGTGAACAGAAACATTTAGGCCAGCAGCGTTAAGCCTGGTGTGTTTCAGAGCTTTAAAACTGCTGTTTCCCTGGATGGTCCAAGAGGGAGCCTGAAAAATTTCACAGTGACATAAAAGTAATTGTAATGCAATTTCCAGTTCATTGTGATTCTGGAGTCAGGTGCAATAGAAAGTCATCTCCGAAGCTATTAGAGCAGTACTTTGGATTTTACATAACGCCATCAGCTAGCACACAGAGCTGTTTTCCAAGGGGACAAAGAAATGCCAGTCACAGGTGTTTTAATGCAATGCATTACCTTGATTATTTCAGAAACGTCACACAATGTATTACACATTGTCCAAAATGATATTTTTGTTAAACCTGACCTCATGAAAATCTTACACAAGAAAGAGTGCCTCAAAATACATTAATGAAAGTAACTCTGTCAGAGAGAAGATCCAAGAGGAGACTGAGATCTCGGCAATTCCTAGGTGAGCTTTTTAATAAATCAGCCTTCCAGGTACTGCAGCTGCTTTAAGAAAGGAAAGTTTATCGGCAGGGTCACAGTTTGGAATCTTCTGTTGTTCTAAGAGTCTGCAATGACAAGTTTCACCACTGAGAACTTGGCAGCTGAATTATTAATGAAACTAAATTTTCATTAATGAAAAAGTTTCATTAATGAACATGACTTTCAGAATCAAGTAGTTCCTCTGTTTCTCAGGCAGTATTTTCATCACTTCCCAGCAGCATTAACTTCTGCCAACTGCTGACTTTTTCTGTTATTCCATCTCATAGTGCTGCCTTGGGTTGATTCACCATAATGCATAATTCACACCAAACTAGAATGTTTTCAGTTCAACAGCACTATCAACAAAACCACACTAGTTTTCTTGTTTAAAGAAGAAGTTCCATCTTGCCGTCTGGGTTTTGGCTGTAGTGAAGCTACAACGCGTACTACAATGCTCTTCCATGGGTTTTTAGGGTTAGAAGTGTTTCAGCAATATTTCCAATATTACCCCTCCAGCCCAAAGAAAGCAAGAAAATTATAATGAAATACAGATTTTCCTTTAGGCTGAACCATCTGATAATCAAATGGTGGAAATAAACACTGATATATATATAAGAACTGTTAACATGAAGACTTACTGGCATACACCAGTAAATACAAGGTTCCTGGAGGAGCTTCCCGGGACAATTCAATTTCACAGCTCCTGGGAAGCCACTTATTTACTACCTGGACCATCTATTTCCCAACATGTAGAACAGGAAAATATCATTTGTGTAATGGAAAAAGTAAGAGGAATGTTGCACAATGCTATAGTAAAGAAAAGCAGATACAATGCAATGAATATGTTGCATCGAATCAGACTTTTCAACAGGTTATTTCTCTTTCTATAAGCAACCAAGATACAAATAAATACAAGACAGAAACAAGGAGTTGTCAGCCTCCAGGGTACTGCAAGCTGCGATACTACATCACTAGCATTTCTTCCGTAGGCAGAGGAATTTGGTTTGAATTCTTTATTGGTTGGTATTGAACAAAAAAGAAAGGCACAAATGATTCAAACAAGCAGAGTCCTGTCAAAGATGCCTGATTTTTCAAGGTTTATCATAAGTTAATTTCAGCTGCCACAAACTACAGGTTCTGTTATTCAGAAGATGAAACCATAGGTTAATGAGTAAAAATAGGGGGTATCATAAGGGGTGTATGAAAGCCCTCACACAGTCTACCACTTGGCAGTAAATGAGCCAACGTTAAGCCAGCAGTTCTATTAGAAGTTTTTAATTAGCTATTTTAGTGTGTGCAAAGAAAGGAAAACCAAACTAAAACCCAGCCTTAGCCCTGGAGTCACAGACAATAAACCAGAAAACTAATAAGGGACAATTTCAGCCATGGAAATGATCAGTCTTTGTCACTGGGTGCTGCAGCTGGGCTGAACGTCTCAAAATACGGTGTCTGATGTGCCCAGCTTCAGGGGCTGATCCAAGTCCCCATCACCCTCAGCACAGGTACCCAGCAAACTCCTGCCCTTAGCCCTCAGCATGGCAGAGCTGAGGGAAACCCAAACCCCAGTAGATGCCAGCAGGCACTGCCCAGGGATCAAAGGACTCTGAGCACAGAGCAGCAGCAGTGCCAAGGCCAGCCCAGAGTGCAGAATGTCAGTGCTGGTCTGGGAACCAGCTCCCCACGTGGACCCCACGCTGTGTCCCTGCTGCTGCCTGAGGGGCTGCTTTGGGCACAGCTCCATGCCAGCACCATAACAGCTTTCAGACTGCAGCTGGCTCTCAGTCAGCTTGGAGACCAGGAAAGTAACTGCCTAACAGCGCTGTGATGAGGTACCCACTGAGTTTATGCTGTCCAGCAATAGTACTGGATCAAATACTTAACTAGTGCTGCATTTACCAAAAACAGGTTTACTGCAAGCTGGAAAAATACTCCCTGGCAAAGAGGAGAGGAAGTAGCTCACCAAAAACCTTGATTGGCTGGAGAAGAGCAAGTGTTGTACTACCTAAATAGCATTACCAAGTTCCTGCAGAAACTTAATCCTCATCAAGATGTTAAACCTCAGTTCAGTTCTCTATTATGAGTCTGAAGAGGCTCTCAGAACAAGGCTATGGGTCTTTTTTAATTAAAATACACCTGTGTAATCACTTACAATCAGTGCGAAAGAAAACAGAGTCACTCTTCATCCCCCGGGACTGTGCTGCTCACTTATCCTCTGCCCAGTTTACCCAGCCTGCCCCGACACCATAATTACAATGCAACTATAAGCTTTGGGCTGCCACTTTAAATATGCACTGTTCTTACTTCTCCAGCATGGAGAAGACAATCGAATTTACAACCTGAAGAGACTGTGTAATCTTACTGGCAGACACCAAGCACTGAAGTGCTCCCACATTATCAGAGCAAACAGAAAACAGAGAACTGTAATGTTTTTTGTCAATGCTTCTTGTTCCTGGTGTCAAGGGTAGAGTCAGTAGCACAATCCTGCCCAATATCTATCTGGCATACAGTTTTGAATACACAATTTCGCCCCAGGTACTCAGATCAACATCATCTTTACCTGCCCTTCTTTGTCTCAAGGCCATGACTTTTATTTTTCTGAGAAGACCAGCAATGCAAAGAGATTCAAGTAAAGAGCCATATGAAATATGGTATTCATTAAGCAATGAGGGAACAGATTCTATTTTCTATTTAAGGTATAAAAGTAGCTATGATGGAATTATATAATGTCTGAGTCCACCAAAGTACTAAGTGGAGTTTAGCACCAGGAAAAGAGAGAAAACAGCTCTCAGGTGCAATTCTGCATTCAGAATAATGATAGTAGCAACATTAAAGATGAATTTAAAAATGGGAAAAGATGATGACCTCAATATGCTATTCATTAACGTCATAGGATAGTAGAAAGTAGTTAAATACCAAGATTGCAGTTTGGCTAAAACCTCTGGATAAACATAGGCCACCTTGCAAAAATTGCTAACAGCTTCTTCTAATGATGAGAAATAATTGAAACCTATGGTTGAAATCTCTGCTTTAAAATGTGTATGGATTACTGGAATCCCTTGGACAGGAAGGGTTCACGGCAGTTAAAGCCATAAAGTGATAGATGAATTTCAGAAACCCCACAGACCAAGGGGCAAAACTTTTTGACGCTGAAGCTGACTTGTGAAATCATGACAGAGAAGAAAAGGAGATAAGGAGGATGCTGAAGTCAGTCAAAGAGTTCTGCTTCTTTGAGACGCAGGGGCAAGGAAAAAGTCAGAAGGGAAAAAGCCTCTAAACAGATATCTCCTATGAACACTTAAAGTAGTCATCTACATAGAAAGGAAGCTTCTTGTATCTGTGCTACATGTATAAGTTATACGCAGATCAGCAGGTAATTTGGCACAATCAACAGATGAGAGTAGAAGGTCCTAGACCCCCCTCTTACACACTATATGCTGTTTGGATAGTGTAGGGTGGTAAATTTGGACTACATTTAGTTTGATACACTGGGACCAAGAGTCCTCACCATCCATGTGCTTTGAAGCAGTCTCATGCCCCGGTCACTGTTTCCACCTCTCATGTCCTCCCTCAGAGAGGGAGCGCATTTGCATCAATTTGGAAGGATGTTAAGAATTTAATAGATATTAAGTTGCAAGTTTGTATTTAAACAACCCAGTCAGATTAGTTTGGTTTGATACCACAACTATGGCACAGAATGACAGCACACAATCTTCCCATTTCTAAATAAATATGCAGGAAATACCTGTGCTAAGTCTTCACAGCTCTCTAGAGAGATGTGCTCAACACGTCAAGGCTTTTCTGAAAAGGCCTTTTATCAACTGCGTTTTCCAAGGAACGTTCAGAAGCAACGAAGCTTAAATTCTGAAGTCAAGAGGAGAGTTTGTTTCCCCCTAAACATCTCTAGCATTTTAAGTTAAAGTTATTTTAATTAGATTACTCCCAGTTATTTACAACTATCTGTAGTTTTAGGCAGTGGGATACTTATTATGTGTCCCTGCTTAACATGGAATGAACCAAAACCTTAAAAAATAAACCTTATCTAGCTAAATTGTTGCTGTGCCTTTCCATGCCAATAGCTGTTATTTTACAAAATAAAAAATAATAAAATAAAATAATTACATAAATGTGTTAATTTTTTAGTAATTTTCTTGCTACTGGTAAGTGTTAAACATATTAATTTACACTCAGTTTTCACCTCAGGCAACTCTGCTAATGGGGAGATTTATTCTGATAACAAAGAGAGGCTGCACCTTCAGAGGGGTGTCACAGGTGGGTACATGCATGTGAGACCTGCATCAGGAACAAGTATGATCATTTTATCAAACAGAGCTCTCAGAAATGACAGTTATCTGACACAGTCACAACGGCGTGTGGCTGCCCCAGTAGCAAAGATTTTGTTTTAAATGAGTGGTTTTTGAAAGAAATATTCACAAACACGGGAAGGTGGAAGAGATGTTAAACTGAACAGTAAACATGGTATAGGAAGAGATCATTAAAATCCAGTAACCTTGTACTCTGGGAACGTCAGTTATGAAGTTTTACCTGTCAAAACTGCTTGCACTCAATGTTACATACACTTGATCAATACCAACAACCACCACCTAATAATAATGACAAGACTTGGTGTTCTCTAAAATATCCACGTTGTGTTCTTTTTAAGGTGCTTCATAAACAAGGCCTCATGAGATAAGGATGTTACCAGTATCGAGTCGTGTGACCTAGTCCCTTGGTTTTACCCTGGTCCTTGTATTCATACAACAGGCCTTGCTCATCTGGCACATACATTTCTCCAGTCACAACAAATATAGCCACATGAAAACTAACTCCACTGGGTGCCAATACAGAAAGTAACCCATGTTTAAATTTAACTATTTTTTTTTCATGCAGAATATCTGAATAATGTGTTTCAGGAAGCAGAAACAAATGGGGCAACTTCTACATGGGATAAAGTTCTAGAAATGCTATGTTGTTCTGCATGACCTTTTAGCTAGCTGTTAAAAAACAAACCCCCAAAAACCTGAATGAAAAGCCAACAGCTGATCATAGATTTTCCAAATGCTACATAAACCAAGTGCCACCCATTGCAGAGGATTGTGTTTTTAAGCTAATGTGTGATTAGTACATTTTGACAGAAACTAAAAAGCAAAAGCTACCCTCTCCAGGGCATGCAAGTCGATCACTGTTAAAGCTTAAAGACTGTTCCATGCATATTTTCTTCATCATAAAAAAGTAGTCTGGAATAAAACCCAAACTACACATCTGTGTAGGACGCTGACAGACATCTTGATATGGTTTCACGATTTCAATTTACTTGCATATTGTTTGATACAAGCTCAGGGAAATACAGCAAGCAGTGCCAGGAATGGAGGGAAAGAGAATGAATTCTCCATTGCTGTATGTTCTTTTTTTTATTAACTGAGACTCCCCAAAACTCTAAATTTATGAAATACTCACGAAAAAGCATTAAATTATTCATCAGTGATAAGACAATTAAGAAGCAAAGTAAGGAGCAAGTGGAAGCTTGGTCCTGAGGGAGAACAGCTGGTCCTCTCATTTAGAGTATGTTTTGGCAGCAAAATAACCTCTGAACATAGGGAACCTGCTGCTAAAGAAGCCTCAGAGTCAAACTGAGGAGCAAGTGACAGATTCACGTGAGGAGTAAGGTGGGTATACTCCAGGTAGCACTGTGGCTGGTGCAAGCTGCATACCTCCTGCTTTTGGCAAAAAAGTGTCATGACTTTATTGCACTCGGGAGCCACAACAGATGTCAGCCACCTCAGCCACTGGGCAACTGCTCTGCCAAACTACAGTGAAATTAGCTCAGAACTCAAGGACAGATGCTATTCGTACCGAACAAGCCCTTAGCTGGGCATGGAACCTAGTGGTAAGGATGATATGCAGCTCACTGAACCAGCCTGCACCCCTACCTCAGATTCCTAGTGTATCAAAGAGAAAAGCACACTGCAGCCCCTGAAGGGCATTGGGTTGGTAATACAGGAGAGTTCCACGAGCAGCCTGAGATCTTTTCAGGAGCAGGTACCGTGGATGTGCTGAAGAAGAGCACTGTCCATCTGCACAGCGGACAGCCACCCATGGTCAGGAAGGGAGATTTCCCCTTGGTGGCTGACATGGTGCAGGTGCTACTGGAAAGAAAAAGGAACTGTACAATGTTAGTGACACGGAAAGCCTTTCAGAGGTGGAAAAGAGAAGGAAAAGAGAAATCAACACTTTGGTGCAAGGCCTTTTATGAAGCAAAACAGCACATGCAAATACAGCACCACCCTCCTCTCACAGACTGATTGATAGTGCCAGAGCTCTGAGGGTGTCTGAAAGACCTATCATTAGTTACCATTGCTGCATTCCTTCCCTTCCCTCTCTTTCTGCTACCTACTTATCGTTAGGTTGTGGGGTTTTTCATACTTTCCTTTGTGTAGTTTTTATTTCTTTTCCTGTCCTGCCATCTCTGCAGCAGTTCGGATTTATCCCTTAGCTCATCATCTCTTACAGTCTATCCTCCACAGCAATCCATCTTAAACTCCTAGTAAAAAATACCCCAAACAACAAACCATCTCTCACTTGCAGCATCACACAAAGGAGTTATTATAATTCCATTGCTGAAATATGCAATTAATGACAAGTACGATTTGTGTTCTTCAAAGATAGTATCCTTAAGTCCACAGCAACAAAGCCCCTCTGTAGCATCTGCTGAAACATGAAATCCCCACTCACTGTCACACCTGGTTATATACAGCTGAATTTTTTTTTTTCAAATAACATAAAGGTCCTTATTTTCTTTTTTGTGACATAGAAATGCAAAATCAGATGCTTCATCTTCACTTTGTACCATCTTAATTCCTAATTAAAGACTGCTAAGACTTTGCCTTCCTAAATGCCATCCTCTTCCTTCCCATATTTCGCCATGTGTGTGGAGAATCTGTACAGCCCAAAGCAGAAAGACACAAAAGTGGTTTTTTTTTCCTAATCAAATAATTGTGTTTAAAATTGTTATTTCAATTCTTGTATAAGACTCAAACATCTTGCATAACTGGCAGGAATTCTGACAGCTCTGCAAAGCACCAAATTAGTCTGAGCCTGTTTCAAAACCCGATTCATCATATAAAATACAACAATTCCCATTCCAATCTTTCTGTACCCATTTGTTCACTTAGGTCAGCTGGCAAAATAAACATTTCAGCCTTTCTTACTGCTCCAGATATGTCATGCCAAAGCGGGTTTTGCATAAGAAGAAATGACATGCTACTATCTTTGTAACATTTTCAGAGCCTTAGTTATAAATACTTCAGATGATGCTTTAGACAGGGACTCAAGTGATGCAGATTTCAGCTCCTCACATGAACAGCAGGGAGAGTTTCAGATTCAGTTTGAAGCAGCCCTATACTAATTTACCCGAGATGGCCAACAAAAAAGGAAGCATAGAGCAGAATTTCTCAAATAATGGAATTTACACCTGTCACTAACAATTTATCAGGTACACACAGTTATCTGAGCATATGCAGGTACTGGCTGTTCAGGAATACATGGGACAACAACCCGGTTTACAAAAATGATCCTTGATATAGAAAACTAATCCCTAGCTGGTCAGGAACAAACAGTGAGCAGGTGAAGCACAGAAATCCTGCTGGAGAGCTATCAAGGATGGGACAAGGGAACTGCAGAGGCAGGAGGAATGAAGTACTGAACAGGGTAAACTCTGCTACACACTTTGGGCATATCTATAGAGCTAGATCATGTACAGCTAGATCACTTACTGCAGACATACCTACCCGTAATTACTTATAATACACACCCACCTTTTTGGATTAGCCCTACAAATGTGCAGTGGTTTGTGTAATGTACAGCTTTTCCCTTAGTCTTAGTTATATACTACCTTGTTTCCAAATTCAGAGGCATTACTGGGAAGTCCTAAGACATATGCTTCTTGAACCTCAGTACTATTTCAGAGGGATTTAAAAATAGGGAGCCAATAGCTATACAGCCATGGAACAGTAAATTGAAAAGATACTTTCATGGACTCACCATTATTCTTTCAAGCCTGGAGTTTTTGCAAAACTGAATTGTTTTTCTTTCTCAAGATGGAACAGCTTTTGCCAAAATCCCTTCTGCTAAGGACCAGAAAGCCCCAGTGATCTTAAGCCATGTTAAAGGAATTATTTTAATCCTGCCACTTAGACATACAGTTTGAAGGGCCAACCTCACTCAGAGCAAAGACTGATAAAGGAACTGTTTTAACCCCAATGCTTCAAGATAGCATCTTTGGAGTCAATCCTATTCAAAGCAAGCAATGACAAGACAAAATTGATACTACAGCCTTAAAAAAAAATATTTCCTAAGATAAAACAAACAGATCTGCCTCCTCTTTATGCGTTAACAATTAATATGGATGCTGCTTATAGACATCTGTAATGCTTTGGGCTGTATTTATGGTGTGATAACTGTGTCGTTTTGAGACACCGTGCACCAACATGATAGAAAGACATAGCCGAACTGTTTCACTCATGCTCCTACCTAAGGGACAACACTATTATCTTGTTACAAAATACTGCCCCCAGCAATGAAAAGTTTCATAAATCTTTTTCTACCACTGCTGTCAGCTTCTATTTTTGCCTGTGGCTGAATGTGATTCTAATCTGTTTTCACCGTACAAGAAAATAAAGTGATCTAGAATATAATGACTGGGGAACATTTTGGAGCCCTCCTGAGCTGCAGGATATTTCCAGCTGCTAGCATAGCTGATAACGGACTTAATAGAGCTAATGATTTCTAATACCACTAACACAAGACTATTTTCACAGTGGGTAAATAATGACTCTTTTGTTTTGGAAATAGTTAAGGACTCATGTAGATGTTTGATAAGTACATGATACAGTATAAATGCAGCAATATTTGGGTAACAAATGGTAGATTACACAATAGCTAGAAGATAATATACTTTTCTGTTTCCGTTTAAGATCTTAAAAGTTTATAACCCTGTTAACACCACTGTGACAGCAAGGAGATTTCACTGTAAACAGTTACAAGTAATGTTTTAATCTAAGCATAAAAAAAGCATCCATTTGTTTCAGTGCACTGCATCTTTGTTTTTATGTTGGCAATTAATATTACAAATCTTCACTAGAAATATAATAAAAACTAATTGGATAGTAAAAGAAATTTTCTTGAGGGCTGAATGCAAAATCTACATCGATGGGGCAAACTATGAATACCATGTAAGCCCTGCAGTTATTTTACTTCATCATGACTGTGAGTTTCTGATGAGGATTAACGACATTTACTTGGTTTCCTCCTTTGCTGATGTGTTGTAATCTGTACTCCCCATTCAAAGGCATGTGTTGCCACCAGGGAGAACACTCTGTGGGCTGGAAGATTCCTCCCAGTTCTTTGTTTGTATGGTAATTAACCAAACAAAAAGAAGTAATTCCTAGGCAAAGATGTATTCTCCTTCCCTCTTCTCTCCAGCAGTTATGTACCTATGTATGTTACACATATGAATCTTCTATTTTTACTTAAAAGCCATTTGAACACTATTTCACATTAAGTTCACGGTAGTCCTAAGTCATTTGGGACTTGTGCTCACTGCAGTATTCTGTATACCTGGCGTTTCATGCTCCCCTCCCCTAGCCTTAACTCTTTCTCTTCCAGCATTCCCTGCCCTGTGCTTGCTTCTCTGCTTGGGTCCTCCAGCTTTTCTCTGGCCCTGTCAGTGCTGAGTGGGGACGGGGTCAGGCCTCATCACAGGGAATTGCAGGCAGCAGGCAGGAATGGCCCGAAAGGGGCCTCCCCATGTCACGATGGGGCCTGAGACCTCTGTGCTCTGTGAAGGGGGCACGGTGCAAGGGGCGGGCAGGAGCACTGGTTTGAAAGCAAAGCTTACTGAGAAACTGTGCAGTGCTGGAAGCGTGGCCGTTAGCACACAGCTTTATTGCTCTTTGGGTTTCTGAGCTCTATTCAATAACAAAGTGTGCTCCCCGACTAGGACCGTGTTTCAGCACATTCCTGTGTCACCCAAAGTGGATCGTATCAAGCTGCTTACAACCCGAACTTCTCAATGAGAAGAAAGAAGCTGAAGTATAATTCTGATGTAAGAAACAAAGTGTGGTTTAAATAAAATAAATTAAGCTAGGCAGAGCTCCTAAAGTCAAAATTAAAGATTTATGGCATGAACAGAGGACAACAACTGGTGGAACACAAGAAAGCAATATCTACCCATTATAAACTTCATAGCTTTTAGGAAAGTATATGATAACCCCCATTGTGATTCATTTTCACATATCTTGAAATATTACAGGAAGCAAGCCAAAATAATTAAGTTTACCAAACTGTATTTCAAGGCACGGCTTCTTCAGTTAAACGAAATGCAAACTTAAGCAAAGAGCCTAATACAGCTGCTGGCGTCAAGCTGAGAATGCAATCTCTTCTCTTGTTTGTCACTGCCATTGTTTCATTATGAGAAGAAATTGTAGACTGGAACAATAGAAATGTTTCATGGTCTAAGAGTTAATCACAGATTTCATTTGTGCTGGTGATACAGCAGTTCTAAATGACAGGTCAAACATGCAAGGAACACCATGAGATTGTTCCACATCACAAATAAATCAGGTTAAATATTATGAAAAATAAATCTAGCAGGTTCCAAATCAGGTTTTGTATTAGAAGGCCAAAAAAGACAGGGTTTGTAAATTCATAGACTTGACAGACACCTGCAATCCAATGGTTATCATCATAAGGAAACAATGCCATGATCAAGTAATGCGACAGCTACATTCACTGACTTCAATGACTTGCTCAAATGTTACTTCTCCTTTAACATACAGATAGGGAAATAAAAAAGTCACTAGATGCACTTATTTATGTATTCTAAATGATAATGTTTTCAGAAAATATTAGATATTAATTTAATTCCTAAATACTAAGATTCAGAATTCAACAGTTTTTAGGTTTTTTTTTAAGTAGCACTCAATATAAGACAAAAATTTAAGATACGTTAACTACTAAGGTAGAGCCCACGACATAGCTGGCATACCACTGATGATGTGAGAAGCATGTCAAAGGGCCTACCCACTCTTAACACTGAGAATAGTGAGCAACTTTGAGAACAAGATGGCCAAGCTGGATTGGATAATTAAAATCAGCTATAATATCACAGGGCAGAGATATATTACATGCATCAGCATATAAAAAATGAAAATTTGGGAATTTTGGAGATCAAGGAGCTCTTCTGTATCAATACAGAAGTTGCAATGCCAACTAAAATTAGATTTAAGCACATACAGCAGGAATTTATGATATGAATAGATGGTTGTGAAAGAAAAAGGTAATAATCAGAGAGTGAATTAAATATTTTCATTATTAGGAAAATGTTTACAGAATGGAAAATGTCTAGTAGAGAGCACTTAAAGATCTTGAAAACTGAGAAGATACACAAGGAGCAAATGTTGCTAGGTCTAGAATTTACTCTATTTTGTTAGAAAGAATTAAAATACAATATACTAGGCAGTCCTTCCAAAGGAAGCAAAGCTATGTAATAGGTGGTGGGATAGGAGATGCAATTCAGTGTTGACAAATTAATGTGATATTCTTCTATTAACTATTGATTATAAACTACCAACCCAAATTCAAAGAAGAAAAAGGAGTGGAGGGATGACTTTTTGTAAACAAACCAATGAAAATAACTGTAATATAGTAGATATTCCAGGATAACATTCTGAATGCATAACAACAGAAGAAAATAACAATGCAGCATATCTGCTAAGCTCTGACCTCAAGTGATTGCATGCTGCACCCTTATTACAGAAGTGAAAGACAATCACTGGCTGACTTAGGACGTACCTTGCATTAACATGCGCCAACGTGCTGAGGTAGGAAATACAGCATCATTCACTCAGACTGCTTGGAAGATGTTTTGTGTTATCCTACATCTATCCTGCTTCAGTCATGCATAGAAGTGTGAAAAAAGCAAAAAGATTCAAAACATCTATTTAACACAACTGTTCTCTGTAAACGTAGATTAGTATTTAGGGTGTGAGCCTCGCAGTGTCCTCTGCTGCAGACAGAGCTGGTCTTTGGCCCCCAGAGCGGAGGAAACTCACAACTACTGAGGACATTAATGCAGCCACTTGCTGGCACACAGGCTAAGGGTATCTAGGGGCAAGGCACCAAATGTGTTCCCAAAAATCTCCTAGAGCTCTCTGCATTTGCATCTGTGTCTGACTGAGCAAACTCACCACTCCTTCATTGAAAGTTTATTCTTTCTATGTGTATAATGTGGACTTAGGTAGGAAATGCTACAGATTCTGTTAAAGAACTAAGAACTGGAGGATTTGGCTTGCTGAAGTGCTATGTTGACTTGACTAATAAAGGAAAGAAACATACACAAAGGCTCAGGTAGCTAAAAGGTGGCTTATGGCTGACTCCCTGAATACTGCAGGAAGCCACAAATACAATCATCTGGCTTCAGACCTGACAATCAGTTACACTGCTGGTGCTTAGGACAGGCATTCTTTTAGGAGTCATGACCCAACATTTCTGTTGTGAGATCAGCTACACTGCCAAAGCAGACACAGGAACGTATTTCTGTGCTGGCACAGAGCAACCAGTTATGTGGGAAACCCAAATACCAGGTTACAGTACCAGTTAGGTCTGAGCAAGCCCAACGTGCCCTGCAGGGCAGTCAGAGGCCAGGCTGGGGCACTCCAAGCTCTATAAGCAAAGACATCTGGTAGTTCTGTGTTCCTCCAGTTCACCCAAAGAGATCCCTAACTTGTCAAAGGGACACTAAGGTATCCCCAACTCCAAATGGAGGAGTCTGTGCCCATATTATAAACACATTGTATGGCTGGACATAAAGTGCATAAATGAAGTTAGATCTTCCAGTTCAATACAACTACTTTGCATTGTATATATTATTCTTTTGACTTGTTAGTCAAGCCACTTATTGCTATATGCTGCTCAAATGAACTGCAGCATCAACAGAGCAAAACAAAGCCAAAAACATTGCTTAGGCACAGCCTAAGTACTTATATTACTGTCATAAATGATACACAATAATACATTATCTTCAATTTTCTAACACGTCATAATTTTTCAGTGAAAGAGGCAATACTCTTCTGCTCTCATTTCTTGGCAATTCTTAAGACTGATATTAACCAGTTCACCCCCAACTGTAACACATTTGTTCTTCAGCTACTGTGAGTTTAAACATCTGATTTTCTAACTCCAAGTAAATAGAAGCCCAGTACAACTGCAAACAAAGCTCCTGGTCAAGGAGACGTAGCATCGTGAAAACAGAATAAGGCTTCTCTAGATCATTAATTAAAGAGCTGCAGTGCCACAGGCGTTTATTCACATTTGATAAGGCTGCAAGAAACAGGCCTGCTGTCTGCCTCGGTTTTTAGAGGGGATGTGGAGAAAAGAAAACAAGAATCTTGCGATTCATAAAAGCTAGAAATAGCTTATCGCTTATTAGTGGTCCCTGAATTATCTCTCTGGCACCATCACTGTCAGGCTTGCGCAGGCATACTGCTGGGCTGCTTTCACTCCCATCCCACAGAGCAGGAGACCTCTGAAACAGGAAAATCTATTTCGTTTTTATTTTTCTTTCTAAACATCATGTACTCTCCAAAACTGTATTTATTTTCCTGAGGTAAAAGCAACAATAACCATTACATGAGCAAAGAAAAAAGGGTAGGAAATAGAAGGGGGAAATGCTGTCACTGGCAAGGACACTGCTGGAGAAAACGCACAAAATCCATTCACTTTGATGTGTCACGAAGGTAGAGCTTTCAGACTTGAACAAGGCAGGTAAATGTTATCTTTGTTTGGCTTTATATATATATATATATATAAGTAGATACATATATATTGCTGCTATTACCATGTAACTCAATAAACAGTTTAAATGAACACTGCACTTCCTTATGACTTTTCTTGTATTTCTCCATCAATTTCTGACACAGATTTTCTCTCCTAAATATATCCATCAGCACTCTTTCCTACCAAGTTGGTGACTGTCAGCTGAGTTGGTGACAAATCAGTTGGTATTTATCCCAGGATGTACATGAATGCAAACAACCTTTTCCTTCCACACGATGTTTTTCCTTACAGTGCAGCATGCCACCATCATAGTTTGCAACAAATGGTGAACCCATGGTGCATGAAATTTACCCCAAGCAAAACAGAAGGGTCACTGAGGCACTTGAAGGCTGCGGAACAGGTCATAGGCATTGGTCTACAAACAGGAAAAAGGAGCAGGCAGGGGCCCTGGCTATTCTGCTTTGCTATCCCTGTCACCTCTGATTATTTTATTAGGTTCTCATTATCAGCCTTCATACCTAAATTGTCCTGTGGAGTATTGCAGAACCCTTTTCCACGCCTGCTCTCTGCAAGGCTATTCTGCTTGCTCTCATTATTCCTTCTTTCCAACAGAGAGATACTCATTACTCAGTATGTAAATCTGACTCATTTCAACCCTTTGCTTATAGTTCCAAACCTATCACTACACACAGATTATGCTAGTATTTCTTACCTACTAAACTATTTCAGATCAGAGCTTTTAACTGAACAGATTTAGGGAAGGAATTGAGTGAGTGCAAACTGTTAAACTGATTATTAGAAAGCAAAAAAATCCGCAGGAAGCAGAAGGGGTTCCTGAGGCCTCTGGGTATTCAAACGTTTCTTGCTTAGTTCTCGTTCATAACTCTAAGTTTTCAAGCTATTCATTTGAGAAAGTTAAAACAAAAACTAGTGTTTACAAAGCCAATCCCACCTGTAAAGCAGCATGTGCTCTACAGCACTCTGGACTTTACTCGGCTCTCTGCTAAGAATAACATCTTTAAACAACCATGTGCTTCCATTCTGTGAGTTCCTTTCTACTGCCACAGTATTTCTCTATGTAAATAGGATTTATCTATTCATAGGCATTGGCATACCATTACTTTTGTCAAAGCTGGTCTCGCACATACTGTTGTCTCTGCATTCTTATAAACGAACTGCAAAAGCAATTAAGATTCCCTGGCATTTCGGAGAGGGGAGGGGGCAGCCACCGCACTGTTGCTAACACAATCTCCGTAGGCGTACGCTAGTGCAAAATGACTGCATCTCTGTGTAGAGGGAGATAAGAGAAGTGACATAGATTAAAATAAATTGTTGATCCATACCAGAGAGGAGCTAGGCAAACAATAGCAGTAAAAGCATAAATGTCAATTTGGGATGATAAAGGATACAATCTAAATGTAATATGAGAGGCCTCCAGACAAAAGGCAGAAATAGAAATTACACATTACTGAAGTACCAGATGCAATAAACAAACAAATGTGTAAACACACACATGAATATGCATATGGAAAAATTCAGATCACAGGGTCGATTGCTCAAGAAACTGGATTTCAAAGTAAAATACGGAACAATTTCAAAAAGTTTGAATGCAGATTTGACAGAAAATCTTGTTTATACTCTTGGCACTTTTGTTTTAATTTTGAATAATCCACAAGTATCTCCACATGCCTTTCCCTAAATCCAGCATTTGCATATTCATGCCAGAACTGTCCACAAGACACTGCAACCCATGCCAGGAGATCTTTCCTTGCAAGAAGCTGGCTTTTTATCTGCTGAAAAGAGCTGTCAAAAGGTTTCTCTAATTGCTTTCAGAATTTCCTTGCCTCTTCCACTTAATGCTTTCTAATACACTCGAGCAGTTTGCCAGATGAATTAAGGCTTCAAAGCTCATTTAAATAATCTTATACCTATTCTAGCTTTGGCGAAGAAATCAGGTAGTTTCATCCAAACTATGAGCTAATAACTATCACACAGATCTGTTAAAAGACCTACCGAAAAATCACTTATCACAGCCATCCTTGGTAATAATATTGCTACTTTCTACCTGATATCATGGAATGATCCAAAACTTCATTTTGTCATGAGACCATAAGACCAGTAGGTTAAACTTAACCAGTAGGTTAAATTCAACTTACTACAAAAAAGTTTGCAAATACAAAAGAAATTATCAAAAGCTACACATTAGTAATCAATTTCTATAGCACTACAACAAAAAATTCCACAGTACCATGAAACTGGGAGAGATCTCATTTATGATTTTGACCTGTATTTGGGGCTGTCCAGACACACATCACCCTGTCAAGAACAATTTTTTGATGTGAACAAAACACAACATAAAGCCAAATTAACCAAATAATATGCATATATAGACATACATAGCTACCCACACACATTCACTTCGTGTAATTACACATGGTATCTAGAACAGAACTGGTGCTGTATCAAGTTCTGCATTTAAATAATCATCTCTCCCAGGTATGTGCAGCTAGTTCCGTGCTACAGACCACAGTGATAGCGGTGGGCACCTTGACAGCTCCTTCTTGACTCAACTCTTTCCTTAGTTTAACATTTCAAACTCTTACCTTCAAATACATAAAGGTGAGAAAAGGTGGGAAAGAATGAGAACAGGCAGACATTTTATTACTCCAAGCCTGAAATGCAGCTCCTCCTAAAATACTCTAAATACTAAGTGAAAAAACTGTAGAATAACGTATTATTCAGCACTAGTGCTGTTGCTTTTAAACCTTTCTGAATGCTCTCTAAAACTGGTGGAAGTTACTGTTTCAAAATTCTGCTATTAGGCAATAATATTGCCTATCATCTAACATACTGCAAACCAAATTCACTTCCAGTTATTAAGAATTAGCTGTGTTTACCTCATTATGAAAGACAGAATAGTGTTCTTCAAAGTGTTCTTTTAGAAGTGTGAGCTTCTGAATCTGCCTAATAGTGCAAGCTTTCCATTCACAACTGTTCCCTATTCTAAACTCCTTTTTTTGTTCACAACCAAACAGCATCTCTACTTTGTATTTTCAGTATTTTAGGTTTTGCTTGTATCCTAGAGATACATTAAAAGGAAATCTCAATATGCAACACAGCAGCATCCATTCATCCTTATTCCAAGCAAAAATGTGTATATATTGCAAACATGCTATTATTTTCTGCATTGTAATTTTCTAATATTGTTCTTATTCTTAAAGGGGTAAATAAATATTAATCTCTTCATCAGGGATTGTAGTGATACAACAAGGAGCAATAGGTTCAAGCTTAAAGAGGGGAGATTTAGGTTGAATATAAGAAAGAAATGTGAGGGTGCTGAGGCGCTGGCACAGGGTGCCCAGAGAAGCTGTGGCTTCCCTATCCCCAGCAGTGCTCAAGGCCAGGTTGGACACAGGGGCTTGGAGCAAGCTGCTCTAGTGGAAGGGGTCCCTGCCTGTGGCAGGGGGTTGGAACTGCATGAGCTTTAAGGTCCCTTCCAACACAAACCAGACTGGGATTCTGTGATTCTACGACTAATTTCAGTGTAGCTGCTCCTACACCATTTTTCTAAAGATTAATAAAATTGATGAAAGAATTTGAACAGAAAAAGAAATACGTAAAATTACACGCCCACAAGATTTCTGACAATTTTCCATCTGTACATACATCCCATGCACTACAAACTCCACCAATTATTAATCTTGTCCTGTATTGCCTACTCAAATATTCTGCTTTTCTGTCTTAGAACACCCCCAAACTGCCTGGTCATCATTCTACAAAAATCATACCAGCCTGCTCTTGTTCTGGAGAACACCAGGTGAAAGGCTTACACTTTTTCTGGAAGAGAGCAGGAATATTTTGCCTTTATCAACAGGCAAAGAAAACAGAGGAACACCTTGCTTGAACAGCTAGAACACCCGTGCTCCAGAGCGGAGATGAGGCATGTGGAAGGGCAGTGACTGTACCAGGGAATTGCTTCTTGCCATCCCCGTGTCCATGCACACAACAGCTTTAGTTTGCTTTGAAAATTCCACATTTTCAAAGACTGTCTGCAGCTGGACGCTTGCCTGGATCAAAAAAGGGCTTTCCTCTTCCCCCTGCAACTGGGGCTCCAGGCTACTATAAACCATAAGTTTATGACATACAGTACTACAGTACCACACCAGTACCACATTTTTCAATGTGCACGATGACAAATACTAACAAAATTATTAGGAACTGGTAGTAGTAGCCTCATACTCTGCACTGTCTTGACTTCCAGTGTCTGTGCTCACATGGAGTGGTGATGAAATCACCAGCAAATCATCTCTGCAGCAGTGGTGGCTTAGATAGGAAAGACTACAAGTGCCTAATATTTCACTACCACCTGCTCAAAGAGCAGCACTCCTTTTTCTCCAGCCACCAATTGCAGCAGGTAGGGGCACCAGTATGTGTGGAATCCATAGACTCTGAGGGTCATGGACAGAGTGATGCTAGGGTAGAATAGGGTCATCTACCAGAGAGGTGACATTAGTGCATCCCATTTCCATCTTACACTGCAGTCTCTGCCTTGAAGTCCTCTGTATTCAAGTTCTGCTACAGAAGAAGTCGGGAGGACCAGGGATTATGTGAAGGAGACTAAAAGTTAGAGAAGAGCATTTCCACTCACAATGAGCTGTTGTCCAAGAAGTCACGAGTAGTATCGAGACCTGGTGGTAATGCAAAACTTTACCTGATGTCAGTGCTGCGGAAGACACTGCTGCACGCTGTGCACCTCCCAAGCATTTCATGCTGGGCGGAGACAAAGGCTCCTACTGTGCAATGCAATACAGAGATGAGACAGACCTGCAGAAGAAGCAGCACAGACTGACCACTTCAACTAGACTGAACAGGGGCTGGGATTTGTCTCTGATTAACCAGAAAATAGGAAGCTTAGGACTGAGGGCTAGAAAATATTGAGGTGGGACAGGGAGCTCTCGGGGCGATGGAGGCAAGGCGCTGAGAGAAATAAGACAGAAAGACAGACCTAACAAAGACAGTGGAAAAAGAGAGACACATTTGAAGATCCCAGCAAAGTAAAGAGGGACTGAAAACTATTGAGAAACGAGGGAAAAAACAAAGCAACAATGAATTCCCCACACAGAGCCAGACAAAGTGAAGAGTGGAAGTCAGTTCATAAGAAACACTAGAAGATGAGTAAGGAAAATGGGAATTAGAACTGGATAGCAAGCAGATTGCATACTGAATAAACAGGAAAGTTGGGAAAAGCTCAGCATGAGGATGGTGGGAAGAGAGCTCTGCTACAATGAGGGGGGCATGCTGGGGCTGGCCCCACAGCTGCTGGGGCTGAAGGGACCAGAGTAATGCTCCAGCTTTCTTTCTGTACACTGCATCGCAGTGTAAACCACTGGGTGAATTCAGATTGCATAGACAGCCTTATTTCTGACATCAGGCTTCTACATGTTTGACGTTGCAACTTTAAGATTTTTTAAGTGTGGTTTAATTGTTTTTGGCCGCTTGTGTTGTAAAACAGAGCACTACAGCTTCCGCTCGTGAGCAGGAGCTGTGGCTGCTACCATACACACAGCTATTAATTTACCTGAGGGTGATCCTTATTATTTTTCATGACAATAATATGAAATGAGCTATGTACACAGACTGATGGAAAACAGACTTTACAGTTTCTGTCAGCAGTGCTGTATTTCTTATAAGTTTGATTTTTTATTTGAAGTTTCCTGACCTCTTTTGTTAGCTAGTAAGTTGATCTCAATTTTACATTAACACTAAAGCAGAGCACATTAACTTGGAAACGATACCCAAAGCTTGAAGTGCTGCTGGATCATTTGCCCTTATTGAATGAAGGCAGATTTCTGCATTATATTACATATTGCTACTGGTGCCACAGTTTTAAATATTGTTCTTTTCATCACTCTTTGTCAATTATCCTACATTCAGAGGGTTTTTTAACGAAATAAATATTCCTGCATGGTGAATGCCAGAATTAGGAGAAAAGTCCTGAAAAGCCAGCTTATAAATGAAATTCTGATTTCAGTAAATTCATTCTTCTCAGATAGCTACATTTCCAGAATAAATTATCATCTCTAATATCATTACCTGAATATAACAAACCTGTATTGTAAAGGGTCTTGGCACTGAATGATGATAGGCATCAGAGGCTTAATGTTTAATTACTGAACAGAGTTTTCTGGAGAGTTAAGAGCTAATATCATTCACTTGCTGCTGCTGGCGATGTGGCAGAATATTGTGGCTGTTACGATCTGTCAAGGAGAAGTGATTCATAAACTTTGCTTGTGCTACTCAAACCACAGCTGGTGGGGATAAAAAATGGACAGCTATTTATGGCAGTAAACCCTATCAGGAAATATCTGACATTGAGCATACGTGAAGAGCAAGTAGAAAGTCTTAATGAGAAGAGGAACATACACTCCCTATACATGGTAGGGCACAGAAATCCCTGAATCACAAGTATTACTATGAGTAAACTAATTCTCATGCTAATTAATGAAGGTACCATCACTGCTCAGCAAAGAGAGCAAAGGAAGCTGGCCTTGGCACCTTATTTTAATACCCTCTCAATGTCAACTAGGCAGCAAAGGGACAAAAGAAGGGGGAGAGTGAAGAGGATTCCAATGTCTAATTTTTGGCTTACTACAGATAGTAGAGACACATCTGTAATTCCTCAGGGAACTGAAAACAAGGATATCCCCAGCGACCATATAAAGGTTTCGTAGGGAACAGCAGGTGTGTGTGACTGACTCAGATCTAATGTGATTTTTTCCCTTCCAGCTAGTTCTTTTGTTCCAAACCATTGAGCAAGCTGAAATATAGGGAGTTAAAATCCACAACCTGCCCCAACATATCAAGAATAAAATATACATCTGAGCATTTTGTTCACTTTGTCCAGAAATGCTACCAATAGAGAATGCAGGAAGGTGGCGACAATGCTGTGAGCATTCCTGTCAGCACTGCATCCATCAAGGTTATGCACCCACCAAAGCAATCTTCTTGCAAATACAAGCTCTTAGCACCACAATTGATAAAAGTTCACTTTCAAAGACGATTTCAAGGGAAAGAACACGCAAGTCGCATACCTAGATATGCTGAACAGCTGTAAGAACAAATGTTTGCCGTGGTGGTAATAAGGCCCAATTTCTATGCTAGATACAATCTATTTAAAATGATATCTACACATTTCAGTATTGACATGCTTCTTTGTATGCGTGAGTATCTGCATCCATGTTTAAGAGTCAAGAAAACCAGAAAGAAATCCTTTTTCATATAGGAGCCTAAATGGAGATTAATTTCTGAAAATCTAAAGCTTGATTTGGATATTGAATACATATTTAAATTTGCAGAGCTCTGTTCTCCACTCTCATCTGTTTCAATCTAGCCGATGAAATAATGTTTTATATAATAAATAACATGGGAATTAAGCCAAGGAGTTAACAGTAAGCATTAAATAATGAATCAATGCAAGTCTTGCAAAACACATAGCTTAAAGTTGTTTTCAGAAGAACAGATACATTAGATTTGATCTTAAAAAATGAATCAGAAGCCTAAGTTGCTTGGGAAAGGTGATCGCTCCCATTTGGTACCTGCTATCATCTACATGGATCAGCCATTTCTTTGGAGTTCCAGTGGTGATACATGGTGGGGATGGCAAGAGGAATCCACAGCCCATGGGCAAGCTCGTACTGTCAGACCACATCTGTACGCTCTATCAAAGTCAGAGGCAATGGAATAAGGAGTTCTTAGGTCACATGGAGGTGCATGGAAAAATACATAGCATGAGAGATCATGTATAACTCATTACATGTACTGTTATTTCATCTTGCTCTATTAAGTACCATTTACAGAACACCTAGGCTTTTAAGAAAATCATTAACAAAACCAAATGTTTCCTGCAGCTCTCCAAAGAACATTTGAAGGCATCTCAATCCTAGATTTAAGGAAGAGAAAGAAGAAAAAAATATTCTAATAAAAATCATAGTAAATGAATTTAACACATTTTGAAGGACAAACACTTTTGTCAGTGGTCATATGACTGAAAGCATACATATTTTTCAAGTCCATTGACTTAAGGCATTTTTGCAATTGAACAAAAAATTACTGGCACAATGGTATATTCAGACACAAGCATGTATACACACAGTTGAAGTGTTCTATAATTCTACTAGTTCCTGAATAGTCTGGTTTGTTAAAATAGGCAATATTTAAATTCTAAATTAATATTAGAGAGTATTTCTCTGTCTATATGAGTCCCTATTTAATAATAGGATATTGACAATTAAGATTTATGGCATCTGTAAAGTACCTATTTTAGTAGTAAGAGTTGGATAATAATGTGTATTTTTATAAGACACTAATCTAAGACCAAAAAAGCCTTTGTACTTGAAATCCTTCCCAGCTGGCTACAGCAATCTCTTTAAGTCACTGTAAAGACTCTCTCCATTTACCAAACATGATACTCGGCTAATGTTGTACTGCACTTTGGCAGGAGATACACGCAGGTTGCACTTACAATACCAGGAAGCTGTACATCACTTTTATGAAAACGAGGCACTTCAGAAACATTAATGCATTTCAAGCAAAAGGTGTCAGTGTTCTGTAGAAGTGACCTCAGCCAGCCCTCTTCCTAGAGGGATGGGGATGTTCAGCTGCGGCTGCTCACAGCGGCTCACTTTGAGCCAAGACAGAGCTGACTTGTGCTGCCAAATGAAGGCAATATTTTGCCCGTAAGTCTCAGCACTGGTGAATAATCAAAAGAAAAGGCTCTCAAATGTAGGCATCATTACTGAGACACTGAGAAGCAGAGGCCTTTTGGAAAAACCTGGATCTGAGGCTTGCTGCTTGTCAGCACCTAGAAAGGCTTGTCAGCACCAGTGATTAACCTGAACGCATCTCCATGCTGCGCTCTCCCAGCTCCGGGTCAGGTAGGAGCAGGGGCGGAGCAGGAACTGTGCCAACCTGCCCTTTGAATCGGGTTTGTCTTTCTGCATGCTGAGGGGAATAGCATAAGGGTCATGTTAATAAAATGAACCGGGATAGATCCAACTAAATGAGGAAATAAAGCTATCCAGCCCTACACATTACAGCTCACATTCTTCATTTCAGACAATGTAAGCATTCAAATTTAAGTGTTAAAACTTAGTTTCTTTAAGCAAAATACTGAACAGTCTGTAATCTGTTCTCTTTATGTAAGTGTAATGGATGTGAGAACACAATATGATTCCTGCTATCATCTAACTTGATTTTCTGTGTGCTGGTCATGGGGCTGGAGTGTTGCATCACACATTCCCGCATCTTGCTTGGATCTTGCCCCCCTCAGTTCAATGGCTCTGAAGTGCTGCTTCCTAACTGGAAGTGTTCTTGTAAGATCTGATAACCTACGTAATATATATACACCAAACGGCTGTTCAGCAACATCTGCACAGGTTTCAAATGACTGTCACACTTCAAAACATAAGTGAAGAACTCATGAAAGGTTATATAAAGGGATTTCCATGTCCACAGTTTAACAGAACTTAAAAAACCCACCTCACTTTTGCAGAATAGAAATTCACTGAAAGTGGGGTTAGGCCGAATAAATGGATCAGTTTACCTTTTGAAAGAAAGAACAGGTTCCTGTTCTTCCTACTTGCTTTCAAATGGTTGACTTCCATAATGCACACTGTACATATGATTTGGATTTCCATACCTTAACATCCTTCCTCAGATTTAAACATTACCTCCTCAGATACAAGCTCTGCCCTGGGCTTGAATTAAATTAGAATTACTTTTGAGGCAGAAAACCAAGGAACTTTCTTAAAAGTTTCTTAAATTGTCCTGGCAGCAATGTTAGAGCTTTTGCTGTTGCCAGAGAGACACTGGATAGATTAAAAATCGCAGGAATTAAACTGAAAATATGACATTTTCAGAAATTACATTTCCAAAAGTTAGCATAAGATGCCCTTCTTTTCCTGAGATGATTCCAGGGGAAAATGAGTTGCATTAGCTAATCCAAAATCTTATCTAATGCACAACAGCAATTCCTTCCAAAATAAATGTTACACATCTGCAATTACAGCGAACAGGGATGATAAAAAGTAGCCTCAGTGATTAATGGCAATTTAAGACCAAGCAATGTAAGTGATTTTTAAAACTATGCCCTGTAATGATACTTGAACAATGCTATTCCTCTGTATATTTATGTTTGGATCTAGCCTATGCCAAAACACATTTCAGGAATTTTGAAGTACAGCAAAACCAGAAAAACATTAGTTTCTACCTGCAAAATATTACCCAAACCCACAGGAAGATCTCTTAGCTGTTTCTTACTGAAAAATTGATCTTCCAGAACATCAGCACTGCTTCTTGCAGCCCGGATCCTATCCCCAGCTCTGCAGGCACAGAAACATTTCCAGTATGCAAGTGGTGTGATGTACTGCTTTCCTTTCCTTCAAAGAAATGAATTCTAATCATGCGGGTGAGCTTCCACGCTCTGTGTGAAAGCCGGGATTTGCTCTCTAAAGCAGATAGATAGTACGTTTTCTCAGAGCATGGGGCTGGTGTGCAAGGAATGCTTTGTTTGAAGTGCTGCATTACAGCACCTTTGTGTGCCTTTGCAGAAACTCCTTGAAACGTGGTGCAATTTGAGCAGTGCAGCACGACTGACCCCTTCAAACTGACCGCCCAGCCAATGACTGCAAAACCCTCCCAACCAACCCACACCTCCATCTTACCCAGTGCTGTCTCCCAGGAAATGGTGACAGATTCTGCACGAAGCCTGGGACCTGTGCACATCAGAAATCCCTTCCTGCAGGGTTAGCAGGTGTGGGCTATGTCAAATAAATTTATTGCAGTCTGCGCTAATAACGGAAATTATAGCAAACCTCGCTGAAAGTGCTCTGCATCCAGCTAATTTGAAGCTACCTTATGAGACAATAACAAGCTTCTAACAGTTTTTCCCTTTTTTAAAATACACTAATTATGCTTAATGTTCCCTGTCGCATTAGCTTTCATGGTAATTATATTTCAAAACTTTTGCAATTAGGGTACAGTTAATATTGTGGAATATTGCAATTATTTTTCATTGTGACACCTCTATTGAAAACTGGTGGCATAATGATCACATTGTTCAGCTAAATCAGAACTGTAGAAATATGGCAAATGAACCAATTATACATTATTATTTCTAATTACAGATAATGCCCTTTTCCTTGCTTTCGTCCAGAAGAATTTCTCAAATACCCAGACTCTTCCTAATTTAAAAAAAAACCGAAGTAACTGATTTCTCCACTTTCATTTTCTTTCATACAGATAGTAATGTGTATGCACAGCATGCACATTATATAACACATGCGTGTATGGGGACATGAACGCATACAGAGATAATCTACAGTTGATACAAGTTCAGTCAATGCTAGCTATAAATGTAAATGCCACTATGTTGTACTCACTCTGTGTAAGGATTTTACTCAGATTGATCGTTGGAGGTAACTTCCAATGCTTTACAAATGCACCCTCCACACCTTTTATAATTCAGCCCTATATTCCCCCCCTAAAATTTCTAAGAACTAATTGTTACAAATTGAGGTTCACTCCTGGGTTTTGAAGAGGCTGCTTGCAACTAAGCCATTCTATCATGCGGTAAACCACAACGTTATTACACAGGAGTACACTCTGAGAAACACAGTGGAGGAGTCTGAAAGGAACTGCTAAAACAAAGCAGCCAGACAGGTAGTAGGAGACATTCTAAGCATTTGCAATACTTTAGCAATTCAGAGAGTAATTACCATTTACCAACGTTTACATTATTCGTATGGAATTTTAATCAAAGCTCACCTAATTAAGTTTTCATTTAAACCACAGTGAACCAGTGATAAATAAATCAACTATCAAATCAGTGACTTCAAACAGAGAAGACCTTTACCAAAAACGCTGGCTTGCCAAACCCTACCATCTGTACGCTTCCCAGCTACCACACTAATGAATTTCAAGGTTATATTAGCAAATGTAAGATATAATTTCTAGCCAACATCAGATAACAGAAACAAAACATCCAGAAGATGTCACACAATTTCTGGCACAAAAATATCTGATACATGACTCCTTCCTCCCCTCAATAAGGAACAAAATAAGATTAAAGCAGAACTCCTCCAAAGATTATTTCAGGCAGAAATCTGAAAATTACAAATCTCAGCTTATTCAATAGCATTGAGTAATGTTTTTTAAGAGTAAAGCCTCATTTGGTAACCTAACAATGAGCATGTTTTCAAGATGAACTGTAACTATCTCCTCTGACCCTCTTGAAACTCTAAAAGCTGATTTAAGTGATTAAATGACAGCTGCAAGTCCTGAGAAATCTGACACAAAATATCATCCTTAAGAATGCCCCGAAGTCCTGCTATCGCTAATGTCTCACTCAGCACCCACGTTTCCATCATTTCTTGGCTTGTATTAATGGATTTGTGTGTGTGTGTGTGTGTGTGTGTATATATTTAGTTTATGTGACTTTATTTTTTTGGACATAGTATTTTTCATCCAATTTTTGTTTCCATTAATTTAGACATTCAGTCTTCACCATCTGCTGAGCACTGACAAAATACAGGACAAGTAAACTGCATAGCAGAGCATTTTACTCCCCGTCTGGGTATCACCAGTGAATACCGTAGAGGTACAGGTATAGCAAATGGGAAGGAAAGCATGTCTCACAGGGATTATGTGCATGTTCCATATGAAAATCACCTATAAACTACATAGGTCTCCAGGGTGGATATGGGCAATAACCAAACACATCTAGCAACATAAATACCTATTATATAATAACTACTGAAATATTAATAATAGCAAAATATTACAATAACCTTGAAATAGTTTATCAAAGGTGTTATAAATAGTGGCTAGTGGTTTAAAAACAGAGATTGAATTATTTTCCTCATGAAAAACAAGCAGTAAATATTCAAAATAAATAGCTTTCTTTTCCTAAGCTCATGCCCACATGTGAGATCATATTTGAGAATCAACTCATCTTCACACATACTCTTAAATGGCAAATTCAACAGTGAGATCATTTTAACACAGTAACCATTCTACAGGATGCGCTTCACATTTTTTGTTTTCTATGGAATAATTCTGTCCAACTCTTTCAAATTTTTCTATGACATTGCTGGTCAAAGTCTTAAGGTAATGATCACCTTAAAAAGGGCTGTAAGCTTTTGAAGATCTATGGAATAAAGACAGTATTTCTGTGTACCTATTAATTGCTAACTCATTCCCTCCACATGTAGCATGTCTATTGGATCAGTTTTCTGAAGCAGGGAAACATGTAACCATAAGGTATTGATTACCCTGTTCTTCACAATGATCATTCTCTCCATTGCACAGTAATATTTGCTTTACTGACAGCTGTCACAGTATTCCATTAAGATCCCCAGGGGATACAAAATATACACTTCATTGTGTGACAGGCTGGGTAATGTAATGTTGGAACGCAGAGATGCCCTTCCAAAACGTGTGAGTAATTTTCACACATTTGAAATTCCATTGCTCTCACAAAAGAAACTTGGATATTCCAAGTTTAATTAGGAATCCACTGCTATTTTAATTTGCTTCATTACACAATGTTCTTTTTTTTGTTTGTTTTAATCAGATGTGTGTTGTGTTCGCAAGTGGAAAAGCAGTTTTATTGCCTGAAATCTTTACTAGGCAGTTTTAATTCCATACAAATTCCTCATGAATTGGTTAGCCCAGTAATGCCTATGTGAGGCATAACAATTTTCTACAGTGACACAGCAGAGCTATATGTTGCTTTGAGCCACTGATATTTAAATCCTCATAAAGCGAGTAGCAATGGTATTTTTGGAGCTCTTCTAGTACTCAGAAAAAGCAACCTACCTTTATTATCATTGAAAGCAACAGCATTATATTTCTTTTACTTGTCTCATCTTTGTGAAATTAATTTTTTTTCCTGGTGATTTAATTTTTATCAATATTGAATCTCGAATGTCTCACGAAAAGGATTCAGCTGAGATAAATGGAATTGCAGGAACCTCAAGTTTGATTCTAAATTCAGAAACTTCTTCACACTACTGTCTCTATCTCTTGACTGAATATATAATGTCTGCAGTGGACCAGCCAATAAATCACTTCTATTTTAAGCTTGATTATCTACTCTTTCTTAAACCCTGTAAGTAAGATTTTAACACTTTCAGCTAAAGAACTGTGGCATAAATATTTCTGCAAAAATCCTAAGGTTTACATCCAGACAACATGAAAACTATCCATATTCTGATATGGATCACTTAGCAGTGAAAATTCTGCTACAGAGCACTGTCTTTTGCTGGTTTACATTCTGTAGTTGTGAAATGGAGATCACCACAGGAAAAAGTGCCAAAAGTAGCATTAGGCATTGAGTTAGTGGCTCAAACAACATTTAAGAACAAATAAGAGCAGGAGAACGGTTTCGTTATCTGAATTTTGATGAATAGGGTACAAATAAGGAATCCTTAGAGAGCCTTTAACTATCATCCAATAATACAGATTAATACAAAGCAGCTAGGGGAGCACTAAGAAAATACCTTGGGTTTAGTTTTATGAAGCCTGTTAAAGCAGGCAGATTTGTGTCACAGGTTGTTCTGGGTTTAAGCAGTTTGCTGTATGTCTGCTCCAAACATTCTCCATTGCTGTGATTTTACTCATGGGAATACTTAGCAGTGTTCACATATTGCTATTATACTATTAAATTAACCATGTCTCATGTCTTCAGTAGGTTTCAAAGTGCAACTTGAAGGTGGAGAAAGCAACAACTCTTACGAAAATACATCTGTACTTTCAGAACTTGGCAATTTCTATAAGTACTTGGTGGCCTGGCAAGCTGAGAATCCCGCTCTCATGGTTGTGTTGCCTTGGAAGTACTAACTGCTTCCCATCTATGGCACTTGCCCTCTATTTGCTTGTCTAACAGTTGCTTGGATGGAAGACTAACAGGAGAGATACAGAGAGGTTCTGGTGTTGGGAAAAGCGGCGTTTAGAAAAACTGTACAATAGAAAACGCTCTTTTTTTCTCTTTATTTCCATTTTATTTTTCTGTTCTTTAATAACACTCTGCCTAAACCAAACTGAAATGATACATTTTCTCTACAGTCTTCTCAAACTTTTTAGCTGCTTTCTCGTAAAACCACCTGAGAGCACTTTCTGGGAATTAGGAATAATTAAACTGCAGAGTTTTTGCATAGAGTGAAACCTAATGGTAATAGTTCTGTAGATCCTTTTAATATAATTCAGCATGATAGAGCATTAATCCCTGAAAAGAACCAACGACAATGTACTTTTTTGTTAATCAAATGAACCTAATGAATTGGTTATTAAAAAACAGCTCCAAATTAAGATTCCCAGAAAGACAATAAAGTATTTCATGTATATATTTAAGCAAATGAATAAAACCCACAACATAACCCCAAACCACATGCATCCTCCCCTCACCCTCAAAACCTAGCAAAGCCCAACCACCTAAAGGAATAAATGTCAGACCAGCTATCCAGAAACTGAATCTGGGCCTGCAAACCCCTTGGGAATTTGGAAATTTAAATTGAATCTGACTATCATACGAAGGAAATACTATTCTACAAACTGACTACTACTATCCTATGAAGAAACTACTGAGTGCAAAGGCTGCTTATCGAGCAGGATCCACCAGTACCAACTTTCTCAGAGAAATTTAAGCATTAAAAAGCTGCCATCATTTGAACCAAACTTGACTGAACAGTGTAACTTCTGTATTACCCAGAAAAGTCCACGACTGGTGGGGTTCTAGGTCTCAATGAGCAATGGCTGTAGCTTCCCAGAATAAAGCTTCCATGATAAAGAGCTGTAAAACTGTACCAGTAGCTTTATGACAACAGGATATTAATGGAAATTGCTCCAAAAAAAAGAAAACGAAACAAGACTTTCTAATGCATGTTTCTGGCATGGCCTCAGAGGAACTGAAGAATCTAGAATGTGGAATCAAGAACGTGGAATCTTTCCAACTGTCGACAATAAAAAAGAAAAGAAAAATTCAGAAGAACTGGTCTGTGGCTGGAAAACAAGGGAAGAAGTAAATTTGGTGGCCATCTACGTGCTTCTGATGACAGCTTCTAGTGGTCTGTATTATGCAATGTTTTTCTGTAGATGATTTGGCAGAAGTGGCTGTGCTACCTGTGCAGATGGACTGGGCTTTAGCTGCTGACATAACACTTATGAAATTGTGGTTTCTAGCCAGTCTCTTGAGATGTTTCCTCAGATTAGTTTTATAAGTACAGTCCCTCACCAGCCATTCTGCATTACCAGAACCACCAATTCTCAGCCTTACACACATCAGTATCCATAATCTCATCATGCTTTGAAGTCAGTCTCAGATCAGAAGCTCAGCCTTGGAAATTCCTCCTTTCCTTCAGGCAGTCTGGTTTTCTCCGGGACCTCTTCTTCAGCTGCACAGGGCTCTCACAAGTATAATTGACCAGCTTTACCATGCCTTGATTTTAGAATAAATAGCTATTCTTTAACTGGTTTCTGCCTAGTGCCTGCTTCAGACCACAAAGAGATAAACTATTCATGAATATCTAATTAAATTATGCTACACTTTATCTGAAAAAGATAGAGGAGAAAGGGGAAGAGATTTGGAAAATGCAGAAACAATAATTATTTCATTTCTGAAATGCTGAACCATTTCAGTTGGAAGATTTTTAAGCAAATATTTCCATGTTTCATTTTAAGGATTTGGATCTTTTTTTTTTTTTCTTTTGCCAACATTGAAAGAGAAAAGGTAGATAAGCAAAAAGGCTGAAACTTAGAATGGGAAAAACCTCCAACAAGCCACATTTTGCTTCAGAATGTAGTAGTCTAACCAAGTTTACAAATGGAAGAAGTCCAAATTTCTTCTTTCATTCCACACAAGCCTTACCAACTACCTTTTCTTGGGGAGTTTGACTTCACGTTACTCCCTTTTGCTTTCATGGCAACGTTTCAGCTACACTGGAAATGAAGGTGCCAGGGGTTGATGAAACCTGTACTGAAGGGTCACTAAGGATTTATAGGTACTTTCAAACTATCCCAGTCCCAATCCTCATTCTCAGCGCTTGATGGAATTATTCAAAGCTATCATTTACCACTTGAGCTCTAACTCCCCAAACTCCCTTCTCTTGACTTCATAAATTATGTTTCAGAAACTTGGAGCTCACAAACTTACAAAGATTTTACACCTTTTCATGTTTGTTAGTCCCTAGAATTGACAGATTTGTGTCAAGTGAAACACTTATCCACCTGTTTGTGAGAACAAATATTAACAAAGATGCTCAAACACTGTTTCATTAGGCAGAACATTTCATGCTTCGTTACATAGCTAAGGAGCTAGCCTGGTGTCTGGTGTGCAAAATTCCTACTGATTCCAGTAGAAAAAGTGATTTGTAAACCCCAAAATAATTACCATGGCCTATATGTGACAGATTCAACTAATTCAGTGTGCAGTATTAAAGTCTGCATTTCTGAGATCTCCCCAAATCATGTGAAATTTGCAGTTGGGACTTCCCATTTTAATATATACTAACAACTGTCCCCCAGGTTTGGAGATTCAACACCAAGAAGGATCTTTCAAAATAGCAAGGTCATAAATCTTTTTCTTAGGGAGTCCTGAGACGTTACTGAACTTTTCTGTTATTACAAATGGAATTCCTAGGGCATTGCAGCTGACGGTAAGCCAGTGCCCCTCTGGCACGTTTTGAAAGATCTAGCAGGACAGTAAGAGTACCTGGCTTTTAGGGTTTTGGTATATACAGGCTTCTAAACCTACACATTGCTTTTTATAATTTATAAAAGGTCATTCTTATTTTCTAGAGATTTCTAGTTATTGCTCCTGAATTAACAGAGCACCAAGGACAAGGAGTCTGCTCCAAATAATACAACTTCCCCACTAAGTTATCATTTTGATGATAACTATTTCCTTTTGATTTACTAGGGTTTTGGTTTTGGTTGTTTGTTTTTTTTTTAGATCCAGATAAGTACCAGCTATCACTGCAATCATAAAGATACTGTTATGTTTCTGCTTCTATGTAAGCATTTATTTATTTATTTCACAAATCATTAGACCTGACCTGAATAAAAGGAGAGGAAAAGCTCAATTACTGAAAATCACACTGTAACAGGCCTATGATAGCCAACATAAATGCATTAAATTGAAAGGAACTATTGTAAAGGAGTGACATGTAAGGCAATACCTTGGTGGGGTGAGGCAGGGACTGAAGAGGAGCTGAATGACAAATAGCACCCTACGCAGATAGAAAAGGTCACTGCAATAAAAGCAACCTAGGGAACTGGCTGCAAGTGCAGCAGTGCTACAGACTGGAAGAAAACACAGAGTCCAAACAAACGGAACAGAGCAAGAGATGAAATTTCATTCAGGTGTGAATGCCACATATTGAGCTGCGGAAACATTTGGAGAGCTGACAAAAGGGAACAGGATTCCCTCTATGCCTTGATGCCAAGTTATCAGAAAAAGTAAGCATTTACTCAGGCCAGTAATTAACTTTTACAAACAGTCAAAGACCTCGCCTTTTCTGTGTAAGAATCTATCAGGAAAATAAATGACATGTATTTGTAATGTAATAAAAGGCAATAGTTCGTTTGATTAGCTTATATGAGAAAAAAATAACCCCTCATTTGGAGCTTTAGTACGTAGTTGTTATAAACAACATAGGAATTACAACCAACAAACTGGAACTGATCAGTTCAAGACTTGCAAACTCCTTTGGTTCCTGAATCTTTAGAGTCGCATAGTGTCAGCTATATACACAGGCAACATTAGGACAGACGTGATGAAAGTAAAATGCACCGCCCCAGACAGAACCAAGCTGAAATAGAATCATAGAATCATAGAATAGTTAGGGTTGGAAAGGACCTTAAGATCATCAAGTTCCAAGCCCCCTGCCATAGGCAGGGACACCTCACACTAAGTCATGTCACCCAAGGCTTCGTCCAACCTGGCCTTGAACACTGCCAGGGATGGAGCAGTCACAACTTCCCTGGGCAACCCATTCCAGTGCCTCATACTTCCATTACATTTCCACTGCAACTGTGGCTGTACAAGGTTGATAAAGTTGAAATTGTAAGAAAAACAAAGTCCTGGTCTACAAAAGCACGCATCAGCAAAACCCAGCAAAAGATGCAGTGATGCAAGCAAAGGAGTCATTTTTACAATATGGTTTAATGCACTTGAGGAGCTGGATTAGGAAGTAACAGGACAGCGTATTTTGCTTGGATGAGCTGTACTTTCAGCGGATGCTATATGTGCAAACCCTTTTAGTGTACATACTCCCAGAGGGCAACAGGGCTGCTTCAGGTACACAGAAAGAGAAAAATATTCGGAGTAAAATGACAGAGTTCAGATTTCTTTCTGTTTAGAAGGGATATGAAAGACATGCATGGGAGAACTGTCAGGCAAAGAGTCATGAGACCATGAGAATAATTAATAACCACTGAGTTATAACCACAATAGTTTCTCCAGCGATGCGGTGAGCTCCCCATGTCCTGTAGCTTTTAGGATATGACTGAACATCTTCTAAAGGAAAAAAATAATCTTGACTTCTATTTATTGAATCGTGCTTTGAATGAAGATAAACTCAGTTTCTAGAGATGTTAATGTGATTAACAGATGACATATTTACAGATTTGGCTGATAAGATGCTAATATTTGTAAGCATATTAGAAATAGGTATTCTATAACTGTAAATCTAGTCAAGTAATTCTGTAACTAGGAATAATAATTAAGCATTAGATAAATGCATGATTTATCATTTAAATACAGCAGAAATGTTTGGCTTTGTTTTGTCAAAATCAGGAAATCCGTAAGACGAAATATACTGACTCAGACGAAAGGTGTCTGCTCACCTTCGAGTGCTTGTAACAGCACTCACTTGGATTTATAGGGAGAAAGAAAGAAGTTCTGACACTTTTTGTTACTACAAACCCACAGAACTTCCTGTGTTTAAATACTGCAAATAATTCTGAAAAAAAATATATCCTACATTTTAGGTTCCCAATTTTTTATGGCTCACGTATGCTTGACTCTTCACTTTGAATCAGCTACCAATTCCTGTTGAAATCCCAAATCCCAGTTAAAAACAGGAAATGTTTCCTAACTGTTGCTTTTCCATATAAACAGCAGCTGAATCTCCTACAGAATTTGTTAGGATTATGTCATTGCCAATGAAAACAGAGATTAAAAACTGTACCAAAAGACAAAACTATTAGAAAGCCTGAGAAATTCTTTCCACACTTTCAGCACGACCTGAAGCAGCGAGCATTAGCAAGAACAGGTTTAGAGCTTTTCTGCTTATAATCATTACATCCCCAGCACCTTCCAGTTTTCCAGCAAGGTACCAAGTCTGGACACCCATTTCTTGACACAACATCTAATAGGGCAATAGCATCCAATCTTTAAGTCTCCAAAGTATGACATTTGTTAGTGATCTACAACTAGCTGCTAGGAGACAAAGTAAGGATTGGGAATAAGAAATAGCAGGGCCTGATTGGCTGTAGTAACTAAGCGGTTTCCCAACCATTATGGTAGATATCAGAACGCAGCAGAGTAACAGCTGGAGATACAGACCTATGGAAAGTTAATACTGCAGCTACTTTGCTGAGCTGCTGTTATTGCTACAGAAGCTTCCAGTTCAGTATATTTCCAAGCCTTAAACTAAAATGATGTAAAAGCAGCTAAGAAAAAACTCTCCAGCTCTCAAAACCATGCTGAGCTTAAGAAAAATACAGAAATAACTGAACTTGAATCTGTTCTCAATTTTATAGCTTTTTGTAATGCATTACCATTCTTGTTACCAAGGAACCTTCTGTTTGAGATTTGTTTGTCTGTTACAATTATGAATTCATGAATTAATAAATACAACATTTCTGCAATATCTTAATATCTAGAATCATGTCTTCTGGCTGAAATTCAGACATCTGTTGGCATCATCAACATAAGCTACAGAGACTAACAGCAATATATCAAATAATACCAGTAATAGTTGCAGCAACATGGAGCTAATGCTTTGAAAAAGTACACCCTTCAGTTTCAGTGGGAAAACATAGCTTGTGCTGTTCCCTCCATTTCTAATTCCAGTCCAAAGCTCTAAAATTAGACCTAGTGCTCAAGAGATACAACAGAATTAGAATGTGACTGGCCATTAAGGATTCAGAGAATTTAAGTATTAAAAACAAATTGGGGAAAAAATACTCTATTTAAAGACCTTGCTGCTAAATACATGCACTGTTTAAAACAGTATGTTTAGAGAGAGACTATTGCTTAAAACCTCAAAGTCTTGATACCATAAGCACTAAAACCCTGTGGGTTTTAGTTTCTATCCAGTCTTATCTACTGTAACAGAGGAATCTTTATTAGCCATTGTCACCTGCTGAAGAGAAGTCTTGCAGAAATATAGGGTGGTTTATGCTCTTCAGCTACATTAAGCATTAAGGATAGAAGCCTTCAAACTAGTTTTGCTTTCTTCTGCTTCTGGGTCAGTGCATAATAGCCATGGGTGCCAAGGTAGGAAAAAAAAAAAGCCTACAGCACTGAGATACTCAGTAAGAACAACAGCGATGGTCCCAGAAACAAACATACCTAATCTACTCTTAATTTGGAAATAGAAATCCAAAAAACCAATCTGCAACTCTCTTTTGCATTGTTGCAAAATGTCATGGGAAAAAAGAAGCTTCTGCTATTTCCCTCTGAACATATTGAACAGAAAACACTGTTCCTCAACATAACTGTATACAAAGGGCTGCCTTTCAGAGGCAGATATTAGAAGATTAATAGATATTAGAAAGTATATAAAATAATTTAGAAAAACCAACCCCGGAACCTTAACTGATTTCAACTGTTGCTGAGCCAAGCACAACTTAGCAAAGTCTGAAATGAAATATTCTGAAAGAGGTTTCAGAAAGAGAGGCTGCTGAAATCCTAACAAATGCATACAGCAGTCAGGACCAAAAGCGAAGGCGGAGAACACCAAAACTTTTCCTTCTGTTACTGTTCCTCCCTACATGACCTCAGAAGTCATGGACAGGGACCACAATAAACAAACACCAAAGTAAAACAACAGCCCTTCTCCCACCGGAAATGTAATGCGGACAAGGAGAGGAAGATTTCAATTCCAATTAAACAGTTTAGAACCAGGACTTCCAAGAGAAAAAAAAAAAATCAAAATCAAAGAAACAACAAACCCAAACCCAAAATTTCTGCAAAATTCAAAATACATATTGATCAACCATCCTATGCTAATTTTCTGTGCGAGTGGGGGGGCAAGACTTCTACTACCTGCAATGAAGCATATGAGCAAGACAAGTTTGATGGCACCATACTGACTGGATTGAGAATGAATGCCCATGGACTTGGAATCACCATGGGAAAGCGTTCCCTTCACTGCCAGTAAGTGCTCGGGAAAAAAAATCAAAGCAAGCCCTGTCTTCTAAGCAGTGTCCAAACTACCCTGTGGGCAAATACTGTTACACTGAAGCAGAGCTTTGGATTATTGTCTCTGAGCCAAAAAGACATGTTAACACTGAAAAACTAGGCATGATCCCCCTTCCAGTTAAACTCCAGTAACTTCTTGGGCATCATGACAATATCTAACCTGCAGTTTAGAATTTTCCCAAAATATAAATACTCCAAAGATCATTCTGCATCTACTTTTTAAGTTTTTAGAATGGTTGAAGGTGAGGAATGCATCCAGTTACGGTTCTATTATATTGCAAACTATTGTGCAAGTAGATTTATCCTAGGTGTTCTACTCAGGTTGGAAAACAGTTTTTCTGTTAAGATTCCAAAATCTGGTTTAATAGGAATAAATCTTATATAAAAAAGTAAAGGCAAAGGTGCTGGCAACGACACTCCTTATCTTTTTTTCCCCTATGTAAGACTGAAAAACAGCCCATTGTATTATGACCGAAACCATTAAAATGGCATTCCAACAAGATGAGTCACCTTATATTGCCAGGAAGAAAACACAGGAAGAAGAAACAAACCTATTCCTCCTTCTAGCTGTAAGAAACCATCCTAGAAAATGGTGTGACAGGAACTGACCTTTTAGAAGGGAAAAATATAATCCACTAGCTTCTCATGGATGAAAGTCTCATTTCCTTCTATAATATTTGTGTTTTTCAAAACACTATCAGCAGGTGCACCAGATTTAAAAAACCTCTTGTCCTTCATCACATATAATTGTGCTGCATATTATATTAAGAAATACAAGCAGAGGAATGTAAGTGATGTGAGTTCAATTAAAACCAGCATAATATCTGTTGCATAGAAAATGATTCTGCAACTGAAATCAGGTTCTAATGAGAGAAAAAAAGGAATACATTTTCACGTATTTTTAATTACACAGACTTTCCTCAAACATGATTTTTGATAATATATTCCATTAGGTTAACATCATATTTAAAGAAAGTGCATTTTCTGATTTCATTTTAAGTCTGATTTTGAGCAATTATTGTGTCATTGTTCTGCAGTAGAAAGGTTGAATTCATTTACTGTGTGGTTATGCTAGTTATGATTGATGTCGCTTCTCCAAATGATAAACCAATCACCCCAATGATGTAATGTCATTTTAAGAGTGCTATAATCACATTTCTCTCAAAGTGGAAGCTCTGATGAGTTCTAACAAAGATTTATTGTAGATTAAAGGCCTTCATAATATCAACAATAGATTGCTCATTTGATGGAAGATTTGATTAGGTAATTTTTTTAGGCAAATGAGTTTTCCAGATGTACCAAGAATGGCTCTTGTGAAGGGCACAGGGCAGTACATGTGGATGGATGACTATCACCTCATATCCAAGAAGACTCATCTTCAAGCTGTTGTGGAGCTATCCTATAATTGTTGAGGTTGAAGCAAGCTTAAGTGTACAATCAGACAAATAAGAGGACACTTATATAATGTAATCAGTATGAGACTTCTGCAAATATTTAACCTTCAGCATCTACTTTGGAAACTGTGATAGATTCGTTTAGAGAATCTAGAATCTTAAATCTAAGTATCTTCAAATCTTCCTTTTCAACCCAAGACCAAGCGCAAAATATTTAAATGTATTTACTGTCTCCCAGATGCTTGGATCTACGGTGCTAAGTTTCCACATGAATGAACCACATAAAAAGGTTAGTTTTTCCAAGTCAAGGTATATGGCACTATCTGTGGTGTTTTCTTATAAGCTCTCGAAAGGAAACATTAGAGAACTACATGAGAACACGTGAGAACTACAGAAAAGAATGACATCATTAGAAACCACTTATTACTTTCCACAGGATATATTAAGTCTAGAAGAACCTGTGCTATAGAACACTCTCAGTGGTGAGCAAGCAATTAAGCATGTGCCTACGGTCAAAAAATAAGAACCCAAACCAAAAACAACAACAAAAATCCCCTGACACCCCACGGCTGTTTCTTACAGCCTGAAAAGTCACTTATTATGACTGTTCATTAATGAAGAAAATGAGACATTTGGGGGAGAAAAATGCTAAAACATAGAATGAACAAATCAGCCATTCATATACAAATCAAAGCATATCTGAGCCTATCGAAAAGATTCACTGGATCAAGTCCACTGCAACAGGTCCAAAACAGAAAGCTTTTGAGGCTATAAAGAAACAATGACTATTTTTAAAATGAAACCTAAAGAGCTCTTCCATCAGATTTGCAGTATTGTTTTACTGTGACTTGCTTTATTTGGCTTCATGAGAAAAGCAATGCTGGTTCACCCAGCCTCCAATGGCAGCTATTAACACCAAGTACCAAGTATTCAAGTATCCTCCAAGTCTCCTTTTTAGTCCATATTCCTTGACCTTGATTTTTTTCTACTTCATAACCCTTATTGCATCTCTCCCCCATTCACTTTTCGCTTTCCCCTTTAAACCCTTATACACTGTTTGATCCACCACATCTTCTATGCAATGTTATTTCTTTTGTTCTTTATTCCTTTCTTGTCAGCATTCACCTGTTCTGAGCTCTGAGATGAAGCATGCACATCCCCAGAAACTCACTCCTGATTAGCAGTAGCCCATCACCATTACCAGTAGTGAACCAGAGTTGCTTTTTCTGTGAATATCACTTTACATTTCTCTGCCCTGAATTTCCTCTGCCACTTTATTGCCCTGTTACTTGGTCTCAAAAGGTCCTCTTGTAATTCTTTATAGTCTGATCTCATCCTTACCATACTGCCATCAGGTACTTTTCTTACCCCACCATCTTCTCCAAGTATCTTCATGTCCCATGAAAAGTCATTGGGGAGCTCCAGCTTCTACTCACTGTCTTTCAAACTGCTTATTGTGAAGGGGTCTTTCCTCTTTCCCTTTTTTCCCTTAAAGGTGTTGAGCAGCAGATTTTGTTGAGACCCATTTGAAAATACAAAGACCCTTTATTAACTAGATCACCCCCATTCAGGAATGGCTGACTCCTTCAAAGAACTCTTAAATGGCTAAGCTTTACAGAAGCTATACTGTCTCATCAAAGAGAGATCACATTCACTTCCCTCCCCCCACGCAATGGTTTCTACTGAGTTGCCTATTACAGATTTTGAGGTCTGCTACTCCCAAGATCCCCCTGAACCTCTCAAAAAAAACCCCTCAAAACTGGAATCGTATTTTCCACCTTCTACGCTGTAGTAGCAAAGAAGCATGCTCAATCCCTGAATTATTATTTCTTTGTGTAATTATATTTTAACACACCTGAATGGCTGATCAGGTTAAAGGCTAATTCAGGATGGAAGGAACCCCAGGAGGTCCCTACTCCAGCCACCTGCCAAGCCAAGGGCAGCTCTGAGGTCAGATCAACTAGCTCAGGATTTTAACCAATCTGCTCATGAAAGCCTCTGAGGACAGAGCCTGCAGAGGCTCTCTGAGCAACCCGTTCCAACCCAATCCTTAGGGAAAAGGTTTTACCTTATATCCACTCTGAATCTTATGTTTCAACTTCTGCTCATTGTCTCACCCTCCCACCACGAGCGCATTTAAAGGGCACTATATGAGTGTACTGTATGCACCCACAGAGGCCAAAAGTTCCACACCACATAGTACCTCCAGAACTGTGACCTTGAGCAGATCAGGAAGTGCATATAAAATATAAACTTACAGTGTTTAGTTAAATAGACAGGAGCTGCACAACAGACATCTATGTTAAAAAAACCCAAACAACAAAAAAGGCAAAACCAGAAGGAGCTATAATGGCCTTCCTTTGTTTTGCCTGTATTTCTAAAAAGGGATTGCATCTTCATTCCTTGATTTTTGGCTGTCAAAAAGAAAAGTCAGCATCTGTTAATACTAACAAAAAAAAAAAAGGAATAAAGAAAACCCTGAAAACTGCAGATGACTGAAAGCAGAGCTGCAAATGTTTTAAAATAGTGGCCTGAAAGACAAGAAGTAATTTGCAGAAAAATAGCAGTATTTTAGTTAAATGTGACATTGGGAGTACAAAATCAGACAGATTCTCAAACAAGAACAGACACAGAATGGCAGAAGCAGCACACATTTTTAGATATAGAACCTCATCACCTACAAGAGCCTATGCAGAACAAAGAACCATTCTGTGTAAACCTCACTTTTAGAAGACGCATCAAGGAGCTGGAAACTTACTTTGAAAAATAAATCCCTCTGATGAGACAAGAATACAGTAATATTTTTTATGCTGCTTGTAACACTCCGAAAACTAAGAAGCTCTCTTCAGTAAAATGAAGGAAAAACATAAATGATGTATGGTGTTTCCAAAAAATGTTCACTGCAATAAAACTGTAAGTTTTTGTTTGCCCTTTTCCATAGATGTTCTCAATTTTGTGCTGATGCAAGAACACATTTGCAATAAGGCATAAAACTGGCACAAACATGTCACAGACAAACTCCATATGTTTGCAATTTTCTTACCACTGCTGGAGGCCTGCTGTGGCCCTGAACACGCTCTTAGCAGATATGAATTAGGAGAGAACTCCTCATCAGGATTGGTGTCCATGATTTGATGGGACGTATTGCTGTCTAGCAATGGCATCTGGCAGCTAACTGGTGGAGGATTATGAGAACTGGGCAGCTGAGCAGATGGGAGAAGGCTAGACGAGGATGTAGGTGGAATGGGACGACCTGGGAAAGAGGACACAGGGATCAAAGATCAGCAATGAATGCAATGAAAAAAACCCCAAACAGCCAAGTAATTGCACTGTAACTGTCCATCGTTACACACGATTACTGCTGTGCAGAGCCACATCATCTCTTCACTGGTACAAACTTGTCCCTTTGTATCATATTCAAGGCATTGTGAGCAGCTTTGGCTGTGAACTCATTCCAAAAATCTCTCCATAGCATCGGCTTGCAACCCATCAGGTGAGCAGATGCTGATGAACTGAGAGCAGCTGCAGACCACTGGATCGGGAGCACCTCTTCTGCACGGGTGCCAACACACAGAGCACCCAAATGCCCAAAGGCCCCACGCTGCATCCTCAGGTGCTGCAAAATGCAAGGGCATCAGCTACAGATTTTACCAGAAGAATTTTCACAGAAATAGGGTGGGTTTTTTTGGCTAAATCAGACCAATGGGAAAGGTGACTATAATGTGCTGATTCCTGGAATTACAGCACATGTCTGTAATCGTCTCTTAAAATAATGGTGCTGTTCTGGTTTCTTTTTTTTTTTAGTTTTTACCAGGGAAATTGCTCCAGTACAGGAATCGATCAGAGGCATGTAACAAGAACCATATGAAGGCTATCTCCAAGATAAGGATCCTCTGTACTATTGTAGATCTTTCCAAAACCCACTGACGGATGTGATAGGAAGCATAGCGGACAGCAGGACTGAAAGGGAATTATCCCATTTGAAGAAACGGGCTAAGCTGGAATATGGACTGGAAATTCTGAAGTGTTTTACTGTCATTTCTTTCTGCACTGGTGCTGTAGGGGCAGAATTTCTTGCCTCACCCACCAGACAGTTTAATTTCAGCTCTGAAACCCAGTCCTTAATGTGTACAACATACCTCAGCCCACTGTAACAACACGTTTGTGGTCAAATAAGCAAGTGGCATCCAGTCAGCAACAAAAATGTTCATACTTATTTATTCTTTACTTTTGTGGACTTCCCTCTAATGACTTTATATTAATTATAACTTTGTACCAATCTATTCCATCAAATGCACACAGATCAATACAGGTTTTGAGGGTTTTTTTGCATTGCCTATTAGAATATGACTGATTATAGAGATGAGAGGAAGAAGAGAAACATGAATTCTGATCTCTGCAAGTTTATCTAGTGCACTGGAGAAATTGTTCATGAATAATTTATACACAGGAAAATATGACCTCTGTGATACTGCTGAAGTCTGTGAGGCAGAGAGATCTGCTGCATGCTAGCGACTGATGTTAAAATGCAGCAAAACTACATAAAATGGTGCAACCTTATTTCCATCAGTCTTAAAGAAACAGTAGCAGAGCAAATACACACTGGCTTCCTCACTAGTTACATTTTCTTTTTGGGAAAGGCGAATGATTTTTTTTTAACAGGAATTTTATATGAATTGCACTAAGGTTTATACCATCAGTATGAGGCACACATCAAATTCCAAAGGACAGAAAAAAGTAAAGGAAAATTAAATAAAAAGTTCCATTCATCACACAGAAATTATACCTGGGAGCAGCACTCAACCAAAGAAGCCCAGAGAAATTAAAAACCCAACTCCTTTCTCTGCATGGTACTAGCAAATAGCATGAACTACTTTTTTACCTTCAAAAAGTTTGAAACAAAATAAATACCTGGAGATAGACAAGGGACTATTCTGCTTATTTTATCATCATGTTTTTAGCACTGCATAGATAGATAATGTGGTGTTTTAACCTCAGCTGGTAACTAAGCACCAAGCAGCCACTCACTCACTCACCCCAACAGGATGAGGGAAAGAACTGGAAAAGTGAGAAAACTTGTGGGTTGAGATAAAGACAGTTCAATAGGGAAAGCAAAACCCACACACACAAGCAAGGCAAAACAAGGAATTCACTCCTCGCTTCCCATGTTCAGCCAAAACCCCAGCCAAAACCAGCACAGATGCTAAGACTAAATGACCAAGTTACCACATAACAAAAATGGGCTTAAGCTACTTTACGGTAGTCCTCATCTACTGTCTTTTATGGTAGAGAAAATTCAATATAGATTGAATATTTCACTGTGGACTTGCGTTTACGAGGAAATAATTCTAATATTGACGATAGGAATAATTACTGTTATGATTCATGATTATGCTATTGTTACAAAATACTACAGTAAATATCCTAAATATTAAAGGAAAGTGATTGAGCAAACCCCGTTACTAATTATTCTTCTGCAATGTGTTAGAAACAAGGAAAGAGGCTGAGGTTTGAGACAACTCACACAGGAATACGACACTGCGACTATTGCATGCATTTAATTTTCAGATATTCTGGTTCTGCTTCAACATTATGAAGCTAAAAGAAGAAGATTTATAATTCACAATCTGCATTTGCTGTATCATATGGAAATATATTACTGTATCATAAAAATGTTGGACGTGAGGTTATGAGATGAAGGGAGAAAGATTTTTTCTTCTGTGCAATGTGCCTATGGTATTTCAGGGAAACTTAGGAACAATTTTGCAGAATACTTCAAGAGAAATGAAAAAAAGCCAAGAATTCTTTTGCCAGGAAGGCTAATCACATTGATACCTTCATGAAACAATACAGCCCAAATCCCTGAAGACAAGGTAAAACATCTAATTGCTATAGGTCTGTTCGTAGCTTAGAGGAAACAGAAGGTAACAAGTTGTTAAAACATTGCATTCTTTTGGTGGGAAGTTGGCTCCTGAGGAAGATGTGTCCATAAGCACATGTTAATCAACAACTGTAGATGTCTGCGAGTCACAAACCCTATTGCTGATCTGTCCTGTGCTTGGATTTCCTAATAACCTGCTAAATCTGATTAAAACTTTTCTTGCGGTTGGGGAACTCCTGATCTTTCTGTCAAGATGATTTTTGACACCTTGTAAACATTAAACTCCCACGACAGCCTTTTCCTGTACTGTAGCGGGGCTCCAGACAGAGCTGCTCTCTGTACGGCTTTCCACCCCAGCCCCTGAAACACATGGAATGGCTGAAGACAAGCAACCTTTTGTAAAACCTGTTGGGGAGCCAGCTGAAAAATTACCAGCGAGGAACAGAGAGAGACACTTTAGCTCTGTTGCCTTAGGAAATGAATCCAAAGGGTAACTATCCGCAGTACCACAGTCAAGAGAATGGCTGTGAAAGTACCAAAGAGAATTGAATGGACTGCAGTTAGGCTATAAAAAGCATGATAAATGCAATTTATTTGTTACTATATACTCTTAAATTAGAAATAATGGGTTCAATTTGTAGTGTTGAATACTAATATCTTGGTCACACAAATTTAATGTGCCATTTAAAATAACAGACTAAGCTTTCCAGGTTTCAGAAACCTGAGCTTCCTGCCAGACCCTTTAATGTATATGTAGATACTTTAACAGTCGTCGTATTGTGACACCTCCCATCTCTTGAAATGATTCTAAATTTCCATCACTTCACAATGGGACTTGCAATCCCTGCAGTATTATAGAACATACTGTCAATTCTATTACACTGCTGGTTTTGAAAGTTAAATCCATAATGTAAATAGGAGTATATACAATTTTTGTCTGCTTTTCTTCAAACAAGACTTTTGTCTAGCTGTGCATTGACAGAAACCCTGCGTAGTGGTATTTATTTCCACTGACAGCAACAATGTAAATGTGTAATATACCCACAGAAATTTAACCACATACACATGCTATAAAGGAAAACCAAAGTCTTCAAGCTGATACATTACAATTCAGTAGTAAAAGTTAATACTAGTTCTTCCTTCCAGTATCTGTTCATAGGCATGTTCATACTGCATATGCTCATGCATGGCAATAAATTGTACAGATACTGAATAAAACACTTGTAGGGCAGTCTAGAACAACAAAAGCTTTTCCTTTTCTTCCTGCCTCCTTCATGGCTTTCTCCTGACATATAATTTATCTTACTACTTAGAGTGAAGGAAGAAACTTGATAACTCTCCTTCAGGAGGGCATTCTGATCCGAGATAGCTTTGGGCAACCATGCCACACAGCATCTCAGTCTGCAAGGGTCTTTCTTATGATCTTATCACTTATATTCCATTTCCCCCCTAAGATTTTGTAGCAGACAGCATCGACTTACTAGTTCAGCTTGTATTTTTTTTTGTTTTTACCAAAGTCACATCTTTTTTCATCAGCCCAGGAGCCTTTATGAAACCATTCCTCAATTACTGCTACACTCCCAAGTCCCTAAGGCTTAAAATCTGCTGTAGAATTGACATTTAAAAATCAAGCCAGGCTTGTAGCTGGTAATGATGCCACAGCTCTGCCACCATCTTCAGGAGGACACCCACAAAAGCTGAGGATGCAGATCATACATTGGTGTGAGAAATTCCTATAATCTCCTTGTTAAGGGCAGCTTCATAGCCAGGCAGAGATACAACAAGGAACAAGCTTACCAGCGGAGCCTGCCATGTGTGGTCATGGAATAACGTGGCAATGGGGTGACAGAGAAGAAGGTGTCAAGCCCAGACACTTGTGAAACAGCTAAGAAGAGCTCTGTTCACCTTAATCACAATAACACATTTGGAAAGAGATGCTCCAGTTGCTGTTAGCCTGAAAGACCCCAACTCATCACAGGAAAAAAAAAAAAGCAATAAAAAAAGGACTGTCTGCAATCACTGCTAGCATTAATATACATAAATAAGAGACACAATCAAAGAAGAGAAGCAAGCTGCTTATCAGTTCCTGAAGGATTCTTGAGACACACCTTCCATACCCTTTCCCTTCCTGTTCCTGCAAAGGACCTATGGAATTCTGTGGGTGAATAAAGCCCCTGTACGTGTGAAACCCTGGCCTCTATACTCCACCATGGTGCACGACAGGAAGCAGGGAACAAACGTGACAAAACCACCCGGAATTTAAGAGTTTTGATGCATGAGCAGTCCCTGTGTAAATATGTATTACAAAACTGTATCTTGAAGAGCTGCTAAGTAACCTTTCAGCTAAGTGTAATATAGTATAGTATTGCTACCTAGCAACAACACATAAGAAATATAATTGTATATCTGTTTATATGAATATTCATATATTTCAATATATTTGCCCACACACATTTAAACAGATATACAAAATATCCAAAAAAGAACATTATTTTAAGCATTCTGAAGGACCAATCCAGACACCTCAAATAGCCATTTTGCCATTAACTTTGGTAGGGGGAAGATCACAACATGTATGTCGCCAGCCCACCCTCCTAAGTTAACCATTTCTATGTAAAAACTTCCACCATTAGAAAACACCTGAAACCTAGAGGTTGTAAATACAGATTCCAAAGCTTATTGTACCTGCAATGGAATTCTCCAGGTTTTTTGCAGCAGGAGAATCTCACTTCTAAGGTTAGCACGTGTAGCGATTATTTGTGTAGATTGTTCAACCCCACACATCTTCAGTATGTCTCACTGAGTTCATCTACCAAACCAGCATATCTTCATTGATAAATTGCAGCTATGAAGGCATCTTCCTATGTGTAGAGGCTTTTATAAGCAAATCAAGTTTCAAGAGCTTTAAACAGCTGGTAATCTTCATAATCAAGAGGATATAACTATTTTGTACTTCTCTAAGTTAGGACACCTACTATTCATATAGAAAATCAACATAAATAATCTCATAGCAGCCTTCCAATATCTGAAGGGAGCTTACAAGGATGCCAGAGAGGACAAGGGGTGATGGGTTCAAACTGAAACAGGGGAAGCTCAGGTTAGATCTAAGGCAGAAGCTCTTCCCTGTGAGGGTGCTGAGGCGCTGGCACAGGGTGCCCAGAGAAGCTGTGGCTGCCCCATCCCTGGCAGTGTTCAAGGCCAGGTTGGACACAGGGGCTTGGAGCAAGCTGCTCTAGTGGAAGGTGTCCCTGCCCATGGCAGGGGTTGGAACTGGATGAGCTTAAGGTCCTTTCCAACCCAAACCATTCTATGACCTGGAATACCTACAGTTAGCCACATGTATCGCTATCAGTAAAATCACTTATGCCTGTTCTATAGCTTTGGTCAAGAGGACCAGGAGTCAAACAAGATAAACACAAGCCAAAACCTCAGTGTGCAATCCCCAACACATCAGACTGCAGAAAGAAGGGAAACTTTAAAATAACTTTTTCTTGGTGTGTTGTTTTTTTTTAATAGCTGTTTGGAAGCTGGAGTAGCATTCAAGGATTAGTGCAGGAAGCTGGGACGTAAAAAGTGAAAGGAGATGAGATGTAACTGATGCCATCAGGATAGAAACTGTAAAGCACTTAATTGGCGATTAAGATTTTGACATTTACTGATTGAAACTGATACTCATGTTACACCAATACAAAGTATAGAACCGTGTAGAAAGGAGTCCCATAAAATTATGTTAGTGACTTAAACGATGGGCATCACCATTAACAGCAGTTGCTGTGTTGCTCATATTACTAAAATTACAGAAGGAAAGCTAAGTAATGGCACTGGGTGGACATTAACTAGAGATGATAAAAGAGAAGGATCAGATATCCTCCTCCTCTGCTCCCTGACTTCAGGAAACAGCTGGAAAGCTAAATGGAATCAGTACAGGAAGACAGGCGGGACCCTGCTGTCAGGGGTAGTGCACACTGCCCTCCTCCCACAGCACACAACACATTCTCACCACATTTCCAAGTCAGCCCAGCTGAAGCACCTACACTGTCAGCAATGTGAAGTTCACTTAAGGAGTGAGAAGTGTTGGTAAATGTGTCAGGAAACAACTAATAACGTAAGATGCATGTTTTTGCAGTGCAAAGCACTACAAATTAACTAGGCAGCTGATGAAGGTGAAACTTTACTGAGGTATAGCACATTCAGCAGGCTCTCCTATTCCTCCCCAGAATAATTGCTTTCTATCAGAAAAAACCCTGCTTTCAATCAAATATGTGTGCAAAGCACATTTTGCCAATGGGCTGGGTACTCCCAAGCAGCCATATTTAATAAATAGGTATTGTCATAACTAGAAAAAGGAATATAAATATTTTGTACCTGATGAAATTACTGCCGTTAACTGACAACAGGAAAAATCACCCATTTCCCACACAGTAACAGCATCTATTATTTATGTAGCTAAAATGGCATTTGTACATCAGCACACTGGAGGCCAGCATGGAGCCCAGGCAAAGCTTCTCCCAGGGGAGAAAGTCCTTTCCCCACTGCTAAGCAGCCTGTACTGCCAGCCCCCAGGAGAGAGACAAGACACACCAACAGTCACCTCATCCAGCAAGCAGCAGTGCTAGCCTCTCTGTAAAGAGGACTCTGTTAACCCTGTATTTATCAGGCTGTATTTCAAGTTGAAAATACTAACCAAAAGCCAAAAATGATGCTTGTTAAGAAGAGGGAATGAAATCTAACAATTGATGATCATTTTCTTCAGCACCAAGTTGTTTTCTGTTGCTTAAACTGTTTTTTCTCTAAGGCAAAAAAGCTTCAAAACAGCAAAAAAGAAAGGTAGGAATCAGGATTTGGATGACAGAGTTACCATAGAAGAAAGGTACTTCCAGGGTTTCTGAAGTTCCTACCTCTCTGAAAACAACAAATAAACAAAACCAGCCAAGCTAAGAAAAAGGTTTTCACAAAGTCTATTTCACAAGAGTCAAAGGAGAAAATAAAGTCTTCCTAAAAGCATGGGGCTGATATTCCTGCACAGACCTGTTTATTGATGTCTTTTGGGTATCTCTCTTCATCAAAACAGATAGTAAGGGCAACTAAGGATGAAGTTGATGCCATCCTATCATACCAGGAAAAGACAGAAGCTGGCTTTGAAACAATGAAAAGAGAATGCCAAAAAAGATGTAGATACAGTAAGTCATCCCTGTGATTTACATAACAATGAACCAGCAAAGAGGAGTCAGTACTATGGTTTGTATCCTTCCCGTTTAACAAAATGAACAACATCTGACATGGCCTGCTAAGTTTTCTCAAACTTTTTGTTATGCATAAAAAGCACAAATGAGAGCATGAACCCAGTGCAGGTAACAATAATAATATCAATAATAACAATAACAACTACGGTATAGGCAAGAATATGCCCCAAAAGGCAATTTCTATCAATGTACAAAGATTGTATCTTTGGTCAGTAGCTCCTCAGAAACCAGAGCCCAGCAGGGCACACAGAGAGCCGAGTTATGCTGTTTCCACTGACACCCTGTGTATCCTGCTCTCAGTAAGAGACAGTGGAGATGCTTGGGCAGGCGATAGCTATGCCTGCAACTATGTCTTTGCGGACTGCAGGGATGACAGGTTGGCTACTGCCTGCTGTGCTCCTGGCTGCTGTGTTCCTTCAGAAGACTTCACTGGAGCCCCTGAAGCCCTGAGGCCTTTCTTCATTTATTTTTGGAGGGTGTTTTCATTTCAAGGTCGCTGAAACATCGAAAGGCTCATGTCGGAGTCCCCCAGAGCAGCAGCATTGCTGAGGCACAGCTCCATCACATCAGCGGCACATGAACTCCCACAGCATTTAGGGTGAGGGAAAGCATTTTTGTTGGCAAGATCTCCAAAGACAATACTGAAGACAAACTTGGCGCAAGCAACATCCATTCCCTCCCTTCTCAAGCAGGCAATGGAACTACCTCTTCTCTTAAACACATCCAGGTTTCTGTGAAACGTCAAAATGCAAAATCATCTCTAAGGGGACCAAATCCCTCAGGAAAAGGGCACTCAAGAAATTAACACATGCCTGCCAAAATCTCTACCTCCTTTATGAAAATTTGAAAGACAGTAACATAGGATGATCTGAGAAAGCATAAAATACAGTTTTGAAAGAGTCTTAAATTCACATTGTACAAGCCAATAGAGCATTTGTTTAAAAACCAGGATCCTAGGAATCGTGATCTTACCTGTGTGGGTATAACAAGTTTATACTCAGTAAGTTTAAATGTTGCTTAAATAAAACTACTTTGGTACATGTTATAATTTATATTCTCATTTCCAAGCAATTTTACAGGATATGGGGGGTAGGAGGGTGTGGTGGTAGAGATAAATCAAGAAAACCCCAGACAAACCAAAATAATCCTAGATTCTTCATGACAGTAATGCATGAAGTCTCAAGTGCTTTAGTGTTGTTGTAGTTCTAGTTAGATTTTGCGAGCAGGACAAGAAATTGTTTATAAGGTGTTACGTGTGATTGGAAAAAAAACAGAAAATTTAAATGGCAACTAGTTTCTGTATAAAAAAAAAAAAATAAAAAATCCAGTATTAAAATATACTCATACTTAACATATTCCTCTTCCCTGTCCTGTGAAATAGAACCAGTTACCTGCACACCTAGGAATGCAATTTGAGAGCTTTAGATAATAGAAAAGGGTTGAGTGAAGAAGAATCAGCCAGTCCTGGTCTCTGTGTTTTATTATCAATCCATTCAACAGGCTTGTTCAAGTTTTGTATCTTCCTTAAACCATTTCACCTCTGTATGTGGTTAATATTTCCTGAAGTACTGCCCATGTGCAATGCTTGAATATGAAAATCACTGTACCAATGCAAGGTACTATTATTACTAAAATCTATGCATTAGAATAAGGCTAACTTGGAAAGCAATCACTTCTCTTCTGACTTTCAGTGTTAAAGTTAAATTAATTTTCCTAAGCAATCCACCTACCAAATATATCAGTTTTACAGAATTCATACCGTACATGACTTAAAAATTATCTAAACCAATTCAGAATGTAAAAGAATAATTTGCTGCTGTCAAAAGCTAATGTCACTTAATTCTTGTCTTGTTAAATCATCTGATGGCCCTTTCTTTTTTAGTTAAACAAAGATAAATAATAAAAACAATTTACAGCTAGAAGATGTGAGGGGTTTGCAGCTGTTCAATGTCTTTTGGGCAGATTAGATTCTGTAATGAGAAGTTATAAGCCTCATTTTATAAAAGCTGTTGCTGTCTTGGGAAAAAACATCAGTGAATACGATTAGAAAACTCTTTTCCTTCATGAACCTATTACACTAGCAAGCTGATTACTCTGCAGATGTTTGATACCTTCATGGCTGGAAAACAGTAATTTGTTTCAATGATTTTTTTCCTCATCACTCATAAAGTCAAAATGTCTTCTCTAATATTACCATACCTCTGAGTTAGCCAGTAAAGTCAGAGCAAGAAGGAACAGAAAAACCCACATGAGCATAACTCACATGAGCTTGCATCAATTCAACTTCCCTAAAAAAGGTTCTACTGAACTAACTATAACTAACATTAAATTATAACAACTCATCAACCGCCTGCTCCTTGGAGGACAAAAATAACAATCTAAGATTAGGAATGTATTTAGAAGAAGCTTATTGGGAGACTCACAGCCATCATCATGTATGACCAAATTTTCACCTTTATAGAAACATAGTGATATGTGCAGCTTAAAAAAAAAATGGGAAGAAATAGAATTTCCTATTTATCAATCTTATAGCTAAGCATTCATGCCAGGGAATTCCACTAATGGAAGGGTTGTAATGAGGCCCTAGGTAGGTAGTTACCAGGCACCCTGTGAACTCTACCTCCTTAGATCAATCTACAAGTACTTGTTTTGATCTTTATTCTAGTGACACAGAGTTTATATCGTGCTGTGCTACAAACTTGTTTCTACCTTCCAAACACCTCCTGTTTACCTTCACCTTATTTTATTGAAATTCTAAATACTGTTCAACAACCACGCATACCATCTCCACTCCAAATCCTCCTGAATGATGTTGTCTTTATTTCTGTTAGGGGAATTTATTTCCAGGAACGTTGCAACACTTAGTGACTCAAGTGCCTAGAGTCACTAATAGGTGGGAAAAATAACACTGCCTTGTACAAACATGAGAAAACTCCAACCTGTAATTATTCAACAAACTCTGTGAAAAATCATATATAGATAGTACTAACTGGTGGGAGTTGGATAATGATTAGAGAGTTTGTGTTAACTCTTTGCAACCTACTAAAACAGCAGCTTTAATTTCTGGTGAACAAATATTAAACAAAGACAAGGTTTCACGTGATCAGTATTAGGTATACAGCTAAATTTAAACACTATACATAAAACCTGCTGTACCATACAGTGCAGTGGCAGTGCCATATTCTGGCTAATTCTGCTTCAGCTTATTAAAGTCTACTTGTTAGTTACACCTACAGTTTGAATACAGTGTTCTTATTTGCTTTCTAAATATGCTTCTGAATTAGTGCTGAGCAGCTGCTGTGATACACTCTAAACATGCTTGTATTTTAGGGCTGGGAGATACTAAGGTGCAGTAAGAAAAGTATCACTATGATGGGAATTAATCTTCCATTACTCTTGATACCAATACTTACATTTACATGATATTATCTTGATATTTACATTTTTCTTCATCTAGTTTCTTCTTTTGAGATCTTCACATTTCTTACACAAGCTGTATGGAAAACTGTAGAAGTTGTGGATGCATAAGGAAACTAAAGGCTTGACTTTTCAGTCATGTATGATACTGGCGTGATTTTCCAATGCACAAAAGCACGTAAGCATTTAACTTCCCTGTGTCTAACTGCATCTTCAGGCAGCTAAACATCTTTTCTTTTTTTTTCTTAAAGACTTATCAGATGCTACAAATGTTTAAGACTCTTATGATATTTTACTCTGAATATCTGTGCTCCCTGACAAGAAGTTACCAGGCCCTGTAACGGATCCTGCTTCAAGAATGAATATCCCACCATTAAATAGCAAACCTCAGTGAAATCTCAGCTCCATAAAAGTCAATACAAATCTTATTTTTGCCTTCAACACAGCCAGGATTTCATCCTAGAGCCCTAAAAAGCTTTGCACAGAGAGATGCTCCCCCAACAGCAGTCTTTTCTGTACTGGAATACCAGGCCGTTGCTGTTCATTTAATTCTGGATGGTCCGCTGTGCTCGGGTCTTAGGAATGCAGCTTGGAGCTAAATTGAAGTTCAAAATCAAAAGGGGAAGTGAAATCCCATCACTCATAAGGAGCCAGGTCTATTTAGCCCTTTAAAATCTCTCTGATGTCTTCTGGTAGAGCTGACTAGTCCCTGAAGAAGACACGGAATACAGAAAATATCCAAATACAGAATTATGGACAACCTACAAAACCACTTCCAAATGAGTAGCTTAAGGGCAGATAAAACTTTGTTTGCTCCCAGTATTGAATAAGGATTGAGAGATTTCCACCTTTCTAAAGGTGATTTCCAGTTCAAAATTTGAGAAGCAGACTCAAATAACGAAAGAGAATATAAATTATGGGAGAAAATAACATTTATTGTTTGTGGGCCACACCTTAAATGAATACAGGAATCTGTTCATTTTGCTTATATGAAAGCTGAAAAATGTTGATTTCTTAAGTGAGAATGTTTATGGCAAATTTCACTTTATATGAGAAGATTTAGCCAAAATAAGACCTTTCTGAGCAGAGACTGCAACCCAGGAGCTATCAGCCCGTTAACTCTTTTACTATTGCTGTGTATTGCTGTAATTAATGGCACTCTGAGAGTGCAGGAAATTAAAAAGATAAAATTTCCTTTTAATGAAAAGAAATTGCAGACATGAAAGACTACTATGTGGAAAAGGGAGCTTTGCTCTGCAGTACTAAGAAAATCTGTAACATGATTAAAACACATTTGCAAGCACAAAATTAGATAACTTGAAAAGGTAAGAAAACTTTTCATTATAGTTACACTTAAAGTTGTGAAAACTGAAGGAATAAAAATACATGTTCTTCCCTTAAAACAAATGGGCTCTGTTCCATGCCTTTTGGTAAAGCAAAAACCCCACCAAAAATCAAACAGGCTACAGAATAGCTGGAATGTACTATGCTGTATTTCAGCATAAACTGTATCTTTCAAATAATGACAGTTTCTCTCATTTTTTTCAATCTTAAAGCACTTTATAACTACAGCTCAGAAATACATGGACAGAGAAGAATTAAAACAACTGAAGCTGAAATATGCTACTTAGGAATCCAAAGTTTGTTTACACCATTAGAAGGCACTCAAATATATATCCCTATAAATGACAAGGTCCCAGCAGCAAATTAACAGGAACAATTTTCCCATCTCAGGAGCTGTCAAGATGGGCTCTGTTAGCCAATTTATCTTACTCTAGCACATCTCTGGTGCTTGTCAATCAGTATGTGAAACATTTGGTGCTGATTGCCATTTTTCTATCCACTTCCTTTTGCCTCTCGTACCAGGCAATTTACTGCAAGTCAATCAAGGTTGCAGCAGACCTTGTTTAAATAAAACACTGTTGAGTTCTTTTCACACCAACAATTTCAAAAACAGAATGAGCTGTAGCTTTTCACATTTACATTTATACTACTTTTCCTGGTTTTCCCAAATGCCATGCCCAAGCTAGAAGTCGTATCTAAACTCAGCCGGAAGCTTATTAAGAAAACAGGGAAGATGAACGAAACAAAACTGTATATCCTTTCATTGTCAAAAACGCTGTCTATCAATGGAGACAGAGAACATCAAAAAGTACTTAAGTAATCTGAGATTATTACTTCTTCAGCCTTGCTTGCAGGCAGGTGTCCACACCACTACAGCAACTTCTAAATTGTCTGAACTTCACTGATGGTTATTTCAGCTAATTCATTTACACTGTGATTTTAAGGTAAGAAGGAAACCAACTTCTGTATTAATAACTGCATGTCACACATGAAAGTATTAGGAAAACCAATTCTCCCAACTAAAAACTTTGTCCTGTGCTCCATACAGACAGCTTCCCTCTCACATCCAGATGAAACAATCCCACAGCAACCCCAGGTCTCATCATGCCTAACTCTGGCACTACCTTTGCACCATCTGTAAGCAGTGAGGTAGAGAAAAAAGGTGGGAACAATTTCCTTTGCAATATATACCTGATGTACAACTGAAACAACGTACATTAATAGCGCATAACACTTAGCAAACAAAAATAATTGAAAACTTTGACTTGTTTCTGCACAGTAAGACCTGGCTTTACAAACAAGGCCTGTGTAACTTTGCTACTGTACACAATGCCATTCCAGTGCTTAGGTTCACCATGGACTGCAAAATAAGCTACATGATCATCCACAACAATGGAGCATAAAACTATTGTCTTCTGAGCTGGAACAACAATTAAATGCCTGTAGCATGCATTTATGTGCTACAACTATACAGACTGATGACAGTTTAGTCAGTTTAATCTGTTATTTATTAGATCCATATACACTAAATCCAATGATGTACAACAGCAACAAAAGAAAATGCAAGTCATATCAACCCCTAAGATGGCACAAGTAATAATCTCAGATGAGCAACAGAGGACATATTCCTTTAATAACAAAGAGATAAAGAAGGTGGCTACGTTACTGTTCTTATTAGTAAAATTATTCATTCCTCCCCTTTTTAATTATAAATGATGCAAAAGTGTCAGACATTCAATCCCCCACAATCTCAATGGCGTATACATATGTTAGCATATACAATATATACATATTACTTCATACTTATTTTTATATAGTATTTTCTAGCACATATATATACATGAGAGAAAATAAACTGCTATACACATATCTAGAAAAGGAATGGATTTTGAAAGAGAAAAAAAATCAGTTCCTTCTCTGGTCAACAATTTACAGCTATTTTAAAAGTATGAAAAGAGCTTAGATTGCTAAAGAGGATGCCTGAGGCAAGAGTCTCAAATTTGCCTGTGGTTAACAACTTAAAACACGCCATGACCGGAACATCCATGCTCATTTGCTAGTGCTTTAATATGAGACCTAATATCTTCTCAATCTATAGCTCATATGATAAAACACACAGATCACCTATAACGGAGTCATAGTCTGATGGAACATTAAAGCAACTGTATCATAAGGTGTACATAATCACCAGTCCTACCCTTCGCAGTATTTAAAAATCCTTACATTATGCCAACATAATGCAGGATACAACTATAATGCACTATATTTCACTATCTTTTGGATAAGGAATTATAGCTTATCTTTTGGATAAGCACTTGTTTAATTATAAAGGAAGAAGCGATAAACATTTTAGAACATTAGTCTCCTAAGAAGCAGAAACCTCTTGCTGTTTCTCCTCACCAGGGGGGTTACCACAGGTAATCCTTCTGAGGCAGTCCCCAGTTCATGCATCTTCCTTTACACTCATGCAAGTAATAGGGCAACAAAAAAATCCACATAACATGAGAGATAGATGTATACCACAGATGTGGATTTTCTATGAACACACACAGATATATACCTCCACACACAAGGATATGTTTAGGCATACTAGATATGTGGTGCCCTAAACTTAACCCTACCAAGAGTTGACCTTTGAATTATTTCCAGAAAAAGATTCTCATTACTCATGAGAAGGATGATACGTGTTTGACTTTATATTGATGTAACTAAAACCCCCCCAAATCCAAAGCAAACAACAAACCAGCAAGCTGTAGGTAAAAATGTATTTCCTGCAAGGCAAAATCAGATAGCCTGACTCATGCCAATATGATTCAAGTATATGTTTCAGTAACAATAGCCAGTATCCCACAGTAAAATGGTCATGAAAGTAGTATAACAATTTCAGATTCCTAGTTTAAATTTAATTAATGACAACAGATAATGATTTTCTTGCTTAGTCTTCAAAAAGATGCCTCCTACACTAAAGCATGAAGATCCAGACTTATGTAATATTTATTTTATCATTCTCAATGATAGGAGAACACTTACATATTAAGAAATTTTCCATTCATTCCACCTCATATACCTAAAACATCCTGGAAAAAAACAAAATGCCATTCTAATGCTCAGAAAGCTGTGGGCTTATTCAAATATAAACCTCGCCACTGGCAAGGCATGCCTGGGAGTTTTACAGTTCTCAGCTCTATGGAAGAAGTTCCTCAGAGCTTGCAGACAGCTCATGTCTGGACCACAGGTCTACAGCTGGGCTCCTTCAATTTAGTGGGGAGACATCTTTTCCAAGATAAAAGCAACCACAACAAACCCCAAAGCCCCTACACTTGATTCTGAACTGTTTCTCTTTGCTCATAGTAATGATTGCCTTTCCATAACATCATTTTTCCCAACAGTTACACCAATTTATTGGTTTCTGATTATGTGATGTAAAATGTTTCTGCCATAGAAAGAAGCAATAAATGAGGAATGAAGTTATTTGATAGCTAAATGCTCTAAATAAGCAATTGGCTTAAGTGAAACTGCCTGTAAGACTGCCCCCTTTCTGCCTGCCCCCACCCCCAGACCCTCTGTCCTCCCAATCTCAGACTTTCTGTTAGGGCCCTACACAGACTGAACACAACATTTGATGGATTTTATGGAAATGTAGATGAAGTCAGTAGGGTGGAGAGGATCGATACAGAGAGAAGCAGCATGCACAGCCTGACATATCACCTGCCAGGGGCTTACAAAGGAAGAGTAAGTTACAATTCTCTCGGAAAAGTCGATCACATTTTTCACCATCCTTACCATTAACCACAAGTCCAGGATTTTTATATGTTCCTGTCCTTTCTTCCCCCTCCCAATACCTGATTGCTTAAAACCTTAATTTTAACCTGAACCTGCAATTTTAGCTGCTAAGAGAATTGCACTTTCTTGTCTCTCTACAGCCCCAGGGACTAATTGAGAAGATTACCTGAAGGCTTGAGGTTTAAACACCCGAGGAAGGAAAACCTGCATAAAATGATTTCTACAAAGAGGAATGACTGAAAAAGGAACAACTAGGAGATCTTTTTGTCACTGGATGCTTTTATATTACAAATGATGGAATGCTGTTTGTGATCATCTGCTGGGAAAACCAGCAATAACACAATGAGTTTCACTGATTTCTGTTATTGCAGTACATAGAAGTAAATGATAGACAAGGAGTTTGTTTTCACTAAAATCACAGAACTAAAAAGAAGTCTTGATCTAAAAATATTATAATCTAAGCGGGGGTCAAGTTTCTTTTGTCTTTGCTAACTTGCCACTGTGAACAGATGAAAACTGTTAAATCTGTAAGACTGAAATCATGGTGCTTCTCTCCAGCTATCCTGGAGACCATGCTAAAAGTGGTATTGAGGCCTAAATGGAGTAGATATGTAAGAAGGAGTCAAAGACAGTTTTAAAAGATGCCATTTTGCCTACACTTAATGAAATGAAAACTAGAAAATCCACACTCCTACCAGAAGTCATGACCCCATCAAAAACTGATGTATAAAACTGTTCCAGCAAGGTCAGTTAATAGCAATAATACACCACTATCCAGTCCATTTGGGGCTTTTGTTCTTAAACACTTCAGTAAATGGGACTGTTTGTTAACTCCAACAGATAATTATGAACTGCAATAAAAAATTCAAATTATGTTAATAGGCCAGAGAACAACAGCTGTTTCTGGAATCAGTGGCAATTACTAGACATAATGGTTCTCAATTAAGCTGGAGGGTATTTTCAATTGTTCATAATTCACTATTTTAAAAGTATCATAAAAATATATGAGTGTGAGCTGTTAATAAAACTTTCAGAAGAACAATGTAGTTGTTTGTCACAGAAAGTAAGACCTATCTTATTTATAGTGTTTTTTCTCTTGTGAATGTGCAGTTATTGTTAGTGAAAAGAAGGGAACTACATGAGGTTTATTTCTCATAGTGCTCCTAAGTGGAAGAGGAGCTAAATTCCTTTCTTTAAGTAACTTCAGTTTCCCTTAGGAATACAGTCAGCAATCATGCACATCTTCACCAACCCTATTTTTAGATACTGCAGCTCACTATATAAAATGTAATGCATATATGGATGTGAACCAGGGGACTTGCTGCTTGTCCACTTTCAGATTCCTACTGACATTTTTCGAGGGAATAAAATTGACCAATAGAAAAAAATGGAACAAGTAAGGACCAAATAAGACTGAGAAATCCTAAGGATCATCCTTCAATCATAAACTTGATGCACTGTAGATTTCCACCAAACCAAATAAAACAAACACTTTCAATAAATTAAGCCATTAAGGAAAGATCAATAGGCAATAATTACTACCCTCACTTCCACTAAAACTAGCACTTACTTATCCACCACATGTGCAACCTTGCATTAGGAAAATGGCACATTTAGCAGTTGCTAAATCCTCATTATAACTTTACTACATATGATTAATAATCATTTTACTGGAGACATGCCTGAATACCCTGAGTAGATTTAAACACACATGTGCGCACATGCATTTTATTTATTTATTCCAAAATAGCACTTTAAAAACATTTTCTCTAACACGACCACTTCCATATTCCTCTTGCCAAGAGGCAAAACTTCCTCCATTTTTATTCAAATCCATTTGTTCACGTTTATCCTGAGAAAGAGTAAATTGTTCGAGAATAGTTCCTAACTGTAGAAATTTATATTTTCATATTTAAACAGCAACTCAAAGACTTGAGCACAACACTGTGAATAAGCAGTGGAAGACAGTGATCCATCATCCAGACCTTAGGATCTATTGAGAGTCTTTATTGCTATGACCTCATTAAACCACTGCAAGCCATGAGCTAACATAAATCTGCCTCTCTAAATACTTTCCCCTTTAATTTTTTAATAGTTCCAAACAAAAGGAAAGGTTAAAGCCAATTAAAAGAGACACAAACACCATTATTATTGCCCTGACAAACTGTTAGTTATTGGATTTGATCATTTCACTTTAGGAAACCATTACTCCCATTTCTGAATGAATTAGAAATTACACTCTTTATTGACTGCCTTGAGGGGCTCTGGGTTTGCTGGGGGGAGGGGATGTGTGTGTGTGTGTGCACTGTGGTTTGTTGGTTTTTTTTCAATCCCTCCATTTTTATTCCATTTACTCTTTCACTGCTTTAAGTCCGAAACTTAAAGTAAATCTCAAGTGTTACAGCTGGGCAAGGATATCGCCATAAAGATTAAATTGTAATTCTAACTTCATTCCAAATGGGACAAAAAGATTCTGAATTCACTCCTATGCACTAAAATCTTGGTTGTTTATCTCATTAAGATCACCATACAATACCAACAGATGCTTACAAGCATGTAGGGCTGAAAGAACTGTTGAGAAAATCGAAACAAAAGTACTGATGGATGCTAATCTAATCATACCATAAAGGTTTTGCTTCCCTGTACCATGTCTAGCAAAACACACATATCTCAACACCCCCCTCCCCCCAAACTCAAAAAAACCCCTCATTAAATAGGTAGCATTTTAATGTCACTTCATACTGTTCGGCACTGTGAGCAGCAGACAGCATTTTCCTTAAAAAATTAAAGAAAAAAAAAAGGAAAAGGTAGGGGTTAAAGTCTCCCAGAATTCCCAATGACCTTGGTAGCTGCTCTTCACACAGAACTGCGAACAGAATATTACCATTAACGTTATAATCATAGTAAACAAGCATCTGGCTGTCATTTAAAATACAGCTTTTCTCTACTGATAATAAGAAGCATTTTCTGCTAATTTCTGTTATCTGTAAATCTCTCTTGGCATTCCAACTCTGCACTTAATGTGCTGTACACGCTTCACTGTATGCACAATGAACACTTGCATCAAATGTCAGCATGTCTTCTTGTTATCTTAAAGATAGGCAGGGATTCATTCAGTAAAACATCTAAAGAATAAGAATATAAGGAATAAGGAGATATTTAGTTATTATGTCACAGATATTCACTGGAATTATACATTTATTTCTTTTCTTTTACATTTGGAAAATAATCTTAACTTTTTTTTTTTTGCAAAAAAAGCACTTTCATTTTGTGGCTAGCTCTGTGAATGGGAGCTGAAGCCAAGTCCCAGTCACCTATTTATCCACGTACTGCCTCTCTAAATGAGCAAAGTACTACAGCCCATCACCCCAAGTTATTCACATCTGCTCATTTGGAGGTACCAGGGATTTGCTCCCTGCTAGTCTATCCCTATAGGATAGCTGCATAGATGCAAAGCAGAAACTAAGCTGCAATCAGCTCCCATATTTTGATTTTCATATTTTCCATTTGGTTCTGTTAGACTACTGGAAAATTAATCTGCAAGTGACCCTTAAAAACATACAAGCCCAGTGCACAGGTAAAAAGCAGTAGCCTTGAAAAATTAAACTTGCGTAACAAATTTCTCTCCTCCTTGACTTAATGGTGCAAATGACAAGCAACCCAGTTGACTGATTTCACTAATATGAAGTCAGTACAAGGAATGTCACAATTCTGTCTCAGGTTCTGAACTTTAAATGCACAAAGTATTTCATACACATCAGAAACAGTAATATACTTGTTAAAGAAAATTTTTAAAATCTAAATCAAGTTCAAATTGAGTGCCTATCTTAAATTTTTATTAAACTTTGTTTCTCATTCTCCCTCTCATTTAGATGCTTGCAAAATAAATATAATTATATCCAACTTTAATAACTTTGGTACCTTGAGCTGCAGGTGCTAGTATGCTGTATCTATTACCATATTTTAAGCACTTTTAAGAAGATTGCATTAATTTCTATGATAATTTAGAGCCCATAATGCATTCCAAGATGCGAATAGATGTTAATCACTACAGAATGATTTTCCTGTATACTAACGAAGTCACGCTGTAACCAGTAACTACTAACTTTTAATATTCAACACTGCCTCTGAAAGACTTGATTAAAAATTTGTTAGAGTAACGATACCTTTGAGAACAGTTTAAAGACCCCAAACTAATCAACAAGTACATGAACTGCTATATCCTTCCTAAAGAAACTTTTAGGACTGAAAACGTTTATAGTATCCATTCCATTCTTTGGCCAGTACTAAAAGACGCTATCTATGCATATCTATCTTTTGGTAGCACTAGAGACCTAGTATAGCAGCTAGCTCAAAGACAGTAGGCAGAATAGAGTCAGCATTATTAAAGTGATATTATGTTCAATATTACAGGTACATCACTGAGAAAAAACTGACGACATCAGTGATTGCATAACTATTCTGATATTAGAATATTTAGATTGATAAAATAAGGCAAGAGTTTGCTTTATGACTGATGTCAAACCTCAGTTTGTTTCATCAAACAACCTCTAACAGAGCAACATTGAAATTTAAATATCTATACGAAGAAGTGAAAATTGGCAACATTTTTCTGGAACAAAGCCATTTACAGCTTTTCTGCAGCCTAAAAGTAACTAGGGGATGCCTTTTCTGCATTAGCCTGTTCATTGTTGTTGCTTCATGACAGCTATTTAAAACACTATGCACTAAAGGTACATGTTTTGTCATTATCAGAAAGGTGACCCACAATGAAGGGATCCTACTGCCTGTTTCAAAGATGTTGCTAGGTGACCCAATACACAATCTGAGAAAAGCTTTCAGCTTTGCAACAGTTTGCCCCCTGGACACACAGGGACATCTGGATATGTTTCATTGCTGTGTCGATGTGCATGGTACTGACTATATTAAACCTTCAATCTTCCTTCAATAACCAAGGAAGAAACAGCTGTAATAGAAATCACAGCTGTGCTCACAAATTAAACAGTTTCACTTAACGTTGTATGGTTTCTGCCACATTATTGCATATAAAGATTATAGTTCCACCTTCCCAGACCTAGAGTACCAACTTCTTGAAGACTGTGGTCAGAGAACAAACTTTTAGGGACTTTACCACAAAGCATTGGTTTAAGAGTGAGAACAGAATAGACTATTTCAGGTGGAAGAGACCTACAACAACCATCTTCTATCTAGTCCAACAGCCTTGCTGTTAAGGGCTTTGTGCAAACGTCCCTTGAACACTGACAGGCTTAGGGCGATGACCACCTCTCCAGGAGGCCTGTTCCAGAGCCTCACCATCCTCTTGGGAAAGAATGCATTTACAACATCTTAGCATCTGCCCACGTCCCAGGTGATCTAAACAACACAATCAAGTTGACACTTCAAACTTTCTATGTGGTTAAAATTTATACATTGAGTTCTCATAAAAGAAAATTACTGGTTTAACATTTTTTTGACTGTAGACAACAAGCAGGTTCAGGCGAGCGGCGGAAAGCCATTATGACACTGTGATAATTCAAATTGTTGCTCCCTCTATCAACAATTAACCTCCATGCAGAGGTTTAACTGGGTGCTGTGATTCAGCAGTGTGAAGAGGACTGTATGTATTGTGTTCCTATTATAATGAGTATTTTTCTCCAAAGTCTCTTCTCACTTCTTTGCAGATTTAAAAACTAGCAATCACTGCAGTGACATGCTCTAAGGTGGGTTTCAGTTTCTGGGGTCTCTATGATGCTGTCAGCACAATCCCTGAAATACATAATGATGTGCTAGAAGAAAATCAGCTCCTATAAGAAATATGCCTCAGAAAAAAATAAGAACTGGCGGGGGGGGGGGGGGGGGGGGGGGCTTCCAGATTCAATTCTATTATGATCACTTAAAAGACTTTGCACTCTTTCTGGCATCAATCTTGACAGTGTTGAACACTTCCAAATTCCACTGCCCTCAACAGAAGTTCATTATGCCTTTCCAAAATGTGTCAAACGGTAGAAGTTTTAAAAGACAGCTTAAAAGGTCCAGAATCTTCGGAAATCCCCAAATGTAACATTAGTATTTCAGATGGAATTTCAATTTTGAAAGATAGATTTAGGGATTCTGTAAGAAGAATAGTTTATTTACTCTTCTTTTACATTTAAGCAGCTCACTTTACAAGATTAAGATCTAATTGAGAAATTAAGCCTTTAAAGCTGGTTTGCTTTTTTTTCCTTAGTAACAATTTGGGATTTTTTCATGGTTGTGTATTTCTGTAGCAGCAGTCAATGCCATTTAAGCAGTGACAGGATTTAAGCTGCCACCAATACAAATTAAATCATTAACTGCTGTGTGTATAAAAATTCAGAATCTTGAATTTAAGTCTCAACAGACAAGCTGAGGAAGAATTTATTCTCACACATTTTATATAAATAATCACTTAAATCTGTACATGTTAAGTACAAAATATGTGTTAGCATAACAAAGTATCCGGTTCATACAAATGGGATTCTTGCCTTCCATGTGTGTGTATATATATATATATATATATATGTATATATAAATAGTAGCATAAAACAAAGGAATGACTTGAGGACTTAAATAACTGAACAAACAAGTGCAGTATGGCTACAGTATACCTAGAAGCCCTACAGAATTTTAGTAACAGAGAAGAAAATTTAATACACCTAAGCAATGGGGTCCTCTGGAGAAGCCTCAGATGAAAGAAGATGAAGGACCCCCCACTTCAGCTCTGTAACTCTCCAATTCCTTGTCTTTTCCTCAGCAGCACTGCACTCTTAAGTGGTTCCAGAAAACCTGAGGCCAACGAGGGCTCACTAGCACCCCTTTGTTTCTGCCCTTGTCTCCCCTGTGCTAGGCACCACCTCTTCCTCCCTGCAGCTGCATCCCTATGCTGACACCCTGTAGGTGTGAGAAAGGACTGAGCAGCCAAGGCTTGGAGGGGAGAGTGACAGAGAGCCAAGGTTTCACCTTCCCTGGTCACAGACCATTTCAGATCACAGCTCTTGAGACCTCTTTTACCTTGAATTATAAATCTTTCCTTGGGGATGGAGGGTGGGAGCAGCACTGGGTGGGATGTGTGTGAAGGACTTGCAAATGCAATGGTGAAGTTGAAAAGGACAGAACAAAGCATGGAGCTGCAAAATCACTGAAAACCCATGACTCTCTACTGTAATAGAATTTAGACATTCTAACAGCATAACCCTAAGAACACACAAAGTATGTTTCCAAGCTTACACAACAAAATCCCTGGACAAGACAGTATTTCATTTGCTATAAGTCCACTGATTCAATATGATTAAACTCAATACATAGTACAGAGATGAAGATAAAAACAGGCCTACCCACGTACTGGAGTAGGAGAGAGAAAAACAGTAGAAGTTAACAGAGACAAGTGTGACTACAGAAAAAGGATAAATGCTATACTCCATCAGAAATCTTTCCTCCTCGTCAAGGACTTACACAGTTAAGAAATACAAACCAAAAATGCCTGAACAAGCAATAAGCATTATGAATGCCTCTGGAGCTCTAGGGTCTCTAAAGGACCAAGAGGCCACAATAAACTAACACCATGTAGAGGAAGCGAGCAGAGGACCAGGCAGAGCAGGAAACAGAAATATCTACCATCATCAAGTACACACAGGGACTCCTATTTTGGTTCACAAATTCTCTTTCCTGGTATCAAGTCACAAATTGCACAGCTCAAAACCAAGATAACATAAAATACAAACTGAAATGTAAAAAAATAGAAACAGCTGAATAACACTGACTTGTTTGCTTTGTTTTGTAAGCATGGAACTCCTGAAACGTCAGTGATGGTACATTTCTAAGGACGATAGAGCCAGACATTTAAAAACTGTTAAGCCCTTGAGCAAAAGGTACACAATAAACTTCAGTGCTTAAAAAAAATAATTGGAATAGAAACCATGACAGCTTTTTTTTTCAAAATATTTTACTTTAACTGTAAAGCTGAAGAGGAATTTTCTATCATATAATTTATGATGTCACTCAACCTACAAAAAACCTAAGCTAGAGTTAGGAAGAACATTCCCATTTACAGCACCACATTACAATACGTGTACACTATCGATATTTTATGACTTATAATAGAGCACTTGCCCTTTGTCACTGTCAAAAATAAGACAATTACTGTAGCTATGCCTTCAGCCTGTTGTGCTGTTGTCTGCTACATCTCTGGAGATGAAAAATATTTTTACAAATGTTTTTAACTTGAAATGCACAATGGATGCACCTCAAAAGACTACTCTGTGTGCCTCTGTGAAGGTGTTCCCAGTTTCTAAGAATAAAAGATGAAGAGTTATATATTTACGTGTGATAAAAGCTTAAGACTTGTTTAAAAATTAAACAGTGGGGATGGATAGAAAATGCCAACCAAACACTTCATCAGCATTATTCTTTAAGATACCTGGTTCTTCTTTTAAGTAACACTTTTTTTTAGTTTCTTTTTCAATTTAACAATTTCCTTAAAACTTCTTTCCCCGTTTAGGCTGTACTACCTAACAAATGGCTTCAGTGTCCTTTTCCTCCCTTCAATGGCCATGCATATTTTGCCAGAAACATGAAAAGTAGGAATGCAATTGCATTTGTGCTGATGCTAAATGTTAATAGATTTGCCTAAATGTCTGCTAATAGCACCCCTAGAATTAGCTAGACTAGTAGTGCATGCCTAATGTGCTGTTTTTGTTGTTGCTGCCTTAGCTGTTTTCCTCTCTTTTTCCTCGGCAACAAAAGGAAAGGCATTTTTAGTAAAGTGTTGCTATACATCTGCAGCCTGTAGAGCAGGCACGCCACCAACATCGTGTAGTTCTGACATAGCATCATTAGGATTATAAATCCCAACATGCTACTGTTTCCTTAAATTAAACATGAAAAGTTTAATGTTCTTTTAAATTAAACATGAAGCGCTGACTTTGCCAGCCAAAATATGTCCTTCTGTCACCTCTTCCAATTCCTCCAGGTCCCTTCTTTTGTTACAGAACTTAGCTCCATGCAGTGAGAAGGTGATGCTCTTTTACTGGCATGTACTTTCAGAATGTCGTGGGTGAACGAAGCCTGTGACAAACGTTCTACAGGCCAAAACATTGAGTAAGTATGTGTTACACCTCCAGAGCTCCAATTTGCTTCAAATCATAAAGCAATATACAATTATAACTGCATTTTTAAAATCTTTTATAAGTGGCTCATTTGAACAATCACATTTTTAAAACCGAGTCATCTGTGAAAATTGGGTAACACTGTATGATGAAGAATGTATTTTCCCAATTTGTGTTTGCAGTAGCTGTACAAATGCAGTGTATTATCAAAGTCTTCTACTATTTCAAAATATAATAAATGTATCTTGGAAAACAACACCTTTCTTTCTCATAAGGAGTGCTAATTTATAGCTATGAGTTGACTGAGCCACCTTTAAATACTTTATGATGAGTGTAGTGCAGGACAGATAGCTAACTAACTAACTTTCAAATATCTGATTAGAAATTCTGTTCCTGACTGTAACTACAGCAGTAGATAAAAAAAAAAAACAAAACCCAACACCCCACACCCTTCCCCCCAAAAATAACTTAACCCCAACCCACACACATACAAGTCCTTTGTGTCCAAAGAAGGACAGTGAAGCTGGTGAAGGATCTAGTGCAGAAGTTCTATGAGCTCCTGAGGGAGCTGGGTTTGTTCAGACTGGAGAAAAGGAGGCTCAGGGGAGACCTTATCACACCCTACAAACTACCCAAAAAGAGGCTGTAGTAAGGTGAGGTTGGTCTCTGCTCCCAAGGAACAAGGGATGGGACAAGAGTAAACGGCCTCAAGCTGCACCAGGGGAGGTTTGCATGGAGCTGAGGAACAATTCCTTCCCCAAAGGGTGCTCAGGCATTGGAAAAGGCTGCCCAGGGCAGGGCTGCAGGCACCGTCCCTGGAGGTATCTAAAAGAAATGTAGATGTGGCATTTAGTGACAAGGTCTAGTGGTGAACTTGGCAGTACCGTGGTAATGGTTGGACCAGATGATCTTAAAGGTCTTTTCAAACCTAAATGATTCTGTGATTCTAAGTGTCTTCATCTACACTAATGCAAACATACCAATGTAAAGGGTATGAAAAATAAGAATCAAGTCTCTGATTATATTACCTTTCAGAAAATTTGCTAGCATGTTATTAGCAAAATGTTTATTTGTTAATTATAGTTTTAATTAAGATACAACAATAAATTATCTTTGCAACATTTCTGCAGCTATTTACAACCCTTGAGACTTAGGTATCTCATTCTATATCTGTAAGCCTGACTGAAGTAAATTAAAGTTATACCATGATGACTGAACTTTGCTCACCCCAAATTCCTCCTGAAATTTGAAAGGAGGAACACAGTGTTCCTCCAGCTGCCTCTGCAAACCAGAACAGCACAAACATAACCACCACTATTCATACATAATATGTCAAACCTGGTTTTCAAGAAGGAAAATCCTGGGGGTTTCATTACTTTTTTCTCTAATGATTATTACACTGCCTGCATAATCTAGAATCTTGCTAATGCCAGTCAAAATTAAAGAGACATCCATGACTGGGAAAGAAAAGTCTGTATGCAATAGATCCATTTGCTACCTTACTGTGGAGACACCTGTTTCCCACATCTTAGTAATTTCAGATTATTCTTTACAATAAGCTTCTATTAGAGGATATCATGTGTGGCTTTTCTGCACAATAAAGCATATTCTGCCTAGGCAAATAGGGCAGGAATGCCTAAAAAGTCTAGCTGTAGGAAAACTCTTCCAAGGTGAACTGTGATGAAACATCTATGAGCCATACACATATGGCCTAACTTCTGACTTAAGTTTGGTAGCACTTCCTTCATGACCTGTCACAGAAAAATGCATGTATTTTGATTTCAAGTTAATTTAGACAATACCAGAACCCTGATAGAAGAGGCTGGGAAAAGGAGCACATCAGATAGATAGAAAATACACCCCAAATGTCAACACATTCTGTGTTCAGCAAGAGATGCAAGAGCCACTGGCTCCAAGTCTCAGCAGTGCCAATTTTCAGAACTCTGCAGTATTTTTCCAATTACAGTTATCAGGTAAAAAACCTCTCTCCAATATCCACATTGCCTTGATTGGGAAAGGAAGATCTGCCAGGTTCAAAAGCAGTAGGTTTTCCTCCTGAAAGCAGCTGAGCTCAATATGCCTTTTGAAGAAGTATGTACATCAAATTTTATCTTTCAATGACAAGTACATACAGGAGGAACAAATTGATGATGCTTCCTACCTGAAATGGTTCCCTCCTCACCCCAAGTCCCACTCGGAGTAGTTCTATCATCCTATAAACATGTTGCTTGAGTTGAAAGAAGAATCATGAGTTACTTCCACAGGTATTCCACTGTGACTGTAACATGAAAACAGCTCTATTCATACATCTCTTCTTTTTTCTGTCTGCCCCCACCCCATCTTTATTGAAAGGAAAGAGCAGCCACATGGAAACCTTTCCATATCACATCTTTACATACCACCTTCTTTTCCATGAGTCAGAAAGCACAAAGAAATGCAAAACTAAAATATGAATATTTGAAAGGTATTTGTTGGATGATGAAAGCTATGTGGCAATTCAAAGTCAAACACGTTAAGATCTGTTTTCTGTAGTTGTCCTGGGTTCAGCAGTAGCAGTCATTTTTCCCCCTTCTTAGTAGCTGGTGCAGTGCTGTGTTTTGACTTTCGGCCTGGGAACAGAGCTGATAACAATGATGCTTTGGTTTGACCAAGGACTTTGTGAGCCTCATGCTCTGCCAGGGAGGAGGGGAAGCCGGGAGGAAGCAGAGACAGGACACCTGACCCAAACTGACCAAAGAGGTATTCCATACCACAGCACGTCATGCCTGCGATGCAACTGAGAGTTACCCAGAAGGGCTGGTGGAGTGCAGGGTTGGAGGAGGTATCAGTGGGTGCTTGGTCAGGCTGGGGGGGTGAGTTATCGGTCAGCTGGTGCTGAGGTGTTGTATTCTCTTCCCTTGTTATTTCCTTTATCATTATTATCATTGGTGGTAGCAGTAGTGATTTGTGTTATACCTTAGTTACTAAACTGTTCTTATCTCAGCCCGGGGAGTTGCATTCTTTCGATTCTCCTCTCCGTCCCTCCGGGAGCAGGGGGAGGGCAAGAAGGGGGGCAGTGAGTGAATGAGCTGTCTGGCTGGGTTTAAACCACGACAGTAGTTCTGATCTGTGGTTCAAGGACACAGCAATACAACAACACTAACACAGCCATATCACAATAGTTGCTTTTGGGGGGTTGGTTTTTTTCCTTTGTGTAACTTGTGCCTTTCTTATTACCTACCGATTATCTGTATTTTTATGGTCAAAATGTGACAAGGGATATATGTATCTGCCAAAAACCCTGCAAACAGAAAGAGGTTTTATAAACAAACCCAACAACCATTCAGTTTCATATCACTGGTGAGGTTGCTGCTCTGCAGATGTAAGCAGTACTTTCTCATGCTGTACATCAGCAGTCCTGAAAAAAATTACTAAGGGATATGTGTGTCTGTGTAAAATAAAAATTAAACTCTTTAGACTGTATTTGCTCAGTATTTCTGCACAATTACTAACAATTAGTTAGTACTAGATAGAAGTACAAAGTTTGTTCTTTAGTAGCTCTTGGGAATACATGGGAATAAAGAAATTGTACAGTATTATTCAAAAGCATAAATTGCATCTAACTGATGAGGTTTCATAATTTCCAAACCAACTCTACAGAGAAAGGAGAACTGCTCTTCTACCTCCCTTTAAAGAAGAATGTTTTTCCTCTCCTTCCACCAAACAATTGAGATAGAATGGTACTTTAAAGGCACTGATGCCATTTTTTGCTCTTAAAAGTCTTTCAAGTGCTGCTGTTTCTGTATCCCTTTGGTAAGTATATTTTGCTGCTTTAGTTTTGCATAAAAAGGAACAAGACTAGGTCATGGATGCAAAGAAACCCTGTGGCATAATAAAGAGAAGACCTGACCACTTTTATCTCCCTAATTAGTTTGTTATTAATGTCATACTGCAGTTCATAATGACAACTTTTGCTTCATAAATATATCTACACACACTAGAAAAACACAACTGAAAAATAACCTTGAAGAAATGTGGGTTCCTACACCAATAACAAATGACAGCAAATAACTGCTACCCTGTTACCTTACATTTTCAACAGATGCATTTAACATCACTATTTCTGCAGCCATGTTATTTGATATCCTTATGCAGCTGAGTAAAATCTTGCATTTGCAGTGTCTTACACTCAAAAAGTGACTCTTAGCTGGTAAAAGGTATACTAAACCCAAGCATGTTCAAAGCTGTAAATCAGGGAAAGATATGGTCACAAAGACATGAAGCTTACACTGGAAAGAACCAGGTATTGCACTAGATATACTCTAAAGTGTCACAGCCTTAGTGTGACTCCTTATTTTGCCCATATTAAGGAGTAGCACAAGAGGTGAGACTACTTGATTTGAATATTAGCTGTATTGCATAATTCGCATATATGGCAAGGATTTGTGAGAAGCATAAAAAAAAGTCAGTAAACTGATACTGGAAAGTGTCCCCCCGGGAAGAAAGTCCCTTTTAAAATCCTAAATCTAATATTTTCATTAGGAGATGTTTTAATGATAAAATGCTATTAGTGTCACAGCTAAAAAAGCACATGAAAATTTATTTATTTGAGAAGCAGAGAAACATGTTTTGATTTGGATTAGATGGTTTAAATCATCAAAGTTCAACCTTTTGACAGAGAGCTGTTTGACAAGCCCTACTTAGCACTTGCAGTCACTTGAAGCCTATACTATAGAAAGACATTTCTAGTAGAAAGACAGGAAGGTAACAGAAAGCAGTTACTCAAAGATCCTGGCACAAAGTCCTAAATAAAAACACAGGGCCTACTTCTCCCTAAAAGGCTTTATACTGAAATGTGATAATCAGAAATACGACCATATTTTACACTCCTCTCCTCAGAAAAATTGTTCACAATCACAGCCAATTTATTTAGTGGTTCTGTCAATACAGCTATGAGGAAGTACAAAAGATTTGCTGTACTTAGAACGTACCACCTTCACTTCTTAAGTTTCAATTCCTTTAGCTCATGGAGTAGCTGGTGATAGGTGGAATACAGTTAGTCTTCTTACGAAGTCTTCTAGGCCATCTACTCCCTACCCAACTACTGCTAGTAACGCCTCACCCTGCCTTCCCTTTACCCATCAATCAGCAAATGATTCTCCAAACCAAGGCACTTAAACCTTTGAGAGATTGTAAAACTGTTCTGGAAACATATAAAACCATCATGATATAAAGAGAGCTTAAGCAAGTTACTGTCACCATTATAGAAAGCTTCTACATCTTGAGGCAGTTCAGATGCAATTCAAAGCTAAAGCAGAAGCAGTAATCTGTGGCATCTAAAAATGCAGTCTTGGTATCATTTGAGACTTAAGCTACAGTGTGTGTTACAAGCCATCATTACAGTCTCTGATCTATCTTGACATTTAGTAGTCAACTCTCATTTCAAAGAATTTCTAGCCACAAAGATTCAATGACACAAACTGGACTTCTTTACTTGGTTACATGCTTTGCTTGCCTCACAGTGCTTTACAGAGCAGCTCTCCCTTTTGTATGATACGTTCTTATTATTCTGTTTATTCCCTGACCTTGCAATGTATTATAGAATAGTTAGGGTTGGAAAGGACCTTAAGATCATCCAGTTCCAACCCCCCTGCCATGGGCAGGGACACCTCACACTAAACCATATCACCCAAGGCCTCGTCCAACCTGGCCTTGAACATTGCCAGGGATGGAGCATTCACAATCTCCCTGAGCAACCCATTCCAGTGTCTGACCACCCTAACAGGAAAGAATTTCCTCCTTATATCCAATCTAAACTTCCCCTGTTTTAGTTTTAACCCAATTGCCAATTACTTTCCTCCCACCAAGTTTCCAAGGCACCTATTGACAATGACAAGCAAAAGGATGATGCTAGGACCACTGCTTTTGATTTGGATTACAATTTTTAAGCATAAACTGATTCCAGTATTGGAAATACCAAAACACTGGAAATCAGTCAGAGGCTGGATTCCAGTTCTTTTAATAAGTCATGGGCTAGATTAGGTAGGAGATTCAGGTTCATTAACACCTTAAATACCATGCCTTATCATATTCAGGCTTTATGTCTAGTAGCATGTTTCTCATTTTCTTCTCAAAACTAGATCTTGAATGTGATTGTGCTGTATGGTGATGCTGAAGAAAGATTTGTATAGATAAATATACTACGATGAAACCATGATAAAGATCAAAATAACCTCTTGGCTGTCAAAGCCCTATCATGACCTGAAACTGTAAGTTAGAAAATAGCATCTCCGTTAGCAGGCTCAACATCCCTAACTTTCCTTTCAGAGGCACGCTTACTGTTTGCTGGGATCCAGAAGACACCAGCCACATTCTTCTTGAGCCTTTTAGGTCCTTCCAACCACAGTGTGCACAGGTGGTCCTTTCCAAGTCTGCCCTATTCCTTGCCTTGACATCAAGCCCATTTCTGTATCTATTTACAAAGAGGCTGATACTGTCATTTCAAAAAGTGTCCTAAGTGTTCTCAGCGTAGGCCTCTAAGATTTACACAGAAATACTTACACCCTTCCAGCTGATCTCACTATTAACGTGTATGTGCCTTTGTAATCTGAGCTTCATTTGTTTTGCTTATCCATGCCATTTCCTGTCTTCCTGTTCTCAACTTATGTTTCATTCTTTTAATAGAAAACATCTTATGACTGAATGCCTAGAGGAATGAATCCTGAATGATGTGTGCTTTTGCACTTGTCAATCTTTTCCAGTCTTTAGCTTAAGATCTTCTGATAATCTTTGTATTTTAAATGCCAGCAGCATGCAGTTAGTACTATTTTGGTTTAGATGAACAATAGTGTTTAGAGAAGAATGAGAGAGAGAATTACCGGTTCCTGAGAGCTGCTGTCTATGAGAGATCTGACCTGCATGCGTACATCTACTGCTCACAATACTCAAGAGAGAACTTGTAAATGTGCCACCATATATTAATGGGCTAAATCCCAGCCTTTCTGAATCTGCATTTTATTTTGCTTCTAGGAACCTATTTTCTTCTTTCATCTTTCTTTTCATCTTTCTCAGCTCATGCCCAACAACGTTTACTGCCTCCATACTGCAATGACTCTCTACCAATTCAAAATTTAGCCTCAAAATCTTCCTTGCACATTTGGGTTCATATGAACTATAAATTTCTAGCTCAAGTAGAGGGTTCCTAACCTAGTTATGATTTTGTTTCTCTTATAGGACTAACATCACCTTCTCTGAACAGTTCACAGCTTGCTTCTATATGTGTATACCTTTGAGCACAACACCATAGCCTATGACTATAGTGTTATGACTAGTATGTCATAGTGCGTGACTTAGACATACTAATCTATACTAGTGTCTTGCAGCCCTGGGAATGTACAGAACATCTGTAGTGCTATGCTTGCAGTGGGCTGTACTCCTGTATTTTAAATATAGTGATTAATTTAATTTCTGATTTGACCATTAATGAAATACAGTTTGATGTTCTAGGCTTAAAATGTAACAATTAGAATTTAGTTTTATTTTAGTACTAATGAAATCTTATTTGGGACTTATTACCAGTAGCAAATGCTAAACTGAATTAATCTGCCTCTGTCTAAACCGAGAAAGCATAATGACAGCTTTGAATCACTCTGACACAAGAAGTTCTAATATTAAGTTTTGGAACTAGTTCCCAGTTAGAATTAAACTTGGCTAGGGATGTTCTAAGGCCCAGTTAGAATTAAACTTTGCTAGGGATGTTAAGGATAACAGGACGGGATTCTATAATTACACTGGAAATAAAAGACAGACTAGGGACAACGTGGGCCCTCTCCGGAAGCTCTCAGGAGAACTGGCTACCCTGGATTTGGAGAAGGCTGAGGTTCTCAATGACTTCTTTGCCTCAGTCTTCACTGGCAAAGGCTCTGACCACACCACCCAAGTCTTGGAAGGCAGATGCAGGGACTGTGAGAATGAAGACCTTGGGCCTGCTCTAGGAGAGGATTTGGTCTGAGACCATCTTAAGAACCTGAACATGCACAACTCCATGGGACCTGATGAAATCCATCTGCAGGTCCTGAAGGAGCTGGCAAATGAAGTTGCAAAGCCACTGTCCATCATATTTGAGAAATCATGGCAGTCAGGTGAAGCTCCCGATGACTGGAAAAAGGGAAATATAACCCCCATTTTCAAGAAGGGGAAAATGGATGACCCGGGGAATTACAGAGCAGTCAGTCTCACCTCTGTGCCTGGCAACATCTTGGAGCAGATTCTCCTGGAAGGCATGCTAAGGCACACGAAAATCAACAAGGTGCTTGGTGACAGCCAGCATGGCTTCACTAAGGGGAAATCCTGCCTGACCAATGTGGTGGCCTTCTATGATGGGGCTACAGAACTGATGGACAGGGGTAGAGCAGTTGATGGCATCTACCTGGACTTGTGCAAAGCGTTCGACACTGTCCCACACGACATCCTTGTCTCTAAATTGGAGAGACATCAATTTGATGGATGGAGCACTCAGTGGATAAAGAGTTGGATGGATGGTTGCACACAAAGAGTTGTGGTCAATGGCTCAGTGTCCGGCTGGAGACCAGTAACGAGTGGTGTCCCTCAGGGATCAGTGTTGGGACCGGTCTTGTTTAACACCTTTGTCACTGCCATGGACAGTGGGATTGAGTGCGCCCTCAGCAAGTTTGCCGATGACACCAAGCTGTGTGGTTCGGTTGATACCCTGGAGGGAAGGAATGCCATCCAGAGGGACCTCGACACGCTTGTGAGGTTAAACTCCATGCCAACCTCATGGAGTTTAACCATGCCAAGTGCAAGGTACTACGCCTGGGTGGGAGCAATCCCAGGCACAGCTACAGGTTGGGCAGAGAAGAGATTTAGAGCAGCCTTGAGGAGAAGGACTTGGGGGTGCTGGTGGATGAGAAAATGAACATGAGCTGGCTTCAGTGTGCGCTCGCAGCCCAGAAACCAACCATATCCTGGGCTGCATCAAAAGGAGCGTGACCAGCAGGCTGAAGGAGGTGATCCTGCCCCTCTGCTCTGCTCTTGTGAGACCTCACCTGGAGCACTGTGTGCAGTTCTGGTGTCCTCAACATAAAAAGGACATGGAGCTGTTGGAACAAGGCCAGAGGAGGCCACGAGGATGATCAGGGACTGGAGCACCTCCTGTATGAAGACAGGCTGAGAAAGTTGGGGCTGTTCAGCCTGGAGAAGAGAAGGCTGCATAGAGACTTCAGAGCAGCCTTCCAGTATCTGAAGGGGACCTATAGGGGTGCTGGGGAGGGACTCTTCATTAGGGACTGTAGTGATAGGACAAGGGGTAACGGGTTAAAACTGAAACAGGGGAAGTTTAGATTGGATATAAGGAAGAAGTTCTTTCCTGTGAGGGTGGTGAGGCACTGGAATGGGTTGTTCAGGGAAGCTGTGAATGCTCCATCCCTGGCAGTGTTCAAGGCCAGGTTGGACAGAGCCTTGGGTAACATGGTTTTGTGGGAAGTGTCCCTGCCCACGGGAGGGGGGTTAGAACTTGATGATCTTAAGGTCCTTTCCAACCCTAACTATTCTATGATTCTAACTATTTTAATAGTTATAAGAATGTTTCAAATGAGGAATATAACTCCATGTTCTTTGTCAATGTTGTAACTGCAGTTCAAGTTTAAGAAATTGGAATTATTCTCATAAAAAGCAACACAGAGAAAGCAGAATTACTTAATAACTTCTTTGCCTCAGTCTTTACTGCTAAGAATGGCTCTCAGGAGTCCCAGACTTCAGAGATAAGAAAAGAAGGCCAGAGAAAACACTTCCCCCTGGTCATAGCCGGTTGGGTTAGGGACAGGCTAGATAGACTTACCCATAAATCCATGGGCCCTGCTGGGATGCACCCATGGGTACTGAGGGAACTGGCAGATATTGCTGTCTTGCCATTCTGCATCATCTTTGAAAAATCATGGAGAATGGGTGAGGTGCCTGATGACCAATATCACTCCATCTACAAAAAGGGCAAGAAGAAGGATGGGGGAACTACCAGCCCGTCAGCCTCACCTCCATCCCTGGGGATGCCGAAAATAGAACAGTAATTTCTTCCACTGGGTCTTAATCAGCAACAGCTTTTTCTTTCTTTTTTTTTTTTTTTTTTGACAATCCTGTACTCTGTTCTTCCATTTCCCTTCTTTTCCCACAAAAAAACAAGTTATTCCTCGTGCTTGGAATGTCATCTTGTTTGCACTGTTCAGACATTTACCTGTTTGGTAGGTGCAAAGTGAGACTGTCTAGTTTGCACAGGCTTTAGTATGCAGAGCTCATGTTGTACACTGCTGAACAGCATGGAGGTAAAAACCCTGCATACTATTCCAGAGGAAAATATTTTCTCTGAAACCTTCGTGACTGACTTCTATTTCCAGACACTAACACAACTGTGCCCAAAACCGCCCATCAAAACCAAAGAAAAAGAGAAACAACTCCTTTGAACATTCTGCCATGACACTGAAAATCAATTATATCTGCTCCTAGGTAGCTTGGGACCATATCCTCCTCTTTGCTGTCCCTCTGTCTAAAATAGCCCACAAGCTCATCAGAGCAGGGATCAGCCACTGAAAAGCACTTAATACTGTACAAATAATGCAACAACTGTCAAGGACATAAGGTGAAAACAAGAGAGCTGGGAACATTGATATGAACTGGTACCTTAGCTGCCTTTATGAAGTAGAGCTGATGAAAAGACAGCATGCCAAGATGGGAGCTGTGTGAGCACTGACACCTTTCAGGAGTAATGTGTTAAAAAAAAAAAAGAAAAGAAAGAAAAAATATTCACACTAATTCTTACCCTTTAGCTCCTGAATAAGGAATTGTAGTGTGGTTCCATGATTCACTTAGGCCTTTCTGAGCTACTTCACAAATACACCTTACTCCCTGACTGGTTTTTCCTTCAAGTAAGTGCCTATCCTCATAATATATTTCTCAGCATAATTGGATGCCGTTCTCCACAGCAGGCATCAGCACTTAACTGGATCAACAAGTAAAGCAACACACTTGTTCACACATACTCAGTTCAGGTAGGTTGAAAATGCTCTTCAGAACCAGGGGAAGTAAGATTCCTGGACCTCTTTTGCACGTGCTATCACACATGTAAGACTGTCGACGTACTTTAGAGAGGTAAGTGGGATTTTCCATTAGCATTCTACCATTTGGAAGTTCAATTGTTTGAAGGTGCAAGAAAAAGAAGGAGAAGCAGAAAGAAATCAACTGATATTGTGAACTGACCTACAGTATACGATTTAGATAATCCAAGCCCAAATCTTAAGTCACAGAGTGACTTTAAGCATTATAAATGTTAGTCATCATGCATTGCTTCAAGTTTTCTCTTGTAGAAATGATAAAAAGTTACAATGTATTTGAAAGCTACTACTTATTTCTCATGTGGGGTGACAGGCAAGCACCTTGCTCACAAACTACTGGTGATAGAACACACTAATGCTTATTCAGAGAGGTCCAAGCTACTACCAAGTTCATGGGCAATACAGAGGAGATTCTCTGGCTGACTGGAGCATGGACATTGCTTTACTGAATCCCATTAAAGCAAATGCTGCCCACTTAAAATCAGTAGGTCATATTTAAGTATTAGTACCATTATGGGCCAGCACAGAGGTAAGTTTAAACTGACCAAAGCAAAAAGAAAACATGCCTTTGTTATGACAAGAGGGTTTTTTTGACTATATTTATAAGGTTTCTGTAACACAAAGTTGAAAGCATTGTCCTGGGTTCAGCAGTAGCAGTCATGTTTTTCCTTTGTGTTAACTGGTGCAGTGCTGTGTTTTGACTTCTAGTTTGAGAACAGTGTTGGTGAAGCCGATGTTGTCGGTTGTTGCTAAGTGATGTTTACCCTGACCAAGGACTCTGTGAGGCTCATGCTCTGCCAGGGAGGAGGGGAAGCTGTGGGGAGGCAGAGACGGGGCGCCTGACCCGGGCTAGCCGGGGAGGTATTCCATACCACAGCACGTCATGCCCGGGGTGGGGGGTAACTGGGAGTTACCTGGAAGGACAGGGGCTTCCGGGTGGAACTCGTTTTCTTGGCCGGTGGTATCGTATTCTCTTCCCTTGTTATTTTCCCTTATCATTGTTTTAGCTGATAGTAGCGGTGGTGATTTGTTGCTGGACTGTTCTTGTCTCAACCCGTAGGAGTTGCACTCTCTCGATCCTCCTCCCCGTTCCTCCGGGAGCGGGGAAGGGGAGAGCCCCGGTGCGGGGGGGGGGGGGGGGGGAAGGACACGGACCTCGATTGTTGTCAGCTCGGCACCACTCACTGGGAGTGAGTGAACAAGTTACCTGACTGGGTTTAAACCACGACAAGCATACAGTGGAGATGCTCTCTTTTGCTAAACATTTACGAAGACCATGAATAAAAACCAGAAGCAATCTAGAAAACATGAGAAAAATGAAAGAAGTGACTGAAGATAAATGGGGCTTAAAATGCAAGTAAGACCTGACAGCAACAAGAAGAGGTAACACCACTGCTCTGCTGGTCAGAGTCGTTTATACAGGTTTTTAGGAAAGCTCACAGTGAACCAGTCTGAACTGGGGGCTGAACTTGTTCTCACTGGTGAACTGGGCATGCTGGAGCATCAGTTAAGTATCCAGCAAATGTATTTTGCAAGTAACGTCCTGCTATTCCACAACTGTATGTTAGGATTTAAACAGGCTGCAAAAGCTGCTGCGAAATTATTTTTCATCTATTGAGTACATTCTATTACAAAGATTCAGCAATGCACTGGAGAAATCAACCATTTCTTAAAATGTGTTTAAATATAATCAATAAGAAAAATATTTTACAAATCATAATTTGGCATGGATTAATCAATAAATAAGATGATCAAGTAAAACATGTTTCAGATACAAGTGCAGAGACCAGAAAACAACTGGAAAGCCCTTGTGACAGAATTCAGAGTATTCTTAATACTCTCCATCAGTTCTGACAGAGAGCTGACTGGTTTGTCTGTAATGTAGGAAAGATTACTGCTTTTCTCTTAATGAAGTACTTTATTAAAAATGTGAACACAATCTTCCTCCCCTGATTCAGAAGAAGAAAGTCTCAAGTAAATGTAATCCTACAACCTATACCTAAGGTGTGGTTTAACCTTGCAGGCAGCTAAACACCGCCCAGCTGCTGGCTCACTGTCCTTCCCCAGTGGGATGGGGGAGAGGATTAGGGAAAAAAGATTCATGGGTTGAGATAAAGACAGTTTGATGGACAGAAAGGGAAGGGAAAATAATAATGATTAAAAAAAAAAAAGAATATATAAAACAAGTGATGCACAGAGCAGTTACTCACCACCCACTGACTGATGCCCTGCCAGTGCCAGATGTGAACTGAAATCCTGTGTCACAGGATATGCTTTGCACTGTAATTTTTTACCAAGTAATTTTTACTTGGTAAAATTTTACCAAGAGTAATTTTTACCAAGCTGATCAACTACTAAATTACTGAACTACACTTTATCAATTTCAGCTCTCAGTTTAACTCATTTTTTCCTGTTTCTTTTATAGGAGCAGTCCATTTTGATGACATGGCTTCAGTTCTATTTCATGGGAACAGCATCAAAACCCAGCAATACCAAGGTAATCAGAACCATCTGATGTTCACTCTGAGACTAAATAATCTCAGATTAACATATTCATGCTAAAGAGGCATCCACATATTTTAAAACCCTTTTTTTTTTTTTTTTTTTAAACACAACTAGTACCAAAGTGTTTTAAATGATCCTGGGGCACCAACAATTTGCAGTTTATCTGCTGGCTTCCAGCGACTACATAATGGGTAATTAGATGCTGAAACTTCCAGGGACTTAGAAAAATAGTCTACATGTTAATTGCTTTTATGAGTCCTTTAATGTGATTCGGGGACAGAAAGAATTTTGGATTGTCTCTGAATAATAACATTACCAGCAGCAAGCTTAATTTCTTTCTCTTTTGCTCCCAGACATTTCTTAGAGGCTTCCCTCCTCCCTGCACACTGTGTCTATATATATATATATATATATAGATGTATATCTATGTGTGTCTATATATATATAGACCACTAGATTTTCACCCCTCCCCATGAAGAGACAAATATTTTCCATCAATTATTTGTTTGTAGAAAAAAAAAATTGTCTCTTCTTTCTTGTTTAGCATCTTTTGTTGTTTGGGTCTTTTTTTTTTTTGAGAAATTATAATTGAAAAGGACCTTTGCTTTCTTTCTCCTTCCAAATCTTCCCATAGATACCTCTCCCAAAGACCTTTGACTTTCCCATAAATGGGGAACCCTGAGACATCTCATCTTGATCTCAATAGACTGACAGTGCTGAATCTTCTGGCAACAAAGCTACTACTGCTAAAACACAGACTGCTAAAAGCTTGGCATTGAATGCTGCCTATAAACTCCTCAAGAAGTGAGGTGAATGTTCTAGTGTTGGACTGTTAAAAGTTGAATGTTTGTGTGATTTCGTTGAGAAAACTTTGATTGAATTTGAGAAAGTGGAAAACCAGACAAAAAAAGAAATGAAAAAAATGAGAAAAAAAAAAAAAGGCATCCAAAATATTCAAAATTAGCAGGGAAATATAGAAACACAAGAACTTCCAGAACATTACATCAACACTGTATCTTGTCCTTACCAGCAACAAGCATGTCTAGGGAAAAGTATATCAATGGGGCAAGTATATACTTAGCTTTTCCTTCAAAATTGCTATAGTCTACAGCAATTTAAGCTTCTTGAACAAATACCACACAGAATTTTGTAGTCAGAAGGGGAAAAAAGCATAGCAAGACAAAGAACTTAGACAAGGAAATAAATCACATGGCTTCGGGAAAAAAAGTAAATCATGGAAATGTATATACATGCTGCTAACCTTTGTGTGATGCTCTCCACTTTGACCCTCCCAGATAAAAATTTTGCACTGGAATTCTTCTGTTTCTCTCAATCATTCACATGTATTGACTACAGCAGAATCCAGAAAGTTGACAAGTTCCCATAAACTTACGAACTTCCCTAACTGCCAACTGTAATACTGATGCAAGTCAACAGCAGGAGAGTGAGGTACAAGCAAGAGAAGTTTCAGAGCATCATCACTGAAACTCATCAGCACAAAATGGAAGAAAAGCCCCCATTAGCAAAAAGATTTTTCTCTGTTTTGTTACACTTTGGGGGATGTAACACGGAGCATAAGTAACACAATTTTTCTGAAAGCTTTGCGTGATGAAGTTACTCAGGTATAGATTCCCCTCTTTGAAAGCCCTATGTAAATCTGAGCATATTAAGTGCCATACTTATCAAGTCTTCCCAAACAATTATCTTTAATCACAGAATTGTTGAAGGGAAGAAGAACTACCAAGAAGCAGTCTATGCTATTGTGAATAACAGGCTTCTGGGCTGTTAAAGTCTTAGCTCTCAGAAAAACCTATAAAATCAGAAACTGCTTCCAGCACATACATAAAGAGCCCAGTTGAAAGTGGTAGATGGATTCTCTTCAGAGAATGTTCAGAACGGAGGGGAAAGGAGGAGGGCTGATGCATGATACCTGACTCGAGTCCAGCACTTACTGGAATGACAAAACTTCAGTATTGTAACTTGTGCCAAAATGGTTTGACTGAAAGCACGGGGTAACCCCTACCAAATGTGTCATGAAGAGTAGAATTACTAGCCTCAGGACTACGTAGAAACTTGTGGAAATGAGTGCTTTGCTTGGAGACTGTAGAGGGGAATGATTAATCAACACAGCTCTTTGTTATAAGAGGAGATGCAGGAAGGCAGATGCTGGTTGCCACTAGGATGGAGAACACTTTTGCCCTCAGGAACTCTACAGACGGAAGAGGCAGCCTGAACTCTGGTTCCTGCCCCTATGGTTCCACATGATCAGTTGCCATGACAGTCCTCTTGCTTTTTAAAATTCAATTTAGTCCCACTTTCTCAAGAATTCCTGCTCATGATCCTACTACCACTTAGGTACAACTCTGATTTAGTAAAACGGCATTGTTTTTACAGAGATATTTAAGTAACAATAAGACAACCAGAAAGAGCAGATTACCAACATATGTAATTGTCCAAAGCAGCCAGACAGATCTTTTTGCAAAAGCGGTTATCAAAATTTAGAGTACAATATATTATTGTATTACATCGACTACTGGTGAGCTGCAATCAGGCTGTGTGCAAGTTAGTAAAAATCAGAACAAGAAAGATTTATAATTAAACTAATCAAAATCTTACAGGCAGTATAAGTGCTTCTGAATTTTTGATGTGGCATGCTGATTCCTAAATTTTGAGAACTACTGCTCTACGTGACACAAGTACCCTGGTGGGTTCCATCAAATAAAAGTATATATCTTAGAAAGCTCAATTCCTTAACACAAATCTAGATGCCAGATTATAGAGGCCAATGTGTACAGCTAAATGAAAAAGGAACCTTTGTGAAAAGAATTTTAGGGCTCTAAGACTGTATCATGTTGTGTAGTCTTTTGAAATTACAATAATCCACGTGCTTAAGAACACTTTTTTGCTAAACATACAAAGAAAAACCCTCCACACCCAACAGAGAAAAGGGTTCCCTCAGAATTTCTGTCAAAATAATTTCTTAAACAACAACAAACCTACAAACTTTTCTTTCTGTAGCTTCCTAATAGGATGTCACATCAGTCTGTTTATTCTGACAGGGTCAAGTATTCATTCCATAACCTGCCAACACAAACGAAATAATTTGATATTGCTACATACCAAATTTTAGCATTTTGTTCTAAAATTTTGACTTCATTTGGTGGAAGTAAGATGCTCTAACCATTTAAATGTTTACCTGATCTCAGAGTTGGGCACATAAATAATGGTAGTTAGTATTACCTTCAGAAACACTCAGTACACTCTCTGGCATACATAGAATTCAAGTACACATATTAAAAAAAAAAACAACTTTTCTATAAATACTTCTGCAGTATTTTTAATTACCTTAGATCTAAAAGCTACACTCCCTCTTCACACAGAAGCGTCACTGACTTTGCTTTATCAAACAAGCCTGGAAATAGATTGGGAAAAGCAGCTGTGCCAACTCTATTGAGGTCAAGTGGATTGAAGTCTGCTTGTGCTATCTGAATCATACATTGGCAGATGAAAAGACATGCCTTTTACCATCTGCAAATTTTAATGTGCCAGATTTTGGCTGCCATGCAACCTGAAGTATTTACTTCCCTGAGGTACACAGAAAGAAGAAAGGACATAAGTTTTTATCTAGATTTGAGCCACAGCATGAGATAAAATCAGTTTATGCCACAGTTTAAACTTAAGCAGTGAAGTAATTTTCTCATCCATATAGAAATGTTCTGATGAAAAAGAAAACCCACCCATTGTCTCTTGCTGTCTCTGTGGTTTCCTTTCTGCATTTTAGAAGAAAACAAATATGTGGATTTTTACAATGGCCTTGAAAATGCCATTTCACTAAAACTGAAGGTACATACAAATGTCTGATCCTTTCAGGGCTTGTAGTCTCAAAAGACCATTGCAAATGCAAATAGCTATAGTTGTTACTGAGGAAACAGAAACAATGAGAAGAATAAGAATGGCAGTGGCAGTGAGGACAAGAAACAAGATACGTGACAGAAATGATTTGCCTTGCAACGGGAAAGCTTGAATCTAGATCTGTTTTGCAATAAGTCATATGGTAGACTATGGATAACTTCAATCAGCTCTATAAACCTCATTGTCTATTTGAAATTACCATGATTTATACTCTGCCCAGAAATAGTACACAGTGGTGCAGCAATACCTTTGGCATATTAATATATTTGTCCCATTGCTCACCCTGTTAGTTTTTAATCCCCTTCATATTACACCCTTATTTCTTCAAAATCTATACTGAATAAACTGTTATGTTTTCTCAGTATCTGTCTGATTTTTAAGGAAAAATATTTCTTTCTTGGTTAATCAGATGCCTACTAAAACCAGAATGGTACAAACAGCATTTACCTGGCACTAGCACAGATGAGGAGAAGTTTAAAATTGGAAGTTGAAAAAACCCAACAAATCCACCACAAAACATGAGCTAAAAAGTACACAAAAGGCAGCTGTGGAGACATGTTTCTCTTGTTCTCATTTCAGCTTGATTTCTCTTTTGTAATTTTACCTTGTTTTCCTATGTTGAGCTTCTAGAGCCACAAACTTCTATCTGAAGAGCTAAGTTGGATGGAGAATGTCAAATTTTAGTGAAATGTAAGAGAATTAGAGAAATTCTGGAGATTAGCTGCAATTTTGATCAAATAAATTGTAAAATGGAAGAAATTCTTTCATAGATTTGTAAGAAGCAAACCCCACCATTTCTGGAACAGAAGGAGGAAAAGCAACAAAGAATGCCACAGAGATAGTTATTGCAGAAAAGCCTTTAAGCAAATGCAAATCTGGCAGAATGAAACTATATGAATATAGGGAAGAAAGAACGAAACATGAGTTCACAGATAAGATTTAAAATCATGCTTTTCATCTAGCTAAAGTCACTGATACTTACTGAGAACAAAAGAGATGCTGAACTGCAAGGACTTTTCTTCATTCTGTTCTCAGAGCATCTGGTGCTGTAAGCAGCATCAAAAATACTGAATATCTAGAAACTTTAAGAAATTCCAGTATCTTCCAAAACTAGGAAGATTTGAACTGTGAGACTGTGGCTACTGAAAAGCCCAAGACCCCTTCCCTCAAGAGCATCCCCACTGAACAACATTAAATTTTCTCTTCCAAAAGTGCTTCAGTGCTGCAATATATCTTTACATCAGTGCAAACTGCCTTCAGAGCCTTGGCTGCAGCTCTCCTGGACCAGGTTCACCACTCAGACCTACTCTCTTCTGTTCTTACCAGGGACAACGACAAGAAAGCAGAATTGTCATACATGCACAGAGCTTGCAAATTACTTACATATGTTAGAGGTGCAAATATTTTACAGGATAGACACGTAAAGGTACCACACATGCATATGCATTATCTTGCTGTACTGCATGCAAGTCAATCTGTTTGCAGATCTTCCCTAGCAGTAACCATTACAATGCACACTAACAGACACCAGTCCACTACGGTAGAGGGAATGGATTAAACACCCCAGTTCTGATTTCTATTCTTTTCAGTTAAACTCCCCTTTCTGCTGGACCATGGATCACCTGCTCCACCATGCACACTTCTCCATTATTAATTTGTTAGCTTGCTTGAATCACAGTTGAAAACCTTTCAGCCTTGGTTTGCAGCAATAAATTCAACTGACAGCTGAAATTTGGAACGCTCACTTAATATTGATTCTGAATGTAATAACAAGCGACATGACCTTTTGGAGGATGTAAAATATGGCTGCCACAACATCTGTGCCACATTTCTTGCTGTGTAGTAATATGCTGTAACAGCATGGAGCTGGCATTGAAGTTAAGCTTTATTATCAAGTAGATCACTCCATCTCACTGGCTTCACCAAACCTCCCCCCCGACCAAATCTTACTCCTCACCCTACCCCCAAAATGCTTCCCACATGTAGAACTTCTGTGTATATCACTTGAAGACCTAATTTATCCTGCAGTAAGAAAAGAGATACTGGATTATGAAAAGAGCCCCCCTCTCTGTAAGACATGGCAATTCCAGCACACTGAAAGTCTGAATGTCTCTAGTCAGGGAGGAGAAGGGATTTTACATCAAGTATCCTAAACAAATATCTACCAAGTCATACTGTTTACAGTTATCTTCCTACATATGAGAAAATACCTTTACATCTTTCCTTCCATTCTGACAAATAACGCATCAATACCATTTTTGTGTGCTCTGACACCATGGACACCATTTTCATTTAGCATTACCCCAGGATACCCTGAACTAATCTTGCTAGGCTGGATGCAGGTTGGTTCCTTTCAGTCATTTCCTTTGAAGTGCTGGCATCTTTAAAACATAGTCCAAGTAGGCAGAATACCGATTTCTCTATTTTTAAAAATCCAATTTAAATAACTTCAAATTATCCAAGCAATCTAACCAAGTTCAAAACCCAGAACTCTGCTACAGAAAACACCCTCCCCACACATTATACAGAATGTCTTACGTATCTCCTGACTTCTTCCATAAACTGAAACATCTAATCCCTTTATCCTTATGAACAAAACCTCTTTTATCTCTTAATGAAAAGTAAACATAATGAAGCAGATCTTTACCATGACATTTTCAGTTTGTATTTTGTCATTTGAGTTTCTACACTGCCAAATACTTGGTAGCAGCTAAAATTTTAAATGCTTTGAAATTTACTATTGAAGAAAAATGGAAAACCTTCCTAGTTTACACTTAAGTAAAGGTTATACAGGAAATAACTCCTGGCACTCTCAAAAATTAGGTATAATATAAACAATATGAAAATATTTGCTTTTTAAAAATCTTAGTAGACCATCCAGTGCAAGCTTTGTTAGGTCTATATACCTGTAGCAGCCCTGTGGCCAGTAGAGGTGTAACCTGCATCAACCAGGGAGCTCTTCTGCGAGTAAATGTTTTATAAAAAGTTACAAAGACAAAACACTGACATTTATATAAAAATATGCAAAATATATTAAAATATTTCTTGGCTGTAACCGTGGGGTAGTGGGAACAGATTCCCAGGATGTAAGTTTCAGAAGGCATTAAACGTCCTCGTATACATGTACTGACACATACTATTCCCACATATTACATTTAAGAAATACATGTATAGTTGAAACCTGCACACTTCAACTGCATGGCAGATGTTCTCGAGGGGCAGTATTTAGAAGACCTGGATGATGGAATCAGTTGAAGTATGAGAGAGTGCCATACATTCACAACTTTGGGAAAGATTTCTCGCTATGGAACTGTATTAGACTTGACAGTTGAACTGCACAACGAGGCTTTGGAGTTTTAAGTAGTATATACCAGAACAGCTGTGCCTAGTCTCAATAGCTTCAAACATGTCTTCCTTAGAGGCTTAAAATCTACTGCTTCTCTGCACCACAAGCCTAGCTGCCCTCTTTACCAAGCTGCTGATGTGGCCTTGCTTGCTTGCACCCTTTGCGGCATCACAAAAAGCAGAGGTAAACAACCACCAATTGGATTACTCCTACCTTCTCAGCTAAGACAGAATTCAAAACTAATCTGATTATATGTAGATTATGAGCCACTAAGAATCTTTTTGCAGCAATTACCAAGCTTCCACACATAAAAAAAGGGCATTTTATTTAGCACTGGGCTAATCTATCAAGTGGTAAGCTTCAAAGAGAATGTTGGGGGGGGGGGGGGGGGACACAAACAAAACCCCATAAAGTAAGTTTATAAAGCAGGGATATTTCTATTTTTATTGAACTGTGAAGAATTATTTCAGACTTTAAGACGCAGTGAAGATCTTTGAAATAAAATACAATTTCCCCTTTGGACTTTCAAAGCTTAATTCCCAGTGATTCAACTTCTGTAAGTTCTAAAAGGCTCCAGAGCAGCAGTGGGAAGTGCTGTCACTGTTTTGGATACACATCTCAAAACCGAGGGCTCTGGCTGGTGAGGCTGGAGGGAAGACAGGCTAACTAGGAGTGGCTGACACCTGCCTTAAAAATTCATAGCCAAGATGATGGGACAATTACATTTATGCTTTTCAAATGGCAACTGAATTTGTGAGGCAAACAAATATGAGCTCTATGTTTAGAGATAAAACAAGGCTGAAAATGAAAACCGGAAGTAATACAGTATAATGCAATGCATGCGTATTTGCTCATGCACATCTGTAAAACTAGATTTTAGTGAAAGCTGTCAGTGAATATATTAACATAGCTGTAGGAGAATAAGCATGCAATGCGGAGTGAAACTCAAAAGTAAGAAGAGGGCTGCAAGAGGGGAAAGCACAAGAGGTACTTCGCATGTTCCTGCTTAGAAACAAGGGCATTTAAGTGTCTGAACACTGGTGCTGAGTTAGGGCAACAATCAGGAAAAAATTGAAGTTACTCAGAAATGTGTGATATGATTCCAGAGAGGGACTCTTCATCAGAGACTGCAGCGATAGGACAAGGGGTGATGGGTTCAAACTGAAACAGGGGAAGTTCAGGTTAGAGATAAGGATGAAATTCTTTACTGTGAGGGTGGCACAGAGCGCCCAGCGAAGTGGTGAATGCTCCATCCCCAGCAGTGTTCAAGGCCAGGTTGGAGGGGGCTTGATCAACAGTGTCTAGTGTGAGGCATCCCTGCCCATGGCAGGGGGATTGGAACTGGATGATGTTAAGGTCCTTTCCAATCCAAAACATTCTGTGATTCTGTGATCTTGGGTTGCCAAGAGTACTGAAAAAATTAGGGATAAGGAGACATTATGCCATAAGGAGACATTCACCTGTGAAAAATCACTGCCATGGGGGCAAGTCCTTGCTAATGTGTTATGCTCATCTAAGAAAGGCCAGAAAGAGAACCTAAGGAACAATAGACTCACCTAGTCAGTCTCACCTAGAATGATGCCCAGAAAGAATTTCAACTACTTCTCTTTGGAAGCCTTTTCCAAGAATATCAATGACAAGAAGATAATCAGGAATAGTTAACCTGAATTTACCAGAGGGCAAATCATGCTTGACCAAAATGATTACATTCTATGATGAAATGACCGGCTATGGAAACGAGGGGAAAGCAATCAATGTTGCACTTATTTTTTAGTGAACCTTTTGACACTGTCTTCCACAGTATTCTCAACTTCAAGCGGCAGAAATATTGTTTGGACAAATGGAATTTTGGTGAACCAAAAACTGGCTGAATTGCTGGGCTCAAAGAGCAGGAATTAATAATTCAGTGTTCTGCTGACACCAAACAGCAATCAAAATACTGCAGAAGTACTACAGTCTCTACTACCCAGTATCTTCATCAGCCACATGTACAATGAGACAGATTACACTGTCAGCATCTTCTTGGATAGTGTTAAATTGCGGGAGTGGCTGACATAACTAATCACAGCATTTCAATCCAGAGGAACCTTTAAAGTCCAGGAACAGCCCTCTGAGGCCTCATGATGTTTTGCAGAGAAACAAATTGTTCTCCAAAGGTGGTGGAATAATCCCAAGCACCAGCCCAAGCTAGGAAGTGACCAGCTGAGTGAGAGAGCTACTAAAGTCTCCTTTCTTTAGTTCTACTCTCTGACCTGAGCCTTTGCAGCCAAGTGAGAATGCTCTTTGTTGCTCTCGGTAAGCAAGTGAAAAATAAATGAACTACAGTTTTCAACTGTCATATTAGGAATACAATGGTGTGCAGGTTGGTTTGGGAAAAAAAATAAATCATGAAGCCCATTTAATTCTTGCCCTTTATAACAATCAATCAGTAAATACCAGTTTCAGCAATACCCAGCAGTCAGAATTCTTATGTTTATTCCAAATACCCACCAATTGCCTTGGTAGCTATTTAGTACTAGATGCAATAAAAGGCACAAGGACTTGCAGTTAAGCACCACAGCACTTGTTTCCAGTCAGGCAGCTGTGACTCTCCATAGATAATATGGTAAGAATTAGAAAACTGAGAAGCATAAGTAGAAACAGCATCTTTGAGTAGGCCAACAGGAGGCATGCAGCATGTGAAAGCATCCAAATCCCACCCTAGCTCTCCTTCTCCTGAAAGCCCAGGTACACAAGTCAGTGTCACAGGATGCACCCTGGTTCATCTCGGATGCAGACTTTTGAATGTTTAAATTTACAAGCCTGGAATATTTAATCCAAAACCCTACCTACAAAAATGGAATGTTTTTGAAAACAAAATAAAAAGTGCAAATAGGCAGTTAAAATATAATTGTAAATAAAATGCACTAATAACCACGAGATATAAGACTACATGTATTTTATACAAATCAAGTAACCCTGGCCCTAAAGAATTATCTTTACATTTTCATCAAAACATAAGTGTAGGTGAATCTAAAATTAACTATACATAACATCAATTTAAAACTAAATTCCATGGATGCCATCCATTCAAAATCATCATCCATAGGACTACTTAGCTACAGGAAGTTTTAAATTCATCATAAAATGGGAGTAAATTTAAAGTAGTGTAAGTGCCACTAATACAGAAAGCAGTAGTGGTACCCACCAAGCAATACGCTTCCTAACACAATACTAAGGGTGCTGTGCCATAGGCATTAGAACGCATGATGTCTAAACCCTATTCCAGCATGTACCTAGGACCAACAGACATTTCCTTCAAGTACTGTATTCCCCAACCTGACAGCTGTTTTACCAAGATGTCAGGTACAGACTCTGTCACGAGGCTTTCTTAAGGGACACAGAAAATCAACAAGTTCAAACAATATGTAATACAAGTTCATAACTACAGTTTGTCTTCCAGACCCAAAGGTAAACATCTGAAACCCAAACCAAAACCAAGCCACTGAAAATACTTCTTCAAAGAATTCACAGCTAAACTGCAGGAGAGTCACCTTCAGAAAAGCTCAAGAATGTTTATTTGCCTCTGTGCTGTCTTCAAGCTGCAAGAAATTCCCCCAGAAGAACTTACATCTTACATGCATTAGCTTCAATGCTGGTTGCAGAAGCATAACTGTGCGATGTATCCCAGCACAGCACTACTTCAAGTACTACAAGGACACCATATCTATGGTCAAGATTTGTTTCAAAATAATCTTTAATTGATAACCGCAATAAATGCTCTTATACATTATTAAAATACTTCTGGACATCAACTCCTCAATTTTATAACTCCATTTCCAGGTTAGTAATGCTGTTGCTTTAGAAATTGTTTATTTGCCATTGTTAAACCTATCTAACATAAAAGCTAAGTCAAGGGAAGATTACAAATAGGGTTAAAGTTTCTTGCTCAGTTTCTTGAGCATATCTGCAAGCTGAGGCAAGTCTTGGGAATATCCAAACCTGGGCTATGTGTCCAAAGAGCCTGTAAGTGACAGCAGCTAAAAATTAAGTGCTCTGGTCTCCCAGTGCCCTCCATTGGAGAAGCAGGAGGCAGCAGGACAATGGATGTCAAAGGACAGAGCAGAGCAATTAACTACTGAAAAAACTTCAAATTAAATATACTCTCCTATTTTCAAAGTTCTGGATGGGCTTCAACTAATTCTAACAATTTAAAACTAGCTATCGAAACACAACTAGTCAAGTAGTTACCTCTGCAGTTAATGAACAGATACACACATCACAATTAGGGAAATTTCTCCCATGCCATCCTAAGATGAAGAATGCAGGAGGCATCACTCTGTAAGTGCCTGTCTTATTTTACCGATGATTAACTTTGATTAATAGCATATCTTTTATATTAGCACAAATTAGACAAGATGAATTCTATCTTCATTGTCTCATTTTCAAGTAGCAAGAATCTTAAGCCCTCAGGCCAGAGGTTATTTGGAGCCTACAGAATGGTAGAACAGTGTAATTTGCCTGAGCATGTCACTTGTGCCACCTCCTTTTAATTTCTAACATATTAGCATATACTACTCTCTAGTACCCTGTTGAATTTGGTGCTACTTAAGCCTACTGAGTCACATATGTTTTATTCTGTTAATGTGACTAACCTCCTTATTTGTTTTTTTATACTTCAAGCTGCCACTCCTAGAAGGAGCTGATTGTCTGAAAGTCCCAGTGTTACAATCCTCCTAGCTTCAGGAAAAGAAAGGATGCAGGTGTAGCATAAGGATTTAAAATCAAAAGGCCTCTAAAAATAATCCATTTACAGAAAACAAGCCCATGATATTATCAGACACAGCCTATAACCTGCACTTCAGAATTCTACTTATTTTTAGACCCATTATTTAACTATACATATTTTCAACCTTGTTGATGGAAAGAAAGCTGACAGCCACAGAAACATCTAGACCAAACACAACATCTACGTTGCATGTTTACTGGTATCATATACTGAAAAATGAGGGCTGCTTCCCCTCAGTAATTCCCCTGCTAGTAAAATATTATACTAATGACTTCTCTGTATCTTTTTAGGCCATTCTTTCATTTAACTTCTTTCCTGTGTGGGGAAGCTTCTAATAGGCACAGTTCCATCCACTTGCCTAACTCTACTGCAGTACTGGACGCATATTTATGGTACGCAAAGGCTGATCTGCCCAGCTCCTCCCATCATCACCTTTAGAGTCTGGGCATACACACAACAAGTGCTAAGATGTTCATCTCAGGCTGTGGGCAAAATTTATCTCCCAATGCTTTATCATTCTATGTCTGCACTAGATAAACCTCACTGTGGATGTTTACTGTGAGAGCTGGAGAGTTCATCTCCATATCTATTTGCATGCGCATATCAGTTGCAGAAAAAATAGAAGACAATAGGATTGGTAGAGCTCTCCATTGACACACTGAGCATGAATGTTTATCCAGCAATCATAAATATGTATTCTGACAACATTCTCCCATCCCAGTATGCAAGTGCAGACGAGAATAGCAAAGAGTAGTGAAACATAGCCTCAGAAACCCACGGTTTCCAAGTATTTTCCAGGAATATGAACTCACTAAGAACAGACAAACGCAGGACATTCTCTGGAACCACAGGGCTTTTTTTGTATAAGTGAAAACATATTCACACTGTGAAGTAGAAAAATATTCCAAGCAGCTTATTAATCAGAAATACAGAACAAACATATCAGTGCAACTGAAAATCATCAATGCTAATGCAGAAGGAATCTCTGATTAGAAAATGCTCAAAAATGATTATACAGATGAGCAAGCCTGATTTTTGGGATCATCTTCTTTCTGCATCTGACATGTAAATGTAACTATTCTGATAAATCAGAGTATGAAGAAGCAGAGTTTAATACTGAAAGTTGTATTTTAGCTTAAATTGATCTGACCAACTTTTTAGTAAGAAAGCTGTGATTAACTGTATGTTTCTGTCACTTTGTAGACAGGTAGCAAAGTGGAGATGCGAAACGTGCAAGCCATATTTTGCAGAACAGGTCAAACCTTTTCTCTTTATACTAAAGCTTCCGAGGACTGGTATGTTTGTGACCTTGGGAAAGCAAAATTATGAACAGAATTTGAAAGAGAAAGAAGAATCAAGAGAGCCAGGGGACAGGAAAAGGAGCTAAATCTTGAAACAAGTCTAGAAAAAAAAACAGAATAATTTGCACTAATTCAAATAACATTACACATCAAGAGTAGTAAGTGCTACCCCTTTCTTGTCCCTCTTTCTCTGTTGAGTTATAATTATGTCACACTTCACAGAACTGGAGAGTAGGCTGACCGACAGGACACATCTCTTGCGCAGAGCTGATGGGACTGTGCTTGCCATCTCCTTGCTGGAATACAAAAGTATCACTACATTCCATAATGTGCTGCTCGACAGTTGGCCTGTCAAATTACCACACACAGATTGGCAAGAGGGAGAAAATACGGCCCAAGTAGATACTTCTCAGCCCAGCAGAGAAGAGGAAGCAGCCATCACTAAGATGAAGGAGTAAAGAAATGCAGGAGAAGAGGGAAAAGCAGGGGACCACGGGTGGCACCTTGTGCTGATAATGTAGAGCCTGCAGTATGCCCCTGCTCTTTCTGAATGATGCATGCACCTCAGCCCTCTCAGCTTTAGGATATGTTTTCCTGAAATGTTTTCCCAGGTATAAGGTAAGATAGCTCCTAGAAGAAACAATATTTTATTCATGCTAACTGTTCCTAGGGTGATTGTATGAGCATTAGCAGGGTCTCCACCTGCCCAAGGTAAGAAGGGCACAGATAAGTACATCGACAACAAAATGTCCTCCATGATGCAGCCGTTTCCACGAGTCCCCAGTGCTTGTGCACTGGCGCTTTCTATTTCGACCTCTCAGGAATCAATTAAAAAGGGTCACATTCAGAATGCAGCACTTCAATAGCTCTGCTGGCAGCAACACTTTGAGTTGTTTGACATTTACTGATCATCTGGTAAGCTGAACACTACAAATTCTAAGTTGCAGAAAGACAAAGCTAAGGAAGGAAAAGCAAATACCAGCACCATGAGGCTGGAGGAACAAAGAAGCCTGCCTAGTGTTCTATGGAGTAACTCGAGACAACTCTACACTTAAGCACGAGAAAGTGAACGATTGAGCACTAGGGATAAGTTGCACTCAGTGAAGTTCTTTACTCTTAAATGGCAATGTTTCCTACTAAAAGAAGCCCTCCATGAAATCCCCAGTGTAAACAATAATTCTCTCTCTCTGTTTTTAATTAGGCCTCTCTTCCTGCCTCACTTAAGAGTAAGTTATCAGGCTTTTAACACAATGCCATTAATAAAACATTGTCTGAAAATCAGGATTAAAATAATTAGAGCACCATGGAACCGCATCTTCAAATCCCATTAACGCTGACTCAGACTATCATTCAGAAACAGTTACAGAAAGCTTCATGAAAATGACACTACTTTTAAACATTAAAGGATTCAAAATACTTTTCTATTTGTTCCTTCACTGGTGCTCAGTTTCCATTACTAGAATGTAGCCACAGGTGCATTTCAGATACATTAGTATGGGAGTTAAACAAAATGAAAATATCTCAGCTTTGGGACTAACATTTTAATAAACCAGGAAGAAACCTAAAGTGAAAGTAGATATTTCTTAAGACAAGAGATCTTAATTTCTTGTAAACGGAAAACGAATAGAACATATATGGGAAATAGAACATATGAGGAAAGACTGAGGGAGCTGGGTCTCTACAGTGTGGAGAAGAGGAGACTGAGGGGTGACCTTATAAGTGTCTATAAATATATGAAGGGGGAGTGTCACGAGGATGGAGCCAGGCTCTACTCAGTGGCAAACAATGATAGGACAAGGGGTAATGGGTACAAACTGGAACACAAGAGGTTCCACTTAAACTTGAGAAGAAACTTCTTCTCAGTGAGGGTGACGGAACACTGGAACAGGCTGCCCAGGGAGGTTGTGGAGTCTCCTTCCCTGGAGACATTCCTGTGTAACATTATCTAGGTGTTCCTGCTCCGGCAGGGGGATTGGACTAGGTGATCTTTTGAGGTCCCTTCCAATCTCTAGCATACTGTGATACTGTGATATAACAACCTGAGCTTTTGTCATACTGAGTTTTGACCAGAAGTTGTGACATTCCATAACTTTGTCCATGTATGCCAATGGTTCTCTAAGGAGAATGATAAGGGCTTCACAGTAGCTCAGTAAAACACTTGGCAGTGAATATGAAAATGTGGACAGCAGTGTAGTACCATTGATGCTTTATTAACTACCATTACTGGATATTTTAAACTTTGGTCAAAGTGAAAACTTAATGAAGGTATCTCTGGAACCACAGAAGCATAAAGATCCATCAGGAATGCTGAACTATTTTTGATGAGGAAAATACAAAGAGAATAAAGGAAGTGGAGGACTTCTTTTTTTAAATCATCCACTACTTGGGATTATGGGATAAATGTGCCTACAAGCTGGTGCAGGCTTTTGCCTCCAAATGGAGTACTAGATAGTTTCCTCAAAAACAAGTAAGCAAACAAACTAGAACCAAATACTGAAAAAGTCTAATCCTACACATTACCATTTGTTTCTTAATACAGCTCTGAGCATATTTACACATCGGAACAAATATTAAGATTCCAATGAAAATTTCAACACCAAGAGAAAAAAAAAAGGGTGAAAGGCTCTAGAGGAGTTATTGAAATTCTCCACAAGCACCCCAAAATTATCAAATTCTCTTCCTTATTTATGACAGGGAAGAATAAAGACTTTTCTTTATCCAGAAGTTTAAATGGTCAAAATGACTTTCGTCTCCCAACCCAACAGAGTGGGAATCAAAGTATGGTTCAGAGGAACAGGAAGGTCCTCAGGCTAGCCCCAAGCACACTGAACAACTACAGCTGTTGAATTTTCTTCCTTGCTAAGCACACTAGTTACAGTTGTGCTCAGGTTTCATTTGAGAAAGACTAGAAAGTGAAGTAAAATTGTGCTGTTTCAGGGGGTTTTAATAATAAAAATGTGATTCCATTAAGCTACAATTTTAGAAATAAAATGCCAGTACTACATCTTTCCTCCAAATCCTCCCATATACCATTGCATTCCTTCTCTGCTCAGATGCAGTGAAAAAGTCAGCAGTCAGAATCTTCAGCTTTACATTTAATTAAATGTTTAAACAATTGAGGTTGAATCATACAACATCTTTATGTAACAAAAGAATGAGAGGTATTCATAATTATTACTGTTTGCCATATAAGAAAAATTAAGAATAAGCCCAAGGATATTTGTGATTTTTTTCAAGCTATTTTTCTAATTAATTTAATTCTATTCCTCTGGAAAGCAACAAATAATTATTGCATTATACAGAAACTGTGGTTTGTTTTCAGTTTATAACACAGATGTTAAAAGTCATTTTCCTATTAAAAAAAAAAAAGGTTATTTTTTCCTCCAAGTTGAGGGAGAGCATTTAGTCCTTACAGACCAAAAATCCCCTGTGTCTCTCTGATAGGAAATGGACAGTAGCACTTCACCATCATCTAACGTTGGGGTTTATGATCAGCTATTTTACCGTCCTGCACTTCTCTTTGCTCAGTGCCACACAATGCATAACGGTACAGAACTCCTAGTTGGTCAGAGATCTATGACCACCACATACTAGATAAGAATTAAGTCTGTCATCATTTGAGCCACCTTTGCCTCAGAAGGTTAGTCCCTCTGCAGCCACTTCCGTACACAAATGGTACCAAGAACAGAGTGACAAATCTAGGAAGACTTGCTGCCCAGGCTGTACAAAACACAACATCCTAGGAAGGAGGCATTTGATGCGTGAAGCTGACATGCACTGGTCTCAAACAGTGGAATGACTGAGTGGGTTTCACAGGGAGAAGCTGATACAGCAGCTCAATAAACCAACACAGCCCGTGTTATTTTCCACATATGCTGGTGTAGCATATCCTTCTTGACAATAATATATAGTCCACCAAGTTAAGTAACTTTGAGTATATGCTTGGGAAACCTCTGAAAAAAGGCTTTTATTCCCCATCTACTAATGAACTATTTCACAAGATTGAAAGAAAAGCTTTACTATCTCCTATTTGTTTTCCCTATGTAGCTAACGTGAAGGACACAAACACACTCCTGCTGCATAGCATTTAAAGTCAAATAATGATTAATGTTAGAGATAAAGTTTGGTTCATCATTTGCATCTATTTGCTGTCAGTGAAGCTGCAATGCACAGTAATCAGAATTTTGGCCTAATACTGAAAAAAAAATTATAATGGAACAGCTGTCCATGAGGAAAAACCTCACATCGTTAAATAGAAATTTAAGCTTTTTAACAGACTTTTGAAAGAAATTTAAGGTTCCAGAAATAATTTTTCCCATTTTCCTTTTTATCTAAATAAACTTTTTATTAGGTGGAACAAAGTCTTTTCATTTTCAATTTTTTTGAAAATTTCAGTTTTCTTTTTCATTTTTTTCCTTTCCATTTCTGTACTCTCTGGTTTCATAACAAGATGCACTTGATTACTGCAGTTTGTTCACATAAGAAAAACAGTTTACTGGCACAGGAAAACATTGTCTTAATGACAGCAAAATTAGTAACAGAACACATCTTGCCAGCTTGAAAAAGACACTTTTCCAACTCTAAAGACTATATAACTTTTGTTCATGCAGGGTAAAATTTAAAATCATACCTGCCTGAACCAAAGGCACACTTAAAGTTTTTCTTAACATACACTAGGGTCTGGTTTTCACTGCATTTTGACCATATAATAAAAAAGGCACCTCTGTTAATGGTAATCGAGACAATATCAAATCACCATAATAAAGATGAAAATATTGCAAAAAAAGGCAGTAAGAAGAGCAAACTATCTCCTAAGAATCTGTTTTTCCACTCAGTGTTGCTCCTATATTTAATAGTACTGTTACATTTTGGGTGATACTGATTCTAATGTTTAGCGTTTATAGTCTAAAAGAGGTTCAAAATCATAACTCTTTACATGCATGGTGTATCTAAGAAGCTCACTATGGGAAATAATGATGTATAAACTTAAATTATATGCACTACATTCTTTATATTCATGAATATATTTATTTAATTGGAAGAGATTTGGTTATGAGTTTATAGAGATACTTAAAATTCCATTTCCCTATTATGTTCTTAAACCTACTATACCAAATAATGTCAAATTAAACATCTATAGCTGAAACAAACAACTGTAGCATCACGTATAGTACTGCTGGGATAGCACACATTACAAAAGCCAACTTTTCCATTAAATTCAATAGGACAACAAACAGCGGGTTTTATTGTCTGGCAGAACTGAGAGGAGAGGAGGGAAAGTAACTACAATGGCTAAACCAGGGAATCAATTCCCCTCCACAGCACTTGCCCCTTATGTCTGAAAAGAGAACTCAATAAAAGAATGTGACACAGGTTCATCCACAACAGTCAATAAATCAGCAGCAGATAATAATTATTAAACACATCTGATTTACAAGAGAAGATATTTTAACCAATTTCATATGTAGCATACCAGTATTGCCCATTGATACCCTTAAGACTAGTGAGCTGCCCAATTTGGTTTTTTGCATACACCACAGATTTTATTCCAACTCAGAAATATATCATACAGCATGATTGACACAACTCATAGTTTTCTCTTAGGGAGAAAAAAAGCCTGTAATACACCTCCACAAAATAAACAATATATGCTTCTACCTCTAGCCCTTCTTCCTCCCTGCAGACAGACTCAGCGTGTGGTTCCTGAGGAATTAGTTGTAGAAGAACTCCCCTGCTGACAGCAAAATGCCAAATGCACGTCCTGCACATGTAATGTGTCTGACATTTCCACATCTCACCAGGTTAACGTTTCTGACAAGTGCTTAAAAATATATGTCTTTTAAAACGTGCTGCCTTCCTATCTCCACTTTATAATGTTTTAAAATGTTATTTTACTCATGAAACCAACTCCACATTTGTCATTTGATTGAAGTAGAAGTAATTGCTTTTTGAGGGTCAAATACCTTTTTGGAATCAATGGGTATATTTCAGTTGATGGACGCTGTAAAATGTGCAAATATTATCTTCTTCATATACAACAGAACTGTTAAAACTGAAGAGAATCAACATGATTGACAGATTTAACAGGGGCAGCACTGAAAATGTTTTAACATCCTACCTTATTTACTGTTATTATTCTTTGCAGTGGGAGACCTAGGGAAAATCTGCAAAATTTTCAAGTGTTAAAGCAATTTATTCCCTACTTCTATTTTTTCCCACGCAAGTACAAGTTCTCAGTTGGGACCTTTTACAAGGCAAAGAGGGATCTGGCAGAGACACAGGATTGGTGCATCAACTATTGTTGCAGTTGAGTCATTACAATGATTTTTCTTCGGGAGTAGCATATGATATTTGCAGAAGCACAGCACTAAAATGTACAGAACAGATTCTGTGCACACCTCCTGAGAAGTCTTGTGGCATTACACACAATACACGTTATATTCATTTCTTCTCAGAACTTCAAAATGCTTCTAAAGAGTCAGCCTTCAGCTTTAAAACATGAATCATGGGAAGTGATTTGATCTAATGCACTCAAAGAGACCCTTGCTTGTACATATGGCTTCATATAAAATAATTCTATATATACATATCTACAGCTACCTATGTTTCATATATGCTTTTGAATACTGGAAATATTTTTTCCTCATTACATATATGCTTTTTCCTTCAGTACTAATAGTATTGCCAATGAGAGTAACAGTCACTGATGCTGATTAAATTTTATTTTTTTCATAAATTACTATAATTTCTTTTAGAAATATAATTGAATAATTAAGCATTCCTCAGTAACATGCTGCACATTATGAAGCCCCCCAAACCAGGCATTTTAAACTCCGCTATAGAATATCCGCACCATTCAGTAGAGGCGTTTTTTCCTTTCTGGACTGTCAGCCTTGTACTTTTTAACTGTGCCCACCCTGATCATGATAAAAATAGATTTCAAGGAAAATTAAAGGTTTTTGAACTTCCTTGGTATTCAGTCAGAGAGATCATTCCTGTTTTGAAGGAAGACAGACCTCATCGGATGCAACACAGGGAAAACTCTTGAGTTCTCTATAAAATTCTATCTGATCCAGCCACTACTCATTTTCCCTTCTCACGCACAATATATACTGACAATTGTCATCCAGATATTTTTTACTTGAACTGAAATAACAATATTTCAAAATATTTCTCATGAATCAACAAAGGAAATGAAGCTTATCATTCTACTTAGCAGAGGATAATCAAGCTCAATGCCCTTATCTAGAAAAGACTCTACTTCTGGCACATGAGAACGCCTGCAGGAGCACAATAAATGCGGGGAAAAGAGCTACGACATATTTAGATGCAAGATAGCCATGTGATATAATTTGCTGAAGTACATTAAAAACAATAGAGTACTATAACTTCTGCACTACAGATTATATTATTTTACTCTGGTTTCATCTGAGTTCACCTCATCAAACATGTATAGAGATAAATTTGCAGTATTCATTCATTTCCTTAGTGTCCCACACCTGCTGTAGCAGTGGACTCCTGACATGGGATAAGGTACAACTGAAGCCACACCATCTTAAACTGCTCCAACCCAACTGACAAACAGGTATCGATTCCCTAAATCTGCCATCCAGCGCTTCCCTTGCTTCCCTGCATCTTCCTGCAGTCCTCTGCATAACCTTGGAAAGACACAATTCTATAGCAATCCACTAGAAAGGAATCCTAGACCAGCTCTTTTTATTTTCCCAGACATACTAGGCACATGTAGTGGCGAAGGCAGTATCAGTGAAGACAGAGTATCTTCAGACTGGGCTCCTGCTCATGACCAAGACAGCATTACACTGGCAACATACACTTCAACGGTTGAACTCCTTTTTATTCCAGTCAAGATCAAATACTTGGTGCCCTGTTCTGAACCGTGAACTTTCCAGACCACCAGTCAAATTCACAAGCTAAACATCATTTACTCCTGGTTACAGATAGGACATGACCTATTACGGCTATATTCTGTTCCTGCTTTCTTTCACCAGATTCTGGATTAACCTATTTTAGAAGTTTTCCAAAAGTTGCAATTTTTAACAACATTGTACTAACTGATGATTGACTCCAGGCTCTCTTCCTCAACAGGGACTGTGAATGCTCCTGACTCTGGGACAAGGTTAAAATGTTTATTTATGAAAGTAAATAAACTTTACATTTGGCTCCGTCTTGTCAATCTGTTCATGTGCTAGGGGCAATATAACCCTCTAATTCTTAAGATATCAAACCCATTCTATGATTCTATAAGGAAGAAGCTCTTTACAGTGAGGGTGGTGAGGCCCTGACACAGTGCCTCAAAGAAGGGGTGAATGCTCCATCCCTGGCAGTGTTCAAGGCCAGGTTGGACAGAGCCTTGGGTGACATGGTTTAGTGTGAAGTGTCCCTGCCCATGGCAGGGGGCTGGAACTGGATGATCTTAAGGTCCTTTCCAACCCAAACTGTTCTATGATTCTTGACACATACTTACGACATTCACATGCTATCATTATGCGAACTATAATCCATACTTGCAGAAGATGTAAAGTAAAGTTACAGACTTTTTCTGACAAAATTTTACTTCATTAGTTTCCTACTGTGCTTAATAATCTCAGGCCAGGTAGTAGAACCTGGAATAATCACCTATGCTATAAATATTTAAGTACAAGTGTCAATTTTGCCTTATTTTGTACAGTCCTTTTTTACTTCATGCAGCATAATACTGCAGCACCTGGTAGTATAGTATTGCAACAAGTATCACAGCTACAGTAAAGTGATTTTGCACATCACAGTGTTTTCAGGAGCTAAAAGAACACATTTCTCTTCCCCCATTCCCCTTTTCTTTTTAATGTTAAGGCAACATATTACAAGGCTTAGATGTAACTCTGGTTTTCTGCAATTTGTTTTATCTTTGGGTCCTTTAAATTACCATCTCAGTTTGAGTAATATCTTTCCTCAGCATACAATGGCATTTATTATTAAAACATGACTGTAAATATTATCCTGTATTGTGAACTGTTTATTAAATTGCTTTCTTTTGTTACAAAGATCTTAGAGACTAAAAAAATTCTTAAACTCTTATCTAGCTAACAGATTGAATCGTGATTGTGTAACAGATTGAAATCTCCATAATGGGAGATCATATCAAAATTCCTCTGGAAGTCTGTTACTTCTTACATGAACTATTTAAGATGCAGGGGAATACAACTGTGGGGGAGCAGGAGAGAAAGAAATGAACTAGTGCATTCAACAAAAGAAAGAAACACGGTGCATAAAATAACCAGACTTGTTGACAAGAGAGCTCAAAAGTACAGTGAAGAAAAACCTGTGACTAATTAATTTCTCTTAACCAGAGGATGATAAAGAGTACCTGTCTGCTTGAGTTAGGGATCTACGTGAGAAACACAAGCCTACCTGTCTGAGAAATCCTGTCTTACATCAGACACAGCAAACCTGTCTTGCTGTGCCCCTACAAATATCTAACAGCATTCACAGACCCGTCTCAACAAGCACAGCTGATACGTTACGATGTACAGGTTACCAACATCTCCAAGCTATAGTAACTGAAAAGCAGAGCAAGACAGGCAAATGCCTGTGGTTCATCAATTAAAACCTAGGTGTTCAGCTTGAGGAAACGGGAGCAAAGATTATATAAATGTTTTAGCAACCAACATGTTTAAAAAAGGAGAAGCAAATTTGTGAGAGGAGTAAAAGAAACACTAGATTCAATGCTGAGGGTTTACCCTGGACATTCTGTGTGACAGCACTGCCTGCAGAACAACAGACACTGCCCAAACTGCACAGAATCAGCGTACTAAACTGGAAACAGCTTTCTACCAATGAAGCACTAAAGAACAAACAAACAAAACTTTATTATGCCTGTAACAGATTTCTTTTTTTTTCTTCTTTTCCACACAGAGCAAGACCGACTATTGTACTCTCTGTCTTTGTCTGAACTGCACCAGTGTGATAATGTGATGTTGCTCTAATTTAACCCCATTATTCTTTTGTCTTTCCCAAAGTTAAATGCCACTTCTCTTCCTCCCTTTGAGGCTCATCTCAAACAACTGTCTTTGTTCTTAGTGAGCACAATCCATATGTTTGCTCCTGCATATTGTGTTCAGTTAATGGGAAGATTTTCTAACACTATAAATACATTCTATTATTTGATCCAGTCAGCTTTGTGTTCATTTCAATAGCTGTTGTAATGGTTACCTTTGACAAAATGTCCCTCATCCAACATGTTCTACTTCTGAATAGTCATCCCTCACGTGAACTCATGCTTATTTGTGTCCCTTCAGCAGATGTATACCACCTTCCCTCAATTTCTTCCTCATTGTATTGAGTGTGCCTAAAAACACAAAACCCAGAATGTAGAGCGAAGGCATTGATCAGGCAGCCCACAGTAAAGCACTGCACATGAACTCATGCATCACAACTGTAATTTAGGTTATTTGTCAACAATTATACTTTAAAATTATTTCCTTTGCTGATTACCAATAATTCCAACAAACAGCCATGATCAGAAAGCAGCAAGTCAATCTTGTTTACTTTTGCTGAGTTTTAGCTACTACTCAATGAACAAGAATAGTTCGTGTATGTAATTTCACTTGGATGATGTTTTTTTTCAATGAAAATCAGGAATATGTATAAAATGATATAAAAATAACTAGATTAGTGAGAGTTTTGTATGAGTGCACATGCACAGTGTGAAAATATTATGAAATACACTGAAATTACTAGCTTCTCCTCTAATGTGAAACAGCTTAATGACTTTCTTGATTTAAATTTAGACTCCTGCGGCTCAAACAAGTTGCTCTGGCAGGCAGACATTACCATAATAGTGTCAAGCCTCAGATAAACCCTGTTTCCACACCATGCCACCTTCCGACAGATGCAACAGCAGCACAGAACGATGTGGCACACAATGGTAGTCTCACACTCGCCATGAGAGAACATGACTAATCCTGGACCATACCCAGGCACACCATACGGATGCTGGATGTTTGCTGCTGCTTTGCTCACAAAGCAACGCTGAGGAGCCCTAGTGCTTTAAGCAATATTCTCAGTTTTCTTTTTAAATAGAACTCATGGGTCTGTAAACAAAATACAAGACAGGACTCAGGAACTCACACAATTAATTCCAAACCCTTTGAATCTAGTATGCGCAACAGTTGTTTTACTTTAGACTGCAGTGACCATGAGTCCAACAATTTACATCCAATTTTTTCTTGGGGAATACCTAGTAAACTTATCCAGCTCTGAGAAATGTCTCATGGATATTGTTCAGTTTTCTCTTACATCCCTTCCCCATCAGATGCTGAGCTCTTCCAAACGTGATGGCCGGCTGCAGTCTACCCACTACAGCATTTATCTTGAACAAGTGTTCAATTTTTCATAGTAATCTGCAACTATGACAGGATTTACTAAAACAGTTTCTCTCTCCCCATCCTATTCCCCTGACAAAATAATACATGCTTCTTCTCAAAAGGCTTAACATCATTATTCACATATTACCTTTTACCGAGTTCCTTTGTTTCAGGCTTAGAACTTCAGTGATCAGATTTTATTTTCTGAAGAAATAAGAGATAGGGCTGAAAGCTCAAGAATTCCTATTATGGTCTGAAAACATGCACCGTGCAACAATTAAAGCCTCTCACACCCTCACTGCATGGGACTGCAGTAACCATAGCTACTTGTTTCTATGAAAAGGAAAAGAAATTGCAATGAGTAACAATGAAACCATAAAATACATTATGAAGAGCCACACCAGACCCTGAAAGCTAAAAAAAACCCTGCCTTAATGTAAAGGTGAAGGACATGTGCAAAACAGCCAGCCTTTTGGTTTGATTTCAGACGGACATATTTCTCTCTTCTGTAACACATTGCATAGGCGCTCAGTTCAACACTTCTGGACAGGAAACAGAATTTACCAGCTGTATGTCCTTATCTGATAAATATCGAGAAACGTGCACTTTTTATTATAATCCTACTACATTCAGGTACGTAAAGTAATATCTCCGGTAGAGAACTTAATGTGAAGAGAATGAAGGAAACGGTTTGTTACAGTCCTGTGAAACCCAGCACAGCGCCAGACTCTCCACTGCAAATTTACACAACACATTCGGAGACTAAATTCTGATCTAGCGCAGGCAGACTGCCAATTTGTAAATCAATTGTAACTGCTGACCTTCCCTTGCACCATGTAGATTTACTAAATACATGCCATGCACTAAAAGCTCAGCCAATTCTCCCAAATACAACAAGGGAGGTTCAGGAGGATTTAGATCTTCTTAATTACTTACATAGCAAATAATTTCTAGTATTTTAATTCTTATTTATGCATGGAACCAACATCATGTTATGAGGCAATCAACCTTTTGTTACAACTAGCAATAGGGCATGACTTTACAGTCTGTGGGTGTAGGAGAAAGCAATTGTTTATCATCATTATCATCAGTGCATTTTGATGTGTATCTAGTGCATAAGTTGAAGTACTGCTGTCTCATGTGCAGCAGAGAACTTTGTGATCAGGTAAAACTTTTTAGATTACATTTTATACAATCAATTCTGTGAAAAACTGGAAATTTGGGATGCACGTATCATTTTTATTTCAGAACAATGGGTCTCTGCTCCTTTGCTTTTCATGCTACTGGCATAACCTGTGGCAATACAGCAATGACCTGGGTTCTGAATAGATGGGAAGTTCCAAAAACTCTAGCAAAAGGCTCAGTAACATAAATGTCTATACTTAGGTCAAAATTATCATGATTTCAGGAGAAAAACTGCAGGGCTCACAAATCGATTATCTCCTTTCTATGCCACAAAGATCTATAAGGAGATAGCAACACAGACTTAAAGAACAACTAAAGTTAAAAGGGACCTCCTGAGGTCACCCAGTCCAACAAACCAACCTCAGGGCCAGGCTCAAAGTTAGATAAGTTTAACTTCTTACTCATTATCATTCTTGATAGGAATACACACATTTTGGGACTTCAGATACCTATTTTTGGTGCCTCAAACAGAAGTTGAAAGAGGAAGAAATGAGCTTAAAGCCCTTAACCTTTGCGGCTGTCTACATAAGGGATCTGAATTTTGTTGGCACAAGCATATCAGATCTTGTCACACATGCAGACTTAAACAATAAGCACTCTTCCTATTCCTTCTGTGTATGCTGTATTTCTAATTTAGAGAAATTATGCAGTGTGCTCGTACAGCAATATTGGAAATTATTTCTAGAACTTAAAAATCTATTATTTACTAAAAGCTACATGAAATAGATGACAGCAAGACACAATGTTCAAGGGACTCCAGTGTCAGAGCTTCAGGCATTAGAATAAATGTTTCTCTTTGTCAAATCTGGCATATTCATAACTTATTTGTAAATTGGAAAGACTGTTTCAAAGCTCCCCCATTCAATGATGAAATCTCATTTTCCTGGTAACCCCAAGCATGTCATCTATCTCTGTCAGAAGAAAGTCTTCAATAAACAATAAAGCAAGTGTCACCACTTTTCATTAACAGGAAATCTGCTAGTAACCCTGACTCTCCCAATCTACATCTGATATGAATGGGAAGATATGGGGGAAGAAATGTGAACATACATGAATATGTGCATATATACTAAGAATATATATTCCTATTAATAATATATATTCATATTAATATACATTAACATATTAATATGAATATTAAAGAAATGGCTATCATTTTCATATAAAACTTCAAAACCTGTTATTTAAAAAAACACCACCCCCAAAAAAAAACAACAAAAAACCCTGCCCTACCATTTCTTTTTATGCTTTTAGCACCTCTTGTATGTTAGCTAATTTTCTGACTTCAATGTTTTATTCGCATCTAAATGCGAATCCTGCATTTTTTTCCAGATGAGTTATGAATAACAAGTTACATTCACCAGAAATACCCACATTTCCTTGAGGTCAGATTTTTTTTTCCTTTAGAAAGAAATGATGCAACAATAAGAAAGCAATCTGCCACATCACTTGACTGAAATATGCGCCACTTACACCAACACTGCTCAGCAGGTGCACTGCTGCGTGAAGTGCTCCCTCCTGCTAGCACTTGCAAGGTAAAATGTATACTACATCAAGATGAAAATTAAAAGTGGGATTGAACAACCTCACCAAGCTACGGAACTCCAGGGTTGCAGATGTTTAAGTACAGACAAATTTAGAAGAAAGATCATTAAAGCTGCATTTATACAAAACATCTTAATCTGCCAAAAGCCAACTGATGGAACCTCATGGGAATATTTTAAATAGCAGCATCCTAGAAAAAAGTTATTCAAAACACTACCTAGGATATGTAAAAAGCTCAAAGTATTGTACACAAAGTCACCAACATAAGTGAGTGCGTATGAATACCTCAGTGCTACACAGCAAATCCTACTTGGGGGCAAACCAACAATTTGAAGAAGTATACATTAATGTCTGAGCTGAACAAAGGAAAAGATCTGAGATTAAAACTCTAAACTCAAATATAATCAGTATCACCTTATGCATATATACAAAATCATCTTTATTGAAAGTTCAGTAGCATTAATTTCGTATGTATAAGAAAACTGAAGGTCACACTGTAGGTAAAATAGTACTTTAATCCAAGGACTAAATTATAGAACTTTTACACCCACACAAATAAGAGCAAGTTCAAAATCACCACTAATTCTTATTCTGTATGTACCTGATATGACACAAATATCTGAATGGCAAATGCCTCCTTCAGCTTTAAAAACAACTGAGATCTCTCTACATATGAGATCTAGATTGAGAGAGTCAGGGTTACTAATAAGAGGTTACTATGCTGCTGACTGGGTTTCACCTTCTTGAGGAAAAAGGGAAAAATAAAACAACAGACAGAAAATTAAAATAAACCAACACAAAATGTAGCTACAGAATAAATCGTTACCACCAGGAAATGCAGGACTGCAATTCAGAGTTTTGCTTTTGAGCAAGTAAATATGACATCCTCTGTCTTTACCATATAAACCAGAATAAGATATTCTGATTTTAATTAGGTACCTTTTAGATGTTAACTATGTGTCAAACAGCTTCCACACCTTATGAGGATACACTTAAAATTATTTCAAAGATATCTCTAGCTGTCAATGCTCAACTGGCATATGAAATAGACTATAATAATAAAACCAAAACTGCAAAGGAAACCCATACCCTGACCCAGCTACAGAAACAAGACACCTTGGGATAAGTTAAGATGCAGCAGATAGTTGCATCTTAGTTAAGACTCATGGGAACCAAACATCACACGCTTCAGAGGCTTCTAGAACACTGGAAAAACAAACAGAACTATATTAGGCTGCATTACTCAGAAAGGGCAGATGCTGTCCTTAAATGCATCCAGGAGAATTCTGCTGATTTATGTGCTTTGCTTTAGCACTGGGCTAAAAGAACCATGCATATTATATTCCCAGCTAAAAAAAAAACCCAACCAACAACCACCAACCAACCAAAACAAAACCAAAACAAAACTAAGTACTGTTTCCACCAATGTATAAACTGTTTTCTTTCAACACAGTTCTGTTAGCTTTTGATTAATTTTCACCTCTAGTGTACAAATTGTTGGGTCCCTTAACTGGAGAATGCAATCTGGACTCCTTTTCAACAAATTCTTCAGCTTACTGAAACAAAAATTATGTTGAAACAGATGCTAGAGTTTGTTTAGCATTCAGTTTACTTCTTATCTACATCTTGTGCATGTTTAGCATAGATTAATATACACTATGCCTCTTAGCATGGTCAAGCAGGAAAGCACAACTTGTGTTGCAGTCCAGATTTACAGTCCTTTGTCTTCACCTCCACCTGCATTTTGGAACAATAAACATCTGCTCATGCTACCACTCATGAACTTGTGAATAGTATGAACCATACTAGGCAACGACAATGACAAGACCCTACGAAGGCAGTGGATTTTGTGAGATATACATAAACAATTCATAAAGTACATGCACGTCTATTATTTTAAAATGTAAATTCACTAGAAACACAACTTAGTTTTTCTTTCATGGAATTTATTTTTTATGTCAGGTTGCTTGCAACCTGTTGGATCCTAACTATCTATCTCAACTACTTCACCTTAAGGAAGCGTACTTGGCTTGTATCATTGCTTCTCTAGGGGCTCAGCAGCCCAACTCTCCATCAGTATCTGTCAGTATACAGAAGATGTAGATAAACACGTAAAGTGTGTCTAGCTATCCTATTCTGTAGCTATCCTATTCTAACACTCTTCAGTGTATTTCCCCCCCAGTTTCCAGGCATGCAACTTTTTTCCATAATAGAAAAAAAACCTTTGGTTTTGTACCTCTTAACTTATAAGGAAGCAACAGTTTAAAACCAGTATAATTTTACTACCTCTTTAATCAAACCTACTGATGTAATATGCTTAAGAAGTGATTTACCTTTAAGCTGGTAAGTTCAAACATTCCTTCAACAAATTCATTATTAAGAATTAAAGGTGCGGTGAACCCCAGCCATGTGTTTGCTGACACTAGGAAGTGTTTGCTTGCGAGATGCATTGCCTGGAGAGGGGGCACAGCTGACCTTTGCAAAAGAACACCCAGCTGTAAGATGACAAAGGGGAATCTAAAAATGCAAGGTGAAATAGGGAAAAATAAGGCTGACTTTTGACACCTGGAGCTTACCAAGATATGATTATGAAATCAAATTGGTTTTTATTTTTAGCCAATATCCCTCAAAATTAAATGTAACTTAATGACCTTATGTCACAGACAGTAATAGATGCCACGCATGAGATACAGAAGAAAAGGTGACATGCAGTTACTTAAGAGCAAAAAGAAAAAACTGACAGTGATTAAGTTAAAAAGTTACCATTATTTTGGGAATTCAGAAAGCCAAATTCTGTATATTCTCCTATCAGAAAAAAAAAACCCAATAATGGAACTCACTGCATAAGTATCTATAACATACGGATTATATTACACATTCCCCTCCAACTAAAGTAATCAGTCATCTGTCACTCTTCTATTAAGTAATACCACTTCAAGAGTAGAACCTGATTTTTCTACTATAAACAGGTAAGGCCAGGAGAGTTGTTTTAGCCACAGACTGAATACTGAACAGACTAGGATTTAAAACCAGAACCACAACTTGTGTTACGCTATTTGTACAATCTGACTTTTCTGTGAAAGTAAAGATGGCTCAGAAAGAGCTACACCACAGTGCAACAGATGATAGATGGATTTCAAGACAAGGATGTAAGGCTATTCAGGTCCTGATCTCACAGTTTCAGAATGCAGTACATTACTTAGAGCCGGTATTTGCTGTGTTGGTGTTTATCAAGTGTGGGGCTTGGGCTAAGGTTCTTGTCTCGCTGCGCTTTATGGCAATGGCTTGTAACACGGGCGGGCTCCAGCAGCAGGGCGGGATGGACGTGGCCGTGCACTTGTACCTGCCCATCCGGCTGCTCTTCACCGTCCTGGCCCTCGCCCTCGCCTCAGTCTTGGTGAGGCCGCGGGGAGCCGAGTGCACCTCCAGTGCTTTGGAAGCATCGGAGATGGAAGGCAGCTGTATGGAGTCCCCAGCAACAAGCTGCAGAAACTGCTGAAGGGGACAGTGAATTATTTTGAGCCTGGTGGGCCCATGGCACTTCAGGCCATCAGAGCAGAGATGCAACATAGAGATGGACTCATGATCGAGGGGTGGACTTAGCAATGGACACTATTGCCCAGGTGATTCACGAGTGTGAACACTGCACACGGCCTCTCCTGCTCTAAAAGACTGTTACAAGAGATGGAGCCTGACATCATGGACCAAATGGACTCAACAGGTTTACAGGGACTGGTCCATGTACTAAGATGAGAGTGCACTGAGATAAGAGTGATGGTATATTGAAAATATGGGATTTGAGCATGATGTGAATGGTATGGAATAAGGGGGGGATACTGTCCTGCGTTCAGCAGTAGCATTTTTCTCCTTGGTAGCAGGTGCAGTGCTGTGTTTTTGACTTTCGGCCTGGGAACAGAGCTGATAACGCTTAAATGTTTGGTCTGACCAAGGACTTTCTGAGGCTCATGGTCTGCCAGGGAGGAGGGGAAGCCAGGAGAAAGCAGAGACAGGACACCTGACCCAAACTGACCAAAGAGGTATTCCATACCACAGCACGTCATGCCCAGGATGTAACTCGGAGTTACCCAGAAGGGCTGGTGAAGTGCGGGGTTGGAGGAGGTATTGATCGGTGCTTGGTCCGGTGGGGTGGGGAGAGTTATTGGTTGGCTGGTGCTGAGGTGTTGTATTCTCTCCCCTTGTTATTTCCTTTATCATTATTACCATTGGTGGTAGCAGTAGTGATTTGTGTTATACCTTAGTTACTAAACTGTTCTTATCTCAGCCTGGGGAGTTGCATTCTTTTCGATTCTCCTCTCCATCCCTCTGGGAGTAGGGGGAGGGCAAGAAGGGGGGGAGTGAGTGAACGAGCTGTCTGGCTGGGTTTAAACCACGACAAAAAGTTATCCAGACTCAACTTCTCCCGTATTTTTGTATTAATTTTAAGTAGTGAGAACCCTGTAGAAAATTGTTTATTTGGGGTTTTCTGGTTTAAAGACAACATTAATAGCTAACTAAAATCAAGTACAAGAGCAGCTTTTAGGAAACACTCATACGTAAACCCTTGAAGAAAGTGAATTAGGTATTTTAATAAACTGTGGGATTTCCAGATTAATTTTAGAAATCTCCTGTCTTTGAAGAGATCAGGTAAATGTCACTCTTTTTAATTTTCTGAAATGGATACACAAAGTCGGGGCAACATCTACAACTAATCCTCAGAATCACCAAGTATCCTTTGAGTGTAAAGAGGAGGAAGGGCAACAGTACAGTTTGGCCTAGGAATGAATACGTTACAATGCTCAAAGCAGGCTGAAGGTTTTGCAAGTTAGATAGGTAACAGATGGAAATTCCTGTTATCTAAAGAGAACAAGCTACTGATTCTTTTTTCCTTAGTTGCAGACCATTTAGTTTTCCAAAAAGCACTCACTTTCCCACTTCCACATGCTACTTAATCCAATAAAATCATGCTTTAGTTAAAAAAGAAAGCTTATGTCAGTATGTTTCAGTAAGGCCTTTTGGAGGCCTCCCGGCATTAACACCACATTCGATATTTCCATTAATAAGGACCAGGTAGTTGAAGCTCATGGCATTTGAGTGCAGTATCTTCCTACCCCAGGCTTTGAAGAAACTACATTTTCATTCTAAATAAAAGAAATAAACCAAGTACAATCAAGTATGGGCAGACTCGGAGCATTCAAACTACAAAAAAAACCCTGTCTCTGAAGCACATTCAATTTACTGAACCATTACTCAAAATCTAAACAATTACTTCGGGATCAAACACTAACTCCTAACGATCCTGTTTAAGGAAATAATTTTTGAAGAAGCATGAGAATATATAACCAGATGTGTCTGTGAGTCTTACTGGCAGGAGAAATACTGTGAAGTTTGTTGAAAATACTGAACTCATTTGTCCCAGTAAGGAAATGGATAACAAGAAATGTGCTATTTAAGTCTCAGCTTTTCACCTCTGCTTATTACCCCAAACAGATTTAATTCTTTAGATACAAAAAGCCCATCCACTATCTACAGTTCTAACAGAATGCTTGGCCTTCCACTGACAACTTCTGAATGTAGCTATGCACCGACAATGTATAAATCTTTACTATGAGGAAGAGTTCACAAGTAACAGCTTTAAATAATTCACTGTCATCATTTTCTCACAGCTTCTCCATAGTAAGACATACAATGTAATGTATAATGCAATCAATTAGAGACTACAAAAATTTTGCCCCAGATGCAGATCCAGTTTGGAATAAAGCACATTATATTTCCAGTTCAGAATCCACACAAAAGGAAGTGCTTATAAAAGCAAGCTAAAGAAATTCACAAAGAAAGCACTGGTCAGACTCCCTTCACTTGTACCTAAGCACTGGATGTAAATAAACCTAAAGTAAGGAATTATGGCACTAGTATAAAAAATATGTATGCAATTTATTTTTTAAAAAATCACTTTTTCTTGTCTCCTTCCTTATTCAAGTTTCACAGCATACATATGGGTATGAATAAGTAAGGGATTCTTAACCCTAACTTCATGCACAGCAGCTTGAGAAATGTTTCAGATTAACATAGATGATAATACACATGCATAAGGCTGTCTTTCAAAGAGCTTTGATAATTCGTAAATGTAATGTTTACACAGATCGGGTCAAGTCAAAAGGTTTGTAAAAGAAGTATTTAACTTATGTAAATCTGTTTATCACTGCTAATGAACATGGGATGCCTTCGACTGCTCACTGTCTACTGTACACAGTACACATGTCATGCAACTCACATGAATTCTCATTCCAATTCTTAATTACTATGCAGTCTGTAAAGACAAAAGTCCACTAAGTCAAGACTGCTCTTTCTAACAGATAATTAACATTAGTAGCCCATTACTTCACAGGCAGTGCTTCTCTACACATTCATCACTGAAATAATGAATTGAAGTTTGAATGAAAGCATTAAAATAATTGCAAGTACAGATGTTTAGCCTTTTAAACATATTTCCATCAATACTTCCTTAGCCACTGTTCATAAGGAGGTAAAGCAGTGCTTTGTTTATACTCACTATGTGGCTCAGGACTCCCAACAACAAAAGAAGCAACAATTCCTGTTAAAATTGCTAATATTACGTTTTTTCCAGACATGATTTCCTATATACAGTTTTACTGCATAAGTTGTCAAAATGCTTTTTGAGACCATAGCAGGAGGACAAGGATTTAATTCCATTAAGCAGACCTTAGTGGTAGTAAGAGAAGACACCAAATTTAGGTTTTTTTATTGAGATTTTTAAAGTTCTAGACAAGGTCTGAATTCGTATCTCTGGAGTCCATCGTGTTCTTAAACCTACTAGAGAATAAAGTTGCCAAAGGGGTTTTTCTAAGTTTTCTGATCTATGGCTTTGATTTCTATCAAAATCTTAAAATTAAATATCCACCCATCCATATGGAGATCCAGCCATTTAGTTTTTTGGATTTATTAAAATCTACTTATAATGATAACAGCATAGGGACTTACTATTTGGCACGGTAAACACAGGTTTAACAGCCTAATTGCTTGGATTTTGTATAGTAGATCATTATGTTAATGTCTCTGCAATAAAGTGCTAAAGAGGAATTCCCACAACAAAGATTTCTCATTGCTGAATGAGAAGGAAAAGGTAGAACTTACTGGGGTAATTTGGGAAGAGACTGCTTTGTAGGGACACAGGAGAAGAGTCTTCAAGCCAACAGGACTACCAAGCTCTACCAGAGGGAAGAAAACATGCCACAGCACAAACCACCACAAATTATGTCTTTGTCTGAATAACCCAGGGACACCAGATGATTACACCTTGTCTAACAACCTTGCTTGGGAGGAAAGATAGCTTCACAGAGCTTCACAGGATAAAGACGTACTCTATAATAAGAATAAACAACCCTGCATGTATGTAGAATTTCGTATTGTACAGCATTCAAGTGGATCTTGAGGTAAACCTCACTGTTTTGTTGTGCAGCTGCAATGATGGCACTGTACATTATGCTCCCTCAAGTCTGATACTGATCCCACATGACACCTGAACCTGCTCTGTCTTCCCAGCACCAGATCCACAGATGTGCTAAAGAAGTGGGCTTGCTTAAAAGACTAAGACTAATAAATTGGATCAAAATAAAAAATAAAAGGCATCAACTTCTCTAAAAGTCAGGAAATCCTGACTGACCAATTTGGTGGCCTTCTATGATGGGGCTACAGAACTGATGGACAGGGGTAGAGCAGTTGATGTCATCTACCTGGACTTGTGCAAAGCGTTTGACACTGTCCCACACGACATCCTTGTCTCTAAATTGGAGAGACATCAATTTGATGGATGGAGCACTGGGTGGATAAAGAACTGCCTGGATGGCTGCACACAAAGAGTTGTGGTCAATGGCTCAGTCTCTGGCTGGAGACCAGTAACGAGTGGTGTCCCTCAGGGATCGGTGTTGGGACCGGTCTTGTTCAACATCTTCGTAGCTGACATGGACAGTGGGATTGAGTGCACCCTCAGCAAGTTTGCCGATGACACCAAGCTGTGTGGTTCGGTTGATACCCTGGAGGGAAGGAATGCCATCCAGAGGGACCTCGACACGCTTGTGAGGTGGGCTGATGCCAACCTCATGAAGTTTAACCATGACAAGTGCAAGGTCCTGCACCTGGGTGGGAGCAATCCCAGGCACAGCTACAGGTTGGGCAGAGAAGAGATTCAGAGCAGCCCTGAGGAGAAGGACTTGGGGGTGCTGGTCAATGAGAAAATGAACATGAGCCAGCTTCAGCGTGCGCTCGCAGCCCAGAAACCAACCGTATCCACGAGGATGATCAGGGACTGGAGCACCTCCTGTATGAAGACAGGCTGAGAAAGTTGGGGCTGTTCAGCCTGGAGAAGAGAAGGCTGCATAGAGACCTCATAGCAGCCTTCCAGTATCTGAAGGGGGCCTATAGGGATGCTGGAGAGGGACTCTTCATTAGGGACTGTAGTGATAGGACAAGGGGTGACGGGTTAAAACTTAAACAGGGGAAGTTTAGATTGAATATAAGAAGGAAATTCTTTCCTGTTAGGGTGCTGAGGCACTGGAATGGGTTGCCCAGGGAGGTTGTGAATGCTCCATCCCTGGCAGTGTTCAAGACCAGGTTGGACGAGGCCTTGGGTGATATGGTTTAGTGTAAGGTGTCCCTGCCCATGGCAGGGGAGTTGGAACTTGATGATCTTAAGGTCCTTTCCAACCCTAACTATTCTATGATTCTATGATTCTATATATTTTGTGAGTTCCTTTTATTAGTTTAATACATCCTTCACTTTCCCAAAGAATTTTCAGTGTTGTTTTCCCTAAACTTATGTCCACATTTAATCACTGAAAATGCACCTCAACCACACAGCAGATGTGTCATTAACTATTTCTGAAAAAAAGTGAAATAAAATCACCCAGCATGAGAATACTATGGAATAAGCACTAGCAGATGGTGTTTATTTTGTCACTGCTTGTGTTAAAAATTACCACCTATTTCATCAGCTTCTTTAAGGTAGAAGCTTCATGTAAAAAGCTATTTTTTATAAGCTGTCAGAGAACTCCTTAGAATATAAGTTCTTGTTTTCATGGCTTCCAGTTTTCTAGGACATGGCGCGTTACACAGGAGATCAGTTTGTATAAATCTGACATGATCGAGTATTTTGCTCGCAGCTTCGTCTTTCAACACGCAATCTGGTTTGTTTCTCGAGCAAATTTGCAAATCCTTTAGTTCAAATACCGGTGTTTTCAAGACAAATCCTGTAACAAGTGTTAAGTCTGCTCCGAGGAGGGGCACCTGGTAGAACTGTCAGCTTGTTTTCTTCTAGAACCGAAGATGCAAGAGAGTTTTCCTTCCCCCTCAGAGTTTCCTACATTCTCATTTGATTTTATCGCACACTTTTGGCTTTGCGGTTTACATTCTCTGGTTGATTGTTTCTTATCAAAACAGTATGTTGCATGAAGAGCAATGGTACAACCTGGACTTGGTTACTTAAAGAAATCACTGCTAAAGTTCTGTGACAAAACCAGGTTTTGTTCATGTATTTTTGGAAGGATTTCCATTAAAATGGAAACCCAAAGCCTTCCCAGAAATGTAAACCCACATAATCCTCAGTAAGGCAAACCATGCTGAAAGCCACAAGGTGATCTAAATGCCTCACTACTGTGATTTAAACAGAATTATTACAAACAGTATCCACAGTATCCATACACAATATTGAAATAAAATTTTCAAAGAACTTATTTCTATCTGAAGGCCCCTGGACATCAGTCTCCCATTCTCACTGATGATTCTGATGTCGTGATACCAAATTAAATTAGTATTTCACTGAATATAGAGACTTAGGGCTACAAGGATTCTTAAACTAGATTTTTACTGTGCATAAACGCTATAGAGATAGAGACTGTGTATAGAGGATATAAAGATAAGGAAGGCAAGCAACAAGAGAACCAGATGTCTTATCTCAAACCAATGTGGGCCTTCCTCTTTCTGATAGGCCAGAGAAAGAAAATAACCTGGGGAGCCCTTTAGGATCGAAAATTAGCCTGAACAAGAACAAGTAGTTAACTGGAAAGACTAAGCAAGCATTCCAATGTCCTTAACTAATGGATTTCCATAACAGGGTAAACTGAGTAGGGGTATTTCTCCCCAGACAACCACTAGGACCCCCAGGCACCACTCCTTAAAATTCACAGTGCCCGCACAGTGGCCTTATCTGCCCAAATTCCCATATGCCTGAGAAACAAGAATTGGGTGGGCATTTCATGGAATTATAATGAGTATGTATATAATGAAGATACATAAGTTGTGAACTGTCTCTTCTCAGTGTGCATGACAGGCACAGAAATCCTCCATGCACCGGTACCATAATAAATTCATATTGGTTTCTATCCTCTCATTCTGGTTAGAGAGTTTATTTCCTGGATTTCGGTGACAATAACATGGAGAAATCATCCTCCTAAATCAAGTCTCCATACACACAACCAGCTGCATTTTGTATCTAAACATCATAAGCACAGGATAAAATTCAACCTGTTTTCTTCCCCTGGAACAGGCATAATCCCCATCTTCATTAAATTACAGTTCAATTGATAATGTCCCCAAATTACTTAAAGAATTTCCTTGCACATCACAGATTACCACAGGTCTTTGAGATGTATGCTTTCTGCAACAACATATCAAATACATAGCTTAGTAACTATAGTCATTCAAACCTCCTTTGGCATTGGCAGGCTTATACATGAATTCAGAGACTATGGACTCCACACCAATGTCCAGATTTGTATGTTTACAATTTACTCATCATGTTGAAACAAACAGCAAAGATGCTTAAACCACATGATAATGGTTGCAAAGTGAACCAGAAGTTAGGAAATGGTACAAAAAAGGCTGCCTGGATAACCACTGTTAGTGCACTGCAGTATGTTTCTTAATTATGTGACTCCTTTCTCCCTCCATGCTAAGCCTTCCATTGCACTTACTGGTCAGGTAGTTTGCACGCACTGTAAGAGGAGCTGATCCTTTCATCTTTATTATTCAATGAGAAGTGCAGGCCTCTCAGTGTCCTATTTAAGTCATACTCTAAGCTACATGCTATCAGATTTTTTCTTTTATATATTGCTCAACATTACACTATCTGAATGCTTTAAAAGCTTTATGTTTCTGTTAAGTCTCTGAGCTTTAGCTACATTATTTTACAGCTAGAAAGCAAGCCAGGGTGGTTTTGTTCTCTTGTTGGTTTTGTTTTTAATTTCTGGGCGTTTAGTATGAGATAGATTAGAAGTATTTTTTTTTTGTTTGCGTGTTTGGGGATTTTTTAAATTATTAAGAATTCTCCCAGAAAGGGAGAACTCAGAAAAGGTGAAATTTAGGTAGGTCTACACCAAAGAGAAGGAAGGGAAGGTATTTTCCCTACAGGATGCCTTTATCGGTTTTCATTCCAAAGTCTGAACAAGGATCTGGCAACAATCATTCTGCCTGTATTTCTGAAGCACTGACCATTATAACATCCCTCTTCAGCACTTAACATCCTTTTACCCATTACCTGTTAGGCTGCACCAGCAGATTCTTTCTCTTTAGCAAAATAAAGGCTCAGTAGATCAAGAAACCTAACATTTCATTAGAACACAACAAAGCAATCCACCCACTAAATGAGCACACTCAATAACTGGTTACCTTTAAAATGAAAAGTCTGAGGGCTCCACTTATGGGGATAAAAAGAGTCCTCTTTTGTTGACACAACATGCAAGCCAAAAGCTTTGCAACAGTGTTTGGATGCATTCACAGCCAGCTGAGGCTTTAAACCAAGGTTACTGCCATCTGTCTGGTTTTGGCAGCATTCAGACTGATGCAAAGAATCCTACGGCACATTTTAAAAGGAACACAGTTAAAGCTTGGTTTTGGTCAATTCCCTTGAACTACCACCATAGCCGATTTGGCTGGCATCAACGCTAGTCAGCACACCTGGATCTATAAGCTCACTGTTACTTTCTTACCACATTTAGAGCATGCAATGAACTATTTTACTATTAATATCAGATTTCATATGTCCAAGTAATTAGACTCATTAAAGTCACAAAAAGTACCAAGTTTTTCTATTGCTGTCACAGTTCAATTTTCTAAAATACGTTATTGTCAAGTCAGAGGTGAAAATTAATACTATCGTTAAGTATTTTTGAGTTGCTATGTAGTTATTAATACCTTCTCATGTTTGTCTTAATTTCTAGAGCCCTGAATGATACAATGCCAAAAGTTAAAATCAATATATAAATCAAATTTGTTTGAAATTTAATTTTCCTACTATATGCTGTGGCTCCCATTCTTTTAAGAAGCATGGGAATACATAAAACAGTCCATATCTCCAGTTTGAAAACACACTAAGCATTCTTTGGCTGCAATAGGTTTAAGATGGTCACAGATCTCAGTACTTTCCAGAATCTGATGTAAGAAACTGCCCAGTATTTGCTCAGACACTTTGATTTTCAAAGCATAATGCCATTCACCATTTTTCAGCAACAATCCAGCAATTATGGAAAGAAGTATAACAGAAAATCAAATTGGGGGTGACAAGAAAACATTGGTTTAGGTCTCATTTAAATATTAAACAAGCAGAATATTATTCCTGGTTAGGAATAATTTTGCAAACCATTTGCTTAAGTGCTTAAGTGACAAGCCCAAATGGAAAGGGATCTTTCATGTAGGTACCAGGTCATTGTTGCAATGGAAGAATATAATGAAATACAAGAATATATCTTTCATCTCGTCAAATACAAGGCAAAATTTGTAGTGTTGAGGACAAAAGATTTAACAGTAATAGCCCCTGATAAACTGGTAAGGGCACACACTAATATAGTTAGTGTAAGCATGCACATCTGATGAACGAAAAACCACATTTTGAACTCAAGACACATGATGAAGATGTCACTAAAATGCCTTAAGATGCCACTGGATTTATATTACCACAGCTTGCTTTTTCTTTTGCTAAAAAGTATATTGCCATTTTTTTTCCAAGCATCCTCATCCTCTCAAAGGCATCTTGCTGTGTAGTGGTGTAGTGGGGGAAGGTAGGGAAAGGGGAGTAAAAACAATAAATTAGGTGATTCCCTACAAAACAGAGACAATAAATACACCCACCTCTCCCCGACTGTTTTGCACAGCCCCTAAGAAGCAAACCTTCAGTGTCACACCAAGTGTCACTGGCTGAATCTGAAACTCTTAGAAAAAAAAAAACAACAACAAAATCAAAGCTACAGGTAAACAGAGTTATCACTAAATCTGTCATGGGAAAGTCAGATGTAAGAGATATATATCTCCTACAAGCATCACAAGGGATAAAGCGTGCAATTTCTTTGGTGAAAATACTGCTAGATACGTGCACCACAGTTTTACAGTTAGGCCTGTGTGTACCCAGACTCCTCAAGTCCTAGCTCTCTTTCTTTCCACGTAAAGAGCCCCATCCTGTGAAGCACCATCAGCTGCTTCACCACCTGGTGAACGCTCCCAACAAAAACCAAAAGCCCCACCCTGAGTTCAGTCAAATCAGGAAGGTAACTCAACAATGCAATAGAAGTAAGTAGTAAAGAGAGATCAGGTTTATTCAACAGAATATAAACACCCAGGAGGAAACACACAAACAAAATCCCCAAATACATAATAAGCAGAACATAAACAGAACTAGATTAATTGTTGCAAACCCCACAAATTCTAAACTAGGTTCTACATTTACAAGGAACACAGTTTAAGCAAGATAAAAACCTTACGTATTAGAGAGTTCTTTGTCTCAGCCAGCTGCTGCCAGCTTGTCTGTCTGTCTTTCAATTTCTCAGAAAGGTGTGTGTGAAAATCTAAATGAAATAAAACAAATGCAGTTTAGAGATGGCTCTTCTCATCCTTTTACATTCTATTCACCTTTGGTGACACACACTCAATAGAATGTTTCACCTCCTCCCACCCAAAACATTCCTGAATAATAAAAGAAATATTACTCATTATTATCTGGAGAACAAGAATACTTTTAAGTCGTTATCAATGGCATACAAAAAAGAGTATTGAGCAGCAGTAGTACTGATGAAATCTTGCTTTGCAGGAGGTACATACACTGTCAGTTTCATTAACCACAAAAAGGACAGAGTACATTAAAAACTGGCTACAATACATGCATTAGAATTTAACCTGAAGTTCTACACATGCTGAACAGTAGGTATTTAAGATCATACTAGCTTATTTTGAGTGTATTATCTATTAGTCCTATAGCCAAGTAGGTATTATTGCGCTCTTCGAAAGGGTAACTTTTATCATCTAAACCAGACTCTTAAAATACATTTGGAAAATGGACACTTTCAGCTGTAATATATAGATTTCTATATGTTTATCGCAGCAGCATAATGAGTTTTACATTGACCATCAACATAATCAGGCTCAGTCTGCTGCACCTCAACTAACACAAACCAGTGAAGCTGCACTGTAGCAAGAATGCCATTGTTTTCTTTTTTGTCTTATAAAAGCTTATAAAAGCTTCAGGAAGACAAATTTCATTAAGGGTTTTAGTTTTAATCTTGTCCTTTTTTATGTAAAAATGGGACCAAATTCTTCAATACAGTGTTATTCTTCTGTGCTACTCACAATTGAATGAAATCATTTTAGCAGTTTGCAATTTTATAGTTTTTGTTACATCCTATAACATGCAAGCGTTTGACATCTTTATTGCCTCTTATTTTCATATTTTACTTTTCGTAGATGTTTTGCTTTCATTTCCCTTTCTAGCCAAAAAACCAGAATTAATCCACCAACAGCTCACCTACTGACATTTTGTCACATTAAGCTTTAAGTGTGTGTTACTGTCATCTCGTTTTTACCTGTGTCCACCTTGGGATATTTGATCCTTGCAATTACAAAGGGTATGGATGAGAACAACAAACTGTTCCCACAAGGAAGCTGAGACATCCCTCTTTTTGATGTGAAACCTCTAAACCTAATGGCTAAACCCTAAGTTTCCAAACTATGTTTCTCCAAGAATTAAAGTTTGTTACCAGTGCCCAAAGGAAAGAATAATTTAAATGTTGAGACACTTTCAGAATAGCGTCATCTAAAGGGAAGTCTCCATGGGTATTACCTTCCTTTGACACTCACAGGGAGTTAAACCTAATTGCATTTAGGGTTATCTGTAGCAGCTACACTCAGAATCAAACATCCTCATGAGGACTATTTTTCTAACTAATCTACTTATTAGGCTTTTATTCAGATTTAGTACAGCCTTTTATAAAAAACCATCTCCAAGGGACAATAATGGATTTTGCAATTATCTTACAGTAAAGAATAGACTATGACCTACAATCTTTGGCCTTGCCAAAAATTAGGAAAAAAACCTTTTTGTAAGTAAATCTTTAGATGATTAAGCTAATTTTAGCCCTTATCAGACACCACACTTTATATCTGGGAAAAGTAAATCTTGCGTGTATTTACTATGCTTGCCTCGTACACATTCCTCTAAAACACAACCCCACAATGTCCACAGGTCCATTTGCTCCTACAGTAACCATCAGAGAGAAAGAAATCTGCTTTTGGTATATTATGTTCAAAGATAAATGAGTAGCAGCTTCAAGCTTGCTGCGTCAAGCCCCAGTTTAACTTAAAAATCAACGCTGATACAGCTAATTTTAAATAATAGCATAAATACTAGCAGCCGATTTTGAAAATGGACAAAACAAATACTGCAATTTTAAGCCACTCTCCTGTGAGGCACACAGTATCCAGATTAGCTGCTGGTCTTCTGCACATTATTCAGCAAACTCATTTTCCTTTCCTTTCTCACAGCAGCCTCTTCAGAGACTGACACTGCTTCTGCTCTTCCATTATGTTTTAACATTTATCTAAGTTCCCTCACAGCCCAGGAGTCTCCCACAAGGCCTGGTGCGAGACCAACGCAACGTCCTCTTGCTGTCCAAGAAGGCGAGGTTGTAAGTACTCCCTCATTTTCATTCCCTATCACTATGCTGTGTAACCAGCAATCAGGAGGCACCTCTGCACACCCCGCAGTCAGAAGTCCCACTGCTCAGCATCCCACCACAAAGCATTGTTGGCCCCCACAGGACACGTCTATCTCACCGCAAAGAGGCTGCTCACCAACTATCGTGTTATGGTCCCCCTTTCAAGCTGGCCTGAGAATGCTTCGTAACTGTTACCTTTCCAGGAGCAAGTATCACTCCTATCTCTTCTTATCCACTCCCCCCCCCCCCCCCCCCCCCCCCCTCAATCCCCAGTTGTTTTCTTTCCCTTCACAGTCCTGCTTGAATGGACGCTTCCAACTATGCACTATGAATTTTCAACCTAATTTAGTCAGGCGTTCTAGAATTCCACTGTTCAGCATTTCCCAGCAGGCACAGATAAAAGCTTGGCTAACAGACAGTATATGCTTAACCCTTTAAGATGAGAGCACGTTGTTTATATATATATTTTTTTTTTTTTACAGTATGAAAACTTTTTGTATCTTATAAGGCTTGGTTCCTCCACCTATAGTAGTGCCTCTCCATCAATGTTCATCCAGAAGATAACTATGGAACTTTAAATATGACCGGAGCATAAATATCCTCCTAAGCTCTGTTCTCATTTTCCCTCTTCTCCTTATCAAAGTGGCAAACCCCAACTTTTACTAGTAATAAACAATAAAAGGATGGTTTATTTTTTATAAACTAGCACTTCAGAAGTATTAAAAAATGTCTTACAAATAAATGCCCTGAATTTCTCCAGCTGCTTCCCCTCCCTCCTAATATTCACACAAAAACACCCACTAATGAACCCTCACTCCATTTCTGTCATATGCACATGGCTGAGGCTTGTCCCAGCTGTGTCTGATGTCCTCCCTATTGAACCCTTTCAGTGAGCAGGGGCTGCTCCTCTGTTAGTACCTTCGTACATTTTCACTGTTATTTGCTCAACATTTATTACTATCATTTATCACTGATTATGTTCCTCGAGGAATAGGACAAACCCCGTAAGAACTGACACACCACTCTCAGGACTGGGCAGGTCAAAGCTCTACATTTTACTCAAATAACCTTTCTTGGTTTTGCATTTTCATCACATTCTACCCTAACATTTTGGACTGAGAATACTGGACAGACATAACAAACATGGTACTCTTAACCTATTTGCAAACAATGGTTTATGAAGAAATTAGAAAAAAGTCAGTAATAAAATCATGTAGGAAAATATGGGAATATGAACTGTTCTGTAATAACAGGAATACACAATTTTTCCTTTCCTACATTGTCTTGAGAGAATTACTCTGCTGTTTTACTCCATTACGCTCTATCGCACATTTTATACCCACTGTTTTGTTTGATCTTTTACAGAAGTCATATTCATTTTTCTTTTCTCTGAAGCACATTCACCAAGCCAGTTAAACTGAAACAGCTTCACCTGAACTGTACACTGCAGGTCTCAAGCAGAAGCATTCTCCAATAAAAAATATTCACAAGACATGTTTTATTTTTGAAAGTACACATTTAAATGTGCACATCCCAAATTCTCATGCAAGAATGACAAACACCACAAAGGAAAATGCTCTTAGTTCAAGTAGGTTTCAAAGAATATTATAGTTCAGTGAACTCAACAGGAAATACATCACTTTCTCTCTCCACAGTCGACCAGAGGTAATGCTACAAAATGGGAGGCAGAAGAATTTTTTAATCACATTTGTATTTGTGACACTCTAAATATTACCAAACATGACCAGCAGTAGATCTACTGCACCAGGACCTGGATTTTCCAATCACATTGTCCATGTCTTTTACAGAGAATCAACTAAGCAATTAGCTACATCAGAGACATCAGTACAGGACTTCAAATGACAGATACCTTAATTTTGCACTTTCATTTCCTCTGAACTAATTAAAGCATTAGGATGTACTAGTACCGTAGCAATCACAGCGACATGCATCACATCAGCACGTAGCAGAGTGCATAGGTGTGTCTATTTCTTTGTGCAGAAATCTGTCTACACTTAAGAACTTACAGTGAACTGAAATTAAATTTCAAATGGATTTATTTCAGTCAAATTATATGGTTTCTATGTGTCTTATTTCCAAAAAGAATTAAATATAGGCCCTCTTAAGTTTAATGGATGTCTATATAGGAATTTCAATCAATTTCACAATACCACTTTAAGATCATGTTACTAAATCACTGGCAACTTGGATGAGTCTTCTCATATGCCCCAGAACAGTCAAGCTCTTACATCTAAAGTGTTTATAATTGCCTCTTAATTCAACATGGTCACTGACTTGTATGAAAAGAAAAACTCAGAGTGAAACTTCATAACATTTTTGCTCTTTTCCACACTGTTTCCTTTTAGCTTTGTTCTGCTTTGCTTTTAAAGTAAGGGTCAATGCAACAACTATTACTTCATGCTCGTAGGAAAGGCTTAGTATCCCAGTACAGGTCAATGATTCAGCTATCGGTCAGTATCTCCATAATTTATAAAACCATAAGACACAATAAACTAAGAAAAGCTTCAATCTCAAGTGGCAACTACAGATATTCTAAAGTTTATTGCTCTTTCTTTAATACCTGTTCCATTCAAGTCTTTCTCTCAACACTTTATTAGTTCAGTCTCTCTGTTTTTGATCAAAAAATTAATTCCTGGAAAGACCAGCATCTGACTTACTAAGTTAGTGGGACAATTTAAAATGCTGAAGTACAAACTAAACAGTTCCTGCTGAAAGTGTAACTTTTTCAACCCTATTTGGAAAAAAAAAAAAACCAAACACTTAAAAATCACTAAATCCTGGATCCTTACAGAAATATGGTGACAAAATTCACATGAATCAAGTTATACAACAAAAGTGGTTAAGCACAAAGCTGGAATTGAGAGGGGACTATATGCATTGTACTACAACCAATCAACACTTGGATTAAAGCACCCACTGCTGTTCTTTGTCACTTTTGGCAGCGCACAGGATGTTGTAAATAGAAACTGCTTAGAGAAGGCTAAAAATAATTTGAATTCTAAAAAGAATTCCCTAAAAAGAATTCTTCTCTTTACTGCAGGATACTGATATCCTGTACTTCTTCAGCTTGGAGGTGGAGAGAAAGAATAAGCCAACCAAAATACTACGTTAAAAATTATCTTCCACATACTAAAAATTATCTCCCCATACCATTTTGCTGCTTCTTTTGTGAGCAAGGGAATAAACCAGGGTTAGCTGTTCTTGGTAAGACTGCACTTGTTTTAATTTATCAAATGTCAGCAGAATGGAGCACTATGACAGCTGTGAAACAAACATTGAGGGATTCATAAAACAATGGTAAAAAGGTTTTCCATGCAATTCTAATAGCACTAAATTCTTGTAACCACATGTTGGGTGTTGTCACCCTGCCCCTTCTCCAAAACAAACAGAAGTAGGAAACAACTAAAACATGATTTAATCTGTCAAAAGAACAATGTAAAGCCAAGACATATGGACAAAAAAGGTATGAAAGACCAAATGGCTACCATGTCAGTCCTACTGACACACTGGGCATTCTTTCAATGACCTGAATATTCATAGGCCCTACAACATGCTTCTAACAGTGCAGTTCATTGCTCACTTAAGATAAGTCAAGCCCCTAAAAATACAAAGAAACACCAAAGGGAGATCAATGGCCCAAACCAATGTTCTAGCAATAATAATGCCTTACAAAACAAAACAAAGAAGCTCTTAAACTAATAACTTCAGCAGCTGACTTCCTATTATACAGCTAAGTTCTTCAGTGTTAAAAATCATTCTTTGCTTTGTTACGGCAAGTTAAGTAATTGATGAGTCTCAACCACCTTTAGACCCACTTTCACTTACTCATCTCTTTCTATGGCAAGTTGTATTAGTGGGGAAAAAAAAAAAAAATTACAGTTTTCAAGTAATTTAGTTGGCAAAATCTAATTCGGCAGCTATGCCTGTAAACAGTTTTGAAGAACTAAGAACTGACACACAATTCACAAACAGACAAGCAGACAAACTTACTGTCTTACCATGTTATTTGTTGGTGAAAAAATTACAAAGGACAAGATTTCAATCTCAAATTTTACCACCTCTCTCTTCAGCCTCTATAATGAGATCACCTGTAGCTTCAAAACAAAATCATTCTCACTCTGCTCTGACAAAGAATGTAACTATAACCTGTAGCAAGTCAGATCTTCTATCACATCTCTAGCCTAAGGAAAAGTATAAAACTAGAGTAAACCCATGAAGAGAACCCTTCAGAATAGCCTCTCAAACTCCAGGAGTTTGTCTCTCGGATTTCCTAAAACTTTTATTCAACACCCCTCGTTGGATTTTTCTTCCATTGATTTCTCATTTGGTCTTGAACCAGTGTAAATTGTTACTAATTACAAAGTCCAGGGACAAGTAGTCCAACAACTTCCCTGAATGTTGTATGAAGTAGTGATATGACAAGAGGCAACGGCTTTACACTGAAAGAGAGCAGATTTAAATATAAGGAATTTCCCTGTGAGGGTGCTGAGGTTCTGTGAGGGTGCTGAGGTTCTGGCACAGGGTGCCCAGAGAAGCTGTGGCTGCCCCATCCCTGGCAGTGTTCGAGGCCGGGTTGGACACAGGGGCTTGGAGCAACCTGCTCTAATGGAACGTGTCCCTGTGTATGGCAGGGAGTTGGAACTAGGTGAGCTTTAAGGTCCTTTCCAATCCAAACCAGTCCAAGGTTGTATGATTCTATGAAGTAGGTTTTTGTTCATTTTGGATCTGCTGTTACTGATTTGATGCTGTAGATTTCCTATATGGGGAAAAAGCAATGAACAATCATTCACATTTTCTATGTTACCACCACTGTGCAGACTCAATTCATGTCACTAGTTGCTGCTTGGGTTTTGGGGTTTGTTTTGGTTTCTTTTTTCTTTTTTTTTTTTTACACTAAATAATATTAAGTGACTCTTCACAAGGAAGCTCTGCCTTGTTACGTTGGGTAACCCATCTCACTGGCTCTTTTGCGGTTCTACTACAGAATTCTTTAAATGGAAGAATGAGAACTCAACATATTGTTCACGGTATGGACATTGCACACCTCTGTTGAACGGCAGCGATAATATTTTGTGTTTTGTTCTTTACAGAAACTTTCAGCTAGGTTTTTTTCTGTATGAAGGCGGTCGCATTACTGCCATATCCAGTCACAGGATTGCCCACTCTCGCACTAATGTAACTTTCCTGAATAATAACAGACAATCCAGGGTTCGTGGTATTTCCTCAACAATTCCCTATTTCCCCTGCTGTATTTTTCTCCCACCCATTCAGCATTTTAAGACTCTTCAGGAAATTTTTCACTGCTTTGTCTCCACCACCCTGGATAACAGTGGGCACACAGAAAATTAGCACCTCATTCCGGATCTGTTTTCCCAGCTCTTTTCTAACAAAAAAAAAGCCAAACACTAAAATTAAGCTTGTCCTATGAATGGAACAACGAAGTGCAGGAAGAGGCACAAAATCCACCACACATTCACCTCTCATATACTGTACATTTACCTTACACATCATGGTAGCTGCTTCCCTTTGCATACAACATAGGCTAGTAGTAATTCTATTAATGTGTTTCCTGACAGATAGATTCTAGCCTCTGCCCAGTTTCCACAAGCCAAACAGTTTATAGAAGAGCCAGAAGAATTGCCTGGACAAGACAGGCACACATAAACATATTACAAGTTCATGCTGTGCACTGTTAGAGAGAGAGCATTAGACACAATGACTCAAAAGGGATAACATTTTAGAGCAAATAGACATACACAATACATCCTACATGTACCAGGAGGATATTTATGATGTGAAAAACACTGCAATATATTCTATCTAAACTACAAATACTGAGTCATGTGGTGAGCAACCTAGTTTCCTCTTCATTTTAAGTGTATTTGTAGTTATTCCCTATTGATTTATATTTTCATTAAAACCTCAGGGATATGTGCTTTTGAAGTCTGCTGGAAACTGAATGGACATATGATGCTCTGTAAAGACTACCTAGGCATTTTTTCCCCAATCTTCTCTCTCTCAAAGTCATAAGTCTAATAGGAGCTTAACTAAAGAGCAGATAAGCATAATTTGTTTACCTCTATTTTATCTTTCCTTCACAGGAATTGAAATGCAAATGTGAAATAGAACGAACACCAAAAATGCATCAACTGCTAGTGCAGTCTAATGACTACAAACAACACAGGAAAAGAGAGTACTGTGCTCTCTGCTTACTGCTACAGCATTCTGCACTTGGCAATACTAGCAGTGTTCTGTATAGCTCGGTTTTGCAATTAAATTTATATTGAAATACTCTGAAAATCATCCTAGTATTTATAGAGAAGTGGTGTACTTCACTGCCATAACCTTGTGGGACAGCACATAACATTTTATGTAGACTATCAAAGAGATCGATTTGAAATAGAAAACTCACCTATGAAAAAAGCCCTCTGGGTGCCTTTAATCCTACAGAAGATGCATTAGAAGGGTTTCCTTTTTAGAGAATTCTGAGCTTAATTTGCAATAAGTGGAAACTTCCAATTGTTTTCAAACCAGACCTGTAAAGTCACTGAAATGATATCCACTTTTGTCTTTTTTTTTTTTTAATTATTAAAATGGACCATAAAATTTCAAACTTTATGTATGGACTCCAAAAGTTCAGGGTGAACTGGAGCTGAATTTTCGGTTTTTCCCCTTCTCTACTACTGAATGAAGTTACAGCATTAGATTTTGCATAACAAACAAGTACAAAATATTGCATAATGACCTAGCTTCAAATGAAGGCTCAATTACACTAATGATCTTGATAATTACATTAGGACAATCTAGGTTTCCTTACAGCTTTCTTCTTCTCAAATTTAAAGAGAGTTATGTGCATGATGACAGCTCTGTGTGCTCATAAGACTCTTCTTACTTTTTCCTGTCTACTTTTGCATGCTCCACAAATTCAGTTTTAAGCTGCAGTTTTCAAGTATTTTGTCAATCACAGTTTATCAAATGCATTCTGCTAAGGCAGCTGTCAGGACAAGATTCAGCAATGACAAGCTGTCTTAGCTCCTGTTCATTCTACCCTTAAGTCACCAACTCTTATTTTTATCTCTGAGGAGGAGAAATACTCTGGCTAGAAAAGGCTCTACCTGTTCACGAAACAGGCAGTTGAGTCACTGTATTGGCAAGGCTCCTGATCAACAGAACTAGGAATACCAATAAATTCTCAGCAGCCCATTTATGCCTACTTTTTCGTTATCGTAAGTGCTATTCTGAAAATACTACTGCCACTCTGCACATAGAAATGATTGAGTAAAAAGATACAGTGCAAGTTGTCAGTTCATCCTGAAATAGCCTCTAGTGGCTAGATAAAAGCCATCTAAACCATAGCAGAATACAGCGCTATTACACAGAGTCACCAAATCTGCCCCAAAACATTCCAGACAAAATTTTGGCCTCTACTACACACGCTCAGAATTATGTCAGTCGACATCACTACTCCTGCATATAGCAAAAGATCAGCGCATACTGAAGTACTTTATTATAAATCCTGGCAATAAAGAACTTCATGGCATCTTACTCTGTATAAATGTTGAATGTGGTATATCCCAAAGGCTAAAACTGGGATTATGCCAAACTTGCCTTTTAGCATTAGTTGTGATATTCAGTGAATTACCCAAAAGAATGGTCACTTATCATGATAAATCATGACTGGGAAAAGTCTGATAAATCTGATGTCCACCCCCGCTACACTTGTTATCATGGAAATGCCATTAGCATAAGATAGTACACAGACAGCTCAGCTTCAAATATTTCAGTTGATCTAAATGAGTGCATTTGAACCTATATATGGTTTGTTGTGGGATGAATAAGGGAGTTTGAAAAGCAGATCCAGTGTTAAATCTACACTGAGTCCTTCTACTTTAAAAGGAACAGAATGAAGAAAGTTTCAGTCTTCATTAAAAAGGAAGCAAGAGAAAAGTGATGTAGCGACTTGAACTTATAGAAGTGCTGAATATTTCCTGGACCAGTTGAGGTTAACAGAAAATAGCGTTTGAAACAGGCTGGCATTTGAAAACAGACCTTATATGAACTTTTGACAACATTTTCAATTGTTATCCATTGTTTAAGTGTCCATTATTGTTCATGCCACACAAACAGGAACAAAAGCAATACCTAGTCTCAAAACTAAAGAGAAAAATCATTAGGATATGAATAGGAGACATCAAACTACTGTAAAAAAAGTCTCATTGCCAACCTTAACAGAAGAGAAGGTTAGAAACAAAGCCAGTGGCGAGAGTAAGCATGCAGGAGAAAGTCAGAGATGGATCACAGCATGCAAACGCATCAGTAAGCAGCTTGGGGATAGCTGGCCTGACGTTGCTTCATAACACGGTAGATTGTGTACTTCTGATTTCAGTTTGGTGTGTCACAAAGACTGTTTCATTCAGCAACACTCCCCAATGCCCTCTAAGTGCAGCTATTTTTGTATTATGATTCTTAAGGTCCCAGATAAAGGAAGACAAAGCAAACGAGAGAATTTCAGTTTTATTTCTACCCTATATCCTCAACTAGCTTGAATAAAAATATTGTAAAAGGTGAGCAGGGGCTTTTTGCTATTTCAAAAGGAATCTGTTCCCCCTAGTAAATGCTGCACTTCATTGTATTACGTAACTGCATCAAAAATGTGTGTATCTGAACATAATGCAGACAATATTCAGATTCCATAACATAACAGGTCATTCTGGCAAACCTTGTTAGTACCACAGAAACTTAGTACTTCGGTTACACTGACTTGCAGAATGTGTAGAACATTAAGAGCACTGAAATAAAAGCATCACCAAAAATATCAAGAACATGTAAATAACAATTTTTATGTTTTTCAGCTTTTTGGAGAAGAACCAGCTGTTTCTAAATGCTTTTCTCTGGTTCATTAGCTTAGCAGTAGCCTTATTTTGTGTAGGCATGTATACAAAAGTGGTTTTTCACTTGAATAAGCTGCTAAATGTCTGCTAAAGACAGAAGGACATGAATTCATGTACTGATTATTCCATGGAACTGTCTTGTTTGCTATCACTGAGGGTACTGTCTGCTCTAAATGGTTCCCATTCATTAGTTTTTGCAGAAACTCAGCATTGACTTTATCATCTCTGACACGTTACAGATAAAAATCCTTAGGCCGTTTTTTTGATATTAGTTTTTACAGATTCACAGGTCTATTTTCAACATGTCTTGTTTTCAATACTAAGCCAAAATTATCTCTTTCTTCTTTTCATTGTTCTAACAGTCTTTGTCTGACATACTTATTTAGAAAATATGATTGTGGCTGTGCTCCAAATTCATTATCTTATCAGTGTCCATATCAGAACAATTTATAGGAAGAGGCAAAGTTGGTAAGTTATCAGGAGAAACACAATTAGACTTCATTAACCCAGAAGAAAACCTATTCCCGGTATCTGCTGGTAAGGGACAAGATTGGAAAGATTACCAAGAGACCTAAAATAGATTAAATAAACATACAGCTATATTTCTGATAAGAATACTTCAAAAGTTAACAGTGATGTTGGACAAACAGCACTGCTGCATTTCTTACTGTAGCTCAAGCAGTACAGAAATATAACTACAGTCAAACAGCTTTCTGAGAGCATAGAAAAAAACCACACCATCTCTGTGCCTGGAATTCCTATTTTTAGGATACCTGTATGAGCTGGAGCTTGGATGGCAGAGGAAATAAGTCAAAAAATGTGATCAGAACGCTACCTCAATTCTGCAATCTGCTGCAACAGCTCTGAGGGTTCAGAGGTAGCAGGATGTAAATAAAAGCTAAGTTGTATAAGCCAGAAGAGGTCCTGGTGGGGGTGTTTGTGTGGGTTTTGTGGTGCTTTTTTTTTTGTCTCTGAAGTTTGCTCATCGAAACCAGAGAACCTATTTCTATCAAACTAACCATTCTTATGATTCTATTTATTTAAGACTCAAACCATTCCCTTAGAGGATGTACTGTTACACTTTTTATAAGTGAGAAAACTGAGGGCACGCAATGTTACTCTGGCTTGATATCCCTGCTTATCCCCACACCAAAGGACAGTCAAATCTGCTGAAACTAATGGTAAATGGTTGCTAGTCTGCCTAGGAGGATAAGGAAAAAGAAGGCCAATTAGATCTTAGGTACACAAGGCAGAGCATGGAGAAAGCAGTAAAGTCCAGTATTGCAGCAAAAGAACTTTTGCCTCTCCAGTACCTTGAGTAGGCACTGAACAGACAGATGAAGTCCAAGTATCTGAAACTAATGCAGAGGCAAAGCTATGCCAGTGGGAACAAAAAATGTGACTGCCAGGAAGTCATTCCAGTGATCAAATGACTCTGCTACTTTCATGTAAATTTGGCTAGTCAATTAAAATGAAAAGATTTCCCCTTTTACCCTCATGACTCACTGAGACCTTGATATCAGTGTGAGACTCATTAATCCAACCATGATATGTTCTATATCTAACTCAGTACTGTGTGTCCGAGAGTTGCCATTCTGGATACCTGAAAAGAATGAAAGAACAAGAAGCATTTTGTGGTATTTCCAAGCTATAGCCCTTTTCCCTCTCAACAATACTCCATTATAATATGGATAATTCTCCACAGAATAAAATCAGGATTTCAGGATTTACATCTTTATTATATTGCAAATGGAATAAATGATCTGAGATAAATAAAATTAATATGTAAAATGAAGGGATTAGCCTGACATCTACGGCAGGAACAGATGAAGGCACAGAGTAACACTGCAAGGAAAGTAGTGTTGGATGTATTAGTAAAAGTTTACACATAACACACCACAAGTAAGAAGGATTTGGGTGAAGAATAAGTTATCAAATTTGAAGTTTAATGATGAAGATAATTTAGAAGGTACAGAAGAAAATGACTTGAACATTAAAGTGTTTATAAAATGAGACTTGCAAAAGAGTTTCTTAGTCTGAAGAAGCTAACTGTAGGTTAGAAAAAAAGTTGTATTAGTGATCAGTTACTCTACATTCACACTAACAGTAGGAGAAATAATGACAAATTTGAGCAAGACATTGACACTGAATGCTCTTCTAACCAGGAGGTTATTAACAAACGAAACGCATTGCCAAGAAATTTGTAAAGCCAGTGTTAACTAAATGATTCCACGAATAGGTCAGGGAAATATCTAAGGGATAGCACCTTAAATGGAGGACAGGTGAAAAACCAGGTCACACAGAAATGCATGTCCCACATTTGTTTAGTTCTTGAGTAAGTTCTTGCTCAGTACAGTGACCCTCAAAAACTTTTCATTCACCTGACTTTTGTCTGTCCACTGCACAAGGAATTTAAGCACTCTACTTGAAGGTGCAAATCCTACTCCAGAAGTAAGGAATATTAGAAACAGCACACAGCTCAACACATGCATCCAAGCTAGTTTGTGGAGATGAGCCAGTGAGTCCCTTTCAACTCTATTTCTAGGACTGAATGTAAAACACAGGATTTTGCTTGTTTGTTTCCAAGTGCAACAGTTTAATTCTTTAGCCATCACAGCGACTTGACACAAAGTTCAGAGAATCCTTCAAAGTCAGGTTCTGATCCTTGTTCTCCTTTCTCACTCTCTATATACACCAAATTAATTTAGGTGTTCATCCAAAAAACTGTACCTCATGTTCACAGATAGTTGTCCTGCTGAAAAACTGCTGAAAAACCAAATACATGAAAAAGAGCTTCTGCCTGCTCCTTGCACAGTCCATGCTGGCATATAAAGGAATAGAAAACTAAAAAACCTACAGGAAAAGGTGAAGTAAGAGCTAGCATATCTGAAAAGATAACTAAGTAGGTGAGAAAATGTATGCAACGTAATTGGGTAAAATTCTGTTAGATTTAGGAAAAAAAACCCAAACCAACTCACAAGCTTCAAGGACTAAGAATCAGAGAGGACTGTCCTAAAGAAATACTTTCAGACTGTAATAAGCGTAGCTGAGCCCCTTTTTCCTGCAGGGTAAATAAACTTAATACCTCACATAGCCTCACTAGATGAAGGATTAGATACCATCCAAACACGAAGCCTCCAATCAGAATGTGGCAGGGGAGAGGGTTGCCCTTGACACTCCTGGCACAACACTCCAGCTTCTACCCTCTTCTTGTGCTGTGCATGAATACTGATCACCAACATTCAGTGGATCCAAAGAGCACATTAGGATGGAAAGCATGCTTTATGTATAAAATACTACATGGAACTTCTAGTTCACTGGCTAATGTAAAAATATGCCAAGAGATAAATTTAACAACATAAAAAAAAAGAACTTCCACATGACCACTTTTTTTTTCCAGAATTTCTTTTCAGTACCAGCCATTGACACATTTTGTCATCTTAAAGAAAAGGAAGTTGCTTAAGAAAATACAGTTGCTTTAAAAATAATTTTCCACTTTCACTGTATGTAATATCTCCCAAATAAGAGGACACAGTAGTTCCCCTCAGAAGCAGGCATACTAAAATGCATTGTCTAGATATGGTGCACTAACAAGAACAAGGGATTTATGTGCACAGTATGACAGAAATCTTTACATAATTGTCAAGAAAGCAGAATGCAAAGATGCAGTAACAGGACTCTTCCAAAGAGAGATGTTACTTAACCACTGATTCCTGCGCAGTTTTGCAAGGAAAGACAAGAGAAAGGTAATGGAAGTGTATTCCAGACTTCCTAGAATGCTACATGGAGACAGAAGAACACAGGCAAGAACACAGCCAAGGAAAACAACTCAAGTGATTGAACAGGTCATTAGAAACCTGTTTTCTCAGCAGCAGACTGTCCCTCAGCCCAGCAGCAATCCTCCAAATGTCTTTTACCACAGTCCCTCTGAGGTGGCTATCTAGGGACTGAGCAGTCATTAAATTGGGATGGCAAATATTTTACCAGTCACTCATGGCCCATGAACTGTACAATGAGTTGGGCTACTGTATGATGCAATAGAGGTATTCAATCATCTGGGAGCAAAGGCATATATTAGAATATAGGATTTAAAACCAAACCTTTAGTCTATTCAATGTTTTTCATTCATAAAGTCTATATAGCTGCTGACCATGTTCCAACACAGAGGAACTTAGAGGTGTAAAACCATCACTCTGAAGTAGGGAACAAAGAGAGCTTGGCAATTATTACAAAGCAGAACCTCTGCTTTATAAGGCAAGTTGCAAATGCTCTAATTCACTTCCGTACATGAGAGCTGTACAAAGCAGCATAGCATGACACAATACATACATTCCTTGAAGCAAACAATGGCACAGAGACATTTCAACTAGTCTTTAACAACTGAAAGGCCTTTTTTGTCTTGCCTTTTTTAGAATTACTCAGTCTTATTATTTCATCACAAGCATTTGCAACTATTTCGCACGTATCAAATTCTATTTTTCATTAATGAGAGACCCTAGATAATTTCCTACATCGAGACCATTAGGAAAATCACACCCTATAATAATGGTACTTCACAAAAGATACAGCTACAAGGTGGAACATATAACTTCTGAACGGTGCAAGTAAGTGATGTCACAGGTGAAAGCAGCCTTTTGGAAAACAAATACATCAAAGTTTATCTTTATGACCTTTCCTTTCTCAAGCTAACACTGACAAAACCCTTTTAAGCTGTTATTTACTGGCCAACATCCCCAGCATGCATTAAAAATAATTATGGGTAGGATTTTGTTTACCTAGCTTACACACTTAGCCCATGCCTAAATTCTTGACAGTGAAGCCAAACTCCCTATTCTCTACAGTCAGCAGAGAGAAATAAGCGCTCAAGAGCTGTGTTCACAGGGAGATCTTGTCTACCTAACTTGAAGGAGTGAACTCAAGACAGAATGGCCTTCCTCTGGCCAGCATCCAAAAGACCTAACACTCCCTAAATCTGTGAGGAAATCAAGTGCATTAGTTGCAAAACTGCTTCATTAAGCACAAGCTAGGAGCAGAATTATGTGCATTAAACCCATGCTTTGGACACTGTTCGTTTAACCTGCAGAATAGAGCATTAAAAAAAATCCTTGCTGAAAGAAAATAATAAAATGTCCTTGCATGACTGAGTAATGTAAATTGATACAGCAAGGAAAAAATGTTGCATTTAAACGTCACCAAGCATGAACAGCCCTTGGCTATGTTGAGCCATGAGCTGCTCAGCCCAGGCAATGATTCTCTATGAAGAGAACTCGAGGCCCGCGATTGAGCCTACATCTCCACCCACTGTGTTAGAAAATTCTAGAGAGCTGCTTCCACCGACTTCACCAAATCCCTGTTGCTTTGCTCCTGCATTCTGAGCATCCAGGAAAGCCCCCTCACTGCACAGGTGTTCAGGCTCCACAACACGTCAGTGTTTTGAGGTAAGAATCATATAAATGGCCACAAAATTTTAAATTCATACCCAAAAATCATATCTAATGACTCTTTAAATGGAGAAGTGGAACCTGCTTGATACTGAAGTAACACACTGCCTTTTTGAGTAATTTTGACAACTTACACAAGGGATGTGAAATACATCCCATACTTAGAGAGCATACAGAGGGAGAACACTTACTATTATTTTATGTACTGTAACTGTAGGAAGTAACAGAACATTCACATGCTAGACTACATATAAATACAAATTCAATGCAGTATTATATATTATTGTGTCAGTTCTATTTATTTAGACTGCCCAATTTTATTTTTAGGAATGCACAGGAAGTTTTTCAATATAATTTTGAGGACTTTATTTGTGGATTTCCCTAGAAAATCTACGACGCTCCCCAAGTCTTCATCTAAAAATGAGATTAATGGATCTAAGAGGAAAATCTAGGACAGCAGCTACATTGCATATAGCAAATACAATACATAAATATTCCTGAAGTCTCACTTACATGAAAGTAGGGTAAGAAGGAAGATTATATTAAATGAACTGTGACATACTGAATTAATCTACCTTCAAATATTAAAAATAGTAAATTTTCTGCTCATTTCCAGTGAAGAATCACCTTAAAACTAAGTATTTTAATGTGTCTGTACTAGTTAATGCATTTTTCATGCTACAAGGCTCTTCACAGAACCTTGTGGTTAAAACAGTATGCATACTATGTTTATTCAGTTTCAAATTTTTACTACCTTAGCTTTCAGAAAATGAAAGAATATGTTCTCATTGAATGTCAGTCTAAAAATGATGCAAATGAGGAATGGTAAAGTAGCGCTTGCTTTCTTTTTGTTCAGTTCATCTAAGACTGCTAGATACATAAACCCAGGGTGATTAAAAAGAACACTCAGCGCTGGTTATTCAACATACCTTCCAGAGCTGTATAATCAAGATGAATAACATCTGTCCTACAGCAGAAGCATTTCTGCTTTTTAAAATCACCTTTATAATTTAACTAGCCTGAAGACTCTGTTGAATTGCAAGAACGGAAGATAAAGATTTTAGTGTTATTGTGAATCAGTTAATTTCTGGTTTTAATTTTCATCATCAAACAATTATATCTACAACCCTCCATTGTCCCCACACCCCGAATTCTAATCTGTGCTACCTACAAACACAAATCAAAAGATGTGATTTGATGTATTGATAGCTATAGCAGCGTACCTTTCACTGACAGTAACATACTTTACTATTTGCGGTCTAAAAAGAAAAAAAATATTGGTTTTCTACATGAGGATTATTCATTTCTCACATCTCCACAATGCTACTTTACAACTCGGCTGTAAAACGAAAGAAATTACTCTGTTAACATATCGTTAAACTTAGTAAGCACTTTTTATATCCGATTTTTCCACAGTAATTTTGCTCAGGCCCAAACCCCCACATAACCAACCATTTGTACTTTTTTCTCCTTTATGATTTTCATATCAGACAATCATCATCTTCAATTAAATGTAGACATGGACTGTGTAGACAGCTGCTTCAGGTCATGGCAATAGGAAATGGCGAATTCCCAACTCCCCAGCTACACTAAAGGTTTGTAGGAATTTTACTTCTCCGGCAAGTTAACACTTATTTTTTCTTGCTTTGCTTATTTTACAACCAGAAGCTTTTTTTCCCCCCACTGTTAAGAGAACCTTCTTTAATGATATCAATACTATCTAACAATCTATGCAATATTCACTCTTCCGTAGACCTAATGTTTAATTGCTTTTGCATGTCCCTGACCTTACTATTTTGGGAACAGAAATACAGCAAGAAAGGACAAACTGAGGTGATCAGGTAAATGAGTTTCCCAAATCATTAACACCATGAAGAGCAAGGATTCAGTACGTTACTTCAGCTTCATAGGATATAATTACATGTTTTGATTAGCAGATATATTTTCCCAGCCTCAGGTGTCAACAAGGGTTCAAGTGTATAACACGTATAAATGGGTGCTAATTTTACTAGTCATGAAAATGTGTTTCACTAATTACATTTATATCCTCTTAGCCAATTTTCATTTGATATTGCTTCTCTGTAGTACATCTTCCTGTTTATTTCCTTACAATGACATTTGAGCTCTTCCAAAAGACACAGTGATTCTAAAATTCAGTAGGCATGACAAGTTCCTTCACCACTGAACATCTGTCAGTCATGAAAAAGTAACAAGATTTGCAGAAGTCTGTTCAACTCTGTGGTCATTCCTGTACCTCTGTGAATTGTATCCCATTTAGGATGCTATAATCTGGGATTAAAATAAAAAGCAGTGCTCTTCTTTCACGCAGTTGATTCTTGCTAGGAGTGTAAGCATTTCTGAATGCTGACACCAAAAAAATAAGGAAGTAAGCCTTTCTCAGGAGAGTGAAGCCCTTTTCCTTGCCTTGCAGTTTCCTGAAGAAGTCCTTCATGTTTTGCTAACAGAAATCAGATGAGGACTGACAACTGAAAGGACCGCTTTTCAGACAGCAGCATGGTCCAGTGTGAAGCGTCCCTGCTCATAGCAAGGGCTTAGAACTAGATTATCTTGAAGTTGTTTCCAACCCTAACTAATCTAAGATTATAACTAGTCTTAGAATGGGTTGGGTTGGAAGGGACCTTTACAGATTGTCTACTTTCATGTACTAATCAAAACATTATGAAAAATATTTATGGCCTTATGCAGTGTTGTTGGCATGCCTGGGGAAAAACTTTAAACCATGTAAGAAAGAACAATAGGCCAAGAAAAGAAAATTCCACAGTATGGCTCAAGCAGCTGCATGAATAGATATGATAAAATACCAGTTTAATCTACTCAAAAGTCTGCTCTTGCCACTGATACTTCAGAGCCCTTATTATTATAAACATGACTAACTCAAAAAAATAATTAAGGGGAAAATCACACAGAAATTACCATCACATTCAGACAGTGTTAGGTATTGCAGAAGAATGCTAGTGTAGGGACTGGATTTACAAGCTTGCACATGGATTCATATAATTACCAACAACTGTCAGACTTTAAAATCCAGAGTAAGAGTTTAATGTAAACACTTCTATAGGGAACAGCTTTAAAAAACAAACAAACAAACAAAACCCCATGCTGCCAAACCCAGTAAAGGTGATTTAAATTTCCCTTGTAAATATCCTGAAAGATTTTTTAATGGAATAAATACAACAGATACTTTTTGTAAGACCTGGTGACAATTTAGGCTTATTCAGTACATACAAAAATACTGCCTCAAAGCCTAACTGGCACTAATCAAGTACCTGAGCACTGCTGAGAACATTTTAAAGGCTACAGTGCCAGTACCCATACAAAAAAGGTAAAGGAAGATAAAAACTTTCAACTTGTAATAGGTACAGTGTGACAGGTAACTGAACCATGCGATACCTCACTGAAGCTGCATGCAAAGCTTATTACAAACTGTAAGCTTTAAAAACCAGTAAGTAGACATCTGTAAAATATGAACTTAAAACTATTATTGTATAGCTGGCACCACACAAGTGTGATTTTTTTCATTTTTAAAAAATAAAAAAAAATTTTTTTGCATTTTTAACTTCTGCTCTTTTGCATTGTATTACGATTCTTCAGAATTATCTACTTGGATAGACAAATACAATTGAAGTAATCATATCTATGGTTAGAGGCTTCATTTGCTTTATTCTAAAGGCTGGAGATCACTTTGCCTTTGTTTTAATACTTTAAATTTGAAAAATGGGAGCAATAAGAACATAAATTCAAGGATATTGTATGCATGTTCACTTTAACGGAGTCATAAGTACTATTTAGTTAATAGGAAAAAACTCTTTGCTCATATGGCCTTGCCAAAGGTTTTAGAAACCTCATTTCAGAGAATAGTAATATTCACACATGAAGACAGGTGCATGTTTTAATCATCAGGAGATTAAATTTGCATGTTCTGTACTTGGCTAAAAAAATTAAAAATACAGTTTTCTTTCCATTAAAGTTATCCTTACGATATAGAGAGTTTTCAGTGAGGACAAACAAAAGCTCTGTGGATAACACAGGATTTCACGTGTGTGAAGAATGTCCAAAAACTTGTTTTTCATGGTTTTAACTGTATATTCATCAAATCAAGTCAGCAGCCATAACAGAACAATGATACCTTTGCCCTTATGTTATGAACTCTAATATGGGACCCCTTTCCAATCTTGACAACTTATGTATTAATTTGTTCTGGGGTTTTTGGGGGTCTTTTATGCCATTTCTGTTAATAACAGAGTAAGGTTATGCATTGTACTTTTATTCCTGATCATTAGAAACATAAAGCACAACATGAGCCAGAAACTGTAAGGGAGAGGAGAAAAATAAAAATCTTAAACAGGTGGGGGGGAAGAAGCAAAGTTGTCCAAAAACTGCATGAATTAAACATCAATTTTTCATTTATCTTCAGAAAGGCAATTCACTACAATTAAAACTTTTACAATTTAAAATTGTGGACAAGATTATTAACAAAAAAAAAATCAATGGGTTAAAGAGTATTTGGGCATCACAGACATATGCTTATGGAGAGTAACAGAAACCGAGCCCACAGCTTTCAAATCCAATACTTGAGGAAAAATAAAACAGAAGAAATCTCTACCCAATTAGTGATTATCTCAGAACACTCAGAGAGGATGTCCCAGAGGAGCACAAAGCAATATCTGCCTTTACAAAAGGAGGGGTAGGGGAGGAAAAGGAAAATTAATAGACCTGTTGGCTTAACTCTGATATCAAATGACATGGAACCAATTGCTAAGCATGAATTTCTTAAAGATAGGAAATGAAGATAAGGAACAGTCAACATAGATTTGTTATGAGTGAATTAAAAACCAATTCAGATTTGTTTCTTTAGCTAAAAGGGATGTGGTACTCTCAGAAAGGATTTCGACATCGTGTACCAAATGATACGTTTTACAGTGATTTCATCTTCACCATGAAAAGACAATGAAAAGATGCCTAGCCCAAGGCAGGACTAAAAAGTCATTCCTGAAAGATAGCACAGAGCATTTCTATCCTTAAGGACTACAAACTGGAGAGCTAGTTATTGTAAGACACTGTGGTACGGAGATTGTATTTATTTATTGATTGATTTTAAATTGACAACAGGTCTTTCAAAAATCACCCAATAAATCAACATGTAAAGATCTGACCCAACTCTAAGAAGGGAATAAAATACAGGCACACATTTTGATTGTGCATACCACAAACATACACCACATTCAAAAATATTCTATGAATGGTGTATTATGATATAAATATTATTTATGACAGTTGTTACAGTAGAGATTTTCAGGTGAAAAAGAAGTGTTTCAGAAAAACATGAAGAAAAATGGGACTTGCTAGAGAGCCATACAAGGGAAGCAATCCCCACTCTCCTGCATCTGTCAAGCTTCTCTTGAAGGGACAGGGAAACAGATGATGTGCCACAGTTTTTAAATTGTTACCTAACAGACCAAATGAAGAGGAATGCAACCTTCCAAAAGCCACAGACAACAGCCTTTTCAGGAATATGCTAAGAAAAGCTTCCCTTCACATCTGTAAGTACACTCAGAGAACAGTGTTAAGCATTTATTTTGTACTATACTCTTTGTCACAAATTTGGGTAGTCCTTGCTGTGATGGTAAAATAATACCTTTGGCCTGGATGGGAAACCCCAGGTTCTGAACTGTCAGGTGCAGAACTGAGACAGGGATGTTCCATGTGCACTACCTGCTCTGTTTTCTCAGGGAGGGATGAAGGGGTTGCCTGAAGAGTAAGCAGATTCTGAATGTACAAATAAGCAGCACTATGCAATTATTACAAGCCACGCTATCCCAAAGGCTAGCCTAGGTTTAAACACTCAGTGGTATTTACCATATATTGTAACTAACTTGATTCTTTCTTAACACCTTCTGGACATATAAAAATGTGTCAGTCTCCATCTGCAGAGTAGCACTGTGCAAATAACGATGATTTCAGAACACACAGCAAAAAAATAGGTACTTGATTCCACTTACTTTTCACCTATAGAAGCCTAATTTCAAGAGCTGTTTTCAAAAATAAAGACCTGATGCTTTCTCTGAAGGATGAGGACCCCAACTCTACTGCACAGAAAAGTCTGCTAGCAGATGTAAAGCTCCTTTCTCCTACTGTGCTGTACACCCAGTCTGCACATCAGGAGCTCACATAACTCCCGCTGTATAACCTCCTTGCTACTATTTATTTCCCTAATTCACAAATTAAAATATTCAAATAAAATATAAAAACACCATTACTTTGCTAAACCTAAACGCACTTTTGATATACTTTCAAGCTATTATTAGTTCATCTCGTTATTCAGAAACAACAAGACATAAAAAGTAAATTCCTGGGTTATCACAGCATGCCTTTGGGTAGCATTATATAGCCTGGCAAGTGAAATAATCATCATAAAAATACATGGCCTGCCGTGCAGATGTTACTTTAACAAAATGAACTCTGTATTTAAAACTCAGGGAAAACAAAGATGATGAGTATTGCAGTACACACGCAATGACATCACTACCACAGCTTTAACAGCCCTCAAATCTCAAATCTATTTTAATGCTAAATTGGCTCATAAGCCATTTCTATTTTCCTACCGTGAAAATCATTGCCAGCTTTTGTCATGAGTTACGGTGTATTATTAGGACTTTGGTCATGAGAAACATTATTTGCAAACACCCAGGTACTCCTGAGCATGCCTAAAGTAAAACAAAAAAATAACTCCAAATCCAAAACAAACCCCCAAAACAATCAAACAAAACCACTCCTTTAACACTTATATACCTAAACCATGTAACAACTATCTGTGCTGTACATATTTCAAAGGCAAACAGCCTCAAGATTATTTTCTCCTTTTCAAAGAGAAATAAAAAGTATTGAGAGAAATAAAAGGAACAGAAATTATATTATCCCTTTTTCATATACATTTATTTCATAGCAATGGCATGAAATACATATATATATATAGATAACACAGAACTCTCTTTACTCCTGTTAGTAGTATTTACACAGGAAGCGTATTGCAGAAGCACAAATATTTTCCATAATTAATTCACAGAGTTATATGTGGTTCGTTGCTTAGTTATCGATGAAAACATTTAATTTAACAGAATTCAGCCTTTTCCTCCGTATTCCCGCTCCTCATTCCATTGTCACTAATTACAGCACCTTCTCTCTCACACACAGGGAAAGCTGCCAAGCAACTCCCCCTGGAGTCAATGTCATGGCTACTTTTCAGATTACTAGGAGGGAGTATGTAAACTGCACTGCCAAGTACCCTTCCCATAGGGATTAAGTGTGTCATTTCAGAATCCAGAATCTCAGATAAGTCAATCTGAAGTCCTCTTGCCCCACTCTGCTACCTCAGTGAAGTCTTCCCAGCTGGCAGGTAGTCACTTTATACTCTACTGTTGTCAGAGTTAAACTGTGAATGCTTATGTTTTCAACAAGAGTTCAGAAAAACTGATGTTACGGTAACAAACATCTATCTGTTAGCCAATGACATACACTGCATCTGCAAAAACATCTATCACCCTCTTCCATTAATGCTCATTTAGAGACACACCTGCACTGAGCTATTTCTTTTATGACTTCTTATGTCTCACTAGTTTATCAAATGTTAAAACCAAAGCATTCATTCTAAGTTGTCTTTGGTCATAATTTGCTCATCCAGATACACACAACTCCTTTAACTCATCTGGGATACCTCAGTTAGAATGACATTTGCAATTACATGTAAAGCAGGAGCAATGTATTTTGTTGGCCATTTCCATCCACAGAGCAATCTCCAGAGCAGGTACGTGCAGCACAAGAGCTACAGCAAGCTTTGCAAAAATATAGTATCTTCCTTTATTAAAGACAATCCCTTACAGTGAAAGAATCACAGTCATGACTACATGTTAACAGCAAAGCCACCCTGCAGTGGTTTTGGTACTCCTATGGTACCTGTCCCTTTATTACAGTTCTGCAGAGAAGCTCAGGCATCAGCTCCTGATCGTGTTGCCTTCTGTTTGGCATTGCTCACAAACAGTAACCTCAATTTGTACGGCGCATTTCCAGGCTTTTCCATTACTCCATGTTGCACACCAGCACCCTTCCACTACAGCCACACTTGACCAAATCCAAGCAGCAGCTAAAAGGATTTGCCCAAAAGGAATTCTTTTGAAACGCTGGCAAAAAGCACAGACTTCCACCATGATATCCAACCTCACTGAATGAAAAGTTCTTATCTACTGAAGTTTGTCTTTTACTTCAGTGGAAAGATGACTTCACCACCACATTCCCACTGATGCAATACAGACTCAGAAAGCTCTGTAACTACTACTGCTGTGTATCTGTAGCAGAGAGAAATATTATAGGTGCCCTTTTTCTTCCCCATACACTCACAACACAGTAAGGAAAAGAACTAACAAAGAGTAAGGAACAGATGAGAAAAGCAACCAGCAGAGAGGTAATTCTGCATCCTTAACAGAATACTACTGTCTTGAGCTAAATACCACATTTTATTTCCTTACTGTTTTCAGAAAAAATAACTGAAATTTGGTGATCTTAGACCCCATTCCAGGATAAATACAGAAGTGTCACAAGTCTCTTTTTTTGTATTATTGTGTGAAACTTGTTTCAGTATATTTTGCATAGAATCTTCTTTATTGTTTCAGTAAAAATTAAGTAATGATAAATGTTAAGGACACAATAGCTGCCAATATATCACCCCAGCAGTGGACATCTTAGCACACTTCCAGACGTCCATCAAGGTTACATCAGAGGAATGATGAGCAAAATAATAATTCTGAATATTTCAGAAGTCAGTATTGGATTGAAATTTAATTTCACTTAGTCAAGAATATTCTCTTTATCTTGGTAAAAGTAGAATCCACAGTTTCTCATGAGGAAAATAAAATAAATGCAAAGATACTGACAAGTGAGCAGCAGTTTCAAAATACAGAGCTAAATAAAAGACAAAACATTCATCACCAAAAGTGATGATTCCCAACTCAAGCTTCTCTCCAGCTGTTCAGATGTGTACATACAGAGAATAAAATAACCGCAAGGCTGTTTTTCCTTCCTTGGGGAATTGCTGTCTTTTCCATCACTGCAAACATTACTTCAAGCAATTGTCACATCTGTAGATCTCTTTGCCTCTCCCTACCCTTTTCTAAACAAAATCTAATTTCAAGCTTGAACTAGAACAGTATAAAATAGAGCAAAATTGTCACCAAATCTTAAATTTGACAGAATTCCTTCATACACACACATTTTAAAATACAGATTTAAAAAAAACCAACACTTATTTTTTACTCCCTTGAAGTAAAATCTTACTATTATCTAATCAGGTAGGCCAACCTGTGCAAGACAAAGAAAACATTATCATCTTCCCTAACTTACCATGTTCATAAAGTATAAACTTACACTATCTAATGTGACTTAAGGACAAATATGTGAATAGTTTAGAGAATATACTTGTTGGTTGGAATGTCTCAAATTTTCTCTATATGGTTTAATAGCCCCTTATGGAATATTGCGAACACAGAATGAAATTTTGTACATAAACAAGCAGGATTTTTCATCAAAACCTTATGAGGAGTTGAACTCCTTCAGTTACAGAGACTATACTCTTGTTCCACTATATTCAGGCAGCCCATTACCAAAAGAGAAGTACAGTAGCAAGGTAAAGGACAAGTGAATGTTCTGAACTAAATAATGCCATCTCCAAGAAAGGAGATGTTTCCTTTCAAGGAAACAACAAAGTGATGTACAAACAGAAGTGTGCAAACTTTTATGATTCTACTAGTGTTTGCTCAAAACATGGCATATTGAAAAAAGGACTTGTCCTCTACAAAATATCGATTTCTAGCAGTGAACTCTGACATATCCAATATCTTCCTGTCTCCTTGAAATTTTAATATAAATAGAAAAGTCTGAACAAGCAGACATATGTATGGATTAAGAGTCAGGAAGATCAGCTAAGGCCTAATTCTCCAGTTTTGACATCTGAATGAATGTAATCTCTCAAGTTTTAGTACACTATGGCTGGTTGTGCCAAAGAGAGGATTTTAATGAAACAACGTATTTATCCACATAAACCATGTGCAAATAGATGATTTTATTTGCATTCTATGCAGAGCATGCAAATCCATGAAGCATAAGCAAAACTGGGAAGTAGTAGCAAGCAACAATACCCTTAAACTACACATAAGATGAAGTACAACCTAACACAAAGGTTTGTACCTGAAAAGATTCCTCCCATTACTGCAGCAGAAAAGGTTTAAGTATCCTACTATTTTACACAGCATTCTCCTCCATCAGTCTCATATGGCCCTACTCCTATTCTGCCATGCAAACACTTGATATTAACAAAACTCCAAGTGTAGACTGTCATCCTGTTTCCTTGCTGCACTAGTGAATTCTAAAAGCCTCTGAAATGGCCTATTGACTACACCCCTCCCTTCTGAACCTTGGAGACATAACGATGCTATAATCTATAAACTTCAGTGCTTCTTTAACAGTCCACAGAATAATCAAGTTAGTTGTTCCTCATATATCCCTGTAATTGTATTCTGATATGCAGTGGAATGCAGTAAAGATATTGTTAAAGGAGTTCACTGGTGAAGATTAGAGTTAGCTGGAAAACCCAGCTGTCAGAGCTCATTATTTTCAACAGATTCCCTGACAGCCTGCCAGAATTTGCCTTATAAATGGTTCCATGCTGTCTTAAGAAAGAAAAACTCCTGAAAATGCCTACAGGTTGCAAACTCCACCTTACGTTGCTAAGGCACCAGCTGATCTGAGAACCTGACAGACTGCTCCAGGTCCATGCTGAACAGTCATGGAACAGTTGGCAATTTCATTTCTTACCCCAACTGGTATGTTTTGGGCAGAGAAATGTTACAGAAATTTCTATTTTCCAGAAAATTTAAAACCAACCTGACTTTTCACACCGTGTTGGAAGAAGATTAAATTCAAAGAGCTAACTGCAGATTTGAATGAGCTCAGTGAACATTGCAAGTCACATGTTCTTGGCTGTGTGCAAATTCTAATAATAAATAACACTTAGAGACATTCTTTATAAAGCTTGGTGAACTAAACATGGCCTGTATTTGTTAATGCAAATACAGATACAACTGGTTACATCTACTCAGAAGAAAAGAAAGCCAAAGAGACTGGCAGAGCACTAAAGCCATGATAATGCAAGCAATACTCATCTCCTCAAGCCACTGGTTTGTCAATGCAAAACCACAGAAAAGGACACTTTCAATCACAGCAGGATATAATAAAGTGAGAATTACATAATATCATTTCACTTAATTTCACAGGTTCAAAATAAACTTCAGTAATCGCATTTCACTGATAAGATCTAATTTTAATGGGATCTTTAAACTAAAATACACACATTGCTTTGGTACAGAATTACTGCCACATGTTTGCAGATGCAAGAAAGGCTTACAACAATGTAATTCAGTGGAATCTCAGCTACTAAAACCAGAGCTAGTGTTACATATTGAAACACACTACAACAGCTTTTAAAGAAAAGATTGTAGTAAACCTGTCTTAATTTCATTATGCCAGTGAAAATAAACATGCTATACTCCCCAAAGTAGGAGGATTATAAAGAAATAAAGCAATGACATGCCCAAGTAACTCACTCACAATCCAGGAGGTGGTTTGGGTTTACTTAGAGATCCCAAAAAGGAATGCTCACATTTCAAACTTATCTCCCCGTTGTTTCAACTTGGTAGGAAATGTTGCACTGCATCAAATGCTCTAAATGTAACTTAAAGTACTGGAAGAAGGGGGAGAGATTTCCCAGTTTATTGTGCAATGTAAGAAACCTATAGTTTCTGTTTAGCAGAAGAGCAGTTTAAGCTCAAAACAGAAAGCATACACAACAATAAACTACGTGTGAATATTCATTCAAAGATTTCAGTTGGCTGGACCACTGTATATAATGATTTCTGTATAGTGAGCTTCTAATCCACAACACAAAGTCAAAAGGAGACCTACAGGAGACCTACTGTCTTTCCCACTTCAGATAAATTTCCTTTTCTCTTTCTCAAAGAATGCAAGCTTAGCCATCCACAAAAAGTCAACCATTACCTAAGAAATTTTCCCCCACAAGATTCTATGTGCAACTGAAAAAAAACAAATGTAGCTTTTTGTGAGCACCTACAGTGCTCAGAATGCACTGCAGTTCAAGTTTACATGCATTCATGTTTACTAAGGTTCATTCCTACCTCTGTTGAAGAAGGATAACTTACTTTTTGAAGAAGACTCAAGGAAAAAAAACAAAGCAGCACAGGCTCATATCTGAAGCTGAATTATGTAAATAAGCATTCAAAACATCTTTCTGGGGAAAATCAGACAAGCACTATAACTAAATGTAGACATTTTTCAATGAAAGAAATCAGTTCCATATTTGCTTCCTCTTTTATGATAACCAAATCTACGTTTTATAATAAAGTTTCTAACTTCCCAATGGTTGGGTGCACATATACAATCCTCAAGAAAGATGGTGAAAGATGCAGGATTAAGTAGTTATGACTGAAAATACCAATCCCTATCCAATCCTTCAGTTACTTATACTTTTGAATGAATTCCTAAAGTTTTTCAAGTAGCATGAAAACCCCAAACCCACCTGAATTAACATGCCAAATAATTTTTACAGTATACATTTCAATTGCCTACTGTATTAAACATCCTATAGAATACTTTCTCTTGAACATGTTTTTCAAACATCCATACCTAAAGTTCATAATTCTTCCTGTTTAATTATCCCACTGCACTCCACAAACAAAGTGTTTTCTCCAAGTACTGTTCTAGCCATTTTGCAAATCTGCTGGCTTGGGCAAGTCAGAACGAAGCAAGCTTTAGTCCATTACTATGACAGGTAGTGCTCTTACTAACAACTGCTTTTTACTCCCTCTGACAAATGTGCTCTGTGCCATGGCTGACGTTTGTGTAGTAATCAGGACTGATGGATAGGGACGCCGGTGCTGCCGAAAGTGCCCCCCATTTTAATGTGAGCGATTTGTCAAATGTGCTGCTATTGCACTGCTGTCAGGCACAGCCAGGAAAGCACTCTGTCATCTCTCCACCAACCAAGGTCACTTTGGCAGGGACAGGAGAACTCTCCAATGAAATTTTCATCTTTACTGGCTGTGTGAATGGCTTGGTCTTCACAGCATTTAGTTTATTTTAAGGAGTCCTTAAAAGTTCTTGCAAAATGTCCTTGCTACCAAATACTGAATTAGACTATAAAAATAAAGACACATTGAAGCAAAAGTGACACAGCTAGCCAACAATATACATTTGGATTTTCAGAAATGCAGACTTACAGAAAACCCCAGCATGTCAGGTCCTCACAGACTTAAATTAAGAATTATTTAACAATCCAAGGACTTTTGCCACCAGAACACCTTAAAATGAAATTAAAACACAGTATGGAATAATGACTGAAAGATTAAGTTGATAAATCTACAAATTATGTCTGTGCATCACTATGTAGTTTTGAGTAAATGGGAATCTCTGAAAAAAAAAGCTTCAGAACCACAGAAAAAAGTAGAACCTTTACTCTCTATGATATAAAGTGCAGAGAACAGGTAACTGTTTCAGCTCAAACTCATCTAGGAGCACATTACAAGCTTTTTTGGCAGTATAGCAGCCTCAAAGTCTTAACCATGCTTTTTTTTTCATCCCTTATTTCATTATTTTTTAATGCCAACACTCAGTATAAGCACACTGATAAGATTTAGATGCTTATGGATTTTACAGAAGTTACCTATATCTTCAGTCACTTACACAAAAATCTGCTCTTCAGTGACTAAGGAATTTAAAGAAATTAGCTTGGTACCTTAACGCAAAATGTGAGAGCAATGTTATACCAAAGGCATTTGTGAAGTAACAACCTACTGAAACAAAAAGTCTTTTACAGAACAACCCAAAATGAATAGGTAGGTCATATTATTCCTATCACTTAAAGAAACATAATGCAAGTTTGTCCATGAAGCAGAATACAAATCAGCACACTTGCCTACAACTCCATCCTAAATCTTGAGTATTTACTGACAGAACCCAAAGCCTGTAAGAAAATTGCCTGTAAAAGGCAGAAAGGAGCTGCAATAACATAAAATGAAATATACCCAACCACGCTCATCTTTTGCTGCTACAAAAACCTGAGTGGTGTGGGCAGCCCTGCATAAAGTTCCACTCACAACTACATTCACCACAATCCTACTGGCAATTTATTTTGTTTTCAAGGACTGCAAAGATGAAATAGTGTAGTTCACAAACATTGATGCTACATCCTTTTAATCTGTACATTCCTCCAGAGCCCCAGTTGAACTGACAACAGCTAAGACCTCTATTACTGCAAAGGCACTCTCAGGGCTCCTACTCTGATCCCAAACTGTGAGCACCACTGAGCTGTTTGATAAAACCTTCACATACTCTAAGTGCATTATCTCTAACTTAGTGGACATTCATTCTATGATTGTAAAGCAAATACATATTTAGCGTTTTAAGGACCACAGAAAAACTACTCTCTCCCTTTTTCTATGGCATATCATCACTTCACACAAAGAGAGACTCAAGGACTAAGGGAAATGGAGGTTGGAAAGTCAAAAAACCAAACCCAGGAGACACCATTTCTATTTTATTTAGAAATAAATGTAGCCCAAGAATGGCTGTATCATATGAAATGCTAAAAGCCCACGAGGACACTCAACTCAGCTCTTTAAAGGTCTCCTGCTTTTCTGCTGACCATATCTTTAATAAAAATTTGGATCAGGTAGTGATCTCAACTTGCTCTGAATAATGTTAACATGCCTTCTATGCCAGAAGATCTTTGGCTGCAAATTGTGGCATGGCATTACTATAAGCATAGAAGGTAAATAATGACTAAATATCTACTTAGTTAAGATTGACAAAACCAATTTATTCTAGGCCAAATTCCTGGGAAGCTTTAGAAAAATGTGATAGCAGCATCCAGGATTACAGTTAAGAGAAAATATGATTTCTTGTGAAGGAAGAACTTGTGCCATTTCTTCCCTTGAAAGCTTAAACACCTCTACGTTAGAAAGATATCCCCAAAGCCTGTGTTCCTTTAGAAATCAGTATTGCCACATCAAAGTTAAACAAATCTTTGTGAAGGTACAGTAACAGTAGACATGGGATAGAAAGGAAGAATATCTGTTCTGCTGTACTTTAAGTTGTGGATGCCCAGAAAATAAAAAATAAGGAAGCAGCTGAGCTTCAATGAAAAGATAGGAGAAGCAGCACAGGAGAAACAAAACAAACCCAACCAAAACTGCAAGAAAACAAAAACACAGACAGGTGGAAACTGCAAGAATCTAACTAATATATATGCAAACCTATCATAGAAATGTTTCCAGTTGATCAATCATGACGATAGAGTTTAATCTGTTCAGATCTCTCCTCATGTGAAAGTAAGGCCATCATAACCAGTTCTCAAACAGAAGGACTCACAGAGATTACATTCAGACAATTGCATACAAACATAGACATTACTAACACGTAAATAAATGCACATGGAAAAAAAAACATGCAGTCAGAATGCTTTGGGAAGGGAGGACCTTGAAGAGGACAGAATAGCAGCAATTCAAGGTCTAGAAGTTAAACTGTTTGAAATTGTACTTGAGAACAATCCTAAAAGAATTTAAGTTTCATGGTTGCATACAACATCAACCAGCAAAATTAATACTTAATCACATTCAGAAGTAATAAAGAATGTGGGAGCTTAAAAAAAATACATATTATCACACAATCAAAAATTACCAAAACAAAAACCCCACAATTTCTGATCTAACAGGTATTAGCAAATATTTGGAAAAACTTCAAACTGAAACAAGAATTCACTTTCTAAAAGAGAAAACCAAACCTAAAAATATTAAGTTGTATCGTCATAGAAAATGGAGAGATGTTTATAGCTTAGTTCAGTCTGTACTTTAGAAGGAACCAGAAAATGACTCAACAGATTAAAAAAAAAAAAAAGCTATTAAGCATGCTAAATAATGGTAAAATGATAATTACACTGGAGATTTGTCTTAATAAATGAGATGTGAAGGGGTCTTTATTATCCACCCATGTGCATGTAGAATTTAATTAGTTATCACCTATAAATGCTAATACCAGAGCTGCCAATCAATCTCCTACACAGTAATTGAGGAAACTCCCCCAAAAATCAGAAGTGAATGCTTGAAGAACTCTTTGGTTAGAAAATAGTTAACCCAACAGCAATATGGAGAGAAGGAATTCCTCCGAGAGCCTAACGAAAGAGATGTTTTCATCTCATTACATCTACCTTCATAATTATAACAAACTCATCAGCCTCGAGATGAATACCATATATAATCATTTTCCTGAATATTTTCCAAAGCAGGAAACTTAACAAGGTATAAATGCTACCGACTAATTTAAGCTATTTGCAGTTCTCATCTCATCTTGAACTGAAGTAAGAAGTATAGTTAAGCTAAAAATAACTAGACAGAGACTTTTCCTTATTTATTTACTGTAATCCTTGCTTACAGCCAGGTAAGTAACAGGTTTATTCTCCTTAATGGAAGGTAATTTTAGAGTATGGTTTGACTCTGGGCTTTAACTAATAAAAAACTAATGCAAATAACTAGACAAGCTGGCATGCTTCTATCTTCCTAAATGGCTGCTTTCATTAAAACATTTAAAAACACATTACAAAAACCCAAACCAAACAATAGGAAAAAAGAATTAAACTAAATTAAAAGAACAAAACAACCAGAAGCCACAAAACAAAACCAAAAAATCTGAAAAGATTACCATGCCAAATATTAATTTCACACTAATATGAAAATAAGAAACAAACTAGAGGACTATACTCAAAACAGAATCAATCACATATGAAGTACAGGCGAATCCTGACCCACCCAGTGCAAGTGGAGCTCTGCCAGAATACATTTCTTGGCAAGGCTCTGTGCCCACTAATTAGAGACTGAACCATTTGGGGAAAGTTACTCTGTGTCCTCAGGAGTTGATAGAGAGCTGTCCAAATCCACCTACCTCTTCAGAAGTGAAACTGTGGTGTTACACATACTGGCACAGAATGGGCTTAGACAACAGCGTCCAACGCGAATCAGGAGGATTACAGATGAACTGGGGGATAAAGGGTGGGTGTATGTACACATGCACAACTCCTGATCTGTATTCCCCCTAGAAAGGCAATATTTTTCTTCATTAGCTGACTGTAGTGGAGAGCATGCAAAGCTGCCAAACGTTTGCTTCCACAGCAGTGATGCGGTTCCATAGCTCCAATATGAAGATCACTGAAGGAAGTAATAGTCTGTCCCCTGAATACAGCTATTTTTGTTGATGCATACAAAACGGGCAACCAGTAAATATCCATGTACCCATTTGAAACACTATTTTTCTGTTTAATAACATATCTTTCTGTTCTGTTTTCTTCACAATCTACCTCACAGTATCAATATGGAACTGCAGGGAGGAGAAACACTAGAGTTATTTTTAACAGTGGTTCCAGAAATGAGCTGCTCAACGCATCTGTTTCCTACTTCACATGCTCAAAAAGGTATTTCCTCCTAGAGAGTCAACGCGCATCACTTGTTAGGATCACCTAAAGTTTTTAAATTCAGTACTATGAAGAATGGCATGCATAGAAGTAAATGCATTTATACATTGCTGAATTCACCAGGGCAGTGGGAGCTCTGCTTCAGCAAGCTTTACAATCTGGCCTGAGAAGGAAATTGTTTTTTAACCTACAAAATAGGCTGAAATCTCTTTCATTACTTAATAAGCATAATGGGGGTCTTTCAGATGTGACATGATTAAGCTACGCACTGAAAGAGAATCCTACTTTCTTATTCTGCTTTGCAACGTAACAAACTTAAATTTTGTATATTACGAAAGGGTTTAAAAATAGCCCCTTCTCCCACAAATCAGAAGCAGTGTTAACAGAGAAGAATCAAGGCTGTTAAAAAGAATTGACACAATCATTTGTATTTCTTGACAAATCATTTGTATTTCTTGACAGAACAGTCAAGAAGTTCAACACAAAACAATTTAAGTTTCATTCTAAATGCTTATTTGCTTGCCAAAAGCATAATTTACACAAATGTTAAAAACAATACACAGCTTTGCAAAAAATAACTACTATGGCTGAAGGGCTAAATCTGACCAGAAATAATGGCTTGAAATCAAGCAAGTACAAAGATTTCTCTCTTTTTCTGTTTGTAAACCCAACCATATTAGCATAGCAGGTGTCTCACCATGCCTCCTGTCAGCACGCTTCACACTGCCTTTGCGCACTGATTGCTGCTCTTGAAAAGGTCGGGAAAGAGAAAGGACACACAGAAAAGCAAAGAAAAAAAGCAGAGGGAATATCTGAAACTATCATAAACCAACCTCAAGTGCTGACTCATGCTGTAACTATACAAAGCTGAAAACTAGGCTGCCGCAGAGAAAGCGATGGAAACTCAGAAATATTCACTGCCTTCAGTAACACATACAATTTGTATTTGATAAAACAGTATACAAAGGAGGAATCCAGCTTTAAAGCAATAGCTTTAATTGGAAAATCTTCTGGAATGTATTCCTGTCCTTAATTCCTGGTGCAGACGAAGCCAAGAGGAGCAGGCGGCAGCCCTCTTGCCTGGCACCCTCCAACAAAGGGGCGTGTTGTGCCCATGCAGCCAGCCACAGCTGCTCCCAGGGCTCTTGTGGGGAAAGCTGCTGAAGATCTCAGTTCAGACTCTGAGCGCTGATGGTACATGCAGATACTACCTGCCCCCCCTCCGACCCTTCGTGTCTTTTTAGCTATTATTCTGTACTAATCAAGTGAAGCAGACTAATAACTTTGCTATTCAGACATAATTCATTATCCTTATTTACCCAAGCCGGGAGATTTTAGAAAGGTTCTTCCTTCCAGCCTTTTTTAATTACCAAAATTCTACTCACTTTAAAATACCATAGTCTCCCTTGAGTATTCAGCAGAGCTGAAGATCACCATGGCAATAAGAAAATGGTGCCAATGTTATCTTGGCACTGACTGTCTACAGATCTCAGGAGACTTAGCACAGAAGAAAATTGAGCTCACGTAAAAGCAGGAACTCTCTCTAATGGTTTTAATATACCTTTTATTTTTGCTAATTCAATGTTAAAGAAGTTGCATAAAAACCAAAACACCCCAGAAGCATACACTTTCCTAAACAGACAATCAAAACAGCTAGTAAGTTTACTATTCCAAGGTGAAATCCAGTTTACCTACACAGAAACAAAGCAAGGTCCTATAGTTAATAGCTGGATACATGCGAAATTACTGCCAAAGCACTGGAGGCAAGAAAAACAACCCACATGAAAATGAAGTCTGAGAAAATAATCTGAAGTTCATCAGATCACTTCAGATAACAGATTCAGACATGCCATGAAGCTTTTCTCACAACCACAACATGTAAAAACCTGTAGTTCTGCTGCCCATGTTTGCTTTGCCCCCTTCCTTAAACTGTGTTAGGGAGACAAGGGACACCTTTTATTAGGATTATATCAGCAATCTAACACACAGCATAATTACACAAAACCTGCCAGCAATACAACTGAAATGTACTGCAGTCACTGCAGTACTGCCCTGAACTTCTAAGCTCACCCTTCTGTAGAAAGCCAGCACAGCACAGGAGTGTTTCCTGAAGGCCAAGTGCCACTCAGACAACAGTGACAACATCTACCAGAAGAAAGTACTACTAAACCATGCAAGACAAGATATTAACAAAGAGCACCTTCCCTTCACATTTACTCTAGTGCCAGTTCAACTGCATGTTTTTTTTTCACAGTATCAAAACAGCCACTGATACATTATTGTTCTTCAAAGTCAGCAAACAGTACAAAGGGGGAAAATAAAGTACAGATCATCCCAGTGCCTATGCACACAAAAAGACAAACTAATTCTGTACTAGTTGAAAGACACATTCAAAATTTCAATGAAGAATGAAAAATCTGTATTGCAAACACCAGAAGAAGAATTTAACTTCATACAATGTTCAGTAGGATAATTGCTCTGAATTAGCAGACTTCAATGTGAAAAAACACCAATTCTCTCAATTCCTATTTTATAAACATGGTTTCTAATTTTTTCATATTTTCTAATATGTGTCACTCCATATACACATAGAATAATTTTGTGTTTAAGATAAACTTGTGCTGACATTTTTGTTAAGGAAGTGGAACATACTAGAATATTGGTTTACTATGATTTGTTAGTTGTAGCAGTACATCTGCTTAAGATAATTTTGGGGGGAACAAGAAGAAAATGGTGAGGGAACCACCAGGGTTTCTTCCAGTTCCTGTATTCTGATGGTCAGAACATTGGCATCAAGCATATAAAAGCCATGTGCAGTGCTTGGCTTGTATGAAGTCAGGAGTGTCTTGAATATTCAAATCTTCATTTTGAATCAGATACTTACCTCAGACATTGTCACCTGTGACACTCACAAATGCCACAGCTACCAGGGCACAAAGTCATCCACAAATTAAACAATGTTTTAATTAAAAAGCAGACATTCTGATGCAGATAGGCTTTTTGTTAAGGTAGATGAAAGTTCTTTTTTCATCAGAAGGCTGGGAAGGAATAAATATTAAAAACCCTCTACATATGCCACCCCACAGACTTGATATGTGGATAGCTCTGGTTTAATATGCAGGTATTGCAAAGACATTGTACAAACACTGCGGTATAGAACGGGTTTGAAATACAATGACGAGATTGCGTAGAAAGCTGTCCTACTTTGCAAAAAGGATATTGCATTTCACAACGTAAAATTAATTCAGATCATCATGAGTCAGGGCTATGACTTGCACATCCCTGTGATGCTTAGCTGGTCATCAGCACACAAAAAAGTCAAGAACTAATCACTACTTAGTAATAGAATTCTAGATGAATGGGTTATTTTCCACCCTTAAATGTATAATAAGCGTCAGATAAGCATCCCTGGAAGAAGATGTCTCTTGAACTTTTCAGGATGGACTCTTAAACTGAGCAATCCTACATTGCTGTTCTTCCTGTTTAAAACCCAGTGGGGCAAGAGGCAGGAGGACACCTCTCAAACTGTGAGGCCTCCTGACACTTGCTTAGAAGACATTTTCTGAAAAATATCTGCTGGATTGCAGTTAGAACAAAGCTAATCCTGACTCCATGAGCTTCTTGGCTTTCCCCCGCGTGGTATGCCAGTATCAGAAAATTACAAGAAAGAATTAATTAATTTACAATTATTTTTAGATATTAAGCTCAACCTTTGAGGTCACTTGCCTTCTCATAACAAGGCTCTATCCTTCCCAGATTAGCTCTTCTAAGGAAGGTGAACAAGACAAAACCTGTGATCCAACAGGAAGAGATCATCTTGCTTAGCTTAGGGACCCTAGCTATAGGACAAGAGGTAACAGGTTTAAACTCAAATAGGGGAAGTTCAGGTTAGAGATAAGGAAGAAGTACTTTACTGTGAGGGTGGTGAGGAACTGGCACAGGTTGCCCAGAGAAGCTGTGGCTGCCCATCCCTGGCAGTGTTCAAGGCGAGGCTGGACAGAGGCTTGGGCAACATGGTCTAGAGTGAGGTGTCCATGCACATCACAGGGGGGTTAAAACAGGATGATTTGAAGGTCCTTTCCAACCCAAACCAGTCTGTGATTCTATGATTCTGTACAGACAAAAGACTCAGCCAAGTACACACAAAAGGGCATAAATATATATATTTATATATAAATATAAATGGGTGCTGCAGGTAACAGTTTTATTAGTCCAGGGTTTAACTACCGACCACTAAACCTGCATGAAAATTACTCCATTCGTGACTATGCAATTTTTACTTCTATGTGTAGTTACTTGTCCCTTTCCTAAGAGTTTCCCCTAAGCAGTTCATTTTTATTTTACAGATTAAAATGAAAATACTACATGCTTTATTAGGTTCAGATCTCTTATAATTACATTTGGGCTAAGAGACCAATGTTGCTTGTCAATGTAAAACATAGCTCTTTGACACAAACGTTTTATTTGCTTGTTGCTTCCCCCTCCAACTCTCTGGTGTATGTCAAATGTTTAAATAATATAATATTGATGACAGATTAATGTTGGTACTAAATGTACAACGTCAGCTTTCCAATGCAAAAAGCAAGCTGAGAAAATATAATTGTTTTAAGGCTTTTTTAAGAAATTAGTTTAAATTTAATCACAGAGAATTTAACTGAAAATAAACTCACATTTAAAAAGAACACAAACAAAAAACCAAAACAAAACCCCAAAACCATAAATCCATGGCAGCACTTTCCAGTTTATAGCACATTCTAAACCAGCAACTTAAAAGCATGTAAACAAAAAATAAAGCAGGTTTGAAACGGAACAGTTGGAATGATATGCATCCTGTACACTAGGCCATCTAACTAGCTATATCCCTAACAAACTGCAGCACTACAAAACCGAACCCAGTATGAAACATAGGCTTCAAATTAAAAACTGAGTGTATCATAGAAAGTAATAAAAACATATTATTGTACAGTACACGTGAGCTTAGCGCCTGAACCACACTGCTAGATACACAACATAGAACTAAACAAATGGATTAAGGCTAAAGGGTCCAAAGACAAACAGCAGGTACATAATTCATGTATTTAGTGGTCATTGCATTCCTGAAAACAATTTAGTCTTCAAATGGTCACGTTTCACTACACTTATTCTCTTGTGCATGCACTATGCTTTGCACCAGCACAATGCAGAATCAAGTGCTCCTTACTCTTGTGATGGTCATCATGCACATCTTTATTCACACAAAAGTGTGAACAAAAGTCATGTAGCATTGCCCTTTGTTACAACTGGCAATTAAAATGAATTTATTTTTGCAACACATTTATTGCTAAACCTTGTTTATTGACCTCCATTGTTTGTATACTTAAGAGTATACAAATTAATCAGAAATAATACCAGTACTGCTACTGACTGATTTTGTGTTAAACTAAGTATATGTTCTGAAAAGATGTAGCCAAAGTCTGAAATTAATACAAAAGTCAAACGAAGCAGCATCATATATATTCCCTTATTCTATCATTATCATCTAGGTCCTATGCTTAAAGCAAAATTCATTCTTAGATTTATTAGAACAAAGTCATTTTCCAAAGCAAGCACATATCTGCTAGTAGCCTCTTATTCCAAATTTCTCATAAGCAAGAAGAAAAGCCTCAAAATACTCAGATACTACATCATTATCTAAGTAGGCAATAATTAGATTATTAACTCACCAATGCATGGATTGTACCTTCCCAAATATTTGTTCAGTACGTAACACAATTAGACTTTGAGCTACTGAGACATACGGACTCTACTCATTATAAATCAAGGACAGTGTAGCTTCAGCAGGGGAAAGAAGTTTCCTGTCAAATCAGTTGATATAACACTGACCTACTTGTATAACATAATGTAAGGCATTTAAATTTCACTACTTCTTGTAAAAGAGAAGACAACCTATCTATTCCGCAAGGAAGAAACTGGGTTACTGGTTCCTTGTTTTATATTTTAAGTGAGCAGATTATATGGGTGCAATTCTTACAAGCATATGAATTGAAGCTTTCTCCTTCCCACATTCATAGGAAGGATCAGCAATGGTAATATTCTATTCTTGGAAGTAATGAATGCATAAAGACAAAGAGGTACCCGATTCCTTTTCTCGAGGACACAGTATTACCAGTGACAGAAAACAGCTCTAAGTGCCTGTGCACATATGAGCAAGCATGTGTAACAAATGCAAGGTCCCACAAACTTTACCGAGGAAATACTGCAAAGGGGAATTAATATTTATAGAATACTCAATCTCAAGTGCTTCTGTAAAGATATCTCTCTCTTTTGCTTTCTTAGGTTCTGTTATCAAACATGTGGAAGGCATAAATAAACACAGGTAGGACACAAAAAAGCTACTCACATGACTGTTACTGACTGCACTTTTAAGAAAAAATAGTCCATTTGTCTTCTACCAGATCCTTCTCTGCTCCTTACTACTTGTATGTAAGTTCCTAGCTATTCATAACAAAGTGAACCATTGTATTTATAGGTGACCCTACAGCAGACACAACAACAAACTTTGAAGAAAACCAAGAAAACAGTTATGAAAACTCCAATCCTTACAAGTATTTTCTGATTTCTTAAATAAAGGCAAACTAACCACCTTGAATAGCAATCCCTTTTGTCTTTATTTAAAATGAAAAGTATTAGCTAGAAGCCTTTCATGACTCAAACTAATCCCAACTCAATATGGTATGCACATCAGTATATCAGATATTGTTTATCTGAAAAATTACGCTGACAAGTCTCAGCTTCCCTTGCAATATCTGTTTGAAATCTTCCCCTTTTTTATCCTGGTGTGAAATCAGAAGCAAGCTGCTTCCATCATTCAGAATTTAGCTGTCAAGTGAATCTCCATGAAACAAAACGTATCAGGTGCTGAAAACTTTCCATGTTGGCCTCATTCACTACTGAGGGCAGACACAACTTCCACACAGTACTCCACCTGGTAACTATTAATGCTCCATATTCCTTTCTATTGTGAACTTTGAAGAAATCACTCCTATAGCAGGATGTACTATCACTTGAGGTAGTTAATACAGATCAAGTGAAGCAACTGTCATTCTACATGCAAAAGTTTCACTCCTGCCACTTACACCACTTGTTTTGTTATTGTTTGCTTTACGTTTTGGTTCACACTTTTCACATTGTACATTCCTGAGAAAAGGAATAAGGTGATTTCATGGTTTTGGAAACCAAGCCGAATATTAAGGTATCAATGCAATTAAATAATTAAAAATATAATGATCTTGACTGAAGAGGTATTTCAATATACCTCTTGGCATAATGACAGCAATTGAAAATCCTTCTAGACTGCAGCCTACTTGGCACTTATTTATCAACTTATTCATTTCTATTCTGTTTACAAAGTGTAGGTAATGAAGAAAATCTCAAGGGAGTTTTGGTGGGGTTTTTCTGGGGGGAGGGGTAGTTCTGGTTGAAGCCACTCTCCCTGCTCCAAGGAAAAGCTTCCCATTGAATGATAAAAGACTCACTGTTACACTGTTACAGGAGATGAATTGCATTAACCCCTGCCCTTCCCATTGTACTGTTGCCCACTGGAAACAACAACAGAATTACTAAAATCCCACACTCTCTAATGGGATGGTAATAGGATTCAGAGGCCATTAGGGTAAAGGCAATCCATATTTTACAGTTTAATAAGCTTTTGCTGAAGATGCTGGATCCCTCTTCAAAGGCAACAATTACTGATTTAGTATTAACAAATCCACAACAACTGTCAAGGCTGCAGAATGCATTTGAGATGAAGTCAACAGCTTATGGTGACAGACTTTAAAATGTGTGTAGAAAAATGAAACCACTTAAATTGAAATAATTTGTAATTTTACAGTGATACTGGTTATTACTGTCATTTCAGATTTCTTTACATCCAAATGTCATGGTTACTCAAGTTTGCACATAATTCTCTTGTTTCTGTAGTATTTGTTTTAGAAGGTGAGCAATTTCATCCTGTTTTCTAAGCATACGCCTCTTGCCACAGAGAGACAAAACAGTGAGCACAAAGCTATCAGACCAATTGATTCATGAAATTAATTTCTCCTCAATCACAGACAATCATGCAAACGATTTATTAATATTATGATTACCCATAAATGGATTGGCTACCAGGTTGTAGATTCAAAAGAACCCATCATTCCTCAATAGCCTGTCTTGACTGTAGAACACATACTTTGCCCACTATTATCTCAACTGTTTTCTTAAAACACCAGTTTATATATTTTTGAAAGGTGAATGTGCAGATTATTTTCTTAGGTCCTTTTAAGATAGAATCTTGCAATTGTATTTTTGCTGTATCCAGTTATTTCCTGTTCTCACACAGTAAGATGCAATCCACTCCTTACATTCCTGAAACCAAAAATACACCTCACTTAAATACCTACCATAAGCACTGCTGGATCTAAACCCCCACTTTCCACTATTCTTTTGTTTACATTTCTGCTGGGGGGAGGAAAAAAAAACCATTAAAACATATGCACATTTTAAAAGTGATAATTCTGAGACCAAGTTTTGCCCCCACAAGCATTCATACTAGTTTCTTTGTGCTTAAAACAGAAAACAAGCAGGTATTCTGCAAGACAGTGGTTGTCCAGATGTCAGTTGGAGAGTAAGTCCCTCTCTCAGAATCCAGCAGAGTATCCAAGGGAAACTGAGTTTAGTCTAGCTTTCCTTCTAAAATGTCATCTTCTCCCATGCTTCAGTGAGGTACTTGCTTTGAGTGGGAACCCACCAGCTTAATAGCAGCCCCCTCACCAACTCCTTGAACAATAGCAAGGAGGCATGAAAAGGAATGCCAAATGGACTGTATGTTTCTCTGTTATGGATTGAAAACAGGTTTTTGCACAAGACTCCTGCCTTCTCAGCAGCATGTTGCTTGGAACCCAAGCAATGGGGAATGAGAAGCAGGTTGTTTAGCTGTGGACCTAGACCTCTTCCATGCAGACACATAATCTGATCTTCTCTTCTGAGGTGATGTTTTTATATATTCAGATATTGCAACTTCATATACCAGGACCAGGCTGATCTTCAAACTTTTCTGTGCTGTTTATGTGGAGAGCCACCAGGCTTCAATGAAGACCATACATAGTCACTATTTATCATCATCAGAACATAGTCACTATTTATCATCATCAGAACATAATAATGACTGTAAGTACATCTTTCATTACCTCCACAGTTTATGTTTAAAGCATACTTTTAATGAAACTTAGAATTGATAGTGTTTCTGCTCCTCCAAAAGCAGAGCCACTGAAGTCTAAATGTTACTTTCACATCATCTTTGCTTTGTCACATCTAATGCTTAAAAGAAAATTTTCAGTACACTCAAAGAACAGTGGGGAAAGAAAACCAGAGTTTATTTATTTTTTTATTAGTATAGGCAGTGTGGTTAAGCAGCAGCTGCAGGCAGCTTCAAAGATACTAAAAGCCACATTAACCACAGTGATGTTCAGAGACTGCTAAAGCTACATTAGTACATTTTCCCATGCAAGTATGCCTTGACAGGACATGTTGAACAATCATTTGTATGCTATGGATAAATACTAGCCATTTCCACTTTCTGAGAAGTACTGGACTAGAAGTGGAAAATACTTGATCAGTGGTTGTTGAATTAAAGCTTTGTGAGTAGGAGTAAGTTTTAGAAGTCTTTTTTTTTTTCTTTTCAGATGTTCCTCACAAAGATGAGGAAAAACATGATAGGAAACACAAAGAAATAAAATGGCACAATCTACACAGCACGGCATCCAAATAAGCCCACCAGGTTCCATCATCTCTGATGCCTTCACCACCTCTGTGAATCAACACTTAACTAAACTGCTACTAGCAGAATGCCATCAGATTAATAAAGCTTATTATTTCTGTGTCCACTACAGTACACTCAAGATACCAGTGTCTTTTTCTCTTGCCACTGACTAAATATATCAGTTCCATGATGTAATGAACCAGCGTACTATTCTCCTCCAGATAGAATGGAAACATAAACCAATGTACTTGCACATGCTCCAGAATCAGTACACCTATTAAAACATCTGCTTTCTCAGTCATGTGGCTCACATATTTTCATTGCTCAGAAGCTGATTTTTTTCAACATTTGAAATTCTGCACTCACCCCATAATAATTGTGAATCAAACAAATAATAAATACATTAAAAACCTGCACACCCTGCTTGCCTGCTCTACTGCAGATCTCTTTGAAACAATCATCTGTAACACCCTTTCCTACCTTCCTCAACTATTCTTTAGCACAGAATTATAGTTGGTTTAGACTTTTATGTTAGATTTATAAAACACCACTAGAAACACAAAACTTCTCACTTGCAGCATAAATTAGAATTCAAACCAACTCTTTCAGAGATAAAAGCTCTACATTTGCTTAGTTTCCCAGAAAACAAAGTCACGGTATATTAAAAATACCCCTAAACTTGCTGCTTGTAATAAGGAATTATCAAAACAATTTTTAAGAAGAAAGCAGAACCTTCAAGCCCAAGTGTTCAGTCCATGCAGAAGATTTCAATTTAGAAGGTGGTGAACAAGGATAAAACAAATAATTTGCTAAGGCTGGTCGAGGCTGACTGGGTAAACATGGAAAGAAAACGTGTTGCCTGCACTGTAGTCCTGATTTGCTTGGCATTTCACATATGCTGTCTCAAAAGCCCATTTTGAGTTTTATTTCAGTCAGTCCAAAACATCATCTAAAAAAAAAAAAAAGTTAGTAAGGAGATGCAATATAATGAACTATAATATGATAATCATGGTTTGGATTTCTGTCAAGTTTCTTGGAGTGTAAATGAGCATTTATCACAAATTTGCCCAAAACTAATAATTTACGCTCATTTCCGCAACAAGACAGACAAGACAGACATGATTCTCTTTCATTCAGCTCTTTGTTAACTCTGATTAATTACTTCACTTCCAAATTTCATTAGAAACACATTCATCTTTTCTAGGTAGCAACAACTGATATGCTGCATCTTGAAGTCTCATATTGAAAAACTGAACATCTGCCCATTCCTTACATTCTACTGACCTCTAGAGACTGTATGTATATATGTATAGCACATATACATTATTTATGTGCATGTACACATACTAGAGCAATGTCATACTAGATTGACTTCAGAAAAATCTGTAGGCAGTATTTGATGCTACAGTTTTTATTTAAACCACAAACTGTTCTTAGAAACATTGTCTTTCCTATGTTTTCTAGACATGAAAAACCTCTTGCTATTTTTTCCCCTTTCTTTTCTGTGTCCTTCCAACCCAAACACAGCACAGCCTCCTTTATCTTTAACGTACAGAACTAAGCTACAAGTATGAATGTAAATACTGAGATATTCCAGGTTTCATTTAAGCATGAATGCCTGCCAGGAAGGGAGTGCCACAAACCCAGAAGCTCCCAGCTACTGAAAGATAGGCGTTATTGCATGTAGGGAGAGAAGACAAGTCTCTCACAACTCAGTATCAACAATTCCTCTCCCCACCAAATGAGAACACCTTCCAACAGCCTCCTTGTCTCCATTTTGCTGCCAGGGAAAAAGCTGTACAAAAGCCTGGCTGGGTTTGACATTTAGATCGGACAGAAAGGGCTGAAGGAGTTGAATTTGTCAACTAAACCCTGTTCAAAATAGACATTAATCCAATAATAAAGAGAAATTAGGGGAACAGAAAAGACTATGTGACTCTATAACAATATTAGCATAACTGACATTGTTATGAACCATTACTTGGTAATACTTTGTGGTCAAGTGTAACAAAAAACCGTTACCACAAATACAAAATTAATGTGAAATTTTCACGGCACATTTTCCAACTGAAAATACTTTGTATCCAGTTTCACAGTAAAATGCCCAGAAAAGATGAAGGGGCTTCCTAATACTGCTAATGTTCTATAGAGAAGGACCACTCTTAAGATGCTTTCATGTTTCATATCTTTTCACATTTCTATGATTCTACATGACTTTGTCCTTTAGAATCTCATGGACAAAGGGAAGTTTAGGAAGAATATCTGGTTATTTTGGGGGTAGGGGGTGGGGGAGGAATGACAAAGCTTTTTATGCAACATTTTACACTGTTATAACCACATTGCACATGATAAGAGATATAAACTATTTGTTTGGGCATCAGCTGAGCTACAGGTGGAATTCTATTAAATCAATATAAACTCCCGATAGAAACAGAACTGTGTCTTCCAAAAACTGCATGCATAGATTAAGAACTGCACTAGCTAAATATATTTCACACACTACAGCTAAACCAGAACTTAGGTCCACTACTTTAAGTTACTCAGGAGTTACTTCAACATAAATGAGGGAAAAAATGCATATCCAGGTCTCTTTCTTCAGAAGTAACATCCTTAAGATACCTTCACTGTCAAATCGTATTTCTATTTTCTTTAATTATTTTCATTCACCTTATAGCAAATTTTAATGAAACTATCACAGTGACAGAACAAATTATACAAAGGCATTTGAAAAAAGCTTCCATCATTAAATTACTATTATCTGCACTACACTTTCCTGTGTACAGACCCATGGTTTTATATTTCAGTAAATTACTGCAAACTTCTAGTCATCCATTCTTCCTGTATTCCAATAATGTGAGACTAGGCATGTATTTAAAAATGGGTTTAACTTAAAATACATATTCAGATTTATGTGTTTCTTTATAAATATATAAGCATCCTTAGATAAACCCAGAAATACAATATTGCTGCCACTGGGAAATCTGCCATTAGGCTCAACTGTGGCCAGAATTACTTACCCTATTCAGCTAGTCTGAGCTTTTCCTAGTGTACTCATAAATAGAATTCCACTACACAAGTATGCCTGCTTGTCTTTTCATGACTTTGAGAACTGAGAAATACAAAGATAAAAGTTTATTCCTTAGGGCTATATTGTGTCATAAGCCTTTAAACTGAATTTGCCAATGTTTTCAACAGGGAATTCTCTTTAGAAACTGATGACATATTACGATCTTTTAAACTAAATTATGTACCATTTCATTGAACTGACAAGTCTGAAAGTAAACTGAAATAGGGAAGGTACAAGAACATAATTCTGGTAATATTCTCTCACTGGTAACAGTCAGGCTTATTTTTCTGAATGACACAGAACTGTAAAGACATAAAAGTGCTCATAAACTTCTGGCCATGCCCAGCTGAGATGCCATGTTCAATATTGATTGAAAATTGTCTCTAAAGCCCTAGAACTTCTAAGTTTGAGCATAAAAACACAAAACTGTTCAGTAAATATGTATAAGCATTAGTGTTTCCTAAGCCACACACAGACAGATTTCACTCCTTCCACATACAAAGCATGCGGCCAGTTTTTTGAAGGTTAAAGGAATTGCCTCCGTATGTGAACAGTTGTAGGCATGCAGAAATTCAACAATAAATTAAGGGAGCAGAACATTAAGGAAAACCCCTACTGGCAATAGCACATGTGTGTGAGAAAAAAAAAGCATCAACCTAAAGCTTGTCAGAATAAAGTAAATTTGGTGTTCACACCCTCCAAGCCCCATCAAAATACTAAACCTGAACTGCAATAAATAATCTCCAATGCAGAGGACTTGGGAGATGATTTCAGAGATCTGCCAAATTTTTTCTCTCTGTATTTTCTCCAATTATAAGCTGAAGCTGAATTTTCCTCACACAGGAAGTAGCAAACTGAATAATACCATGATGCTATGTATTATAAAAGTCAGTTAAATTTTTAATTACACAACCTGAAATCTCTTCTCATAAACATGTTCAACTAATTCTTGGTTTTCATTTTTTTATTTAAGGTACAAATAGGTACAAACCAGGTGAATGCAGAGAGATCACATTTTTATTACGACCAGCCCAAGTTTTGCATGTTAATCCTACTTGACATGAAAACCTAGGATTAAAAAGCCAACACAACACTCATTACTGGCTTGAATTTGAAATCAGTTCTGGTTGATGATCACCTCCAAAAATAAATATTCCCACAGATAGAGGTCAGTGGTTGCCTGAAATTGCTTCAGTTAGTGCCTGTATACTGGGATCCTCCATCCTTTGGGACTGTTTTATCATTTGACCAGATTAATTAATAAGCCAGTAGTTTTAGCACAGGCCATCTCAGCTTCCTATCCATGCATTTGCCATTAGTTACTCTAGAATTTATTGATCTGAGACTCATCACAGGATTTCTCTCAGAACGTAAGCACAGAAGATGGTAACTCACAATTGTTCATAGCTAAAAAATACAATATAAATAAAAAATATAAAATGCACAAATAAAAAAATGAACATACAAATCAAGAAATAGAATGGATTTTTGCTATTATGTTAGGTGTTCATTTGGTAAGCTCTTACTATTCTCAGAGGAAAGCAGCTTCACTGCATTGGAATTCTAATGTTGATGTTGCATGCATTTCACTTCTTAATTTATAATTAAACATATATATTTTGTGAAGGCACAAAAAAAAAAACCAAACCCAAATAAACCAACAGACTTTCAGGGACACTCTTTCTGCCCTTCCTCTGAGAAGGCATGTATTTGAAACAATCTTAATACTACTGATAGAATATTAAAAGTGGTAAGAGAAAACTAAAAGCCTTAAAAGGCAGTTGTCTCTCCATGTGCCTCATTTCAGTGCATGTATTTCTTCAGATTGAACAGACCTAGGATCACAATGTAAAAAATTATTGCTCTCATATAATTAAACTACCAACAGCCTGTATAACCACTTGCTTTTGAGATTTTTCTTTGGATTTTGTAATCCCACTGCATTTCTTTTCCTCTATGAAGTAATCCTTCCTTTGCTCTTCAGCAACATCTACTGGAACATCAGTAAAATGCTACTATTTCTATTAATCACCCATTTAACATCTAGTAGGGCAGAGTTAGCAAATGCCAAAAGGAAAGATAAACGATCCACAATTGAGAACCTGCAATCTGGGCTCAAAGAGATCAAGTTAGCTTGTCTTTAACCTTCTAGTTTCCTGCCATTTCATAAGAAGCAATTTCTTTGTGACTAATTTATACCAAAAGTCATCTACCATTTACACTTACACATACTTTAAGTCATAAATACCATTTAAAGTACCATATTACATCCAGGACTTCCATTTTTGTCAGGCAAGTTACTCAATTTCATTTTGATCCAACGTGGTTTTAAATAGATCTGAAGCATACAAAGAGCTTGAAAAAATGCATAGGAACCTTTTTGAAGGTGAGAGAGGCACAATGGCAATTCCAATGCCAAATAATAAACAAGTTCAGCAAAACTACAGTTAAAAAGTAAAAATGTCCAATATGAATCAGTGAAACAGTTACAAGTTCTTTTGTCTGATTTTAAGTCCTCAGAAAAAAAACCTGTCCCTTTAGTTGAGGCTTAATATGTACACCACTGAAGGTAAAGGAGTAATGTGCAAAGTCCCTCTGCACCGATGGGAGACAACGCTTCCCAGGGGCTTGATCCCTTTCAGCTGTGTAGTGGCTTCTGCCTATTTTGTAAAATCAGCTACTGCAACTGTACACAAAGCACTGCCACTGGATTCTGCAAGGTACATAGCACCCTGCATCTGTACGTCTACATGCAGGACTCAAGTCATTAGGGTAAACTGGTATAAAGACAAAAGTTCTCAAGCAAACATGATTTCCACCTGCACTACGTTCATTTGTAGGTCTGCAACACTAAAACCTACCCATCACTGTTTACTCTACAACAGCTTATAAAGTTCGCTTTCCACAGCCCTGCTTTCAGAGACTGTTAACTAGTACTCTACTTTTACAAATAACTGATCACTGCAATATTATTTGCTTTCCCTTAAATCCCTAATAATGGTCTAACTATCCTTGACTGCTTGTTCACTTTCCTGTATGACAATGAAATTTAGAACATCACTGCTGCTCAGAAATTTTTCCTACTATTTGGCGTCTCAGTTTGCTCATACGGAGGGCAACTGTAAAATGTAAGAGCAGAAATGTGGGGAGAGAAAAAAAGGCACCAAAGCCAGTGAAGACCACAAACAGAAGTCCCAGCAGCTAAATATTCCAGTTGTGAATAAAAAGCACTTGATGAAATGTAACATTTAAAAAGTAATTAAAATTCTTTTGCTTTGGTAATCCCTATAGAACCTCAATGTATTTTTATAGCGAATAAAAGGGAATGTTTCCCCAAACCACAAACACTTTCAGCTATACAATTTTATGTTATCACAAGACTTAAGTTCATAAGCTTTGCCTGATAAATTAGCTCCTCTCAATAACTGTTAAACAGAAAGCCCTTTATTGTGATCCAAGTGCACTTGTGGACAGCACTTTCAGAGTTAACTCCGTTTGACAACTGACATAAATCCATTATTCTAATTTGGTGATTGTTTTACTAAACACAGATGCATTTTATGAGTTTTAGTCACGTATTTCATTCAGGATGCTACTTAATCTCAATTTACAAAACATAAACACAAAATAGGTTTTACAGTATGTCTGAAAGGGTATAGCCATTCATCCGATGAAATGCCAGGCAAATAAACCATATTCTCCTAGACCCAAACTCAGTGTTAAGATTTTTACCTTAGTCAATAAACAGTAAATAAGTACTATTAATTTTTAGTTCAGCTGTTGCAGCCAAACTGCAGAATGCAAGCTCCCCGAGGCTTGTAAGACTCTAAAGCTTTTCTTTTATTGAGATTTCAGCACTGAATGTACCCTTAAGCAAAGTCCAGCTTTTACAAAAGCTGGTTCTCTGATTTATTTTGATACACAGAGAAAAAGGGAGGGAAAGAATCATTCAGTGTGAATACAGCATCCTCACAACCCCATTTCTAATTCAAATTATAGCACATACTTTACATTTTAAACAAAAGGAATCTGATACAACACGGATGCTGCCTCTTGCTGCAGTTGCTTGCCTCAGTTACAAAATGCTGAAAATCTACCGCTCTGACCAAGCCACTCCATAAAACATTCGGATTCAGGCACTTCTTACCTGCCTCAGTTGAAGGCTTCCTTCCCTTGTTAGCAGTATGAAGCATCCTCTAGCCTTCCCAATCTTCACCACCAGCCTCAAATTGCACAGCTAAGTCCCTTTTTTGCAAGAAAACGCTTATTGAAAGTGATTAGTTTTTGTTGTCCCTTTAAAGTCCCTCCTGCGGGAAAGAGCAGGGGAACGATGTGACGCCACCTTTTAATCTTTTGCAAGAGTGAAAAGGCAGAAAAGGAGCGCTCGATCAAACTGAGCTTCACACATGACTAAAACTCGCCTGAGAGGCTGCAAGCTCTGGCTAAAGCACCACTAGGCGTAAGTGTAAGAACAGAGAAGAGGGGAGAGTCAATGAAATGTGACAACGTATGTGCATCAAAGACAGGAAAAGAGGGAGAGAACAATAAGAGAGAGATCGAGACAGCAATGAGAGAAAGAGAAAGAATGAGAATGTGAGGGAGAATAAGCATGAAGAAAAGACAGGAGAGTTTTGAAGCAAAGAATTCACAGAATAAAGCCAAAGTGTCTGGCAGCTTCTGTTTTTATCTCAGTGAGCATGACATACTGCCTCTCTCATTTAGCAACACACTCTTGTCTCTTCCAGGTTTGAAAACTGAGATAATCACAATGTGTGCCTGGTTTTGCCTGATTGGCATACTTGTGTGCAGTATACCTGAGATTCCCCTCAACCATCTTCGAGAGATGCATTTATGTGCAATGAAGTTCATATATTCATTAGGAAAGACGCCTTCCCCCACCCCCAAACCTCAGGAGCTGCTAATTTCCTCACCAATTTACAATATAGTTTCACTGGCAGATGGAATTCTACTTATAACTACTAACAAACTGCCGCTGATAAACAAATGACTGAACAAATGTTTAATGTTGATAACTGAGTTTTCATAGCAACAAAACATATTAGCATTGATAAATGCATGTTTAAAACAAAAAGGTATTATGGACACTTTCTTCTGTTTGTCTTCTTGTTTCTATATGAAGCTGCACTAAGGAGTAGAAGAAAAAATGCGACCCACAAGTTAGATTTTAAAGGAACCCATGAGAGATCCAATCACATTTCAAATTGTTTAAAAAAAGGCTATTAGGAGCTAAAAACTACATTTAAAATTTTATATTCAATTATGAGTTCCTACTCATTTAGAAAAGGTTCACATGTAACTCCTCAGACAAGTAGGGTTCATTTCCACACAAGATGTGGGGGGTGGTGGTGAGGGAGGGTTGTTTGTATTGGTGATAGGATTTTCTAACAGCATACAGCGTCTGTAACATTAGGACAGCTTCTGTAATTTGCTTTATTTATACATTTTACCTTTTTAAGGTAAAGGCAATCAGACTTTTAGCCAACTGGCAATTGGTCAGCTGGCCAAAAGGCGTAACACTGGTCTGCAGAACCAGTACAAGTCCACAATCAGCCTTGGATATTACATGGAGATAGAAGGTTAAGAGAGCAGCAGGAACATAAACAAATTGGCAAAAAAACATATTTTCTCTCTGCAGCAGCATCCCACTTGGGCCTCCCACTGGATCCCAGCATCTCAACTCTTATTAAGGAAAGCGGAGGACTATGTCAGTGGCATAAGATTCTGGAAATCTGGATCTAGATCTCAACTGTAGAGCATATTGGATAATGCAAATCACACAGGGCTACATTTAGGCATCCATGTTTTACGGTACCCAGCTAGTATATAAAAAAGAAGTTTCAATAGCTCTACATAACTTGGTATCTTTTTCTGTCAGGATTTCCCATTCCAGAGAGGACGTTATGAATACGAGTTCACGAGTGATTATCAGGGAATCAGTGGCCAACTTCAACACTGAGTACCTATATGTGATTGTGCAAGAAATTTCACAAGAATTGATGTTTTTCTGTGAATGTTATCCCCCAGAATGTCCCCACAAACCATCATATTAAGCTCTGAGCAGCTAGAATCTAGTTTTCATATTTGTAAAGTAAAACTTGCAAAACAACTCTAAGCTTGCAAACTCTTTACCCCACACTTACTGCTAAATATGTGCTTGCTTCAGTGTTTCACCTCTTTTTTTTTTGTCCCCTGGGGGTTAGCAATACATTTGCATAAATATGGACCCATTAAAATCAAGATTCTCACTAATCTTCTTGAGCAACCTTCAGTAGATGAGCTAAGAGTAAAATTTACCACAAGGAAAAAAATATTCAAAAGAACACTGAGCTTTTAAACCTCTCTCCGTATGTGTATCAATACAGCATTAGCCTGACCTAGCAACAGAGCATTTTGTGCGACCGTTTACATCAAGTATTTCTCCTTGCTCTGTTGGTGTAAGGAATCTAATCGAAACAGTGTAGCTGCTTTAAAGGCCTCCTGTTATCTCTTCCAGACATGAAGGAAATAAACACCACCTGAAGATTCAAGGGGACAAGAGGAAGAAGGAGAAATAGAGATCCATGTGTTCAGATACTGCAATTTTTTCCAGAGTATGATTAGTAACTGCTGTAATGGAAGTCTCTAGCTACCTTTTAAAAAGAAGAATAAAAGCAAGTTTATAGCATAAGTTGCTAGAAGTTCACTCCATCTATGTGGCGTGCCCATAGGCACATGCCTACGCACACTTAAAAACCAGGAACAGGAACAATGAAGTAAGAGATCTTTCCTGGCTATTTCCCACTTCGTTTTGTGTTTCTCACTCTTATTGGTAAATTGCTTTTCTTGTGGAAGTCCTGATAAGCAGTTTCCTCCTATCTCACAATGTACTAGATTATATTGATGACAACAATTCTCAAAAACCACAAACACATATATGCCTACTTCTAGAAGTATTTATTCAGCCTCACAAGCTTATCTATACATTCACAAGGCAATCAAACCTCTGTATTTACATTCAGGGTCAACAAAACACTTGAAAGCAGGCATGCAGTTTGTTTGTTTTCATGAAGGATACGAGATTGTGTGGCTAAAACTAAGCATAAGCTCAAATACTATACTAAATAAATTCTTTTCTACAAGAATTGACCTTGTGTTTGAACTAAAAAATGTTTGGACACTGAACTGCTTGAGCCCTGACAGCTCCAGTGAGCAAAGCAAGTTATTCTCCTATGGAAGTTAAGTTATTCTATAAACCAGCCACATTTCTCTAAGACAAGCTAGGTCTCTGACAAACAGGAATGCAAAACTGTATTTTACTGCCATTAAATGTGCTTCCACTTCAGCTTGCCCAAGCAATACTCCAGTAGCACACAGGCACCACACCACAGAGCATTATAAAACAGCTACACAATGCAATGTACCAGTAATGACATTGTGTGCAGATATATAAATAACTGATTTCCAGCCCGTTTTTTATACTTGCAATGTTACAGAGAAAACAACTAATCAGAGCTTTCCCTCAATCTTACCCAAGAAAGCCAAGTCAAGTTTAATCACAGAAAACTTCTTGATCCCTTCTCTACTCTACTAGAAGTGTAGATCATTCCTCTGTCTGAGGTCTAGGTTTTCATCAGCCTGCATGCAAATGCGTACTCTATGTCTGGCACTTAAAACTTGCATAGCAATAGATCAGTGACGAACATTCAACACATTGCATTGTTTCACTGATGCTGAATCCCCCTCCCACAGCTCCCTGCTGGGAAAACACAGTGATAGTGTTATCTAGAACATGGAGCATTAGGGCAGCAAAAAATGGGGAAATCATGTGGCAAAAGACTGCAGAAGTACTCGTGCCCATTAACAGGAGTACTGGCTAGAAACACTCATTGCCTACATATCCTTTGGAGCTCAATGAAAGCATCTGGCTAGGCAAAAGAGCTAATGACCACTTCCAATATCCTTCTTTTCTACATCTAGCAAAGACTTTTTCTCTATCTAGTTGAAAAGCACGAAAAAAGAACTAATTTTTCCAACCTTTTGTTTCGGTTTCTTCTTTTTCAGACCTGTAGAAAGACTGCAAGCAGGTTTTTCTTCAGTTATATTGGTTGGTTTAATAAAACATACCACCTTTTCCCCCCACAAACCTTGCTTCAGTAATAACTTTGGATCTTTCTCTTATACCACAATCACTATAAAAGTAGAATGACACTGTGGGGCCTTTCATCCCTCCCCAAGCACCATTCTCTGGACTGCGATCTGTTCACTGCTCAGAGGAAATACAACAGAGTAGCACAAGGGCTAAAACAGAGGCAGAAAGAAAATTCTCTGTGTCTTATATTGTGTATACTTAACTTTCCAGCACTCAATTTGCAACAAGAAATGAAATTGGTACAGTAAAAGAAGTATCACAATCAGACATAATTTTACTGGTGAGAGGCACAAGTTAAAGACCTTGCCACAGGCATAAGCTCCATGTAACATCCTGGCAGAGTGAAGGAATACATGTGATGCTACTGCTGGTATGAATTATAAAACCACTTAAATACTGCTTTTTTGAGCAGAACTGAATACATGTGATAGCTCATTATAAATTAAAATTGTTTATGACCTCCATTTGGTCCAAACACTACAACCTTACTCACTATATGCATGGTTGAACAAATTTATCTGTTTGACTGCTGGTCACAGATAGAAGAAATAGCCAAGTGTCATGCAAGGGAAACAAAGAGAAAACACCAGCAGAAGCAGCTTGTCATTTGGCTCTGAGTCATAGGGATTTCTTAACGGCTACTGAAAATAATCTTTGATTTTTATCACTGTCACCTCAGTAAGTGATAATAACTAACACATCAGCTGGGTTTTGTTTATATAGTTATTTTTTAGTTTTTTCTGTTTCATAGAGTAAGTGTTAATATATTATGAAATCTGTCATTTCATGAATGAATGGAAATAAGTACTTTTGTAAATTTTGCTTGACAGAAGAACTAAATAGGAGATAATCAGTAAGTTCCTGGTTATTTTGGAATACCAACTTCAAAGCACATGCAATTCTCCCCTTTTCCCTTCCCCCATTCTATTTACCACAGAGGAATATGCACTAAAATGACATTTCAAAATTCAGACTTCTGTGGCACCAACTTGTACTAGTGTCTGCTTTGCGTATTTCTGTTTAGAAATCTTGCTCCAACTATAGCTCTGAAGACAGTCACACAAGCTGAGGCCCTTTAAGACTCTCATCCCTACGTCAAACAACTCCTGAAGCATCTCCCACAGAAGGAGTTACATTTGTTACAACAGCAGTAAACAGATTACCTTCATCTCCGCCTAAATGGCAGCCAGTTCACATAAGCCTCCTGTGCCTCACTTAACATTAGGGATGGAAAGAATAATTTACCTTCAAGGTACAGGTCTGCCTGCCATGATTTCTTTCTAACATGGGCAGGGAGCATCTTTACACTGTATAGGTAAATTCTGCTTGCAGAGACAAAGGCCAGCTTCCAGGAAAGAGCTGTATGGCTCATAAAGGATTTTCTCCACTACTAGGTAATTTAAGTTCTCTACATGAAGTACAAATCTACAGAGTCAATAGAGTACATAGCTTCACAGAGCGCACAATTTATCTTAGAGCACTGGGCAACACACTTAAAAACTTGACAAAGCCTAGTTTTACTGCCCAGTCCTCCGAATTAATATGCAACATTCATGCCTTAAGTATACCCTCGAGCATTCAACACTTCTGTGAGCCACAGCTTTGAAGATGTGTTGGTTTCCTATGCACTAACTTGACCTATATTAAGGCTGACTTCTATTCTGAGATTCCTCCTGCTGTGAGTTCAGTTCCAGATGCTATATACATTGCTTTGCTATGCCTATGATACAGATGCCAAAAAGCAGAAGGATATCAACCAATTAAAAGGCCACTGCTGTCATTCCCTAAAACACACGGCTCATCAAGAAACCATGCTTTTTGTGAGCTGATCTTGGCACAAGCATATTTCCTTGATAGTGTGGAAGCACGTAACCCAATCTAGAAACCTCCTTAAATTATTTGTTGTTATGCCAGGGCCCAAAGAGCTTCTGACTGGCCTGGAGCTGCGCTTTAGCTGTGCCATGTGCAAAGGATGCCTAAAATGCTTTCAAATGGGGAAGGTTTCCCTGAGAAGGAAAATAAGCCTGTAAGAGGTGGCAAAAAAAAATTACATGGGGGGCAAGGGAGAGAAAAGAGTTATTAAAGAACAAAGATCCAAAATGAAAACAGAAAAATAGCTCTTCATCTCTAATGCAGGGCATGGGAAAACGGGGATAAAGGTCTTACTTTTTAACACTCGCTCCTTTTTACTCATGTCACAATCACAATTTTTGCACCAAACCTCCAGTTTTCTTATTTATAGTGCAAAGGTCTTACAGGATTAGGTCTTACCCTACTAGTAACGCCTGGCAATTCATTAAATGCTTAAATGCTTCAAACTGCTTCACATAATGCATAATCAGATACTATACATGCACCTACATATGACACCTAAAATTCCACTTATCTCATGAACCAGAATTGTAAAGGCCTCTAAGTCCACTAGGTCAGCTGAAAGCCCCCCTAGAGAATCCTGAGGACTTCCATTTCTGCACATACCTAACAGACCCATACCAAACACTTAACTTTACACCAAGTTACCACAGTAGTAATGATGCAAGCACCACTGGCAAGATTGCTATGCAAGCAGTGCCATAACAATAGCATATAAAAACAGCTGCTCAGTCCCTGCTCGCTGCCTGCATAAATGCAGAGTCCTACTTACAACATGAGTCAAGAGGGGTTTTTATTAAACAGTTTCACACTGTATCTATGCTATAACTCAAGCAAGTGAGCAGCTAGGAGAAAGGGTGGGTAGTTTCAACAAAGTATGGTTTACTCTGGTGTGGTTCAGAAGAGACTAAAATTCCACCAAGGAGGCTTGATATGGCATTTAAAAGCTCTCGTAACACTTCTCTTGGCACGCCATCAGCTCTCAGCAGGCGTAGGATATTGGTTTTGAAGAACCTTTGGTATGAACCAGAACAGCTGCTCCTGTCTTTATCCCTGTCACACCACTAACAGGCAACGCACAGTGAAGCAAAAGGCTGAAAAAAAGCTTTGGTAAATGTAAAGTACTGATGGGAATGTTGAGAACAGCAAGAACTTGACATGATTGATTCTTGAGAACTTTAAGACACAGTCTTTGAAGTAAATTGTTAAAAAGCGACACAGACGTTCAAAAAAGTGTATTTATATTAAAAGTTCTATAAAGAGTGAGGATGACGTTACATTAGGAATGACTAAAAATTAAAAATACAAATGCATATTTAGTTTGGCTTTTAAGACAACTGTTTCACAGTTCCGAAATGCAACCACATCAACATCATGAATAGCGAGATGTGGTTTTTTAAGTATGTTCATTTTCTTAAAAATAGTCATAAGCATCTTGCTGTATTTAAAAAAAAAATCCTAAATTTAAGAACAACATTCAGTATTTTTTTCCTAGATCCACTTTTTCTTTAGAATACACATATTTTGATTCCATGGAAACTCAGTTGAGGCTGTGTCACTTCTTCCACTCAACAGACTAAAAACAATAGTGAACTATCTGGCTCTTATTTGAAATATTCTTCAACTTTATGAAGTCAGAGATATTAGAGCACAAGCTTTCCCATAAACAGCTTCCAACAAGTGACAGAAGTAGCTAAAGAAAGAAGTGTTAACTATTTTTACTCTTAATAGTTTTCAGCCAACCAGTTTATTACAGCCATTGTCATTTTTTTGACATTCTCTCTCCTGTGACAATCACAGAAGCAATTCAAAACTTTTCTTATCAGCCAACTCTCTTTCACAATAACCTGATTCTTACTTGTGAAATCTGGAATAAAATGGTACAATTTCAGATGCTGAATACCTAAAAACCCCTCCAGAAGCTGCTAGGAATAGATATGAACCATATTCTATAGTATGACGGAGTCACCACACGCATTTCCTGGAAAGCTCTCATCTCTATGCACAACACCAAATGCAGGACATTTAAAGGATCCAATATTGGTAAAAAAACCCAGACAGACCATCTTATAGTGCTCAAATTGTTGAATACCTTCAATTTTGTCTATGAGCCTCCTTTTTTAAAGACTTTTAAAAACAGCATGTTTGTGAAGGTACTTTGCAAAACTCTATTGAAGAGATCAAAATCCCTAACCACCCAATAAGAACTTTTTCAGCTTCTCCCCCCCCCCCAAAAAAAAACAAACCAAAAACCAAAACCAAAAAAACCCTCAATTTTCTCTATTAAAACTGCACTTATTGACCTCAGTGGGAAAACGTGTGCATCCCTGATGGAATTTTATATAACCTTAGGACAGATTTTCTGCCAATTAAGGTTTCAAAGTAACTATAATAATGTAAAGCACTACCATGCTGTTGTGACTTTGTTTTTAAAATCATGCAATACATAAGTCATAAAGGATGCTTTAAACATTCTGCTGCCTTGCTCCATCATTATCAGCTAATTTTCATCTCAACTCCAACAGGTTTTCTGTTCACCAAATTCACAGAGCATTGACATCAACCTGTACATGTTCATGACAAAGAAGAAACAACTATGAAGAAATATATAGTACTGTGAATCTCGTTTTTAAAATGCTTCTTGGTTTGATAAGAATTAGCCAACCCCATTCTATCATCATAAGTAATGTCTGATTCAAGGCCTAAGTAGTTACAATACTTTTCCTGGTATTCACCAGAATGGAAACATTTATTCATGCTTGCCAAGAAGCCCTTTAAGAGTAAAGAAAGGGGGTTATTGAAATACTTTTAACATCTGCTGAAGCTTAAAGCTCACAAGACTACCTAACTTTACCATTAGCAGGTAGAAACTGTTAGCGCAGGACACCGAACACGAACACACACACGCATTTCTCCTATACATCCTACTGAAACAACGTCCGCGCCAAGCAGCGCTGCCCTCCGGAGCTGGGAGCCGGCCCGAGGCAGCTCTGAACGCGGCCGATGCAGGGGCCAACCCGGACGGAGGTGGAGCCGATGCAGGGCCCCCAGCGCACGGAGCAGCCCTGATGGGACGGGAGGGCAGGAGGGGCAGCAGCCTCACCTCACCGTGCGGGCTGAGGGGCACCTGCGCGGGAACCGTGAGGAACCCGAGAGCTGCAGCGGCTGCGGGGCCGGGCAGAGCTGCCTCGCACCGAAGTGACCACAGCCACGGCGGGGCCGGTCACACGGCAGGCGGGTCAGGCACTAGGGCCGTACAGCAGTCACACCTGTTGTGGCACCCGGGACTCACTGGAAGGGCAGATGAGGAGTATGGCAGCAGTTAAGTTATCGAGCCACAGCGCTTCACCCCCAAACCCTTCCACCTCAATTTAGGTTTCATATCGCTATATCGGTGGCACCTATGCAGGGGCTGCGGGGTCACTCTCGGTACTTTCGCGCTCACGAGAGCGCCGAAATTCCTTTAAGGAGGAGGCTCTACGGATAAAGGTGCTCGATCCAACACCCCGAACCAGAACTCCCGCTGCTCCCGCCCAACCCGGCTGCGCCGGCCCCCTCAGCACTTGACCACACTCGATGCTGCCGGGAAGAAGGGTGCAGATACCGTGGTTGTTCTTCACTCGGACTCAGAAGCCTCAAGAACAGCCTCGCTCCTGATGCCAATCCCTACCCTTCAGCGAGCAGCGCCCCGGCCCGGCCCGGCCCCTCTCGCACTCACCCTCCCAGAGGGGCGGCCGCACCCCAGCAGCAGCACAGCGGCAAAGCCCCGCGGGCTCCCCGGCACCGTCCTGCTGCGGCCGCGGAACAGCCCCTGTGGAGAGCGCGGCGGCCCTGAGCCGCGCCCGGCCCTTCTACCGCCGGGCGGCCCCACACAAGGCGCAGCACTGACCTGCGGACGGGGAGGGGGCCGGGGCCGTCCCTGTCCCTGCACTGCCTGCCCCGCGGCGGGCAGCGCTGGCCTCGCTCAGCGGCGGCAGGAGGAGCGGGCGCGGTCCTGGTCCTGCTGCGCACCCCTCACGGGCACGGTGAGTCCCGCGCAGGGTCCCTCAGCACAGGCCGAGCCCGCGCCTCGCACGGATGAGGGGAGGCAGCTGACGGCGGGCGGGGGCCTCCACGCACTGCCCAGCCCCGAGCCTGACACCCACCTGAGGCGGGTTTGCAGCACCGGGCTTTCCTTTGGAACAAGGGGAAAAACGCGCGCCCGGTGCCACGAGGAAGAGACCCGCGAACTCGTGCGGGCGCCTGGCCCGCCGCTCGCTGAGGGCAATTCGAGGAGCGCTTGGCCGCCAGCAAACGCGTGGCGCTGGACGTGGTGCACCGCGGGCGTGCGCGCAGCCCCCAGGACGGCGCTGCCGAGGGAGGACCGCAGGAGGAGAGCGGTGCTTGACATAGAGCAGGACTGACAGTGCCTGGGTGGAGAAGGAGCTTCACAAAGGAGAGAGCAGAGTGCCCTCGGATACCGGTTGCTCTGTGGTGTGCGATGAATACCTGAAGAGCTCGGCAGGGCTTGCTGAGAGATGCCAAAGGGGCTAACACTAATGGCAATTCTGTCTCGCCACAGTCATCAGCGTGACAAGGCCGATGCTGTAGGTGCCTGAAGAAACAGATCTTTTATTTTCTCAGCCAGGTATAGGATGTGGGCTTTGCTCGTGCATAAACCCCAAAATTGGCACAACTGATAGCTGCTAGTAATATGAAGGTGCATAGTTTTCACTTTAGATTAGCAATTTTAAACATGGGATTCCAGTGAATTTTTAACTACATCACTGCTGAATGAAGAGGAAACAAAAAACTTTTTATGAGAGTTGTATAAGAACTGAAGGCTTTAAATGCAGTTAAATAACACCTTATTAAAATCTAGTTGCCCCATTAGCCACTCGATTAAGATTCAGCAAGACTCAAAATCTTTAAAAGCACACTAAAAAAAAAAAAAAGAGTAGGAAATCGAACAACAGAGGGAGACAGGGACATGCAGAATCAGTACACATTCCAAAGAACAATATGCAAACATGGAAATGTTTTTGCTTTGGCTACAAAGACCTCCCTCAACATTTGCCTGTTTCAGCCTTTAAGCAATGCACACACTTGGAATCTTAGCCAGCCCTTATGGCCTCAGAGTGGACTGAGCTGTTTTCCTAAGCTGCATATTTCATGCCTTCATATATGCATATACCAGATCATCATGCGCTGTACCATGTATGCTCATGAGCCTTACACCTTTGGGTGTGCTCGCTGTACCAGTGCAGAGATGCCACTGCATCGCCTACATGTTCCTTGGAAAGGACTGTTACTCTAGGCAGTAGAATAAATAGTAAAAACCCCCAACAAACCAAACAACCCTTCTTGGAAGTGAGGCTGCACTTCTACCTCTGCCTACCTGCACATATGATTGATGTAACCTACTCCCATACCAGCATTCCCTGAGTGGAAAGGCAGGTTGCATCTATTTCGTTTATTAAGTGGATAATGACTCCTGTGCTGTCCTGCAGCCAAACAGCAAATACAAATTATAATGTACAGGCCAAGCAACTTCCTTGGATTCTAGACACATTACTATGCATAATTCTCTTCTTAATGGTTATAAACAGACCAGAGCAAGATACAAAAATAACATTCTACACAGAAGCATGATTATAATCAACTATGTATGACATGTCTGTGCCATTTGGGTTAACTTTCAACAGCATTCTAACAGAGCTTTTCATTTTTCAGGTAATACCTTGCTTCAGTAATTTTATTTCAAAGTGGAACACACCACCTAAGGTCATAACTACTAACACAGCTATAGAAGTCATCCCAAATAAAAAAAAAAAAAAAATAGGTTTTTGTTTGCAGTAGGGACCCCCAAAAAACCACAGGGCTGGTACTGACAACTTATTTCTTGTGCAATGACTGGAAAGTAAACAATATTGGTTTTGTTCAGACAAGTTACATTGAGCTCCTGGGAGTCGGTGTGTTAAGGCACGCAAAATTCATGACTCAAATAGAGCTTTGGAGATGAAATCGCATCTCAGTTTGAGATTCACTGCTGGAACTTGGGAAAGACAATTATCTTTGGTCAATTTTTTTCTATGCATATAATGGTGGTAATGATATCTCATAGGACCCATTTAGGGGTTTAATAACTGATATTTACACAAAATTCTCAAGTTGATAATTATGATTACTTAGCTGTGTTAACCTAATACACATGTAAAAAAGCAGTATTAATGTATTCCCAAAGATGCCACATGGCCAAGTGCAGTTGTTCCTCACCCACCAAGGCTTGATGTTCAGATGACATTATGGGTACTGACAGGAAAGGTACGGCACAGTGCCTTAAAACTTATAATGCATGAAACTACACTAGAAAAGGAAATGCTAGAAAGAAAATATGCTGGTACAGTTCTGGAATGCCTTAAGAAAGCCCCATTTAGAGTCAGCCTGAATTGGTTAGAATTAGCATTGTGATTTGCTAGCTCTGTGTTGAGCAGCAGTGGTGCTGGGGGGGGGGTTAAGAAAAAGGCAGCAGGAGTGCCAGCAAGGCAACCAGGAAGCAGCTGCAACATCCTGAGACAGAGGAAGAAGTAAGGAGGTAGCAGGAGTCGTGGTGGGATGGGAGGACACTGAGAAAGATCCAGGGAAAGAAATGTCATTGCCAGTTTTCTCAGGTAATGTTTCACCCCGACAAGACAGGGAATCATTGCACTTGGTACAGTCCTCCTCAAAATAGAGCAAGGTTTTATTCTAGCAAATGTGAATACATTAGGGAAGTGAATAATTGTGAAGACTTTAGACGGCTCCAGGAAAAGAAAAATCCTGTAAACAAGACTGAGCAACAAGTCTTTGAAAGAATCCTTTTGTTCCCAGCACAATGCTCCCAAAATCTGCTTCTTCAGAACAGTATTCATTTAAGGAAAAAAAAAAAAAAAAAGGAAGAGCTAGCTAAAGCAAAAGCTGAGAACCCATTTTATGGAAAAAGCACTTTAAAATAATTTTCTTACTCCTCAGATTTTATATATCTGTGCCTGGAAGTACAGTGCCCACACTCTTAAACGCTGGAGGTTCCTGGTCTTTCCTGTTTGTGTGCTTTTTACCCTGCCTGAATGAAACGGCATTCCCTAACAGGTCCAGCACAATTTTGTAGTTAGCAAAAACCATTCCATTTATTGGCACGTCAGTGGCTAATAGACAACACACCTTGTACAGTTTGTGCTGGTGCTTATAGGCAGCCAGCTGGTGAAAATATATACACCTCTTAGGTGCAGCTCACTGCTCAGAACACAGGTAAATACAGCTGTAGGTAACAGTGAATGTTCAGCTGCAGTTAGGAATAATAGGTTCTCAGTTTCAAGTAGGGCAAAGAAACACATGGTCCATTTCCCAGAGGAGTTCTCAGAACAGCCAGCTGTCTGTCTGTAGCTGGTGGTACCTTCTGCTGAGGCTGAAAGGATGTGAAGAAGAAGCTACAGGCTAAGGCTTTTGAGGGCAGGGTAAGAGATGGATGGGATGACAGCACCAGACCAGGACAGGACCATGTGTGGCTCAGCACTGGTGGGCTGGAGACTTTCAGTGATGCTGCACTGTTATGGGGACTGACTGCCAGTGCCTGCATCATGGGATAGGAGGATCAGCTTTCCACTGATCAGATCAGAATGAAGCTTCAACATTTTGAGGATTACCTTAACAAACAAAAAGGGACTGCTATCAGCATATGAAACAAAAGCACAGGTTTCATCTTATTAAGCAGTGTAGGGAAAAAAAAACCCACTAATACCTACACTTCTTGTTCCTCTAGTGGACTTCCAGAATAGCCCTGAGGCTCTGATGATTATTGTCACCTTTGCTAATGATTATAGCCATTCTAACTCTGTCCAGAAAAGGCAAGGCTTATGCTTCAGCTTGTCACAGTCCATTGCACCTAAAAACGTCAACACTTTAAAATTATCATACATTCAAAGTATTCTATGACTCTTGAAGAACAGGGACAATAGCAGTAATAAAGAGGAAAAAGGAAATTCTAGTCTCTATAATGAAGATCAATGGCTCTAGAAATCAAACATTAACATTGGCATGTTTTTACTCTCTCTGTCAGTTCTTCCTTCAAATACTTAGTTAGCTAGGGACATGCAAATCTGCGTGAATCTCAAAGGTCTGAAATTCCTACAAGTTTCACAGAAGATGAGTAAGGAGCCAACAACCAAAGTTGTTGTCCCTGCTGACAGAAGGGTTTTGACACAATCCAAAATATCAGACCTGGCACATTGGTCAACAAGCTTCTAGCAATGTGCACTACTTTACAACTAGTAATGATCTTAAAAGTTCTCATTTTCCTTTCTCTAATACTAGCACCATTTATCTCACTGTCATTAAGTCTTTACTGGGGTAAACTTGTTTCTAAACTCTCTCAAAAACCCTAAAAAAGCCTGTTACAACATATTTCTCAAAGCAAAAATAAAATAACTAGCTTAAAAGAAACAAGCCAAAACAGATTATAATTAATGTGCATGTATTTTGGCTGCAGTCAGTGGAAGGAAATGCGGCTTACTTTAAAGTAAACTACAATTAAACATATTCATGGCATTCAACATGTTAGATGACAAATCTAAGATAAAAGGGACATTTAAGAGAATGATTTCCATAGTCTGTGTTCCAATATGTTCTCCATGTTCAAATGCTGCCCATCTGAAAATACCATACTGACATGGAAGCCCATGGAGATTCCTTCCAGGGCACTTACAAGTTTTCTATTAATAACTACTGAAATACAGTGACTTACTGCAATATTTTTATACAGTGCTCTTCCTGCTTTGAAACTAAGTCCAAAACTGCACCATGAATGAGCAACATAAGATGCTCCCTGAAGGGCTGTAGTGGTGCATGTGACAATCTGGCTTCCCCAGAGGTGAAGTATGTGATATCCTCAGTAATTCCAATCTCACCCATCTGCAAAGCTAATGCCTGTTCCCAGGGCAAAAAAATCACATATTCACACATGCTTTTTATGTACTATGGGACCAACAAAAGCTAAGCAAGACAAAACCCCATTTTTCAAGCATACATAAATCAAAACCTAAATATAGAAGAAATGTATACAAATAGATTAATCTAAAAAAAAAAACTTAAATGAGTCTAAGACTGAACTTCTAGTATGTCTATTAGAAAATACAGTGAGGCAGACAGTCAAGTTAGGTTTCACTGGCTTAGAGGTAGCAGGCCCATTGACTTTAATGATGCCAGGATTTCAGTAGGAATTTTATTTGGGAAAATCGCAGTTGTGTTTTGGCAGGATAGTGCAGGGCAGACTGCTACATGACTGAAGGGGGCACATAAAAGTGTACAGAATTTGTCACCAAGATACACAAGCCATATCTTGATGAATCTAGCACAATGCAGCACTATATATTGCATTAAAGGCTTTTTTGCTTTGTTCCCCAAGTAACAAGTGATAGGGTGAGAGAAAATGGCTTCAAGTTGTGCCAGGAGAGGTTGTCAAGCATGAGAACAGGCTGCCCAGGGACATGGTGGAGTCACCATCGCTGGAGGTATTTAAAAGATGTGTAGGTGTGGCACTGAGGGACATGGTTTAATGATGTTGGCATTGCTAGTTTAAAAGTTGGACTTGATCTTAAAGACCTTTTCTAACCTAAACAATCCTGTGATTTTATGACCATTAGGATCTACTGTTACAGGGTTTTACTAAAATTATACATAATTGTAATTGACAATGTGTTATTATATTGTCCTTTATGTGAGAATTAATGAATGTCCTAGATTAAGCAAAGAAACAAACTTGCAGGTGAATGCATGCTTCTTCACGCTGTAATTTTTCACAGGGAAGCATTTATCATCCTATGGACTATTTTAAGACAAAAAGGGTGACATTTTCAAAGGTTTTTAACCAAGATTAACATTATAGATTAATTTATGCTTGAGACAAAAATGAGAAAGGAATCCAGTAGGTAAAAAAATATAGGGTTCTATTTTATTTACTTAAACTTTCAAAATTAATCATTTAAGGATGCACATTTTCCAGTAGTTCATAGGCATACAAACCTGGGAAAGCCGCAGCGTAGGTGCAGCTCTCTCAACTGCTTTCCTTAAGTAACCCATTATACAAAAAAATAAATATCTTGTGACAGATTGTTTTGACAGCTAAAAAAGATTTAAATTTTTTGAATGCATTTGACTGAAAGGCAAAAATGTTAGATAGATGTTAATTTAGCAGATGTCTAGTTTTGCATCATCAGCCTGAAACAGGCAATTTCTAGCAAGTCTCCTTGCTGTATCACAACATGAAATCCTATGAATTCCATACGGATATGCCTTTCATAAACTTCAAATGAGCCATTCTCATTGAAACGGAAGTAAAATTGTTGTGAGAAGATGGTACCACCTGGTCGTACTTCTGATCAAGCAAGTAAACACATCCAGGGAAAATAAAACTGATACCTTATCATTTACAGTACAGTCTGGAATAAGAGAACATTATTTGAGACTGTATGTTAAAAGCATTAATTTACATGAGAGATAAATTAGATACTCTAAACCCCATGTAGATTCTTGCAGATTTCATTATCATACAGCTAAGTATGGTCCTAGGATTTTTTTTTTATTGTTTTGCCTGTCTTAAAGTCTTTGTATGTTGAGTATATTGCCACACTCCACGCATATTTGTGCAAAAGTTTAATTCTGGTTTTGTACTGGTTGTAGTAGAAACTGAAATAACTAGAGCTTAACTAAAGCTGTTGTTGCTAGCACAGTTACCTCCAGCCTTCAGAAGCTTTGGGATCCAATCATCATCATCAAAACCATTTTTATGGTTTCAAGACTTCAGTGGGTTATACTGCACAAAAAGCTGAAGGCAGTGAAACGTTTTTTTCCTAAAAGCAGTACAATAGAGTTGGCTATATCCATTTTGCATCTCACAAGTGGCAAAAACTGTTCTGTGCATTCTCATGTGGAATTTGCATAGAGTATTATTGTTCCCATTTTACAGAAGAGGAAACAGAAAATCAAGAGATTAAATTACATGGGAGATCAGGAACTACTTACTACTGATTTAGAGAAGATCCTAACTGACAACTCTGAAAATCTGCTTCTGAAATATAATGTATGTTTGCTAATGCTAACTGATGTCTAAATAATGAGGATCAAGGATATTTATCTACTTAATAGGAATATTATAAGAAAAATCTTAATTCATGAAAGGGTATTTAAAATTACAGTCACTGTTTTATATGCTTATATAAATCATGTTTACCTGTTCTAGTTGTGCTCTGCCTATTGTGGGAAGCCAATGCATTTGTTAAATTGAATCCAGACTTAAAATCTGCAGATCTGAAAATGAAAAAGATGCTTCCCCAGCAACAGCATTCAGCTGCTCCAGATTCTTTATCAAGTTTGCCACCTTTTACTAAGCAGACACCTGTTATTTCATGACCCTGGCTCAGTTTTAATTCTTTTTTAAAGAAGCATGAGGGTTGGATCTTTTCAGTTTTCTGTTAATGGGAAATATGTCCCAATTTTTGGTTAAAAAATAATATGGCAACACATAATTTTACAAGCTGAAAATATTAATGATAACTCAAAGAATTCTAGGAGATATATTAAAATCACAGAATCTTAGAGTCATGGAATCGTAGAATAGTTAGGGTTGGAAAGGACCTGAAGATCATCCAGTTCCAAGCCCCCTGCCATGGGCAGGGACACCTCACACTAGACCATGTTACCCAAGGCTCTGTCCAACCTGGCCTTGAACACTGCCAGGGATGGAGCATTCACAGCTTCTCTGGGCGACCTGTTCCAGTGCTTCACCATCCTCACAGTACTTCTTCCTTATCTCTAACCCCTGTTTAAGTTTGAACCCGTTACGTACCCTTGTCCTGTTACTGCAGTCCCTAATGAAGAGCCCCTCTCCAGCATCCTTGTACGCCCCCTGCAGTTTATTTCTAGATTTTTTTTTCTTTTTTTAACAGAAATAGGGTGGAAAAATTTAAGTGCATTCAGATTATTTAAAATCAACTTTCTCAAGAATCAAAACTGAATAGTCAAGTTAAAGGAATGAAGTTTCTTTCCCTGGTGAAGCTGCACACCAAAGTGACTGTAAAAAGGTTTTGAAACGTATGGAAATGCTTTTACAAAATCAGTTTTAACAGCAGAGAAAGGCTAAAAAACACCAGGAGACTATGAGCTAAGAAATAGGAAATATAGTCAATATAAACCCCAAAAGAATGGTTTTGCCTACATATCTTAAATATGTCACTGCATCAAGCACAAAATATGCATATATATATATTTAATATAGAATAGGAAGGAGAAAAATTAAATAAAACGTGGAGATGAAGTTTTCCCACAAGTAGTAAGTCACCATGAGATATTAAGGATCTGCTTAAATACATATTTACGATCTGGTCATTGTTGCTTTATATACACGTCTTTGATTCCTGCCCTTGCTAATCAGGCTGTGTAGAAATGCCATTAAATGTTTGAAATAGATGTCAGACACCTGCAAAGCCTACCATAAATTGATATTTGCAAGCCTAGCTTAACAGAAATCTTACAAATACTGCAAAATATTGCTAATGAAGGTATTCTTTAGTATTATTTTTGGTTTGACTAGTATAATGTTTCAACAATTCTGACTATTTTAATTTTGCTTATTATTCTGCTATGTAAAAGCAATACAGAACAATAAATCTTCATATATGTAGCACATATCATGCTGATCACAAAAATAAAATTGGGTTTAAATTAAAACAGCCCCCCCCCCCTTTCTCCAGGATTGACACAAACTAAAAGATGGCATACGGGAATGGATCTATTGAAAGCAGTTCTAGAGATCCTTTGAAGAGAAGATAACAGCAGTGTCTCACTATCCCTATTACCCGGGGGGGGGGGGGTGGTGGTGGTGTTGCTCTTGCATTTTCATTGACATGTCAGTTACTTGGAAGGGGAGCAGGAATAAAGCCTAAGGGTGTTGCGTTATAAATTAGGACACTCAAGTTGACAGAGAGATTAGCTCAGTCTTTGAGGAAAGAAGAAAGAACCCTATAGAATACCCACTATCAACTGATTCTTCTTTCACTCCTGAGTGGAAGATAGGCATTGTCCACAAGTACGACAAAATTCTTGTCCCAACAAACATGCCCTACTCTGACAAACGAGGAGTTCCAGGGAAATAAGACTCCCCTCAAGTTGAAGCAAACACAAAAATGAAAACCACAGCCAAACAAAGCAATTATTGTTCAACATAAGAAAACTCTCCTGTGTTGAATTTTTCTACACATCTACTAAACTTAAACTCAACATGTTTATATTAAAAAGTTCAAAATACTAATATGCATTATGTATTCTAGCTATTGTGTAGCAATTCCTGACCAACTACAGCCTTAAACTCAAGGAAAAGCCCATAAAGCAAGATTGTTCACCTAAAACCAGCAGCATACACTTTAATATTTTAGTAAGGTTCAGAAACTTATTTCTGGGACAGACAATGCAGTAGGAGGACAAGTGACTAAAGAAACAAACTGGAGTCTGGAAAAGGAGGTTGTATTCTCAAATTTGCTTCAAGTCATTTGCCTCCCTCTTCCTCACTGTTCTCATCTGTAAATGGAGATAATGACACTAACCTTTTCTATAGAAACGCTTTGCAACTGACTGATTACAAGCTGCATGCAATAGTTAAGTATCATTATTGTAAACAGTAGTTGAAATTAGAGGAGTCAAAATATGTGGAAAACTGCTATTAGGGAAACTATTTGCGCAGCATTTTGATGATGAAAAAGATGTGCTGATATGCCCCTGTAAGTCCTGAGGAACATCATCAGAGCATACCGGCGTAAATCAGTCCATTTCCAATAATGCTGTTAAGCCATGCATGGAAGCCTCCGTAAAACACACTCATTTTCCCATTTTCATGGATTCAGTGCAGAGAAATACCATTTCCTAAATACAGTGCATCTTCCAGAGGTCTCCTTATAAACTTTCTTTTTCCAATATTTTTATTAAGCCCTCATCCAGTCTTTATAATCTAAGCACCATTCACACTTGTGTTTTCATTCACATGTTTAAAAATTCCACTGAGCTGTACCCAGTGTCCCACTGTTTAGGAATCTGCAGTGGTTTTAAGAAGAGGCTAATACAAAAAACAACATTAAAAAAAAAGCTGAAATTAAGAGTTCACTGGGACTGAAGACAGGGAATAAATATTTTCCTCAGCAATGTAATGGGTAAGATTTCTAAAGAGCTGACCATGATCAAAATGGTGATTGGCACCTCTGTTGTATGGTAGGTATTGTTGATGGCTTTATTAATAAACTTAGGGTATAGGTGTAAACCACAGAAAACTAAGTATATCCAGCCTTTATGCTACTTATTTACATCTGTTTTCCATTCAGTTCCTTCAACAAAAGTGACTACTCAATTTCTCTAATATTTAGGAACCAGATTCTGGATAGTTATGACAAGTTGATATTGTCCAAATAGTGCATCATTTGAAGGAAACATTCCGGTGAGGACAGTTGAAACTTCAGTAGAAGCCATTTCCACTGAAATGAAAATCGATTTAGCTGAGATCACAGATGAATTGCTTTTTTCTCTATCAATCTAAAAGCTACATTTTGAACCCACATTAGCTTTAAAATTAAACTGATAGTAAACAGTTATTGAAAAATGTTTATGAATATGAATTAGAAAGGCAACTGGATTCAGTAGAGAGATATTTCATTTTCATAAAGTTGAGCACAAAGGGTTGCATTATTAAACCCAATGGAACCAAAAAAGACTAATTCTTCAGTCCTCCAGCACTTTTTAGTATTTTGTTGCATATTTAAACGCTATACAAGCATAATGTCATTAACATTATTTTCATACCTTTCCTACAGTATGGTTATATTCAAAATCGTGTTCTTGCTCATATTATTTTAGAGTTAACTTAGAAGTATTGCCAAAACAAGGAATGAAAACCAGCAATGAAAAATAGCTGGTTTCATTTCCTCCTTCACATTTGTAATTTTGATGCTGACAAAAGTGCAACACTATATACTGAACACTATCTATGTTTCTAGCTAAAATGTTTTTATCTTCTCAGTGACAAAATTACTAGTAAGGTAGATTTTCTTTATATGGAATTCACATCTCATAAAAGAAAAATGCAAAATAAAACCCACATAACTTAATAATTAACTATCAGAACAAGAAACTTATCAACATAACATACATGAGCTATTAAACTTCAGAATGGTAGAATTCCTACAGCGTTTTGATTATCCTGCTTTTGGCTGTATTATGTGTTCAACTGATTTAGGGTGTATATAGTTACCTATTTTGTAAATAGGAGCGTTATTGCTAGTTTTTCACCTGGAAAGTAAAAACAAATTAATATTACATTCTGTTCTGTCTTGCGAATTCCCCAGCATCTGCAGAAGTTTCAAAATACCTCCATTTTAAGTTTGCTGGATTGTGCCTCACTCTTTATCAATACAGTCATTTTCCCACCCCCAATTATTGGAGCTTAATTTTGCTTTTTATTTTAATTCAATCAGTTCAGAGAAAAAGAAAAGTTAAAGTTACTGTACCTTAACAAATGTACCTAAAGTGGCACTATTTTTGCATGCATGAAAGCTCAAAGCCTCAACAACTCCCATGAGCGATTACTCTTCTAACACTAATTAGATATTTGCTAATTAGTGTCTGATGTGTGAAATGAAAAACATTTTGAAGCTGAAATGGATAGCGTCTATAAAGATAGCAGCACTATCCCAATTCCCTTTTTTCTGTTATCATATTTCATAAATATTAATAAGATCACATGATACTACCCCTTCTATAAAATTATCTTTCTGAAAGAAGCCTATTGTTTGGTATAATAGGGCTGTGTCAATATTTTGCATTTAGTGTAAAGCACTCAATGGAGGGAAGTGTTTTCTCTCAGTGTTAAAGAGATGTCACATTCCATGCATCATTTTTATGCTGCATTAACTGGCCTCTCTTTTTAATAGTTTATCTTTATTGCACTGAAAGAAAGAATGCAAAACAGTATTGAATTATCCTTTACATTTCTGAATAATCTTGCTACATTTATCTCATTTCATATGTATCTGGAATAAAATATAAATGATGAAATAGCATTTTTTCTGAAGCAGAATTTGAGAACACCAAATTAGTGTCTCTGCTGCTCATTTCCAGGAAACGTTTTGGAATATTACAATAGGTAAAATGTGATAGTGTCTTGAAAAGAAACTTATAAGTTTATACTAGAGATGTTTGAACTAGAGATCTTTGATCATGCACAGAAAATTGTTCAAAACTGCCAGGGAGAGTCACCGGTGTCATTTAACGATAGAAAACTATTTATCTATCAGAATATTAACAGTTCGATCCAAGCATGAGTTTCAAAGAAAAAAAAAATCATTAAGGTGACACAGGTGAGTGACTTCAGGTGAGGAAGTTAATTCCAAACTGGGATACTGAAGTGCTGTTTTAGTGTAACTGCTCATCTGTAAATACTGCCCATATCACAAATGATTCCTAATCACAGGATTGATACCAAAATTTTAAATGGTATCTAAGCCTGAATTGACAAAGGTGACATTGAAACATAATAATGACTAGATTATCACTTTCCTCAGGCTGACATTTTGTGATTATAATAATACCGATCAAGATGATTAAAACGATAATAAAAGGCAAGTTCTAAGAACCAGAATAAAACAGACACAGGCAAGATAATATATGGCAAGTGAAGCTACAATTTTGCATTACACTTTTTCAATGAAATTTCTTCATTTCAGCTTGAAGTTAGGCAGCTCCTTAGTCCCAAAGGGGTTTCTGAAATAGATACCGCCTTTTCTACCAATACAATGTGCTTTTCATTTTTCACATATTCAACAGAAGAATAAGTTCGTCAGTACCTATTTATCCTGAGACAGTAATTTATACTTCACATTAGTCTGATACCTTTATCTAACTTTCATAATTAAGGCATCACAATATTATTCACACTGATATTCAGCGACAAATTCTGATTTCACTTGTATTTGTTTGCTTACTGGTGCAAACGTATTAATGGCAACTACAATAGCTATGGTCCCTACCTTTACTTACTGCTCGTTCCTTATCAAATATTATGGGTTATCTTCTAAAACACACTGAAACAGTTTGCCATTTACAACCCCAAAGATCACTTCTATAACAGACAGTGATAGAAATGTGAAGGAAATCAATCCAGTAATGATTAAACCTATATACGAGTGGCCCACTGAGTCGGAGAGGAGTCCCAGAAGGAAGATGGCTGCTTTCTCTGTGATTACACAGGCAAGCAAGAAGCAATTGAGACAGATGTATGTGACATGGGACAGTACATCCATATACATTTTTTTCTTCACATTTTGGTACACCAAACTCAAGAGTTTCAGGGTTCCTATTAATAGTCCCTTATGCATAGCAAACCTTCCTCAGCTTTGCCTTAGGAATCATTCTTCTTTCAAGTCACCAAAGACAACTTCACTACAGTGAAGGGCACCATCTTCTCTCCTTTGCTAATACAATGCCCATGAGTTACTTTATTTCTAGATTCAAGATTTATTTGGCTGGGGAAGACAGGGTTTGCACTCTCAGCTGCCAATTCACATGAGCTAAAATGCTTGCAAATAATTGTTACATTTATGAGTTCTGCACATGTTAGTCTAGTTGTGCTCTGCTGATGTTGTGAAGGAGTGAAAAAAACACTTCTTGTTTGCTTCTTTGATCTGCAAAATAAATGCCTGTTTAGAGCCAAATGTCGTGCAAATACAGTATATACAGTGCATCTATTGAAAAAAAGGCAAGGAAATTTAGATACTTGGACAAAGATTTAAATTGTTGAGGTAAAAAGAGTGTAACAGCCACTCAGCTTTAACAAGTTGCTGTGTTCAGGGAAGTAGAAATTGATACCAAGCACATATAAACCCAGTTTTTCACTGCTCTAGATACAATGAGAATATCTTTTCAACTAAATACAGAAACTGATTTGGTTCAAACACATCACTTCCAAACCTGAAAGGAATCACTGGGCATTTTGAAGTATTACAAGAAGTCTGTGCTAGCATATTTTTGATGAAAGTTTTGCCAATAGATTTGGAGTTCAGCTAGGTTATGCAGCTGCCTCACTCAGAAGTGAAGCTGAGAAAGGGTGCAATGTGAAGCAAGCACAAGTTGCTATTTCTTGTAGAAATCATTACGGCCCTAAAGAGATTGATCATACGCTCATTGCTAAAATTTACCCACTGTGTCATCAGTAAAGCAGTAGCAATGCTGCCATGCAGAAGTCTGTAAGAAACATTTTTACCAGGGATGAATAAGGGACAAACCAGATTTTCCTTCAAGCTACTTTTACTTATGTAAAAATAGCAGAAGTCTTGGAAGGGCAGGAATGTGTCTATTTTCAGAGAACATGTAGCTCAAGCAGCAAGCTCTATTTTTTTTTAATAGGTAACTTCAAAGAAAACCTACATCATTGATGTGTAGAATACTAATAATCTACACCTTTGTGTTCTTCTGGTTTCCGTCAGTCTTACAACCTGTTAGAGATGATACTTCATTAATATATTAAAGATCTTTAATATTCAGTATCTAATTCTTTTAATTTCAACTGCTTTCTTGACACAGCGCAGATGTATGGGATTGCAGTGTAGGGCTAATCAACCTCACTGTATGGCTTTAAAAAAATCCACTAATTAAAACGAATCTTTGCTAACACTTGTTTTGTGAGCCATCATCTTTATGCTGAGGAAAAGGCTTGTCTAGTAACTCACAGCAGCTCACCATTTTCTGTATGCTATTTCTTCCATTTCCTTGCAGAACACGAAATTAACTGAATCTCTAGAAAGGCCAATTTTTTATGGTTCACTTATCTAGCAGGGAAGTTTTTCCTAAAGAAGCCTGAGGAAATCACAGCAGAACAGAAGTCCAGCCTTCACTTAAAATAAAAACCATTTTTTAAAACTGTTTCTGGTATGACCAAGCATTTATTCATTTAAATATCTGAAGAAAGAGTAATAGCCTAAGTTTTACGATAATGAAACTCACTTTCAATGAAAATGAAATGGTGCTATATTGTGTAATAAATGATTGTTTCCACATTTTCTGTTTCACTAACTGAAATTTGACTTTCATTGGCAAAGCTTAATTATTGAACTTTTTATCTAAAGAAAAAATGGTGAAGAATTTTTCAGAAGACTGAGTTTATACAGCTGTCAACGAGTAACAGCAACACATTCGTAATTGGTATTAAAAGTATTTAGTAGCCTTGGATTCATGGAGCTGCAGATCCTTCTACGCCTGCATGGAAGCCTGAAAACCCAATTGCATTTGCATTGTTCTCCTAATGTTTCCTGGCACATGGAGCCTGCTGCTTTTTATCAAATGAATTTTGGTCTTTCACACAATTCTGCTGTACTTCAGAACAGTTCAAATTTCTACATTCTCTTTTTTTTTTTTTTTTCCCCAAATATTTCCAAGTGCACGAGCTTTTAATCCAAGGATGAAAGTCTTGCATGGCTGAAACTTAAGGAGCTGAACACTCTGCTTTAATGTTCCTCCTAATGGATCACATGGAGATGGTGTTAAAAAATAAAAGAAACAAAAACCCCCAACAAATAAACAAAAAATCCCCCCCCAACAAGCCCCAGCTAAACGTAAACCCAAAAAGACTCCCAGATGACTGGTAAGAAATTGCAAGCTGTACAGCAGCATCATCACCAAGCCCCACAGAGCCAATATCTTCCTCCACAGGTCCTAAGAAAGTTTGTTGCAAAAGGTTCTGTGCTCAGGAAATTAAACACATTTCTGTATCCCCATTAGGGCCACAAGTGTCTCTAAGACTGATCTCACATAGTTTATATCCATGGGTCTGTGAGACAGTTCGATCCTATTGTACTCATGTGGATGTTTAATGAAGGGTAAATGGCTAGGAACACTTCTGGAGAAGAAGAAACTGAGTAAAAGTCACTTACATTCATATCGTGTAAGTACAGGAGTGTAGAGAGAACAGAAATGATAAAATATTTCCATGTCATTCATTAGATCACAGGTATTGCTGTAAGGAGTTCACAAGTTTTATTACACCGATCCTTGAAATACATATAAGATTTGTGGTTTTCATATTTATTTTCACTTTTCCTGTTCTTTGTTTATCCTTTTATATACAGTAATATTTGCTAGATAATATTAATCTACTGTGGGAGACTGAACTCCTGGGAAGGAGCAGGAGGGGGAGTAGCATGAAACAGTCCTGTACAACCTGCTGCACAGATGTGCTGTCTGTGCCCAAGCAATAGCACCGGCAGTGCCTCCTCGGTAAAAAGGAAACGGGACAGCAAAGGAGAGGGGGAGTTCAGCTTACACAGTGACCCAGCCCAAGAAACTGGGACACTGGAACAAACTGTAATGTAGCAGTTGATCAAATAATGTTAATGTAACATTACCTGGTGGAACTCATCGCCAAGCTATCACTAGGATAAAACACCTGAACATCTGAAGTGGATTGTATTTCCATCCACTTCAGATATAAACACCAAACACAAGCAATTGCCTAATATCACAGAGATTAAAAATGCCAAACTGTATAAATCCTCATGCTACCAAAATAACTTCCTATGTCTTAGATTTTTCCTCCTAATAACTTACACAATTATAGGATTTATATATGCATAAATTTTAGTTTGTTAAATATTCCTATGACATAATTGCTGACGTGACTAGTAGAAAGAGGAGCTTGACCGGTTGTACTGAGCTCCTAATCTAACAGTAGAATTCCCATGGCAATAAATTGCCTCTAGAGCAGTTGCATAGCATGGCTGTAGATATTAGCTACCAATGGAACAAAGGAGTTATGGCAGCCCTAGGAGTATAAAGTACAACCATACTGACTTCATGTTTCACGTAACATGACAGAGTTTCCTTTTGTAACTTCAGTGTAATAGATTTTGAGAGTGCCACTCAGCTGATCAATACCAATTTTTCATAGTATTTTTGCTATTTCAAACTTGTTCCTCCTTTACTGTTTTTACATTCACTACACCCAAAGGATTAACCTCAGTCTCCATTCACAAATTATTTGACTTTAAGAAAACATATACATTCCCTTTCCATCTCTGCAAAAATCTATGAGAAATATTCTTATCACATTGCTGTTATTCATACTACCTTCAATGCTGTCATCGGTATAAATAAATGTGTGTAAGGGAGACAGAAGCAATGGACAACCCTATCAAAATCACACAGCAGAGCTCTTGCTGACTCGTTTAATAGAGTAGTGGTGGATGCCAGCAAAAGGTGCTGCCAGTGCCTGTGGAGGCAGCTGGTTTGATGCTAACCAGCAGCATGGGCCTTGGCTGTTCCTGCTTTTGTCTGGCCTTGTCCTGGCCTCGCTGGAGCTTTGCTGTCAGCTCTAACAATGTATTTTTTTCATAATCAAGTTGTTATTGCCTGATTGGTTTTACGTTTTTGTCGCTGTGTACAGTCACGTGAAATAACCATCATTTTAAAAGAAACTGTCAAGAGCGCTGGATAGTCTGAGCAACATTTACTATTTCTGATGCCAGCGTAACAACACAGCATGCTGCAGCGTGGGCATGACTGCAAAGAGTGGGGCACAGCCTGGAGAAGAGAAGGCTGCGTGGAGACCTCATAGCAGCCTTCCAGTATCTGAAGGGGGGCTATAGGGATGCTGGGGAGGGACTCTTCATTAGAGACTGTAGTGACAGGACAAGGGGTAACGGGTTAAAACTTAAACAGGGGAAGTTTAGATTGGATATAAGGAAGAAGTTCTTTACTGTAAGGGTAGTGAGGCACTGGAATGGGTTGCCCAGGGAGGTTGTGAATGCTCCATCCCTGGCAGTGTTCAAGACCAGGTTGGACGAGGCCTTGGGTGATATGATTTAGCGTAAGGTGTCCCTGCCCATGGCAGGGGGATGGAACTGGATGATCTTAAGGTCCTTTCCAGCCCTAACTATTCTATGATTCTATGACTTGGGAAATCCCAACACTATAAACACCCCAGGGGCCAGTTAAAGAAGTACACACCTGAGAGGTGGGCAAAACTGTTCCTAAGGTGACAAAGAAAACCATGAATAAGTGTATACCCCATGTGAGACACTTGGGGTGTGACAAATTCAGAAGTCACACAGACCTGCAGATCACTGAAGAAGGAGCAAGGGCCAAAAGCATGTCAGAAAATTATCAAGCGTTCCTCAGAGTGAGGAGGATGAAAAATCACGACCAGCAGCATTATGTTCTTCCCAGCCAAAGAGAAGATGACCTCACCAGCAGTGCAACCCCTCCTGCAACATGGGTCACTCACCACAACCTCCTCCCAGGCTGCAGTATGCAGCCTTTGGAGCCAGGGGCGCTGGACGGGTAGCACAACACGAGAAAGGACGAGGCAGATGCGAGGTACTGCGTGCAACAGTTTTAAACAGCATTATTGAGACTTGTATTAACTGGTTTTATAGAGATCTTTCCTGTAATAGCTTTCTCCCCGTTCTCTTTTCTGTTTTTTTTCTGTAACAGCTACATCTGGCCTAACAGTATTTTCTTTTACTAGCCCGTTATCATTTCAATTATATTTACAGTATTTTCTTGACTTTACATACAGTTGTGTTTCTTGCTTTTGTCCATACTGTCCAAAACCTTGGGTGACAAAGATAAGGAGCTAACCTGCAGTTAAGGCTGTTCCCCAGTGGAACTGTGAGCTTGAACAAAACAGAAGATCCAAATCATCTTATGCCTCCATCAGAGGAGACAAAAGCAGCCTGCATTTTTTTAATTATTCATGTTCAAAATCCATATAGATTTTGTTTTGAAAGGCTAACTGTGATTAAAGAACAGAAGGAAAACATATGTCTAAAGAAGCACTGTTAAAAAATACTTTAGAAAGATGTTTCATTGCATAAAAAGATCTCCAACTTCAGAAGCTGTTTAGCTTGATATTTGCGCACAACCAACAGGAAAAAATGACTGAGTCACTCCAAATGAGTGCGAATTGGCAGGTCTGTGGAGCTCAGCACTACCGCTGCTGCCAAGTGTCATGCTTCATACAGAAGACTCACGCATCAGGTGTCCATGTCACACTTTTATTTCACTCTGCATAAATCTCACACAGAGATATCTTGACAAGGTTTGTTTTGTGCCAGCACAAGTACTCCATAAGCATTGCTCTGATGGGAACTGGGAAGACCAAGAGCTGGCAGCTAGATCAGCTTAGGTGAAGTTTTGATTCCTACATCAGATACAGAAGTTACCCGGTGAACTGTTGTGTCAGTGGTTGCTGGAGCCTCAGCAGCTCCCTGGTAACGTGTGTGATGTCCTGAGAGCTTCAGCAGCCGCAGTGGTCACGGCTATGCTCTGCTGCACCAGCAAACCTAATACACGTTGACCTTGGTAATACCTTCACTTTTAGGCTCTGGAGAAAACGTCTTTGTTTTTGTCAAATGAATGATATAATGAAACCTGTCATGTGGCAAGCCACATTCAAACAGATTTCAGAATGTCGTGTAACTAGTATGTTATGTTTTATTCTATTTAGTGTTTTAAGTTTGCTCTTTTATGCAACACTCACGTTTTGTTTAATTCTGTCGATATTTTATTCTATTTTGTCACATCTGATTAACCTTTATTTGAAACTCTTTGCATTAGCACACTGGCTCTATTCATAGCTGGTTTGAGCTACATGGATAAATCATGTGCTTGGAGCACTGCCTCAGTAATCAAATTGTCTGCTGAGAGTGCAGTTCCGTGCTGTAATTTTTGCTGGTGGTGAACCCAGTGTAAACAGATCCTGTCCTCCTCCTCCTGCACCCACTCAGCCCTGCCCGTCCTGCCAGCTCTCCCCCGCTCAGCACGCTCAGCTGTTTATGCTAATGAAAGTGGCAGGAGAAGGGGAGACAACAGCAAATGCATTAGCTGAGGATCTGACATAAACAGAGTAACTGCTCCGGGCCCAAAATAAACCCCAACCCCAACCCAAACCAAAACAACACCCACAAAAACCATCAAAAAACCACCCCAAAGCACCCGCACCTTCCCCTCACCCCAACCCCAGTGTCATTTATAAACTGATCTGGACGTTTCACCTGTGCAATTTGACCTGCACCACTGCAGGATCTGTCACAGGAGGCAGGAGGGAGAAGCCAAGCAGAAACCAGGCGATGGCTCTTGAATCAGCCTTGGTGGCAGAGGTCGTTAGTGCAGATCTCTGCCTTGAGGGCAAGAAGGTGATGGGGCTAACGTGCATCTTAGAAGCAAAAGGTCATGATCCCTTATGTTGCCCCAAAAATATAATTATGCTGAAGAGTTCTTCCTCTATAGGGAGGCAATTTCAACTTTGAGCTCAGTTTCCTTTGTTCACTTTGTTCAGTATATATCACGACAACCATGCATTATTTTACATTGTGTTTGAAGAAATATAAGTATACACACTACAGATTATGGAATGTTTGAAATATTCCATGGTATTTTGCATTTTGATCATGTTTTTTTTTCTCTAATGTCCATGAATATCACGCATTTACTTTAAAAATATTTTTTTAGACATATATGCCAGATAGGGAAGACATCTATCTAAGAATTACTGGAACTCCACAGTCATCTAAGAGAATGGTTATTCCATTTATAAAATCCCTGCAGTATCTACTGCGTGACTTAGACCACAGAGCTCAGCTGACACCTGCTTTACTCAGGAACCTTCTGCATTAGGCACCTCCAGGTCTTTTACTTTAATGTGATGCCAGTTCTCCTTTTGCATTTGCTGCCATCCTTGATCCTCCCAGTGCTCTGATGCCACACACAATTTGGCTGCTGTCTTACCAGGAGCAGTTCTTGAAATAAAATGTGCCCTGCAATCATTTCATTCAGTCAGAGGTTTCATCCTGGGAGTAGCAGTTTTCAAAAAGAACAACGTTTAGCAGGCAAAGAAAAAGCTCTATTCCCTTATGGTGTTTTATGAAAATTCCCTCAAAGAGTATATGGGGTAAGCAACTAAAGCAACACTGTCTTCTTAGGCATAGGATTCCTTGGAAATGTGGTTCTCAAACAGACAGAATGTTAAATCTGTCTAGGTTATGCATCTCCTCCACTTGCACATTTATTTCCTTATCTTTTCAACTTACTCCTTTCAAGTACTTTACAACATCCCTGATTCTTGGACCAACTCATACGGTGAACTCCTTTCCCATTAAAAATGCCATGCAACATCCTGCACTTGAAACTTTACTAACCTGTAACAGGGTGAGCTAATTTAATTAGAAAGAAATGCAAGCTTCTTCATTAAGCATAATAATTTCCTTTTTCCTCTTTAGTGACAATTTCTTGACTTTAGTTTCAGCATGCATTCTCTTTCATACGACAGTGGAAAGCTGGAAGAAGGATCGCTGGTACATTACTACAGTTTTGTTTATCACGTGGGTAAAACGTTCTTAGATAACACCTCTATTTGTCAGTGACACAGCAGGGAGTAAATGAAAATGTTTATTCTGACCCCTCAGCAGAAAGAACTCCCTTAATCCACTCACTGATGAGATAACCCTGTAGGATTACAATAATCAACTTGCAGTATGTCCTCTATTAGGGCACTAAAGATACAGCATTTCATATCCACTGGGAAATGATTCTTCACTTACATAACAGTGACAGGCTTTCACCCTTTGAGATAACATTTTTCACCCCATGCTGAGCCCTCAAACTGCTCTGGTATCAAATGGCTAATATCAAGCTAAATGCTACAATTCTAAAAGCCTGCAACTAAAAGAAAAATGATTCGCAATGCCCACTATTGACTTAAGTAATGGAATGATAAAGAGACAGATGTTAACAATATACTTAAGCTTCTAAGCATCCTCATAGGCGTAGTTACAATGAACTGCTTGTGAAGGGCTGTTATTTGAATGGAGATACAAATCGGAATAACTTCCTGCCCTAACAAATTCCAAAATTGCTAATACTGAGGAGTTAAAGTGATTGCTACGTGGATTCCACCACTGTTGAGTCACGACCATTGCCTAATGTCATGCAGGAATTCTCCATTTGCTACAGGATTACTGAGTTTTGTCAAAACTCAAATAATGAAGCCCAGGGAGGAGGGGAGGGAGGACGACTGAATTCAGATAATTCATTCAAACCTGGAGTTTTTCCATACATTTTTTTTTTTCTAAAGGAAAATTTAAGTGTCAAAAAATACATATCTTGTGCTCATTATTAAATGCTAAATACCAGAGTGTTTTGAGTTGCCTTGTGGCCATTGTAAAGAAAACAGGTGTTCTGATAGATTATAAAGTGTGAGTCAGAGGATGTGCGGCACGGAATTTTAATGAGGCTGCGAGCACAGAAGGCTGACTAGCCTTTTGAACATGATGCTAAAACACTGCAAGTACTCTTAGAAGAGACAAATGGCAGGAACACAACTAAAAAATCCTCATTAATGTACACCAAGTGAATGTGATACAGAAAGTCATTAAGTCAGGTTTTGTAAGGCGGTGGTGGAGCTGATTACTGCAAGGGCTGCGGTAGAGGAGTCAGATGCTCCGGACAAGCCCCTCGGAGGTGGGGTTGGCTGGGTCAAAGGGGATTGATTCATCATTTCTGCCTTTGGTCTGTCCTGCTGCTAAAACATGCAGATTTCTTACTGATTCGCTTGGTGATGTAAAGGTCCAGTCTGACGTTACAGCAACAATAGCAGAGAAATCTTTACCAAGCACCTGAGCCAGCCTCAGTCTCCATTTTCTCCTATACTAGCAGCAGATGGCACAGAGCCTCTGTGTGGGCTTGCTGACGCTAGCTCTGAGACCTTCCCAAAACAGGAGCTAAAAGCATCCTTATCACACCAGATAACCGTTCAAATCACTCTTATCATTACATTCACCCAGAGCCTCTCCAACAAGATGATAAACAAAGACAGTCCATGATTGACGTTTAAGAATAAAGGAATTTTTTATAAAATTAAATCATTCTGGCCAGCCTGGAATGTCAGGAAAGTTTGTTCTGACTGATCACAAAATTGCTGGCTGAAAACCAAACACAGGCATTACTAAAAGGAGTGCATCTGGGTGGGTGTGAATGAAGAGGACTGAAAATGGTCTCCAATCTGACACCACACCAATTGCCCTTTAGATAGTTTTATTCATGTGATTAACCCAAAGGAAAAGATGGCAGAAAAGGATTGTGTCTCTGTGTGCAGTTTAAATAAGCACTTGCACATACACTCACTTTTGTGGAAGCATTTGTTTTGATCTCTGGGAGCTTGAAGTGAAGCATGAATGTAAATACAGGACTGGATCTTCTAGTGAAAGAGGACTGCATCAGATATAAATCCATGTGCAAAATATAGAGGAAAAAATATTTTGAGAGAAGATATGACATTTGCTTTATATGAATTAACTATTTTAGTGTAACTCCATTAGACTGTTAATTAACCACACACTTTATTAAGGTTACTCTCTTCCTACAAATTTCTGTCAAACACATACTATCAGTAGCAGTACTGTGTTTCTGCAGCTATCTAGTCCATGCTTTGTGAAGCACACAAGTTGTTAAGTGTATGCATTTTTTGCCTCCCACACACTCTTGGACATATGCTGTTTACTTTTTAAACTCCAAAAAGTGAGCATAGAACATTACTTCTACACAGAGAGGATTGCTTTAGCTCAGCCTTAGAAGCTGAACATCCACTTGGGCTTCTGATGTTGGAAGCTAACGAGAAATGACATGGCATTAACAGCAGAGGGAGGGAGCTAGTCATTACTGCACGCCCCACGTTAAAAAATGCAGGTATAGAAGTCAGAACAAGGAAAAGAGCAGCAGTTTCCCTTCATAAAGTTCATTATAACACCAGTGGACAGTCTCTTTTGATGACACTGGGTACATGATTTGAAACAGAGAATGAGGATCCACAGACGTGAATACAAATGCGGAGCAGCCAGATCAGCTGGGCTGCACTGGTTTTCGGTTGAGAGGGACAAGGTTTTGACTTTCTTCCTGAAGCAGAAAAATGTCCAAGCAGTGGGGATACCCCAAAACAGTATGGAAAGTCCAGGTGAGAACTTCCAGGAAGCCTGGACAAGAGAGACAGTTGGAACACCAGGCTGCCAGCCTGCTGCCAGCTTTACTGGCTGGGCTGGTTGTCACGTTCCACAGGCATAGAAAGTGTAAAACCCCAGAATGCCAGGGCAACGTTTGAAACCCAAAATGGCAAAAGTTGCCTGGTAATGTGGTCACGTTATCTGTGTGTGTGTGGACACACAACACAGCTTTCCTGGTGTCCTTGCAGACATAGTATATATAACAGAAAGAGTGTGTGTGTGTATTTGTACATGTGTGAGAATGTATCTCCCATGGCTATATATAAATGACAGCTTCAGCTTCCCCTCTAGCAAGGGTAAACGTAGAGTGCATCTCTCAACAGCAGAACTTGGAAAACATAGGGTAGGTGCAAACAGAATACTCCTAGGAGTGATTTAATCCTTTCATTAAGCCTTCAGCCTTCACACTGGACGCTGTGTTGTACACAATGTACATTGTACACAATGTTGTACAACTGTTCTGTCAGAGTTGGTTTAGTTCCGCTGTTCTTCTCGATAGATTTACACATTTTTAGAACTATGTCAAATTAAATTTCTCCGTATTTAGATAATCTTATAAAAACTTTAAGGATATTTCCTGTTCACTTTCATTCTTCTTCCTGCTATTCTAGCTTTGAAAAACATAGACGGAGATAAACGTGGTAAGGCCCAATTAAGAAAATCCTGAAGTTGAAACAGTTGCATTAATGAAACTAAACAAGTAATTGGAAGAGATATATGGTGAAATTCCAGCTTGTATCCTAGTACGCAGAGGACTTACAACTAAAATGTATTCACCAATGCCTTAGTAAGTACAAACATAATGAAACTACACCGCCTTACGCTGAAGTGCCAGCCCACACATAAAATGCCTCTATGATTATAGCTTAACGGGCACATGTAGGTGGTGGGAAAGGTGACTGAAAGTTTCATTTTCCTTGGCCATATACTCTGGTCTTTCTTTAAAAGTAAAAAAACACCACAAAAAAAAACCTGGAAAAGCAAGAGTACATTGGGACAAATATGTCAAAATCATTCCACACACCCACCTCTCCCGGTCCCATTCAAAACAATTCATGATGCAGAAAACCTGTGACTTGAACACGCACTAAAAATACAGTTTACATAACTTACTTGCAAAGCTCTTGAACAATACAACACATGCAGTGGGTACATCTGTATCACAAGCCTATAAACCGCCAAGCACCATTAGCTAATTCTTTAGTGCTCCTGATTTCCCCCTTCAGTCAACTGAGGATCAGTGGTGCCAAGGATACTCATTCAGCCATGAATGCAAGATCACCTCTGAGCACTTTGCAGAATCTTTTCTCTTAAGAAGCTTTCTAAAGTATAATTAGGGATTTCTGCACTAAGTGGAAACTTGTTAGCACTTTACAATATAGTGCAAAACATATGTTCTAAAAAGAATAGCTTGAAAGGGTATTTTGGTAATCTCAACAACAGTTCTATCTGGATACTCTTGTGGATACTGGACATTTTCAAGGCCTCTATTTACATATACCCAGCCAGAAAACATGAGCATTAGAATTGGATCTTATTCTTATGAAAATAAAGGAAACTTCCTTGCTTTCTTTTTATCACGAGCTTTGCTGTAACTAGGATTTTTTATTTCAACTTGTAAAATGGATTATAGAAATTGAGATTTTACAAGCTTTTTTTTTTTTTTTTTAAGAATAAAAGTCTCAGCTCCTCAACCTGTTTCACCCAACTCCCTGTTCCCTCAAAATCTCTCAAGACATCTGTTAGTATAAGCCAGTTAAAGCTGTGGCCATTGTCATTAAGACTAGATATTATTGTTTCAGTTACCAACAGATAGCTTTCAGGAACACTTTTTTTAAGCCTCACATTCAAATGCAAACCTGCTCTAACAACAACTTCTTCCATGTTTGTGTGTTTTAGAGTCAAGGTAAATCAAACGAAAGGGAGCCTGAGCACCAGCTTAATAGAAAATGCATACTTGATAGTGTTCTCTTACCCATTTCAGCAGCACAAGCTACCAGTAGTAAACCCAGGCTCAGGGCACGTAAATGTTCTAAAGTATTAGTGTGCTATAGATACTGTTTAAGTTGCATTTTTAAATAGCTGTAAATGTTGCAAATTAATCACTTGCCTACAGAGAGTAGGTAGGAGTTTGACAGTGTTGCCAAAGAAATGTCAGTAAGTGAAAACTAAGGTTGGAGAGCAATAACCCTTCTAACTATTGCACATAAGTTACGGCTTTTGTGTGGGAAACACCTAATAATCAGTAGCTTAAAGTTAACCCTTTAGGTTTGAGAACAAAACATTTCAAATATTTTAATGACAATACTAGTGCAATGGCCCTTTAAAATTAAAATGCATGAGCTGTAATAGTTTACACCCTGCCAGTTCCCTAATTCAGTTCAGAATGCTCGCATCCTCAAGGAAATAACCTTGTTATAGCATTTCCGTTTCATTCCATAATGGCTTTCATAGCATGTAAGAGAATAATCAAAGCACAAGGACCATATACATTTGATTTTTAAAAATTCCTTTTAAAGCTGGTTCCTTGGCAATAACCAGTGCTTAAGCAAGTCTATAGATCAACTGCTTCAAAGACTTATTCCAGGCAAGTAACTAAAGGGAAATGTTTAATTATCCCATAGGAATCTTTAGGCTTTTCTCCCTTCCTCGCTATGACAAAACTGAAAACTGCGCAAATACACGCCTAATTTCCAGTATCAGATTTATCAGTCTCATAACAAACAATACACCCCAAGCCAGAGAGATCAATTTACAAGTGTCATCAGAACTGTTGTGTCTTTCATTCACCCACACAAAATCATTTCCTGCCAGCCCAGCTCCCAGAGCTCCAGGTGGGAGCTGTGCAGCTCAGCTAGGAAATGGGAACCCCACAGATGTGCTCTTGGGCCACAGGGTGGTACAGCCCAGCATCACCATCCACGCAGGGTGTTCAATCTGGATTTCAGTGACTTAGCAAAAAAGCAGCACCTAATGATCCACCAAACTTAGTGCTCAAATGAAGGAAAGCATACACTCAGGTGTTCAGAAGACTTCCATATTTTAAGAACAGCCAAAAATGGGACAGTAGGAAACAGCTGTAACACAGCCAGTTAGATGTATTCATTTGTACTTTCTGAACAGCATTCCAGTGGCACAAATGATATCTCCCACATGCCCTCAGTCTACAAAAATGATGATGGAAGCTTCATAAATTACTGATGCATTGCTTAGACATACTTTATAAAATTAATAAATTCTTCATGAAGCAATGAAGTGACGTGAAAGCTTCCAACAGAGATTGTATGTAGGTCTTCCTTGGGTAGCTGTTAAAAAGAAAAGCCCCTTTAGAATTGAGATTAAGATGGACCAGCTTCATGATTAGACAGAGCACTCACACAGCAATGAAATTAGGAACAACTTCATTATTTTCCAGCACTCTAAAAAGGAGTACACTCATAAGACTAATAGAAGTTACACAGCAAGAATGTAAAAGAAGGAGAATCAAGACCGCAACAGGCAAAGACAGGACTTGGCTGTGAATGTGAGTGTACTGAAGCACAGACTGCTGTGTACAACTAATATCTAGCAAAGACAGGCCTCTCTTCACCTTCTATCATCTCTCCTGGAAAACTGTCAATCGAGAAGGTAACTGACTTTACAGTACATTAATTAGTGCATGCTGTGTATTTAGCAACAAGTTCTCACTCGGGTTACAAAACCCCACAAGGTCTGTAAAGCACATACCAACATGTGCTCTAATCCATTCCCATTGAAGGTACAATTTCTCAGCCCTAGAAAACTCAGAAAAGCAGAACGAGAACATAATAAATAAATATGAAAATGCTTTCAAATTATTTATAGAAAGATCAGCTCTACCTTCTCTCGATGGATGCTAGCATTTAAGTTCATATTTTCTTCTCCTAAATGTCAGATGTTTCCAACTTTGTATTTACATCTAAATATGCTGCAAAACCTAAACCTGCTGCTCAAATAACCCTGCATGGCTAATACACAAAGCAAACTGAAGACAGTATATGCTTTTCTGGAGTGGGTTTAGAAACAATACACCGTTTTCAAATAAAAATCATACAACGAGACATGGCAAAACAGGGAATGAAATGGTAGCCAAGGTGACTACGTCCAAATACCCATAAACCGTGCCGTGACAGCTGCTGTCCATCAGCCTCAGCATCAGGCAGTCCAGACTGCTGTGCGCTGAAGGCTGTGGGTGAGAGACCACCCCCCAGGATAAATGCAGGGCAGTCTGCAGAGAGACGTGTACCTAGAAAATTCCTTGGGACAGCTGGACTGAAATAGAAAAAGACAGCGATACCGAGCGCTCGCACCCAGCAAGGCGCATGAGGGTGTGCTTAACTTTCCGAGGGTTCACTGGACTACAAAGAGACTGTAGAAATGCTCGGATAAAATAAACGCTTAATTGCTTTGCTAGACTTGAGGCCTGATTATCAAAGCGTCTGGCGACCCCACTGCAAACAAGATTTGTATGTGACTCGATGGAGCTAAGAAAGCCTGCTGAAGAATGTAAATGCTTCCAGGGTAAGGGCCCCTTTGTTTGTCACAGTCTTTCCCTTGCTACTTGCTTAGATTAGCATCAGTCAGGAAATCTTAAAAATCAAACGGAAACACGGTGCTTTGTTTCCAAAAGTATCCTCATACACTTATCACCATCACTCGTGCTGCAACTGGCCGGTAGCCATGATAGGCTCTATTATTTTTCTTTGCTGCAATTATTGTCATCATTCCTGCAATGCCATAAATAGGCCTTGCACTTAAAATTTTACTTTCTTAGGTTTCTTGGATGACAATTGCAATATTGAGCTGTTTATAGTTACTAGATATACTTACTAGATGCTATGAATTCCTCTGTCATTTCTAGGAACCATTTCTTTTAACTACCTGTCCAGCTCTGCCTTGAAATGAACAGATCTGCATAGGAGATTTTAACTCTTTAAAATATGCAGTTGGTAGCTCAGATTGTTCAGAATATGAGGGAGACTGCATTTGTAAACTTGCCCATAAGCTTGGGATAAATGCATATTTTAAAGAACTACTGAAATTGAAGTACTTTAGATGATGGGATTGAGGAATGAAGACATTGAGGAAAGCAGAGGTGTTTATGATTAGAATCATAGAATAGAATCATAGAATCGTTAGGGTTGGAAAGGACCTTAAGATCATCCAGTTCCAACCCCCCTGCCATGGGCAGGGACACCTCACACTAAACCATATCACCCAAGGCCTCGTCCAACCTGGCCTTGAACACTGCCTGGGATGGAGCATTCACAACCTCCCTGGGCAACCCATTCCAGTGCCTCACCACCCTCACAGTAAAGAATTTCCTCCTTATATCCAATCTAAACTTCCCCTGTTTAAGTTTGAACCCATCACCCCTTGTCCTATCACTACAGTCCCTAATGAAGAGTCCCTCCCCAGCATCCCTATAGGCCCCCTTCAGATACTGGAAGGCTGCTATGAGGTCTCCATGCAGCTTCTCTTCTCCAGGCTGAACAGCCCCAACTTCCTCAGCCTGTCTTCATACAGGAGGTGCTCCAGTCCCTGATCATCCTTGTGGCCTCCTCTGGTCTTGTTCCAACAGTTCCATGTCCTTTTTATATTGAGGACACCAGAACTGCACACAATGCTCCAGGTGAGGTCTCACAAGAGCAGAGTAGAGGGGCAGGATCACCTCCTTCGACCTGCTGGTCACGCTCCTTTTGATGCAGCCCAGGATACGGTTGGTTTCTGGGCTGCAAGCGCACACTGAAGCCGGCTCATGTTCATTTTCTCATCAACCAACACCCCCAAGTCCTTCTCCTTGGGCTGCTCTGAATCTCTTCTCTGCCCAACCTGTAGCTGTGCCTGGGATTGCTTCCACCCAGGTGTAGGACCTTGCCCTTGGCATGGTTAAACTCCATGAGGTTGGCATCAGCCCACCTCACAAGCATGTCGAGGTCCCTCTGGATGGCATTCCTTCCCTCCAGGGTATCAACCCAACCACACAGCTTGGTGTCATCGGCAAACTTGCTGAGGGCGCACTCAATCCCACTGTCCATGTCAGTGACAAAGGTGTTAAACAAGACCGGTCCCAACACCGATCCCTGAGGGACACCACTCCACTCGTTACTGGTCTCCAGACCAGTAGGGAAAAAGTTGTTTGAAAGTTTGCAGACGACAAAGCATTAAACCAAACACTTCACAATCAACTGTGCCAGTTTTGGCTGGGGTAGAGTTAATTTTCTTCACAGTCACTACTATGGGGCTGTGTGTTGGATTTCTGCTGGAAGCAGTGTTGATAATTAAAGGATGTTTTAGTTACTGCTGAGCGGTGCTTACACAGAGCCAAAGCTTGTTCTGCTCCTCATCCCACCTGGGAGGAGGTGGGGGGGGGCACATGGAGCTGCAAGGGGACACAGCCAGGACAGCTGACCCCAACTGACCCAAGGGATATACCCTGCCATAGGACATCATGCTCAGTATATAAAGCTGGGGGAAGCAGGAGGAAGGGGAGTGTTGGGAGTGATGCCCTGCTGTCCTGGGGATGGCTGAGCACCAAACTGACCATGGGAAGCGGTGAGTGAATTCTTTGTTTTGTTTTGCTTGTGTGTGTGGGTTTTGCTTTCCCTATTGAACTGTCTGTATCTCAACCCACAAGTTTTCTCACCTTTACTTTTGTGATTTTTGCTGCTATCCTGATGTGGGAGGATTGAGTGAGCAGCTGGGTGGTGCTTAGTTGCCGGCTGGGTTAAACCACAACAGTCCTTTTTGACACCCAATATGGGGGTCAAAGGGTTTGAGATAACAACAGATTTGATTGGTATGTGCTAGATCAAATTTATAGCTGCCATTGCTGTTCAGCTATTAATTGGCAGGCTCCCGTGCTTGCCATGGGACTTGCTTGCCTTACTGTAAATTAGAGGCTAGTGCTTGTTAGTGGCTGCTTTTTGCTTTTGCTGCTTGCTGTACCACTGTACTGCTGATATGTGATTCTGCCGTGCTGGGAACATCCTGATAAAAGCAGTGATGATGTGCCTGGGCTGGCAGATAGCCAGGGTACTGCTGCTGTTCCTGGGCTGCTGTAGTGGACAGGATGGAACTCCAGCAGGAACTCGAGCTGAAGGGACTGCGACCTGTGGATGCAGGAGCAGGACACCCCAAAGCATCTGTAGCCATGGGTAAACCCATGGCAGAGCAGGTATATCTCAAAGCTTCTGTGGCTATGGTTATGTCTGAGCAGCAGCAGGTACATCTCTGAAGGGATGATGGCCCAAAATAAGTCCATGCTGTAGCAGGTACACCTTGAAGCGTCAGTGGCTGTGCATGAGGTCATGCTGGAGCACCTCAAAGTGTGCGGCCACGGACAAGCCTGTGACAGGGTGTGTAGGGCCATGCTGGAGCAGGTACATCTCTGAAGGCATTGTGGCCCATGGATAAGGCCACGCTGGACAGCTGCACCTCAAAGTGACTATGGCTGTGGGTAAGTCTGTGCTGCAGCAGTATTTTTTATTTATAGAAGTACTGGGAGCTCATTATTTGGAAGTACTTATTTCACAAGTAAATTAATACATCATTCAAGCCCCTATAAATAAAAATCATATGCAGAACATACGCCTGGCATATCAAAGTTATTCGGGAGAGTGACAAATTACAGTTTTTAATTATTGTTGGCATCCTAAAAGTAGAGAAGCCTTGAGCAACTTCCTTTGATCAATATTCTGAGTTGACACAAAGATCAAGGTTAAAATGTGGTCATCATATCTTAATGAAGACCCTGCTTGCAGGGGAACCCGTTATGAACCGATCCCTGATTATAGCCACTTATTATCAACACTTTTCTCTAACAAGAAGGAAATCTGGAGTTCAAATGCCTCTACAGCCACGACAAGGATGTGTACCAGTCTCCAGCAGAAGGAGACTAAAATGGAGTTAATGAAGGAATCAGCTGATGTTTTTGAAGTGATTCTCCACCAACCTTTATGACAAATGCCGGTGAGCTTAATATTTGATGTCAGCAAAGACACAGGTCTGAGAAAGAGAGAAAGGAGGGGAGGAGCACTCTCTGCCCACACAAGTCACAGTGGTACAAGGCTGTGCCAACACCTTGCTTTTCAAAAAAAATGACTAATGTGTGAAATCCCATATCATATCTACAAAGCCAGTACATTTTCCATACACGGCAGGCGACAGCCATCCATGCCATAGTCACACACAGACAAGGATCTCATAATAGTTCTCAAACTACACACTGCAAAAAACTGGCCTCATTGTCCTTTGAGTAAAACTACCCAGAGAGGAGCCTGGGCAGCAGTGACAGACAGATGACTTCTTTAGCCAACTGAAATCAGAGAACAACCTTCCAAGTGCACAGCAGACAATGCTTCCAAGGGTTGTTAGGACTGAGAGTCTCCTTTATTGCTTTGTGCAGAAGGAGCTCTGTAGGTTTTCTAATAGTCACATGCCCTGAGTACTTACAAACTGGTACATCCTTAGAGATGTATAATATTCCCCTGGAGCCACCCAGGGGAGGCTGTGCAGTAGTGCTGTATGGCATACACTGATGCCGAAGCCAGCAGCACTCTGTAGCACTTGAATTTAAAAAAAACATATGAAAAAACCTTAGATTGTCCTGGCCAGTCCTGCTGGGCATCAGATTCTAGGGCACATGTCAGAGTTTCATGCTCCTGTGCCACAGAAAGACCTGATGCTGACCAACATGAAGTCTGGAGACATCCCGAATGACTCATTATTTGTGTCAATTCGAGAAGGTCATACCCAGACTCATAAGAAAGCACACAGCACCATTCCATGCAGACAGAAAAAATAAGACAGTTGACAGTTGACTTGAATGTTCCAGTACTTCACATCCTATGGAACACGGAACTCATTTTTCCTGCTGAAAATACGCAATCCAATAGCATGTTTGGTCTAGAGACAAAAAAGCAGAGCCAACAAAATCATCTTTAACTGTTTGACAGGGTTTTTTCCCTTCCAAAAGTCCCAGTTGTGACCATCTATCAAGCCATCATTTCTGATTTAATTGGGTTGTACTTTATACTCACAACCAAACAATAAAGTTAATGAGCTTCAATAAGAGTACTCTAGTAAAGAGTTTAATTTATACAGGTAATGAAAATCACCATCTTACTGTCCTTTCCTTGTTCTTGGTACTGTACTAGAAATGGTAGATAGTGGAATGTTATCACTGCTGATCTTCTTACGGTATTAGAAACTCCTTCAGAGACGAGTAACAATTTTCTTACTTGAAAACAGTATCAGGCTTCACTACGCTGAAATGAAATGAACACATCCCAACTTGTTTTACTTCTTTCATTTTTTAAAGACCCAATAATACCTTCTAAAAGGGCTTATAACAACTGGTTATGTTTTAACAGCATTTTAGTAGTATTAATAATTAAGTAGTGATTTTAAATGTAATAAAAACCATATACATCTTCTGACTGAATGATTAAATAGGTACATGCCCAAACTTCAACAAATTTAACTTGGCATTCCTTATTTTACTTAATTTAGAATCAAGAGCATGAATAACTTTCAAAATGCTAATTAGAAATGTGAAAATACAATCTTCAAATGGTTTCAAAGAGTCACACTTTGCACGATTTCTGAATTAACCTAAGCCAAGCGCTGCTTCCTCCTAAGAATTAAACAAGAATTCAATTAGACAAAACCATTAAACTGGCAGCTTTAAGAGCAACTCTTCTTTTTGCATTTGGATATAAACACTTATCTTAATACCAAGCTAGGCACTGTTAAAGTCCCTTGTATTCAACGGAATCCTTGACTCTTGTTATACGAAGCAATTTTGATATCAGGAAATCAGCTGCTTGATTATTTTTGTTTATTTATTTATTTTCCAAACTAAATTAGTATTTACCAGAACACTTCAGATTAGAAAACAGCTTTTCTCTGGACCTACAGCTAGTTGGTTCACAAATCTTACAGTCCCCGGTTCATGTAAACCATCAGGTTTACACACTCAGAAATAATCTGAGCAAGCAGAACCAGCAGAGGTACCAGTACCTGGACAGAGAATCCAGCTTTATTTCCATGGGATCAGAAATGGCTTTCCAAAATAAAACACTTGCAAAAAACCGCATTCAAGTGAGGACTGGGAAATGCTGACTGCCCATATTACTCTGGGATCCCAGATGGAAAACCTTGTCCCACACTCTCACAAAGCTTTGCATGTATTTCATATTGTCATGTGTAGGAGAGCTGGGGTAGAAAAATGCTAACTGGGATCTGTATGCAGTGTGTGAGAAGGAGAGGAATTACAGGCACTACTCTGCTTTACATGTTGATAAAAATACCAGATAATTGGCACATATCGGTTGCTTCAATTGCTATTCATGTTCATCAGGGTATTTTCTTAGAACCAAGTAACATTAAAACCCACTCACTGTACAAAGTAGAGATGTCTTTAAAATAAAAGGCAAACAACCATCTCTTTCCCCTTCTTTGCTAAGTGACACTCACTTCAGAAGAACACCCAACATTTGTATGTACTGAAAATGAGATGTAAAAGCAGCATTACAAGCAACTGCTGGTACCTCCCTGTACCAGGACACCTAAACGTCCAGCACTGCACTTCTGGAGTCATGTTGCTCCTTGGGGAAGAAGCCCAGCACATGAGAGGAGGAGGAGCAAGGCTCAGCACTGGTCTCCACACTCCTCTCTGACCTCCTTTTCTGAGAGAGGGCAGAGGTTTATTTAAGAGGGAAATAGCCATAAAAAGTCAAAGGAGAAAAAGCCTGAAAAGTAGCATCATTAATAGGGCAAGGCAAGGCTAGAAGGAAGCCAAGATAACGAGGGCAGGGAAGGAGCCAGCTGGACCTGATAATTAGTTGCAGGGCAGCAAAAGCCCCAGCAAAATCTCAGGAACATTCCTCCAACAGCAAAAGCGGCTGCCTTTGCTGCTGCTCCAACGGCAGGGTTTCCTCATGCTGCATGAGAAATGGAAGCAAGAAGGTGTCACATTGGCCTGGCAGCTCTTCCTTCTAGGAAGGATCTTTGCACACTAATAGGTAATTAATACCCCCTGTTTATTCCCCTCCAGGCAAGGGAAAGCAGTATCTTGCAGATGAGGTGCTCAGTGCTCTTCTCTCCCCTATAAAACTGCAGCTCTTGAACATGACCTCTGATACCAGTCACTCACGAAGAAAAGTAAAAGGCTTCTGCCACCCAATTTTTGCTGCACATGAATGGGCACTGCATTTCCCTGGCTGAGCAAGGGTTTGTTTTTCTCACTCTTGCATTGTTTTGTGCTATACTCTTTTGCTTTTCAATAAGACAAGATACTAGCATTGTTGCAACAGGTTAATCGTATTCTATTTTAATAAGCATCTTAGTTTAACCTCTGCTTGTATGAGATTAAACTCCCAACCTCACCTACACAGGTTGGTTGGTTTTTTTTTTCCAGCAGGGAAATACCAGACTGTCTGTGGTAGTCATCAATTTTCTTAACCTTTCTGATAGTTTTTCCAATACCTCTTTGTTTATTACTATTAGTGCAAGTTTTCTGCATGCAAAATCTGCAACAGTCTTAGTGATTGTGGCCTTAGTGATTATCCCAGCTCTCAAAAGTTTGGTGTGAGGAATTTCCATTGTGCCAGCTGCCAGTCAGAAAAGTGTTCACTGTACAAAGCACGCTGAAGTAACGGGGAGGTGACGGTAAGGTGTGTTGAGATACCAGCATCTCTTAGGGGACCGCTGGTGGACAAGTCACGCTGCTCCGCTGCTCCCTCGTGTTCCTGAGCGCACGTGATGAAGGTGCCACGTTCAGGTTACCGCACTGATGCACTTCTGCCGCATGTGCATTTCTGTGTAAATGAAGAGTCGGTAACAGCCTCTCCTCACTCACCCCAGAGACATTCTCCTCTGGGGATGAGAATGTCAGGGACGGGACATGGGTGGCACCGGTCAGCCCGGAGGCACAGATGCACCTCCTGGCCCAGGGTTTCTTCACCCCTTTTGATTTTGCAAAACCAAGCTATCTTCTTCAACGGAAATGCAGAAAATGAACCAACGGTAAAGGAAGGGTTAAGAAGTTGCTGGGTTTGTCTAAATCATAATTTCAGCTACTCTTAGCAGGCAGAGGTTATTTTAACAAGCAGCTGGTGCCTCCTCTGACTGTTCAGTGGTAGTTCAGTGTACTCGAGGCAGCCACCAAACTCAGAGGCGGGCACAAGCCTGTCCCTGCCTGCACACCTTCCCCACCACTCTGGGCTAAGCAGGAGGTGAGAAAAACTTGATTGCCTTTTCCTCTTCACTCTTCAACCTCACATGTTCGTATCAGGAGTTCAAGGACTCTTCCCAGTGGCAACTATTGGTCAAATGCCAAGTAAAACACTCCAGCACAGACAGTGCACACTTGTGTTTAAAATCTTCTCTCCATTGTGTGACTTGCTTAGGATTTGCTGGCCCCCACAGCCATAGGGTTCTGTTTACTGCTGGAACCACAACCATATGAACATAGAAATGACCATACCGCATCCAACCCCATACTTCAATACACAGTGAGTTTCCCAATATCCGCAGTTGTGGGAAGAAATAAGGAAGTGGAATTCAGTTAAACAAAAACAAGGGGGGAAAGGAAACCAAATGGCAATTCTTTCTCATTAAAAGCATGGGAATGGAAGAAAAAGACAATCTTGATTTTAAACAGAGATCATGTGTGGGTGTTCCCCAGATTTGTCTAACTTCAGTGTTTCTACAATCCTATGCTGTGCCAGAGCCCTCAGTCTGAGCTGCTCACTGGCAGGTTAAAGAAATGTTTTTTCCTGCAGGATGCATGTGATTTCTCATACTATGGCTTTAAGACAAGCTTCAGATTCAGAAAACAAGAAAAGGAAAATTCAATGTTGTGTAGTATTTAGAGTCTGCATATCTAAGTAGCCATGATGAATTAACCGCAGCAACAATGAACTGCAGGGGGGAAAAATCAAGAAGTACACTGAAGTTTCAGAATCTACACTGAAGTAAAATGAACCCCTCAAGTCACACAGTACAATTACCTTAACACTGTTTTGGCTGTGCACAGTCAGTTAAATAAGGTTAATTTAGTAAGTTTTAAATATCAATAAGTAATAAACATCTTCATGTGTAGGCCATGCTTGCTCATTCATGTGCTCTGGAGTGTATTAAAAAATGATTTCTTCAATTAGCTAGACATAGTGTCTAACGAAGGACCTACTTCTCATTAAGGATTATTTAATCACATGTGGAGATTGGAAGGCATTTTCATCAGCTATTTTTGAGTTCTTGATTAATTTAAGAGATGCTTAAAATGTTTTTCAAATGTATTTTCACCCAGTAATAATGCCAAAGAATTTGCTCTATCCCAATTCATTTCCCTGCCACCATCAAGCACAGGAAACATGCAAACGTTGTCAGAGATGGGCCAACAGACCTCGCCTCTAGTATTCACTACTCTGAGGCCTGCAACAGGGAAAGGGGAAAAATAACAATCCTTACAAAATTCCAGAAAACCCCCACCAAGACACAATCCTGCTGCACGATTCCTCTTTGTCTTACAGCAGCCCATTTGTTTTTATATAGCTGTAATCCTCCGACAGTAGTATACTTCATCAGGACTTTGCAACTTAAATCAACACCTTCTAGAAACTACAACAGCAGCAATATTTTGGTTTACTTGCAACTCATTATTACCTTGGTTCCCACCTCTGAAAGGTTGTATTACAGTAGGTAAGCTGATCCTTCTTCAATCATGTGTCCTGAAATCCATACAGAAACACATTACATAACAAAATGGTCTCATTAAATACTGTTTTCACTCTAGACAACACAGACAATGAAGGAGAGATGAAATTTGTAGCTTAAGTACCGGAGTAAAATAAATAAAGCAGTAGAAGTCAACATATTAACAACAACTTTATCTCTTGAAAATGGGAGGCAGAAATGAAATCAAGAAAAAATGTTCCTGACAGCTGCAGTTACAGGTGACACACACAAATCTTGTTTATTGTCCTCTTTGCTTGCGAGCTGGTATTTTATGCATCCCACTGCTTGGGAGTTGATTATGAAAGCAAATGGTGGGGTCAAAGATTTCACTTACAACTCTTCTTCTGTTTTAATTCCCACAAGAACTGCAGAAATAGGTCATACAGCTCTACACCGCTCCATCTAGTTAATTTAGTTTGCTAACTCTTACTAGCAGTACACTAGATTTGCCTATAATAGATCACGAGCTGCCGGCACTTTCATACATACAAATAATTGCTTTTAAAGAAAGTATTACTTCATCAGTACAAAGTTATGGAGTACTAAGTAATGCATGAGAAGCTCATCTTAGAAGTCTACCACATGGCAGGGTTTCCCATTCATTTAAATAAAAACGGCTGAAAGGAAAAGTATCACACTCTAAGTATTCCTCTTCCCTCTATTATTTCCATATATCATCATGAATACTGAATGAGCTTTAGCAAATACAGAGACTGACAAACAGCATTGCTTTTGGTGAGATAAATCCTTCCTTGAGCAGCCTCATAACCACATTCCTTTTCTGCCTTATCTCCTAGCCCTACTCTGTGCCTGCTGAGACCACTATTTTCTCTGCCAGTCTTCTAAAATCCTTTGCCTTCCTTAACTCATCTTCTTCACTTCCCCTTTACTCCCATTACCACTCCTGCCTGCCTATATTTTAGCTTTAATTGTTAGACAGGCAAGTGTACTACAACACATAAGAAAAGGGTAACTGTTACGAACAAGTGCTAGAACTGAGTATTGTCACGACCCAGTATTGAGCCCAGAACCCCCCGTGTGCTGGGCTGCATCCCCAGAGTGTGAGCAGCAGCTCAGGGAGGGGATCCTGCCCCTCTGCTGTGCTCGGGGGAGACCCCCCTGCAGTCCTGATCCAGCTCTGGGGCAGCAGCACAAGAGGGACGTGGAGCTGCTGGAGTGAGTGCAGAGGAGGCCATGGAGATGCTGCAAGGGCTGGAGCAGCTCTGCTCTGGAGCCAGGCTGAGAGAGCTGGGCTGGGGCAGCCTGAAGAGAAGGCTCCTGAAGGGGAGACCTGAGAGCAGCTCCAGTGCCTGAAGGGGCTGCAGGAAACCTGGAGAGGGGCTTGGGACAAGGGCCTGTAGGGACAGGCCAAGGGGAATGGCTTTAACCTGCCAGAGGGGAGACTGAGATGAGCTCTTAGGCAGAAGCTCTTCCCTGTGAGGGTGCTGAGGCGCTGGCACAGGGTGCCCAGAGAAGCTGTGGCTGCCCCATCCCTGGCAGTGTTCAAGCCAGGTTGGACACAGGGGCTTGGAGCAAGCTGCTCTAGTGGAAGGGGTCCCTGTGTATGGCAGGGAGTTGGAACTAGGTGAGCTTTAAGGTCCTTTCCAATCCAAACCACTCTGTGATGATAAAAAATATACAGTCCCAAATAAAGAAACAACACTGAATCAAACTACTTACTTTGACCGTGCCTCCTTTGACCAGACTCTACAGCTAAGACACATTACATAAGTTTTCATACTTACTGTAACATCAAGAAAGAAGAAACATAAATATTTCATGTATCTCAAACGTAACACGTTGTACAGGTACACAGGATATAGCCATACGTGTGGTACCTCTGTTAAAGGCTAAACATATCAGAATTATCCCACCCTGGCCTGTTTGATTTGTCAGCCCTAAAACTGCAGTAGTCTCATGGTAGCTTTTGCACTTAGTATAGGACATTCTGATTTTGTAAAGCTTTATGTTCCAAGGGAAGTCAAAGCGCTTACTACACTTTACAGATACAGAGCAGCTCCATCCAGGTCTGGGGAAGGAAATTTTAAGAACAGGCCTGATAACACACCTACATTAAATAGAAATCTTCATCCTTCCATGAAGAAGGGAGAGCACTGGTTGTGAAGTGTTTACATGATCTTCAAATCACCATGAAAAACAAGGAAACAGCAGAGCAAGATTCAGTTTCAAGGCCACAGCCATGTCTGTCACGGTGACCAGTATTTTTACCAGGTGGTTACCTTTGATGTGTGTTTGAAAGCACATTGCTTGAAGAATGAAGCAAAACTTAATCCTGGTATTATGTTTCTTATTGAAATCCTAGATGGTTCTGCACTTGTGGATTACTATGATTTTAAGAAGTACAGCTACATTGTAGAGGAAGCTTCACAAACTCCTCAGCAACAAATCCCTGCTTCTAAATATTATACTAACTCCTGCTCAGGAAATGTTATCCCACTGAACCCTGTTTTATTAGAAACTATGATTATCAACATCAGCACAGTTTAAACTGCCTGAATACTTTTCTCACATAAATTTATTAGCTCTATTTTACTGTAGCATACTGCATGGGCTCAGCTTCAAATCCTCCTCATAACAGTTATATTGGCAATTACAAAAATGACACAAAATTGGATTTTTTTTTTAACTGCTGGTCTTCCCACCCCCAGCAGAGCACACAGAAACCTTTCCATTACTAAAGCCTTTCAGTATTTCATGTTTTTTAACTTCTCTTATCGAACTCCAGTGGACACAGGATCCTGTATAGCACATTTACTATAGCAAATTAGTGAATCTGTACGAAACTTCTACTAATACTGAAAAGAAATGGTATACATTTAGGTTCAGTCTATCTGCGAATGTGTTACAAGAGAATGATGTATTGAATATGTAATGACATATTTCACTTTGAACATCCGGCTGGTACTGACGAAAGTGTTTTACCATAGATAATCAGTGCCTGAAAGTTTTAGGTCATGGAAGGATGTAATAGCTTAAGATTCCTTGTAAGTATGATTCATGATAAAAAGTTAAAACTTCCGGTTTTCTGCATAGATTAAAATGTAACAAATAATTACTCAAAGATATTGCAGTGCCTTTTTCATGAGAACATTTGAGTAATCCTGATTATCTATCATGTACTATCGACTCATGCACTTGTGAATTAGGTTACATTATAAAATCTATATCAAAATGAGAAACCAAAAATAAAATTCACGTTTTACTTTTGAGCGAATTCCATGAAATAGCTTGTCAAAAGTATTCATACCCTGACATTTCTATTTCTGTCTATTTAACAGAAAACTGAGTCATCAAACCTGATGTAAATAGTTCTAATTTTACCTAGCTTTACAGTCTACTTAAAGGGCTATAAAAAGATTAATTGTAAAAAGCAGAGATGATCTAAATATGATCATAGGAAGGGAAGCTGTCTCCTATGCTGGTCATAACCATCCGCAGAACATTTATACAGCGTGGCACCGGCCAGACAGAATCATCCAAGCAGAAACTTGTGCAAAGGAATTTTTCTGTAAAACGAAAGACAGAATCAATGTTTAAGGCTACTTGTTTTAATGAAGTGAAGAGAATTAACAGCTTCTGTCTTTGAATTCTTTGGTGTTTCTAAAAGATATTGACTTGCCTGTTACACAGAGTCACCTTAGGTCAGATTCCCTTGCTGTCCTCCAAACCCAAACACAGTATAGTGCTGGTAGCTCAAGAAAATTAAAAATAAGAAGTGAACCCCAAACTGAGTTTTTCTTAGAAAGGGAATGAAATGCAAAATACAAGCAGAAATCGCATACAGAAAAGAAGCAAACTGATCACTTCAGTATCTGAGTATTAATCACAAATAGCTGAATTTGGTTAACAGTGGGTTTTGTGGTGTGGGGTTTTTCCTGCTGAAAAAACCCAAGACAGTGTGAGGTCCTTCAGGAACATCAGCGCTCATAACACTAAGGTCATTTGCTCCACTTGTATAGGCTGCGCATTTTTTCCCCTGCTCCAATAACAGTATAATTATTTGTGGAAACTAATCATTAACTTGTGTAATTGTCACAGCGGGAAGCTGAGGCCATTATTTTTAAGTTTTTTTTTCCACGCTCCCCATGATTTTTGACTGTTTGGAATGAAATGAGTGAGTGGGAGGGTTGAGGTGCACGCGAGCAGCTGCACGGACCTTGCTGAGAGCTTTAAAACACCAGTCCCGCGCAGGGCACATGCAGCTGGCGAGGAGCAAGGCTGCGGAGCTGTGCTGCAAGAGGCAACAGCGTTAACCCAGCAGGCTTGGAAAATGAGCTCCAGCACCTGAGCTGGGCAAAGGTGATCCAAATGAAAGGAAATAAATGTTAGGTGTAACCAGTCTTTAAAATCTTCACACTGAGAAGAGTGTTCTGCAAAGAAAGGGATCCAATCTTCCACCTGCCTCTAGAATCTCGGGCATTCCCTTTGTGCTCCTCACCCTCACACCACAGAATACAATACATTCAGATTTCAACATGCCTCCGGCCCCTGAACAACCTTTTTACAGAGATGAGAGACCTAGTGCAGGACCGAGGAGTTAAAGCAGACTCTCAGGGGCAGCACATAAATATGTGCAGGAAGTATGATTTGATCAAAGTGATTATTTTTTAAATCTATTGATTAATGCAATACACAAGACGCACACGTGGAGTTTAATACAAAATCAATGGGACATTTATTATTGTGGCTATTTCCAAAGTTCATTCCATTTGGTTCCTTTGCCTTTATTTATGATTAAGAATCCTACAGTAGTATTTGTGAACAAGAAAAAGACCACAAAAACCTCCTGAAAATGCCTCTTTGAGAAGAAACTGGGGAAACTAAAAAACAAAACCACCTTAGGAAACAAGTATTATATTTATAACATAATGTAAAATCAGTATATTAAAGATACACTGGAATGTTGCAAACAACAGTAGCTGAAAGAAAAATAACTGTGAAATTTTTGACCACAGCTACATTTTCCCCAAAATTAAAATCTGATTTATTTTTTGGTAAATCAGAGCTTGTTTTGACATGACAAATATCATAAATAATTTCTAAGTTGTCATGGAACTGAAAGAATATTTAATGTTTGTACTGCATAAACAATAGCTACAAGAATGAATCACTTGTTCACAATCATGAACTGCTAAATAGAACAGCCTGTGAGATATTTGATAAGAGGTTCTCACATACCTATTTGCCAGAGCCAAAAGCAACACTTGCTATAGTTTTTCTGTCTTCATTTGTATGTGTAATTTATTCAAGAGACAAGTAGGTGATAAATTATCCATAAACTTAATTTTAGCAACAGAGCATGGACGGGTTTTGCAGATTACCTGCAGGTGATTTGCTATGGGTAGTTCTCTGTATATCTAACATGCTATCACACGCACTGCTGGCTCATTTCCTTGATGAACAGCGTCAGTGACAAGCAACTAAAATCCACTGACAACATGAACTCAGAAGAATAACCTATTAGTGCCACCCTGTTCTATATACTCATATGTAGAAAAGTGAGACCTTGTAATGCAGCTGACTGATACATCAGTTGTGGGTAACTGCACAACTTCTCTTTTTATTGTATATCACCCTCAGTTTTCTTTTCTGCCTTTGAGCAAGACTGGTCAAAGCTGTGCTGACACAGGCTATGATGACCAGAGTATGTGTGCTATACAAAGCACAAACTGAAGGAGACATTTGAGTGACCTATTGTAATGATGCAGTTAACATTTCATACCTGAGATCCTAATGCTGCATGTGGAATGACACCTGGTCTTCAGTGGGAGACCCTCAAACCCCAGCTGTTGCCATACATGCATTATGCACACTACCTAGGAGCAGGTTGCTAAAAATCGGCAGCTACACTTGAGTCTCTGATCACCAAGCAGATTTGCAGCTCCATGACTTGCATCTAGGTAAAAGTAACACTCCCATGGAGTTCCCGTAATACCTGCCTTTTGTAATTCCTCACTGGTTCAAAAAAACCCAAACCCCACGATGACTTTAATAAAGATTTTTACTGTAGACGATGGCTTGAATCATCAAACCAGTTCTTTCACTTAGAACTTTTTCAAAACAAGACAGTATGTATTGTGAAATCAAAGAAAAACTAAGTTCACTTTAAGAACCAGGGCAATTCAAAGCAGTTGCTTGCTTGTCACTTAGGAAAGTGGTATTTAATGGTATTCACATTAAAGTACTTGAAAAAATGTATTTGGTTCTTTTCCTCCCATTGTTCCATTCTCAAAAGCATACAGAGTCTTACTGACTGCAGAAAAAACTCCCTGAACTTTGATTTACAGACTTTTCCCTACCAGGGAGACTGATGCTGGGTTTGTAACTGTATACATCTGTGGCAAATGCTGCACCTTAGAGCATTAGTTTCACAAATATTTTCTCTGCCTATAGCCCTGATAGGTACAATCAAGTAGCTCTAAAGGATTAGCCTTACAAAGCCAGAGCTTTCATCACGGTATGTGTGAAGGTCTGGTACACCAAGAGAAATGGACCAACTCCACTGAGCAAAGTCAGAAATATTACTGCTAGAGCTTGGACTGCATTCACTGCCTTCAGTTTGCATAGACAAAGGAAATAGATAACAATTTAAAATGTAATTTAAATCAAGGAACTTAAATAAATTCTCTGTTTACTTTTTACTGGCCTGGTATTTCTATTCCCACCTGGCTGTGGATAACATGTGGTTGAGGAGGCTTGGCTGGCACCTACTTGAAGCCGCGAGGTCAGCATAAATCATCCTCCTGTTATAAATAAAGTTTACACTTGCCCTACCAGCCTGCCACGTGTCTTCTGGTCATGAACAGCAGCATTCAGGTAGGTGGGACATCTTCTGGGATTAAGGTCAGAAAGGCTCAGTTTTCCTTCTTGAGATTGCTGTATTCACCGAATGGGAACTGAATAAAAACAACCCTGAAAACCTCATACAGCTGCTGGGAAACGCTGTTCCTACAGGGCTGCCAGATATGGTTAATTGCGAGGACTCCTTCACTCATAAAATGAAATGGCTTCATGTCATTTCAACAAGTGTATACCTGGGAACTACAATATGAATTAGTCTGAATTTATCTGCAGTATTGCCTGCATGCTTTATGAAAAGTATATGTGTGTGTATAAACAGGGTAGAAATTAACTTCTGCCTAAGGCTACCACCAAATGTCAATTAAGCTGCCAGACTTGCAGGGGTGGGGATTCTGTCTCTGCCTGGGGGAAGCTTTGTATTCAATTTATTGTTGAATAAGACAACCAGCTTGGCAGGGGAAATAGATTAACAAATTATACAGTAGGTTTTTTTTAAGGTGAACATAACTTACTGAAAACAAATTTAAGGAAGCTTTCTTGTTACTGTTGTAACTATTTTTCAATGTATAAAGCTGGAGAGGGAAAAAAACATTAACTGTCTGTAAGCAGGACCTAATATGAGCAATACAAGTTAAAAATACACTCTTAGCTTTGTTTTATTATTTCGCTACTTTATTAACATATAAATATTGGTGGGAGAAGATGCCATCATGCCCAGCCAGAGGAAGTAAAAACCAGCTGTGTTCTAAACAAGACACTTGTGTTCTAAACAAGATCCTAATTCACTGACTGTTAAAAATGCCTTGCTCTTTCTATTAAACAAACACATAAATTACCCCTGAGTCTGTCTTTCTCTTTGCAAAGAAATACTACTTACCGTTTCAAGCTTAGGTCTGTCTTAATATTGCCATACTATAGCGAAGCTCAAACAGTTAGGTGCCAAACTGTATCCCAGTTCTATCCAAACACAGACATTCTATCCCAAATTAATTACACTAGAACTCACAGAGTGCTACTGTAGATAGAAGAACTATGTAGGCAGAAGAACCATATCTGCCTCACACGGTGCATACACCAGTTAACTCCAGATGTGGACTTTGTGATTTGAAGGTCCTCCCCCTGCCCCTCAACCCCCCAAACTGAAAAGTTTCTGTGTCAAGCGGAATGTAATGTTTCCAGCATGCTTCCATGCCAGGTTCTCCATGCACTGGTGCTCTTCCTCAAGCTGAGAATTCCCATTAGAACAGCCCATTTTTGACATTGATTCTGCTGAGAGAAGATCCAGTTCCTTTTCTCATATCATTTGTCCTGGGTTCAGCAGTAGCAGTCATTTTTCTCCTTCTTAGTAGCAGGTGCAGTGCTGTGTTTTTGACTTTCAGCCTGAGAACAGCGCTGATAACACCGATGGTTTTAGTTGTTGCTCAGTAATGTTTACTCTGACCAAGGACTTTGTGAGCCTCATGCTCTGCCAGGGAGGAGGGGAAGCCAGGAGGAAGCAGAGACAGGACACCTGACCCAAAGTGACCAAAGAGGTATTCCATACCACAGCACGTCATGCCCAGGATGTAGAAGTGGGGGCAGTTACCCAGAAGACCTAGATCAACTGCTCAGGTCAGGCTGGGTATCGGTCAATGGGTGGTGAGCAACTGTATTCTCTCCCCTTGTTATTTCCCTTATTATTATTATTGGTGGTAGCAGCAGTGGTTTGTGTTATACCTTAGTTACTGGACTGTTCTTATCTCAACCAGTGGGAGTTACATTCTCTCGATTCTCCCCATCCCTCCGGGAGTGGGGAGGAGGAAGGGGGGGAGTGAGAGAGCGAGCTGCGTGGTTGGGCTTAAACCACGACACATTATACATACAACTGAATTCTTCCTCTAGGGTGTAAACTGAACCATTCTGAGACAAAATCTCCACGTGCACCCACATGTATGGAGAAGTCCTATGACCAAAGAGATACTTTCACCATCAATTTGTTGCTCAATTACATGGCTGGTTGTCAGAAAAGGGAATGTGATCTTTTGCGTTTGGGTTTTTTTTTTTTTCTAATTTTGAGTAGAACTCCTCTCTTTACATTGCGATCTAAAGAAAATCAGTGTTTACAGAAATTATTTATAACTACAGGGACAGGAGGACTTCTGTCTCCTCAATGTGTACTCAGTTTAGTGTTCTTGCGAGGCTGAAAAGAGAGCTATAAAAATCACCATGTAAGTGCACACTTCACTTGTTTGGAGAGCATCACAAGAACAACTTCCCATAACTGCTGGCACATCGTGTACTGTCTTACACCAGAGAAAAACTTAAGCCAGAAGATAGTGTGACCAGTCTGCTGTACAAAGCACATGTCCAGGTACTGCAACAGCAGTGCTCAAGCCATGTGGAACTCTCTTTCATCAGTCTGGCAAACAGGGCAAGAGGCGCAAGGGGGCATTTCTGGTATGAGAGCTGAGTTTCTTCCCCTCACTCCCAGTAACAGTTTTCCTGCATTCAACTCTCATTACAACAATAACACAGGGACAAGAAAACGCCATCACTGTAGGTGTCCTGCAGCTCAGATGCTTGGAGCACATGCTTTCACACTTTCTCTCTATACCCCGAGTATACTCAGCTTATGCTTTTCCAGGATCCATTAAAGGTTACCAATATGTCTCATCAGCTCTCAGTGTTTGGAAACAAATATTGGCTCAAGGGTTTTTTGCTTCAACTGAATGGTTTACAAAAAAGTTACCAATTTACAAACACAGAACATCAGAAATAAAAAGGCCTGAGAGACTGCTGTGGCAAACAAGAAAATCCTCACAGATGGAGCAAATACTCTCTCATTTTCTCTCCAGGATTATACTTAGCTGTTTAGATTCTTCCCACATTTAGTTGTACAGTAAAAAATATCTTTTGCTGTCTTTCCTTGAGTCATCGTTTAGTAAAATGTGGAAAGGACTGACACAAAAGTGCAAAAATTACTAAAAAAATAAAATAAAATTCCCTTGCCTGTAATGGCTATTCTAACCATTAGTCTCTTTTTCCACTGATCCCAATAGGCCTTACCCTTCACAATGCTAAGGGTATTAGCATTGTGCAGTTCTGTAGCTGCCCCGTGCCTCACTCTTGGCAGTGAGGCAGCGGTTCCTCCTGCTCCCATGCTGCAGTTCCTGTGGTGTTATTCTCAGGGCTTTTGCAGCTGCAAATCCCAAGGCTGTTGTTGTGTTCCTCGTGGCATGAAGATCACTTCTTTCCTCCCCTTTTTCCTACCCCTTGTTTTGTTGTTTCTCCTTTCTTTAGAGGAAAACAAGACTTACTGAATAATGAGGTAGATAATAGTCATTTCAGTAGGCGAGAAGCACAACCCAGTAATATGCCTGCAGAAAGCAGCCAGAGGGTATGATGTGACACCGCTCTGGTCACATCACCCACTGCAACTAATAAGGTTATTTTTTATTATTTATATTTAAACTATTTATATTCAGATGCCCTAATAAAGACATCTGAAGCAGGAATGAGCACAGGGATGCCTGAGCAGGCCCTGAGGAGAATTATACATTGTCATGGGACAGGGACATGGAAGAGGACTATCTGCAGCAGTTGAGAGAGCACTCTCCTGGGAGAAAATGTCTTTCCTCTGCCCAGCTTTCAGAGCTGACTAATGCCATGAGCATGGCCCCCACAGGTAAATCTTACAGCGTGTAAGCCTGTCTCATCATCCTTTCTGCAGTGCTCTGCAGTTAGGTTCACAAACTATGCCAGACTAAACTTCAAAATAAGTCCTGACACCATTTTCTTATGCTGTGGAAGACAAAGGTAATTTCAACAGGAAACTGAATTATCACATTAGCAAATTTGCTGGATCACTATACTTCAAGATAAAGGGGTAAATAGGGATATACAGCACAACAGTCAAGTTCCAAAGGAATAAAGAAATGCTATCAAGGCGACTGTACTTGCTATCAAAAATTGAACCTTTGATTGTATTTTGATTGCCTTTTTGCTAACTGTTCATTCTTATCTCAGGTTTGGTGGTTTTTGGTTTTTTTGGTTTGTTTTTTTTTTTTGTAATTAGGTACAAGTATGCTATTTACCATGGCAGCAGCGCTCAAATCTCATTTATTGAATGGACATCATTAGAGTGAGCAGAGCTCAGAAAGGTTATTAGAGCTTCATCTGAACTACGAAAATGTCAAGTCAAGTGGGAATGGGGAATGGTGATATGGAACTTATTCCAGTTATCTTATGCTAATGAGAAGAAACAATGAAAAGTTCTTAACAAAACCAAACCAAAGCAAAGCAAACAGTAACATGAGATGCATTTATGACTGCAGCAAACAATATATTCGGTTTTATATATTCCCAACTTCATTAAAACATGTCCATCTTACCATTAGTTGATCATCGCTTTTACCTCCACTAGGTCAGCTTTAGCATGCTAGGGGTTACTGCTTACGACACTGACAAAAGCTACCTGTGTATATGGGCAAGTAAAAACCAGCAAAAGCCTCTGTGAAAACAGTGATTTATAATTGCTCTTCTCTCACCAGTAAAATGCATGTGTCACTTCTTTTTCCATAAACTTTTCTTTCCCCAGGACATTTCTCTCAATTTGTTTGATGAAGTCAAAGGTCTGACAAAATTTTAGAAAAAAACACGTAAACATTAATTCCAGAAATTTAAAAAAATAGTGCTTATGTTCCAAATCCCTATTTTTCCCTTGTTACACACCTTTACTGATTCAGAATGATGTCTTAATAGGACTTCCAATCAAATGTGTGACCACAAAGATGCACTGTTTACATTAATTTTTGGAATAACATAATCCAAATTAAATTCTCTGGGAACTTCTTTTTTATACAGCATACAACCTTCCTCATTTTCAGATATAGCTTTTATACATGTGGGAAACACACTGACTTGAGTGTTATATGTAAAATACTTATTGTCAAAAATCCCAAACAGAGCCTTATAAAACCCCTCCACCTCACCATAACAGCTCCCATATCATGCACACAATGTGTGTATTGAGCTTAATGTGCACAAAAATGTTTTTTTTTTCAAGACCACTAAAGCACTAGTATTGGCTATGATCTTTTGTCTTCTTTAATGTACATCTAAGTGTTGTTTTTTTTCACATGCTGTTCTACAAAAGATCTTTAGCACCTATTTTGGCAGAAAACTTCAAATACTAGGGCAATCAGAAAAGAAGTGTAACAGTGACTTCAGAGAAAATTGAAGCTGAGCAACAGAGAGGAAAAAGGACCTTCAATAATCCGTGTAGGGCATCTGCTTGTTGTTTTGCTTAGACCAGTTTGGTTTAAATTAATACCTGAATTTTTTTTAAAGACCTCTTCAGTTTTCCCATAGCTGTACACACTAAACCTACCTTCAATCCCTTCAGTGCTCATCCAGGCAAACCAAAACCTACAGAGCACACAAGACCTGAATGGGAAGACTTGACTCTTGGCTAGAAAAAAATCAAGTATTATTAAAACCATAACAATTAAAAGCTGACACTGTAGCCTTCCAAGATATTTCACACTAAAAACTGAAAAAACAGACAGATTACCTTCAGAAATTAATAGGTAAGAATCAGTACATTATAATAAAAGTTTCACATTCTTATTTTCCTTATTTCTGGTTATTTAAGACCCCATCACATTGATTTGTTGTGTGGTAGGATTCTGGTGTGTCTTTGGTGTGTCTGCAGTAAACTTGAGCCTGCAGAGCAAATTTCCAACCATAAACCTGCGCATGTTTATACACGTGTTGTAGTAAAGTCAGTTGGACTGTTCCTATGCTCACTTTCCTAAACTTGTATTTGAAATAAAAGTTTTTGGAGGCCTGATATGGCCATCACATCACTGTAACAGAAACCTGCAGTACAGAGGGACTTTCAAACTCAGGCCTAAACTGAATGACACTAGGGCCAGTGCAACAGTTCGGGATAAGTGGAGTGAAGGCAGAAAGGAAAAAACCCAAGAGTACAGTAGCAAATAGAACCTGTGCTCCAGGTCTCCTGAAGTCATGGCTCTGTAGTTCATAAGGTTTGAAATCTGAAAGGCTGTGTTGCCTTATTAAGAAATGTTATCTTGATCTATAATTCCATCTGGACCATATAAAATAAGCAATTAATTTTTATCAATACAGATTAATACAATTTATGTATTTAAGATCCAAGGAACTGATCTATGTGTTTGTAATCTTTGCTCGTTTCATTTTGTGAGGCTGCTTATTACTGGCTTATTAAAGCCTCATTATATTATTAAGCCCAAATGTCAATCTTGGTTCCAGTCCAGGCTCTTCTCTCTGTATTTAGTAATTACCAGCAGAAGTAATTTCCAATAGGAATGAGTTTGACACTTGCTGACCAAATACAATGATGTGTACAGTAACATTCTGAGACTGCATTTCTTTAACTAAAAGAGTATGTTTACTCAAGACTAATTTGCAGTATTGGGAAATGTGGAGCAATGAAGATCTTTATATCAGACGAGATATATGCATCTATTATATGCGTCTTTATATGCAGACGACACATATGCATCTATTTTACATGGGGAAAACTCTCAGCAGAGCTACCCATTTTACACAACCATCTGTCTCATCCATGATGAAGTCAAGCCACATATCCTAGTAGACTGTTACAAGTCTATTAGAAATGGACAGTAAAACTGCTCCAGCTCACATCTCCAGTTTTCATGACACTTAGAAGGTAGAAGCAATTACTTGCTTTCTAGCCTAAGTTAAGCTTGTCATCTTTCATGTTATTTGCATAGTCAGGAAAACCTCAGCAACTGTAACTCTAAACCAACTAAGATTATCTCGTTCCTCCAACAGGCAGTATTCTGTTGTGGTTTTAAAGGTATTATGGCCGGAAACGGTAATTAAAACAAACCAGTAATAAAGTGAAAATTGTCTCATAGGATTTCATGAATCAGAGAAATAATGGCTTTATAGGTAACCACCCTGCAGTTAGAAGGACTGCCTAAGAGATCTTATTGTAAGTAATTAGATGTATCACTATGAGCCTAAGAAACATTTAAGAATTACCCCCAATTACACAGGATTATGCATTAAAACCATATTTTTTATATTAAAATAAGACGACCTAATCTACCAGCACCAGCTTCCAGGATTCTGTCTAATGTGTTATCAGCATGTTTCAAATTCAGAAATTTGATTTTAAAAAGCAACAGATTTTATAAAGATTGTTCTCACACTGGCTATATATGATACCCATCTGTGAGTTAAAACAAATATATTTAGGAAGCTATCAAACTGTTCCTTAAAATCAAACATATGGTAAGTGTTCACTGTGTCAGTTGAGCCAATTTCTCCAGTGGCCAGGCCTCTCCACAGCTGACCAATTTCAAGATTTTTTTTGGTTTTTCTTTGTCTTAATCTGTCACAAAGGTTTAACAAATTCAGCAGGAATATGTGTAAAATCTGAAGTACGAAAGTAAGACTTTCATTTCAAATGAAGCTCAGGAAAGTATAGTTTTATTTTTATTTTCAGTTTCAAAAAATAAACACCATACTGATAAAAGGTGGCTTATGATAAGGAGAAAAAGGATGCTTTAAAGGTTTTCTGGAAGAACAGCCAGACTAAAGGAAAAAGCCCCGCTACTCAGCTTGCTCAGTAATATTTTGCTGCGTTATGATCTGAACCAATTTCAAATGATAAATTTAGAACACAGTTAGCAGGAAATAGAAAAGAGGTGTCTCAATCCTTTTGTGAATCTCTCCATAGGCCCTGAGCCCAGCACCTCTGATATCAATGTGGAGGAAAGAAAAAAAACTAGTGGGATATTCCCCCTCTAGAGTATGAAAAATCTAAGGGTTTTAAAAATGAAACTTCGGGCTTTTCAAAAACAATTGGAAAAATACAATGAATAAACCTTTTCAGGAGGTCGATAGAAGAGACAAGGAACAGAAAAGTAAAGTAAAAATATAGTGGACTAGGATGATAAAAATTGAAGAACACAATTTCCAAAGTTGGAAACCTACTTGAACTTGAACCAGAAACTCCCAGCATCATTTCCCTTTCTTGGTTTATGTATCAGGATATTAACTTATATTTAACTGTGTTATTTTAAGGACTCAAACCTGTACTGTCTGAGGACACCTGTTTCTCTTTGAAACAGCTGGGAGACAGATTCTAAGGGTCAAGTGATTTATTCCAGTTGTCAGCTTAGAACAAGAGCTCCAAACACAGATTTTCAGATTTGTCTATGATTTTTTCCTGGTTTTCTAAAATATGCAACAACTTCTTTATTAGTGCTTTTGGCACATTGAGTGGGTGCAAGTTAGCAAACCTATTTGGAAGCTGTGGAGGAGTACAGAGACGATTTCCCAGCAACAGCTGGAGGGGCTCTAACATACAGGACATGAGTTCTGACAGTTGCGAACAGAGCTCTGGACACTTCACTCACTAATGGCTAAAACAGGTTCCTCAAACTGAGGGTTTTGTGCTCCTAAGAACTGAGGCATTTTGTGCTCCTGAATTCCTCAGCCTGTCCTGGGTAGGTTTCTTACTAAAAAAATCAAAAATGAGTTAAAGATGATCCAGTCCTTTATTTTTAGGCAGCTGCCTTTTGAGGCCAGTGGATGACAACAGAATGAAAAATTCCTTTCCCTTCCAGCTCTGCAGGTACACTTGCATCATGAAGGAGCTTCTGAATAAAGCAAATTGTACATATTACTACTGTCTTCAAAATACCTTATGAACTTTTCAGTCCATTGTGATCACAGTTCCCTGTATTAGAAGGGATCCTATGCCCTTAAATCTTAACTCTGTGAACTCTTCCCTTTAAAGTACCCAACATGAGAACTTTTTTCAGGAACAGGAAAGTCTGAACTCTAATGAGATCCTCTCTGACAACTGTAGAATAAAACCTTCTATTATATATACTACAGAGATTGGAAACACATTTGCTATACCTCTCGTTTTTTTTCTTTCATGATCCTCTCAGTCCCTTAACTAGAGTACAATGTCCCTGACTTGAATTTATATCATGCTTTTCAAGATGCAATAAGCAGCAGTTTGCTTATTAAGGGAAGATAACTTCATGGAGAGACAGACTACTGTGAACTAGACTAAACAAAGAAATATATTAATGCCTGCAGTAATAAATATATAAATATGGATCAAGAGACACTTCTTCATACTCTTGCTCCTTTGAAAATCAACCAATTGACTGACTGAGCAGAGAACAAAACAAATTAATTCTGGAGTATCCAGTGTAAGCAGATTTTCTGAAAATGACCGAAGCTTAAATGTAACCCATGAGGTAGGAGCTAGATATCTGAGTATCTGTGTACAGGAGAGAGAGCGAGGGAGGCAATGCATGACGTGACACAAATCTCGGCATCCTGACTTCATATCCTCTGCTATCGGGTGCAATGAATTCAAGTGGAGGGTACAGGGAATAAAACATGGGGCCTAAACTTTGAAGCCTACTTAGGATATCAGCGCAGTTGGGTTCAGGGTTCCAGAGTTTCCCAAACCTCTGCTAAAGCCAGAAAGCAAGTAAAATTGTCACTCCCAAATGAATGGGATATCAACAGTTGCTATTTCAGAACCATGGAAACAGCTTTACTGATTTTCATTTTAAAGTTTAGAAACTGCTGCCTTTATAATCACAAACATTAACTTGAAGTAAAAAACTGGATCAAGACCCTAAGGCAGAGTACAAGCTTGTAACACTTGTTTTCATGCGTGCTGAGGATTGTGGCCAGAAATTAAGACTAAATTTTGGAAGCAAGACAATGCCAGGGTGGTGAGGTCTTTGTTTGTCGGGGCTGTTTGTTTGATTTTTGGGGTTGTGCTCCCAGGAGGGCAAGCTGCTGAAATAAGGATCTCAGCTACGTGTCATGATACTACTCGTTTTCTTCACGGCCATATCAACTCTACTTCTGATTAGATTGAGCTATCTGGACAAGCAACTTGGAACCATATTAAAACTTAATTTCTGCTGAAAGAGGAGCACAGGTAACGTTACTGGTACATGATCAAATGACCCACCTCTTTATCTGGACAGTGCCACCAATGTTTGAACTGAAGATGAAGCGATCTTAACTCCTGACAAAGATGAACTGAAGATTTAGTTACAATACCATAAAGAACTACTACAGGGTTATGAATTGAACTTCAAGCAAATGCTGCTTGAAGCCCTTTAGCTATCACAAGAACATTGTGTAGATACATAGAACACTCCATTGAAGGACACTGAACAAATTTACACACAAATGTCTTACAGCTCAAAGCCTTCTTGTGGTTAGCAGGTATCACTGCTATTACTGCCCTCCTACAATTCAGAGAAGGGAAAGAAAGAAATAAAAAGACTAAAAAACATCCCCAGTGTTGCAACAGTCGCAAAACAAGGAAGAGCACTCAAGTCCTCCTCTTTTCCAGTCCATATCATTTCTTGCACAGCACCCTGTGAGACAATGCATCCTTCTACCCCTTACTACTGCAACATCACTTCAAAAATTTTTCTTTCAGAAGAGAGAATTTGGGTTTCATCATAACATTCTGGTTTGTAATATTAAAAATATATCTCAAAGCAACTGAGTCTTCAGCAGGCTTATCTTAGCCTATCTTGACAGCATTGCATGCTCTACCCAAGGATTTCCAGAATGGCAAAAGATTTCACTATTAGTTAATTTTTAACTTTTTTTTTTCCCCTGTTTAATACTACACATCCTCTTAAGCTCGTTGCATACTTTCATTGCAACTGATGTCGTCAGGTTAAGCAGCTGAGTACAAAAGCATGGTGTAACCAAGAGCTGTATTCTCTCAAGATGTTCCTCTAAACAACCAGAGATTTTTACTTAAAAAAACCAATATGCTACCTTCCTTTATTTTTGCTTTTTTTGTAGGGAAAGCCATTTGATGAAGAAGCTTCCTGTGCCATGCCATATCTCCTAAAACTAAATTTTAATGACTGTATTAAGTAATGGCTACAGGCCAACAGGAAAAGGGCTTGCGCGGCAGTTTAATTGACAGAGTATCTGAAGTGCCCTTGAAAATGATTTAAAAGTTTATTACAGTCCTGGAGGTCAAGAAAGAAAGGCTTCAAACAGCAGTTCTGCTGAGGTCCTCCTCTGGCCCAGATGCTGTATCTTTGATGTTCCTCTTAATGCAAAAAAATTAACTTAGCACACAGACACCTTCAAAAACTCTCCTCTTTTGAAAATTTGCAGTCATTCATGTGCCATAGAGCTCAATGGTGCTTGAATCTCTGACTGGAACAGAAATCTGTGATGAAGCATAATTACTTTAAACCAAATAACCTACAAGATGCCACAAGCAAAGCAGAACACACTTTAAATGTCACTAATTTAATATTCAAGATGTAAAGAAGTGAAATATGTTGAAAACAAGTCTGAAATGACATAAGTATTTTATATATTTATGAAATAATTCACAATGTACTTACGGCGTTATCACAATATACTTATGGCATCCTTTTTTCATGAGCATTGTCACTGTGATGAATACTGCATGATGGTATCTGCTAAATAGGTAGTTATTGCTGTACTTAGTAATAAAGTTTGCAAAAAATGAATAACTTGTGAGAAAGGGAGTGTGCTTTCTACACTGGTGTTGCTTCCATCACACATTTTAGTGTGCAATTTATACATTATAAGCATTTAGCATACATATTTGTGCAGAAAATAATAAATGTCTTCATACTGAATGCGAAGCCTAAATTTTCGTTCTGCCAGAGGACAGAGATTACTGTAATGACTGTACCATACACACAAAATTATCAGCATGGCAAGCTGACAAAAAAGAGGTTAACTGACAGATACAATAGCTTCACCTTAACCCAGATGTCAGGAAACATGTCATTATTGATATTCACAGCTGGAACAGAACAGTTAAGAGAGTCACATAAAGCTGAATAGGCAAGTATTCAAAATACCAGACTATACAGGAATAAATTCATTGCTCACCTTGTTAGAAAAAAAATGAGGTTTGTTTTGTTTTTATTTCAGTGCTTATCATTCTGTTGAGTATCTTCTCTATATGGCTTTGGACAAGTCTACAATATCCACATGTGGTCTAAGATAAACTGACCAATTTTTCTCAGAGTTTTATGCATTAAATCAACAGAATTTTTCAAAGTCTTAAGAAAACCTGAGCTCAGAATTCAGCCCAACTGACCTCGCTGTTATGTATGAATAAACTCCAATCCAACATGAAGCACAGTTTAATCTTGTTGATGACAGTTGGTCAGAAAATGTACATGGTGAAAAACAAATCTGCATGCTTCTCTTTCTTGACTTTCATGAATACAGAGCATTTAATTCATGCTTTAATTATGACAAAATATGATAAATGATTCAAGGGAAATGAAGGACAACAAACACAAACTCTGGGTTTAATTAATTTCTCCTCTTCCACACACATATCAGGTATTCTTAAAAGGACTTATGAACTGTCAAAATAAGGCTCCTCCTCTTACTACTTTCACAGCACATATCTTTATATCTACATAAAACTCCAGAAAGATACCTGACCACCATTTACGTATTACATATGAGAACTGTAAAGCATGCCATTACAGAGGCTCATGCTATGGATCACAGAACCCGCTCACACACACAGACTATCCATACTACTCTTACTAAATTCAATTAGTTGCTCCCTATTTCCAGCAAAAGTAGAGTTACATGTTAGGAGAATTTATTCTGGAAGACAAGAGTCTCTTGCTAATATCAGTGAAAGGAACATGAAAGGTGAAAGGGTAGCTACTCTTAGTCTGAAAACAGCTATTGGCCATGAAGTCCACATACTGAAATTATGGTAAGAATTGGTATCTTCAAAACATGTTAGAAACTTTTCTTCACTTTCCTTAGAACAGATTTATTCTGGTCTCCTCAGTGGAAGTGAATAATTTACAGTTCCCCACCCCTAACTTGATAATGAAAATGAGTCAAATTTGAACTTTTAGCTCTTTGACATTGGAGAATATGTAATGAAGAATTAGAAGGTAATATGAATGCAGGCTGGATCAACCTATTAATCATTTTGTGAACTTAGTAAAAAAAAACAACCCACAAACCTATTAAGAAAATTGGTCATTCAAATGAATTATTACATTTCAACAAATGTTAACTTTCATATTCCTCATTTGAGAGGAATCCCTGCTTTTACCAGAACTGTTTCTCCAGTCACCTTTTTTTTTTCCAATTTTTTACAATACAGTGCAGATACCCCAAAACAAATTTGTCCCCTCAAACTTAAATAAGAAAGATAATTTTTAACCCAGAAAGAAAAGTCTCAAGCACTTCTCAAAAAAAAAAAAAAACAAAAAAAACCCTCAAACCTTCAAATTCTCCTCCATTTTGTGCCCATTTTTGTAGCCATATATATCTTTATTACAACTGCATATCAAACTTTATAGAAGGGTAACAATGCAGTAACGGCAAGTTTATCATAGTTAATACTCATGTAGCACGATGACTTGATACATAAATTAAAATGACAAATTATAATACTTTCATCCCTTGGTAATGACACAGAATGATTTCTGCTGATCATGAAATCCATCACAATCTCCACTACAATTCATAACCCAGTTGAATTTGAATTCATAACAAAAGGGATAAGAAGGTCAATGTACCAAGCTAGACAAAAGAGATGCTGCCTGAACAGACACTGAATATTCTATTTCAAGCATCCATCCTTGACAAGCAAGCTGCAATTAAGATAAGATTTACTTTTATGCATCAAGTCCTTTAGTTTGATCTGTGTAGCTGCACACAGTTTCCCCTATTGTTTGAAGCATCATTTCAGAATATGCAGCACAAAAATACATAAAACACTATCAGAAAGTACAGTTGTTTTATTCTGTCACAGTGCTGGTCTGAGCCAAGGACAGAGAGGATGGGCTGAGCAGCAGTACACTCAGCTAGAACTCAAGACTCCCAGCTTTATTTCCCACCCCAATGACAGCCTTATGCAACTTTGGACAGATCTCTTCCTGTATCTGTCACCCCTCCAGTCTGTAATGCAAGTATTCATAATAATGGCATCAATGACTAAAGGAAGAAAAATTATTCATTAATTTTGATGCTATTTAACTACTATTTAGTACTAACTAGTATGGGGACTATCACTCAACACACGTGAATTTCTTATTTATGCAAAACCTGGTATTCCAGTAGAGCTACTTGGTCAGCAAGTGCTCCATCTCCTTTTTTCCAACCATACTGAGAAACCATTGAATTTGTATTTTATCTGCTCACTGAGCTCTCCTGTGTCATTATAATGGAAGAAAATCATGCAGTATGAGTTCAAATATAAGCTTAAAAAAACCTAACCCAAAGCAGCAAAAGACCACACTGCCTAGTACAAATAAATCTAGACTTTAACCTTTCCCAAATACATGGATACAACAAAGATTCATAGAATCCTGTAGATTGCAAAAGAACTTCAGAGGTCATCTAGTCCAATCTGCTGCTCAAAGCAGGGCCAAATACAGCAGGATGCTCAGGAGACCATCCAGTGAAGCTCTGAGGTTCTTCAAGGATGGATAATGAGGTGCCTGTTCCAGTACTCGACTATCCTCATGGTAAAAAATTCCCCCCTGTACTGAACGAGAATTTCCCATGTTGCAGTTTGCACCTATTGCCTCTTGTCCTATGGCTGCACACCTCTGAGAAGAGGTTTGTCTTCCTCACTTTTTGATTAGTAGCTGTGAACTACTAAGAAATAAGGTCTCCTGTTAGGGAAGGACAAAACTGCTCCTTGCGGTCTCTCTTCTAGTATCATGTACTCCAGACACGAACTAAAAGGAGCTACTGCCTGCAGACCCCCCTTGGTTTTAGATTGCATCTCAGTTAGATGAACAGTGATCAGATCTGTGAGACTTCTCCAGTTTGTCCTTCATCTTTTGCCTTAAACAGTCTGACTGAAGTTAGAGCTTCAGTTGAACATGTCACTCTGTCATTGAGGCACATTAACTGCTATAAGGCCTGCTAACAAAAAGAATTATGTATCTTTAAAAGGGATGGCTCTTGCTCTCACATTTCTGATGCTAATTTTCTCCTCCATGTGTCAGTTTTGTCAGAGCCATGTGTCAGCTAAGTCTTTGGTTGATGCATTCTCAAATAACCACAAGGTATGATAGTCACTCAACATGGTACAAAAATATATCTTTGTAAAACCAGAAGACGAATTGGCAGAACACGGAAGACTAGGAACAGTTTCTGTGCTACACCACCTGATAACAGGGCAGAAAATAAGGCTCTAAGGCATTATTTGTTCAACTTCTGTAACACAAGAGTATGGCTCAAGGAACAAGTCATGAGACAGAGATAAATATCCAGCAGTCCAACACTATATGTGTGATTGATAATTTCTCTCTTGACAATATTACTGGGACTGAAATCTAGGTCCACCCCCTTCCTCCTCCTTGTTACCTGAATGCTGTGCCATTGGGCTGGTAGCAGCAAACACGTATTCCTTACATGTAAGGAGCCAGAAAGGAGAACAACGGATTCCCCAAAGGGTTCACAGAATAGCAACCAAGTAACAACATAAATGATTAAGAGGATTGCACTGAAAACCGCCACCTAGAAACCTGAAATCTGTGATGCCTGGCAAGTTGTAAGAGAAAAGTATGTCCTCTTTATACGATGCTAACAAACATCAAATACATGTATGAAATAAGCATCAATACTAAAAAGACCTTTTATGGATGATACAGCCAAGAACTTAAAGGATACAACTAGCTAATAATGTTTATGGTTTAAAATAGATATGTTTTCTTTGCTGTCTGAATACCCACTGCTTCCTTTAAGGGGGTATTTGTTTTGTTTGGGGGGTGTGTGTGGTTTTTTCACTCCGGTCGCTACATAAAAGATGCTTTAGCCCACTGCTGCTTAAGTTAGGTAAGAACAAGAGATAGTAATCAGATAAAGATCTAGCACTCTGATTTTTAACAGCCTAGAAATGCTCAGAGACGCCGGATATTTTTACACAGGCCCATTCTCTTTTGTATATTACATTTGAGAGAGCATGAGAGAGAACAACCATTTAGGTCATTAGAGCTACACACCTATCTGTCTTTGGAGCCTAAGTTCCATTGATTTCCCATGGAACTTATCTTCCTCAGTCACTTCAGGGCTTTTGAAGACGTCATCATTAAGCAGTAATTTAATCTTGGTTTTCATCAGTTGCTACCAGCCCTGCCTTGTGGAAGTCAGAACTATCCCACCTGCTGGCTCAAAATAAATACTTGAAAATAAACTGTACGATAAAATTTTGGTTTGCTATAAACAATATTGACAAAAGACCACAAAAGCCCACCTTGGAATGCTGATGGGTCCTGCTCAGTGAAGAGAAACAGATTAAAATAGTCAGAAAGGTGAATCCCCATTTGTCATCCAGCCTGAGAGCCACACATAAAGCTCCATTTTGCCATCCTTTTTTCTTTTAATAAACTACTCCCTTCAAGTATTAAGGTGGTTCAGGACAATTAAACTGCCATCTCAGATAGGCTAACTTGGCACAAAATTTTACTCATGCGGCTACATCTGATCTATCACAGTCTCATGAACGGTGTGTAGTATGACAGTGAGTAAAAATCTCCTCACTATGCTGCTAAAAATACCAGAACCATGTTAGAGATAAGCATTTAAGCCACACAAAGCAACAAAAAGGGAGAAAGTTAATAAAATGTGCATTTCTCTATTTCCTGTGTTTTGGGGAAAATTCGCAGTGGCCTAAATTCTTTTTTTATGTACCTCTCAGGCATTAGAGAATAATTTATTATTTAAAGATGTTCTCTACATTTGAATAAAACCAGCAGACAAATGTGACTGAGAACTCACTCCCAATATAGTCAGCAAGACACAGAAATAAAGACAAATGCCAGAATTTTTCAATACTCAACTCTAATGTTCACCTCCATAAATTGCAGACCAACTCCCTGCTCGCATGGGCTGCTAATGGTTCTCCCTCGGGTTTATTACACACTCACTTAATGCTTCTGATGCCAGACATGCCCTCGCTATTCCTCCTCTTTCATTATTGTCTGCTTTTGGGAAGTGGGAGGTATTCAGTAGGTACCAGCAATATGTTCACCCAGAAACTCTGAAAGGTCTTTCAATCCTGGAGAAACTTTCAGCCCTGTCCATGCTCCTGCATTTTGTGAAAACATTTTTTGTTTAATTTTTGCAATACAGCAATGTTGTTTTTTTTTTCTTAAGTGGACTTGAATTAACACATCCGCAGTGTAGAATGAATTTCAGTGATTATTCCTTGAATATAGTGTTTAAGGTCATCCTACCCCCAAACAGGAGGAAGTGTATGATTACACAGCATAAACGCTGCAATTTCTCAGAGACCTCCGGTTGAAGATAAGCTTATATCTCTTATATTTCTGCAACATATTGCTTCTTGTAGGTCAGTATAAGGGGATAAGGATGTAATTATCCTGTATCCTTTTCACCTGCTTGGTAATAATTTCTTCCCTTTATCCCCTTTCTACACTTGTCAGCATATATAGTGATAGATAAATGGTACATCCTAGTGAGTACTCAATGTTTATTCCTATCTATTTTACAAAAGCGTAAGAACAATATTATGAGGACCATTGCAATGAATATCATTAGGTGGTTTAAGACCTCCACATCTGGCTGGATTACAGCTATGAAATTAATGAAACTGGAGAGTGTCCATTTGACATTTATAGAGAAGCTTTGTGATAAGTCTCAGAAAATCATGCATGTAGAATTACTCCTTCAAATTTGCTTTTGCAAGAAAGTTGTTTGATCTGTATTTCAAGCTGATGAGACCCCAAACCAATTGCCAGTTACTAGTTGAGTTTTGGAGCTTTATTTTAGCTGTGTTAGCTCCTGTTTATTAAATTTAAGATATGTATTTTTTATTTTTAAACAGCACTTTGTAGTTTTCTCCATTGCTGGCAATTAATTTGTTCAGTGAAGAAAAAAAGAATACTTTCATGTATTGCTATGTTTTTTAATTCTGTGCTGATGTGTGATTAAATATTCTCTTTCACTCAGAACAAAGAAAGAGACTTGTTTCTCTGTTATTTTCTTCTCTTTTGTTTTAGGAAGTACAGATGAATTCATTTTATCTCAATTTGATATTTCTAGTAAAAATTAAACTGATGATTTACTGTATAAAGATTTTTAAAGTGTCATGTTTTTCCCCAAAGTTATAGATAAGCGGAGAATTACATATTTTTATGTAGAACTCTTTTGCCTGATAAATCCTGTGACGGGAAAGTTACTGTAGAAAGTTTAGACATAAGTTTGTTATGAAGTTTCAAGTCTTAAGTCCAAAAGCACTTCGTATTCCCCAAGGACCAACCAGTTCACCCTACATATTTTCACTCTCAACCTTTTCCAGAAGTCAGAACTACTTTACCGAAAGGAAGGAACCACACAGTTAAATGACTTATTTTAACATAGCAGAATAAGAAAAAAGTAGTTGGATCTAGTTTAAATAAGCAAAGATGAAACAGAGTTCTCATTCTGATTCCACATTTCAAGATACGAAAATTCATATAACATTGAAGTTATAGTACCAAAAAATTATAGATGTCAATTTAAGAAACAGGCTGAATAAGTTCAAGGAACTGATTGTTATGAATTGAACTCAAGCAACTAAAAATTCATTACAATAACTGAAGAACAGAAGAAATCAAGACTTAAAAGATGTAGATATCAGGTTATGGTCTGGTCTTGTATTAAAGAGAAAACATACTGCTGCAAGGTTAATAAAATGGCAATCAGATATTGAAAAACTAGATTATTTTTGGCAGCATTAATGTTTACAGTAGACTGCATCCCCAAACCTGTATTTATCCAGGCATTTATGATATTTCACTGCTGTTTGGGTGGAGGGAAGAATTATTTAATGAACAAAGACTTGCTGGGAACAAGAGAACCATTTTATATAGAGTTAAGATGCATATGGCCAAAAAAGCCTAGCTCAAAAATGTTGAACGGTTATTGTTAGACAGGTTATGTATGGCAAACAAATCTTCTAGGACAAGAAGATAAACAAATGCAATAGTGGTAACAGAAAGTATGTGGAGAATAGCTTTGGAACTACTGCAAAACCATGACTGATTCCTATAAAATCCCTACCATACAGTCTAAAATCCTATACCATGCTGGTATAGAGGCAGCAATTAAACAGAGGCAACTTTAAGTGACCAACAAAATTAGTCTGATGAAATACAATCTAATACAGCTTTCTAAAAGCAAATATGTATCACTGGATGCTATTTTTAATAAGCATCAGTATAGCTCATTTTATAAAGCAAAATGCTATAAGATGCTAATACAGGTAGACAAGTAGGGAATTACCTTTTTGGTATTTTTTTTTTAATTAATTTTCTCCAACTGCATGAAGAAAATAAGCTTCAGGTAAAGCAAAATCTAGCAACCTACACATCCAGGCATGGCTTCTGCTCACATCTGCACACCTTCAATTACATTAGATGGTCTCATTTTAAGAAAAGTACTAAATACAGTACAATTCCTACTTTGCTGAATAATTACAAGAATAAATCAGTTGAGTTGCAATTGGAAACCTGGCTGAATTATTCTTCCAGTTTAATAAGCTTTACAAATGAAAATCTATTATGCTTAAACAGCCTGTATAAAGAAAAAAAAAAATATCTGAGGTTATAAGAAAGCATTGCTTCCTTTAAAAGTGTGCTTAAAGGCTTTAGAAAACATTTAATAGTGCTTGATAAACTGATTCATTCTCTCTTCATTCCTCAGCCATTGGCTCCATAATAGAGATGAATCCCTATAGAAGAGATCTGTAAGCTGGGTCTACATACCCGGAATGTCGTTATGTCCCTCTTTGTTGGGCATCCTAGGACAGATGGCTCTGCACACAGTCTCTTTCATAAAATGTATGGCAATGCCAAAAAATCAGTTGCTATGCAACCTCAGTATCCCTTCACACCAACAGAAGTAGGTGATGTATAAGCTTGAAAAAGCTAGTTGTTTAGGGCAAAGAGCCTGCAAAGATGTCACAATTCTAGGCTTTTGAGAAAGTCATCCTCAAAATAACCTGCAGGAGCTGAAATGGACAACTCCAGCAACTTGCTACCACTGCCTGCTGGGGGAACCTAAACCCACTAGGTCAGCTGACAGTCTTGAGAGGCGAGCAGCAAGGAATCCTGCAGCAAGTGGTTGATCAGGGGATCTCCAGGAACTGAAACAATGAGTATCCCTATTTCTCAGAGAAGCACTGGACAGTGAGACATTTTCAACAAGAGGAATAGAGACTATAGTACCTTGCAAAGTGACACAGGTGTCTGCTTCCCTCCCTCCCCCAGGTTGCGGAGGTGGTGAAGAGATGACACTGCTGGAGGTGTAAATGATTTAACTGCTAAGTAATTATATGAAGAAGAGACTACGACCTTTATTTTGCTAACTGTCTATTAGAAGAACTTCTCTAATTTTGACTGGGACAAATTAGACAATTTCCAGAAACAGTTCTTGACCTTCAGCACATAAACCTGGAAGGCAACTATTGTATAGCAAATAATTAACTGATATATTACCAGATCATACTATAGCATCCTTTAACAAGGCGGCATTCTACATATTCAAGCAGTGAATTCCTATTTTCTAAGTCTGAGTTCTGCGCAGATAAAAGTGAACATTAATAAAGGAACAGAAACCAGAGGCTCAAGTATCTGAACCATGAAGAAGAGAATCATTTAAATTGTTTCAATCTTTTGTTTCTGGCACCATGCCGTCTAGTCGTATAAAGCTGTAATTGAAACCATGCGGTGTGTGTAGTGGGTTCATTACTGGCTCCAACTGAGTCGTCTCATGTGCTAACCATGTACTGATTTTTTGCATCCTTAGCATCAAGAACTCTTCACCTATGTATTTGATAGCACGTATGGGGTTTTATTCCTTCTAGAAAATTAAAACTATCTAATATTTAAGAGCCACAAATTGATTTCTGAGTCCAACTCCCCTGTGATACCCAATGGCATGTCTAAGCATCTGTAAAATATATCAGCTGTAAAGATTTATTCATAGACTTAAAATATAACAACGGTTTAAATAATTGATTTGTAATACTTCGCTATATGATAAATACTCAGTTTACTGCAAATCCTTATTTGCTGAGTAATAGCTTTCCACTGCTAAAAAGAATGCAGCCATTTTAGAATTAAGTGTCTTGCCTAGAAATAATTAATATATGATTTTAATATTAAGTATAGTTTTAATTATGTTTGGAGTAATATACCCTGAAATGAAACCCATATATTTTACAAAACATATAAAGTCTGATAATGCTACTTCTGTAGAATTTAACACAATCATATCTATTTCATTAAACTTTACTCATTATCTTAGAACCGTTATAGAATTAAACTTTCATTCAGGAAATACAGGTGAAAAGTCTCTTAATGTTCAAAATACTCCCTGTCCTCTAAAGTAAGGAACTACCAAGTAAGCTGAAGCAACAGAAAAATGCAAAGATACAGGTCTCTGCAGTGTGAAAAAGGTGTAAATTTTCACCTGAGAACAGTGATAGGTTTTCAGAACAAGCAGTACACTTTCAGACTCAAATTTTGCCTTTTTCAGATGTGTAAATAAAAATATTTCACACAATTGATGCATTTACTACTGCACTTAAACATCAGGCATTTAAACTGACCTTGCTCATAGGACAAATTCTGCTACCTATAGTATAATTTTGTAATGTTTTCTTAAACAAGAGGATTAAGTGAAAACACATCAAAGGTCTGTCCTTATTCCCTTCCTCAAACTTTTTTAATCTCTAACATGAAATGGGCTTGTGTTATCATGAAAATAAACTAAATCCATGGTGAATGTAAGTAGAAAAATCCAAAGAAAATTACAAAGAGCATCACAAGATATTCTGAGGGGGCAGTGGGAAGATCTATAGGGAAAGAATAATTCATAGGTTGCTATTATTCAATCCCGAGCTCAAGATGTCACCTTTCACCTTTTGAACAGTGTTAGCCATTTCATCAGCCTATGAAATCATATGTCTTCCATATTTCAAGCTCTGATAATCCACAACTGCCCTGGGAATTTACGGGGGGAATATGTTAAGCACTTCAGTTTAGGAAGCAAGATTATTAACATGAGGTATGAAAGCTTGTGTTTATTTGTGGGTGTGAACCTGGGCTGTGTTATTTGGGAAACCACTTTATTTAGATACACATGGAAGTAAATGCAATTCTTAAATAAAAATGCATTGTTCTTTTGCACTAGACAGGAGTTGATCATATTCACGTCTGTACATGTCTGACCAAGAAGCTTCTTTGATGAAGAAGCTGATCTAAGCACAGCTGGTTTGCTATTTACAGGAACAAGTATTCTTATAACAAGTAAAGACAGGAATAGTTTAACTAAGATGGTGGCTTTAAAAAAGGCACCCATTTTATTTACACTAAATAAAAGCTAAGCTATAGCATGCGATTAGTGTAACATTTAAATGAGTCTGTGCAAACAGTCAGCAACTTGTAGATTTCCTCGCCGTGATCCGTTCCCTTCTGTAGCTTAGCAACATTAAGACTATAACAAACAAAAATTAATTGTGCCAATGCTAATTTCCATATGTGATGCTCATCCAAGTGCACGGGAACCATTTACATTTTCACCTGCAACATACCCTCCATCACATGCATATAATAATAAAGTATTACAATGCAGCTCAGGGAGGCGTACTGTTGTCGTGTTGCATGTAAGTAGGAATTTCACCGTATCAGTAATGTTGACTGTCAATGGGAGCCAGTGCAGCTGAAGCAGATGTTTCATGTTGATAAGCAGAGACTGGAAAAGAAATTTCTAAGCCACATTTTATTTTTCTTCATTTTCTCTACCATACTTGGCAACAACTGATCTAGTACTGTTGCCATGTGTAGCCACTCTGCTCAGTGTAGACTTCCTCATCTCGTCCATAAATCCAAATTAACATTACTCATGCTAAATCACAAACCTCTTCCTTTCAAAGCTCCTTCTCATGCCTCCAATTGGGAACTCTCTCTTGCTATCACATAGGGGTATTTAACTTTCTTTTGGTTATCCTTTCTCAGGGACTTAAAAGGGGAAGACTCAGCCTATGTCAACACTATTTATCAACACAGCTATAAAAACTCACATACAATGGGAATCTACAGTCAAAGCATGTATTATCTTATTGCTAAGACATCTGAATTAAAAAATGCAAATTTCAGTACAATTCTATAAAATTGTAATTATACCCTGCGATACTCACAGTATTTTTTAAATCCACCACAACGTGAGTAAACTGAAGACTAATGTTACAAGCCAGAACTAAGGTAATAGAAACCTCATTCTGAAACTAAACAAAACAGGTAGATTGGTACAAAAGCTATCCCAGATTTACAGAATAGTTTATATTGGAAGAGACCTTTAGATGTCATCTAGTTCAACCCCCCAGCAGATACAGTAAGACCTGGCTGCTCAGGACCCTGCCCAGTTGAGTTCTCAGTATCCCCAGGGATGGAGACTCCATATGCTCTCTGGGCCCTTCTTCCACCACTGGACCATGTTGAACAGAATTTATCCTATATCAATTGTAATGTCTTGTGTTTCAGCCTGTGTCTGTTGTGCCTTGTCCCATAGCTGTTCACCCTGAAGAACAGGCTGGCCTCATCTTCTCCACACGCTTTCCCTTGACAGCTGTGGGCAGCAGCATATAGCAGAGAGGCATGGGAAGGGTATCCATGCCTGCCCTTGGTGTACATACCTGGTGTTCCATCAGTTGAGAGCAGGAGTGGACAGGAAAAGGTTAATCACTTATCCACCACCATCAATAGTGCAGCCTGTGCTAAACGATCACAGACCACATGCCTGCTTGTGGGGTTCTATGAAGCAGTAACTTTCCCCAATGCCCTTATGGCATGGCTTTGGATATCCACACAGGTTACAGGTGTCCCGGATAGTGTAGTTTCAACATTTCCCTCCCCTTTTCTCTCACCATTCTTTAGATGTGGGAATAAACTCCTTGCAGGTGACATCCAAAATAACCCTACCTACAGAACAAATTATTTTTTAGTATGTCTGCAGTTTTCCTCTCCTTCCCCACATGGAAGGGCCACATTAGCTGTACATCCCAAACTTTTGGAAGTCAACTGAGCTATACAGAGCTTTAGGAACACTGTATCAGCTTGAATTCCACAGGAAGTCAACCTTTTCCCTTACCAATTAGTTTATAAATTAGAAAACGGCTCATAGAGAACTGTGTTGAAATGCATTCTGAAGATGTGAACATACCACTCAATCTCAATGCAACCTGAATTACAACAACAACAAAAACCTGCACAGAAGTCTTAACAATAAGATAAATTATACCTTCCTCAGTGGTTAAAATACTTGAAGTAGAAAAAGTAATAAAAATCTATAAAACACACTCTGGAATTTATTGCCCTTTAAAAGCTCTATAATATTAGTTGCAATCACATCCCTACAAATTAAATATATATTAGGCTATAGAAATCAATGTAGTTAGAGAAAGTAAATCAAGGGCAGAATGGAGCTTACCGATTACAGAGAAAATAGCTTGCTAAAAATGCGAGGACTCCTAAAGACTGTAAGGCTTTTCAAAGTATTTCCTTATCATTAGGCTCCGAGTTTTGCAAAGCAATAAAATATTTAACATGTATTAAAATCGAGTTGCAGAGAACTGTTACTCTGTGAAATTTTATTTTAAGAAGTACAATCTATTTAATGAATTGAATTTCCAGCATCCGAATGATAGAAGTTAGAGGACACCGGGGACAAGATTTTAATACTAACCTAAACACTAGAAATTATTATTTTTGTTTTCTACAAACTATTTGTTTTCTACAAACTATTATCTTCTATAATCCACATTGCCAAAATCTTTCAGAGTAATGCAGGTAAAATACAGCTGTTGTTTAAAATTTCCAGAGGTCTTCATCACAGTCATTGTAACTGTGCAGCCTTTTCTGAGTCACTGATCACTGTAATATCTGCCCACCTTAAAATGGCAATGAGCAAAGACTTGTTAGTCCAGAACTAGCTTAATGAGTTTATCCTACCAGGTTTGCTGGGAAAGCCTTCATGCAACAGCTCTTTCTCTTCCACCAAATCCAATCCAGGCTGTCTGATCCCTAGCTCAGGGGTGATGCCACCAGCAAGGCAAGTCAGGGGCTGTGATGCTTCAGGGGTTCCTGGGGAGTGAGGGCTCACCACGATGCATCGAGCCCTGCCACAGGGTCAGCTGCAGAACCTGTTGTGGTTCTACCTCCTCCACTGGTGAATGAGTGGGACCTGACTGCATGAGCTCAGGGGAGGAGAAAAGGGGGACGGCTGGCTTTGCCTTGTTGGAGAGCTGGGGAAAAAGGGCAGAGAAGAAGGGCTGCTCGTATATCCAAACTGCTTTGGAGACATGGTTTCAGGGAGATATTCCCTGTTTATGCTTTGCAGGGAAGAAGGAAGCTTCTCTGTAATAATGGTACTGGACAAGAGATCTTTCTGGAAAAAAAAAGGGATTTCACGCAAATTGATCTATTCAGGCATCTCTTACACATGAGCAGTTAAAGTATGGGAAGAAACAAGGTAAAATTCTCTGAAGCACCTACATGGCTTGGCAATCTTCATTTTGGAAACAGATCCATTTTAGTGGGAGTCTGAAGTCCCTGTCTGCATCTGATGGTATGTGAAAAGCTCACTTAAGTCTTGCGAAAATTTTACTTTGATGTAAAGCACTGAATCTGAACCAGAAGGTGATCTTGATTTCATATCTTCTGGTATGGTATATTTAAAAACATACGTATGTAGCCTACTATGCAAGTAACAAAAAGAATGCAGCTGGGTCTCTTATTTCTAGGATTAAAAACAGTAGCATTATTAAGACACTGTACTAGCTGTTTATCTGTATATATTCTTTGTATTTTAAATGAAAAAATGCAAAACCAAAACAAACAGACCTCTAGCCTCTAGCAATGAAAACCACTACGAACATGGTGCTGCCTGTCAGACCTGTGTCTGCAGGTAGAAATCGCTATGTTACAATAACTTCAAAATCACGCATAAAAAAGAAGTATCTTTCCATCTGCATGTTAATGAATCATTTAAATATCATTAAGAGTCTAAACTTGGTTATTCCTATATATACATAAAGCTTCTAATCTCCTTCCCTTTCTTTCTACCCATTCAACCTTTGTGGTATTTATGACTGGTCAAACATTTACGTTTGTTTGAATTAACTAATGGCTCAGGGGTTTGTGAAGGTCATCATCCTGGTTTACACACATGGCTGAATTACACATCTCCAGAGCTAAAAGCATTCGATATTAAATTTTGAGCTAAGCATCCTTTCTAGCAGAGACTGCAAATCACCATCAGCAGCAATGTCTTCCTTCAACCTTGACATTGCCCTAAATGTCATACACCAACACACAGCCATCGAACACGTGCGTCCATCTGAAGGTCACTGCTGTCACACTGTCCAGTTTGAGCTCTGACACCCAGCACAGCTCTCTGGTGCAGCAAACCCCAGTCCCCACCAGCATCCTGTGGTGAGCTGGGCTATACCTGCAGCCCTGCAGCACCGTCACACTCGCTCCAGGCTCCCTCTCCTTCCATGGAATGAGGACCCTTGTGAAGGAAGGAGCCTGCAAAACATACTGATCTGACAGCTCCACAGAAAACTGACAATGTGAAAAAGACCCCGAGAGACCATTAAACCCACAAATATTTCTAACCCTGCAGGTCAGACCTAACATCTGAAACGCCCACTCAGCGTCAAAAGAGAGTACATCAGTATTAACTGTATAATACTCACTAATGGCAGCTTCTGTCTTTCCTCCTAGAGCAATTTTGTTATTGCTATAGCCTCCACAGCACCCTGCCAAAAAGACGAGAGGAGAGAAAGAGAAGGGAAGAGAAAGAAGAGAGAGAAGCAAAAACTTAGCCAAACTTGGTTGGCTTAGATGCTTACAAGAGGAAGCAGCCATCTCCCCGAACTACACTTGACTGCAACCCGTCACAGAAGGAAAACACAACAGGCAAAGAAGCTGCAGCTGTTACTGGGAAAGATATTCGAAGAAATGCTGCCAAATGTATTTCCAAAAGTATCACAAACCTGAACATCCCAGGAACACTGAGTGTCTGCAGTATGGCTGTATGGAAAGGAGAGAAGAAATGCCATTATATATGTTTATCTGCCTGCATGAAATAAAGGAAAGTGTAAATATTCATCCTCTCTTTCACAAAAACTAAACAAACAAAAATCCCACAACTTTTCAGCAACTACTGGGAGGCCAAAGGAAGAAGTAGCATCAGAGCCTGCCTGGGGAGGCTGGTTCTCTTTAGGGAATCTTGCAGGGTGCTAGGAGCTATGCTAACCTTTTATTTCAGAGTTCCTTCCAACGCATTATTTAGGTGTAATGTTCTTAAATGTCTAATAGAAATGCAGAGTCACATAAACATAGGCAAAAAACAACAAAAAATGCATATGTATAAATTGTGTAAGGTAATGCTATTTGAATCACTGCTATTTGAATTATAACTAATACAAATTAAACAGATACAAGTTTCTCACAGCATGGGGTCACTGCTGTACTGTGGGCAGAAGCAGATGCACGCTGCCATGTATCTGAAGATTTAAAAATTTTCCTGCATAATTGTCCTGCAAAATACAAGTTTAAAAAATTCTTTGTGATCCCAACCAGAAGGACTAACCTTTCCCATATTACTCAGATGCAAGAATAGTTTGTTAAATAGAGAGTCACCCAGAATGACAGCACTTAAAGATGCAAGCCCCTGCTGTTCATCACAGCACAGCTGTAAATCTGACCCTTTCAATCATGACAATTTAGCTCTTGGCTTCGTTAGCTGCTTCATATAGCTTCTTAGCTGGTTCAGCGAGCTGATGCTGTACCACTGACCCATCTATCCATGCAGGCAGCTACTGAGGCGACAGCAACACTGAGGCAGGCTCACCCATTTGTGTGAAAAAAGAACAAATTTTAAGTCACATTGCTGTTCTTTCCCTCTTCTGAAAGAACAATAAGGAGCCTGATGAGTTATTTTACCTGTACCAGAAGCCTTTACAACCCTCTAATGCTGGAAGTGTATCGGGAGTCTGAGAAGCTGAAGAAAAAGAAATGCTCACATTATGCTGAATTCTCAAGAAACAAATGACGATATTAATTTTGAGTCATTATTAACCTAACAGACCATCAAATGCAAATACTCTGAAGTATGATTCCATTAACATTTGAACAATTACAGCTTTTCTTAATAAACACATCCATGCCTTCTACAGTTCATTAGAAAAGAAAAAAAAGGGCAAAAAAAAGCAGCTCTGTTCCATCTTAACAAACCCTTTTTTTTTTAATACCGTATGATATAACCAAAACAGTATTTCAGATGAGGATGCATTTGCACAAAGAAGCAAAGACACATACTCTGTGCACCCAGGATCATTAACCAGCCTTCCCAAAACTGGTAGAACTTCAGCTCACTCCAGTTTATCATACTTCTTATTAATATCAATCCCCCTCAATACTGAGATGCTGTATTCTTTCATTACATATCAGCTGGCATTGTAGGCTTCACTGCTTCAGGAGGCATGATGGCAAACTTAGTTTTCACTTTGTTAACTGTTACAACTTGCCTGAAGTTGGCAGGTATGCATCTGGGTGGATGTATTACATATGTATGTATGTACGTACCTTCTTTTTTTTCTTTGTTCCCAAAGAGTGACTAGAAATCTGCTCTTGGAAATTCAATAAGTAATCTGAGAAATAAACTAAGATTTATCTGTACTTCTTAAAGAGTTAGTTGCATACAGGCCAATGATGCTAGCAATCGAGGATATACAGCTGAGTGAGGGACAATAAAACCCAAGGGCCAGAATCTCTGAAAAATTCCAGCTCTGTCACTCAGGAGTGTGGCAGATTAAGTGATGATAAACCAACTCCAGAACATTTCAGTTTATGGAAGTCAATTTAAAATCCTAAAATGTATATTTTTAAGCCTTGAGAAACTTTGCTTTGGTTTCAAAAGATTTGGCTTTGATACCAGAGAAAGGTAATATAGTAAATAAATGGAAAAATATGGAGCAATTTTAAGTGCAGCTGCTTCTAGAAGAGGAAATCTTAGCAGAATTGCTATCTCCAGTTGGAAGGCACCAGCCATGGGCTAAGAAGAGAACACTATTTCACAATCAAGACAGGAAAGTCATTGCAAACATACTGGCTTTTCTCACAACACTTATCCTGAACTTAACTTCTAAAATGAATTGACCTCCATTACCCTGCTTTCTGTATGAGAAAACAAAGGGAGGGGGGTGGAAAGGAAAAAAGAAAAAAGCTAGCGGGGTGTTGGAATGAAGCTGTAATACTCAATCGGTATTAAAAGTGAGTTGGGACCCAATCAATACCCAATAAATTCATTTTGGTGACAAACTATTTAAGTTACAGGCTATTAAAGGATTTCTCTCTTCCACCAAATTGATGTCTCACTGCTGTAGAGAATGTCTGCAGTGATTTATTTAAAAACTCAATTAACCCTTTGATGAATGAAACAGTAATCTGTTGTTTTATTCTGACAGGCAAAGGTGTTACCAGACTTAACTAACATACATAGTGTTAGTTAATACACCTATTACATACATGTTATAATATATGTTACATAATACATCTATTTTTAAATAAACTTTCCTTTTAATTTTCAGAATTAATCACTTTTTTTTTCCCCATTCTGCCTGACACTGAATCGATGGTGCTGATGAGGTGACCGTACCTTCCCCTACAGTGAATTAATATCCCACAGACCCTTGTAAGACCAGCTGCAGAGACCCACACTGCTCCATTAGCGTGCTTTGTGTAAGAAATCCCAGTGACACACAGCACAACTTGATGGTCGAGCAAGTCTGCAGGATTCAGATTTCTTTCCTTATCCAGAAATCACAAAAACAAGTGCTGTTCTCCAAAATTCACTGATACAACTGTTGTTGGATCTACAGCAAAACACAGAATGCCGTGCAACCATTGAGCAGTACCATCTGCATAATTGTTACTAAAACCTCAGGAGCTTCACCAGATTTTTTATTCAGCAGAGGCACTTTATCCTGTACCACTGTGTTTTTGTTATGATAATTTAAAACTGACAACATTATTCTTCATGACAGAAACAGTTCATGATACCATATGACTATTAACATTGCAATAAAATATCTGCACTTTGACAAGATAAAAACCAAAAGTTATTAAAATAACCTGAATCACATTTTTTTTTGCGCCAAACTACACAGTACAAACTTCCTGATATACTCTATGCTGTTCCTTTAAAATGTTTGTTGGTTTCTTATCTTTCCTTTTCCCATGTCCTGAAAGTTACAACTCTTGCATGTGGGGTTGCATGTGTTTATGAACATCATTGTAAAAGTCAACTGAATCAGAGAGAGAAGAATGTTTGTCACATATAAAAAGCAGCACCAATAATTATTCAATGAATTTAGAAATCAACTCCAGCAGTGAAGTATATGAGATTCCTGCTGATATTGGTCATCTGAGAAATAATGATTTACTATTGTTCAGGGCATGCTTGCTTATGTGGATACAATTTTCCACTAAGAAATGAAAACAGAATAAGAAGCCCAAACACTTGCATGGTTCCTTCAAAGAGACTGAGAAATAAATTGAATACTAATAAGTATGTTTAGCACAGCTGATTTAGTGCATCTCCATGAAGTTTAAAACATGCAAAAACCCCAATGTAGTCAAGTTAACTTCACGAATTTTTTTTATAAATGGGTTATATTTTGAGCAGTTCTCTTCTGCTCAAAATTAGAGGCATGCTCTGTAACAGTCAGCTTTAGACAACACTCTTAATGCTTGCTATTACTTAGTGTAGCATCCATGCACAACTGCATTCATTTCAATGTGGCTACTTTTGATTTACAGCAAGGTAATTAGACTCCACAGGTGACATATTAAATCAACTCTAATGGCTTAATGGAGTAGGAGGGACAGGGGAGGGGAAGAAAGAAAATAAGTCAAACTTTCCAATCCAGTCGTTCAGTTTGCTCTTTCGACTATATACATATTTGATGGCTGGATCTGAAGATGGGTATTAGCATATGCATGAGAAGCAGCCAGGTACGAGACTAATACAGAACATAAGAATACGCAGCCCTGTGTCCCACAGACTCATTATAAACAGGATTGGGAGACTGGATTACTTAAAGGGGAAGTGGAATGCTCCCCCCCCCCCCAACCCCCAAGGTTTAAGTGAGCTCTTTTTTGCAGAGTACCACAAGACCTCCTCTGTCATAGACTTAATTCCAGTTTGTCATCCATTATGTACAGTTCTAAATCATTAGTAGGCTCAGAAATATTTGCAACCAGCACCCTAAAACCCAAACACCACCCCCCCTAAAACCCCATGTTAATAATAATTGAAGAAAGCCTTTGAGATGCTGAGTGAACATTAAGCCACTTAAAATTAAACGCATTCCTATTGTGAGCAAGTTTTGCAGTGCTATGAGATAAGGGTAAAGCATTGCCACTTACTTCCTGCACCAGTTCTCGGGGGGCTACATCCATGAGGGAGATGTGCAATTCCTGCTGCTTTTTCTACATGTGAGCAATACTATCACCATATCTGGTTCTATTCAGTTGCCCCAAAACATATAACCAGTAACACTAAGGGTCCTGCTTTAACTACAAAATGCACATTTGAATCAATAAAGTAAGGTTTCAAGACAAAAGAAAAGCAATGAGAAGCTGTATAGGTTTTACTCTGTAATGCTACTTCTGTAATTTTATGTGGTTAACCTACATGGTAATAAAATAACCTTAACATTTTTTTTTTCCTTTGGAGCACATCTGCCTGTTCTTCACTCTGTTTTACAGAAGAAGAAACTCAAAAGCATTGTCTTTATAGGTTGGATTAAAGTGATTTTTTTTTCAATAAACCAAAATCCTCTAAACCTTTGCCTGTAGATGTCATTGAACATTCACAACGTCAGTGGAGTTAACAATTCCAAAAATGTACAGTAATGCCAGATGCTGCAGCCAGTTGTTGTTGACTATTTAAAAAGAAAAAAAGTAAATTTGAACACATCCTGACAGTATGATGCTCTTTTACAACTCTTCTGTTTCTTAAAGAGTTCCAGCTGGGAAATTATAACTGGAAGACATCTGTCCTTATATCTTATATTCCAAAAATCTGTAAAGGACAAGCTTTTTATCAGAGTGGTGAGAGCTTTTTGTTGAAAATGTAATTTCTCAGATAATCAATTATCTATCCAATTAGATAGCTTTTTGAATAAATCCATCTTTTCAGAAAAGGGAATGACAACTCCTCAGCCTCCCACTAATATCCTACAAATATCCTAATCAGCTTCCTACAGTTATACATGCTCTGTGAAGCAAAAGCCTGATTGGGTCTCCTTGTAATTGTGAGCCTAACTTCATCTAATAGCTCTTGCTAAGTAATAAGCTTACCAGATATCACACGAAAATTATGGCACCGAGTTGAATGCATACTTTGTACTGCTCCTGAATGAATATTAATGCCTGTTTAACTTTACTTAGCACTTGATCCTGATTCCATTCAGCTCACAGAAGAAAAACAGTCCTTGATATTAATGCTGCAGAATCAAGTCGGTAGGCACGTAACCCACTCAATTTCTGCAGAATACTCAGTTAAGAGTATTTAACTCTAGCTAAATAGATGCCCGCGCACTCTTACAATTGGGTTTAAATATTTGAAATTCAAGAGCCAAATATTACATGGTGAAAGATCACTTCCTTCTGATCCACCTGTCATACAACTGTTGACAGGCTTGAGTCAAGGAAATCAGATCCTTCTCCTTACTGAGGTGTCTAGGACCTGCCTCTGCAGTGACCATGCTAATAACAGCAGACAGTCTGTACAATGCCAGGGAACACACGAATGAGTGAAACAGTGACCTCTAAATGATCTCCAGCTATTCTTTCCAACCTAAAATGTTCTATGGCTCCCTAACACAGGCTTAAGCCCAGGACACAATATTCTCTTTAAATTATAAATAAATGAAAATATCTACATTGCTCCCAGTATGAGCCCACAAAAGAGAACTGGTTGCCCCAGAGAACCTTACAAAGCTAGGCTAGAACTGTGCATTTTGAAATATGATTTGTTTTACGTATGCAGTCTCTCATGAAACTCAATTCTCTCTGAAGTCCCCAGTGCACAATATTTTTACACTTCCAATAGAGATGCGGACAATCAGGAATAGACCTAATTTTGCTCACAGTTGTATCACAGGTTACCTACTGTTTTCCTTCCTTAGTTAAAACTGCATACATATGTAAGAGAAACTGAGAAGTTAAAAGGCTTTTGCTGATCATTTTGTCTTTAAAGAAAAGTAGCTTTTCTTCTGACCCTGCTCAAAATCTTCCAGACATTCTTACTAACTCACAATCTTGCTGAACATCACAGTCAGATGTTAGATACTCGCACTCCATCAGTAATCTCACTTTCAGCGGTCAAACAGCAAAGTTGCTACTTTTGTTCCACCTCTCAAAACAGATGAAAAAAATACTGCAGTGGTATGCACAAATAAAGCAGCATTTGCATTTTAACTAGAACTGGTAAGGTCAACACGATCTGTGCTTAGGCAGCCAAGTCTAGTAACATGGGGTATGAAATGACATTGGGTGGGTATTCCAAGAGTTAATGAATACCAAGGGGGACACAAATAAATTTATGTTGGTATTTTGATGGAGAATTTGAAAGAGATTAGGTTCATAGCATGCTCCTGAGGGAACCATGAGTAAGATAAGAAGTATGAGCTATGAGACTTCATTTCTGAGAATTACTTGGAAAATAAATAAATAAGCAGCCATGGAAGTTTTGATGACTGGTGTATGGAGACTTATACCTGGCTGGCAACCCTTGGGGATGAGATAAAAAAGAGAGTCCAGGAAATAATGGATTTCCAAGCAGAAATAAGATATATTGAAAACAGGTGAATAGAAAATACAAAGGGGGAAGGTGAAATGAAAACAAGATGATTCCAGTGAGCTACAGAAAACCAGCAAATTGTTAGTAACACATTTAAACCATCATGAATATAGATTCATTGAAGTCCTTGGTATCTAAATGTCATTGTTCTACTTTTAGGTGCCTGGTATTTAACAGAAAATATGACCTGTACTAATTGATATTTAACTACTGTATTCGATTTGTAAACATGATATAAAGGAAAAGACAAGATGAATGCTTTATAGACATTAAGAAGATGGTGTCGGCAAGGACAGTGATGAAAATTGGAAGGGTTTAGTTGGCATCCTCTGAGATAGCATACTGTACACATCCGTCCCTCACTGTCTGCTTCACTAATTTGCATGAGCATTATAATTGACAGCTTGTTAACAGCTTATTAGGGACTCTGAAACCCTGTTACAAACACCACACACAAAACAATAGAGTGGACAGAAACCCTAGTCATAAATTCTGTTTTAACAATCCCAAGTGAACCTGCAGGTTAAAAACTGCATCTTGACTGCATAAGAAATGACTACGATTGGGGAGGGGATATAAAATCTGCAGGTACAGGAATGAAAATATAGGAACAGCCACAGCAGGTGAGACAAATGGCCCATCCAGCCTAGTTTCTTGTCTCCAACAGCAGGAAGCACAGTGATAGCTCCTGCACACTCTCTCAGCCTCAAGCAATCTGCAGCTCTGGGACTGCCTAGCCAGGAGTGCTGTTTCATGTTTAATAGCCACTGATGGATTTTCTTCTGCTACGAATCTCTCTAAATGTATTTTCAACCTCTGTAAAGTTTGAGCACAATTAAATGGTTTAAAATATTGACAGTCTTTGTGTAGATATTATTCTAATGTTCATTTTTCGAGGGTAAAACAAACAAACAAACAAACAAAGATGTAAACTGCAACTCATTTTTTTCTGCATTTCTAAATATAATGTAGTTACAACATGGTGTTACCACAGTCTACGATGGAAAATATCTATTAGTGTGAATTGCAACATATCACATGAAAGACAATAACAGCATCATAACACATAGAGAAAGCTATTTGTATTTTCTGGTGAGGGAGTACAGAGCTCCTGAATGTTTTCCTTACTTATCTTAGGATGAAAGCCTTATTATAAGCTCATTTCAGTTGAACAAATCTCTCTGGGCTCCCTGCTGAGCAAGGCATTTAAACTTTAAAGCTAAAGGCATTCATTTTCCTTTGCTGACAGTGAAAACCTTACTGCACAAGCTCCACGATGCACATGGAAGCTTTTAGATCGCTCAGTGGCAGAATGCATTAAGGCATTTAGCTGCTTACTGCGTTTCTCTGCAGTGAATGGACATCAAAGGCATTCATTTCCACGGGTAGCAAGAGTGGTCTCTTCAGTGCAGCTATCGTTATCCCGCTCAGGTTTAAGTGCTCTTTGGATTCCAAATACAGAATGCAGTGACAAAATATTCTGGGCAATATTTTTCAGATCATTCCAATTTGCTGTTATTTCTGAAGAAAATTTAGCATAGTGGTCCAGGCACTAGAGAGGTGAGGCCCTTCTGTGGGACAAGGCACATAATATCCATCGATACGGAAAAGGTGCATGTAACAGAACCCGAGCTTCCTATCTTTCACTGTCCTTCTTCCTAACAGCTTCTACTAAGAAAGCTTTTTATTTGTTTTCTTTTCAAGCAAAATAATCTTTTGCTTGTTCTAGCCGGTGATCTCTGTCTATGAAAAGTTACTGTCAAACACAAATATTTCAAAGCCTGACTACACACTACAAAACGGACCAAGCACTTTTGTATGCACACTTATAAACAAGATCTTACATGCTTATCTTCTTATGTAACTTAGAGATCAGAGCCAAAGTTTAATCACTCCAGTTCACCCAAGTGTAACATGACCCCAAATCAAACACCCAAGTCATAAAAACCCACATACCAGCAACGCAAATTAAAAATAAAATATTTTAATCTCATATATCTCTTCAATTTTACTTAGCTTAAATGTTGGATCTAGTTCTACACTCATTGAGTAGTCACTGAAATCAGCAGAAGTTTGCTTTATTTCACAAGGGCAGCTTTTGATACCTATTCTCAAGAATGAACTTCTTCTACTGTAATACCCCCCCAAAAATCTTTTTAAATACTGATGCTGTAAATATGGCAAAAAGAACAGCTCGAAACATTTGTTTTGTATGTTGACTCCTATAATTTATGCGTGAGGTGTTTTTTTCTTGTTTGGTTGGTTAGGCTTTTTTTAAACATATTCACAGTTTACTGTTGCAAATAAGCATGAGAGTAACTTAATACTAATTGCTATCAGTACATAGATGAGGAAGATTAGGAAATTACCGTGTGAGTGGCGTGTTCATTACCTAGACTGCACGCAGGTAGCAATACTGAGTTCACAACGCTGCAGGAATAAAACATGAGACCAAGCCAAATCTTCCTGAAGCAGACTGATTGACATCTGAAGAGCTAAACAGATGCAATCATTATGGAAACACTAGGTTACCAGATTATATTTTTTTTAATATATCTATGATAAACACAAAACCAAACCAAACCACCAGCAACCACCATTATTATTATTAGGTCACAACTTTAAGACAGGGTCTGTACAGGTTAGTCAAAAAACCCAACATGCCCCAAAAGCCCTGAGAATCCATTTTCTTACTTGACAAATACTATGTCTTAGTCTAAAATAATATGTATGTATGCTACTAACGTTAAAATGTATGAATATTTGAGCTATTTTACATTTAAGTAAAGGGACTATTTGCTTACACTAAAGAATTGTATAAATAGATTTCTTAATTAACACCCGTACTAACACCAGTATTTAGCACTTTACTAATATTAAGACTTCTACCAGTAAAATAATAAGACTGTTGCCAGCTCATATTAACTGAAAACTGTGGTAGGGAATTATTTTTATGATTACATTATGCTACATCTCTTGCTTAATGTATTACCTCTAAAAAAATAATATATGTGACTCAAACACAAGATTTTAAATGAGCCTAATAATTACCAGAAGACAGAAAATCCAAAGGAGAAGAAACAATCCATTCTTCACTAACACCAAACAACCAAGAGTGCGCTTCAATTTAGTATAAATGAATCAAACTAAAAATTAAGACAAACTTTGAAATGACAACAATAGCAAACGAGAGAAATGGACTAGAAGCGCTTGGGCCTTCCGCATGCATATAAACTGATAAGCCTTGCCTATGCCCTAGGTAATCTGCAGAGGTCTGCTTCAGACTACAGCTATGAAAATGTTTCTCTAATGTTAAAACTAGAATGTGATTATTTTTTATGAAAAAGAAAAATTGTGTTTGTTCTTACTGCTGCCTACCAACACACAGAAGAAAACTGCTGGAGGAGACACAAAGACAAACCCAGTTCTGCTGTCTGGGTGCTAGGTAGCAAAACAGAAGTCTGAAGAATCATCTCCAGTGCCTCTATACCAGGAAGACACCCCACGGGGGATTAAAAATTATGTAGTAGTTACCTATAACAGTAAGAATTCCTTTCACAGCTCATCATATAACTACTAAAAATATAAGAGTATTTCATGCTTTTTCATTTCTTTACAAGAGTTTTAACTGACATAACCAATATTAATGAAAATGACTTAACACCCCACTTTAGGAAGCTCAGCAAGAATTTTAGTCTGGTGCTGGGCAGAGATCATATATTCATAGTACTACTGACATATAATTTATTAGGTTCACAAAAAGAATGAGTTAACTATACAATCTGTTGTCTTTTGGTGTAGTCTGCTTGCTTTTATATACAGGCTCTGTGTGTTACTACTTTGAGAATGTATTTGTAGAATGGGCTTTAATGATTGAGAATATTACAGTGAGAGCCAACCCACAATATTGTAAATGCTAAAGATGTAAATTTAAATTCTAAGCGTCCAGCAACTAAGCAGGGCAAGCTGAAAAGAGTGGGAATTACTACAGCGTTGGCCACGAGTCAATTTTTACATGCTGATTACCTACTGTAACCACCAGCAATTTTGACAGTGTTTGGCAATCTTTATTTTACTTACAGTCTTTATTTTACTTACAAATATTTGCATAAAGGAAAAATAAGACATTTAAAATAGCCTCAAATCAGTTGTAAGAGTAAAAACCAGCTGTATTTGCTGTCCTCCTGAAAGGCCCTGCTGCTGTACCAAAATCTGTGGTGCTCTCTAAGTACTGAAATTGTGATACAAGATTGCATTCACTTTTATCTCACCCTAAGTAACACTATTTTCTGCAACTGTAAAGAAACCACACTAGCATATACTATGCACTATCATATCATAATCCATTTAAAGGAACTGGCACAGCTACAATAAAAGTCATCCTTTTCTGTGGCTTGTTCTTTGCAAATCACCCAAATGCTAGCAGTTGAAGAGAGCCTTTGATTTCTTTTCATGTTGGCACTGTAAACCCCCTCTTGTTCGATGCACACATATCCCTCAACTTCTGTCAAAAGCAAGAACGAATTTCCTAACCAAAACTGAAAAGTCCTTGGCTTTTCAAATGACTATAAATTGCATGGCTAAGTGCATATGGCCACAGGGCTGTCACAGTTACTTTTCCTGACAATTCATCATAGCATACTAATTCTGTAATATCATTACTGTGTCTCTTCTCACTGTACTGATCCAGCCAGTTAATTTAATCAACTAATAATAGATTCAGAAATGGATGCAAAGGGCCCTAGCACTTCAAATTATATTACTAGAGATGCACAGCAGTGAAAGCAATGTATTCTGTACTTGCCATTAAATGTAATCCCAGTAAGTTATATTCTTGAGTAAGTTGGAGATTTTCTTTTAAAAGGAATACAAAATATATTTGTAGAAGTTTAGAAAAGGTCTTTTTCCAACAAGATTAGAAAAGCAGTTTCTATCACACTAAGCATAATTTACAATTACATGGCATTAATTTGAAGAAAAAATTATAACCAACTATTTAATCAATTATCATAATTACTGCAGGTAAATTTCAAGGTAAAAAAAACCACTGTAGGAAAGAAATATATATCTGTAGTAAAGCTAAAGGTGTATGATTAACTGCAAAGTGAGCCATTCAAATGGACAATTAATTTTATTAAATTTTAATCTTCTCTGAAAATGTCAATGATGATTAAAAACATTATTCCCTAACATCTCAGTCCATTTTGCATGGCATGGTGACTAATACTCAAACTTTGTCTGATAAAAAAAACCATGAGCCAAAACACAGAGAACACTGAAATGCCGACTGCATCCTACTTTTGCTTCTAGGCCACTGACAATCACAGTAGCATCCCATGAAACTTTTCAGTAAACAGCACAGGCTCTGATCTTGTATGTGCTCGCTTCAGGTGTGAAATCTACACAATCCAAAGGGCACATCCTGCAAGATGCCACAGACCAAACGTGGGGGTCACCATACTTCATAGAGCAATTCTGAAGTACATAAACGTGTGTGTGGACCCATGTATCTAATGTATCTGTGTATGTTCAAAGCAGCTGCATCCTTCATCACCAACAGATTTTTGCTTTCCTGTTCTCACAAGGTGAGGAGCAGAGTTCTTGCGCATGGTGTGTGGTGGGCAGCCCTACTGGCTCTTCACTGGGCTGGCAGCAACCAGGGACTGCACTCACCTGGAGCCGCTGACTGAGCTGCTCCAAGTCCCATTTGCACCATCAGAGTGTTAAAAAGGACAAGGATGCCTCTGTGGGCACGGTTTACTGCGAGGAAATCATGTGCAACAGACGTGATTTCAATCCCCACGCAGAATTTCCTACTTAAAATTAAAGTTGGATGAATCGCTGAAGTCAATCCAAATAATCTTTAGGGAAACTTAGACTAAAGTCAACAAATCTCCTCACTTGATGAGGCATTTTGTGTATTGGGGCCTAAAACAAGACAAAAGTGTGTTTTCTGATGTAAACAGAGTTAATTTTGGCAAAACTCAGTGAGCAAGGGTGATAGAGATTTATAGACTTACTCTCTGGCCATGATTCAGGAAGGCAAATGTTTAACATTTTAAAAGCAATTAGAGGTCTCCAAAATGCAATTACTCTTCTGTACCTGCCAAAGCAGTCTCCCTGAAATAAGGGTGCCTGAATTCAGACTTACATTAAGGCTAGACTAAATACACATTTCTTAAAGCACATTATGCCAAGATCACCATGTACTCCCTCTTTAAGGTGTCCGACGTCACTTGTTACTAAGCGCGACTCAAATTATGCCTACCTAGTCTAAAAGCAAAGCATCTGCTTGAGTACCATGATCTAACAAAACAAATAATTTTCTTTTCATCAATATACAACAGCTTTGTTCATTACTGGGAAACGTTAGGTGGTGAAGTATTGAGTGCTATGCATTTTACACTTAAATCAATGTACTGTCTTGCAGTTATGCCACCTAATGTGTTTTTAAGCCATGCACTACAGAAATCAATGTGGTTCTTATTTGATATTCAGTGTTACGTTCAGCCTCATAAATTTAGAATTGCACTCTGTTATTTTGATGGTTATGTATTAACCATGTCCTGTAAGTTTTATGATTTTATATTCAGACATGCAGTAAATCATGCCAGTTATACCCAAATGGAATATGGTGGCTTTATTTTTACTGTCCATTCTGGAAGAGAAAGACAAGGATGATTCATTTGACCTATCAGGGAAGAAAAATACAGTATATCAGATAAATTTCAGGAGGTGTATCAGTAACAAAATTAGGCTCCATAAAATTTAACTGAGTCTTTTCTGAGACAAACTGATTTGCAGCAGATAAATGTGTTTGATATACTTCATCTTACCAATATTTTACACTGGAACAGGCACACACCACTTGATCATTCTCTGTAACACATTTAGCAGGTGCTATGCTATTGTCTAGAAATCAAATGCTACACTGCAAATATTTTTTTCTAAAAAATTTATATTGGTATATAGAATACAAACCAAGCCCTTTCCCAGCACCTTCACATGTTTTAATAATGGAAAAACTTTTCTTCATTATTTTTTTTTGAAGTATCTAACTAAACTCTCTCTTATACAGAAGCCAGAAAAGCAGTGCTCTGCAAGGTGAGCTTTTATTTGTATGAGGAAATGTTATTTTTCTTCTAATTTGCAATTTAATTGCTTGCCATGAAACAAACCACAGGTTCCTAGACCACATGGTAATATAAAGGTTTTTTGCTAGCTTCATTAAATATGCCTTCTCATCAGCATTTTATACCGTATTTTTCATACAATGGTAATGTCACTGATTATTCAACATATTTCAGAACTATTGTCAACTATAGTTATATTGAGAATTGCTTTTCCCTTCATCACTGTTTTTCTTCACAGTTGCTACCAGGGGGCTGTGGTTTGGATTTATTCTGGAAGCAGTGTTGCTCACACAGGGATGTTTTAGTTACTGCTGAGCAGTGCTTGCACAGAGCCAAGACCTTTTCTGCTCCTCACCCCATGAGCAAGGAGGTTGATGGGGCACAAGGAAGGTACACAGCTGGGACAGCTGACTCCAACTGACCCAAGGGATATCCCATGCCATAGGACATCATGGTCAGTATATAAAACTGGGGAATTGTGTTTGTCTCCCCAAAGATGGAGCCCTGCTGTCCTGGGGATGGCTGAGCACCTGCCTGACCATAGGAAGTAGTGAGTGAATTCCTTCTTTTGCTCTGCTTGTGATTGTGGGTTTTGCTTTCCCTATTGAACTTTCTCAACACACAAATTCTTCACTTTGCCAGTCTTGACTTTCCCCATCCCACCTCAGGGCAGTGAACAAGCAGCTCATTGCCCAGACAGGTGCAACCCCAAACTGACCAGCCCCTCCAGACTTTCCCAGTCTGGTGTATTTCCAGATGAGATGACATGACTGCAGCCAAACAGCATCATGCCGTTAGTGACAGAGGATGCTATGGTTACACCAGGCTTCCTCTATTTCTTTCTACATCTTCCACTATCTCAGGTGAAATGCTGAAACTAAAATCCTCTTTCTTTTTCCAAAAGCTGTTGAAGACCGAAAAGGCCATTTAAAATAACTGTGTGCAGCACTGTAATCTTTTATTTTTTTTAGTGTCACTACAGCTTAAAAAGTAAATGAATAAGAATCACAGAGAAGACTCTGTCTTTCTACTGATAGAAATTAAATCACAGAAAATAATCTGACCATATCCACAGTGTAATCCACCAGAAAAAACAAGAAAACTTTTCTTTAAAATGAGTAAAGTATACACTAGTCATTTGCAGGGATTCTTATCTAATCATAACTCAACATCTCATTGATATAGCAGAATAAAAAGTATCTAATTTATGTCATCCCAACGGGCTGGAGTGCTTCCCAGCTCTGGGCAGAAGGTGCTGTACTCCTCTGCCCACACTTTACCTGTCAAAGTTTCTTGGAGTTAAGCCCTGCATTTTCTGAATTACATGGTACATCTATATTCCAAGATATGCTGCACTTTACAGTTCAGAATTATCCCCACCCCTACAGTATTAAAACCAAAACATAAATGAACCATGAAATGTATTAAATGAGCATTGCCAAGCAACTGCAGTTGCTTGGTTTTTTGGTTTTGCATTGTCATTTGGTTTTGTATGACTTTGAATAGGAGAGGAAGCTTGGTTTCTCAGGCCTCACTCTTTTTACAGGCTTGGTTTTACTTTTTAACTTACATTCATTCGTTGCTTTTGTTAACAAATACAGAATGACTGCACAGGTTTAATTTGGGTGACAAGAATGACAGATAAAGCCACTTTTATATGGTCTCATTAGAGGAAGATAATGCAGATTTATTCCTCTTTGGCCCATGTAGACTTTGCATATACAACAGGAGAACTACTACATGCAAATCCTGGTCCCATGAATTCTTTTAGTACAGCTTCTATGAACTAGACCTGCAAACGTCCTATGGTAGGAGATTTATTATCAAGGCTATTCAGAATTTATTTTTAAGCTAAAATTCAGTTTATGCTCTGCATTGTTGGAATATGTCATGGCATTTGATTTTTCATGCTTCTATCATCTGGTGCTAGGAATTAAAAACAATTTCTCCTGGGGGCAGGATCTACCTATTCTAGCAGATACATAAGTGCAGAGAACTGAGTAGTTTTGGAGGGCTAAAGGTCATAGAATCATGGACTGGGCTGGGTTAGAAGGGACCTTAAAGCTCATCCAGTTCCAGCCTCCTGCCACGGGCAGGGACACATTTCACTAGAGCAGCTTGCTCATAGCCCATCCAACCTGACCTTCTTTTCCTTTTGGAACAGACATCAAAGACTAACAAGTGCACTGTACACACAAAGAAACAAACCCAACGATTGTTGAGAAATACCAGATGACTGCTAAGAAATATAATCATACACAAATTAGCCATTGCACAGTGCTACTTGTATTCTTTTACAGTATTTTTTTCTAAAACACAAGGACATGCTGGCAAGCAAAATTAGATGCTCTTATCTTCCAATTTTTGCTATAATCCTGAGTCTGATTTTCTCTGCACAAACTACATATAGATTTATATTTTGACAGTGGGAAGTGGGAAATATTTATAGTTAAAGAGAAGGGAAAAGGAGAGAGAGCTACAAAGTATGTTACATAGTAATTATCTCTAAATGAGAAATGTTTTTATTCATTGTATCTGGTAAGCTGAAGCAGTTCACTGCCACAGTAATTTATGTAAAGGATTCCCGAGAACTGAGGAGGCTTCTTGTTTGACTAAAGCCCATAGAACAGCATCATGAGAAACGGGTAACTTTCCTTTGAAGAAAAACTACATTTTATTTTAATGGATAGGTCACTGTCCAGCTAAAAGTCATTTCATAGAGAGACGGAATGAGAGACAGGGCAAGGCGGAGGGGAAGGAGAAAGAGACCATAATATGGAAATGTAACTTCATTAAAAAACATTATCCTAGAGGGTCCATTTCTCCTGGATTCCTTCAGCAAAAAGGTTTCCAGGCAGGTTTCGCTAGCGCACCAACAGCCCATGATTTAACAACCCAAGGGGAGATACAAAGGCAGCAGACCCTTGAAGGAGAAGAAAATCTGTGCAGTATGAAAAAAAGAACCCAAACCACAACAAACAGCAGCAACAGAGAAACCCCTTTCCAAACCACAGACTGAACGACCTAGCCTTTAGCAAACCAAGAAACCAAACTCTCTAGGGAAGGGTAGGGCTAGAAGAGATCAACACAGTGACTTTTCATGGAGCAAGGACACAAAGGTCAGACGGCACAGAGAAGTCAAGAGAAACGGCTCCTGTGCACTCCCAGCCTGGAGCACATCTGGCCAGCGGCTGGCAGCAAGGCCCAGATTTTAAGGAATCATCAGGTGAAAACCTCGTTCCAGGTATTTTCTTACCATTTTCCTTAAGGAGGAAAGAGAAAAATCCCTCCACTACCACCGGGCTCTTCACAACACAGTGGTGCCTCAGTATGAGCACTGGAGTGCAAAGCAGCCCTGTCTTATGCCAGTATTCTTGCCAGCAGAAGAGAATGTCATTTCAATGCTTGGGCACTTGTATATGATGTTCATTTATATATCCAAGGTCATTAAAACTTGCTTCTACTATACATACCAGTGTGTTGCATCCATCTTTTTAATCTCTGCTTCTCACTGGGAGAGCTCTGTGCTTTGAAGTCTGGAATGTATTTTTTATAAAATGTTCTTCTTGCCTACCATGGGAAAAGATTTTCCAGCAGCCATTAGCTACAGCCATTTTTACATCTCATTTTAACAAGCTGTAAAAGCAGAACAACATGCCAATTACATGAAATAAATAAAATGAGTGCGTACAAGATGCCTAAGAAAACCTCTTGCACTGCATATATTTGTTAGAGTGTATTAGGGTTGCACTAATGCATTCATAATCCTGCAGAACAGTCTGGCACATCTGCATCTTCAGTACAACAGAACGGCAAAGATGATACAATCCTCAGAGACGTTCTATTTGAAACAATTTTAGATCTGTTTTATGTATACCAAGGAAGCTGCCAGTCAATCTGATCTTCAAACATGCTGAGCTCCATTGAGGCAACACAGGTAAACTGCAGACTGTTCACCAAAATCCATTTATTTTAGCAACATGAAAACTAGTTGCTGTATTTGGCTAATAATACATTGCACATTTGGAACTTTGTTAAATACCTAAATTATGTAGCAGAGAATAAGGCAGTTAATTTACACAAAAGGACACAGAGGTGAATTTTATGTCTACATCTCAGAACAAAATAAGTAAATTCACTGAGCATATGGCTTATTAAATTTAATAGTTCCTTTCCAAGATGATTCTGATTGCCATGTTTTGAAAGATAGGATTGAAAAAAAATCTTTTGGATATTTGCCGTTAAACAGATACGCCATCTGTCTCCCCAAAAGAAAAGAAACTCAAGACTTTGATTACTATTTTCCTAACCAAGATTTGGGGTAATCTATTTCTAGTACGCTGATTAACTAGATCTGACATCACATCTTGGACCTGTTTATTATTCTTTCTTGAAGAACTACCCACATACATGCACAAATGTACTACGACAAGAGAACCATAAGGAAGAACCATCACCTCTTGCATCACGTTCAAGCACTGTCAGTGACACCATGTTATTCAAATAGGCATCTTGTATTTTCACTCAAGTTTTGGACAGATGTCCAAAGTGTAACACTCCAAGCTGGACTTGGAATTTTTGTGATAAAATGCTCACATTAAAAAAAGAAAATAAAAAGGGAAACCACTCATAAATTTCGTTGTAAAAAATATACCTAAGATGCTGAACTGTGCAGATCATACAAATTCTATATGTCAAGGGAAAAAGTGTGAGCCTGACAGAATGCCAGATTCTTGCAATTTGCATATTTTATACTTCAAATCCTCAGAAGTCCAACTCATTTTTCCTGCCTAGTTATTTTCTAGGGAAATCTTTTTTGCTAGTAGCCTTTGAGCCAACAAAGGCAGTACCTCACTTGTGTCTGAACCAAAACAATCCTTCCATTACCACTGATAAATGTATAGTTTACGCATCTACTTCTCAAATCACCGAGTATCTCTTTTAAATCCAGTATGAAATGGGAGAGAAGCCCAGGAACAGCGATCAATGGACTAATGGCCCCTAATCAGTCATAGGGGCCAGTAAGATAACATGGCATCACTACCACAGATATACTGTACGATCTGGTCTTGACTCAGGAGGGTGAATATCACTGTTCGTTTAAATCACATGAAGCTTCAGCTGGGACTCCAGGGAATATCATGTTCAGCACTTTACAACAAAGCTGAACAAAAATAAATCTTATACATAGTCAGTGGCATAGCAGAAAACCACAAATGGCAACCCCCACAAATGGCAACCCCTAAAAAACAGGTTTCATCACCTAAGTCCAATGTATACTATGGAACTGATTTATTGTTACAACACTTTTCTGCTGTTTTAATACCTGTATTAACTAAAGTATTAATGAAAGAAGGTTCTGAGCCAGAACTTGACTCCTAATTGATGGCACTTAAGCAGCGCAAGGGTGAAGGGGCACTGCCCTCTGTGCCCTTGGGTACCATCACGTGGTAGGACACTGAAAGGCAGCCGCAGGCAGAAGCAACAGCTCCTTCCCTGTGCCCTATGGACAGAGACCGGTTATATGAAGGCTTCAATAACATAACCCCCCTTATCCCCTAGCCCCTATTTTAAAAGTTGCATTTTAAGCTATTATTCTTTTAATTTTCTTTTGTCCTGGGATAACACAGGTGAAGCAGAGGGTGCTGCACCCCTAAGGCAGGAACCTGCCTTCTGCCTAGGCAGAAGGGCTCTGGATAAAACCTGTACAACCAGCAACAGCATATGAATGTTTTCTAATATTGTAACACTGCAAGAAGCACAACCAGTAACAGCACAGAAGCATTTTCTAACACTGTTAAATTAAGTACATAAATAATACATAACCATACAGGGGCAAAAGGAGAGTTGGGATATAGCTGGACAAAGGGAAACAAGTGTGAGAAGTAAAATCTGCAAGGTAAGAACAAGGCCTGTAGAACAAGCAAGAAAGATGTCCAGAGGAATATCGTCCTGAAAGTAAGATGTACTATGCTAGGAGCAAAAGAGATACTTGCTTTTGTGGGAGAAGGACAAGAAGCATAAAAGCCTTGAGGAAGAGCGAGGTACAGTGGGGAAGATAAAGCTGTTCATTTTGGTCCCAGCTCCTCACTCCTATGACCTCTACAGCTGCCAGCCCTTGGCTAAGTGCCGTGGAGGTCAGCCTCCAGCTCAGCCCTGGTGCTGGACCTGCCCAGATGGCTCAGTGTGTGGCTGGTGAGCACCAGCTCTGCAAGTACCCACTGAATCATCATCAAGAACTGACTGTTTACTGTTAATGAATATTGACCTAGTAGAGTCTGTTTGGAGCTTTCAAACGGGACAGTGTTTCAAACACCCCCCTAACCAGTACATAAACCGACTGCAGCTGACATCCAGCTTGGACACAGATGGCTGCTCATGCCAGGAGTTCAGCTTTTGCAAGTGGGAAGTGATGATGGTCACCACAGGCTAACAGGAGGCAGCTCAGCTCAAACCAGTACAGACTGTGCAGGGTCCTCTCTTCTAACGCGGAACAAGATAAAAAGAGACAAAGTGCAGCACAACACTGGGAGAGCATCAGCCGAGGGGCTATGCAATACCATCGCCCCATCAAAGGGCATCCTTAATCGGGACATGAAAAGCAAGAATGCTTGGAGGCTTACTGGTCATTGCTTTAGGTCTGAATCAAGCACATGGTGTGAAGGCAGATCACTTGCTGCCTGTTACGGTCCATGTGAGACTATGCCTGTGTGACAGATACCAATCCTTACATAACACAATCAGCATGAGACAATTTTTCTTCAAAATATTTGATTTAGAACATGAACCAGTACTAAAGCACGTGTTCAACCTGCAAGGTGATCCTGATACTGCTAAACAAAGGCTATTTGGCAAGGCTTTGTATTAACTCTTTAATAATAGCACCTGAAATTCACCCAATGGGATGGAGCTTTCATCAGAATTCTTGTACAAAATGATCAGAATTCACTTACTGAACTTTATGTTTCAACAGCGTAAGAAAAAGTCTGCAAAAAATGCTACCTCTGTCATTTTAATTCCACAGACGTCTAAAACTCTTTACAAGATGAGCTGAGTATTTTGAAACCATTGGTATACAGAACTGATTTCATTAGGTTTACAACCATTTCCTGCACTGATTAAACCTTCTTTGTGCACAAGTAAATGGAGCATGGACTACACGTTAGTACACTCAGCACTGCTAGAACTGGGCATGTTTATTCTAGGTTCCATATCTGTGATCATCACATTTTTATTACGTTGCTATAAATGCACAAATTGTGTGAATGCAACCCAGAACTTTCCTTCATTATTACTGATAAATCATAATAATGAAGTTACCCTCTGATTATTTTTGAAAATCCTTCTTAAACTATTTTTGAACTAAAACTCAAATGGACTTTCAGCCCCAAGCTTTGCTTCTAATTCTTGCAAAATTCCTTTGAATTTTGAGGTTTACTAAGCTTGACTACAACATAGTGTGCTTACATAAATATCATAATAGCTCACAGAGTTATGAAATTTACCTTGCCTTCCAGAAATAATTAAAATAGATCTTGGAAAATTAGATAAAGTGCAGTGAAGACTATAACTTAATGACAGTGTGTCTTTCTTCTGGGGGGATGGGTGGGTAAGTCTTACCTATGAATCTCATCTGGATGGTTCCAACACAAACACTCCTTTCCTGCTGCTGGCTTTTGTTTCAGCTAATCTGTTAGAAAAGGTTTCACTAAATTTGTTGTATTATAATGCAAAAATTATTAACCAAATGATAAATCCATTCATAAATGCATTTTAAGCATGAATGAGTCACATACATGCTCACATAAGAAATGTGAAACATAAATTACTGTAGTATTAGGTGTTTTGGTCCAGTCTTTGGATATATACGTCTCATTGCCATGGAAGTCTGTTGGGCTTTTATTAAATAGCATATTTTTTTCATAATTACAAAGTCTGCTGGTTAAAATTCCTGTCAGAAATATGCAACTTATGCCCATATTGATACATGTTAATGAATTACTTTCAGTTTTATTAATAAATCTTTTTTTTCTTATTCTTTAAAGAAATCAGAAGAAGTTATGATGTTAATCACACTGCCTACTATACAGCTCATACTGCATAGAAGACTTGAGTGACACCAAAGGCTAATGTTGGGCTTCCGAGCAGTCATGACATTACTCCTGATCCTTTTATGTTAGAGCATTCTAGCATCTCCATAAATACATTAAAATATCTCATAAAATAGGGTCTTGTGATCATGAGCACCTCCTGTATGAAGACAGGCTGAGAAAGTTGGGGCTGTTCAGTCTGGAGATGAGGACCTCAGAGCAGCTTCCAGTTATCTGAAGGACTCCTAGAAGTATGCCAGAGAAGGACTCTTCACCAGGGATTGTAGTGACAGGACAAGGGGTGATGGGTTCAAACTGAAACCGGGGAAGTTCAGCTTAGAGATAAGGAAGAAGCTCTTCCCTGTGAGGGTGGTGAGGTGCTGGCACAGGGTGCCCAGAGAAGTGGTAAATGCTCCATCCCTGGCAGTGCTCAAGGCCAGATTGGACAGAGCCTTTGGTAACATGGTCTAAGTGTAAGGCATCCCTGCACATGGGCAGGGGGTTGGAACTGGATGATCTTGAGGTCCTTTCCAACCCAAACCGTTCCATGATTCAATATCAATAGTCTTTCTCATCACACTCACCCTGACACAGGACAGGTTCCAACAGGTGCAAATGCTACAGTGCTTACCTGTTGGTTATAATAAACTTCTGAAAGTATGTCTTCAGGTCTGTGTCTACACTGATTTCAAAGTCACTGGCTACTTCTCTCTCCTTGTGCAAGTTTGTACATCTTTATAATACCTCCTGATTAATTTATCACATAGTAAAGATTTTAAAAAATCATTATCCTTTTGATCTAAAAATCCTTATATTTCATCTTTAATATGTTCTTTTGAGAGAATCTTTCTGGAGAAGTTGCCACGTATGTTCTACTCCTCTGAGACATAACAGCAGAGCTCAAGTAAGACTTGGAGCTTCAAATCACACTTAAAATTGTTTGAAAAGTTTTTGGTTTTTCTTTCATGTCAAGGAAAATGAAACTGCTATTGCAGTACCTATGGCACAAGAAGACTATCAGAAATGAAATACATAAAAACAATATTTGAAAGAGCGTAAAAATTTATCACCACAGAAGTTTGTGAAGGATTTTGTGAACTAGACTCAAATAAGGAAGGACAAAAGTAGAGAAAGGAAAAATATTGATTTGTTCAGATTATTTTTCTAAGACGATCATTATTTCTGCAAAATGATCTGCTCCTCCATTTTTTAAGCCACGCAAAGAATTTATCATACATAAGAAAAAAAATAACCCTCACTTTGCACAGTCATACTGTAATATTCTGCTTTATAAAGAGTGCTTTTAAGCCATCATGTGTCAACTAGAAGATTATCTGGAACCACATTAAAGTCTTAAGCTCAATGCATTATGTTATATTAGAAAAAAAAATGCAGAAAGGAAGAATAAATGGTCTTTTTAGGCAAAGAATAGCAAACACCATATTTTTAGCAAAATGGGAATGATGGAAAAAAGTATGGTGAAAAATGCCAGTAAAAAAAAAAAAACAACACCTAAAAAAAAAGAGTTAAAATGAATTGTCAGAGGATTGACCCAACCCATAGGAAGCCAACAGCTACCTGGTTTACCTCCCTTTACACCTCACCTCCCTTTACACTTCACCATGTACAATTATTTTCTTAATGATGCTGACTGTCAGGTCCTCAGAGTCATGTTCGCATCCTCCCCCCACACCCCCAGCCTTCAAGTTAAAGTGCTGCAGTGCTGATTGCTCCCAGAATGTTTTCTCAGGATCTTTAGCAAAACAGCTGGACTGAGGATAAGATAGAAAACACTGATTATTAATGTCAGCCTGATGTGCCTATAAGTCTGTCTTCTAACATTTATCACAGGTCTCGTATTTATCTTTTCCTCTTAAAACAAAGAAAAAAAGTGCCACACAAAATATCTTAGTTGTAATCACACCAAGCTGCCTTCATCTGTCCTGGTATCTATGGAAGTCAAATGTAATGAATTAATTCAAACTACCCCAAAATCTGAAAACAGAGGAGAAATTCTGCTTTTAAATCAATATGCTTTCAATTATAATGCTTTTCATTATAATGCTTTTAAATTAATTGTTAATTTTAAAAGATCAGCTGGCATTCTGTCACCTAAAACAGATGACAGAGTGCTCCGTTATGTACAGAATGTCCTTACCTCTGGGTGAGGCCATTAAGTCCACAAATAAAGAGTCCACAGGGAAGAAAACAAGTTCTGATTGAGACAGAGAGAGGACAGGCTTGGAGTGTGATCCAGTCCCAAAATTTAGAATGAAATTCAATATGGGTAACCATACTGTGGGACTCAATATGGGTACCACATCAGGGACTGCAGTGATAGGACAAGGGGCAATGGGTTCAAACAGAGGAGATTTAGGTTAGATATAAGGAAGACATTTTTCCCTGTGAGGGTGCTGAGGCCCTGGCACAGGGTGCCCAGAGAAGCTGTGGCTGCCCCATCTCTGGCAGTGTTCAAGTCCAGGTTGGAGAGGGCTTGGAGCAGCCTGCTCTAGAGGAATGTGACCCTGCCTGTGGCAGAGGGCTGGAACTGGATGAGCTTTAAGGTCCTTTCCAAACCAAACCATTCTATGATTTGATGATTCTATCTTCAGATACTATTAGGGAAGTCAAATTATAGCTCAAGAAATAAAGTATCTCAAAGAATAAAAACTGGCTAAGGATCACAGTAAAAGTCATCTTGAAGTATGTAGTAATTATCCAGAAATCAAAGCTGGCAAATTGATCTAGAATTAATGTAGACTCAAGGAGCCTTTGAGCAGCTACCCAGGGATGTATCGACACAGCTGGGCAGATAAGGTTTATTATTTCGCTATTTAATACTGAAAATATAGAGAACTCTGCAAAGTAAAGAAAAAACTTGAACTATTTACACATATAATTCACTACAGAAATAACTATGAAAAGCATAAAATGAGAAATAAAATAAATATTTGTATTTGTATCCAATATTTGTATCTCCTTCACAAACATATAACTCAAATATGAGTATTCAATTTCTACCAATCTTGTGGCATCCACTAACACATTAACCCTTCCAGGCCAACAGCTTCGAAGGTTGATATAGTGAAAGAGGTTATTAAAGTGAACATTAGCATTTACATACGGATGTAAACCATCAAAACTCTGTATTGCTGTATTTGAACAGCATACAGACATGGTTAGTAAAACCATTTCTGATGGCAGTTTATTACTTCCCTGCAGAAGTGTGTTGTTTCACTGGATGTCATAAACCAAAGCATCTGATGAGTTCTCTGCAGTCTCCTCGGACATTTTGTTCCTTCACACCTCATGTCCCACAGCTTGCTCTCACCCACTTGTCTCTTTGCACTGCAGGTCACAGTCTTTGGTCTTTGCCTCATCTTTCCCATCCCACCCCTTCTCTCTGCATTGTACAAAACTGTTCAGAAACAACTTTTCAGCACAAGTGTTAGTGATGCTGTGTTTTACATAGCAAAAAGAAGTTTAAAAAGAAAAAAAACAAACACAACCCAGAGAGCTACAAAAGACAAACTTGGCTCTGTTAAGCAATTATATCCATTCCTTTGTTTTGTCCTTATTCACACTGTGTAATATAGCTTAAAGCTATAACATTATGCAGGAGATACATAAATAGCACAAGACTCCTAAAAATAGCTCCCCTTGTCTGAAAGAAAACTGGAAAGAGGAGTAACTTCACTGTAATTCATCTTATTTCAAGTTTACTAAATAGAAGTGTTCTATGGAAAACTGATAAACACTTTTCTTATCTCATACCACTCGTTTTTTGAAAAATAAAAACATTTTTTCCCCCAGGAATTATGATTACTCATTCTTACATCTCAGCATCTGAGGAAACAGAAGCTATATTTTCACTCATGAACGCTAATTTGATGTTGAGAAAAGTCCCTTAACCATTTGTGTGAAAAAATCCAACTGCTACCTTTCAATATTTCTGAATGACAGTCATGGCTCTAAGCAAACAAATGATGCTCACATATTGTGCCTTGCCTACAGGCATGTTGCTATAATTGAATGATATTATGCCTTCTTACAAGATGGTATCTCAGTTTCAATAGGGCAAACATGGCAAGGAAGTATCAGTTTCCATAGGCGTCTTGAACTTCCTGGCAAATAGAATTTCATCAGCTGAAGAGTCCTCCTCTCTATCAGCATTGTGCTTCTGGAAAGCCTTAGAATGACTTGAGCAGTCAGAAACTTCCGAGATATTTATAACAACTTCAAAAATCACAAAAGGCATCGTTTCCACCGAATTGTTGCTCAGCTGTAAAACCCATCCTAAAGAGCAGTTATCTGTAGGCCCTCAATAATGCTAGCATGGTTCTTAATAATTGAAAAGTAAAAAACCTTCCAAAACTTCCTCTTCCATCTCAGCCTATCGGAAAAGAAGCTTGATAAGCTTGTATTTTTATTTCATTTATCTGCATAGCTGTGTTGTGTATCTTGGTGCACAGAGAACATACCAAAGGACAGAAGGGATAAAGACGAGTTCATAGTGCATCTAAATACAGCCTGATATATTCTGTGAGTGAGTTGTACTTGTGATATATTCCATGAATCAGCTAAATTTCTTATAGTCCAGCTTGTGTAAATCTCCGCCTCAGACCTTCCACCTGACTGCAGACGGATAACCACCATGCAACCACAGACTAAGGTAAAGAACGGTCCTTCAGGAAAGAGACCTTGAGGAGCTAGCACAGGGTATGTCAGCAGCTTATGGTGTGGTAACTGTACCTCTTCTGTGACTTCATTCACAGACGAAACTGCTTCTTGTGCCATTAGCACTGTTCTGCTGCACAGCACTCAGTATCTAGACGCATGAGGTGATTTTCTGGGTAAGGAATGAGCCATAGAGTTTGTACACAACCACAGAGTAGGTGGGAGTAGTTAAATGTATTTACATGACAAATAAGTGGATAACCAGGAAGCAGCCCATTTCTAGGAGTTGTTTGTTCCAACAACGGCTTGACTTCCTGAAGACGGCAGCACTTGAACCTACCACAGCTCTGTTGCCAGTTGTGCAAATTATTCTCAACAAGGGCTCTTTTCCTCGCCATTGCTTTCCAGCTACAGAAAGAAGTACTGGAGGAAGTACTGTTTAGAAGCAGTACCTCTTCCAAAATTCAGTGGCTCTTAGCACAAGAATGTGGAAGATCACAGCAATGGCACCCTCTGGTGACAAACAGTAACACATTATAATTAGATAAATTATTCAGCCTGGAAAAAAACACTTAAAGCTACTGCTTCATGTAAACTTATCACATGGGAAGCATTCCTCCAGCAAGCTGCAAGATGTAAGTGGTTGTTTTTAAGAACAATGATAACTAGCCTTCAACAGCAGGCAACTGTACTGAAAAGGCAAGTTCTTCAAACTACTTCCATCTCCTCGGTATCATCATAACTTCCTTTCATGGGTTCTAGTCTAATCTGTTGTTCTTTAACCATCATATAGACAAACTACAAATTGGATAATGGTCCTCTTTTAATCACAGCTAATATGTTCAGGTGAAGTTACAGATTTCAGCATGGCTTCTGTAGTGCTACCAACAGCTTTGAGATGTTGAAGAACATCGACAAGTGGTCTGTAAGCTAAATACTTAACAGGCAAGTGGTCTGGAAGTGGACAAAGAGGTGCTCATAAGAAATCTTTCACAGGTTTGAGAAGCAGAACTTTTTTCTGAAGCATTGCAAATCATCCCCATAGCTTCTTAAAGCAAACATGGTCAGCAATTTTAAATGTTACAGAAATGCAAACTAATATATAAAAGTATTTCCCTTATCAATGTCAAGGAAAGACACTGTCATAGAATGTGCAAAAGCTTAAATTAAGCAGAAGGTTGTCTTTAATCCATGTGAAAGATGAAATTAAAAGTAAAGAAAACAGTTGATTTCCAGATTGCTGCTGTAGTATCAGATGGAAGTCCAATTCTGCCAGGAGCTTCTGTAAAAAGCTGAGTCATAAAAAAACTTCATGGGTAAAACCATAAAACTTGGGCTCATGAATTAGATGAACTCTCCTCTGACCTAAGGAACGGAACTTATGGCACATCTTTATAATTTACTCCCTAAGAACTACGGAAAAGTTTTTTAATAAAAGGAAGAAAAGTAATAATAATCTGTCTTGAAACTCAGTAATTACAGGACTAGCTAGTTTTCAGCAATTTCTGGTTATTCTAACGTATACATATTAAAACTTTGTCACTAAAAGAGCTAAGGTGTCATTTCCTATCTATTTCCTAACTGAAGATGAATCCTATTCTCCCTGAATAGAATGTTACATTTCAACATGACGTTAACAATCAGTTCAAATACATTGTCTTCAATAAGCTCCCAGACTACTTGAAAAGAACAGCGTTCAAAGTATAAAAACAAAACATATTGAATGAAATATTTAGAAACTGTAATGAAACTTAAACAGCCGTCTATGTGTGTAGTCCTACATGTATGGCAAATAGGCACTCACTGTACTGTCAAACAGGGTTGGCTGGCCAGACTCAGACCAAGCTTCATAAATGAAGGGTTGACCAGAAAAAACAGTATGTACCTTGACCTAATTATGCACTAATCAGTGAAATATGCAAGTCCTTGCAATTAGGAAGATTATTAACAGTGGGATATGCTACATAAGCAAAGGTGCCAGTACCTGACTTGACAAATTCAGAGGAGGCTTTCAGTAAAAGTTCATGGTCTTTTGAAAGGGAAGATAGAATATAAATTCAGTGTACGGTTTTCTGTGATGTGTGCTTCAGTTCACAAGGGAAATGCAAAATACATGTGGTTTTTGTTTCACCATATTTTGTTATACACCACATACAGGCAAACCTCCCTGTGAAGGTTTTATCACTCATCAGCCACTCACAATGCATTTATTACCAAGCTGAATTAACTTTATCAGATACGCATCTCTGTTATAGAAAAGTATAAAAGGCATTATTCCAACTCAGTTATACTTTGAATAAAGGCACTGGCACTTGCTTACTTAGGTGACCTACATCATCTAAGTTTGCTTTCCTAAAGCTAATAATTGACAAACGGAATAATATGCTGTAATGGAGTTCTTGTTAAACACAGTTTTGAAATTTCTCTCTAGCAGATGGAAAGGCTCATAATTAAAATATTAATTAAAAAACCTCATGGTTATTTTGAGAGTTTTTTTTAAGCACTCCACGTTGTGACCTTGACACAGTGATACAGACATAGCTGTATGCAAAAGCTCTTTCCCTATGAATTCAGGAAAAAGGAAGATCCCAACTAGCCTCAGCAGTTTATGAAACCAGCTGCTGCAGTATTTTTCAGGTAGACTAAATTCTTCATCTTTTATTTCTGTTTTCCTCAGTTTCCTGGCTAGATTCTGGATTTCATTTCCCAGCTCTCAATTCCTGGTTGCCTTGGTTCATACAGTTATATAGGGGACATTCACATAATCCTTGAAAGTCACTAAGAAGATAGAGACTGCAAAACAGGGCACAGCTTCAGCCAGATCCCCGTATGTTACATGGAGAAGCAGCATGATGGTCAAGGACCAGCAGCCAGAGTGTGACATGGACTGGGGCAGAGGTACTGAAATCACTGACCCCTCAGAGAAATGACCATTTGCAAATTTTACAGACACTCAAGCCCTGACTCAAAAGAATGGCCAAGAAGATTATCAGACCTCACCACACCATGCATTTGTGGAGTTTTGGTTTTGTTTGGTTTTTTTTTGTGTGGTTTTTTTTTCTTTGTTTGTTTTTTGTTTGTTTGTTTAATACTCCATCCAGTTCTTCTATAATCATAAGGGTTAGAAATACATATATCTCTGGGAGAATAAAACCTGAGATCCTGGTGCATATCTCTCTGGTCAACACTGAACTGAATGGAAAACCCAATGGCTGCTAAATTGCTGACTGCTAGCTACAAGCAACTGAATATCAAGATGGCATGTATTTTTTACCTTCGTAGGTCACCTAAATAAGAGCTGTCACTCTTGCCACACCTGCATCCTTGATCTCTAGAATATGACCAAACACTATGTTCCAGAGGTGATTTACTTAGCTCTTTCAATATAACTATGTTTAGCACTACTTCCATCATATCACCCTGCCAACTACAGTGTTACTGGGTTATATTAAAATGGTAACAAATGTTTAAAGTTTTATATACTATTATTTCATATTCTTGTCTTCCACAAGGCTTTAAAATGTACCAGTACTACATATGCATTTTTTGTCCTTAACCCCATCGTCTAGCCTCCCCCTGCACTGAATACATAAGCCATTTACCTGGACAAAATTGTAGATGTGTAGTTAAGTCTTTAAAAGTCATTCCTGCTAGTCAATTCCCTCATTAGGAAACCACTTTCTATCAGAAGTGCCCTCAGGTTTGAGAGCACATCAAAATTGGATCCACTTAAGCAACCAAGCTTTGATACTGTGCTTAATGACTTTCCAAGATTGTCATTTACAAAGTACTTTACAAGCCTTCCTAAAGAAGAGATGAAGTATGCCCATGCATGAGCTAACCTCCCTAGCACTTCTCCTTAAGAAATCTAGTGGAGGTATGATGTATGCGATTCCATTTTCTGAGTATATGACATTCCATTTCAGTCTCACCATTTCCCTAGGACAATCTGGGCACTTTCCAGTCTATAAACACATCATGAAACTGTGGCAGATCTTCCTTTCTTCTCCTTCATATCTGTCCCTTCTGCTGTTTCCAAGCTACCTGTTTCAATCTGGGAGGGAAATGGGCACACATTTCCCAGACAGTACTAACAACTGAAATCAGTGATCTGCTATGAAATACACAGTAAGTCTACAACTTCCCTGCTTCTCTTGTACAAAAAACGTAGATATACTATCTCAAAATGTAAGGGCATATTACTTCCCTTCCACACCCCCCCCTCCCCCAATCCCCCCCAAATTAAAGACTACACAGATCTACTCAAACTGCTATTGCTACTGTTTAAAGACCCCATTTTAACAAGGAAAGTATTTTCCACAGGCAAAAGTTAATATTTCTTAGAAGGAATAGCTAGGAAGCAAGCTTAATATCCCACTTTTTAAACCTAGACAGAATTCTGTCACTGGGAACATTGAAATATTCTACTTTCAAACTGGTTTTACCACTCAGAGACATTAGCATGCATACAAGAAAACCAAATTCTTCTCAAGAGTGGCATCACAGTTTCACTATAACCTTTTCTGCAAATTATGAAGTGTGAAATAGAAAGCTGAATAAAAATTAGAATAATAAAATATTGAGAACAACATGTCAAAATTAAAACAGTAAAAACAAGAAAATAAACTCACTGTCATCTGATGACTCTGTAAACTTCCTGTTGCAATAACATCTTCTCTATTGTCTGCCTAAGTCTGTTAATCAACAACATCCCTGGAAAAGCCCAGGTTGTACTGCTTATAAAATGGAAGCAACAATAAAATATTAGGTCAGTTTGAATTATGGGGTAACTTCTGTTCATCTGTTTTTTTTTTTAAGATTTACTTTACATAGGCATTTGAGAAATGGCCACTGAAAATTTCATAGTGGGGAAACAAAGAAAGAAAAATGTGATTTCCAGTTTTCTCTTAAGATTCAATAAGGAGTGCAACAGGTAAATATTGTTTCTCATATTTTACCTTACACTTTTACCAACTTCATTTTACTTTACCTGTGGAACTCTTCCCCCCGTCCCCCCCAGTAACAAATAATATGCACAAATGCCATTGTCTGGTAGTCAAACTTTCAATTATTAGCACAAAAAACACCACTAAAGTAATGCAGAAAAAATAATAGAATCCGTTGTCAGCAATATGTCTTGATAGAAAATATTGAGGGATATTGAACCTGAAAGACTTGTGAAGCATCCTACAACACCTTTCCATGTGACCTGAATCCTCACATCTGATGGTGGAGACAGGCTGGCTCCAGGGGACTATGGAGTATGTTCTCCAGGAAGAAAAGGAGATGAAGTAAGGAAAGTGCACAGCACTACCAGATTCAGTGTCAGGACTCATGTTCATTCCAATAATACACCACTTTTCCCCATCTCAGAAGGTACACCTGGGTTATTAACACAAATGTGCTTCCATACTTGCAAAATTGTTTGCTTTTCATAGCCATTACCTACAAAAAGCTACCAAACTCACAGCATTTTACTGTGGACTTCTGTAAAACATATACACAGATTATCACAGGATGACCTTGAATTATTTTCCTTGTTTTGCTGAAATTTGAGATTGCCTTATTCCTTCCCATTCATTCTTGTCTTGCTGTTCAATGCATATTTGTTGCTAGTAAGATAAAAGCATTCCTTGATCATTATTTTTGGTGTGACATTATTTTAATAACATGGTTTCAGTGCTGGAATCTCTCCTCCTCAAACCAAACACACTTTTTTCTGACACACAAATGTAAACTTCTCGGCTCCTCTATCACTTGAAAAATGTAAAATATGTCAACCTAACTCAGTCTCAAGGGAGGTGTGTTGCCTACTGGAGGCTTGGATCAGGGATGCTGCTGACAGGCTGCCTGGTCTAGTCAGTCCTATTCACTATTACCCACTTCTTGTAGTCCATGTGAGTGCCAGTGATATTGACAGCAGCAGTCTAGAAAGCATTAGGAAGTACTACAGAGTCCTGGGAATGGCTGTCAGGGGCTCTAGGGCTCAGATAGTTTTGTCATCGATCCTGCAGGTCAAAGGCAAGGACCTTGAAAAGGCCAGGTGGATCTGACAGGTTAATAAATGACTAAAGGGGTCATGCCATAGTCAGAGGTTTGGTTACTTAGACCATGGGACTCGATCTGGGAGTCCAGGTCTACTAGACGCTGTTGGGGCCAGTCTAAGGGGAAGACCTGCTTTGGTCAGAGACTTCCCAGGCTGGTCAAGGCAGGTTTAAACTAGGTTTGTTGGGGGAAGAGGGCACCAATCCTTCCCCACTCCCAGTCAGATGCCATCACCTGTAACAGATGCTTGGAGCAATGCAGAGCTATTTCAGCTGCTCCAGCCAATGAGTCGGCTTCAGTTGGAGCTCGGCTCAGATGCCTCTATACAAATGCCTATAGTGAGGGGAGTAAATGAGGAATTAGAGATGTGTGCACATCTACAGGGTTGTAATATCACTGACATCATGAAAACACGGTGGGGTGGCTACTGTGACTGGGGTGTTGGAATGGAAAGTTACAGGCTCTTTTGGAAAGACAGGCTGGGCAGACAGGAAAGGGGCATAGCTATTTATGTCAGTGATAGGCTGGAGAGCCTGGAACTCTGCCTGGGGATGGGTGATGAGCCAACAGAGAGCTTGAGGGTCAGGGTCAAAGGAAGGAGAACTGCGATGAAGGACATTACTGTGGGGGTCTGCTACAGACTTCCCAGTCAGGAGGTCTCTGAATGAAGTTCACTACAGGTAGACAGAAGCAGCCTCACGCTTGCAGGCCCTTGTCCTCATGGGCTTCAACCACCCTGATATCTGTTGGAGGGACAGTACGGCCCAGCAAAAGCAATCTGGGAGGTTCCTTGACTGTGTAGAAGACAACTTCCTTCTGCAAGTAATAGAGGAGCCGACAAGGAGAGGTGCCATGCTTGCCCTCGTGTTCACCAACAGGGAAGGGCTCATTGGAAATGTGACGCTCCAGGGCAGCCTTGGTTGTAGCGATCATGAGATGGTCGAGTTCAAGATCCTCAGGACACTGAGGAGAGCGTGAAGCAAGCTCACTGCCCTGGACTGCAAGAGAGCAGACTTTGGCCTCTTCAGGAACCTGCTTAGGAAGGTTCCATGGGATACAGCCCTAGAGGGCAGAGGGGCCCAAGGCTGTTGGTTGATATTCAAGGATCACCTGCTGCAAGCTCAGGAGTGTTGCGTCCCAGCTAGAAGGAAGTGCAGCAGGAGGGCCAGGAGACCTCCTGGGATGGATAAGGAGCTCCTGAGGAAACTTCTTAGAAAAAAGAAGCTTATAGAAGCTGGTAGGGAAGACTGGCAGCCTAGGCAAAATACAGGGACATTGGGAAACTAGGGATCAAGTCAGGAAAGCTAAGGCCCACTCAGAATTGAGTGTGCAAAGGGATGACAAGGGTAAAAGGAAGGGCTTTTATAAGTATGTTGCAAACAAAAGACAGACTAGGGATAATGTGGGTCCTCTCCTGAAGGAAATTGGAGAACTGGCTACCCTGGATTTGGAGAAGGCTGAGGTTCTCAATGACTTCTTTGCCTCGGTCTTCACTGGCAATGCTCTGACCACACCACCCAAGTCTTGGAAGGCAGATGCAGGGACTGTGAGAATGAAGACCTTGGGCCCACTATAGGAGAGGATCTGGTTCAAGACCATCTTAAGAACCTGAATGTGCACAAGTTCAGACCTGATGAAATCCATCCATGGGTCCTGAAGCAGCTGGCAAATGAAGTTGCTAAGCCACTGTCCATCATATTTGAGAAATCATGGCAGTCAGGTGAAGTTCCCAATGACTGGAAAAAGGGAAATATAACCCCCATTTTCAAGAAGGGGAAAATGGATGACCTGGGGACTACAGACCAGTCAGTCTCACCTCTGTGCCTGGCAACATCTTGGAGCAGATTCTCCTGGAAGGCATGCTAAGGCACATGAAAATCAACAAGGTGCTTGGTGACAGCCAGCATGGCTTCACTAAGGGGAAATCCTGCCTGACCAATTTGGTGGCCTTCTCTGATGGGGCTACAGAACTGATGGACAGGGGTAGAGCAGTTAATGTCATCTACCTGGACTTGTGCAAAGTGTTAGACACTGTCCCACACGACTTCCTTGTCTCTAAATTTGTGAGAATAGTGTAATTTTGAACTTAACTTGAAAAAAAAAAAAGAAAAAAAGGAACAGCTGCTCTCCTTTAAAAGAAGAGAAAAATAACCCTGGAAGAGCACTTGGTCGAAGGTCACTACCTAAAGAGAATCAGCACCTAAGCTTTACTCTGGAAATAGGAATACTGGAAGCTTAGGAAGGAACACATGTCAACTGATGACAAACATTACTTTTGAAAAGTATTCCATGATGTTTTGGAATAAACAGTTACAGGATTTAACAGAAGGAAACAAAAAAAGCATTCAGAAACTCCTGTCTATCCCCTATACTGTGTACTTGTGGGTGCCTGTAAGTAATTCCCTCTACAAAGCTGGCAGATGACATCGCAGAAGAGCTGTATTTCTAATTGACTTTTTACATTTGTATGTATCCTGAAAAGATTTATTTACTTAAATCTCACAACTCAATACATCACGTTGAATAACAATTTGATGACAGAGTTGCTGTAACATATTCACATTGCAATGTCTAAAGAAGAGATGGCCAGAATGAGGCAGTAGTGAAAACTGTGAGGTGTTTCTCATTCTCATTCTCTAAAAATTTAGAGCTTAATCAGAATTGTGAAAATAAAAGCGCTGCTTTTCAAACTGGACCACCAAGAAGGTGTTTTGTTAGGAAGAATTTTCATATACCAAGGAAAACATTGAATTTAAATGAGTTTCCGTTATCTGAATTTATCTATTTCAGACCTGATAATATTTCAAGGTTCACAGAATTCTAATTTATGATAAAATAAAATCACACTAAATCTAGAAGTGAGAAAATGGTCATGAGCTTTGAGAATGGATCTGAATGGGAACCAAATCACATTGTTAGAGCAATTTTTAGAAATTAAGCCTCCTCTGTGCTACTTAGAGATGCACTAAGAGTGACAAAATACATTTAGTATTACAAGAAAAGCGAGAGGTTTGGGTTTGGTTTTATTACAGTGATATAAATAGTGATAGCACCTCAATATTAAAAAAAATAATCACCTTTTGGAGTTGAACTACTGTTTTGTAACTGTATCAGGGAAAAAAACTTTAACAGTACTTTAAATAAATTCAGTAGTCTGTGCATCATGAGTTCCCTCTAATATTGCTGGGCAGAAATGGATAACATCTTATGCCAAGTAATGTCTTGTTTTATGTAGTATCCTGCAAACCTGAAACCGTATCAGAGAGTGAATTTCTCTTGAAGTATAGATTCTTGTTACTTCTTCTTCAAGATGAATACCTAGCAGGTTATTGATCTGCTTCTGAAGGACACAGTGTTTATTATGTAGGAAACCACTGCTGGCACAAGCGTGAGAAATTAATGATGGTTTTGTAAGTGTCCACACTGCGGTGCTGAACCAGTGGGGCAACTGTCAATCTATATGATAATGCATCCCCAAACTTCATAAAATCAGTGATGTGAAGAAGCATCGATTTTTGAGCTAACCAGGATTTGTGAGAGAGTAAAACTAAAACTCTGTGTATGTAATAGTTGCTTCTTACTTGCATGATGTTTTTTTTTAACCAACCAAACATACAGAAACCGTTACCACAAAATCCTTTCCAAGTAAAAATGAATTGCAGATGCTGGTTTGTTTCTTGCATACTGTTTGATCATGTCATTTTTTCTCTTATTAACATCATTGTTAGAAAAATTACCTATTCAAACTGGACTCACTGCACTGTATTTCCAATTACTTAACAATTCATTTATTACAAGGAGGAAAATTAAATGCAAGCAAGCAGACTCATTCTTTTATCAATCCCTGCAACAGTATGTATGAAAGTAGGTCCTGAGATGAAATTTTCTCAGACAAAAAGTGTAGCACATTGCTTCCACTGAAATGGAGACAATCACCTTCAGAGAAGCAAATCCATGTTACGGAATGAATCCCACTCGTTCTATAATGCCAGAACTTCCTTAGACAGGTTTTTTTACTTGAAATTAGGCACAGTAACCTTATCAAAACTACACTAAAAAGTCAATGGAACTTGTTGTATCATCTGTGAATTGTATTCTTATTAAAAAAAAAAAAATCAATTAATCACTGATTCCTTCTAAAATACTGTCTTCCTTGTACAAAACATTATTAGTAATATTTCCTCTTTGGTTTTGATGAAGAAAAATATCCTGCTGTGTCTGCTGAGGGGAGATACTACTTAAAGATTCAATTTAAATCAACAAATAATGACTGCTGTAACAAACAAAATCAATTGTATTTTTCTAAACTTTTTTCTACCAATGTAAAATCTGTACTTCAGTTTGGCCTTGCTTGCTTTGACAAGCAGTTGCTTGTGTTTCTAGTGCCCAGCTCACAGCTTTTGTTGAAACCAAAACAACTACCAGTAAGTGCAGGGAGGAGCCTAAAATAAACGTCTAAAAAAATTCCTCTTCTGAGAGACAGCCAACATGTAACAAATTCCATTTTATCACAAGTAATATGCGTAGAGAGGGCTGCTTTCATTAGCTTGTATCAGCTGCTTGAACAGTTCCTCTGAGGCTATAACATCAGGGAGATTCCTCTTCATCCTCTCAGAATGTCACGCACCAAACCCTTCACTTCATATTTTAACTAAGCCGAGTTGGCACCTTCATCACCCCATAGGATGGAGGTGCATTCCTGCAAATCCATTTTTACCTTTTTTCCTGTTTAGTTTAATTAAAAAATATGTGAGCACAGAAAATTCCCTGGTAAAAATTTTTAGCTGAGATATTTGAACACCATGGCTGTGGGTTACATACATTTGAAAGGACAGCTGGCTTCATGCAGTCCACTTGGAGAGCCACCCGATGCCTAGGTGTTCTGACACAAGTGATACCTGCACTGTCTAAAGTTTCATTTCTATGAACTTATTAAACTATATGAAACAGAAGTGCTTTGCCTCAGTCTGATGCAGAGATTTGCTTTCTAAATGCCCCACAATACTTACCTATAATCAAACAGCAAGTTAATTTTACTTTTTTAAAAAATTCAGCAGATGAAAAACCACACAAAATTAGCACCACTGTCACAGCTACTGGCATATTGTAGATTAATAGTATTGTAATTACTTCAAGCTGTGTATAAAAATCACATGTGAAACTATTTCTCTTAATAAATTCTTTCTGCTTCTCATTGTTAAGTTTGACTTAGTGTACTCTGAGCACATACATCTGTGAAAGATTACTGCATAGAAAGTAAAGTGCAAGATAAACCACAATGTATATTATATGATATAGAGGTAATTGAGTTTCCTGATATCAATGCTAAAAAACCTCCAACATTAAAAAGCAGCTTTAGTCAAACTCAGAAAAAAAGGGAACAATTGACCTTTAAAAGAATCCTCATACATTATTAAATATTATCACATTCTCATACATGTGCATTAAGTATATATTGAAGGAAAAGGCCTACCGTTCTCCTCATCCGACTTATTTTCATTATCAGAGTCGGTAAGTGTGAGAGCTGAGTTTTCACGACTTGACAGACCGGAACTTCGCCTGGATTTGATCCCTCTTCCCCACAGCCTGATGGCATGCTCTGGAGACATTCCTCCCTCTGTGTCTGAGTCAGCATCAGAGCCTGTGCTCAAGGAATAGCCTTGATGGAGTATTCCTATGTCTGAGCAGTAGCCGCTTCGATGGGGAGAGGGTTCACAGATTCCTAGTTCTGCAAGGGTGAAGTTTGTTCCTAGAAGAGCAAGAAAAAATGCCAACTTAAATGAAATAATTTAAAAGCTAAGGGATTTATTTTAAGTTTGAAAGTAACAGGCCTTTTTAATTTCTCTTAATTATGCTGTATGCCAAGCCTTTGTAATGAATTACAGAGATCTTTGGTGCACGGATTTAAAAGATGGTTAAAATGGATGAAATACACAAAACAAAGATACAAAAGATATCCAAATTTTAGATTATTATTTTGGACCCTCAAAATTAATCACTTAGGTATGCAATTACCATGAAACTGGTGACAAGTGCTAATGACTTAACCTGCTTTACGATGTACCTATATTTGTAGGACCAGAGCATGAACTTTGGAGCATTTGATTACTGAAAAAGAATTTTTTCTAACAAAGCTGATTTTCTCCTATAGAGGTCTTTTATAGAGATAGGATTTTTAACTCTAATATTCATATAGTTTCCTTTTTCATAAACCATAAATACTTATTTGGGCAAACAGAATTTACCAGTTTTTCACTTTCATGTTTGGTGAGATTGGTAGTTTAATATCTGCTCTCAAAATCAGATAGACCTTGTCATCACTGTCATTGCTTTTTACCTTTTTTCCCCATATTCCAGAAGAAAGTGTGCATCGATACCGAAATCAGGAGGTCATTTGGCTTAAAGGCAGAACTTTGAGGAACAATGTTAAACCATGTGACCCATAGCAGTTAATAACGACTCAGTGGAAAAAGTCTCATGCATTTTTAAAGCACATGGAGGCCCCCTGGGTTCTCAGAAAGTGCAGACTTGACGGCTGATTTTGGCTTATGTATTTGCTTCCCACAGTAATGAACAGGATGGTAAAAAAAATACACGGAAATTTTACTGGTCTCTAAGGCTTTCGAAGGTTTTGAAAAGCAAAGTGGATTTATCTTCATTACATTGGGCTAAAAATGAAGAACAAAACCAGGCTGAAGTTGCTCGCAGTATAACTGCCAATTATTTATTTTCTTAATTCACGGGGAAACTAGATTTGTGGTCTATGTTTCTTAAACAGTAGTTTTATTTTGTCCAAAAGCAGTTTAGACTTTCTCCCCTTCCTCTGTCTATATATCTATCAGAATGATGCAGAGGAAATTCATACACTAAATAAATAACACACCTAAGTGTCATCAATTAATAAATATGTTAACTGGTTGTTTTGTGTATTTTTAAGTATTACAACTTCAGGCAGGAAAGATCATATGGTATTAAGAGAGTGGCCAAAAACATTAGGTACATAAGTATCACAGACGGAATGCTTCTAAAGAAATGAAGTGTGTAGTGGTAATGTTTAAAAGAATATACAAAGGCTGATATTAAAAAAGTCAGCTCTCTTTCAACATCAAATTAACCCAAACTCTCCTAGCTAGGGGAATACCTTAATCTGCAATCTAATATTTATTCTAGTAATCAGAAACCTTGTAGTTTAGTCAAAAGCAATGAACTGAACAGTCCTAAAAATGAGCTTCTCACGTACACCTCAGTCTACAGATCTTTTGCCTTTTTTTAAGAAAAAAACCCCAACCAAACAAAAAAAGAGTAAAAAGCTCTAGAAGATCTAGCATGACAGATGAAACAAAGTTACTTTTACAGAAAAGGTGAACTCTAATTATGTGCAATTTCAGAAGACGTTTTAAGAAAAGCAGCTCAAATGATTATAGTTTTGTTTTAGCCATATTGGCAAACTAACCCTAGACTCATAAAAAAGGTCAAAATGAACTCAATATAAAAAGTATATTAAAAAATGAACTGAACTGAAGCCTAGTAACCCCACACATTCTGACCTACACTGGTAGATTCCATGCTGACATTAGCATGTAACATTACATGTTACAACTACCAAAGTTATCATGAAAGTGACGTTTTTCAGGTTTTCTTCTTTGATGGTGGCATAGATGTCTACAGATACACACAAATTATAAATACATTAATCAGGGAATCCTAGAATGGTTTGTTTTGGAGAGACCTTAAGGATCACCCACTTACAACCCCTGCCACGGGCAGGGACACCTTCCTCTAGAGCAGCTTGCTCCAAGCCCCTGTGTCCAACCTGGCCTTGAACACTGCCAGGGATGGGGCAGCCACAGCTTCTCTGGGCACCCTGTGCCAGCGCCTCAGCACCCTCACAGGGAAGAGCTTCTGCCTCATCTCAATCTACCACTCTAAAGCCATTCTCCCTCGCCTGTCCCTATAGGCACCTGTCAAAAGCCCCTCTCCAGGTTTCGTGTTGGCCCCTTCAGGCACTGGAATCTTCCTAAAGAGGTCTTCCTGGAACCTTCTTTTCTCTGTATTGAACAAGCCCAACTGTCTCACCCTGTTTTCATAGGAAAGGTGCTCCAGCCCTCTATATTAGCTTAATTAAGCTGTTTTACATACACAGTAAAACATTTTAATGATATTCTGTGGATTTTAACAGCCATTACAAGCCCAAATGATTTCACTCTGATTAGCATCCTGTATTGACATCAAAACCAGACTGTAACACAGAGTGCAAAAGATAATCTTCAGAGAAAGTCTCACTTCATTTGCCTGAGGAAAATGGCAAAGGAAAATGGTAGGAAAATACAGTATTCACAGAAACCATTCACCCAACTGAGTTTCATTATCTGGCAACTTGGCATCTTCCAGAAACATGGAGAAAAAGATTTGAAAACTGACCAAATAAATAAAATTGAGAGGTGGATCAGATCAACTCAAGAACATAATTAGAATCAGGCTCCAAGCCTCTGGGAAAGGATTTTCTATGCTGCTTCTCAGAAATCTCCTTACAGTCTTACCACTGAAAATCTCAAGCATTCTGATGATAGACATGAAATATTTCAGCGATTTCCCTCTCTACCGAAAACATGTTCTTCTCTGGTAGACTCTAAATTAGTTTTATTAGTTTTCAGTATTTGCTTCTGCAAAATATTATCTGAGAGTGTTCTGTAAGACAGCAAGCAATGGTAAAATAAATTGTCCTTGAATACCCATCGATAACCACATAAGAATGCATTTTGGAGATTTTTTTCACATCTGTATACACACATAGATTTTGTACATACATACAAAGAATTTTTCATATATTAGATCTAAATATATAAAATGTATCTAGGAGTGCTATACTTCCTCATACCTTTATAGCCTTTAATTTGATGTAAAATCTGGGGAAAATGAACTCGAATCTTAAAGGTATTTTCCAACTTAAATTATCCTATGAAAAGGAGATAGAAACACTAAAATTACGTTCTATAGATTTCTTGATCTGTATCATGTTCTCCTACATGCCTTGTTTCCCTAAAATGAAACTGTCCACACCTCTCAAATAACATATGAACTTTCACAAATATAATATTATCTTATTTGCTCATCCATTACTGCGTATTACGGTATTAATGGCCACTCTTGTAAATTCAGAGAGAGGATAAATATCGTTCTGGATGCACAGAAATCACTTACCCAACAATTCATAGTGTAATGAATTATTACCTACTATTAACTGGCAAATAAAGCACAGTCTCACAAATAATGAGAAAATATCTAACTTGTTTCATATCCAGTCATACTGACAGCATACTCCTTATGGAATCCCAGTGACAGAAAGGTCACAGGAACAAAGCACCCTTCCTTGCTGCCACTGCCAGTAGAAACTACAGCACCTATGAGCTGGAGTGAGTAAACACAGACAAAGCCTGGCCTGGGGTTCAGACTAAGTGTCTCTTTCAGGAACTATCTTCCTTACAGCTCTTTAAGTGATGAGGAAATCAGGCAAATCAAGCCCTCCTAGAAGAAAAGCAAAAGAAGGAGAGCAGCAGAACCTGTTGTTTGCCGTATCCTGGGAATTCAAATTGTACTGCTGTGTATTCAGAAATCTGGTCCCTGAGCTAAACTGCACTACCAGCACTAGCAGTCAAGGCAGATAGATGGCTTCTCACACTGTTGTAAAGCATACTCCCTCTCTAGGGCTTGCACAGATTTGGGAATAATTGCATTCTCTTGATACTCCCCTTGCAAAGCAGGACTGAAATGTGCAGGCAGAATCCGTTCTTTCACATGCACAACTTCACGGTGTTTTCTTTCAGATTCTCATAGCATCTACTACATTGCTGGTGACATGAACTGAAAACAGACAAATAACATCAGATCCTTACAGGGGGAAAAAAAAACTCCTTCTCTCAAAGAACACACCACATACACATAAAAAACAGTCACTAGGTTTTCTGCTTTTTCATATGCAAACCAAGCTTACTTGCCTGAATCCCCAGTCCCTTCATCCACACCTGCAGAAATCACTAGCCTGTTTTCATTAAAGAACAGCAGCTAATACCAGCTGCTCCCTTAAGGTGTATGTAATCTCTCATACAAAAATAGACCAGTAGTATACTAGTTTAGAAATGTAATATAATGTTATGTACTTGATCATCATTGCCCATAACCTACATGCTGTGAGTAGTCTCTCAATAGAGTAGAAAAGATGTTTTCCTTTTAATTAGCACATTACTTCTATTATCTTTTGAGCATTATTTAGTATATAAATACTTCCTAAAAGTGTCTTTAATTCAACGATGTACAATTCTACTCATTAGCTAAGACTAGAAAGCATTACCATACAAGCAAAGGTTATTTTCACCTAACCTCTAGGCAGAGGTCTCATTTGGGTAATTACAAATTGCATGACTTGCAAATCTGAAGATTAATCTAATCCAGCTGTGATCGCTACAAGCTGCCTCCGAGGAAGATATCTGAACGACTAATGCACAGATAGGAAATATCTGCCTTCAACACTAGATCAGCAGTTCAAAACTGGACTAAGTCTAAAATCAAAAGGATAAATATCACTTACATTCTTTGCTACTATAATCAATTACAAGAAGTAAAGATAACAAGAATACATTTAAGACATTCCATTCTTGCTCAGAGTTTTGCTACGCTCATAGCTATAATGATTTTTGCTGGCACAAGTACCACAGTTTAGCTCCAATCTGTGGTATATGAAGAGGTCGTTCTTTTTCACAAACTCCAATGCACACTTCATTTTCCTCAATTCTTTATGCATTCATTTAATGACAGGGAGAACAGATGATTAAAATCTCATTTTTTTATCTACTTACCATACTAATTTTTAACATTTACCCTTTTTTTCCTCATCTTTATCCATTAAAACACTGCCATCTTTTTAATCCGTCTCTGTATTTCACCTGTTTCTATATTCTATACTACTCTTTTCCCATGGTTAAAGATCCTGTTCTACAAAATGTTTTACTCAATTATGTTTCTAGTTCTGCACTATAAGATACTCTGAACTGAGACTCCAAATCTAAGCTGAGGGATACACGACTTCTTCCTGCATTTTTGAAGCTTTTCGACTGTATCATTTATGATTAAAAAAAATAATAAATAATGTAAGCCTTTTCTTTTATAAATGCCCATCCCCCTCCCCCTTGATACATCATTATAAAATACACTGGATCTTTCTGGTGGTTTTAAGTATACTTAAATCAGAAGTATCTTTCCTGTGCAACAGACAGGAATTTTAACCATGTAATCACAATGAATAGCCTCTGTGGCAGATTTAATATTAGCATGAAACATGCCTGGAAAATTCTCTCTTAACATCATTGATATTACAATGACTGCGGTATTCCATTTCTGAAGAAAGCACAAATTCAGAAAGAAAAGCACAAGGAAAAGGTGAGCTCTCCTTTCACTGTGATCTGTCCGAGCAGAGGCAACAGCCTGTGCTTCAGGAGGCCAGGTAAGCAGGAGGCGATACTGCTGCTCTAGCCATGAGACCCACTGCCCTGCAGAGGTTTATGGGCTAGCTCTTCCTTCCTTTGTAATAGTCACAAATGATATTACATAAACTGAACTATTTACTTGAACTCTCCAACACTCTTATTTACTACCTATCCAGCTTTCCCTAACAGTCCTTCGATAGCACAGGGAAGGGAAGCATAAGCTCCTGTAGGAACAAGCTCTTCACTGATCAAACACTAAATATAATAAAGATGTATTCCTCAAAAATTAGGAAATAACAGTAATGAACAAGCTATACCTTGCTTTAGGTTTAAAAATCTAGACCTGGAGGTTAACAAGAGCAGAGCCACCTACATGTTTCTGTCACTGCCTAGTAAGAAGATTCACAGATGACATGTTTTCATTTAAGATTATTAAATTCCAGGTATTGCTAGTGAGGAAAGCTACATATTTTATAACTAAGTGAATGTGAACTTTAACAACTTAATGATGATAAATCTTACTTTCATAGAGCATATTTGTGACAAAGGCATCAGGAAATGATTTATAGATGCTCCTCATTCAGTCTTTATATACCAATAGAAAATACAATATTTTTAATTACTTCACATTTTCTGCGGTTGTACTGAACGTAGCCTCTGAGAATATCTCAACACTCTATTTATCTTCACCTCCTTGTGAGGTGAGCTTTTATCATCCCCATTTTATAGCTTTTATAAGGGAAAGGAGAATAGAACAGCCTCCTTCCAGAACACACACTGATTTTGGCAGAACAAGTACCATCTAAAAACTATATTTCTGGCATCACCTTATGGTGATGAACTTCTTTTAATGATATGCTGGTTTAGGACAAAGTATGCATTTGTTGTTTTCTCCTCAAACGCCCATTTTGATTAAGGACAAAATCAGATTTGGGAGGACAAGAGGATGGAGCTAGGTGGCAAGCACGATTATTATTTATTATCTACCCAACAGAACCCAGGTTAAAATGTAACTCTTCAGGCTAACGTTTTACTTTCTTAGGCAGTCTTTACTGTAAGCTTTTCAACTTTTTCAAGCTCTAAGGCATTCTAAAAGGAGAACAGCTTCATTTATTACAAAGAGATGAGCTATTCTTGCAGATCCGTCCATTCTGAAACCTGAAGGAGGCATGAAAAAACACCGTGCAATGCTGAAAGCAAGTGCTCTGCTCTTCTCCACTGCTTCGCACCTCTGCATCCTGCCTGGTGCACTTCTCCTCCTCCTCACTGATTAAGTGCCAGCAGAAAAAGTCAGGGCTGCGACTCTCCTGTTATTCCCAGCATTGATGCTCAGCAGCAGTCCAGGAGGAACAGCTATGGGAGAGTCCTGCTCTGCCCTGGCCCTCAGCACACACACAAACTTCACCTTCCATACTCAATCTCCAGTAACACTATTGTATTTCATTTGAGGTATCTGCTGAAATACAGAGAGCAGGGAGTAATTCTCCAAACTTGGAATCTCTTATTTAGAGGATGGAGATACTTCACAGTTTAATCAACGCAATGGCCATGTGATGTTTTCACTGCAGGCAAAATAAGGTTATTTTCTCTCGCATCAGTCACTCACATACTCCCAAATCAACCTGAAGCAGACAGAATTCATGGCAAATTTCAACCTAAACAGTTTGATCTATTGACATTTTGAAGTGATATTATAAGAAATTTATCTAACTCAAGTATACACGACACATTAACATGCAAATAAGATCTTCCTTTCTCAAAGCAACTTTAGGCCTCCCCATGTATCTCCTTATCTCTAATGAAATGCCTCATCTATCATTTAAAAGGCAATGACTGTTTTGCAATCAAACTAAAATTAAAAATCAACAGGGTTTTGTGTGCTGCACATGCACAGTGCGTACCTCTATTTACACCAGCATATCCACCCTCAGTGATCGGCAACCTCCAGCAGAAGGGAAAAAAATCCGCTCTTTTGGGGGCTACTTAGTGTCTAGTGAGGCAATGGGTATGATGGGTAATCGAAACCTACTGTAATCCAATGTTCTGCACTTTCTGTTACAGTGCCAAGAAAGCATGAGAAATGTTTTGTATTTAAACATTTATTTAAACATGTATTTAAAACTACAACAATACACTTTTTTCCTATGTGGACAAGACTGGAAATGCTTCTGCAGACATTCACAAAAGTATAAAGCCTGCTGCTGCTGCACAGCACTGGGGACTAGCAGAAACTAACCTCCACACATGAGAAAGACTGAAAGCAACACATAAAATAGCACAAATTCTGTTCTTTTAATCTGTAGACAGCCACATTGTGGTAAGAAAACTGTCCAAATGATCTAACGTACATCTGCAGTGACAAATGGTGCATTTTGGGGATAAAATCTGTACCAATTCACAGCTATGTCCTGTGATAAGACTCCAAGAAGAATGTGGTTTCCAATGACTAAAATTCAGTTCCTATTACTTCTGCTTTACAAGTAGCAGAGACAGAACAGAACATGAAGCTTCATGGCAAGTAATGATGTTCTTGCTATAAACTTCTCAGATCCAGTCCAAACACCATCAAGGTAACAGTGGGTTTTGGAGGGGGGCTGGGCTTTTTTGGATGCAATCTTATGAAAAGGAGTTGGAGTCTGCATTTTCTACTCTCAGTCCAAAATGGCTCAAACCGTGAACTAATTTTGTTATATGCCTGTTTCCTTTTTTAGAGATCATGAACTTCTAAATAAAACTCACCACAGACAAGCAGAAAATATTGATTATACTGCACTGATGAACATAAAGTGATAGCTGTCATAAAGAATGCAGAAAGAATTGTTTTCAAATCACTTTTTCAGGTTAAACAATCTGCCCAACACCTGAGAATATCTCCTGTCACACTAGCAGAGTATTTTTCTATGAAGGAATAACAACAGCTCTGTGAAAAAGGCAACCTTCAAAAACTAGTCAGTTTTAAAGATAATATAAGGAGAGAATGAAGTGCTGTCCAAATAGAAGAGAGCATTTAGCATCCGTATTGACTGTCCACATGCACGGTTAGACTCACCTGGCATGAAGCAGTGCAAAAATTAGACCATGGTTCCCACTGAATCAGTTTCCACCACTAAAAAAAAATGGCACAAGTAGCTTGCATTCAAGTCCAGCTCACAAAGCTGTTGGTCTTCTGTGGTAAAAGCATTTTAGTTATGTCAGAAAAGGCCAGGGAGTTCTCCATGGTCTTCAGAAGAAAACCAACCACCTCAGCTGATCGCAAATACATGGATATGAGTACTTTGGGATTAAAACACTGTACAGCTACTAATCTTCACTGATACACACATCCGAGTTCAATTATTAAGAAAGATTTCTATGAAAGCCTGTAGAAACTACCAGGGGATAAATTAGCTGGTGATATTTTGCTGAAGTCATGAAAAGCCTTTTCTTACCTTTATACTGTTAAATCTAGAATAAAAAAGCAGTAAAAAGTCACTGTTCATGACTTGATACTTAAACTGTGCTCTCAGGAAACAGGAGAAGTCAGAGGTAATAAGCTTTCATACTTTTATAACTGTTTAATTGGGAACTCTTGAAAAGCCTGAATCAGCTGTCATCACAGGCGAAACCTTCATTGTTTTCTTTCATACCTTGCTTCACAAGTTAGGAACATGGATACTCCATATTTTATGAAGGTCCCCAGGCACATGTAAAGATTTCTTAGCAGGAGCAGCTGTCAGCTGTTTAGTCACAAGGTGCTCCTTCACTGTAAACATGTTACCTAGAGATAATGGTAATGGAAATTGTATCCTTTACAGTTGAATAAAAGTCTGTAGAGCATTATTTGGCCCAGATCTTCTGTGTTGGCATTCTAAATGACGTTGTTTCTACCAGGTTTTAGAAAAACTAGGGATGCCAGCCTTTAACTCTGCATTTCTAGGAGGACAGTCAGTAGACCAACACGAATGACTCTGTGGACTGATAAAGGAATTCTTCTAAGACGGAAAGAAGAGCTTCCCCAAAAATTCAAACAACTTAAATGGAGCACAGTGTGAATAAAAAAGTGTATTGAGCAAACCCATATAAGCTTTATGCCAAACTTAAAGAATAATGAAATTAAAATCGTTTGAGCACTATAATTTTGAAGAAAAAGATATATAATCAGGTATTAAGGAAAATAGATTAAGCTCTTTGAGACAGTATAGCTACTAAGAAACAGACACAACCATATTTTCTTTATTCATCTTCCATGTTTATTATATGAAGAGATCAGGAGATGTCTTTATTTATTTGATTGAATTATAAATTGCTTTCAGCTTTTCATTTTTAATCCTAGTAAAATAATCAGTTATTTTCACGGCCGGTCAGTTGTGGTACTACAAATGGAATAGTTGGCACCAATTCAGATTACTATTGGTCCTGAACTTTACTACCGATGAAATACATACCCTTAATACGGGATTTCTTTTATTTACCAATGATTATAATTTGTAGACTGCATATACAATCACGAAGGCAGAAACTTAGTGTATCATGGCCATTCTGGCATGTACCATAGCTAGAGGCAACGCCACAGCAGATCCACCAAATGCACTGCTGGAACTGACTGGTCTTACCAGGCTTCTACAGAACTGTGGAAGGAAGAAATGCCTCCTTCCATGCACCTCTTTCCCTTCCTTACAGTGGCATTTTCCACATACACAAAACATGTCTCCATTCTGATTTTCTTTTTGCCAGTCACTGTGTACCCAAGTCCAACATCTTCAGTTCAGCCTGTTGCACTTGGACCACTGCTGGCAGGTGCATGCTGTTCCAACATGCTCTTCCTACCTCAGAAGCACAGCTCTGCTTGGGTAATGTAACCTGCTTCTCTAATTTATCTGAACTTCTGTCTGTTCCAGTGTTTTATAAACTATGTCTGGTTTTATAAAACTCCATTTCAACACTTGTTGCCCTTCTGTTGTCCTTTCCCTTCCATTTTTGTCTCAGATTTGAAGGACTGCTGGCACTGCCTTTCACTTGCTTAATAACAGAGTAGAGATGCAAATGTGCCAAGCGGTAAATTAAGCTCCAGCCATCACTTCAGCATTGAGTTTAACAGGTAGCAGTGCATGATTCTTTGAAGAGGCAATATCAAGATATCTCAATTAAATTTAAGATTTTGTCAAATCTTTCATGTGTGGGAAAAATGCTGTTCCTGAATTTTAAAAGCTGATTTTAAAAACTGGTTTTCCCCCACTAGGTCAAATATTCTACACAAGAAGAGTTGTAATAGAAAAACCCACATTTTTCTGCCTAACCCTTCCGCATTGCTTAGTTTTGCTTTAAAAAAATCCTCAGTCTAAACCCTTCATGAGGTGTTATTATTAGGAGATAACACAGTAAATACTACAAAGAAAGCCAGACCAAAGCTCAGATCATTTGAAAGAGAGTTACCATGTAGGCTGTGTTATCTGACTATTTTTAACACACACATGTCATCTCACTTCGTAAGTGCCTTTACTTGCTTCATAAGTGCCTTGCAGATCAGGTAAAATGATAAATTCGCATCTCACTGATAAAGGTCAAGTATACCTAGGTATCATACGATGCCATTAATTTATTATTAGTAGTAGTATTATATTATTATTATTATTTATTTTGCAGACTCCAATTATAGAATTCTTTGGATTTAATAAGAAGGAGATTAGATCGGAATATTCATTAATCCTCACACTATTTCACACTTTTTACCAACCATTTGCAAAGAAGCATTTTGAGCTAGTTCACATATTTCCTTTTCGGCTATATGGGAGTCACAGGAAGTTTGAAACCCAAAATCAGGTTTGTTTGGAAAGGGCATGTGGAGGAGGAAAAGGAGAGCTCTGAAGACTACAGATGGAAAAAGAAACTCCTCTCTCCTACTTACAGGGTACCTTGGATGAGAGTGTGTTCCGGGTCTTGTTTTCCATTATGTGAACAGTGGCAGAAGTTTGTGGCTGTGTGGTGCTGTTGTACATCCCTTGCCTGTGGCCTTTCAGTCACTGTCTTATCTGAACAAATGGTTTTCTTAATTACCGGTGTGACAGAGCACATGAGCTGAGCTGGCCAGTAGTTTCAGATGGCTTAAGCTACCATGACAGGCTCTGGACACTTCACAGATTTATCCACCACTTTCAGACTGATGAACTTCTGATTCAGGTAAGCATATTAAAACTTGCCAGCACATCTATTTAAATTTCAGATTTGTGGTTCTCAAAGGCATCTGGTTGCTCTATTTTCTTCTTTGTCATCTCTTTAATGGCTTCAGAGCGGGAAACAGGCACACATATTGGAAAACTAGCCCTGATTTCAGTTGTCCTACAACTTAGTTTTGTCACAGAAACCAAACACATCATATATTTTATGACTTTTTTTTTTTTATATATCTCGAAAAAAACCAAAACCCTAGGAATTCGGCAGACAATGTGTATGGATCTATAATCACAGAGAAAGCTATTTCACCCTTCAATGAGAAAGCCAAAAGTAAGAACCCTCAACCCGAATGAGTGAACAACCCAAAAGTTTCCAAAGATTTCTGTTCTGGAAAGTCAAAAGTGAAATCTCTAGCGGGATAACCAGAAGCGTCCAATACTGATCAGCTGTGGTCCTCTAACTTATTTTAGAGATAACTTTAAGAAGTTCAAAGTTGGGGACCCACAAATCAAGTCATTCAAAGTCAATTATGTTCACTATAGAAGGGAAAGTATTTTTTTTTGCTAAAGCAAAAATGATCTGCACAAAATCATAAAACAGTATGAAAGCTTGCCTGGTAAAAATCAAGCACTGAACTAACCATATTCCTGCTTATTCCTTTGAAAATTACTAATATGTAAGAATATGCTTGACAATGAGCTCTAAAGTGATGTTACTTTTAAAACTAAATGCAGGGTACCATGCATGGACACCGTGTACCACACACCCTGAAGAGCTAGTCGCCCAAGTGAATACTGTGCACTGACCACATGCACATCAGGGTTTTCCAGTGTGGATTTGCCGGCTGGAGCCAGAGTACCCCTGTTAGAACTGCAGTCTCTTATCTCCTTGATCTCACGGGACTGGCTTGACCAGTCACAACCAGCCAGAATTAGTAAAGCTTCACTTTAGAGGGCTGGTAGCAGAACATTGTGAACCGAAAAAACGATCGTCAGGCATATGACCATCCAGCCCACTGGAGCTAGATGAAAATGAGAAACACTGTCATTTTGTTTCCACTTCACTGAAAATACTGCCTTTTTATCTTTGACCTATTTAACAATACCTGCCTCTCCAGCGTTCCTCTGCAGGCACAGCACACAGCAAATAGGGAATGCTGCCCCAAATTGGTCTCCATTGCAGGCTAAGATCACTGCTCTTCTTTTATCAGTTTTTAACACTTCTGTTATGAGCAAATTGCCCTTTTTGGAGGGGGGAAAGAACCCTACAGAAGTCTGCTTTTATGAATGCCTCAAGCCTTCAAAATTAACAGTGAGAATTTCGTGGTCACTGTATACTTCTGTCTTAAGAGCAGCTGTGGCACTGTATAGTTTTGGTATTAAGTACTGCCAAGCTTCCTTTCAAGCAGAGAACTATTTATCTACTTAACACAGAACATAACCAACTTTTGTAAGTTTCATATATTACATTTATTTCAAAATGCTTGGCATTATTAATCCTTTTTATATTGTTAATATAAAGATTCTACTTCAAAACCTCAAAACCCCAGAAAGTTTATTTTTTTCTCTCTTTTTTGCATTGCATGCACTGATGAACTAGCCTGCTCAGCAAGCATTTAACAGATTAGACACTTGAACATGGTTTCAGGCAATGCTCTCTCATGTTTCTGCGTATAGCCTGATAAACACTTCAAAGTAAACCGCTCATAAATATGAAATGAAAAGCCAAGAAGTCGTTATGCACAGCTTTGAGATACAAATCTCTTTATTCCCCTCTGAAGTGGAGTTTGATTGGCATAATGAGTCATAGATCCTGTCCAGGGACACACTGCCTTATCCCCTTTTCCTCAGGAGACAGGGAGTCTTTAAAGAAATCCACTTCAGAACTTTCTGATAGACAGCTACAGAAAAGTTGAGCACTACACAAATGTATTATTTTGTATTAATACCTACTTTATCAACTGTGACGTTCGTCAAAGATTCATTCCAAAGCCATGAACAGGCCCCAGCATCTAGCCCTTTCAAAGGAGCCCAAAGCCAAGGTGTATATTTTGCCTCATTATTGCTGACATGGCAATGCAGACCTTGGATCTGCAAAGGAAGACTCTTGGAGCCAGGGGGGACCCTTGGTGAGCTGGGGACTGTGCCCTGCTGTGGCAGGGATCTCCGTATCCACCCCGCTCCTCTGCCAGCCTGGGGAACAACAGCTCCATTCCCAGCCATTCGGGAACGGCCGCTGCTAACAGAGCTTCACAAAATCAGAGGTGAGCACTTGTGGTTTGGACTAGACCGCCTCACATGTTCCCTCTGGCATGCAATAGCAGCTCCTGACTGCATCACACACATTTGCAGCCCAGACCCCTCCACTGCTAGGCTCTAGCTGATAGACAGGGTGTGCCTCAGGGGAGAGAAGGAGATGGAAGAGGAAAGGGGAGGGGAAAGGTGGGGAGGGAAGGCGAGGCCCAGGGGATGCTATCACCCCAAGGAAGTCCACATCGCTACAACCCTCATTAGAAGGCATATTTATCAGGCACAGACCCCCTATAGACATTTCCTGTACTTCTCAGGTCTGTTCTGTGAACGAGATTAAGATTTCCCCGTGAGTAGGAGCGGTTAAAACTATCTAGCCTGAAAAAGCTCTGAAATGCTAATTTCGATATTGATGTTGAAAAATGATAGCCATACAAAAAGGACAAAAACTATGGCATGTGTAATTGTTGGCCACTGCTATTCCACAAAAAGTTAAGCTTTAAGCCACCACAGTGAAACTGCTAATCAGTAGCGCCATAGACAAAATTATGCTGTAATAAATTGCTACCCTACAATGTTCTATTCACAACCTGCATTTGCAGTATTTGTGGAGGTTTTCAGAATGAATCCAGCAAATACCTGCCCAAATTGAGATGCAACTTCTTGCAATTTATTTGCTAGCCATACTGTATGCATTAAATTTCACATCGTTATCGGCTTTTGTTAGTCCCTACTCCCTATGAAATAACCATATATACAAGATCCACCACCCACAACTTGGCTTTTTTTTGTTAATGGTAGGCTATTCTTAATGTTAGACATGAAGCATTCACATAAGTTATAAATACATCATTAAGATTTAAAAAGCAACAGTAAAAATTATCTTAATTTGTGGTGTTCAAAATGCACTCAAATATTTGTACTTTGCCAACAAAAATGAAAAGGCTAACATCTGCAAAATAGCATACAGTGAAACAATGAAATGGCAAGAAGACTAGATATCAAAAGAACTGAATTATCTTACATTTGAATAATGAAACATTCAAGCCTAGCTTTGCAGCAAAAGGCTGAAAGGGAGATTTAGAAGCTTAAAATGATGAAAAAGCCACAATGTGGTATCGACATGCATCTACAAAGAACATTGCTGCCTCTTCTCAGTCCTCAGTGACTGAGATTACCAAGGCATTATTTCTCCCGATGACAAATTTACTGTTAAACACTTTTACTGCTGCTACTTCATGTTCACAAATTGCAAACACATTTTGACCCTGCCCTATATAGTGTGAGCACTCTTCCTTCTCCACTGTTTATGATCACTCACATCTTGAAAGTTAGTCATCTTTACTGGCTTTTCTATCACTTGTAAGCAATGTATATTTACATCAAAATACAAATACATGAGCTGAAACACATACTGAGCAAAGAGGGGAATTGCTGAAAAAGCGAAAAAGTAAATCAAAACTTATGACTAAAAACATGCATTCTCCAATTTTGTAATTTTTTATTGTGGATCGTCCTTTCTATGTAAATTAAAAATCTTTGACCCAAATTGCAACATTTGATAACTATTTTGAATATTTGTGACCAACCATTCTCATAGGCACAACTAAGGAATTATGGGCATACATCTTGGCACATACCTGAACAAACTATCGTGCCCTATTATTAATTTTAAAGCAGGTATTATTCCAGTGTACTGTTGATAGATTGCCACACTGAAAAACAAATTAGGCATCTGAAATATTCTGAATTACTGACAGCCTTCACAAGATCCTTTGCAGCACTCACAATTTCTATGTAATTTAATTTAGACATACAAGTAAAATTAGATATTTCAAAAAGAACTAGACTCTGAAATAAACAATCCTTCTTGATGCTAACTATGTTAGAAATAAAGTGTGTTTCCATAAACTAATATTATTTTAAGATATTATACTTCTGTTACTGAGCTTTCATTACAAGATGTGAAATATTTTGATGGGGCTTCAAGAAGCATTAGGTATTCTGATGAGGTCCAAAAAGCACAGCTGTCAGTCATACCCTTGGCTCTGCCAGTCACATCAGCACACTGAAAAGAAGTCTTCTCCAGGATAAGTGCTCCTCAGAGATCTGCAGTTGCTGCTTGACCTACAGCTGAAAGGCAAGTGCTTCGCTCACTAGATCTATTAGCCCTTTGACTTCATTCATTCACCAGCTAATATAAATACATTGCTGAAGTGAGTGATTAATTCAATTTCTTCAGAGAATGTGCTAAATTCTGGAAGCCTTTAGTGAGACTATCCACAAAGGCTCCAAAACATTCATATAATTAGTTATCAATTACAGAATTGCAGTTAGAAGTCTGGTGAGAACCACTACATTTTTAGATTTTTCTTTTCATCTTCCCTCCAAGAATAACCTTTCCTTACTGCCCACAGCTTCATTTAACAGAGACACTAGCTCAGCTTTCATCTCCATCTATTTTTATGTAGTTATTTTCTGTGCTGGAAGCCTGTTCAACAAATCACCATTGTCCCATTTCTTGTCCATGCTTTCCTGGTTCGACATCAATGCAACAGCTCAATCAATAGCTAAAGGAACAAGACTTCCATTAAAAACTGCACAAGTTAGACAATTTGAAACAGCAGAAGAAACCGCAGAACACTTATGAACACACTGTTGAATGCCAGCCTTTCCCTCCATTGCTGGAAAGAACCAACAAATATTTAAAATTACTTAAGATACCAACATGCAGCAGGGACTCTGGAATCTGACCTGACAGTCTATTGCTTTAACATTAAAAATGCCTTTTTTAAAATTCCATATTTAAGATATATCTTGGCAGCCTCCAATGCAAGTATGGTACTGTGATGAAAATACCAGACAATGCAAGTGTTTGGTCTAGAACAGGAAGTTCCCTTCCAAACATGTTAACAATCTTTTTCATTTGTAATCAGATAGAGAATATATAGTCAGTTTTAATTTCATCTTTCAAATTTTGTAATTAAGGCTTATATTAATCAAACAAATTCCACAAAGCTGGACATAATGGGGTAAACAAACCCACACTATCTTCTAGAAGCATTCTAAACAGAATGCTTAAATCTCGCTCTGTGGAGAGAAATGAAAGAATACTTCTGCATGTGTTATGAACAATTCTAGTTTTACCTACTGGAACAGTTATAACTGTAAGAGAGAGGCCGTATCTGCTCTTCCACTCCCTGATTTGCCTTAAGCTTCACCAGTTTTCAAAACCAAAAACCAAACCCATACACAAGAATGCCCTTCCAACCCCACCCTTCCACCCCCCAAAGCCTCCAAAACATGCAAAGACAAGCACTTTGTGTTTAAAGCAGTGGGTAACACAGACATCCCTTTTCAGTATTCACAGAGCAGTTGCAGCTTAGTCCAGAGAAATGAGCGGAAGTATTTGCAACTCCTGCAGTATGCATATATTTACAAAAAATTCTTCACTTGTACGCCATGAGCTAAAAATTATTAAATTAGCTAAAAATTTCTGATAAACAGTCAAACATTCAACAATGGTGTAACCAGAGCTTGTTTGAAAGCTAGCAATCAACTGGAAGAATTAGAAGTCAAACTAAAAAAAGTAAAATATACGTAGCTATATGCAATTTGGTTGCCATTTTCAACAGTGACAACTGGTTCTAGTACCCTCAACTCAGGAAACAAGCATAAATGGATAAAAATAAAAGATAAATGATAAACTGATAAAATAAGGGCTTACTTGGACAACCCGCACTGCACAGTGTCTGTGCAGTGACTAACAATAACCTTAGTTCAACATAACTTGAAGGGATGCCTCAGAAAGAGTGCATTTCGGTGATGGAAAGCATGATCCTTCCTACACAGTATGCACTGCACTATGCATTAAGTCCTTTGAGAGCTTTCAGGATGAAAAGACTATAGTTATTACTACCATCATTATTATTAATGAAAAATACACATGTAAAATTAGGTTTTGAACACAATGTTTTATGGCCCCTATTTGTCTCAGTGGACGTACACCATAATGGCTTTAACAGACCTTTAACACTCACTGACTAATTAATCTTTACACTCTGGACCCAGCACTGAGTTTTATTCAGTATGGAGCAGAAAATAGCATCTGCGGATTGAGCTTGCAATGTCCACTGCATGAATAAATTGTCAGGCTGAAGGAAGAGTCGGTATTAAACAGCTCCTCTCCTCTCCTCAGTACTCCTGTAACAGTCTTCACTAACCACTGAAGCTTCCCCTCGCAAAGTTCTTACATACAATTTATTTCCTAAAGTGACTATTTTCAACCTTACAGAGACTCAGTCTTCCAAACACATTGACACTGACAGAAAAAAATATATTACAGAGACTCGATATCGCTTTCAAATACAACTGCATTTTCAACACAAGCAAATTCTGCTTTCCTATGGAGAGCAAAACCGAACTATACAAATTAATAGACCCCTGCAATTAGTCAGAAAAAACATTAGGCTTCCATTCCAAACTCAAACATGTTCTAAATATGAAAAAGTACAGGGAAAATATTCTGCAAAAAGAAAGCACAAAGAGAAAATGCACCATGCAATTTCTTAATAGAATAAATTCAGTCTTTACTCCTCTTAGAAGAATTGTAAAGGCATTGTAAAACAATGAGCATATAGGGGTAAATTTCTCTCATCTTATTTGCATGAATCAGCTTTAGTCTGTATAGCTTACCTCGAAACTTGCCGTACTTCAACTGTAAAGCCAGGCAATCAGAACTCCATCTTCAAGTATAAAAAACTAAAACATTATGTGTTTACTAGTCAAGCTTCAGCAGTAGAGACTTCATCAGGATGAAATTATTAAGGATTCGAATTGTTTTTTTTCTAGGATAAGTATAGTTAAACCCTGGTAACACTATTCAAGAGCATGACATCTGTTTTATTCCCGTAGCTAACTTCAAGAATAGCTTATTCCATTTCTTTCACAAGTAAAATTATATTAGGAAGGCCTTACGAACTGCAGCACAATAAGCGGTAATGATGATGGCACAGCACTCATTTTGAGAGGCAAAAGTGACCTCCCTAGACTGTTGCTTTAGCAAGGAAGATCAAGAATTAGTCATTGTGTATTTCTTACAACAAAGTATTTCTCTGTATGCCTACAGAAATACTACTTGTCAGATTAGCTCTTTTTCCTTTGGAGTTTTGAACCACTTGTGCAGCCAGTTTGCTTTTCACAGCACAGAGCTATTAATTAAAGTCCAGAAGGACTGAAATCTGCACTTATTAATGGTTGGGTAGCCCCAGCTAAAGACACATATACTACATCTCAGTCTGCTCGCCTTACTCCCCTTGTGTTTCCTCACTTGTTGAAGCACACTTTCATAAATTCCACAAAATCCTCCCTATCAGTGAGCCATATCCTGCTCTCAAGCCCCCTCTAACTGATATCTCAGCCTGAAAAAGGGAAACAGACATGAGTCAACTAGGAAACAAAATCCTCATTGCCATTACAGCTTATGGTTTTATCTCCGAAAAGATTTTCCCATTATAAAGAAAAAAAAGCAAGCTACTAATGCTCTATGCAGGGACTTGGCTTTGTGAATTAGAGTAATGCAAAATTAAAACAAATAATCTAAAAGTTAATTCTATTTAATTTGAATCCCATTTCTGTATGACAGCATCTGCTATGTTAAGAGATCCTGACAGGAACAGTCCAGTCGTAATTGCAAACACATGAAGCCGGCAGCTGTCTCTCTTCCCACTTACCTGTAGTCATCTCAAGTGGGGAGGAATGTTACTAAGCATTGTGTAAACCTTCACTTCTGCTTTAGAATTAAAAGAAACCCTGACATTAAAAAAATAAGGAATCTATTAGATTAGTTTTTACTCAGATTAACCATTTACTCAAAGGCCACATCTAGCCTAACTTCCTAACTGGCTACACACTATGCATGCATTTTAAAAGCAACGTGGTGCAGGAAAGGGTTGTTTTGTGAACAGCTATATCACATTCATCGTTAGGACCAAAATAGCCCTAGCCCTGTCCATCAGAAAACTGTAAGCAAAAGAAAAATTCCAGCAGAAGAAGGACTAGAAAATGCAGCTGCAAAATTCCAGTCTATTGGTCGAGTTCATCAGGAAGCACAAATAATGATCCACAACATGTCACTTACATACAACATGAAGGGTATGGTTCGAAGCAGAAAAGGAAGGGAGGTCAGCATTAAAGCAGAAGCTTAACTTTCGTACCCTACTGCCACAGCCTCATCTTCACCAGCAAGCAATTTCACAGCCAGGAAAGAATAGGCTGCTGGCTGCTGTGAATTTAAAATGCAAGTCAAAACTAATGTAGAACTGGATCGAGGTGGTATCAGATGTGCCTTGATTCCTTCTGCTTCATGTATGTGATTTGAAAAGAGACAGTGACCCTTGGACCTAAATTTGTTAATGGCACCTCCACACTGGAGTAGTAACAAGCTTTTTTTTTTTTTTTTCCCAGGCTGGAATAGAAACTAATGGAAAATTGCAATGTAAAGGGCAGGACAAAGGACTCTGGTTTGGGTTTTTTGGTTTTGCTACATCTGTTCTGAAAAGAAAATAAAAATCATTGTCAAATGTTTCACAAAACAGGTCAGAGCATATATTCATTATAGAATAGTGCCATTACAGTGCTTATTTATATAGAACATTTAGTTTTACTTGAAACATATCTCATTATTTGGAAGCTCCTGAACAAAATATTGATCAGCAGCTGAATATCATTTGCAGCCATGACTGATGTGGGAACAGGAGCTTGACTTCTGTTGGGACTTCTGCATTGGATTGCTACTCTAAAAACCTTGATAGCCAAAGGCTTCATGAAAACAGAATTATCCATATAAATGTGTCTGGGCGAGAATTTAACCACACAAACACAGAAATCTGAAGGAGAAAATCTAAAGATTAAATGAATAAATATACCTATAAGAACTCTGATTTCTAGAAATGTAACAGCTTTACTTTGATGTAATAGCTTCCAAAAATCAACGAATGAAACTGAAATAAGGTCACTAAAATTCTGAATAAGAGCATCCACAAAGTGAATTAATGCAGTTTAGTTACTATTTTAGACTCCTACGATTATATTTTTCTCAGTGTCTTCATTTAGATACACCTATGGTTAAATTTTCTTGGAGGCACTGATAATTACAAGCATTGTCTCCATAGAAAATGTTTTGACTTTTATGAATGGATTTTTAAATTACTCAAATTATGTATGTATGGGATTGTTTTTGTTTAATCATGCACATTTAAATGGAATTTAAAATATTCCTTGCATCCATTTTTTCTAAAGTTCCATGATTTCTAAAGACTTTATCCTGCACTTTACAGGTACCTGAGGGTAACTCATAGTTTCTTGCTTTCTCAGTATAAATGGGTGGATAATGAAACTCCTATTCTCTATGCAGAGCTGAGGCATACATATAATCTGTACATGTGTATTTAGTACTTCCTATATTTAAGCTACATCACACTTTGCAAATATACTAAAGTATCACACAGGGAAGACACTCATACCATTGTCCTCAATGTTACAGATAAGAGCTCTGCTTTCCTTAACCAAGTGCTCGCCTGAAAGCCTGACTTAGAAGGGTCATTGGTACAACACCAACCCAAACCCTGCATTTAACCTTATGTTTTAAGCCTAGGTTGGTTAGATAATTCTCTAAAAGGGGTATCTTTTTTTTTTTTTTTTTGACAGTGGTATGTACCCTGAATTTCAGAGAAACAGAAAATCATCTTGTTTCAGGTCTTTAATGAATGCAATGAAAGAGTTGCACTGCTTAGAAGGCTGGAATAGTCTAAATAAGCCAGTCTGGAAGTCTTAGCTACTTCATTTTTTTGCTAAACAATAAATGTTGCACATGGGACTGCAAACTATACTGGTACAAACAATATAATTTGTCAACACCAGTACTGCAAAGGATTCAGTGACCGCCACTGCATATTTGAAACAGTTTTTATTCTGCACTTCAGCCACAAAAGCACTCATCTGTGAGAATAATGAAAATCCCTTAGACCCCGACCAAGAGGGTGGCTGAAATATTTGTGCTACAGCTTCCAAGTGTGAAAGGGAAACATATCCAGGCCATGTTAAATGTTGTCTTTTTTCTTCCGTTGTGATGCACAGACCCAATGGAAAGCTGATTTACGATTAGCTCTCCTGACACCACAGGACACTAATAAGCAAGAGCATTAATGTAATGAAGACAATAGTAAATTTTCATTTAGAGTACCACTCAGAGAATCAACACACAATCCTATCCCTAGAAAAGATCCTGCAGAGCAAATACTGGTTTAGCCAGAAAAGCAAAAGACTTCTTGAAACATGCTCAGTCAAGAAGTATTAACTTTTTTTTGATGAGTCACCACAGTGAGCAAATGAACCTTGATTCACAATGAAAGGCAAGGTTATCCCTGACTTCTGAGATCTTATTCCTTCTTGTAAGTCAGTTGGATGACTCCTAAAAATTCTGGCAAATTCAGCTCATTTTTTTCTTCTCTTCTTCCTTTAATTTTCCTTTCCTTTCATTTTGCCATTCATCTCTAAGGTGTAAGAGCCCTCACTGAGCCTCCACTACTGTGTCTCTTGAAGCCTGCCTTTCCTATTTCTTTGACTACCTTTTGTTCTCCCAAATCCAACAGTGTCAGACTTCTTTATTAAATAAATTATATTAATAAAGATGTCAAACTGCTTGAGCAGGAGTAATTCCTATGTTAATAAAACCCAGTAAAAGCATGTCTTTGACTTCACCTTCATATTTTTAAATTCTATTTTGTAACGACAAATAGAGCACTTTTAGCTTTATTTTTCTAAATGATTATTACATTTCTATGATGGATAAAGGCAATATGTATTTGCCAGAAACACCAGAAAATTAGATGAAGGCAAGACACATGGAATTAACTGAAGTGAAATTCTCCCTTGTGATGGATGGCTTGAAGTTTCACTAATCAGAGAAGTTTGCTTAGAAACAAAATATTTTTTTATTAGTTAAAAAACCATGCTACATAGACAATAAATAGGAAAAAAACCCAACAGTGAAAATATTAGCTAATATAAATAAAAATGGATTACTAATCTAAGTGCGAAGATTCTTTTTTTTTCCTTTCTCTGCTCACAACTTTATTCCTGCCCCCAAGCAACTCACTTAATCTTTTTTCTTCACGCATTTTGTCTGTAAAATAGGAATAAACCAACATGATTTATCCCAATAGCATAATATGTGAGGTAGAGTAAGACAAAAAATAACAAAATCTAAACATCTCATAATTGTTTAAATATGATTTAGTACACCAGGATGACATATATAATCTTAGCTTTTGTTCTCTTCAGGAAAAAAACCCTATGAATTATTTCAAATGTATACGTTTTTCACTCTTAAGCATTTGACTGAGTCTTCGTCTTCCATCTTACATCATTTTCAGCTACATAAAAGATGAAGCAGATGTATTTCTAGTTGTTATCCTTAGACTTTAACTTTTGGGTAACTCTCATTTACCACCTTTCACCACAAATTAGCATGTACATCAAGACAAGTTCATTATCCTTTAGTGGCCTGTTACAAAGATGAAAAAAGAAATGCACCTAAAGTGCCCTGAATTGTTTACTGGTTAATAAAATCAGTACTGAATAATTTTATAGCTCAGAATAATCAGTTTGCTTTTCTTCCTTTCTAATCAAAAAGCTCTGAAAGTAAAATTTACATTCTAAGCAAATAAATGATTACTGTCAGAAAGTTCCATCATGTTTGTTTTCTGAAGGTAAGAAGGATGTCTATATAAAATAAATAAGAACCACAATTATATAAATAAAGCTATGATAGGAGTGCATTCTGGTGTTTCTAAATGCAGTACTTTGAGAAACTGTAGTTGAAAAATTACTCTTAGCATGTAACAATCCCAGCTCAGAGAAAAATGTCATCTACATCTTACAGATTTATAGAAAGGTTCCAGTATTAATACATCTCAAATGTTTGCATACTACCTAGGAGAATAATACATTGCAGTCTTCAGGAACAAATAAAACCAAGCTTAGCATATGATTGTCCTGCTGACATGAAATTTCACTTCACATTAGCAAAGTGACAGTTACTTTATACAGGGCCCCAGCACAGCAGAACTGGAAAGTGAGTAGAGCATTCAAATGCATGGAAAATAGTGGTGGCCACAAAATCATTGTAAATGTTAATAACATCCCATAAAAACTGTAAAAATTAAACCAGCTGCTTGTTACCTGGAACTCGGCTGTAACCTGGGTATTAATTCTTAAGGAGTGGAAAAGAGCAAAAAAGAGAAACAAACACGGCATCATTCTAGCCATGGGCTCTGCAGCAGCGCGGTACTTCAAGCTCTGAAGCAGTCTCACTGAGCTCAGCCACAGACATGACAAATACGGGCTGGGAGGGGAAGCTTACATGAGGAAAGAGGAGAGCACAAGAACAATTCCAAAACCCCCAGAGGCCTGTGCAAACACTGCCTGCTGGATTTGGTAGGACCTGAGCTTGAGAAGAGCACCTCATAATGCACCAGACACTAACCCTGCCTCCCATCAGCGCACATACCTCAGCAGTTAGTTTGCTGTCAGTACTGTACGAGTTTAAATCTGCACTGAAATGTTCTCAAAATATCTTTAGACATATTCTTCAGGAAATGCTTTTTTTTTTGGAGGGGGAAAAAAGAGCATTTGTCTACTGAGCAGAACAATCTTCCACTCCCAACAGTGCTCTCATAAAATTATTTTTTATGTTGCTTACCACTATACATGAATTCATGCTGCATTTTTAAATGCACTTAGAAACCTAAACAACAAATAAATCCCCCTAAACTCTGCAAAGGGTGTCAGGTGATCACAAAAATCCTCATGCTGTGGAAGAGCAATGATCATAAAGGGTATTAAACGAGAGTGAACCTTTGAGGTTGATTAAACACAGTGACAAAATATTGATGTAGAAAAGCACAGCATTTTTATTGGTCTTTGGATTCTGATTTTTCACTTTATTTGTGCCATTTTTCCATTTCCAGTCTTAAATTTACTTTTAGATCCGATTTCCTTTTGAAAGTCTTATTATGATTTATTCTGGAAAACAGACCACCCAAAAACTATCTCCAAATAATACAAACATCACAGTGTCTTCACTTGTCAGCAGGATGTGTTGAAACTTGTCTTCAAATTGATGTTCCCTCACTGGGCAACTTTAGCAGATCAACTTGTACATTCAAGCTTATTGTAATATATCGGTACTTTAGTGTGCCACTCAGGAGCCCAGCACTCCTAGCTCTATCTATCCTACAAAATAAACATAATGACCTGGAAAGTAGACTCATCATACCTACTTCATAATATTTTGCTATTTTAATTCCCCAATTTTCCATAATATTAATGCACTGTTGGTTGACAACAACTGGAAAAACACCTAGTACTAGTAAAAGACTTGAGTCTGTTGAGTTGAACATTCCTTTAAACTCCTATTTAACAACCTGATTAATTCACAGTTAATGGGGAAAGCTTTTATTCTGAACTCCACTTAGGTAGGCAGAACTGCTTTCCAAGATGCCAGCAGCCACTCACCTGTCCCACAGCCCACGCTAAAGTACCCTGCCATTTGCACCTGCAAGCTGGCCTCTGCACACCACTGCGTGGGCTGGGGATCTGGGCAAGCTGCTCACTTGTGCTTTATCCTCCTCTCTCAGATAATGCTTTCCCTAGCTGCCATCTGTTAGAGCACTCCTGCAGTTACAGACAGAGCCTGCTATGTTAAAAAACATGTTTTATTGTGACAATTGTATGTTTAGCATAGGGTTATTTCGAAAACTTGCACATTAGCTATCTACATAGATATGGACTTGACTATCGCTGCACTTCAGGGAGAGTCAGTTACACCACTGATTTTTCCTTCAGCCAGTCTGTGGTTTTGAAACATTAACAATTATATGGCGATATGAATTTAAGGAGCTTTTTCCCTCAAGAGCTTAAGCAGTATTTATGTTTGTAGCCTAAATACTTCTTAAAGGACACACTGAACTCAGGAATTAAACAAAGGCTTTTTACTCGGAATAAAATTTCTTAAGGTTTTAGGAAAGTCATTTTGCACTATTTTTCTTTTTTTCTTTCCCCAAATTAACACAAAAAGACAAATGACAATTTAAGAGAGCTGACAGTAAGATAATTTGGAAAAGCTCATTAGCTCTTGTTAAATTAGAAACTCATGAGCTGATGAAGAAAGGAAGGAATGCTAAACACAGTTCAGACACATCACCGTCAGGTAAATAAAGCCAACCACATACATTTCAGCCATCCTTAAAATATCAGTTGTGCTGTACGCACTGAGCAACAAGAGCAGAGAAAGAATTAGAAGGATGCACATCCATTATACTTGCCACCATCACTCACAACCTCTTCTGGGCTTGGTCCATGTGAACATCTGGGAACACACCCTCCCCTTCTGTCCTTCTCCTGACATTGTCAGATAATACTTCCCAGGTTGCAGAATACATGACCTGTTTTCCTGGCTTCCCCTTCCCAAAATGGAAACATACTGCAGATAACAGAAGAGGAGGATCCAATAGGAGCGTGAAGGTAAGTGGGGTTACAGCAGCATTTGCCTGTGCTGCCGAAAGTACATATGTTGCTGATGAGCTTGCAGGGTACCGCCTGCATCTACAGCCATGCTCTTGGCTTCCCACAGATCTATTTTATTGTTGCTCCATAGCAATTCCACTATGTAGGCAAGAAGCAGAACCTACTCCTGTACCATTACCACCAGATGATGCTCCCAAGCTATAGAGTAATGCCAACTGATACCATTTTACATGTGCCTTTCCCTTTACCTCCTTCCAGGTTATTTTGCAAAGCCATATCTCTACTTCTCCCCCTGCCTGGGATAGCCACTTTATTGATAAGAATTTCCAGAAAAGAGCTAGCTCCAAAAATTCTGCTAATGCTGTCTCTTCTTTCTGCTCCTCTCTGGAGTTAGCACCCTAAAGCCCATACCGATACCTTTTGCTCTTTATCCCTCTTTCAAGCATTGCTCCCGACTGGCCTTATTAATCTTCTCTTTATCTTGGTAACTGTCTTCCATATCAATCCTCATACCTCAAAATTTACCTTGCCTTTTCAACACTGAAGATACTGTCACTTAATTTAGCTTCATTAGAAACAATCTTTTCAGGGAATTTAAAAGCCTTTAATTTACCAGTATAACTGTGCACACATTAGGAGTACTTAAGAAAGGATGTCCAATGGGAGAAAATCATGCAATCGATTACTGAATGCAGAGAAAAAAAGAAGAAAACAAATGTGTTTAAAATATATTGCCAAGAATCTAAAGAATCTTGCAAAGAATTCCTTGAGAGAAAAAAAGAACTAGAAAATTTGACAGACACACTCTACCACCTGCGTATCCAAAAATATCTACAGATTTCAGCAGAAATATAAAACTTCAAGCATAACAGTCTCCTTGACAGTAAGACAAGAAGCCACTTTCCACAAGTGCCCTCACTCCCCTCATCTGCATTTCAGATTACGCTGTATGTTAATTTACAACCTCGAGTCATCAGAAATTTAAGATAGTCCGTACAAAGACGTTTTTAAGTGGAACAGGAGGGAGATAAATGATAAGGATACACAGTTTGCCCTCTTACACAACAGGGTCTACTTATTACTTTGGCTGCTCAATCTGCTAACAGATTTCCTTTGGGTTTTTTGAAGGAGGTTTGTGACTGCCAAAGATCATATGCAGAATTTAACCACAATACTCTCTTCTTGGAGCTGCTGACAACAGAAAAATATCTTCTAATAAAAAGGCTGTAGGAAGGTAAAGTTTGTGCAGAGATTTAGCTCAACTTCACCCTCTGTCTTGAAAGCTGAAATGAAAAAGGATTTTTAGATATGTCTTCTCTGTAGGGGAGAATTTCTCTTACATGAGCAAACAACAAATTAAATACTTATTTTAAACATCTCACTACATATGAACAAGATTAATTTAAACCAAACAATTTGGCATCTTTTCAGGCATATTGTATAAACACAACTCTATGTACACTATACTGCTGGACTTAATACAGGCTTTAAACATATTGTGTACAGTTCTTATTTTAAAAAACATACTTGATATTCACTGATGCTACCAATAACTACTAGTCTGTTTCCTTGCTAAATAGTCATATGAACTCCAGAGACACAGATTTTAATTCCTATTCTGAAAACCAGCACCATAAACATGTCCAGGGGCTTAATTTATTCAATCATTTTGTGGAAATCTACTGTGCATTTTGGTAACAGTAATTTGTGATTTGCTACCATATCTTCAGTCTTGCAGAACATTATTTAAGTCACATGAAGAGGATCTAAGGTAAATATCTATCAATTTGAGCCATTTGTTTACTGTGTCCTGGTGCAAGTGAAGAAGGGGATCAGGTTAGGAAAGCTAAAGCCCTGACAGAATTAAATCTGGCCAGGCATGTCAAGGAGAACAAGAAAAGTTTCTTTAGGTACATCAGTAATAAAAGGAAGACTAGGGAAATTGTGAGCCCTCACTGGAAGGATATGGGAGCCCTGGTTACCTGGGACAATGGAGAAGGCTGAGGTACTCAATGACTTTTTTACCTCTGTCTTCAGTGGCAAGTGCTCCAGCCACGCTGCTCAAGTTGCACAAGGCAAAGACAGGGACTGGGCAAATAGGGAACCACCTGCTGTAGGAGAAGATCAGGTTCAAAACCACTCAAGGAACCTTAAAGTGCATAAGTCTATGGGATCTGATCCATGAGTCCTGAGGGAACTGGTGGATGAAGTAGCTAAGCCACTGCTCATCATATTTGAGATGTCATGGCAGTTCAGTGAAGTTCCTGCTGACTGGAAAAGGGGAAATGTAACCCCCAGGATCAAAAAGGGAATAAAGGACAACCCACAGAACTATAGGTTTAATTATTATATTATTATTCTCCAAATTCATTACTCCATAGCTGAGCAAATTGATACTTTGGCTTCAATAACTGAATCAGTGCTAATAAAAGATATTTGTATATTTTACAATTTATTACAACTGTGAAAATCACCCCTTAATTTTGGGTTTCTTTAATCTGCCAAGTCATTCATTCTAAGTTGTTTCTACGCAGATATGCAAGCTCATCTTGTTCTACAAAGAGTCGCCATATTTCAGAATGCCAATGTTTCTGTTTCATAAATACCACATCTGGTAAGAAGATAGGTTGCCATAGTCCTGAAATTTATTTGGTGCAGATTTTCTTAGACTGGAAACCAAGATCCTGAGCAGTAAAAGAGATACTGCATAAAAACTGGATAAATCCTATCCGTTATGGTTTTGCAAGCTGTAGAAATACTGAAGATCTACAGAAAATTGACTCTAAAGAACTACCTCACCGGAATTGTATTAAGGAGAACTGCTCTGCCTAGTGTAGTGATGGCTACAGAAAAAAAGCCACACAGAAAACCCCCTGTGTGGGCCAGGCATACTTGGATCAAGGTATAACATTGTTATGCTGTCAGAAAAATGAAGGGAGAAGATGAATTTAAGAGTCTGAATTTAAGATGGAGGAGTCTGTCATGCAATAACAGCTTATAAGAGTTACAAAGCCGACATATAAACATAAAAAGCAAAGCTGACACATTTGATAACCACAAAGCCTGCTTATTCCAAATATACTCTCAATTACAGTCATTCTGGATTACACAAAGTGAAAATAAAAAAGTTCAGAGAAGTGCAATATTACAGTGCTCCTCTCAGTCTCTACGTGTCAGCCTCTGAATGCTTCGCTACGTGTACTGGAGGCCCAACCTCCTGCCAGGGCAAACACTTGTGGCTACAGAAGGCAGTTTCAGAGCCTCTGACTGTGCAACACCCATCCCACCATGCCACTGACACTCAGGGCAATGCAAGAACATGGCAAACATGTCACAGCAGCTCCTTGTGGTTTGAAACTGAATGTCATCATGGAGTTAGATGTTTTCTTTAAGGGTAATTTCTGAAACACCAGCTAAGCCTTACCTGTGCAATACCATCTCTCAAAGGCAAACACATGTGGGTAGTAGACTTTTTCAAAACTACCCTAATACATTAAGTCAGGTCCTCATCTGTGTAACTTTGGCACAATTACCCCGGAATAGCCAATGCACAGTAACAAGAGCTTCATTACAGGTTGTTAACAGTAAAAGCAAACACAAAGGTTCATTTTACTTTAGAAACGGTAAAGAAACAGGCAAACACAGATGAGAGATTGTTGCACTGAGTCAACAAGAGAGAATCGGGAAACTGAAGTACTGAAGATATCTAAACCCACAAACTGTTGTGTACACAGTGATTTCAGAGAGCAAATAACATCTCATTTTTCTGTGCTGTGTTCTCGTTGAATTGTCCACATTCAACAATCCTAAATACAAGTACAGGATTTTTGTCCTCTATCAATACTAGATAATATATATTTGCAAGTTCCTCAAATTTAATGTTCTTTCTTCTATTTAGAGTGCTGCTAGGTCTGTAGGCAGTCTTATAAACCACTTTAACCTTATTTTAATTTTTCATTATGAAAATTATAGCTGTTCATTAATTTCGGAAGACACAGTATTACAGCTGTGATATATCATTCCTTATATTATTAACAATCTACTTTACAAATTCAGTGCTTGAAGCAGATATTGGTAATAATGTCTTATGAGTTTTATTTCTGTGTTTATAAGAATTTAGAAAATACTAGGAGCACACACACTTAGTTGCCTACCCATACACAAAATTTTATTCACTCTTCTTTTAAAATTAGTGCCAAAATATAATTGCATCAAATTTAATAGACTTGTTAGAAACTAAAATGCAAACCCCCAAAACAAGATACTATGTGACTAATCCCCACCTATCCAGTAAGTTTACTTAAGCAAAAATTATGTCCTGACTACCATTTTTGTGTTATAAAGTTTGAGCATAGTGTGAAGAATTTTCATTGAAGGTAATAGTTTTCCCCAGAGATTCAGCACTATTTTAGCTTAGCTTTAATATTGTTCAGATGTCTGTCTTAGGGATAGAAAAACTTTAAGAGACAACAGGATATCAATATGAAATCAAATGGGATATGACTTCCAGAAAGACTTGTGGTCCTGTAAGTACATCATTTGAAATATTAATATTATTTTAAAAAAAATTAATATGCCATCTTAAACTGCCATCTTCTTTAAAACACAGTATCCTATTGTAAATAATGCAGAAAAGCTGGAATACTGTGCAATAGACTAGTTACCACGGAATAGGCCATTTGCTTCAGGGAATGAAATTTATCCTATTATTTGTTCTACATGATTGTTTCTTCTTTTTTGTGAGGTTTTTTTTTGGTGCTTTGTTTTGAAAATTACCAAACTTTACATTGCCTGTGGTTTCAGTAGCAAAACCTAAAACACTGGTAGCTTTTACTTCCATACTTATACAATATTAATTAATGTATTTGAGAAGACAAAGCTGTAGTGGACTGAGTCATCCTGCAACTCAGAACTTACTATTTCATATAATTAAAATTTAAACTTGTTTCTAGCCAGCAGTCAGCACACAACTTGCTATTTCTAGGTAAAACCTGACCAAATGCTAATCTATTTTTTTCACATGGAATAGTGGGAAAAATCCTATTGGTTGGATATTTATTTAAATTTTCTTAACATTAGATGTTTCCTTACATTATATGATAGCTGGTGGAGCTGCCAAACCAAAAAACCTCAGGTGTAGCTCTCTGTGTAATCCCACCATACATGAACCTTTCCAAGAAGTTTAGGCCACATGTGAACACACTGAAAAGTCACTCTAAGAGAAGAAACACAGTGACAGCAAGTACCAAGATTCAGAGCTTAAGAGTGGATAAACAAGCTGATAAGGAAAGAAGAAACATGACAGTGATGGGCATACAGCTGAGAGATGTTTACCATGCTAGGCATAGTAAGCATACCTGGGCTGATAACCTGGGCAAAGGAAGCAATGCAAGGAATGGAACAGAATAGTGCGAGGTATCCCTGCCCATGGCATGGGGGCCGGAACTGGATGATCTTAAGGTCCTTTCCAACCCAAACTATTCTATGATTCTATGATATTGGTAAGAACTTCCAAGGAAAATGTTTATTAAGCTGAAGAACAATCACTCATGGTAATTAACAGAAAACCAAGTTTGACTTTCAAAATTACATCGGATAAACTACACAGAAGGGACATTTCAGTGCCAATGATCAAACTCTTTTCTTGTAATCTAACTCAAGCAAGTATCTTTGTGAAAGCAATGATTGTCACAAGAAAAACAGAGCTAACTAGCAGCATCGAAAACAAGTGTAGTTACACAGAGCTCAGAGAACCAAATCATAAGACAACAGGCACTGCTTTTAGTGTTATGTCAAGAACATTTTCAAGCATCAAATTTAGTTTGCAACATCCAGTTTTTGTCTAAGGTTTAGAAAAACTAGTTCTTGAGTTCTGTTTCCTATAACATCATTTTAGATGAGTTAATTCCTCTCTCCATTTTCTGGACTTGATAAAACTCAGCTAAAATGAAGTCTCCTACTTTACCTTTCACTGCATTAAGAAGAAACAGAACAGGGTTTGTGGCGGTTTTTTAGTTTTCTTGTATAAACTTCATGCATCCATTTTAACAAGGTTCTTTCACACACACAAACATCTGAGACCCATTCCACATCACGTATCAGAAGCAGCATTCCTCAGAGAGGTTTTTCTCCAGAGTTTAAAAAGTATCTTTTCATTCTGAGCTAAACAGGATGTAGGGATTGCCACCAGTGGAGGAGTAGGAATCACCAGCAGCTATAACCCAAATATTCTAAGGAAATGTAAGCAAGTAATTACAAATAAAACTGCTTACATTCACGTGACTTGTTTGGCAACAGCAGTATAACATAAGGGAGGCTGCTACAATTCATAACAGTATCTTGTAATAAAACAGCTTTATGCATCCCTCTCAAACTGTTTAGCGCTCAAATCTCATCAGATGGCTGAGTAAGCATTACACTTTGGGACAGTAAATCTCTGTTTCCAATATGGTCTACATTCACAGGCATGTACTTTTGCATTCACTGTAAGACACTTCCAGCTGAGCACTCATATAAAAAAATTGCAATACATAAAAATATCTGCATGCTATTTTGTTTAGCCAGCTATCCAGGTTCTGAAAGAGTTTAGGAAGCATGATGGACCAACAGCTCAACAGGAACCTACTGCTACCCAGAAGACGCTAATTTGAATCTTGGATTTATAAACATGGAAGTAGTGTGAAGGGGCTATATGTGTACAAGTCTCAGTCTCTTCAACAAGTCTTCATCTACCACAGTGAGGCATATACAGCATTGCTATGATACATTTTACTACCTTTACAGAAAGACTAAAAGATTGGAAAGGGTTTAGAAACAAGCAACAGATCTGAATTCATGACAGAAGATGCTCTACTTGGACAGACAGATAATGGATAGATAAAGCTCACAGAAAAGACAACTGGCTTAACTGAAGAATCTAACTGCGTACATCAAGAAAAACACTGGGCATTATGGGTGCTCCAGTAAAAGAGAAAAGGGCATCACCAGACCTAATGGCTAGCAACTGAAGCCAGTTTCCAGAATCCAAAGAGAAACTGGCATCTGCTCTTCACATGGAGGCTGGCTTTTTACAGATGCTGCTCACCAGTGTAAATGGTGGATTTTCTGTCTGTTGATGTTTTCCGGACTCCAGAATGTGTTTCATTCAAGGACAGATTACTGGGATCAGTGTAGAAATAGAGATGAAAGTTAATGAGCAACTGGATAAGAAGCCAAACAAGGTAACTGGTAGGTCTTCTGATCTTAAATGCTGAATTCAGAGACAAACAATAAAAAAAAAAAAAAACAAACGAAAGAAAAATTGCTGGGCCTGCTTACCCAATTATACTTGCTTCTTGTTTTCTTTTTACTAATTTTGATTCCCATTTATAGGCTTTAAGTGAATTGGTTATCAGCACTTTGACCCAACTCCAAAACATCCATGGTTATCTAAGGAAGAACAGGAGGTTTGGGTAGTGGTTTTGTTTGTTTGCTTAAAAGTTTCCTATGTTTTTCTAAGTAAACTGGGTGCATTTGGGTCCAGTCACAATATTTGAAAACCTTCTAAAAATCCCTTAATCTGTTTGAGGTATTAGGAGAACAAACAGGGACAAGAAAACAAACACAAATATAGTAATCATCACCACAGACCAACCAGTTGTCCACCAAGTCTAGAATTTAGTCCTCAACAATGTTATTGAAAAGAACATGGGCAGAAAAAATAAGGTGCAAAAGACAATTACAGAGTAAACATAATAAACACCTAAAGCCTATTCCCAATGCATTTGAACTGAAAATGCACTTGTGCATTGGAGCTGTGAATGCACTCTGGTGCTCATCCCATCTTCCACGCACTCCAAAAAAATACAAATGACTAAGCCTTTCCTTCTTTTCCTGAAGATGTGGACTTTAAAAACATCTGATATCAGACAGCTCAACAATGTATAATCCAAAATAGATGCCTTTGTTGGTTTAAAACTTAGGGATTTCCATTTTCTTTAAATATTTCTTTCTTCCTGTATTATGAGAAGGAGAAGAAGCAAATGGCTTAACTCCTCCTTACCAGAAACCAAGTTTTACTGGGATCCCAACTTCACAGGAGAAAGAAACAATATTCACTAATGTAAATTCTGGACTATGTGACTTCTGAAGACTAATTTTCTGGTACGAGCGCAGGATGCAGGGACAAAAATGCCCAATTCAAACCCAGATCAAGCGTAAAAGCTTTTTAAATCTGAGATTTGCACGGTAATAGGTGTATTAGAAAAGCATCTGAATCTCTTCTTTTCATCAGTTTGAGAACACTCACAAGTAATCAGCCTCTTTTCCAAACTCTTCTTGCTGGAAAATACACCCTAAAAAATATCTATGTTAAACTGCAGATCTTACTACACACAAGAACCCAGAGAAGATGGAATATCTGCAGAATTTGCACAGGTTAGCTATTTGTGTTAGTAGGATTAATCAAGAAATAAGTATTTTCACTTAAAAATATCTCATTTTAAAAGGAAAGATGTTATTTCATCACCTTGGAGTGCATTATTTCCCTTTATGATGAATTTAATAAGAGAATGAGCATCCACATGGATGTGTCTAAATATTACAAACTTGGAAGTGTATGCAGTGTATATGAGAAAATGGAGTAGGATTTATAGGCTCAAACATTTCTACTTTCAGTATACAAAGTTTTAGACTTCTGTTACATATTACAAAGGGATGAGAATTAAAAAAAGTACAGCAAGGTTTCCTTCAACATTCAGTTCAGCCCTAGCATTACAAGGCAAGCAAACACTTTGTTGTTTCAAAGCACAAGACCTTTTTCCCGGATACAAATTTGGAACTATAAAGTACAGGAAGTGCAGTTCCTATTAATTTTGAAGTGCTTTTGAAAATATATTTGCATTAGAATGGTAACTACTAAGCCTATTATAGAGTAGGCCTAAGGTTTTAAAAAAAATTCTTTCATTCACAGCATGTGCTAACTACATGAGTGGATACTGCCTATGTTTTAGAAGATGCCCTTTTCTATCTAGTTTGCATAATGCTCATGTAACTTTGTAAATGGTTAAAAAAATAGAACTGAGTTTAACTTAATCACCAACTAATGAGGAGTCCAGTACAGCAGCAGTAAAATACCCAGAAGCTCTTTTCAAAAGCTAAATAATTCTTTAGAAAAAAAGGAGCATACATCTATATATACTTACATATGAGGGAACTGGGGTTCAGTCTGGAGAAGAGAAGACTCAGGGGGGACCTTATCGCTCCCTACAACCACCTGAAAGGAGGTTGTAGTGAGGTGGAGGTCAGTCTCTTCTCCCAAGGAACAAGGGATGGGACAAGAGGAACCGGCCTCAAGCTGCACCAGGGCAGGTTTAGATGGAGCTGAGGAACAATTCCTGCCCCAGAGGGTGCTCAGGCATTGGAACAGGCTGCCCAGGGCAGGGCTGCAGTCACCGTCCCTGCAAGTGTTCACACAGCGTGGAGACAAGGCCTCGGTGCCGTGGGTTAGGGGTGGCCTTGGCAGTGCTGTTGAGGTATGATTGGGCTGAGTGATCTTAAAGGTCTTTTCCAACCTGGCTGATTGTATGATTCTGTAGATGCCTGGGAAATCCCTGCATGCTGATTCTGCAATGTAAACTGTAAACAAATGCTGATTTTTAATAATGATCACTAGAGAAAAACTGACAGGAATAAAAAATTATTCCCCAACAGAAACCGTGTGTGTACACAGAATTCACATATTATGTCTAGCTGGTTGTTGTTTATTCTACAAATACATATTAATATTAGAACAGTACTGTGCTTTTCAGCACTGGTCATATTAATTATTACTGGCATCCTCTGTCAGCACCATCATTTCTCTATATAAAGTTTCAGGACAGAATATTTCATTCAACTCCATCTTTACTACGTTCACCTAGAACAAGATTCCCGGTAACACTTTAACCAACTACACTGTGCATTTAGCTTGCCAGTTGGTTACATCCTTTCCTTAGCAATGACATTTTAAATACTTCAACATGCTGTACTGCAACGGCCTCCTCTGAACTGCCAGGCTGAAATACATCTCCTGCCATTCAGCAGTATCTGCTCTCTCAGAGGAGCACTCACTGGCCAAGATCACAGACTCACGGAACCACCAGGGCTGAAGGGCCCTTTGGAGATCACCCAGTGCAACCCCTGCCAGGGCAGGGCACCCAGAGCAGTCACACAGGAACGTGTCCAGGTGGGTTTGGGATGTCTCCAGGGAGGGAGACACCACAGCCCCCATGGGCAGCCTGTGCCAGGGCTCTGCCACCAGCAATGGAAAGTTCCTCCTCATGTTGAGGTGACATTTCTTGTGTTTCAGCTCACGGCCATTGCTCCCTGCCCTGGCACTGGGCGCCACTGAAAAGCGTCTGGCACCATCCTCCGGGCACCCACCTTTGAGATATTGATCTGCCTTGATGAGATCCCCTCTCAGTCTGCTCTTCTCCAGACCCATTGTGGCCTCTGCTGGACCCTATCCAGAGCTCCCTGTCTTATACTGAGCAGCACTGGACACAGTGCTCCAGATGTGGCCTCACCAGGGTTGAGTAGAGAGGAATCACCTCCCTCAACCTGCTGCCACACTGCTCCCCGTGCACCCCAGGACACTCTTTTCCCTGCTGGCCGCAAGGGCCAGCTCCTAGTCAACTTACTATCCCCCGATACTCCTAGGTTCTTCTCAGCTGAACTGCTCTCCAGCAGGTGAGCTCCCAGCCTGTGCTGGTACCTGGGGTTCTTCCTCCCCACGTGCAGTACCAAAGATGCCGATCTAGAAGCTGCTCAGCTAGTCGGATAGGAAAGGGAGCAAGAGTTGAACCTTCATTCAACAAGCCTGTGTTAGACAGGCTGACTACTCAATAATTACTGCCAGTAGGTCTGAGCAACCAGCCACACCCAGCAAACTGACTCACAGCGTATGAAGATAGCAAGTGGTGAAATGCCAAGAACGCCGGATGGCAGAGGAACGGAAGTAGAAAGTAAGAGATTTCCAGAACAACTGATTTAAACTACCATGCACAAATGAGGGAGCTTGCTGCTCAAAAGGAAATAAAAAAATACAAACCAAAACCAAACCAATCAAATAAAACACCCTAACAACAAACAAAACCCACAAAAGAGCAAGAGAAAACAATTCATGCGTCTGCACTTGGAAGTAACCTTGAAGACAGAGTCTATTCCATGACGTTTCCCTGAAAAGCCACTTCCAAGCAGATTTCCTTTTGATTTTGTGTTAATTGTGACTCAGATCTAATACACATAAAGTTTTAGTTTAATTCCTACTTATCAGCAGATCTTAATACCTGCAGCTCAAAAGGCCACCTGACACTAGAGTATAAATGAGAGGAGGCATGTTAGATTTTGGGTTAGACTTTCTTACATTTTCCTTTCCTAAATGCACTTTTGAGAAGGATGCTATAAAGTTTTGTACTTTGATTTATTTGCTGTTTTAATAATGCTGCTACATAGCTCCATTATTTACAATATCAGCAAAGAGGAAAGCACAGATGAAAAGTACTTTCATGTTTCTAAATCACTTAACAATAAGAACCATATAAGTTTTTACAATTTGGGAAGGGAGAAGGTAGGGGAGGGAGTTTTCATTCAATGCCTTTGCTTTATTAAATAAGGTATACATATTAAAACATAAATCTTTATTTCTTACTAACGCCATGCTTTCTAGAGTTTTCTCACCTGAATAAATATTTCACACTGGGATCACGTATCTCTTAGGTAACCATTAAAACAATGTAAATCTTGATTCATCAGCAGTGGAAGTTACACATGTACACCAGTTCTAACAGGAAATTTGCCTTGAGGGCTTTTTCACCACACAAACTACCCTGCATCTGATTCCACATTAAGGGCTTCCTATCCAAGCTTCTGCCACCTGCCTCTACCTTGGATTTTCTTTGATTATTTAAGAGTATGGATACACTGAAAAGCAATGTGTTGCAGAATGCCATCCAAACCCAATCAGACAAACTAAGAATGTGCTTCCTCTCTAACCAGCATACAATAAAAAGCTTTCTGTAATGTCTTTAATCCAAATGTACATATTGAGCATCTAATTTGCTAAAGGTCACAGGTTCTGGAAAGAAATATTAAAAGTAGAATGAGTAAGACTCAGTTGGATTTGGAAGGGATATGCAGACTTGAGCCTGAAAGTTGAATATGACTTGTGTCTGATGACAAGATAATCAAAATCTAATTTTGGTGTTACTGGGAATAGAAGCAGCAAGTCAAAGCCTAGTTAGTCTGAGAACCTGTGACAGCAACTAGCCCCACCATACAGCAGCATATCAGTCACTGCCAAACACAGAATACCAGACCACAATAACTTTCAATCTGGACAAGCTTAATCACTCTCATGAAACGTTCCTACTGCAATGTGCTTCTTTGGATGTGTCCCAGTAAATTATTTGGTGAAAGATTTATGATGTGAAGAAGAACGAGAAGTAAAAACAACATTCATTTTTCTCAGCAATCAGAGCTGCCCTAAAGTAGGCTGTAAAAAATAGAAGGCAGATTCATCAGACTGGTTTGGGCTGCTTTGTATTTGGGGTTTTGGTTTTTTTTTATTGATTTTTTTTTTTTCCTTCAAGAAACCTATTGAATATATATGGAAAAGAGATGCAGTATGAAATACCCAAGAGATTATGAGTAGTATGGCATGGTAACATAACTGCACGTGGAAGAAAACTGAGTGCATTACACTTCCCAAGTGCCCCTCTCTGAGAATTCTACCAATATAACAATTTTCTATTTGATGTTAATAAAAATACTGGACAATCTTAAGGGATGTTATAAGAAACTTATTATAATCATTGTCACTACTAGTTTCTAACTCCCGTTAACATACCTATAGCGTTAGAAAAGATTAGAAAGCATGTTTGTACATATAAAAGAATAAAAAATGGAATTTGAGCTGACATACAGAAAGGAATTGGCTGCTGTTCATTACTGAAATTATCTCACTATACAAAAAGAGATGCAGTCACATACACAAAGCAATTCAACTGTGGTAAAAAAGCCAAAATATGTCAGAAGGCTGTTAGGTCCAGTTTAACATGATTGTCTTTTCTAGACTTCTTTTTACTAACTTCAATCATATACTGTAGTTGTTCTAACGTTTCACAGCAGAGATTTACTGCTAAACTAGGTCTGACCTGAGAATGAGAAAGCAGTCCATTCACTGTAACTATTGGCTAATAAATTTTGCATCAGCTGAAGCCTGGCTCAAGCAGAAACAAAATCCATGAGCTATGAATGCCAAGCAGGGAACTCTGGAAAAGCAAAGTTTTCAATCACCCCTTTGAAGCCCAGTTTAAAACTCTTAACAACTTATTACAGTGTTCTTTTAAGTACAATTTGGTTACAAAGAATACTTGAAGAAAAATTGCCTTTCAAAGCAACCTCTTTAAAGAGCTTTTCTAAAATCCTCATTTTTTTTTGTGTTACAGGAAATCTACCTTCACTGTGCTGTGTCAGCAGATGAAGTAAGAAAGAAGGTATTTTCTTTAAAAAGAAAAAAAAAAGTAAAAAAAAAAAAAAGTTAAAGTTTGATAATTGGTTCTCTTTGCTGGAAAAATACATGGCATAGAGAAAATTCACATATTACCAGAAGATTGTAAAATATTCAAATATTCAGAGGTGGCTGAATCATTGTCAAGCTTTTGACATATCCTAGTAGAAAGTATAAAAGTTTCTATTCATCTTAAAATACAGCATTCAAAAAAGGACTCCTCCACTTTAAATAAATCTTGTGATGTTTGAAAGTTCTCTCAGATTCACTGAAGGGCTGCATTTTTGAGATTGATTGACTAATGAATATCCAGTGCAGGTGCTGAATTACGAATACATTTCTATCTATAGTTTACTATATTAGGGAAAATCTAAGACAAATTAATGGCATGGACCTGTCATTTTAGCCAAGAACTTGAACACCTGTTTTGAAGATGGCTGGAAAAAAAGCTCGACACAAAAATACTAAACTTATCCTGGATCACTTTGTACAAATATTATTACCGATACATTAAAAACAACTGTAAAAGTGGGATTCTATTATTTAGAAAAATTACAGGTAAACATCTTAGAAAAGATCACAGTAAAAGTTATGCCAGACTAAGGAGCTTCAGGTAATATACAGTCATGTCATCCATCAATCCTTTATACCAAAACTTCCAAATTCCATGCCAGAAAGCAGCATCTACGCCAAAGAGGAACATACTTTGGTAGGCGCATTGGTCAGCAATTAGTAAATAAGCTTATTTCAAAACATGCAAATGATGACAAGCTTTAAAGTTATATTCTCAGAGCTAAACTTCCAACAACATTTAATTTTCCTATCAAATGCTTTATTCACACTAGCTTCCAGAGGGATTTCTATTTCGGAGATCTACTCTTTCATGAAGACAATCAAGTCAGAACAGAATGACAATAAAATACTAAAGCAAACAAAATGATCTGTTTCAGACTTCTGAGCTCTGAATATAGTTTTTATTATTAGCATTCCACTGTCGAGCCATCATAAACAAAAATGGAAGTAGTACAACTTGGTCTTACGCTTCACAGATTTTCATAACTGAGTAATATATGATCAGGCAGCAGCTAAAACCAACTTCTTTGAGCAGTTCCAGTACCATGGTTAAACCAGATATTTTTTCAGGAAGTCAAATGCATGTAGCTTTGCTAACAGAAGAGACAAAATATTGAAGAAGATATCTACAATTGCTTAAAAATGTCAAGCTTTTTTTATAATAGAAGAATAAAAAATTCTCTAAAGACTATTTATTTTAAGCATGTTTATTTCCTACAGAATTTAATCCCATCAAAACACCCACTCAAATTTAGAATAAATTTACATGTATAAACTCCTAGATGTCTGCAGCTGGAAACTGCATGTGTAAGATGTAATGAACAGGATTTTCTACTGTGTGAACCACATTTTTATCCCTACAACATTAAAGTAGAAAGTGAGAACATGTACTAAGCCTTAACTTAATTTTTGCCAGTTATCTCAGATTTCATGTCAGTAGAGAAACTGTACACCCAGAAATATACCCAAGCTTTCAAATACAAGCAATTGTTATACAGACTTATTTTCTTAAGAAATTTGCTTTCTAAACTTAACAAAAGCAGGAAAAGAAGGACTTACTGCTCATATTCAACAGACATGTAGATGGCACTGAGGGACATGGTTTAGTGGTGGACTTGGCAGTGCTGGGGTAAGGTTTGGACTTCATGACCTTTTCCAGATTTTTTTCCAGCTTAAACAATTTTGTGATTCTATATTATTTAACAAAAACTGACTTTGGCTTTCTAAAATAAATGTTATTCATTGAGACACAACACCACAGACTAACGGAAAGGGGAAAAAAACATAATACGAGTGTTTCAATTCAGTTACCAACAATTTGCAGTCCCCTTCATAAAGAGGGCAGATAAGAACACATTAAGAGCAGGAGGAGGATGAACAGTTGTCAAATCAGTAATCAAGAGAAAAAGAACACCCTCATGAAATGCTGAATAATGACCTGGAAACTAAAATGAGGCACTTGAGCTGAAGCATCAATCATCCAGATAGGGAAAAGTAATATTTAGATGACTCCTGTACACAAAGGCTGAACAAACCACAGTGAAAATGGCTCCGGTAGCTCATATGATGTAGCTGCAGTTTGATGGGTTCTCTCTAGTTAAATACCTATAAGTAAAGACAGACCCTACAAGAACAGAGATTACCTCAGAAAACAGAACTGGATGTTTGATAGATCAAGCACAATGCAAACACCTCCAAATGTCTGTACACAGATGTGAGAGAAACAAGGGATTAGACAAGGGTTTAATTAGAGATGCTAATTAATGGATATTTTGATTTAAAGGTGAAAGCAGACACTGACTGCTGGCAGAATGCATTAACAAGTTGAGTGACATGATATCATATATATATAAAAAAGAGCTTTCATTGAACGATCTCCACAGAGAAGAGTAAGAACTTAGAATTTCTTGAGTCACAGTATCAGAAATATGCAGTAGGGAACTATCACATGGCTTTAACAAGCACATACATAAAGTAGTAGAGTTTCAGCAATTCAGGTTTTACTGGATAATCTGCCTTCCATAGAGGGGGCACAAAGGGCTGTACATTTGTATCTCAAAACTGCCTATACCTTACTTGATATAAAGCATATCTGATTCTTCAACTAAAACTAAACCAGGCCATTTATTTTAAAACCCATATCTAATTGTTGGCTGAATGACAATTTAATAGGTCTATTTGGTCAAGTTAACCAGATGATTGGATACTGTTCCTATGAAGCAATATCTACTAATGGCTTCAACACACGACTTCTGATTGATTCAGATAAGTGAATACCTGAATGAGAGTAAAACATTTAGTTATTGGACATAACACGTATTTAAAGTAAGAAGCCTTTTATAAAAGAAGAGATTGCTTCACCATGCTTACAAGTTCACAAAGGCAGGTTATTTCAAATATTCTAGGATCTCAATGCTGCAATAACATTAGAGCCAGTTATAAATGTAATTAAACAGGTTTTCTCCTTCCAGTTTATATGAGGTGAAGAGTGAGAAGGAGGAGTAAGCAGTGACAAAATGAAAGCAGAGGAAACAACACTCCCATTCCCACACTTAAATTATAACAGTTAGGAGCAGGAAAAGAATTCCAAGGCACCTGATTAATAGTGAATATAAGTTGGCCATATGGGATTTTACCATAACAGTGTTTTATTCTGAGAAAAGTACGTAATTTAACACAAAACAGTTGAAATGGTAAAATGGTATCCATTCTCCTACAGTTCTTTCATTAAACCTCCTTATAACACTGGTTACTTTAACAAGCAACAGAGGTTGTATACTGAGGATTACTGTAAAGAAACCAGTTCTACGTTTAAACAAACCTTGTCTTGGAAATTCATCCGACTCCCTGTGAACAAGGTCAGAAACTCGATTTCCATAGTGCATCCTGGTGTCATGATCATACGCCTTCAGTGTCTCACTTGAGCTGTAAGACTTCTGAGTTGGTACTCTGCAGTCTTCACTATCCAGTGAAGAACTTGTATAGCGACACTCTTTTCCGCACCGGCCCCTGGTCAGAGAACGGTGTCTTCTGTCTTTGATATCCATTATTCTGAGTCAGGTAGGGTGTTTTCAGAAAAGCCACTCTTATATTTGGGGCCAGTCACTGTCACCTAAAGCAGGAAAGGATAACAAAAGAGTGAGTAATGTTGTTACTAGAGTTTGTTTTATTCTAATTCCCTTCAATTATCCTTGAAGAACAAGGTGACACAGATCGAGAAGAAAGAGAAGACCCACATGACGCATCCTTAGAAATTGAAATAATCACCCTGAATGGGTGGGGGAAGAAAATAAAATGCTACAAGAGAATGGCATTGTATCTAAATTATCATCTTGTTGAAGTGTTTAAAAAATAAGGATAAAACAAAACCACTGTTATCTTTTGATTTTTGAATGAGCACTGATAACAGCACACAACTGACAGAATCGTATTTGTTCCTGTCCCTGCAACAGTACAAAGTAAAACAGACTCAAACCAGCTTTAATTCTTTCCATTCTTCCTACAGGAGGGCTTGCAATTAAGAAAGAAGCATGCAGGAGAGTTGCATAGAAGAAAATATTCCTATCCAGCATTGATGCATCACAAAGATGTGTGTTATCCCTGAACAATGTATTCAGAAGCAGCAGCTGATTCTATTGCCCCTGGATAATGTAATCGAAGCCCCTGTTCCAAACAAAAGGTGGACCAGATATCTCAGAGGTCCTTTCCAGCCTTGATGTTTCTGCGTTTTCATTATTCTCTGAAAACACTTTAGGAATTGGCTGCTCTTGGGCACCACAGAACATGACTAGAAGCTCCTCTTCACAATCTCTCAAGAAGACCAGTTTATTCATTTCAGCAGCTGGAGATCTTGAAAATTGTGTAAAAAATATCTTCTTGCTCACTGGAGCAGAAAGAGAGATTCTTACATTCTGCTTAATTAGGACACCCTTACTGTGGCATATATACTTTAATATATGCATAGTTAGCATGCATAAACCACAAAATGAAAGATACTGTTGAAAGCAAGAAATACACTAAGCATAAGCACCCTAACCACTGGGGTACTCATTATTTTGAGTTGGTATTATTTGGGTGTGTGTCTTTCTTTCATGGCATCCCATGCCCAGGTCTGTGTATTTGTCCTGAGAAACCCTCATGACAAAGCTTTTTGTTGGGAAGGAAATCTACCTACACAAAGAATACCCACATTTGCTAACAAGCAAAAATCAGAACTAAACCTCTGCTTTTCTATTCCTGGCTCAGAAGGTGAAGAAATGGTTTTGGCAAATCTAGCTGGGACAGTTGAAGACATTTTCTTTCCCGTTGTCACTACAGGATGCTCAAAAGCACTCCCCACAGAATGGGAGTAGGTCCTGCACACCAGCTGCACCCAGTCTTGGGCCAGAATCAAGAAGCGCTTCAGCAATACTATTGCTTCTGACAAAGCTACCACCAAGGTAACAAACCAGTCGTGGTAAAAACCCCAGAAGGCAGCCCTGTCTCTCACTGTTGTAGTTGTTTGAGCTGATAGGAGAGGAGGTCATAACATTGGTTTAAGTATTGCCTAAATCATGGCTTTTTGGCTGGAATAGCTTTTGTCCCTAAGAGAGAACAAACGTACTTGGCCAGAGGAACTAGTGAACTTGAGAAAAGGTTTATTGGCTTCATTTAGACTCTGACATTTAGACTTGTTGTGGGTTGCTTTTTTTTTGTTTTTGGGGTTGTTTTTTTTTCTTTCTATATTTCAAAGAAGAAAGTTAGGTAACCAGGAGAAACAGCTGCTTTAAGCCACGCACAGATACTCTGCAATCTGTGAGCAACACAAAGTGTAAACATGCTTACTTTTTTCTCCTTTCTCTCTTATTTTTAACCATGATGGTACATTTCAGAGGGGGAGAAAAGGAAAAAAACAACAAGACCACAAAAATCACAAAACAACACATCCAGAAAAGCCAAAACAAAATCAGAAGACATTCAGCCCTTAAAACTGGGAGGGTTAGTTTAGAATTTTAGATTAAAGATAACAGAAGACTCAATATATACTCCCATTTCTCACCTCTCTGACTGTCCAGTGGCTAAGCTGACTTCTCCATATCCAAATTAAGTTCAATTCTTTGATCCTGTAATATTTATTAAACTGTAAAGTATATTAACACTGGTGGCACAAACACTTGCTTGAAGTTTGAGAAGATACATGATCATTATGATTAACAATGCCTGGCTCTCTGATCCCAGTCCAGTGCTATCTCATCAAACTGAAGTATCAATAGATCACAAGTATAAAACACAGAAGCAGGTGAATGCAGCACCATATTGAGCAAAACCTGCCAGTTACTCTCTGGATGTCTTCGTGCTACTGGTCAATGCAAAAGCCTATTGCTCCACATGAAGTCTATCAGATCACAAACAGCTTTTGTTTTTATGATTGCTAAACTTTAAGCTGCCTGGCCTGATTTCTGTTGTTTTGGAAAGAACATTTAATTCCTTGTTACTACAGTTTAAAAGAAGAGTTCTGTCCTGGGTTCAGCAGTAGCAGTCATGTTTCTCCTCCTTGGTGGCTGGTGCAGTGCAGTGTTTTGACTTTCGGCTCGGGAACAGAGCTGATAGAGATGTTTTGGTTTGGCCAAGGACTTTGTGAGCCTCATGCTCTGCCAGGGAGGAGGGGAAGCCAGGAGGAAGCAGAGACAGGACACCTGACCCAAACTGACCAAAGAGGTATTCCATACCACAGCACGTCATGCCCAGGAGGTAACTGGGAGTTAGCCGGAAGGGCTGAGAGACTGCAGGGTTGGAGGAGGTATCGGTCGGAGCTTGGTCGGGCTTGGGGGGCGAGTTATCGGTCAGCGGGTGGTGAGGTGTTGTATTCTCTTCCCTTGTTATTTCCTTTATCATTATTATCATTGGTGGTAGCAGTAGTGATTTGTGTTATACCTTAGTTACTAAACTGTTCTTATCTCAACCCGTGGGAGTTGCATTCTTTTGATTCTCCTCTCCGTCCCTCCGAGAGCAGGGGGAGGGAAAGAAAGGGGGGGGAAGTGAGCGAACGAATTACCTGACTGGGTTTAAACCACGACAAGTTCACAATGACTGAGCCAAACCTTCTGATTCTTTCCATGATATCAGCTTCTTAAAGCATCTTCTTTAAGAAAACAGATATTTTTTAATTTTTCCCTCAATAAATATTATTTTGTTTTGTGCAATTACAACTACAAAAATAAAAGGAAATAGTAAGACAATGCTCTAATGTTGATAATGCCAAGAATATTCCCCAGTAACCCTTATGTGCTGAATATAAGGCATCAACATCTGCATGGTTGGCACCATAAGAAGCACAAGGAAATAAATGTAGAAATATGATAAATCTATTCCAACAGCTTTACTTTGAGCTTTCTCATGGAAAGTCTCATTACAAGAATCAGACACTGATAATTTGGTGAAAGATTTGACCTTTATAACTATTAAAAATTTCTTGAACTTTAGTAAATTTTAAAAGATGCTTAAAAATATTACAGATAAAGTGAAAACATTCTTAGGGGGTTTATTCAATGACATGTTCATATTTATTACAGTACTTCTTAACTTTTTCCTAATTTTTCTGTTAACTTGAGGAGAGATCCCAAGCATCTGAGACTAAATACATATACCTAAATGCAACAAAATATTCTCACAGATTCTCCTCTCATCCTCCTCTCTGTTTTGTTCACAGAAATCCTCAAAGCAGTCAGGCAACAACAGTTCCACAGCATTGGCAACAAACTGCTCTTCAGATTCTGACAACAGTATCACCATACATGGCTTGAAATGTGATGAAATGAAATTGTAACACACTTTAGGAAAACTTGTTTCACATACTTATCTTAAATAGATGAAATACTGTTTCAGTTCTACGCTAAATACCTTCCCTGTTAGAATGTGAAATCTTTATGCAATCTATTCCTGAAAGGTAAAATTTGATAGCTTTGGGTAAGCGAGAATAATGGTTAGATTCAATTTGGGTTTAAAATCCCTGATACTTTTTGACTTGCCTATCTCAAGGGCACTTTATGAATGGTTTATTTTGAGTAATTGACCTAAATAGTAACTGATTTAATAATTTCTTTTGTTTCAAAGGATTTCACTAAGTCTGCTCACATTGACCCACTTATACTACAGAGTAGTACTACCACTAACTGACTTCAACTGTTTTTCTCATCTATCAGTGTCTTAATTCTCTATGAAGCACTAGTAGGACCCCCATCTAACTTTCTGAGTAAGGTATTTATGGCTTGCAAAATTGTTGGTCAAGTTTCAAAGGTGTGTAGTCTCACACTATAGATCTAGACCTTCCACAGACAGGAAATCAAAAGCAATAAATGGGACATGCTCTATTTGCTGCTGACATCTATCTCATGTGCCGCAAGCTGCACACGTCTAATAAACTTTGGACTCACTATTCACCTTCTACAAAACTTTTGTGTTTATGTGAAGCAACTATTTACCTGGACATGAGTACTGCAGTGATCACAAGAGAGTAAGTGGTAACTGTGGGGTAGTTTAAGGATGCTAAAACACTGTGTGTTGAGGAGAGAGGAGAGAACTGAGGAGCTTAGAAGTGGAAAAGAGGGGTTTGTTTCAGGGGCCTAAAAAAAAAAAAATTGACCACTTCTTGTGTTAGCAAAGTCAAATCAATAGGAGGCATGCAGAGAGGACTCAAAATGAATTTTAATGGCTTAGAAAAGCCTACGCTAAAAGTCTCTTTAAATTTGAAGTTGATACTTACACTGATCTTACTTAAGTTACGTGCTTGTTTCTTGTATTTTCTAATGATCCCTTATACTATTAGAGGGTACATGGTCATTAGAACTGCCACTCACAACAGACAGAATGCAGTAATCACTTGGAAGTTCAAGAGAAAACAAAGCACTTCACATTTACTTTGTGCCCCTAAATAACCTAGCACAACTAGATCAAGACATTACAATAGTGCATACAGTATGAGAAATAGGCTTTTTTTCCCTCTCATTTTAAAAAAGAAGTAGTACACCATGTACCAATCTGTTCATTAAAAAACAGGTCTCATAAAAGCCTGTACTCCTTTTCATCAGCAACAATTGGAAATAAGCTTGTGATTTAGAGATTCAAATGCTGTTCATTATTTTATGCAAAGACTATTTTTGAAATGAGAAAATTCAATAATTCAGCTTTGGCATAGTACAAATTTTCAGGGAATAAGTAAAAGGGTTCTTTAACTGATGTATTATTTTCAGATTCTAATACCGGTGAAAAAGTACATCTCTCCTGGATCACCTCTGCCTTTTAAAAAAGGCAATAAATAAAATGTGGGTTTTTTTTTAATGAAATACTACTATAGTCTGTACACTTTGTTACATAAAATAATGTTGATGACAAGTACGCTGTTTTTGATCTGAGCCAAAAAACAAAGCATATTTGGACAGTCTGTTTGGTGTAATAATGCAACCTCCATTTCCACTGGTAAGTCTTCCTTCTGATTTTTTCATACTCTCTTTTTTTTTTTGTCACTCCAAATACTGAATTTTCCTTTCAGGGTAGCTACTCTATGTATTGTGTTGAAAATTAGGCATATTTAGTGTGACATGTGAAATAGCTATTTCAGAGCAGTTTTGATGAATGATTCAAGTTTAAGTAATAGAAGACATACAGTGCTTATAGGCATCCTGTGTTGTGCTGTACTGCAGAGAAAAACTGCTTTTCTTACCATTTTTTTCTGTCAGTAAATAAAAGCTATAGGAAGCATTTTCAGACTAAGGGCAGTCAAAATCGTACACACAACAAAATCAAGCACTGTGCCAAAGCTTTATCTCATGTATGTGTTTTTATCAATGTAAATATACATATTTTTATTTCCAGGCTATCTTCTGAGATTTCTGTACTGCAGGAACTTCTTACAAATCCCAGAACTGTTTAAATCTCTTTTGAAAATAACATCCCATTAAAAAAATAACATGCCATTAAGAACTGATGAAAAGCCCAGGAGCTACTAGACAGACAGCTTTCTAACAGCTTTAGTCTCACATCATGCACAGGCTGCTAAGGCTTAACCCCTTATTTTCCACTGAGTGTGGGGCACAGGGGTTGATACATGTAAGCACATCCTCCTCTCTGTACTGAGAGGCTTCAGAATGAAAGTGACACTGAGGATAAATGGGGAATTTATTTCTAGCAGGTACTTTATGTCAGTTGAAAAAGCAGGTAGACAAACTCAGATACAAATATCTAAATGTTATTAAACGTGGCTTCTGGTTTATGAACCTCATGAGCTGGGATCACCACAGATTTGGAAACCACACCAGTAAAATTTCACTATTAGCCAAACATCTGCTATGAACTGTGTGCTTTTTCCCATCTGAGAACAACATGAGAAATAGCAGGCTTCAAAGTCATGTAATAGGTTCTAGAGTGGGGAGAAAAATACCGGCTTTTAAGCCTCCATCACACAAACCTAATGAAGTGCCTCAGTGAGCCCACACAGTATATTTACATGATTATTCTTGAAAATTTATTTTAAACTCACTAGACTATTATTTTCATCCTACATATTTCAGCAGCTGGTCATCACAAGATTGCGGCAACCACCATGCTGATTCCCACCCTAGGTGTTGCATTGGCCATTAGGAGTAGACCGTGTCCCACTGACTTGGAAAGATGGTCATGTTTTGTGAAACGTGAGACACAAGCAATGAAAGAGTACAGAATGTCCAAATAGCAAAGAGTTTATATCTTTTTTTCAGAGAAGGGCTTATCAGGGCACGCAAATTAGTGCTAAGCAGAGCATGACATATAAATAAGGCTGAAATGACACCTTCTTTTCTTCCTAGATACACGGAGGTAAAACGATAGAGAATTTGAAGAAGTAAAGAAAAGAAAGTAGCAGAATAATCTTTTTCGTGTATCCTGGAGTTTCTCAGCTGTGTGAAGTTTCCAAGTTTTGCCCATTGGGGAGTGTTTTTCCCTCTTTTCTGAATGAGGCATTAATATTGCCCCCATTCCAAACACTGCTCAAGTAAGAAATACCGAAAAAAAGAGGGTTGACCCAGGGATAACATATTTCCACTCCTAACTCACAGCTGCTTACAAATATGCATTAAGCTTTAAGATAGCCATAAGAGCTAAATCTGTATTATCTTTATTCTACAGAAAAAAATGAAACACCGAAAGGGAAGAGCCCCCCTGAGGTCATACAATGGGTCTGCTGCACACTGGGAGCCCCAAGTTCCAGTTCTCAGTTTCCTGCTCACAATATAATTGTTATCTAGCACACAATAATTATCTACATACTTCCATCATTCCATACAGTCAGATAAAAAAGAATCAAGTCACCACAGAACAATACAAAAAGTCAGCTCCTTAATTAATATAATTACTTAAAATGACTATAGCTGAACAAGTTCACAGAATGGATTTAAAGATCAAATACAAACTGGCCACTTCAAAAGACTAAGTTTACAAAAATAATTGCCTAAAGAGCATTATTACTCTTCCACTGCCTAGAAAGAACAAACAATACTATTAACTGCTGCTAAAATGCTGTTAATGAAGAAAGGTAGACTAATTTATCATTGCATAATTAACACCATGCAGTTAAGCATGCTTTAACGATTCTGTATAATAGTTTCCTATCACTAGAGAATACTTTTGAATCAGGAAATAATTGTCTAAATAATTTTTGATTAAGTCTTTGATCAAAATGATCAACATTTATAGAAGTGAGAGAGCTCTAAATGCCCATGCAATGAATGACAACTTGCTTTATATAATAATCCATTGATGATCTTATTTTTCTTTCTAATCCTAGGGTAGAATGCTGTCTTTAATTAAGTTAATAGGATTTTTACCCTATCAGTTTTTACCCTTAGCTCCATTATTAGCAATGGAGCCAAGACATCAGGCTCATTTGAGCACAAGCTGTACTCCAGCCATTCCCCTTCTCTTTTGCTTTTACCAACACTTAGTCATTAGTTCGTTTAATTTTTCTGTTCTCTTGGCAGGCTCCTTACTTTTCCCCATAGCTTCAGTTACGGATTTGAATGCTGTTCACTACCACAAGCCTTTTCCTTTATGCCCAGGCTGATCTCTGAGAACTCTTGGGCACTATGCTTCCATATTAAACTCGAGGGGTTTGATTTTAAACATATGACTGTGCTATAAAGGCGGAGAAAGGACATGTACTTTTCTTGAAACCAAGTAGGTCCATGCCAAGAAATTTAAGAGGGTTACTTCCTTCCTTCTCCACTTCCATATGTTAAAACATTCTGTAACTCTACACCTGTTGGGCACCTTCATTCTTGCTGGCACTAGCAGAAGCTGTGCCACTGGGTAAATGATCAGCCAAAAGAAAACCATTGGGAACACACCTTTCATTTCTTCTTAACTCTTAATAGATGAGTACTCTGTTAATGGGGAACTTTTCCAAAATCTGAGATCAAATGAGGCTCCTGTGTACATCTCATCAGAAGATGTTACTATAAGATCATGTTGCTGAAGAGGTTTCTCAGCGATTTTCAAACCTCTACAAGACTGTTCTCAGAACTCATCAAACGAAGTAATCATGCAAACAGTTATGAGTTTAGGTACTTTACTTCTCATTTCAGTTGAGAACACCACCTGCTTTTGACTCTAAATTTACATCACTCCCCTTCTTTCCTTAAAGATTCCATGGAACCTCTCCTGCCTCAATTTGACACTGTTTTCATATACTCATTAACAAGATGCTTTAATATGCTTTCTCCCTGCTAGCAGTGCCAACCTACAAAAATATTCTTTGAAGAAGGCTTTGCTAGTGACCATTTTTAAGGTTGTATAAACTTGTCATGATAATAAAGTGCGACAATATTTTAAAATGCCTATTAGTATTTAGTATTACTTCTATAAATACAGCTATTCCCAACTACACAAGTAAATAACACACTCGGCTGAGCTCTGATACTCCCCTCTGCTGTGGGGGGGAGAGAAAAAAACCAGAAGGAACAAAGAGAGTCCTTTTATTTGTGTAAACTCTCAGCCTTACTTCTTGGGAGTTCTCTGCCTCTGTAAGCGCACAGATTTTATCAGAAATAACAACTTCCTAAAGCAATTCTTTGTTTTAAAGGTTCAAGGGAGGTTAAGAAAAAGTTAAAGGGAAAAAAAGATATATGAATGGAAGACAATGAGACATCCTGCTACAGCACACAAAATAGATGCTATTATATGTCAACAGCTTCCATAAAAGTATTTTCTGAAACATTTTAAATTCTAGATGGTCTCAGACAGTAGACACTTTGCAGAATGAAACAAGAAGGCTGCACTGTAAGATTCCCAGCTAACAACTACACTTCAAGTATTGTTCCATCTTTCAATAAAGCAAAATAAATTGCTTTATAAAAAACAATTAACCCTCGCAGCAGCAGGCAAAATGAACAACAACTGCTCTATGAAATGACCAACTGCAATTCAAAAATCTCCAGGGAATTTCCAGAGTCCACATAGCAAGGCATTGGCAGCGACAGAACTGAGGTCTGTCACTCCAAAAGCTGGTCCACCCAACCCTGCAGTGCAATGTTTGCTTGCATATTATCATAGAAGAAGAGGACAGAAAGGACATTCTTGATTAATGGAAATATTTTTAATAAGAAAAATACACTTCTAGGAAATCAACTGGTCCAATGCCACAAGAACAGCAAATACCTCATAATATTGTACACTCTCTGTTCCATCACCAAACCATGAAGAGAAAGGCCACATCACTCTGGAGGAAAATCACTCTAGAGAAAAGGCCACATACTTTAAGACATGGTAGCTACCTACTCATTTGGGCAGCACATGGAATGCAACATATATATATTTTCCCACTGCAAGTTCCTTCTGCAGACTTTGTGATAGAACCACAATTTTGTTTCCTATCCTCTATCTGTGTGTGTCTCCAAAGAAAGCCTGGCATTCGCTGGTGGTTAAGAGGTTTCCTCTGTGTCACTTTGTCAGCAGTCACTGCTCACGTGGCTGAGTTGTCAGAAGCAAGCCCACCTGGCTCCTCAGCTGCCACAGTTGTCAATGTTCTATGTGAACTTCATCCAACACCTAGCAGAAGGTGCCTGAAGGCACCGGGAGACAGCAAAGTCTGAAGCTGTACCAGCACAGAACATGGAGATCACATATTCTCAGATAAGCTACTGCATGAGAAATGCAAACAACCATCTCCTATTCAGCATGTGTGGCTGATCTTTGGAAAGCAAGAAGAGTCACGAGGAAGTAACCAGTTAAAAAACCTCAAAACTGCAAGGAATCTTTACAAAATCCATTGTGCCCTTTTGTTCCATTGCCATTTCACAGAAAGTACAGTAACAAAACTGCAATGTCTAACTTCTCGAGACTAAGCTCACTGCATTAAAGCCAGCCCCCACGATTTTGCCATCTGCTGCCTAGATTGCCATGTATCCAGAATGCAGAGATGTCTACATTCTTCAACTGCCATGGTCAAACTTCCCAGCAAAAGCATCAGCATTTTATAACAAGGATAGAGATCAAACCTAAGGGAATCTGGCCAGAAAGATCTAAACCAAATGTAAACCAAATGTTGTTTCACCTACCACATTCAGCTGAACCACCAAGTCTTGCAAAGTAAAATTTGTAACTTCAGTGAAGACGCTTGGTTCAACCTATTGTATTTGCACAGCTATAAGGACATGCTGTTCTACATCCACAGAATATGGAATTGAAATATTCTAAAAATGTTCTTAAAAATGCTTATGCTCCAAAGACATTGGAATTGGTAAAGTTTATGGCTTTGTTTTTCAGAACAGAAAAGAAGGTAGAGGTCCAAAACTCAGTTGATTCTTCTACTAAGGTTTAGATGCTATGTTCAGAAAATGAAAATAAGGAACGCAGTTTAATAAAAATTACATCATGGAACTAGAGTTCTTTACAGTCATAACCAACTTGTTAGAAGTTAAACACAACAAGCCTTAAATTCCATCTTTGCTCCAATGCTGTATTATCTACCTAGGTAAATGATTTCTTAATACCATTATTTTTAGCAGTACTCTACAGACGGCAACAATATTGCATGGAGTTCTCCCTCCACAAAACAAGAAAGATGTCCATGAACTGGAACAATTCCAGGCAAGGATGTCAGTGTCTCAAGAGACTGGGAAAGTCATTTACATGGAGAAATGAAGGAACTGGGCTGGTTTAACCTGCCAAAGAGATGGCTAAGTGGGACCTAGCAAGGGCTTTCCTATACCTAAGAGGCTACGGAGAAAAGGGAACCAGGGTCTTTAGTGAGGGGAACCAAAGGCAAGTGAAAAAGCATAGGCACAAACTGAAGTACAGGAAGCTTTGATCGAAATAAGTTGGGTGAAAATGCTGTGGGGACAAATATGCACTAGAAGGTATAGCTGCAGAGGCTGGGGAATTTTGCATGTTTTCAAGATTCAATTGCACCAAGCCCTTAGCAACCTGGTCTCAGTTCAGTATTGAAGCTTGGATTACGTGAGCTCCAGAGGCCGTTTCCAGCCTCAATGATCAGTGACTCTATGATATTCTTCATTCAGGTAAAGTTCCACAACCATTAAAATAGATATAATGCATATATATATATTTAGGAAACAAGCCTGTAAAGTGAACACATGATGAAAGCTTTGAAAGCTAAGCACACAGGCTTACGAAGTCAGAGTTTTTAAAAGCAGAACATTAATCTAATCTTGCAGATTTAAAGCTGAGCTCATAGCTTCAATAGCACAACAAGGCAGAGATCACATTACATCTGCACAAGGGTGCAGAGTGCAGAGGACCAGCAAACATCGCTGCAGTGGGGTCCTTGCTACACCATCATGCTGTGGCAGAACAGAAGGAATCCACACATAAAGGTAAGCCAGAGAGAGCAGAATGGGCTTTGTTGCTTCAGTTTCACAATACAGACCATCTGAGAGAACTGAAAATGCCCAAAATGCAGTTCTAGAGAGCAGAAAATTTACAGGAACTAAAAAGCACAGTTTAACAACAGTAACTCTATCATAATTCCCAAGACACTGCTGTAAGCTCATACACTTCCAAATTTATCATTTGACAGTACTGACTTTGAAATGGTCCCTTAAGAATGCGAGAATAAACCTAAAAGAAATCAACTCCACCATACATTATAATAATACTACTACAAATCTGAAGAAAACAACTCAAGAGAAGGAACTGTAACCTCTAACACCTGAGAGACCACCTCTCCATCAGTCACAGCCATGTTCCCATGTCATGTAAATCAAGGTATTTTGCATTTTCCATTGAGGATTTTGTCTTTTGTTGGCAGCCCGGCAATCATAGGATTCATCTGTGCCTATCCTATAGATAGACTGTTTGTGGAATATTAGGCACAATTCCTGCCAGCAGAAATTGTGAAGATAGGAACACTTTAGGTACATTCCATGAACAAGTGTTGGTATTTCTTGAGATGTGCAGAGTCAATAAAGTGTCCCAATTAACCATCTCGTTTGTAACTTGCCTTTTTGGTAGTTATGTCTGAGTTGCCATCAATCTTAACAGGTCCAGAATTTCAAGCTCTGTATTTCTATGTGTATGAAACTTGATCACCCAGACACACACTTCTGGCTTAATAGTCACACATGCGCCTCGATGCCCTGAACAAAGACTAATGTGAGTAACATCTTTCTACGTCTTTCACAAACAATTTTACTAATGCTCCACCCTTTAAAGCATTTCTCCTCTTCACAGCACTGCAATTGCATATTTTAATACATAAAGTTACTGAGGCAGAGAAGAGCAAAGCCACAGAGCAACCCTGCTATTTAAAGTCTCCCTTAGCTTCAGTAGTTTGTTCTGCCTTACAGGCAGTGGGAAACAGCCTCCTCTCTCTCTACCTCTCAGAGAAGGAAGGAAACTGGAAGCAAACACTATAAATGCTTTATTATCCTGAACTGAAATCAATAAACTATGACCAGTTTTAACCTAATTTACTAGGAAAGAGAATTGGAAAGATATCTGACAAAGCTTTTCATATACATTAAGAGCCATCGTACTGTAAATTTAGGTCAATAGTGAGACACACAATGACCTACAGGTAAAATGATCCATATACCATTACCAATTTCCTCAGTTATCCAAATTACCTCTGTAATTTCTAACTTGCACAAAATCCTTTATGAATTATTAAAATTAAAACTAACAGACAAAAAGTAGATAAAAGGAATCTCATTTTTGATGGCATTTTCAGTGGTAAGCACATGTCACTCTTGAACAGCAAATTCTGCACAAAAACAGTGGCAGAGACCATGACTATCAACTCCCAGAGGCACTGGATGCAGGACCTTGGTCCGTGGCCAGGCAAGGCGATGGTCTTCGGGTACTGATGAGAACTCCAAATACCTCAGAAGTAAAAAGCTTCTTACAAAGCTTAGACATCTCATCTTCTCCAAAACCAGTCTCCTATGCATGTTTGAGAATTTTCTAAGTGGAATAGCCAAAGCCACTGACATCGCTTGCAGCACTGCCGTAAAGATTTCGTGGAAGATAGAAATTACTGAAGGACTCAGGACAACTCTAGTTCTGTCTTTCCAGCAACAGAGAACAGGCAGCACAGGCAACTGCATCTGAATATAGTGCATCAGGCAGCAAAGATACCTCCTTCAGCAGCAATTCATACTGACTTCCTTCTAGCAAAAGCTGCTCCCTGAACCATATAGCCAACTTTCTATGGGCAAGAGTTCTGTGCTAGAAGAGTTCAGGTAACTAGAATTTAAATCAGAAAAAGAAAACAAGTATTTGTTAAATCATATGCGCTTAGACTAAAATCCAAACAACCAAGAATCTGTGAATAAACCACTAAACTGGTTTCAATTCTAACAATATTAAAAACATAATCATTTTTATGTTTTTTTTTTCATTTGAGCTACCGTACGATTTCCATTTAAATCACTCAGTTACTCCCTTCTCATTCTCATTTCCTAAGAGGCAAACTTAAAGAATGACATCCACCAGACTGAGTGAGCACACCAAGAGTTAACAACTGAGCACACAACTGATGGAAATCAAGCTTCATCAATTGAACAAGACTGCCCAACTCCAGGATTTTGATTAAAGAGTAGGCTTTAGTCAAGATGTGATGTACATACAGGTACATGCACAACTTAGAGATTTCCTTGCTTGAATTTTTGATTAGGGTATTCTTGCAAATAAATAAACAGGCTTTTTATTTACTTTGGCTGTAAGTGCACTTCCTCATTCTCATAAAAATATTGTCAATGACAAAACAGTCTGAATAAATATTTGCTCCTTTAAAAATCTATATATTCACTGAGTATCTTGATGGAATCATCAGATTTACAGTTGGACTGGCTTAAATTGTCAGAACTAACATTAGTTCTCAGCAGTTCTAGCCTGAACAAGCAAAGTTTCCCTGTTTTGCAGAGGTGAAAAAAGTTAGATGTCTGCCTTTAAGTCATTTAACCATCTGAAATGTTTTATATTCAGTATAAGAAACTTATATGAGGCTACTGGAATACTTTCCAATAATCAAGACTACAGAATTAGGAAATGTCCCATTTAGAAATTGAGTTTTGAGTGATAAGAATGAAATACAAATTGGTCCGTAGTTCCATGACTCCATTTAGGCTGCACTAATATTAGTTGTGATACAGTGCAAGTGCATCACCAGACAGATGGGCAGATCAGTGCTTCAAATGGGTATGATTTAAAAATTGTAACTCAACATAAAATTGTGACATATCAGTTAATTAGATTTTTTAAAATGAAGAGTAAGAATGCTTTTAGAAGTTATTTCTTTATATAGAGGGACTCGTCCATACTTCCTGAGAATTCCAGAAATCAGATAAGTCTAAGGATAACTCTGCTTATCTATGTAGAACTAGGCAAATCCTCACCTTGCTAAGTAACATAGTTTATCAGAAGAAGCAAAAGCTTGTTTCATTATGATTCCCAGTAAGAACTTAACTATGGAAAAGCAAGGTGACATGTCATGAAAATCACCCATAATTTCTACTAAAACACACACACGTATGATTATAAATGCTGTGTTCAAGCTCCGCAGCCAAAACAACCTCTCTGGCTCCTGTCAGAGCCCTGTGCAGTAATAAAAGACAGAGTAACAACAATGGAAAGAGTATTCAAGGTAGCAGAGAATTTTGCTCTAGATCAACCTGTGACAAAAAGCAGAATAAGGAGCATCGAAAGCACCCAAACTGGATTTACAACAAGGCACAAAATTTGTAGAGCAGCAGGTAAAACTAAAAGATTACCAGTAAAGGTCAGAGCTCAGTGCACACATTTCACAGCTGTGTACTGACAGTACTGTAAGATTTTCTTTTTTCCATTCTGAATCAGAACTTTATTAACATTCTTTGGGGTTCAGCTACTTGATTCTGACCCATTTCTGCCTCCCAGCGTTTACAAGCTTCTTAATTTTGTCTGCTCCCCAAACCCATCTGCATTTCTGGAAATCCTGCTCCTTTGTTTCTCTTGATTTCACAAATTCTAGGTGGAGTTGCACTTGCAACAATCTACAATTCTCTTTATAAATTAATCTAGCATGGGGAAACAGCACAGATTTGCAGAATTCAGCTATTCCTCATGTGCATATCCAAAATTAGTGACAATTAATGAGTTTCTACTGTGTATATTTATATGCAACTCTTTGAAGTAATCATTACTAGCCAGCAAATTCACTTGGAGAAATGGGTTGATAAAAGAAAAGTAACTAATACATTATCCCCGTATCTGCAGTACCATTCAGTAACGCTTTTAACCCTTGTCCTGTATCCAAAGTACACTAATAGACCAAATTCTATATCCCACAAGTAATGCTAACCAAAATTATGAACTTTTAAGTATGCTGAATGTGCCTTAAAAAGTGAAGTCTAAAGACTTTTCCTCCCTGGAAGGTAAGCTTTTCTACCAAGACTCAGTTTCTTCTGGTCCCAAAATAAATAAGATTTCATGCACAATTACCTTTATCTGCCTCAAATCAAGAAAAGCATTAAAATCAATCTTAAAAAAAAAAGGTATATTTAGCCAATGTGACGATTACTGTAAGTCTTGTAGGAACACAAATGTGCTGAATATGAAACTTACTGGTTGAAAGGTGCTTTAGAAGGTATTGCTAGAATGCTTTCAAAACAGTGCAGCCACTTACAAAGAGTATTCAGGTGCTGTACCCAGCTGCAAAAGAGTGCTCTTTCATGGCATTAGTTTTATAATGAGTCTTTTCAGCCAAATGTCAAAGAATGTATGGTTCACATACTTTAAACTGAATTAACTTATAATTCAGTGTTTGACAGAGCTAATGCTCAATTGTTTCTAAAGGGTCTGCAAAGGAAAATATTTAATTTTTTATTCAGCAAACATTTAACTAAAATTATGGTTTGCTTTGTTTTCATGCTGAGGATTGTATTTGACACTGTAACAGAGAAAAGCAGCCTGTGCTAGTAAACACCATTCTAAATATTGTAGTCACAATTTTCCTTGCTTTATATTAGAAAGAATTTAATAAGACCTAAATTTTGGAATATGGCATTAATGCTGGTAGAAGAGCCTTTCTCCCAGCAAATTCTGTTTCATCATCCAAGCAATTAAAAAACTTCCTGACAGATGAGTTAATGCTCACAGTGTGCAGGTTTGAATCCCAACAGGGACACCGCCACATGTTTTCAAAAGCCTACAAACCCATGGGCATATATACCTACAGCTAGTTTAAGCTATAAGTAATGCTAATGAGAAGGCCGAAGTTACTGTTTCCACTTCAAGTCTTATTAATCTTACATTTTCTTAATAACAGACACCAGAAGTTACTTTCTGTTTAACAGTGCAAGGTTAATAAACACTTTGCAATTAATGTCATAATCTACTGTGTACATCTTCAGAGTCAGTTTTATCTTCTTCACACAAAGATAATGATGGAGATGTATAATGATAATGATAGGAGCACTGCAGCTCCTATAAATCCCTTCACCTCCACTGAGTTGCTGGAGATATGTTGATTTGCATCACCTGAGAATTATGCGAGGTTCTGCCCCCAAGCAGGTTCTGCCCCATCTGTCTGAAAGTTCCTTTTCAGGTGAAATGCAGTTACATACCAGAAACAGTTCTGGTTTTGTCAGAAGTATCTCTGCTTATATGTCAAATATATGTATGTAAAAAATATGCTTATTTATATAAATATAAATGGCACATTTAAATTTAAATGTAAATTTAAATATACCATTTTGGATTTCAGTCAACTGATCACGGGAAGGTATCAGCTGATTCTAGATTTCTGAGCAACACTGGACAATCAAATCTCACTCTCATTGGACACGTATGCCACATTCACATCATATTTGCAAGCTAATTTTAAAATCTAAGAAGTGGAGAGTTATGGAATATTGCCTTACATAATAACCTAAGAAAACTTGTACTTCTCATGAGAGATCTGTGTCACATTGTCTACAAAAGTGTAAAAGTCCCCTCCATTTCTTAAAGTTCGAATATATAGCAAAATAATGCTGCAATCCCACCAGCAGCAATAGCAAGTTTGCCAAATTCTCTCTCTACAAGAGCACAGAAAATGGAAATTTAAGATTAAAGCAGCTGGTAATTCTACCAAGATGTAAAACCCACAGTCCTCACACATGGGGCCTCCTCCCAGGAAATGCCCAGGGAGGACAGAGGTGTTTCTGTCAATGGGCTCATTCCACCCAGCATAAAGAACTGCTTTCATTTGTTCATTTCAACTTAGCTGGAACCCATACTTGGTCGTGTGGATGCATACATGAAAATGGGATGGACTTACTCATTTTTAGTAGAAAGTCTTCAAAAAGAAAAGAAGAAAATTGAGAAGTCTTACATATTTGGGGGGGTTGGGCAAGATGACGTCCAGAGATCCCTTTCAACCTCAACCATTCTCTGATTCTCTAGTTGTTATCTCTCAAATAAATGTTCTTTTAAAAGGCCATTATGAAGAATTATCAGCAATTCCCTGTGTACACAGATGATGAAGAGGAAATGCAAAGTAAGATGCAAGATTTGGACCCAGAACTTGCAGTATTTCATTACAAAACTTGAAATCAATTGCTTTAAGGTATTTCCAAGGAGACAAGGACCAGCATGGAGGTAACTTGATGAATATTCCCATGCAAGCTTTAGCTTAGTTTTCTTTCAAATCCAAAGGTTTTTCTCCTCATTTCTCCTTACACATGACGTTCACAAACATTCAAATGCAGAACATGCTATTTTCATATGGACGATAAGAAGATGGAAAATAAATTCTGCTGACAGGGCAGATGGAATGGGAATCTGTATAGTAATTTATAATGGACTAATCAAATAGCATGTCTCTTTTTCACTTCTTTATGTGTACGTTTCGTGTATGTGGATATTTATTTATTTCTACAAGCAAATATTCCAGATAATTTTAGTAAAAAAAAACAAAAAACACTTGAAATTTGTTATTACATGATGGAATTTTAATCTGAGTAGATAGAAAACACTCTCTCCAGATTATTTTCAGAATCTAAGGGAGGCTTAAGAACCTCCCATAGACCTCCAAAGGGAATTATAGCAGAGGAGTTTTTCAGATTTACACCTCACTGAGATGGAAAGGTCTGTGTACATCAAACAAACTCACTATAAATAACCTCTAACTGAAGCATAGCCCCAGTGACAACTAACATTTTTTTCTTTTTCTCTCATTTTTGCCCTTTGACATAGCAGCGTGAAAACACTAAAAGAAAAGATGGAACATGTATCTATAAAATGATCTAAAATTTTCCAGTTCTCATGATGTTACCAGTGAAGGCAAGGTACAGGGTGTATGTGGTCATATTCCACTGTCATCAACAAATAAAACTGACCAGAAAACAGAGCACAGTGTTAACTACAATATAGTCCTGCTACATAATCTGTAATAAGAGATTTAATTTTTAATACTATAAAAAAGGACTATTCCCTATCTCTCCTAAAATATTTGTAAATTATATCACAAATTAAGAGGTGGCCCTAACTATCTGAGCACCACTTGATATTTGCTTTATGTTAATAGACATTCTCTTGAGTAGCTGTGCTTGAATATGTTATAAAGAATAAAAGGAAACACTATTTAGCAGTGTTTTTAAAACCCTGAATGATTTCCGTAATTTGTGACAGTCGGCAGATTTTGATAGTATCTCGCATTGATTTTTATGTTTCAAGATGACAATCATTACGCTATTATCTGCAGTTTGAGCAGTGGAACCTAACCTCCTAATTAGGATGAAAAATTGCTCCAGTTGCAACCCCAGTAAGTCACAAGTCATCAATTATTTTAATAAGAATTAATTTAAAAAGACCAGCAAGGTTGTATTGGAAGTTATTCTGACATGTGTATTGATTAACACTTGATATTACATCCAATAAAGGACTCATTAAATACAGCATCAATCTAAACATAATATTTGGTATTCCTTTGATTTTTATTTATTTATTATAAAGTAAAATAAAATAGGACAAAGCACTAAAAGATTATTAAGGTAAAGTAGCTGGTTGATTGGATGTGTTAACTTCACACCACACTTGAGAGTAACACAACGGAGGACTTCACACTGTGCTACACTAAAAGGGTATATGGCTAAGGAAGCTGGTATTTCTTTTCTATGTCAGCATGAAATATCTCAACAAATCTCACAATTTTCAAAATATAAAATACCTGCCACATACAGAATCAGTCATGTCTTGATTACTGCGACCTTGTTTATTACCACCCCACAGCCATTTTTCTTTTTAGGAACATGCAAAACCGGGGTATGTGCATTGAAAACACAAGGAGATTTCGTCATTTTCCATTTTCTGCTTGATGTTGGAAGGACATTGAAGGAATTCAAAACGCAACTTCTTTGTTTTTCTGAGATCTGCTAAAGTAGCAATATTTATTAACGTGGCATCTACCAAACAAACTGGGAAACCATTAATATTAACTATCATATAGCTATTTCATAAAAAGGGTTTTTCTACTCCTGTTTCCACTTGTCTGAATTAAAAAGCTTTTCAGATTCATATTTGAGCTTTCCCATGTAAGAAATGTCTTTTTTCAGCATCGACATTTGTACTGTTAAAGCTCATAACACGGTTCAACAGAAAAAGAACTCTGAAGTGAAAGCCCGAAGTGAGAGTTGGAAATCCAGAAACTCACACACCAGCCCTGGAGTCGCTGCTAGGTGGCACTACTGTGTAATTAAACACCCCAGATTTCTTCCCTCCATCTCATTCACTTCAGGCATTTCTCAAAACAACCAACTCAAACGTTTTGAATAATAATTTAAACAACAAACAGATCTTTTATCCTTTTTGTTTCCCCTCCTGAGAACTATGTTCTTTATACATAAAAGGTCGCAAAATTAAATTTTCTATCCATAAACCTGTGCTCTAGCAGAACAGCATTATATGAAACAGCTCACGAAATAGGAGCCAGACTTTGCTTCCATCCTGCAGTGTTACACCCCTGTTCTTCTGTATTACACAAATTCTAACTTCTACATAGGTTCTGACCTTGCTTTTCTCTGCATCTCAGGGACCGAATTACCTAGCGCTTGAGGTATGTACTTTTAAAGCCTGTTTTAGTCTCAAGATGTATTTGATTGGAAAGCTCACTTCTAATAATTTGATCCCTTTAAATGCTACTGTTTTTAACAAGCTACATGTTCACTATAATGTAGTAATAATTATTCGTAGCTACCACAGATGATTTTCCCATGCAGAATTTTGGGAATGTGTCTCACTCCACACAAAGTTTATTTCCGGAAAGAAAACTGGTTCAGTTCACACACGTCAATTACAATTTGAAAAAGCTTTCCCAAGCAAGGTAAGGCAGCCTGTTCGAAAAGCATCAATGGCAAAAGCTGCTAGGAAGTTTCAGCACTGTTATGACTGAAGTAATTACAGTAACATACAATGTCAGTTATATTCAGCTTCTTCAACAGTGAGCACTGCTTATACAATATGCAGCGTAGGTAAATAATACAGTGAGGATTTCTTCATTCAAACACACATCCAAACGGGGATACAGAGGAGCTCTTACTATAATATTAATACAAGAACAACATATTTGTTTTTCTGTGAAACAGACTGTTAAGGACCTGAGAATCATTGGTTAGGTCTGAAGAGGTATCAAACCTCTCTTCCCAGATTTCACTAATGAAGCACATACAGTTACTGTATTCATTCGAGTATGAACTGAGATGCACAGAGTCCTGACTCAAGAGAAAAGCAGAGGAGTCAATTAACAGGCTTCAAAATCACAGCACTGAGACTTAGAGATGAAGGTAGAAGACACGTGGCTGCTCCCACACTATCAGAAGTGAACTTGTCCAAAGTTCTTGAGTCTACTTAATAAACACCTCTGATGTCATTGCTTCCATTGCCCACCCACATAAACAGTCTTCTTGTCTGCCTGACCGTAACATTTGTTTCTAGGAGGTTAATTGAATATTCTAGTACTCACATCACATTTCTCTTTCCAGTTTTGATAATCACTTCACATTTTCTTATTCAAAAATTAGAATTACAGAATCAACCAGGCTGGAAAAGACCTTTAAGATCATCAAGTCCAACCATTAACCCAAGAAAATTCTGGGGTTTTTTTGGTGTTTTTCTAGAACAGAACATGGACACTCTGGTGTCCAAATATATCTAATGAATCTTCCACAATCACAAAGCCTGTGTGGTTCAAGTACACCTATCTGTTGTTTCTATATCCTGCAACACGGGGTGAAGAAACTTAATTGTGTCACTGGGACACAGTGCCAGCTACTCACAATGACACTACCTATCTGTGACAACCACATAATCTGCAGAAGTGTTAAATAATGGAGCAGGTGGTTCTATTTTGGTGTCTCGTAGTAACATTTCCAGATAAGAACGCCAATTTCTGCAACTGTGCTTCGCATCTCAGTAACTTCAACGCCTGCCGGAATTCTTCTAGGGCTCATGAGGAAAGTTATTGAGGAATAAAGAAGTTTGTAAACCACCCGCATCTGCTGAAGAGCTGAGTCAGGCCTGCAGTGCCTGGTGCTCTGCCTCCCCGCTGAACCAGTGCTTGAGGAACGAAAATGCAGCTGTGAACATTTTTCTCAAAACTCTCTTTTCCTCTTGCTAGTCAAACAGTAATTGTGGCCCCTGTGGCCCTTCATTTCCATCCAGCATCTCAATCTAAATAATCTTAGAAAGGAAGCAGAACTCAGCTAAGCAACACTGAACTTTCTAACTCCCATGCAAGTGAAAGCAACAGCACTTTCTTCTTCCCCTTTAGCAGCTTTTCTACATCTTTCCCAGTGAATCTTAATCACTTATTTATTTTTTAGTGAAAGGTTAAACCCTTTCTGGAAATGACAGCAAGCCAATGTACCGTGGGTTTTTTCCACAATGCAACAGTTTGTAATTGACTGCTTATGTAGTAATTGCTCTATTTATAGTGATTATTTGCATGAAACAAGTGATTGACATCACCTGGTATTAATGATAGAGAAAGGGTTTATTTCACATTTATGACCTAAAGCTCTTACATAAATTATTTTTCATTTCTAAGTTGCTGATGTCTTACAGCCTTAGGAATGTACCTCTGAAATGAAATGCCAACCTTATCTTACGTACATTAAGTATCTAATAAATACTACTGTTCTTTCAAAGTTACTTTTAAAGTCTTCTCTTCCTGTAACTGTCTAAAAAAAGACTCTTCCTGGTAACTTAGTGCAGCCACCTTCAGCAGCTACGCTCTCTACCTGTTGAGCATCCATGTTTGTAATGCCATTTTTCCTGTAAGAATTCCAGCATTATGTATTGCACATCCTTTAATTCTGATGGACAAGAACTCTGATGTGTTGTCAAGCAGTAGCTTTTGGCTACCACAGAATAAAACGATTGGCAAAGAAATTAGGGATGGAGATAAGATCCTCCTTCTGTCTCTGAGTCAGAACTGGAAAATGTAGCACAAAAAAAAAAAACCAAATCACCTGAGAACATCATTAGAGGAACATGGGTTTGTCCCGCAGGAAAAAAAAAAAGCTGAAAAAATTGATCAAAAAGTATTTCAGATTGTAGCTAATAATCAGATTCACCTCTCATATAATTTCATTGAGGTCAAGTGAGACTAAACAGTCATTGTGCAAGAAGGCAAAATATTCACAGAAGGCTTATAAACTTGCAGTGTAATTCTGTTATTCATTAAAAGGATAATAAAGACCACGGCCTTTCAATTATTATGCATTTATATTTCTTTTCCATGCCTGAGTTCTAGAACTGTAGCTCGTATTTGTACCTTGAATGGTAACGCAAAGCCACTTTTTATAGGAATGACTGAAAATATTGTCTGTCCTGGATTTGCCAAATTAATTTTTAAGAGATGAGAATTTGAATATGATTACAGCTAATCCCTGACAACACCTTCTTCTTACTAGAGCCCAAGCCTATAAATGAAAAGAAATGCTCCTTTTTTATACAGCACATTCGTTCTTGCACATCACAAAAGGCATTTGCATTCCCATTAAATTAATTATTAACAATAAAATCAAAGACAAGGACCTGCACTTGTGTGGCACTATATTCTTAATGTCATCACAAATAAAAACTTTCCATTTTGGGAAGTTATACTGGGATGGTATAAGAGGGATTGATAAGAAGACTTGTACAAAGCTTAACATCTTCATTCAAGGCTTAGCTTCCATTTTACAAGGTACTTAGGAAGTACTAACACCCCTGTTTTTCACAAGGAACCTTTGAAATGTATCAAGGAGATACCCTAAGGGTTAAAGGCAACATGCCTTTTCCCCTTCCGAGAGTTTATTTAGTTTCAGCAGAGCTTTTGCACAGAATTTTGCTTCCCCTCTCCGCCCCTTTCTCTTGGCTGCACACAGAAGGTGTCAGTACAATCGGAATAATGACAATTTAGGATGAACTTTCTCGAGACAAATCCCCTTTCTGCCGCCCTAATCGAGTCCCTGTGAATGCAGGGGGGGTACAAAGAGATACACAGAGGCAGTAGGAAAAAGCTTCCAGCACAGCTGCCACCTTCTCTAAATGTAAGATATAAGAACTGAACTCAGAGCTTTGCACCAGCCATAGCACTAACTGCCCTTCCCCTGCCAACCCCATACAACAGAGCAGAGTGCCTTCTGAGCTTCAATGAGGGAGCCAAGACCTAGAGAGACCCCTCTGGATAGCCCCCGACCTTGACATCTGCACTCCATTTGCCATCCAGCTTGCTCACCTTCCTTACATGCCAGCTAGTCCAAGCCCAGCTCAACAGCAAAGAAAATCCAGGTTTCAATTTACGATAAGAATCTTGATGGAGTTTATTACAGATGTGCATGATACAGTGCATTATGATTTTTGGAATTTCTTTGAAACCATCTCATAAGCACATTCACACTCCAATTTTCATCGACAGGTAGACATACTCAGTCCTAAGGTACCGATGCAACTCATTAGGGGTTTTTGTGGTGGTGGTTTTAAACATACTGTTAACATCTTTCAAGACTAAACCATAACATTAACACTCTCTAGTTAGTTAAAATTTATTTTCAAAACCCTAAGAATAATGACTAGCTATAAAGCAGAACATCTAAAGAAATGTTTTAACAATTAAATATACCTAAGACAACTGTTCATTCTGTAAAATTACAAACAAAGAATTGTTAAATTCTGTTTGTGACTATTAGCAAGCCATGAAGTACAACCTTTGCTTCCTTCTCCCTCTCCTAATTTTCATCTGTTACTCTGTATGGAAGCAACATCCATTATATGAAAAGACAGACTCCTAATCGAAATGACTTCTTATACAAGTCTATTTAATAAAAATTCATTGTTTTAATCTAGTAAGCATAATATTAATGAAAACTAAATGGTGACTCTTTATTATTCAGTTACTGATGCTCCTCTGCAGTTTATGGAAGTAGTTCTCTTAAAGCTGAATATACTTTAAAACACAATAAAATACTCAATGGCATTTCCTAGCACAACAAAAAATGGTTAGGCCAATACCATCAACAGGATCTAGGCTACGTGCCTTCACACACAACCTACACTCATATAACTAGGATACATAATAGGCATATTATAGTTTAATAAAAATCAATATATCTTGGAAGGAGCAAGCAACTTGTAGTTGCATGTTGGAAGGATGTGCTTTACCTGGCACAGTTTTAGAGAACACTTTACTCAACACGTGTTCTGAAAAGAACTAATGGAACTGGAAATAACCAAGGGCAAAACAGCTGTTGAGATACTGCATAAGGGATGTTTTTTTATTACATCACACTTATAACTATACAATCATGTACTGGTGTGGTTAGCAGGACAGAAGACAGAACAATAGAAGATACAGGTGTACTATTGAAGCATGCATTCATTGCTTGAAAATTATAGCTTTTAATAAATAAAGAGCTGACTGCTCCCACCTGTTAAGATAAATCTGAAAATGCAATCCAATTTTTTTCATACATCAAGAAAAAATTCCACCTGTAATGACTCCCACTGAATAAACAAATTGTCTCTGTGAGTGGGACCTCTAAGTTTCTCTATTGTAGACTTCTCATTCAGACCGACACCCTCATATGGCAGGAGAAGCATGATTTCTTTAATCTCCCATCGGAAATCTGTTCTTCAAATAAAACCCATTTCTTGGAATTCTTCCAGAACACAATCCTACAGATCTCCTAACACTACTCAGACTCCCAGCCCCTCTACTTGCAAATGCATTGAAGCAACAGACCAAACTCCAATTTGCACCTTTAAGAGCTTCCCCATTGGAAGCCTGTGTCCAGCAGCGTATCTGAGTAACTCAAAGCAGATTTCTTCCTAACAAATTTATTTATTCAAACAATCAAACCACAAAGGATTGCTTTCACTCCTACCAGTAGCTCCCAGCAACCACTTAAAGTTAGCTGCTTCTGAAATATGCTATATAGCCTTATTCTCAGCCTCTGCTTGCCCTCATAACTAGGCCATGCTCCCCATTTAGGAAAAAGTTTGTTGCTGCTTAACAAATTTATCCTTATCTCTTGCCCTCAACCTTTGTGTACAAAGTGTGTGACACTGGGACACAGAGGAGAAAGAAGAAACAACTAATTAACGATCCAGTCGTGGCCCTAGATACTCACTTGAAACTATTTATCCTGAGACATGTTATCGCTGGATGCTGTTTCATTCATTACGAGACTAAAAATGAAAGCAATTTATTATGAAGCAGTCATTCAAACACACTTGATAAAAATAGAAGCCCAGGCCTCCCCCACATCTCTCACAACAACTAATGCAAAAACAGTCCTGAGACTCGAGACAGAAAACAACAGGTCTGAGACAAAGGGCAGTGAGCAGCCTGCAAATCCCACCAGCGCTGGGGAAATGCTGATGCATCTGATCCACGCAAGCGTTGCTTTACTTGCTCCTGTAAATAGGAGGTGGCTGAAGTCCTCTTTTAAACATGCTGTTGTAAGGGATTTTCCTATTTCTCTCATCTTTCTCTGACAAGTCACATTTGTGCCAAGTACAGCAGCTGAGGCACGAGAGTAGTGCTGAGACCTTTTGGGAGATGATGCCATGATGTGGCTCAGAGCTCTGCTATACTGTATAAACAGAGTTACAGGAGAACGTTTTCCTTACCCTCTCTGCCAAGTGACATAAAGAAAGTAACAGCAATACCCCTACATAATTCATATCACATACGTTAACCTTCTCCAGGTTATAAACAGCATTTTAGTATTTACATTTATTCAGAAGCCTTTCCTTCCCTAAATCCTTTATTTTTTCAGGTCTGGTGCCATCCCCCATTGCCCATTACCTAAAAAGCCTCAATCAGATTAGGGCAGTACTCTGAAACTTCTTCTAATGCTTAGCCTTAGATTTCTTAAACTCTGCAGAATCAGATGAAGCCACACTCCTCTGGTGGTATTGAATGCAGTGGAGAGAGCTGATTTCGATTCCTTTCACAGAACTCTGGGGGAGAGGAAAGGAGAGTTTATTTTCCCTCTGCAGGGAACTACCATGCTTAATGGCTGACAGAAACGTCTCAGACCTCTTCAGCTGCCTCCCTCACTAATGTACTAAGTTATGGTAGGTAGCTGTGGTGAAGTTGTAATCATCTAAGGATATAAGTAAGACAAGTAACAATAATGGCTATCATTAGACCAAATAATAGGTTAAAAAAAAAAGCTTTACAAAGCAAGTGGTGATTTTGAACAAACGTCTTATTCCTCCTGCAACTAAGAAGCTGTCACTGAAATTTCAGCCCCCTGTCCCACACAGCAATGTCTTTTGCTTCCCACTATCAACTTATGCATATTTTCTTTCATACACAGGCCAAGCCTTGACATTTGTAAGCACTCAGAATTGAGATCTCCTCAAAATCCAATATGAAAAGCATGTATGCCCCTCAAGACAGAGTGCTGGCAGTCAAACATGTGGCTACTGACAGCAACACCATGTGACAGGGTAATAACTACTGTGTATGACTACATACATTACCCACACTAAAGTAATATTATCAATTACAATCAAAATCCATGAAGCTCTACAAAATGCCAGCTCAAGATTATTTAAATGTCATTTTGCATTCTCATATTTACAGGATAATGTTCCACAATATGAAGATGGTATGTTCAGTAGTATTATGTTTACTTCCTGTGGAAGCACTAGCGAAAGCACTCCTGACTTTAATATTAAAGTAATTGTTGAAGGGTGTTGACAGTTTTAAACTACATCCTTTTATTCAGAAAGACTTCTAATCCCGAATCTTGGTCCTTTGTTTTAAATCAGGGATGTATTGATTAACTGTGAGACTGAACGTATCTCAGCAGTGGCTGAGTCAGGTATCCACTATGGAATTAGGACAGTTAAACACTGGAATCGATCCTCTCATTGTAGAGCCACGGCTGCTGTGGCAAGCAGTTTCTCTAAGCTATTAATTTTATTATTAGCACACCTGGAGACATTGTTTCCCTTAGGGAAAAGCAATTCAATTGTGTGTGCTGCAACAACTAGTGGCAGATGATCAATGAGACAGCTGGGACCACAAGCTTTCTCTTGGAGCTTGAGGTAGATATGACAAAGTAGTTTGCAAAACAGGGACGATACAAAGTAATATTGCTTTATGTTTTATGCACCTCATTGTAAGCATATCGAGAGCTTACAGTTTCTGGCACTTTTAAGCCTCTTTGGAGTAATTCACCAGTCAGTGTTTCAAAGATATCTTCCCAACAACATCTGGCATCAATTGATGACCATTCTTTTCCTGACCACTGACTGCTTCCATCATTCCAAGGAGCAGTTGCCACCCTCCCTTAAAAGGCAACACTTCTTTAGTATAGAGGAGAAATCCTAATTGCAAGTTTCTGAACATTTAGTTTTATTTCATAAGCATGTTAACAATAAAAAGACACAAAGCCCCATAGGGCTGCCAGCAAAGCAGCAGGTATAACTGAGTTTCTAATGACAACTGATGTGTCTCAAAAACTTTGATCCAGCAATATTTGAAATTTACTCAACATTTAATCACAGGAGGCAGTAGAAACCAGCAGGAAAGGTGGATAAACCAGAGACCACTCAGGTATTACAGGCATATATAAATGATGGACCAACATTCATACATGCACAAAAAAAATACCCCAAAAACCCCAACCCCCAAAAAAACCCAAACAAAGACCCCCAACCAACAAACCAAACCTCTCATAAATAGAAGCTGAACATAATGCTGCACTGATGGAAATCACAGAGCTACAGTACCACTTACAAAGCTTTCAGGAGGTTTGGAACGTTACCCTGTTTCCTTCTGAATTGCCAGTGTGGCCGAAACACATTCTCTGTTGTGAAACCTTCTAACAGACACTACCTATGTTGTGAAGACCACAGATTAACAGAAATATTTAGCATTTAAGGGTTCCTGAAATTTATTAGGCCAAGTTGGTCCACAGACCAGTGTCCAGTTTATGCTTATCGATGCAGGGTTTTGTCTTATCATATTACATTTCTGAAGGCAAATACAGTCCCTACAAATCCATCATAAGGTATGCTACATTTTGGGGAGCAGAAGGAGAAATCATGCAAGATCCTACACCTGGGTGGGAGCAATCCCAGGCACAGCTACAGGTTGGGCAGAGAAGAGATTCAGAGCAGCCCTGCGGAGAAGGACTTGGGGGTGTTGGTTGATGAGAAAATGAACATGAGCTGGCTTCAGTGTGCGCTCGCAGCCCAGAAACCAACCGTATCCTGGGCTGCATCAAAAAGAGCGTGACCAGCAGGTCAAAGGAGGTGATCCTGCCCCTCTGCTCTGATCTTGTGAGACCTCACTTGGAGCATTGTGTGCAGTTCTGGTGTCCTCAACATAAAATGGACATGGAGCTGTTGGAACAAGTCCAGAGGAGGCCATGAGGATGCTCAGGGACTGGAGCACCTCCTGTATGAAGACAGGCTGAGAAAGTTGGGGCTGTTCAGCCTGGAGAAGAGAAGGCTGCGTGGAGACCTCATAGCAGCCTTCCAGTATCTGAAGGGGGCCTATAGGGATGCTGGAGAGGGACTCTTCATTAGGGACTGTAGTGATAGGACAAGGGGTAATGGGTTAAAACTTAAACAGGGGAAGTTTAGATTGGATTCTCTCCTGTTAGGGTGGTGAGGCACTGGAATGGGTTGCCCAGGGAGGTTGTGAATGCTCCATCCCTGGCAGTGTTCAAGACCAGGTTGGACGAGGCCTTGGGTGATATGGTTTAGTGTGAGGTGTCCCTGCCCATGGCAGGGGGGTGGGAACTAGATGATCTTAAGGTCCTTTCCAACCCTAACGATTCTATGATTCTCTGATTCTATGATTCTATAACTTATCCTAGTCCTTACACGATTGCTGAAAAATCATTACTCTCTCAAAATGCCCCTCCTGGTCCTCCTCCCAAATCACAGACCCACCACACTTAATTTCATTCCACAGGCATCAAAACTTAGAAGGTTTGTTAAGTTAAAATAAACCCAACTTTCTATTCTAACTACATGTTCTGAACTAGGATTTTAGTTTTGCTGCACAACCCAGACATATGCAGAAAAATTTGGAACTCCCTCAAACAAATAATCGTTAAGTCTTCAGTTCCATTCCTCCTCCAGTTTAGTGTTAGGCCTAATGCAATCCAAGAGGATGTAGATCCAACTATTGAGTCTCCTGTTTTACTGCTTGCTTGGTTTGGGTTTTGTCCATTTCACTGGCAGTTGGTCATCAGCAGTCATTTGTTAAATACTTTCTGACATGATCTGGGGCCTTTTTCAACATCAGGCTAAATACCGAATATTCAGGATCTGCTTGTATGTACTCCCCATGAGAAGGGAAAGTAAATTTCTCATCTTCACAATTTATATTGCATATCCACCTTGTATATCCAAAGGATTTTTTGTTTTTTTAAAAAAGAGCAAAATGCTCAATCAGCATTAATCATTCTGTTTGCTTTTCTGGAAGGGTGAATTACTTCCTAACTGAAATTGCTGTCGTCATCATCATCTGATATAGGTAAAGCTGTGTAAACTGCATTAGACATGATGAAACCCCACAATTTGTTCCAGATCATCATAAGGCAGAATAGCACAAGGAATAATATAGAGAAAACTGAAGTAAAAGAGAAAATCCCCAAGTGAATCTTTCTGTCTGCATGTCTCCTTCCACAAGCTTTATAATAAGCATGAAGTATTTTACAGACAGAAAAGAAATCTAAAGGTAGGTTTACATATCTTGAGAAAGACCCCTGACAGCAACAGAGCCAACCTAGCCTGACAGACAGGCAAGGCACTGCAACTGCCTTCAGACTGCACAATTACTGACACTCCTTTGTAGGTGGATATCAGTCATTATTAAATCTGAGCTCTTATTAATTCCAAGTGTGACTATGTAAGGTTGAAGGTAAATCAGGCCCCTGGATCAAGCCTGAATGAACACATGACCCATTAGTAGCATACAATGGAGACCTGTGGTGATTGCAAGCCAATCACAGCTGTTATTTGATCATCCTGCCAGCAAAGAAGACAGTTTATGTGTCTGTTTAATTTGCCCAGGGGCTTATTAACTACTCTTTGAGCAGGTAAGAAACAGGAAAAAATGAAAAATAAAATCAGGCAGCTCTGAGGCCAACAGATGAGCAGAAAGTAGAGGTGCTGAGGGGTTGTTTTCACCTAGAACACATATACCACCTGCTGAGTCCCCAAAAGCCTGATGGAAGCTGGTTTGCACTCTGAAATGCACTTTTGTGCAGCTTGTGTGAGCACACTGGAAACACCGTATATTATGACAAGTAACAGGGTAAGGGTTGTTTTGGTTTTTGAATGCAGAAGAGAGATATACACCACCTGTACCCTCTGATCTATAAGCTCCTGTTACACAAGCATGCTGTTTTGCCAAAGCAAAAAGGCACCCATTCCTCCAGAGTCTTTTCCTCCCTCTTAGTGTCCAGCACACAGGAAAATCACAAGATACAGCCATCCCTTCTGCTGTCCACCCATACCTTTTTACCCAAACACAACATAGAGTCATTACTCATCAAATGCAATAGTGCCACTGTTTTAGGTCAATAAAGCATCACAGACTTGGGGAAAAATGTGGAGTGCCTGGTGTGGAGAGCAGCCACTAGCTGCCACCAGTCAACACTAGAGAACAGAGGCAGAATTCTGAAAAGGGTAGCAAGGAGGTAGGAGACAGGGAAGGAGGAAACCTTCGGTAACCAGAAGGAGAAGCAGAAAAAGGGAGATGGTATGCAGCTCCATGCTAATGCACTGCAGTAACCTTTAATGCCACCCATGGCTCTTGAGGTGGGGTTTTACAACTAAATCGTATTCAAAGCCATCCATTCACAGTCCACAAACTTAGCTACAGTCCTACTGCCTGGCAATCAAGGACGACAACACTCTATCCCATGTAATTTCCATTTCAGGTTTTAATGAGAAAACATTGATTGCAAGCATGATGGAATTCCCAGATTTTAATGATTATTTAATATGTTTAAAATTAACCTATCATTATTGCCACTTCTGCGCTAAAATCATTCTGTCGGCCTGCTGTATCCATGTCTAATTCGTGCAATCAAGAAATGAAAAGACTTGGGATTCAACGCGCCTGACAAGCTATTTCACATTATCTAATCTTTGAGCCATATTTCCAAAATCAGTCCAAGAGTCTCAGTGACTAACCAAGGAAGAACAGGTATCCTAGTCAGCAGATGTTGTGGCAAAACCAAGACATAACCTTTACCCTTCAGCTTCCAATGTTTCTAAGAAGGGAAATGAAGTAACACCTTGAAATTCACTGTATGTATACATAAAAACCTAGGGGGTAGGGGGAAGATCTAGCCAAACTTCTAGTTATTTTACGTACTTGAACTCTGAGATCTCTGCCTCAATGAGAATTCTTCTTACTGAATTATTTCAATGAGATACAAGTACAAGATGTCATCATTTAGTAGACTGGAGACTCAGTTCTACAGTCAAATAACATCTCAAACACCATGCTTCAGCAGCATAGTAAGTACAACCTCCTATATAGGACAAACAAGACCAAATGTTAACTAATTTCATTACTAACAGAAACAAAGGTCTGAGTTTAGAATTATTCTGCCTGTACTGTTTGTCTGATACTTTTTTTACCAGGAGAACATTAAAAGCAGAAATTGCTCACACGGAATACACATTCACAGCACAGTATGCAACTTGGAAGTAATGCAGGCATTGCAGGAACACTAGCATCATTAGCACAGAATATCTTTAATGAGATTACCTGTTTATAGAAAACAGACACTTCCTTTTTCTTAGGCATTCAACCATAGGTCTGCCCAAGAGCTGAATATCAACTGTGTTGAGTCTGTTATACAGCAGAACCACAAGCAGTTTTAGAGTACAAGGAGGAACACAATGCAGACCACCAACTGGATTTGACATATGCAGCTGGAATGTGCACATTGACACAAGAGAATGATTGCAGGAAGGTAAAACAGAAGCTAAATGCCCAGAGATTCAAGCTTACTGAGTAATCAATTCCCTCCCTGAAGACTTTTGTAAGAGCTCTTCCAAGCCATTTACAACTATTATGTTCCTCACTCAAAACAAAATTAAAGAACAAAGTCTCAAAAATTACTTCCTAATATTTTTCCATTAATACTTGATGTACTTAAGGAAAAGGTGTCATAGTATCTCACATAAGTAAGATGTGCTTTAAAACCAAACAAGGGATAAATGAGGCAGCATCAACACCTGGCATCTGCTCACTCAAACCAGGATTAAAGGCAGAAGAATGTAATTTCACAGCTGCCTTTCACAAGACTCATTTTTCCTGCGGCCTAGAAAACTTGTCCATTTTGTCTTCTTGCCCACCAAGGGACAAGTGAGGCACTCAGGTGAGTCTGTTCATAAGGCTTGCCTCTGGTTGAACCTTCCTTCTCTTAATGAGTTCCTTGATTTTCACAAACATGTGTAGCTCTCTGTCCTGGTTTCAGCAGTCATTTTCTCTTTCTCAGTAGCTGGTGCAGTGCTGTGTTTTGACTTTTGGCCTGGGAACTGCGCTGATAACACCGACGGTTTTAGTTGCTGCTCAAATGTTTGGTCTGACCAAGGACTTTGTGAGCCTCATGTTCTGCCAGGGAGGAGGGGAAGCCAGGAGGAAGCAGAGACAGGACACCTGACCCAAACTGGCCAAAGAGGTATTCCATACCACAGCACGTCATGCCCAGTATATAAACTGGGGGCAGTTACCTTGAGGGGTTAGATCACTGCTCAGGTCGGGCTGGGTATCGACTGGTGGGTGGTGAGCAGTTGTATTCTCTTCCCTTGTTATTTCCCTTATCATTATTATTATTGGTGGTAGCAGCAGTGGTTTGTGTTATACCTTAGTTACTGGACTGTTCCTATTCCAACCAGTGGGAGTTACATTCTTTTGATTCTCCTCCCCATCCCTCTGGGAGCAGGGGGAGAAAGAAGGAGAGTGAGAGAGAGACTGCGTGGTTCTGAGTTACAGCTGGGCTCAAACCACGACACACTTCAATACCTACATCATTTTAAAGTGACCATTTACTGCCAAACTATTTTATTGCCAAACTATTTTATTTCTTCCTGAGGATGCTATTACATAAACATCTACATATTTCTTGAAGTGTAACTCAATTAATAGTTCCAAGCTAGCAGGTCTATTCACTATTCTTAAAGCATGTGGTCAATTATTTTCAGAACTAGCTATTAAATTAAATTTATTAACATTTATTAAAATGTCTTTCCATCATTTTGCATTGGAAATACTGGAAATATTATTCCCATATAGTAACACTGCCATTTATCATCTTCATGCATTCACATGATGGAAAAATAGTGAAGACTTTATTATGATGTTTAGGTGAAGGAAGGGTATTTTCACTTTAAATCCAGCTTTCATTAAACATCCAACGTCTCTCCCTGCTTCCCTGTTCATATGTGAAAATCTCTCTACAGCAGTATTTTATTCATAAATTTAAGGAAAGCAATATGATTTCAACTTATAGCTGGTAGATTAGACACATTATAACTTAAATAAGATTGACTTGCTAAACAAAGAAACCCCGGATAGAGTCTGGAATTTTAAATGAAAAAAAAAAAATCAAATCTTCTTCCAACAGATAATTGGGGGGGGGGGGGGGGGGGGGGGGGGGGGGGGGAAGCACGTCTCAGGAGACAGTTATTAAAAATCAATCAATCATATCTCAAATAAAAGTCTCTTTTCTGACAGAGCACCAGAAAAACTCTGTGTGAGCACTCTCAGTTGCCTGGCTGAGGGCACCACGATTTACACCAGCAAGAACACAACAGCTCCTGGAAGCACAGAACCAAACCTCCTTTGGTGAATTCTAAACTTTTTGAGCTGCAGACTGAAAGGTAGCACAGCCAGTCGTAGCTGTTGTGAATGATCAGGTGCCTGCGGAAGACAGCTTCTCATTGATTTCAATACCCTACGGCTTCCTAAGCCCTACACTGCATTTGCTGCTTTGCTTACTGAATAGGAAAGGGAATGACTAAGAAAATATTTCATTTTTTTAACAATGGATCACTTTTATATCTAACCAAATAAAGGCATCGTGTCGGAGTTGATCCTATGATCAACTGCAGTTCTCAGAGATCCATTATGATTAATTCCTGACTGGCCAGAGGTTCACAGGCATATATTTCACCTCTCAGAAAAGTAAAATTCACACTGCATTTAGGAGGACCTGGCTGATTGTTTCCTTAGTTTTTCTCTAAGGATACAGGAACCTGGTGGCTGTATAATAAATACAGTAATTACTTCTCACTTTTGCTAGTGAACCAGCTCAGGACCTTTCTTAACATGCCAAGGAAAAAAGGATCCACTGGACATTTTTCTTCCCATCCCCAACTCTCTGACCACTTCCCTATCCCCTGTTTTTTTTTTTTAATTTAATTAATTGAATTAATTTAAGATTAAAATTGAAAGATAACTCAAACTGCAGTGCAGAAAGTGGCAGGAAAGCTGGCATCCACATAAACCCATGCAAATGCTTTACAGAATTCACTCCATTTGTAACAATATTAATAAAAAGGCACTTGCTAGATTCCTTTCTGTTTGATTCCCATCACCTGTACAATGCTTGACCTAAATTGGTGAGGCATCCTCAAAATCAAGAAAAGGAAACAAGCTCTTATTCCATTGGTTTTCTATTCAAAGAAACTGGTTACCATTCTGCTGAGGTATATCAATATGCAGCAGGTATTACTGCACAATGCATTCATGAGACAAAGTACTAAGTCACATGCTAAAAGACACATGTAAATTGGGCAAATATTTGAGTTACCACAAAAGAGAAAAAGTACTGCAATAAAGATGACTTTTTTTTTCATTTCCTGGGAGGGCTTCAAAATCCTTTAAGAGTTGAATAAGTTGTTGTCATTCTGTTACCTGCCCCGGGGAGACCAAGAGAGAAGTATATGTAAGTGCTGACCCCTGCCAGCACTTAAACACAGACAAAACTCTACCAGCACACAGCTCTCATCATAAATGGCACTTCTCACCATTCAAAATACAAAGCCCTTGTACTGACCTTGACCAGTGGAAGACATGAAATATGTGTAGTTTTATAAACTATACATCATCAAGGTAGATTTGTTCCACTTGATTACTGTAGTTTTTGAATAATTGCAAATTAACTTAAAAACTTCATAAAATAGAAAAAAATGGATTTTTAGAGTTCTCTTAATAATATGAACTTATTTTTACCATGTTATTAAAGTACAAAGAGATGGGGAGAATAATAACATATTGAAGAAACTACATGTTCTTTATAAGGCATGTTTGTAAGCACACCTTCTAAGATTAAAGAAGAAAGATTAAAAAGGAAATACATGAAATTTTGCAAACATGAAACAACAGTTTGGATTCCTGTGAGTATTGCAAAATGACTACTATTAACAACAAATGCTCATATATAATGTTTTACTGATCTATGTGATTCCTTCCTGGTTCTACAGTGTATTCTCACTGGATTTCAAAGCACACTCCAATGTTCCAGAAATACATCTTTGAGGAAAGGACTTAGAAATGTAATTTCTACTGAAATGTTGCACGTGCTGCCCTGAATGCCAAGCTGAGTATGCATAATTCAGAGGCTAGGACTAGTCTAAACTAAAGAGTACTTGGATGGATGTAGGAAATAGGCAGTGTATAAAAATGAGGATATGGTGCTTTTTTAAAATTAAATATCAGGAAATAAGATAAAGACAAACATCTCACATAACTAATGGAAAGAGACCGTCAAACTAGGGAAAGTAAATTCTGCTGTAAACATGCTGCATTAACAGTCTGATATGACTGTGCGACTACTTGTACTCCATGAAGATATAAGGTGGTTTTCCCAGAGGTGACAAAACCATTTGCTGTGGTCCAAGAACATGATTAGTCAGTCACCGCAGAACAGATGACTTGTGAAAACAGCTTGATTTACTCTGCAGTAACCAGATAATGTGCCCGTGCCTGAAATGATAACTGTGGATATGAAATGCAAGGAGATGCTTAAATGCATGGTGCTGGAACATACTTGAAATGAGATAGCACTTTCCTTTGGTTTTTTTATACAAGGAGACACAGTTACGCCACTCCCTGGGTCCTGAACGCAATAATTCTTCTCTTCCACTTGTAAACCATCATCTGCTCATGGTATTTCCTATACATCTAAATTATCTGAGATACATAAAAAAAGAACAAGCTGAAATCAAGGTACTTTTATTCCCCTGGAGCCTTAGCAGATGGGAGGGTAAGTCTCCATGTCTTAAATAAGACAGTGTTATCAATATGTGAATGAGAAGACTTACAAAACAACAGCCAGAGAAGTCCTTAGATATTGATGAAAGGTGAATGAATGACTGCAGATGGCACTCGGAGAATTAGCAGTGTCCATATACTGCTAAATGCTGTTGGGCAAGGAGTTGAAAGGAGGGAAAAAGATAACATATGACTGCCTTATTCTGAAGGCTGGAAAGATTCTTCAGTGCCACTGTAATCTATGAGGTTGTTGGAAGACACCAAAGCCAGCTGCTATGCCCTCATGCTCCTTCACAGGGGGAATGCCTACATGACCCCCATGTCTTGGTTAGGTATTGCTGGGTCTCTGAACCCTGTGGTATGCTAAATGAGAAGGAACACAGAAAGAAAATTGACAGAATAAACTGCTGTTAGTACGTAGAGACAAATACGTGTATGAACCAACACATCTTTAATCTCTACAGGTACAGAATTCACACAGGCACCCCTGAGCAGGGATGATGGCTGGTTACAAGCTGCCCGTGGCTCTAGTAGTTCAGTTCTGCTGGCAGATCTGGAAAGCAGTGCAGAATATGAAGTGAACCTGATCAGAAAATGGCTGTGTTCTAGTTACGCTGATCTAGTTACACTGATCTATTTGCACTGATCATTTGTACATTCTATGAGCAGGAAGAGTGTGTTCTGAGAGTGTTATTGCACTATGTGCCACAGACAGGTTCTGCATCAATCCTACCACAGTGTTAGGAGCTGTGGGGTTTAGCTTAAAAATGAAGAGCCAGTAATGAACACAGCAGATACATTTTCGGCAACACAGGAGCAAATTATTGTATGCTAATGCTTCAACACTGCAGTTTCCACTTCAGATTGCTTACAAGATTTTTCTGTATTACTATTAATGTATAACATACAATGTTATAAAACTTTTCCTATTGAGGAAAATCAGACATGCTTAGGATACAAGTGAGCAGCTGTTTAATAACTCAAAGCATTATTATACTGTAGTTAAGAACAAGAAGCAAAGAATTAAACTGGTAGGAAATTGAGACCATATCTAATTTGCAAGTTGGAATTTATCCAAGACACTGCATTTAACACCTTTACTCTTGTGAACGGTGAGCGAGTTCTTTAATGACCACAAGTGGTCAGGACCTCAGTTTTAGATCTCACCTGACAGACAGGCTAATGAGATTTCCACTACTACTAGGTTTTGCTCAGATTGACAGCCAGTACTCCATAATATTTCCACATTTCCAATCCCTAATGGAACCAAATAGCAAAGCTGTGCAAAAAATGATAATACAGAACTTTTTCTTCCCCTCCAAAGCTCAAAAGCATCTTGACTCAGGGTTGGGATGAGCTTCAGGTGTACGCATGCATCAGTTCTTTTACCTTACATGTATTCTGCAGTCCTTGACATACAAAGACATAAACTTGCCTCTCTGAAAGCCACCACACCAGAATGGTGTATGATATATTGATACATATGTACGTATGATTGATGTGTATGTATATATTGGTATATACGTATGATATATATCATGATATATTCTTTCAACATATCATGACTATAATTATTTACAGTAATTTAAAGGATTATTACTGTATCTGTGCCTTTCATACATGAAAGAACAATACATACACAATAGACTGGAATGTCTCAATAGGATGTGCCTTGTGGTAGCTATAAATAATTCAGATAGAAAATTAAAATGGAATTATCCTGAATATCAGAACTGAATAATTATTCAGAATGCTTCTCCGGAACACAAGTGTACCATTTACCCAGTGATTACCACCTCTCAATTTATCAGATAATCACTAATAATTTTAAATGTTAGGAGCATTAATTAAAAATAAAGCCCCAAACCTAAACATAACTCCATGTAAACTACACCACTTCCTGCAGACACAGTTGAGGCACTGTCAGCGGCTATGGAAGAACCATTGTAGAGCAGTGCTTAACTTGTAGAACACGTGCTGCCTTCAGACTGCTGGAATTATTCATCTCGGGCTGTGATTCTCACTTGGAAAGCCATTTTTTTAGGACAGAGAAGGTCAGAAGTACAGATTAATGGACTGGCAGCAGTACCTGCCATGTGCAAGTGACATCTTCCACTGCAGCATCTCCCTTACAAATCTGTGAGAGGATGCGATGAGCCTCTAAGAAACAGTGTACCTGTGAACAGAGTGGATAAAGTTCCTGGTGTCAACTACTCACTCCCACAATGCATCTGCATCTGAAGTACACAAGATGTGCACTATTTTCTACATGCACCTGTAAAACACACCAAGTACTTTAAGTTGGACTAATTTACAGCCATGGATTAGTGAAATGGTTCTTCTGTGTGGCTGTCCTTTAACACCATAAAAAAACTAATGGCTGGGTACAAAGCTTCTAAGAGAAGAAGAAAGTAGTGCACATCACTGCGCATTACCAAATGAATATGTAATAGCACCTGAAATCCCGTATTTGAGAAACTGTTCTGTACTACGACTGCTGCACTGAATGACTGTTTTTAATGCAGTGGCATCAATTCAATGATTTTTGTTAAAATTATCATATCATGGGTATTTATCCAAAGCCTCAATGTAGTTTAGTAACTGAAAAGCATGTGGGGTTTTCATTTATTTATTTTTTCTTTGCAGGCACAGTCCTATTGACTGTCTTACCCATAACTTTTAGAAGTAAGAGTAGGAAAGTGCTCCAGCTACAGCTTCCCAATCCAAACTTCCTACCACCTTTTTCTGCTCCTCTGTAAATATTCTTGATTATGTTTCACAGGTAGGCCTGGGTTCATCCCGAGACTTGAATTAATTATGGTAGAATTGATCAGCCCTGCAATCTAGATTATAATAAAGAAGAGCTTTATGAAGGTGCGTATTTTCTTTAACACAGAAATAAAATATTTTTAACATTATTTTCACACTATGCAACAATAATAATAATTAGCTATATACTTCTGTACTGATTTAATGGTTATGTCGTTAGAACCAGAAGCTTCAAAACAATGAAGCACTTCTCTATGTTGCTTCAAGATTGTGCAAAAATTACTTGAGGAAATAAAGCATTCTTCTCTTATTTGTCAGATACTGCATGGCACACACTGCATTTTCTAAGCTCCCTGAATGCCATTCATGTGGCATGTGCATACCAGAGAGCTTTTTTTAACCTATTCACTGTCAAAATAATGGAAAACTTTACAATTGCTTGGTTTTTGACCTCAGCAATTGATTTCTATAGCAATTCTGCCCCCCCCCCCCCCCCCCCCCCAAATATACCATATGAAACAATAAAAACAGTGTATGGTCTGAAGTTTGACTTCAGTGACAGCCAATTACCTGTTTACAGTCCTCGTGCTCTCGTTAGGGAAGAGTAATCTATGTAAACAACATATTCAGTGGATCACTGCACTACAGTCAATGTACTTCACTATTTTTATTACATCTAAAATTGAATACAAGGATTTTAAAGTTTATTCACGTTATTCATTATAACAACTTCCAGGCAGAAGAGTCTAAGACTGAACCACCCTGAAAAGCAGAAAAAGAGGGGATTATCTGAGATACTGTTTCCTGAGAGATACTACCCATAACTCCTGTCTAAAGTCAGCTACTGGCTCCTTCCCAGTTCACTGCTGGATTTCTCACCTGGACAAATCAACTGTGGAGCAAGCAGCCTCAATCAGAAAACACAGGACTGACTGAGGTGATCAGAGCACTGACAGGCCCAGGGGAATGGCTTTAACCTGCCAGAGGGGAGACTGAGATGAGCTCTTAGGCAGAAGCTCTTCCCTGTGAGGGTGCTGAGGCGCTGGCACAGGGTGCCCAGAGAAGCTGTGGCTGCCCCATCCCTGGCAGTGTTCAAGGCCAGGTTGGACACAGGGGCTTGGAGCAAGCTGCTCTAGTGGAAGGGGTCCCTGCCCGTGGCAGGGGTTGGAACTGGATGAGCTTAAGGCCCTTTCCAACCCAAACCACTCTGTGAGCGCATGAATCTATTTTTAAGTCTGCCATTTCCTGGCAGCTTTTTTATTCTTGTTTCCACAAAATTAACATAGGAAATCTGTAACTTTCTTAAAAAGGAGGTTACACAATGTTTGAGAGTACAAGTGGCAACATTATTGTGGTAAAGAAAGTTGAGAAATGAAGACGTGTTGGTATCTACGATATGAGGTTTGGTGGGGCTTTCTGGTTGTTTTAAGGAGGCATTCGGGTTTTATTTTTCGTCTTGTTTTCTGTTTAAGTTGCTGTTGTTGGATTTGGTGGTTTGGTTTTGTTTGTTTTAAGAACATTCTGTTAAATCAGTCCCTGAAACTAACTCTGAGCTAAACTGAAGTTTAGCACAAGGCACTTAGGCTTGGCTGACAGTTAAGACAAAGCTGTAGAGCTGCTCCTTCCATAGGCATAAAGGAATAGGAAGAAGCTGCAAAGCCAAGCCTATGCACTGCATTCAAGCACAAATGACCTTTGGTTGTAGAGATAAGGCACTTAGGCTGTGGAGGAGAGGACACACCAAAACACCACTGCTAGCACCCGAGCAGAACAGCCTTCCAATTTCATTTGGTTTTTCCTGGCCCAGCTCTGCCTCTAATCTGCTGAAGATAACGCGAAGGCCAGTAAGGCAGAATAACCGGTACCGGCATCCAGTCAGATCTACAGCATGTGACGCCTTTCTGGTGATTTTCAAAGCAGAAATTAAGATCTATCATGTTAATGTACTCGGTAAGTACAGGCCAACGTCTGAAACAAGAATCTGCATTACTAAGCTGAAAGCCCGTCAGTATTCTTCTGAAAGCCTGGGGCACTAATGGTCTAAGTAAGCACTAGTGAAAAATTTCATAAGCATCATTTCCAATTGCTGCAGCAAAGGAATTCTGTATAACAGAAGTCGGAATAATACAAAAAGTGTTTATGAAAAGATGTCTGAGAGTCTTTGTTAAATCTTAGACAATCTTTGTTCACTCCTACAGTATGAATCACAAAATAATGACTAAGCAATATATCACAGCATATAGGAAGGAATGGAGATCTGAATTCTCTAAGAAAGCTGTCTGGTCAAAGTTGAAAATAACTTTGCTTTTTACTTTATACTTTATATAAAGTGAAGCTGTTCCTACCGCTTGCATCCACAGGACTTGAAAATAAATAATAATTCCAATAACTGTGAACTTCCATTCTGTGGATTTTTTTATCATGTATATACTAAAATGCCAACAATATGTCACACCTAAGAAGAATTCTTTTATCCTATTTTAAAGCCAGTATTCAACTTAAATGGTAAGGCATATCTCTTGATCTTGTTTTGTAAAGGTTGTACTTGCTACAGGCTTAACACAACTGTGGGAGACGGTGTGGAAAGGATCGATAAAGCAGTATTACCCTTTGTGATAGTGAATCTCTGCAGGACATTCCAGCTTAACTCTCCTGCCTACACTTATGCTTCACACTTTTCCACTGGGAGAATGGTCTAAAACACAGTAATGGACAAACAAGACCAGAAGAGGTGTGTAAAATTTCCCCTCTTCTTCCTGCCCTGCAGTTGCTGCCTTTCTGTAAGAGCCATACAATAAAAAATATAGCCATGCAATAAAAAAATATTCTGTTAAATTACAGGGTTTATTAAGACATAAATGTACTCACGAGCACTGCTGAACACAGGTCCTGGCTTCATCACACAGTGGGGATGCAATAGGTCAGAATTTTAGTTTTAGCAGCATGATAAAAAAAAAACCCACTAATTTTGTGAATTTTACCATACATCAAATCTCTTTGGTATTACAGAAGCATACAACATAGAGAACCTGAAAGGGTTTCTGTTTCATCCCAAATTGGGCTGTTAGAAATCACGTGCAAGTGATTTTAGTGAGGCCAGCAGGCTGAATTGATGACAAGCTCTCTATGGAAGATTCTGACTTATAAGTAAAGAGAGTTCTTGCTGTCTGAAAAAAGATCTGAAGAGACAGGGGTATTTTGGGCACAAAGCAAAGTAAACAGCTTCAATTATAAGTGGTAGCATAGAACAAGTCACAGGCACTTAAGTGGGTCAGATGCAAGATGAAGACTGGAACAAAGTCAGAAGAGAAGAAAAGAGGAAGATGTTAAAAAGAAAGTTTTAAATACAGTTTAGAAGAAAAGTTTCAGAAATTAGGACAAGTGTTTCAAACTTGAGTCAGACATGAAGGGTCTGACGGGGAGGATACAAAGGTGGAAATGCTATAGCTTGTATAGCAGAAAGGGAACCTTATTTAATACACACACGGATTGCTACAGAATCACATTACAAAGCATTAAAAAACACTGGTACAAGGACTAATGCCAGAGCCAAGAGGCAGTTGTGTAACAGTACTTAATCAAATGCGCTAGAAATATAAATACACACATAAACAAAATCAACTATTGTGCCCTTTAAAATTCATGCACTGTAGAACAGTGAGCCACCTGTACAGTGTGTCCTTGCAAGGTGGCACATAATGTGTGTCTTACATTCTTGCTCAGACCCCTTGGAGTTTGAGATAAGAAACTTCATCTGAGTAGCTCTAAAATGGTGTAATCTAATAAAGACTGAAATGTAGGAGTGAGGAAGACATGAAGCCACAAGCAGAAGAGTTAAAACCAGGTCATAGCAGCAGGTGGAAAAAGTGATTATGTTTCCATAACTTCACAGCTTTAAAATATGCATACACTAACAATTTCATGAGAGAAACTTCAAATCTAGCTACCGAACGTGAAAGGTTACCTGTGCAAGGACACGGCTGTGGGGACCTCAGGACCGTAACGTTTTTGTGTGCTGTTTCTTTTGTTTGGGAGCAGGCTTTTTGGTTGTTTTGTTGTTTGGTCTTTATTTTCCCTTTTAAACAGCAATTGGCTCTGGGTCTGAGTAGCATGGAAGACAAACCAGCACATTCATTTTTGTCAGGGTAAAGCCTTGATGTTGACTAGCAGAGACAAACCCTTCTCAAAGAATCCTGTGTGATACAGATGTGTCATATTTGTTCATGATATACACAATGTACACAACTTTTGACATGTTCTGAACTATTAGTTGGAATGTATTGCTTTTATTTCAATTCATTATTACAAATATATCCAAATGTATTATTTGTAAAGAAACGCATTTCATTTGTGTCCATTGCTAGTGGAATAGGCACTGGTGTTTACAATGGCTCCACAGAAGTACCACATGAAACCAACAACCAGCCTACAACAACGTCTTTCCCCAGGCTGCACAGTAGACAAACTATTGGTCTCCAGACAACAAAACTGACAGACAGATGTTCAAAGACTCAGGAGGCTCCCCCTGGTCCCGAGCATGGGTGATGTCTGAGCACATCCCTGCCCTTTGACTAACCACCCTGCAGGGGGGCCTGATCCAAACCCCTGCAGGAGACTTTCTACTGTCACCAACAGGCTGTGAATCATCCTCCACAGGCTGTCTGTAAGAGGAGAAATTCATCCAGTCCCAGGGGCAGTCAGCCAGGGTTTCTGAATGGTTTCCCGGTGAATCAAAGATGTTCCCAACCTCAGCCCTCCCCACTGTGCCCAGTGGTCCTTGCCAACCACTTTGTCATCCCATAAGCAAAGCATCCTGTAAACATGAGAGAGAAAAAACCCACCTTGTCTTATACTCAGCAACTTTTAAAGATATCTTCGTTATCAGGTGTTTCTGCTCTAAAAATATTGAGAATTTAGTCTTATTAATACAAATTTGTGCTTGCTCCACAAACCAATTGGTGAGTAAAGTAACAAAGAAAACTAATGTAATTACACGTAAAAATAGTACATACTGTTAATTATATATATGCCTTTATTACGCGGGGTTAATAACAAATAGGGTAAGATGATTTTTGTTCATGCTCAGAGTAAATATTCTACTATGAACATCACGATTACTCATTTTCAGTACATACACACCATTGCAACAAACAAAGGCAGAAGTTAGTTTTGAGATCAGCTCTTTTGATGTGTTGTAAACCAGCTACTGGATTCCTTCCCTTGGTGCTTTTAGCTGGGGAAAATATATTTAGACATCGCGCACATGAAACAATTTTGTGCTTTCTAACCTGCCCTTTGGTTTCTTGTATGTGCTGTCAGGTCACTGGAGAATATTTTGTCAGTATTTACTGATAGGCAGAACTCTCGGAGCCAATTATCAAACCTCCCATCCAAATCAGTGCAGGTAGCATGAGCAGCTTTCTGCAGCGCTATTGCAAAATAGCGGGCGTGATAGAGTTTACATATGGAATTGAATGTCATGGTCTTGCTGAAGATGAACTGTGCTGTAGGTACAACTAAGCCAGAAGTACTAGTAAAGCTATGTTCACTGTACCTTGTTACACAGTGGAACCAATTAAAATAACAAAGTTTGCTAAAAATGTGGATGACTAAAATTATTTCACAGTGATGTTAGTTAGCACCCAAGCAATTAGACATCAGAATTAAACTGAAGTTCCCTTATGTTTAACAATGCAGAAATATATAAAAAACTATAGATTGCTGTATCTACTCTTCTGTGTATATTTATATGCAGTACATGTTTATATAAATATAGATGGCTATAAAGCAATGTAAATAAATTAGATCAATTCTACTGTTACTTGAAAAAAGTGATTCTAGTGTCAGTCCCTAATCACTAAAGATTTAAACGAATAATTACTCATTTCCTACAAAGTCCAGATTGATGGAATTTCAGCAAAAAAGTGGTTAAAATTCATCTTCGCTTTTCAATGCAAAATTGGATTCCACTTTATCAGAAAACTTTCAAATGCAACATTACTTTTCATTACATATACAGCCTGCAACTTAGGTAGGGCACTATTTATCATTCAGACAACTTAAGTAAAACACAAAAAATCACCTTGAGACAAATGAGAAATTCTCTCTTGGGAAACCCAAAACTGTATTAATATGATAAGCAGTAGAGCTTCATTTTTCCTTCATTAACTGTAACAGAAATTTCTGATATAACCAAGGAAGAAGTTTTTATTCTGTTTTGTTTAAAAAGGCAGCTTAAAAAATAAAACTGAACACCTTTCCAAGGTTCAAACATCTTTCTGGTCATATCAATCATTTTCAGCTCAACCAACTTTAGTCATTGTCACAAAAGCATTAAAATCAAGATGGAAATCAGCTGAAAAATTCAACTCCCACAGGGAACCTAAAGCTTAGATAATCTAATCCATTTGGGAAACAAAAAGTTCATGTCAGGTGTTTAGTAACCAAAGCAATTATCAGAAGCTATTGGAATTGGGCTGAGTAATATTTCCTCAGATTTCATCAATCCTGTTGGAACAAAGAAAGTTGTGGGGAAAAAAAATCCCAAACATAAAGCAAATCAAACACTCGGTGTTTGTAACATAGTTCAGATAACTAAATTGACGAAACATGCAATTCCTGTCCTTATCTTTCTGTTAGTATTTCCTAAATAGATTGTTCAATACATACTAAAGATACTATTTTCAAAGCACTGAAATGTGCAGAGCAGAGCAGCCATTTCAATCCCTGTATCTGCAGTTCAACTTCATTATCCAAAGCCTTACATGCATTGCAAATCTATGTGCACATCTCCGGCTCCTCTGAGTCTCCTCTTAAAAACAGGAGAAAGATCTACCCCTGAGTAAGCGAGATGTTTAACATCCCAGGATAAATAATATTTAGACTCATTAGTTGAGCAGTTTGTAGGAAACCAGCCTGTTTGGGTTTCCAAAGCAGATGTGAACCCACAGCACCTAGCAACGCGCTAGAAGACATGTTTAAAAATGTGCTTTCAGTGAGGATTCTGTAAGTTAGGATTTCTTTAAGTTAGGATTCTGGAAACAGTTAACATTTTACTGAAATAAATTATTAAAAATTACATTTATAAAACTTCACTGAAAAATATTTTCAAGGAAACAATTTTAAAAGTTAAAGTTTTAAATAAACACTCTATCCATGAATATAAACTAGTATCTGTACAAACGGGTTTTATGCCTGCAGAATCTATCATACCAGACATTTCAGTTTAATTAAATGCTTTATGCTCATACTTTAAGGTGGCTTATTTAGTTTAAAATAAAATGCCTCGTCTTCTTAAAAGGTCATCAATTAGGCCTTGACCATACAGACATAATGCAAATGCTGGTTAACAGATTGGCCTCTATGGGTATATGGGCGAGTATGGCACACATCTGCTCTGGGAATTTACTGAGTCCTACTGGGAAAACCAGACCAATTTCAACTTAAAAGAAAAATTCTTCGGTGTACTAAGACCCCCTCAACAAATGTGATTTTCACAGCGAGCTGTGTGCTGAGGACCAGTGCTTACTCATTCAGCACCAGCTAAACTCACACCTCTGCCTACTTAAAAGTGAACAGGAAATTCAGAGTCAGAAGTCTGCCATTCATTCCACGGACCACAATTTTGTATCTCAGTACAGCAAAATATCTGAGGCAGCATTATGCCTTTACCTAGCTCATACTTAAGATAATACAGGGGATGATCAAGATGACTGCTTTGCAAAAGGCAGAACCAGTTGGCTGTCAAGATCCGGGAAGAAATGATAAACTAATATTTTTGGAGTGGTATTCACTTGGAGCAGCTCCTGCTAATGAAACAATTAGTGCCCAAGATGCTGGAAATATCGTAGATGAATGCTAAAGAAAAATATAATGGGAAATCATAAAAGCCTCTCATGAAAAAGAGATTCACAGCATGGCCTCTACTGTTTGGTCTGTAAGACCAGTTTGTCTATGAAAACTGTGTTAATGCATAATACAAAAACATTGTACTGGTTTTGTCCCTGAGATGCGTCTTTTAAGCTATGTTCCAAATAAACCCTGCCCTTTTCCTGGAGCCACTAACACAGACAAGAATGGCCTGTGTAATCCTCTGCCTTTGCACCTTTTCTTGGTTCTGAGGGATTCCAGTTTTCAAAGACTTCCCAGTGTTATCTCCACAACAGTTCATCTTTTTAAATAGTTCAGAAATACAGAACTTACTCTAAAGCAAATTAGTTGTACTACTGGTCTTCACATGATGAACGTTTGCAAAGAGGTTTTGTACAAAGCTGTCATAGTTCAGCTGACTCTCTTTCCTTTCCTACTAACCTTCCATGCTAAGTATCAGAGTATTTCCAAGGAAAAAGATAATCACCCTTTGCATAACTAAAATCTTCTTGTAGGCTAATGCTTAAGCCCACAATTCACTATTTCTCTGAAGAAAATACTGAAACAGACCAAATAATAAGAAAACAGTACCAGGATATTCCTGACTTGCTAACAAGCATAGCAGGACGGACGGAAGTAATTTAACTTTGCCCTGCTGAGTCACTCTGCCTGTCCATCCACAGAGTATGCACCTAATTAGCCGGTATCAAAAATGCCACAGCTTGAGCGATGGGAAAAATGTATGAGGGAAATAAAATCAATCAGCATGAGACACCTTCATTTCCATTCACTAAATATTAAGTGCAGTAGTTTGTCCCAAATTAACTAACAGCTCAAACTCAGAATAGAAAAAAGATTTCCGAGTACCCAAGCTTCTCCATCCGTTTCAAATTCTTCCAGAGTACACTACATCACAGAATATTTCAACTTGCATTTGTAACAGAACATTCAACCACAGGACACTGTACTGAAATAACATTAATGGTCTGTCTTAAACAGATAAAAGCAGGGACAAAAATTCGTGCTGACACTTTATTATGGTCTTCTACTGCCATGCAACATAACTCCCCCCTCACCCAGACACAACAGCTCACATTAAAGCAAGAGTGTCTGTCCAACCTCTACCCAAAGCTCTCCTGCTGTACTGCATGGATGCAAGCACCGAGCACCTCACCATTTTCTGTAGCTGCCTGTTTGTCTTCCAGGAGCAGATCTGGATTTAAAGATGAGCTGCATAATTTTCTCTTTTTAGCTGTATAACTATCACTTTCACCTAACAGCACAACAGCTAGTAAAAATAAAGACACATTTCAGTTCCTATATATGTATTGTCTCATTGATTAATGTATTCATTCTATTAACGTGAGCATGCTACACAAAATAACAGGATCTATTCAGCACACATTTCATTTCAGTCTCTTCTTCAGCTTTTACACAAGATGTAGCTGACATTTCCACCTAGTCCACACAGCAGTATTCTGACCTTGCTTTCAGAGGCTCTTTAGCATAATATAGTCTTTGTGGTTAGAGCTCACAACTTATGCTGAATTATGGGTACTTTACAGTAAGGAAATAAAAAAGCATAGTCAAATGCTGCCAGTACTCCAATGCTTTTCCCACAAGTCCTCTGAAGAACCAGCCAATTACCCTGCAACTGACACAAGTGACGGAAAAAAGCATCCTCATTTCTAGCATTCGTAAATCTATTTGCAAGTAGCTCATCAAAATTAAATGTATAGTTATTACAGAAACACAAAGACAAATTTAAATCACATTAAAGGGATAATTTTATGTTACTCGCCATTATTTTCCCCAAAACTGATTTTTCTATGCTGTTTGTAGTAATCTTTTGCAAGCTTGAAACTTAAATCTGTTTCTTTACTAAACTGTTTTCTTGCACTGTGTGTGAATGCTGGCTTGCTATAATAGGATTGCTCATGAGCATCAGGCTTCTGGCATTGATCTTTATAACAGAAAAAGGAACACTGAAACATTTGCTCCTGGGGGTGAAAACATACACAGAGAGGACTGCCTGGTGGTTTAGGGAAAATTTACAAAAAAGGAAGTAGATCAAAATTGTGACTAAATCAAAGATGGTTGCATTCCTTTTGCAGTCATCACAAACTGTCAAACACTATTGACATAAAGACTTTCATCCAATAATAAATCATTAAGGTTGGTATTAGGTACCAAACATTCCTGGTAGAGAACGAAAAAAAGGAAGATAAAAGACAATGGGAAGGGAATACTCAAGCACTCATGACTGCCTGATTTTAAGCTTTACTTAGAAGTTTATTCACAATGCCTATCTCTAGTTTATCGGAGTCAAAGGAGCTGGCAAATGAAGTTCCTAAGCCGCTGGCCATCATATTTGAGAAATCATGGCAGTCAGGTGAAGTTCCTGATGACTGGAAAAAGGGAAATATAACCCCCATTTTCAAGAATGGGGAAAAACCCAGGGAATTACAGAGCAGTCAGTCTCACCTCTGTGCCTGGCAAAATCTTGGAGCAGATTCTCCTGGAAGGCATGCTAAGACACATGAAAAACAACAAGGTGCTTGGTGACAGCCAGCATGGCTTCACTAAGGGGAAATCCTGCCTGACCAATTTGGTGGCCTTCTCTGATGGGGCTACAGAACTGATGGACAGGGGTAGAGCAGTTGATGGCATCTACCTGGACACGTGTAAAGTGTTCGACACTGTCCCACACGACATCCTTGTCTCTAAATTGGAGCGACATCAATTTGATGGATGGAGCACTGGGTGGATAAAGAACTGGCTGGATGGCCGCACACAAAGAGTTGTGGTCAATGGCTCCATGTCTGGCTGGAGACCAGTAACGAGTGGTGTCCCTCAGGGATCGGTGTTGGGACCGGTCTTGTTCAACATCTTTGTCGCTGACATGGACAGTGGGATTGAGTGCGCCCTCAGCAACTTTGCCGATGACACCAAGCTGTGTGGTTCGGTTGATACCCTGGAGGGAAGGAATGCCATCCAGAGGGACCTCGACACGCTTGTGAGGGGGGCTGATGCCAACCTCATGAAGTTTAACCATGCCAAGTGCAAGGTCCATGTGCAAGGGACTCTTCATTAGGGACTGTAGTGATAGGACAAGGGGTAACTGGTTAAAACTTAAACAGGGGAAGTTTAGATTGGATATCAGGAGGAAATTCTTTCCTGTGAGGGTGGTGAGGCACTGGAATGGGTTGCCCAGGGAGGTTGTGAATGCTCCATCCCTGGCAGTGTTCAAGACCAGGTTGGACGAGGCCTTGGGTGATATGGTGTAGTGTGAGGTGTCCCTGCCCATAGCAGGGGGGTTGGAACTAGATGATCTCAAGGTCCTTTCCAACCCTAACTTTCTATGATTCTATGATTCTATATATGTGTATTTATGGACACACAGACACATCTTCTTCCACCCTTTCCTCGCAAATATGAAAGGCTTTTTATTGCTCTAAATAAAAATATGAATTGCCAAATACAAAAATTTGTGGTAGAGAACACCCTGGATAACACAATTTCCATGAGTCTTGCTCCTCTAGTCTGTACTATTACTTCAATTATGAGGGCATTACACTTCTTTTTAGACAGAATGTACCTTACTCTCCAACAAACTGCATTAGGGACTGAAACTGTACTTACATACTTTTTAAAAGCATGTAATGATAAAAAAAAAAAAAAACATAAGCAAGAGTTAGCATTTAAGTTACAGTATGAAATAGCCTGCTCCATCCTTCAGAAAGAAAACCATATTTAAAAGCCAGGAAACAAATAATTTAGTAAAGGACTATATTTAAATATTCTCCAACAGCCTCATAAAATGTTCCAATGTGTTTATTAAACTTGGCTTTACCTCAGTAGCAACACATAGATTACAGGTATCAGAGTTTTTAAAGCTCCTTTCTAATACAATTATAGCGAATTTCAGGCTTTAACATTCAAGCCAAAACCCAACCCTGTGTTTGGGTTTTCTGCTTTTGTAGCATTAGCAGCTCCTCAGTGCTTACCATAATCCTCATCTTCCAGTTCTCATCCTAATCATCTTCCAGAGAGTTGACATCTCCTTCTGATTAAGGCTACCTTTCATAAGGTCACGTACATCAAAACTGTCCTGAGCACCAATTTAGACTACATCAAATTCTAAACCCTAAGCTTTAGGTATTCTAACACCTAAGCTTTATGGTATATTTCCCAGAAAGTGGTTAATTTGCCCTGATCCACAATAGCCAGCTGCTTCAAAGCTCTTAATTCAAAAGTCGCTGTGTTTGAAAATCTGGACACAAAGTATTCCAAGAGCCCCTTAAAGCAGGGAACAGCAGAAAATACTGTTTTCACAGTTCCTGTGCCCAGGAATGAGCAGGTTCTAGTCCTCATGCAATAGGCTTATTTTTGAACATTTTTCTGTCCTGGCATACTTACTTAGGTACTTATTTTTATGTCTCCATCATACAAGAAAAATAATGGAATGATGTTTCATGGTTAAGTACAGAATAATTGTAATCAAGCTTGCAAGCTGTGACATGGCTGAAGTAACTCCTGATTGTTATGGTTTTCTATATATAAACCACCTGAATTTAATTTGGATCTATTCTTTGTGAGTAAATGGTGTGTCTCTCACTTGCAAAGCAAGACTCAAAACCACAGAGAAGCAGCCACAATATGAAGGGCATGTTCCACATGAGATAATATAGCCACTGGAGCTAGTGCAGAAGATTTTCTCCTGCCACAACAGATTGACAAATTACATTGGGGTAATGGTTTCCCGCTTAAGTAACAACTAACTGTTCCTGCACTATTTGCCTCACAGACATTTGCTGCAATGGCAGTGACTTTCAACTGAGGGGAAAAAAACACTCTGAGGAAAAAGTTGTATATTATTGATTCATGCAAAATAAAAGCTTTGTACAGAATGAGAACAGATGACAGAGTTCCGTCCTAAAAGTGAGTGTTTGGTGACATGCATCCCAGCAAGATCTTATGGGGAAATGGAAAAGCATCATCACTAGTCTTTCTTACTGAATCACAGAGGAATTACAATGCTACTTAGCAGTCCACCTTAATCAAAGGTGAAAAGATAAATACCGCCTCTACAAGTCTGGCCTAATTCCTTATCCAAAGACTGATTGCTTGAGATCTACACAGAAAAGAGCAAATTTAATCTTTCATCCAAGTTGTAGCGGCTAGATAAATTACAGAAGCCCACATAAAATTGACCTTCAGCTACCACTTTCTGATAACAGAGAGCAGTTTCTCACCTTTTCGTTTATCAGATCCATCTCAAAATTTCCTATTTCCCTATATTTAGAAACAAATCAGTGGCAGCAGCTGCAAGATTTGCCCTCCAAGCAGTCAAGAAATCCAATGAGGCAGAAATTTGTGACCAGACTTTAGAGGAAACTCTTGGGAATCTACATTTATCTAGAAATTAAGAGGTAAAACCTGGACTCTTGCAAAACACAACACTGAGTTTGTTCTGAGGTTGGGAGTTTTCAGGTAAGATTTCAGAACACCAGTTTGGACACGTGGTAAGAACCTACCAGGACTATCAAAAACCACTAAGCAGATAAAGTACTTGATCACAGAACTGCAGAAACAATTGGTACAGCAGGACATCGAGCAGTTCTGAAAGTGTCTTAAAGTATACCCATCTGGATATAAAGTAGTTGAAGCAGCAGCGAATCTACAGTGTTTTATCACAGCAACTCCAGACATTTTGTGTTTTGAAGACTCCAGAACCTGAATTTTACCATGCACATGAATCAGAAAGGGATGTTACTAAAAGAAGATCAAGTAATATTTAATCCATCACGTTTACATCATCTTTTGTTCTTCCTCAGACTGAAACATGGTACAATGGGAAGCATTTCTTCAGAAAACAGAAGTTATGGTACTGCCATAGGAATTTAGAATTGCTCACTTCATCTTAAGCAAAACTCCTGGATTTCAGAATTGCACTCAAGCCAGAGAAAGGGTAAGACCCAATAAGTAGGGTACATCACAGCAGTCAAGTTAAAGATTGACTACATGTTATAGACACTTTCTTATCAGTGCAAAAGCACATATTTATCTTGGTATTTTTCCAGTGACAGCGCAATATAAACTAAGGGCATGCCTATCTCTTGCTCTTTTCACTGCACTAAGCACTTCAGCTTCACTAGCAGCAAGATACAATGTACAGCCTCAAACAAAGGCAATTTGTAGTCACTTGTGTGCTGCACTTGCACCAAGAAAACCCTTAAGAAGTAAAACCTTTCTCAAGATAGATGTGATCATGTTAATGTTAAAACTTGTGTCCTGATTTATTGACATTATCATTCTCAGGGTTCTCTTGCTAAAACCAAGTAGAAATAAAGGTAAAAAACATCTTCTAATGCATTTCAGAAGAAAACTGTCTTCGAGCTAAATGAGTTAGAAAGTATGCTTCAAGACAGAGAGGGCTATCAGAGAAAAGAGTATGCTACTGTTCCAGAACCTCTACTTGAAATACCATCTTTACAAGACTGCTGTTCTGTTAACATCAGATGTTGTCAGCATTTTGCATAGATTACTTAAAGATGCAACAAATATTTAGTAACTGCAGCATGTGACCTTCTATTGACTTTTTTCAAATTCTAAGATTTTTAATTTCCTACTTCGTACAAAATAGGGCTTTATACAACTATTTTATTTGCAAATTGCCTTAAGGAAGCTTTAATCACAAAAGCCAGGTTAATTCACATGCCTTCTGCACACCAATGTGAATCTATGCTTGCTTTTCATCCATTACCACTTAAGCTTCCAATCACTATTTTGATATTGATAAGATGTATGTGGTTTAGACAGGATAAAATCCAAGCAACTTTAAGAACTAATCACAGTTCATTCTTACTTAGAGTTAGAAATTATAAAAGTTGATTTCTATTGCTTTTGTCTTACACTGAATTTAAGTTTTCCTATTGTCAGAAATGCAGAACTTTTCACAGTCAGAAACATCCACTCAAAAATTAACATTTTTTCAACAGAAACACCTAACAAATCTGCTCTTCACTGCTTCTCTGATGCAAATATCGGACTATGAACTAGAAAGATTAAACTTCTCTAGATACTGTAAAGAGCTATATTTCATCATGGCTTTTTTTTCATATATATATACTCCTGGATGCATAAGCAAAGTTCCTCACCAACAAGTGGTAAGGGGCTAACAAAACACAGAAAGATGCCATAATTTTCTACTTAAAAAAAAAATATAATCCGTTAAGCTCATAATTGTCAAGGGTCTTCAAGATTTAATCCATAATCAAGCCTTATAAAGGTTTTAATATCCCTCCCAGTATCTAAGAGAAGAATGGAAATCTCCAGCTCACTGACAAATTCACAAAAAGAATCGTTGTGGACAACTGATGAAGCTTATTTTTATTTGATTTAACTAAAAGGAAACTGTGATCATCTTTTACCTCTACAGAAAAACAGTTGTTTCTACAACTCTACTGCTGTAGTCATATTGCAGATCCTGTTTACATCTATCAATAAAAGTATGTCCTATTCTTAAAACGTATGATATGTGCCAAAATAATATGGTATTTGTCTGTTCTTCCAACTTCAATAAGATATCTTTCCATAGGAAACGTAAGACTGACTACCTCTGATATTTTGGAGATAAAACCTTGAATCATGCTCAGTAACTTCAAAAACACAGCTCAGTGTGGAATTGCACTTTTACAGGAAGGAGCCAGAACATTCTGTGATTCTTCTTTTTTGACATGTTAATTGTTCTTCCATGCACAAGGAGAACAAAAGCAGCAGCATGCCATATTTATTCAATGAAAGTTGAGCCACAGGGGTTACGGTACATTCTTTCTCCAACATCAGCCAAATTATCTCAGCACCCAACTTTTAAGGGGCTGCAATAATACTCTATCATTTGAGAATGTTGGTAGGCTTATGCATCATTTTAACAGCATGAAGGCAGATTGAGATCATCTCTCCGTTATAGGAACCTGGAGACAAGCAGCAGCCCTGGTGAATCATTTTCATACATTCTTACTCTTCACAATAACCTTAAAGAGACACCACCATACTAGTCAGTCTTCATTCAGCATATACAGAAACTTTACATAGGATTGAAAATAAGTTTGTTGTGTCCACAATTATACCTAATATATTTATTTTTTTTAATATACATATTCAGGAGGCTCCAAACTAAGGTAATTCTGTCTACCAAGAGAACTCAAGTTCCCTGAAATCAGTTTTGGGAGGGGGTTGGGGGGGGAGGAGGGGAATAGAAATTATCTTCGTAGATATCAGAAAATGCATGATATCCAAATATTATCTTGAGCACATTTGATTGTAGCACTACAGAAAGAACAAAGGAAATTCCCTTGAACATTTCAATGTAAAGTTATTACTAACAAAATTAGGTGACTACACATACAATGGAACTATGCACACAAACCTTCCCATACACACAGATATTGCATTAATAAGAAGAGAGAATCTGAGACACAACAGAGTCATGACTGATGAAATAAAGGCAATAAATTTAATTTTTAATGAGAAAGCTCACGGCCCTTAGAAAATCAGTTTATTTGAATATTAGATGTTTGCTTAGAAACCTCATCCTTTAAAGCAGACTTTTATTTTTCCTTTTTTTAAAAATAATTTTAAAGAATGGACCAACTCTCCCTTTCAAAGGAAAAAATCCAAGCATTTAAACTCGAGGCCACTGAAACTCAGTTGAAATTTCATTTTCATACTGTAGGAAATTTGGATATTTGTGGATATTTTTAGGAAATAAGTTTGACTTGAAGTAAAATAGAAATAAAATATAGCAACAGAAGGGCTGCCAATTCTTATTAGGTAAGCAATGCTTACACTTTCTGCAGTGTCACAACAGCAAGTAGAACTGTATTTCTAATTATGCCAAAGAGGTTATTCCTTCACTGTTTCTTGCATTAAAAATAAAAATACAATGCATATCATTAAAGTACTTGGAGAAGGCAAGTTGGTCTATCCAAACAGGAGTTTAGGGAAGAATACTATCCTTAGCTTTACAATCCAACGTGCTTTTCCAGAGCGGAGCAATCAACACTACCTTAAGTCTTCTTTGAATTCACACAAGATAGGGTGGAAGGCTGGAAAGAGAAATTGGACCTTGAACACAACTGCTTGATTCAATGAAAAAAGATAAGGACGCCCCTGAGCGAGTGGCGGTTTAGAGAATGGGCATCTCCTAGTTATTAGTGCTTTAGAAATAAGGTCCATTTTTCTTTGGATGAGCAACATTGTTCCCTAAGCTCTGACAAACACAGCAGCCTATACAGTGCACGGCTGTGGACTTCAAAACACAGTTGTCTAGAGCAAGTGTGGCACGTGGGTGAAGGGAAGGGAGAGCAGGAACAGCGGGCTGGCCAAACTGCGAGCCTCATCCTGTTCCACCACAGCCCAGGAACCAGGCGAAGTGATGCAGCATCCACACTGCAGGGTGTCCAAGCCTGGGACACCCACGGCCCAGAATGAGAAGTGAGAATGGCAAATTGGTTTCAGGTAGTGCCTGAGGCAAAAGCAAAAAAGAGAGTCATAAAGGAAGACTGGAAATTCAGAGACTAGATTTCCAATAACATTCTGGGTTTTCAGTAGTCCTTTGTATTGAAAAGCTCAGATTACTTCAGGCCATTCTGAAATCTACAGTCATATGTTAAAGACTCATTTTTTCACCCAAGTGAGAGACCTACCTCAATACAGAAACTGAGACACAAGGTATCACCTGACCTAGACTACAGGATATCACCGATACACTTTGTTGAGTAAACTTCAATGACTTTGCCCCTCTTGCCATCCAGACATTCCCAGGCTGCAGCTCTAGGTCATATTCTACTATACTACGTTTTATTATAGAAAATAACAGCAGTGGCACCTGGAGAGTGAGATTACAGCAGGTAGCTCGTTACCCAACAATATTCTGTTCGCAGGCAAGCAAACCGGCAACCTGACGGTCTCTCAACAGTCTTTTAAGATGGGAAGAGATGCAACAAAGGGTTCATTGAGGAAAATACCCAGCAGAAGAACCTATATACTGGGTGACTTCAGACTCAAGCTAAACACCAGGCTAAGTACCTTTTGCTTTCTCTCAGGATAACAGAGATGTTCTTTGGTTCTTGAGTCATGAGGTAAAAGAAGCTTCAAAAGTCATGTTCAAACACCACAGATATTCAGAGCAACTGCCCCAGGTAAATTTTTAATGCTAGCAAGAGACACTTTTGCCAGGGAGAAAGCATGTCACTATATGAGAACGACTTGCACCAGCAGAAAGGAGGTGTAGGATCATCTTCGTGGCCCACTTTAAAGACATGTCAGTATGCTCTTCAGATTGTGACAGACAGTAGCATCAAAGGCTTGGCAGGATGTGCCTGAGGGCTTCTACTTGATCTTTCTTTTAAAGAAGTGCCAACAAGCTCAGAATCGTGGAAGGAAGCAGGCATTACAAAATACATACCCTTATCAGAATTCTTCTCCAATCTAGGAACATATATAGTTGGTAGCTTCAGAAAAGGTAGGTTAATTTATGGAGCGACAAGCAGTGCAGTAGTATATGTACTCAAACTAAGAACAGTCAAGTCCCCAGAGGGCCATATGGTCAATGAGGACTTTGCACTTCCCTGGCCGTGATATAACGTTCTTGTTTTTGTGCTGTGCATATGCTTCTCCTGGAAAACAGCAGAGCAGATTATCTGTTCTGCTTTCAGAGAGCAGAGTTAGAGATCTGGCATACAGGTTCCTGGGAGTCTATGACCATGCGTGTCAAGCCTTGGAAACTGGGAAACTAATGTCTTCCTGTAAGGTAGAAGAATGTTTTCATCAAAAAAAGAAATATTACTCTAAATCCAGGACTTCATGTCATTTTGTTTCGTGATTCATGAAAATAGTCATTTTGCATGTGCAAATGGTGCAAATGCCTACTGAGAAGAGTAAGGGTGAATTCTATATGCAGAATATAGTCATATGCCAGCAAAATCACAAACAGAATTATGAAGCCACAAGAATTGTTCTGTATGCCAGCAGTATGGTATTTAAACAACAGTACTGAACAATACATTAATTCACAGCTGTTTAGGTATCCACTAATGAAGTAAAAGATCCATTATGTGGCTGGATTCAATAGCAAGTACTGACTGAATACTGCTGTTGGCCATGTCATACTTGGCAGAACTAATTGCAAGGTTGAGCACAATGAACCACATCTATGCCCAGGGCTCAGCAAGCAGCAATGTGAAGCAGACTGGGCAAGCCTGATACAGGGGAAAATATCAAACCACAAGAACAACTAGCCATCAACATGGGTTTGGTGGACAGACAAGCACAGACATCTTCAGGCACTATTTCCCTCCTTCCTTCCTTCTATTCAATTTTGACTGAGTGATTTTGGCATTGCCTGAGACATGGATCATATGGTTAAAATGTCAAACTCCTAACCAGAATATAAGTTATACCCCAAAATATATTATAAAAAAATGTGCCTCTACACATGTAAATCCTTTGATGCATATAGCTTCTTTAAAGTTGCTATTGGCCATTTGGCATAAAATCTATGCTAGGACCTAGCAAATCCTGCTGTGAATACAGAATTCATATTTACAGCCTTCATTCTCTGACTGCTTAGCCCTCACAAGAAGGCTTAGGAAAAATAAGAAAGTATTACATGTCTTAACTCAAAAAAACCTCCAAAATATTTAACTTTAAAAAAATATATAAATTCTTTAGGATTATTTCCTTTGTTGCAACATCCTGCTGAAAAAAAAATCAGGATTATGTTTCAGGGTTTTGCAGAATACAGGCATCACCATCAGGTTAAAAGCACTTACTTCAGTACTCTGCTAAATTCCGGCTACAGCTATAAGATAGGCCACAGTGTTTCATCCACTATTGAAACATGAGAGCCAAAGATAATTACAAATGAAAGAGCTATTTATTTTATATTATTGCTCATCCCTGTGCACTTGGCAACTTGGGTTGAAAACAAGAAGCCTGGAAAAGACAACAGTCGAACTACCATCATCTGTCAAGAGCCCTGATAAAAAGCTTATAAATGTTCAAAGAGATGTCTTGTCTTTAAAAATACCAAGCCACACCGAAACACAGGAATCAAACCTAGCACATACAAATACAATGTACTGTTTAAAGGACACAGAATAAAAATCCAGTCCAATTTTGTCAGGGTTTTTTAACTGATTTTACATGTTGCCAGTGTCCCTTGACAGAGTGACTTAATGACATTTTGATTTTGATAATTTGTTCAATTCAGCTTGATTACAAATCTGCTACTTTGACATTATCTACTTAGAAGGTACTGAACTCATGTTCCGATGTGAGACATTATAGTAGCAAATCACTTCACTGACAGACCCTGGCCAAAAATATAATTAAATCATTATACAGTTAGGTATTCCCAGAAAAACAATCCTGTAAGATATCATTACTGGTCAAGGGAGTGATCAGCTCTGTGAGTCTTGCCCATATTCACAGATGTGCACTAATCAATGAGATCCACAAGCACCCTGTAACAGCTGCAGATTGCATTCATCTTTCACATAAAAAGAGCAACTGTACAAGCGATGAAACTTCTGCTGAATATGTAAGGAGAACTAAATAAATACAAAGACTAAACATGTATTTCAGACACCAGAGTGAAATAAAGCATGCGAGCTAAGGAATATATTCAAATACAGACACTGACACCGTACATGAGATCTGCAAGGAAAAAGCACAGGCACAACAGATGGAGAACATTGCTCTCTCTTACTGAACTGAAGTCCTGCTGCAACAAGCCAAAAGCACAAAAAGAATCTCAAGAACAACAGTACCTTTACCTCAGGTTTTTCTTATCTTTTATCTTCTGACGTTATATTTCAAATGGGAACATTTCCATCAAAGTGTGTAGTTCTAACGAGATAGCTGTATTACAACTGAATCCTCTGCAGTGTAGGAGATCTAAATAAACTACAGTGCAGCTTGATTTCTGTGTTTAAAATTTCTGCACACTCATGGAGGCAACTTTTTTGTTCTTTTTATAATTCTTTTCTGACAGGGAACGGTTAAGAGAAGTAGACTGTTGAGCACAAATGGTGCCGAACACTTCCATAATCACAGATTTTCCTGGATGATAGTCATATTAGACTTGATTCCACTCCAGTTAAGAAAATCTAGGCATTTCCTTTGAGAGGGAAACTTTACAAATGCTCCAACCACAAGGGAAAAAAGAAAAAGGGATAAATAAATAAATAAAATAAAACCCAACAAGACCTTGTAATCCAGGAAAACAGGCTTCATGCCAGGGCTCCTGTGGGTAAGGGATAAGGAAGCACTTCTACCGCAGAATCATACAAAAGAAATACACGCTGAGTGTATAGAGTGCAGAGTGCAGCACAGTCTCAATACTCTTCTTTTTTAGCTGTTGGTACACTTACTTCCAACACCTTAGACTTGCTCTTGGTCCTCAAGTCTCTTTGTGCAGGCACCAAATTGCCTGTGCACACCTGCAGACTACAGGATACAGACCCTGGGCAACCATGACCTCAAACACAGCACTGCCACATGCCCAAACCCTCCACAATAGAAAGGATGCCTTGAAAGATCCACCCAAACAAAATCTGTGTGGAGAAAAAAGGAGAATGTCTAGTAAAGTTCTGATACACTTCCAATTTTCCACCAATGGGCAAAATACTGCCTCAAGCTTATAGGATCTCCTGACCTATATGGCAGAATTTATCTGTCTTTAGGACATTCACTCTTTTGTCAAACCAGGAAGAAGTCAGCCTAAGTTTAAAAGTGAGTGAGGGCAGGAAGGGAGAGGCGGAAGCAGGGAAAACAGGGCTAGACTGACAGCATCATCATGTTAAGACACATTGGATAAACATCCTCAATTAAACACACATCCCTCACCCTCTGCTGTCAAAAGCTCCCCAGCTCCAAGGCTGAGCAAAAGGACTAAGTTTTTCCTAGTGAGTAGATGGTAAATTCATGGTCTTTTCAAGTCATTTCTAATCCTGCCTATGTAATTAGTTATCATTACTTTCAGGAATTCTAGTTTATCAGCTCCCTTCAAAGGCAGTTAACCTGCCTATGGTGTTTTCTACCATATTCACACCATTTTGTTTTTTCTTTTTTCATTCTACTGTTGCAGCTCTGGAAAAGCTGTCATTTTATCTATGGCCTGAATTTTCCAAGCTCCAGGTCCAAAATTTCATGTTCCAACAGGACATTCCATTCTAAATGTAAAAAACCTAACCAAACCCTCCCCCTCCCAGCTATTCTTAGCAGTCTGCTCTGTTATGCCATCACTACCATAATATTTTTGATACCGCTTCTGTACAATCCTCATTATTATGTGCTCTGAAAGCTCTACGTCTCAAACAAATAAAGGAGGAACATATGGGCCATCAAGGTCACTTATTTAGTGAAAAGTCCTGCTACGAGAAGGGACTGCTGCTTTGAGACTGCTGCTGTGAGGAATGACCTTAGAGATGATAAATGCTGCTGTTCTTTACTGTGCATGTCACAGATTAATTCATTTGATCAGATCTGACGGTTCCACAGAGTGCTAACAGGAGCTAAGTGCTACTGGCAATAGGAACTGATTGGTTCAAGAGATGTCATTATCTCTGAAAAAAAATGCACTGATAAAAGAAAATCGTTTCAGACCAAGAGCTGACGTAATTAACTGATATATCACCATAATTTTTTCCTCATTCATGCAATCCCCAATGATGTGCATATTTAAGCATGTGTTTCATCACTTGATTTGCTTCAGTTTTCAAAGAACATCCTCTTTTATTCTTGCATGAGTATTTCTATTAAAATTCATATATATATATATAGTACTCAAGTAAGCACAACGTATTTTATGATAGTAACCTTCCCTTGCACTTTTGCACTTACACAGCTCAGTTAAAGATGCAATATCAAACCCCATGCCCCATAGCGGTCTAAACACAGGAGTTATTAAAACTGACTAACTCTTTCCTGGCATTGTGCAGCAGGAACACTCTCACATAGTTGCCATCACAGAAGCATGGTGGGATGAGTCACACAACGGGAGTGCTGTGATGGATGGCTATAAACTCTTCAGGAGGGATAGGAAAGGAAGGAGAGGCGGTGGGGGAGCCCTGTGTGTTAAGAAGTGTTTGGACTGTCTAGAACTAGTGACAACAGGGTTGAGTGTTTATGGGGAAGAATTAGGGGGAAGGACAACAAGGCAGATGTCACGGTGGGAGTCTGCTATAGACTACCCAACTAGAATGAAGAGGAAGATGAAATATTCTATAAGCAGGCAGGAGAAGTCTGACAATTGCTAGCCCTTGTTCTCGTGGGGACTTCAACTTCCCAGTTATCTGCTGGAAGTAAAATACAGCAGAGAGTAAATAGTCTGGGGCTTCCTGGGGTGTGTGGGAGTGAACTTCCTGACACAGCTGGTGAGAGAGCCAACTATGGAAGGAATCTGCTGGACCTGTTCTTTGTGAACAGGGAAGTCACACGCGTGATAACATGCTAACTATCCTGTCTTAGAAGAGGTAGGTGATGTGCCCCTCAGTTTTGAGCCCCTCACTACAAGACAGACATTGAGGTGCTGGAGCAAGTCCAAGGAAGAGCAGCCTGCCTGCTGAAGGGTCTAGAGCACAAGTCCTATGAGGAGCAGCTGAGTGAACTGGGGGTGTTTGGCCTGGAGAAAAGGAGGTTCAGGGAAGACCTTACCGCTCTCTGCAGCTACCTGAAAGGAGGTTGTTGCAAGGTGGTGACAAAAGGAAATAGCTCCAAGTTGTGCCAGGGGAGGTTTAGATCAAATATTAAGAAAAATGTCTGATCTTTCTCGCAGTAATGTGTAACCATATGAGAGGACACTTACTTACAAACACTTTTGTTTGTAAGTTGGTAGAGGCATCTTGAAGCTTGTCTATAAGCTTTGTTTATTCTGAAATGGGACAAGAGTTGAAGGACATTCCTCTACCCAGCAGTTCTGAAAATGGCAGCTGGCTGAAGAGGCACCAGCTGGCTTCATGCTCAGCACTGACAGGCCCTAGGGGTACTCAGCATCACTTTATCGGTATAAAAGTCCTAGTAATCTAAACTGAAGTATGACAAGCCCACTCTCTATAGTCTTCAACAGTATCTTAATGGTACTTTATCTGCCAGGTGTTTTTACTGACCTAAGAAAACACTTTGCGTTCATATCCTACAAAGAATTCTAGAGACACACTGTGATTACTCCCTATTTACTTCTCAATAATCACAGAACATATGCAAGTCAGCACAGCAGAAACTCACTGATTTATGGATCAGAGTTAGAACTGAAATGAGTCCTCCTAAATATATAAGTAACCTCCCATACTTCTTGTGCACAAACTTCTTTATAAAAACCCTAAAAACAGTAAGGCTTTCTTAATCCAGTTATGAAGTTCTGTGACATACATAGAAATCTTCAGTAACTTTGCCATCAGAGCAGATTTTCATGATTATCAAATCATTTTTCAAAACAGTGTGTGTATATACGACCTCTATGCTATTTACTCTTTCTCCTGTGAATATGAGGTTGGAGCTTAGCTACTTTATTTCTAGCACATTCTACCTCCATAATGGCCAGTATTGTAACAGATTGTTATCTGTATCACAGCGATGTTTCTTAATTATGTCAATCCTCAATGGAGTGCCCCTAAAAGAACCACTCAAAATCCTCATTTTTCCAAAGCAATACTTAGGAAAAAGTCAGACTGTGATAACATGCTAACTATCCTGCCATAGAAAAACACAGCCCAGCTTTGGTTCCTTGTGGAAACACAGAAACCTTCCATTTCAAGCAAGTAGAATTTGCACTGGGGGGCAAAAAAGAACCCAAACAAACAAACAAACAATTCTAACCACTCAGGAAAAAGGATCATCTTAATGAGCACTACAGCTCTTTTGCATTTTGGCAGCTGTGCACCAATTCTGATGCAGCACAGATTCTTTAGTCCTAAAGTTATGCAAGAGAATACTTCATCCTTATAGTAACTCAAATTACATTTGGGTTTAACTTGAACATTCCTTTAAACTATTCCTTTAAATTCCTTTAAATTATTCCTTTAAATTGTTTTCATTAAAAAGCACAGAAAACGGAAACTTGGTATGATAGAGTAATTTTGTGAACATTTTTAGAATGCATCTTAAATGCATGTTAATAATTAACAAGATCAATAAACAGTTCCTTAGTTACTTGAGTACAATGATTATCACAATTATTACAAGTCATAAATTTATTTCCCCGTACTCTGGGAATCCAGATAGTTTGAGCCTTCACTGATGTTTCTTTCTGATGTTTTCCCTTAGAATTGTGGGAATAAAGTACATTTTAATTGCCCAGGAGAGCAGATTACCAAATTACAAGCATATATTAAACAACTGCAAAAAAAAAAAAAAAAGCAGTAACTTCCATCTTTTTTCCGCCTTCAATTAGGTAATTTAGAAGTACACCAACAATAATATAAATGAAAGAAAATAACCTGTGAATTTCATTTGTTGTGGTGGGGTTTTTTATGATATATTCCACATGCACAGTGGGATTGATGTAAGAACTTACCTAGAAGTGGAAATTAAATATTGACATTGTTAAATGTGTTAAGTCTATTAATTACTTGCAAATCCAAAATATCTGATGTGAAAAAAAAAACAAAAAAACAAAAAACCCAAAACAAACAGAAACACAGAACAAAGGCACAACAAAAAATTCACAGAATCCAGATGCTTAAACTTCTCAAGAAATTTAGGAATGACATAATGCTTTTATAGAGCTCATTTAAAATAATTAGGATGTAATAACAACCTAGGGCACATGCAAACTCACTGCAAACAAAGGATAATGCCATGTTTTCCTAGCTTCAGTAATTTCCCTCATTTTCCTCCATTGTACATGCTAGACATAATGCTTATAGTCTGAAAAACGACTAGAAAATTGTACCTTTTATCATCTCTTATTGTTTCCCAGTCACTCCGTATTGCATTTGTTTATCAAAGCAACTCTCATACCATCCTCACACAACTCTGGCGTTTCTTTTGTCCCCTTTCAGCCTCATTAGAGGATATTTAACAATATCAACTATCAATTTCCTTGTCAGGTTTAAATTAGGGTAGTTATTACCTGATCAATCAATTACTCATTCACATCAATAACTATTTCACACATCTCCTGCTTTCAAGAGTTCAAGCTACCTTCTCTTCTCTAACACAGGGCAGCTGTTATTTCAGTGCTTCCTTTTACTAGATCAGTATTTCAGATATGTTATGTTCACAAATGCCTTGGTTTAGTTGATTAATTTGTCATCTGCAGCCACAAGCTTAATTATTCATATTATTTGAGCTGGCAAAATTCCTTTTTATATTAGGGATGGAAACGGAGATGCTTCACCTGAACATGTCATCCATGGGACTATGTAGGAGATACATCTGGACTAACATTGACAAAGTTTGCATCTTAAAAAGAATGGACCAGAACTGCAAGTGTTGATATATTTTTATGTCCTTTGGTATGTTTTGATAGGCTGATTATAATCCAACATTTGAAAAATACAAAATGTACTTACTTTATAAAAATGACAATAAAAAATTGCATCTCTGTAACAACAAGAAAAAAGCTTTCTTGAATAATCACATTGAATTACTGCATCACTCATGAGCTTTTACCTTCCTGCTCCCATCCTTGGAAGCAGAACAATTATACAAGAATTTTTAAGTCCATCGTATAGATGAAGAAATCTTTTCTCCTTTGTGATCCAGAGAATAGAGATTTTGATACCATGGATAAAATCTGACCATATTGATGTGCATGAATTAGGCATGACTTTGCTCTGAATTTATCATAAATCCTAGGAATACTTTTAATAACTCTTGCACATAGAACAGAATTCTGCTGTACACTCTGCACTGAAATATTCAGGTTAGGAAGATAAATTCAGAGTTTCACCAGCTTAAGAATAAATTGGTACCGCATACTAACTTGTCCCTGTATTTTAAAAATCCTAGAATGGTTTGGGTTGGAAGGGACCTTAAAGCTCCTCCAGTTCCAACCCCTGCCATGGGCAGGGACCCCTTCCACTAGAGCAGCTTGCTCCAAGCCCCTGTGTCCAATCTGGCCTTGAACACTGCCAGGGATGGGGCAGCCACAGCTTCTCTGGGCAACCTGGGCAAAAATGAACCCCTAAAATGCCTCGCTAAGTTTAACAGCTGGTTTTCTCAAGAATTTAACTGCAGGCCTGCATCAGAGTGCTCGTACATCCTCACATTTAAAGGAATGCAACAGGCAAGGAATCAGGACACAAGGTCAATGAAGCTCCTTCAGATCAGATTTCTTTTAAAAAAAAAGTACTAAACAGTACATAACAATCTCAATAATATCAAACTAATGAGCAGCCTCATGTAAGCTCAGTTAATTCTTGACACTTCTATGCATTTAAGTTCTTCCCTTCTGCTAATCCATTTATTGTTTGGTTGTTTATTTTTACTTGTAAGCTCCCAGACTTAATTTTAAGGTTCTGTTTCAGCTTTTCTGCAATTATATTCATATTGTTGAAAACTGGATGGAGATAATTGGGTCCTTTTTGCAGGTGATATATTAACTCCTAGATGAAGGCTTACATGTTACTCAATTCAAAAAAGCATTCATAATGCTCACTTCAAATAATTTGTCAAAACACATGTTTGCATAAAGCTATTTTACTCTGATAAATTGTACACATTGCTTTTTGAATTCTCTTTAGACAGTTGCTTTTGTTCAACTTATCAATACTGCAATTCTCATTTAGAGCTTAATTTAAAAACTCATACTTTTAATGTCAATTATTTTCTCCCTATAGTTTATTCCTCTGCAAAATTAATTAAATGAGCATTTATTATGACTTTCTGTTGCAAGTTACTCTATGTTACAGATTAAGACTGCAGGTGCCCTTCCCAAGAACTGAACCCTCCCAGCTCTGGCAAGGATCATTTGATTTCCACAAACATTTTCTCAACTTTTAACAAACCATTTCACATTAAGGGCATTTATATAAAAGAAAAAAACAAAACAACAATTGCCTCAGAACATCAGCACTCACATATTGGCTGCCAAGACACATTCTAGGGTTTGTCTTAAGAATGCTGTCATATAATTTTACTCCATTGTAGTCAGAGCCCCATGACTGACAGAAAAGAGTTTTATTTTCAATCTATCTCCATTGTGCTGTCTCTAATTGCAAATAAACCCTGACAATTAATGTTGAGGAATAAGACAAGTCAGGGGAATTCACATACGTGATGTTACAAGGCACAGCTCTCCCTGCCCTTCCCTACACATACTTACAGTCACACAGAACAGAAAAAGATGAAATGGCCGTTTGAAAAAGGCAGTCATGGCAGTACACCATAGCACAGGGCTTTAACTGAAGCATGACATGTACAATACAGAAAGAGAGAATTTTGAAAGGCATGCATTATCACCATGCCAGTTTGATGGCATACAATTCCTGTATCCACAACGGATACTGGAAGCCCATTCAGACAGAGCAGCAAACCAAAGCACTAAGCTTCATCACTTTGAGGACCACTGGTCCCTGACAATTTCTGTGAGCAAAAATGTCACAGTCACAGGGAAGGCTAAATTTTAAGTCCACACAAAAGTTATAGTATGAGGCACTTTCCATATTATGCAATTATTTGCTCAATACGCAGAGCAAATATGGGCTTGAACCACAAAAGCAGCTTGTCCATGGCAGGACAGTTTACATCTGAAGAAGCTGCAAACCCATCACAGTGAAAAGCTCAGATTAGCGGAGCTGACTAGAGGCTTTAGGAGGAAGCAGTATAATAAAGCACAGAGAAACACTACTCCAACCTGAACCTGACAATTGTTTGACTGACAGAAGTGACTCTGGTACTTCAGGTAATGAAATATGCACTAAAAACATGATAGAAATATGTACATAGTATATTTCACTGATAAAATCCTCCCAGGATCCAATCATAGAATCACAGAATGGTTAGGTTTGGAAAGCACCTTAAATTATCAGTTCCAATCCAAGCCTTTGAGGACAGGCCTTCTTTAAATGCAAAATTTGATACAAGGTCATGTAGAAATATTATTAATAATATAAACAAATTCAGTGACTAATTTCTAATTGAAAATAAGAAACTTCTGCTAATCTGTAAGAAGCAGCTCCGAGGAACACCTTTGTTTGCTCAACAACCCTGGCTTTTCTACAAAACACCAGAAAAATCTGTTTTATCCACAAAGCACTGTTACATGCTTTGCTAGTAACTGAGAAAGTTCATATCTCATTCTTTTCCCATCAGTTAATCTCTGTAAGTGCAATAAATAGCAAGAGACAGATAGAAGCAAACATTTTACATTAGAAATCTATGAACATGAATAATATGCAATTCCAACAATTCCCATAGATCAAGGTGGGGTAAAGAAATCAAGGGAATATTTTTACCCTTTAAATTGACTTGTGCAAAGTTAATCCAGTGCTTGTGCACAAGAAAAATGCAAGCCAAGCATGGATGTCTAATTCCATCCCTTTAGTGTTCCCTGAATATGCTCATCTGAATCTCAGTTGTGTTACTCGCTTACCACATCCTGGAGCCTTTTGAGATGAGAGGCCAACAAACTAATGCAAAAGGACATGCAAAACCTGAACTCCATCAGTGTTATGGTTTAACCCCAGCCAGCAACCCAGCCGCTTGCTCACTTCCCCCAAGTGGGATGGGAGGAAAATTGGAGGAGTAAAGGTGAGAAAACTCGTGGGTTGAGATACAGACAGTTCAATAGGGAAAGCAAAACCCACACACACAAGCAAAGCAAAACAAGGAATTCACTCACCACTTCCCATGGTCAGGCAGGTGCTCAGCCATCCCCAGGACAGCAGGGCTCCAGCATGTGGAACAATGACTAGGGAAGAAAAATGGCATCACTCCCAACGTTCCCCCTTCCTCCTTCTTCCCTCAGCTTTATATACTGAGCATGATGTCCTACGGCACGGGATATCCCTTGGGTCAGTTGGGATCAGCTGTTCTGGCTGGGTCCTCTCCCAATCCTTTGTGCCTTCCCCAGCTTCCTCACTGGTGGAGTGAGAAGCAGAACAGGCCTTAGCATTATGTAAGTACTGCTCAGCAATGACTAAAACATCCCTGTGTGACCAACACTGTTTCCAGCACAAATCTAAACCAGCCTCATAGTAGCAACTGTGAAGAAAATGAACTCTATGCTAGCCAAAACCAGAACAAAAGAGAACAGCAACAGTGCATCTGAACTGAAACTAAATAACAAAAGGGGTTTTGATCCCTAATAAACAAATGCAAGATCCCGGTTCAGCTGGCAACCAGAATTTATGCCAATTTATCCTCTCTTTGCTAGAGATGGCATGAAAAGGTTTTGGACAGGCTGACAATGGACTAGTAGAGCACATGACATGATGCAGGAGGCCAAGACTAAACAACACCAACTGGTTCTCACTTTTTGCTTGCCATCAGCAATGATGCTCAGGAGCTTCAGTTCTTAATACTACAATTCCTGTAGTTGATATTAGTGATCAACAGAAGAAAAGCTAATTATCACTGAGAAATACGCTGGTTCCTCTCCTTCAAAGAAAATACCTTAAATGTAAGAAACAGTGAATCAGCACACTACCACAGAATGACACTGGGCACACACACACACAAAAATGGGTTTATATCACCATAAACCAGATGCTAAAAATCACTACATCCATGTTTCTAAACCTGTTTTAATAATCATTATTTCAAGAATTTAAAAACTTATGCTAAAAGTTGATGCAGGGCATTTTACTCCTGAAGGGTATTAATTTTTCTGTATGTAATGCCACGTTATGAATGTAGCCAAATGAACAAGTACATTTCCCTTCTCCCTGGAAAATGATTAGAGTGCTTAAATGGTAAGAGAAAGTTCTAGCATTTTCTATACTCTGAACACTGGGACCGAAATATCAGTCATTTTTGTCTTCCAATTATTAGGCTTCCTTAAATCTAATTAAACTCAAATATTGTTTTTCTCTAATTGATTTCAGAATATTGGGAAAGAAGAACATTATACATTTTTTCTTCACCTAAGTGCAAATGTATGGCACAGTGTATGAGAAACCACCTCAGAGACTAGAGATGGCCCAGAGTTAGATTACCACCTCACCCAATTTTATCAGGTCCATACACATTTTCACTTGATTTTTCCATGGCTTTTATTAACTTTTCATGAAAACTCAACAAAACCATTTTGAGACATTTTCTATTACAGTTTTTCTAGCAATAAGATATGTAAAACTATTTAAAAAAACCCTATACACATTTTGAAACCCCTGCTGATGAAACCAGCATTGTTGATTTCTTAACAAAAGCTATTAATTCTGTGAGCAGTGGAAGTAATGAAATTCAGTTGCTGATAAGATGTATAAGATATCTGTGTGTGTGGTTGATTGACAACGGTGCCTTACAAGGTGCTTTCCCTGATGGACACTTTTCCACAGCTGAGACATTCTGAAACTTGCTCTCTCTTCCAAGAGCTCCCCATAATAAAGCACTTCAAAGTTCTCTGTCACCTTGCAGGAAATTAGTTACCTCTGAGATCCCTTGGCCTTCAAAGTCAGTGGACATGGTGAAAAAGTTCAAAATTTAGTTTGAAGAAGTTGACAGAGATGCAGAAAACACTATCTCATAAGCCTTGCTTATGAGAAGCACGGAAGCAAAAGATATTTCAAGAGCAACTTCACAGATCTCTGTTAGCACCATCATCTTCCAAATTCCCATTGAAGAGTATGAATCAGGTTATTTAAACTGTAATATATATTAAGTGGGAAGCATAACTCTAATCTAATCACTCAAGAAGTAGCTTTCTGAAATTAGCATTTTTTTCAAAACTGAATGCAAATTGTGCACTCAATAGAATAAAAAGCATAACTATGACTTGTACATGTATACTTCTAGTGGCTTAACGAGCAGGAGTGAGCCTCATTTTTCCTTAATGAGAACTTTCCAAAGGCAAAGTCTAATCATAGAATTGAGTTTTTGTGTCAGTATGAAGGTTTAGCATTAAACTTGAGCAATGGGCTGCAGAAGCCAACTTAGATTATTCCTACTATTCACAGTCACAGAGTGGTTTGGGTTGGAAGGGACCTTTAAAGCTCATCCAGTTCCAGCTTCCTGCCATGGGCAGGGACACCTTCTACTAGAGCAGGTTGCTCCAAGCCCCATCTAACCTGGCCTTAAACACTGCCAGGGATGGGGTTTACTGCTTCACTCAGTTTTAATTCTTTTTTTTTATGGCAGGGAAAACATTTTCCAGCAACTTAAAAAGACTTAACTGTTATCTGTGCATTTCACTTCTTCCTATCTGCAACCAAACTAGCATTCTAAGTATTTTCTGCATGTTAATCACTAGTTTCTTGTTTTTACAGTACCTTCTTATGCCTCACATTTGCACCTCAGATGGTCCTTGTTCTTCTAGAAGTATTTCCCCATATGCACAAGAGGCTCTGAGTTCTGCTACTAAAGTACCTCTAATTCTTTAACATCTCATTCCTGATTTTCAGTCCTTAAGCATCTTCCTTCGTCTACAGAAACAGAAATGAGCTAGAAAGAATATCTATGTCTGCCTCCCCCAAGGATCCTTCCTTCCTTTTCAGAAGCATAAAGCCCTACATAAATAATCTGGGTTTAGATCCATGGCAAGACATAAATGTGAAAATGCAGCATCCGGTTGCATAAGGGCAATTGTAAGAAGTTAGTCTTCAAAGTCCACACAGACACATGCAATAATAGATAGATATTTATTTGACCTATGTCTAAGGAAGTACCTTCAAGGAAAGCAGCAACATGACAGGAACAACCAAGAATTTAAGCAATGAAGGGAAACCATAATAAATAGGCCATTTTTACACTTCAGCTCTGCCACACCTGATGCACTAAAAAACTGAAGCAAAAAGAATGGATTGATGTTCAATAGCTACCTACTAAAAAAAAAACCCAACTATTTTTTAATTAGGATTTCATTAGTTGTGCTACATACAATTATGTAATAAAATATGAAATGATACATAATTCAAAATCATCATTTAAAGATCTATCACATAGTTTCTTCTACAACAGCTATTAATCTTCAGACAGTTCCTATGAAGATTTACTGCATTAAATCACATGAGGAAAGAGGGAGCAATCCTGATTTACATTAAAATAGAGAGAAATGAAACAGCTCTGACATTTACCCAAGTACCCTAGTTATCCTCAGGTACTTGGGCTCATCTCTCATTGCAGTGATTAAGTTGTTCCGAGAAAAACAGCTCCTGTACGTCATATACAGATTAGTCTGCTTCTTGTCAAGTGAGCTCTCTGTGAAACCTTTCTGATGTCCCAAGCTAATGTGTATTTTATAATGTATGATTGTTGTGTTAGCTTGGAAACATGGCAGGAAAAGGCACAAGAGAAATATATCCTCCAAATAAAGGTAAAAATATCTGAACAAATATCACATTATTTGAATTACACCTGAATGAAATTATTAATGTTAACAACAGAAGCATACTGGTTTGAGGGAGAAAGGAAGAAGCCATGCAATTCCTGTAACACTGTACAGTGTTACCTATTTGCCCATTTCTACATACACACACATTTTATAGTTAGAGAGCTTCTAATTTATTGTACATGAGGTAAGATTTTAATAGTAATTTCTACTTCGTTACGTGGGATAAAAATAAATATATTTCTAGACACACAGTTCTTTCCAAAACTGGGAAATTACTTGTACAGAACGGGAGAGAACAAGTTGCGCAACGTGTTTTGCACTTGTAGCACTGTGTACTTTTATTTACACAAAATGCAAAGGCCTAGCATTAATTTCTATTTAGCCAAATACAAATTTAAAGAAACGTTGAGATCTGCTAAAAATGAATGTAAGTAATTTTATTCTCACTTAAAATTAACTTTAGAGTAGTGACGTAAGTCTTTTCTGAGCTAAACCCTTTAGGCTTTTTAGACTTTTACTGCTCTTGCAATCAGGAAAGCAAGCAACGACAAGAAAGATCTTGTTAACTTCTTCTGAGTAAAGACAACCTTCAATCACTCTAATTCAGGAGGTACTTCAAAAGTCTCTAATCCAGGTGCTTTCCTTTCACCTTCAGTACTGTACTTCTAAATTACAAGTAAATTTGCACATTCACTTATGGCCACAACTAGTGCTTCTTAAATCAATACAAAGATACTCTCAAAGTAATTTAACTTTTTATTGCTTAACATGAAAATTTAGAGTCCTCATATACAATTTTAACTTGAACAGGAACTGTAAAATAGGAAGCTCTGTAATCCTTTTACTGAACATGTTACGAAACTGAATCCTAGACCCTGTAGTACAAACTTCAGCATATACTAATGTCCAAAAACTTAACAAGAGCTTTGTATTTCTTTACAAAGATTTAAATTTTTGGCAACTTTTCCAAAGAAGAATTATACCTTTCTTAACAAATACAGAAGGGCTAAAGCAGCTTTGCTTATATACAATGAAAACACTTTCAAACATTTTAGATCAGTAAGAAATTGCTGTTGAAAATAACGTCACATTTATTGTATCTTTTAACTGCATTACCATAATGAAAAAAATCTCTACTTGCTTAGAAATTGTAGAGCCATTCCTCATCAGACATTGCCCCTTCCAGTCTTCCAAATTCTTACTCAAGATAGGAATCTGGTATGGCTCCATGGAAATCAGGAAAGCCTTGGCTGAAGACCTGTGGCTCTCACATGGATACAGGCAATAAAAGCTATATGACTGACAAAGCGTGAAAATTCAAACAAGAACTGGCGTCAGTTACATACTTTGCTTTAGTACAGTGAGCAATCCACAGAAAACATTTGCCACAGGAAAACTAAACACACTCAGCTCACAGCAACAGCCACTGAATTACAAACTGCAGAGGCATTCTTTTAAATGCAGAGTTAGGAAGAGAAGTGAGCCTCTCGCACTCCAAACAGTGCATGTCTGCGGTTTATCATTTCAGCTAAACCAATACCTTTTAAGGTGTCCTATCAAACACTTACCTTCAAATTAAATGTATTTTATCTATATATACTAAAATAAGGTTGATATACAGTGTCTGACAAAAAACACTTTATCTACAGATTCTGATAGACAGCAAGTCAAAATAATTCAAGCAACAAAATGTCCTTCGTGGAAGTAGCTTATTTCACTGTGTAGGCTAAACGTATTCTGAGGAAGGATTACATTTTGTTTGGCAATTTATTTTATTGACAAAGACTATTTCATCAGATATTGCGGCACATTTTGTGGACAAATGCATGTTGTCAAATACCCTATTTCATTTGGTGGAGGAAAAGTATTTTTCCACAGATTCTAAACTTCTCTGGAAAGCACAGTATATCCCACACAACAGCAGGTTCTATGGAGAAGGTGTCTGTACTATAAATTTGCTAGAAATAGTACAAATATTTTAAATAAGTACTCAATATCTGTAGTATACAATAAAAATGGCTTTTAGCATTGTTATGTGTGTGTGATCTGTCACAGTAATGAATAATCATTATTGTAAGATTAAAAACCAAAACAAAACAATGCCTGCGCAACTTTGGGTTCTGTAATCCAAATTTACACAGTAGTTTCACTGAAAACTTACCCTCAGCTCAAAATAAGTATGATGTCTGAGAGTGGTAACTGCCAAAAATTTTAAGACAATTACTTTTCATTTCTTTCCTCCAAAATAGTTTCCTTTTATTCAGAATGAGCACCAATATGTAGGCAACGATTTCCCCAAATCCAGGAAACACTGAGACAGCTAGCAACAAGGGAAATTTTGCCTTTCAGTGAAGGGTAAAGTAGGAAGAAGCAACAAAAAAATCCTTTTCATATTTGAAATGGCTGGATAGTCAGCAGAGGAGACATCAGGTAACTGAAGTTTCTGCTCGTACCTCAAACCAGGTTATTCTTTTTCCACCTTTTAGTCATAAACTTTCAGGCACTCCTACAGAACTAGGACATACTGCAAAGTCCCATATCGATGACTGTATTATTTCTCCAAGTGGCACAGCGTTTCCTCATTGCCTGTTTTGCAGCTACCATGAAAAAATTTCCAACACCCCCTGCTTCCAAGAAAAGGCCTCCTATTCCAACAGTTCAACTAGAAGAGAGTCAGGAGCTAACCTAATGAACTGTACATGCAAGCCAACATAAAATGCATGATCACATATACTCCTAATTATATTTAGAGATGATGACACTGTGTCCTGGGTTTACACTGGCAGTAAGATTTCAAGTATTTATCTACTGTTATGTTATAGGATCAATATTTGTTTCACCTGGAATAAACTCAACACTTTGTAGGAACAACCATACGTTAGCAGCCAGCATCAGGCAGAAGACGCCGCCTACAGAGCAGCAGACATCCATTGTGGCAGCCTGCGATGCCTCCCTGCCTACACAGCAAGACAGCAGGGTTTGGTACTTCTGCAAGGCTCATCCCTGCAACCTGTCAATTTTTGTAATGCTGTCCCTGAGCCCAGCTGGTGAAAGTCTTCCCTACTGAGGTCCTCCTGCAGAAACCTCTCCTCCTGCCCATCCACAAAAGCTACAGCATGAGGAATAGAAAATGGCACTTATCTTCGCTAAAACTTGGCCTCTCCCCTCCCAGCCTTCCCCAATCCATCTTTCTTCACCTGCCTACAGCAGCCTTATCCCCGAGGAGCTCTGTCAACCAGCTCCACCTTCAGCATACAATGTACGCACTTACTAAGTAATCAGGAAAGGTCTCATGTTTATATTTTGGACTACTCTGCACATCTAACTTGAATGCAGATGGCTCCCCTATCGCTTCAGCAAAACCTAGAGGGGAAGTACGTCCTGCTGTGTAAAACTCCCAGGGAAATGGCATTTGGGCAGCCTTCCCGTCTGTCTGATGTGCTAGCCAGTTAAAAGGATTACAGTCACAGTTTACTGCTTGCTGCTCCACCCAGCTCATCAGTTCCTTCATGGAGGAAGTTCTCAGTGTTCTTGGCCCTCATACATGCTCCAGATGGTTCTTTGGTAAAGCTTCTCGAAACCATTTTTGCCACCTACATGCGCCAGAAGTAGTCTCATGCAGAATTGTTATCTTCAGGATTGGTGCGAGAAAGCATAAGGGGGAGTACAAACAAGATGAAAGGTTGGAGCATTGCAGTAATCTTTTTCCTTCTCTAATTCCAAGTTCCGCTGGTTCTTGGAGTAAAATTCAAGTCAAAGGCTTTATTTTCTTTTTCCTGCTGTACACCTACTATAATCAGAGTGTACTACAAGCAATAACAGAATGTGCCCCCCCCCAAACAAAACAAAGAAAAAAAAAAAGAAAGAAAAAAGCACAAGATATACACTCTCTAAAAGCCTCCAAGACAATTTATTGTATGGCTTCAGTGTACAGAAGCACTCAAATTAAAACTTCATATTGAAATTTGTAAAATGCCTCACATTGCTATTCATTTCACTGTAAAAAGGAAATCAAATTGTCAAGCACTTGTAGCCCTTCAGTCGAACCACACTTACTGATTACCTTCTTAAGCTTGACATGTTTGCAAGTAATTTCACATCTACAATCATGACCTTTCCAGGGACTGAGGTCAGGCTGGCCATCATGTACAAAAAGCATTAAATTAGCCTTTTATCTGTCTGGCTGCACTGCTCCTCAAACTAAGATAGCACACACACGTCTGGAATCAGACTCTGCTTGCGAAGAGCAATGCAAAACTGGCATTGGATAATTCATCTTTCCATAGGGCCATCAAAGTTTTCTCCCCATGGATCTATGAACACCTAGAAATTTCTTTTGTCAATGAATACAGAGTTCTGCAAGACCCCTCCTTTCCTAGCCCTTCCTCGTTTAGCTCCAGGTGAGCTTAAGCCTTCTCAGTTTCACCATGTGAACATCTCCCCCCACCCCAAACACTGTCACTGCCCTCCATGTGATGACCTAACTAGGCAAACATTGGCAAGAAGCAGTTTCCCTTTTCCTGCACTAGTCTTCAGGCACATAGCAGATCCATCCACACACAGTTAGCTCTAAACGGCAGTCACTCAAGACTATGGTAGTAGCAAAGGTCCTTCCCCCTCAACACTACAAAGGGGGGTGTGTTTCTCTTGGCTGAGATCAGTTCACGTACAGATCCAGCAGTCCTCCCTCATTTGTTCCTAAATCACACTTACATGTGTTGATTTCTCATGATTTAGGAATGCACTCTTGGCCATATGGATGAAGATTACAGACCGGTAAGCCCTTTTGAAAACTAATAACAGCTTTAAACTTGGTTATCAATATCTATAGAAAAAAATAGAGTAATTTGAGAAAGAGCCTCACTATAAAACAAAGTCCATATTTTTAATAAATTATGCTGTTCCATACTGTAGATTGACATACAAAAATACATATTTGTAAGGCCATGCATATTTAGTTCTCTGTCTTCAAGGCAAACCTCTTCTCTGACTTGCTTTGAAGTTGCAGATTAATAAAACATAAGGCGCAACAACAATCCACACATTTAAACTAAGTGTCTCCTAAATAAACCACAAATAGTCAAGCTCACTCTTGCCTCTGTCACACAGAAAAATCACACAATGAATGCATTATAAGAGCTGATAGATTATAGCTCACCTAACCAGCACAGGTTAACTAGATAGCTATATTTCAATTAAAGAAAAAAGCCAATTGTTGCATGTCTTATTATCATACTAAAACATCTTGGCAACAATTAATAGCTACCCAATTCATAGAAATTGCTTTCATTATTTTTGAAGCAGCTACTTTCTTTGAATGTAATGACTAAGAGAAAAGAAACAGATGTTTCTGTTGCTAAGGAGATTGGACGAAAAAAGAGATAAAGCAAATATTTAGAATATTTTTTTAAAGGGAAAATTTCTTCCACTTGGATTTAACTACTTGCTTTATAATCAGCAGCGCAGCCAGCTATCACATAACAAAACACCAGTGCGTTTCTTGTTTTGCATTGTGATTGTTCTACTGCAATATATTCTGCATATTTATTCTGGGACAACATAGCATAACAAATGAAGATGCCTAGACACATACACCAGCATCTCTATGACTTGAGTAGCTGCAGATGCTCATTGTCAAAAGGGGATATCTGCATAATAAGCTAGATTTTAGCTCAAATGAGGGAAACTTGAACTGTCCATGAAATTTGTCACAGTTATGACAAAGCTAAAATTAAAAATAACCAGATAGAAGCAATCTTGTAAAATTAAAAATCTCTCTACCAGTGGGCAGATTGTTTTACTGTACATGTCCACATTACTGTAATTAACCTTGTGTGGTACAAGCACAGAGCAGATTGCCAGGGTGTACAGCTAGGTCATAACAAGCTAGGTCAGTGAAGACCTGCATGAAGTAAAGCTGCCTTTGCTGCACATGCTCAAAAAGGCAAGGTTATACCCACCTGCCAGTAACACAGGTGAGCAGGACCTGGGTAAATAAAATAAATAAAAAAAAATAAAATAAAATAAGTGAAATGAAATTAAAACAAAATAAATAAAATAATATAAAATCCAGTTTATTGAGTGTATTATACCAAAAATTATTATGCAGAAACACATAAGTTGGAAGTTAGGTGTATTCTGGTTTTCTATAGGAGATCATGGAAGACGATGGTAGTCATACTGTTTTTCCATTTCAGGTCACTGTAAATGGACTAACATTATGAAAAATGTTTATGGAAATGACAAACTTGTATAAGGCACAGTGAAACCGAGAAGAAATAGTAGCTTGAAAACAATAACAAACTGCAACCAGTGCAGCATAATCTTGTCACTCTCCAATGCCCTACTAGTGTGTTTTTCTCCTGCATTATTAGCACCTTTGGAGAACTCCCTATTACACAAAATTGATTTATTATTGCAAGGTATCTTGTTCTAATATCTCCTTTCTTGCAGTCAACAGCAGCCACCTCCAGGATAACATCTGAGCCTGTTTTCAGGTTTATTGTAACTGATTCATGTCCCAGCTTCAGTGACAAATATATATCGCTGTCAGATGGAGTACTGACGGTGGTAGTTCTTCCCAATACCAAAATGCCTGTGAGTGCTGAACAGTTTGATTTCTCATTGTGATTGGACTTTTGTTTTACCTCCTTCCATTTTCTTCCTATGAAACCTGATTTTTGAAGATCCTATGCAAGGGGATACAGCTTAGTTGCAAAAGTTAACTTGTGGTTTAATTTCAGACTTATTCAGAACTGGACTCTTATATTTTATAGCAGGCATTCAAAGCCTAATGAACCAGTTTATACCTCCTACTTCTATAAACACAAATGGAATAATGAAAAGTAAAGGAAAATCCTGTAAGAAGGATTCCCTTCTCTTAAAGATTTTTTTTTTCTTTTCTTTAAATCCACAAAAACGAGCTGCTCATGGGCGCAGAGGCACTAGCCTGGACAGGAATGAATGGAACTGAAATGCAGCTTTATCCACTCATTTCTCACCCACGTGCTCCATTCCATCAAAAACATTTATCAGACACCTACACAGCTGCACTACCTCAAACTCCAGTCACAAAGTAATTACAAACAGAGGGCTCCTTCCAAGAAGGATGCTGACTGCAAACCTTTTCCTCTTCACAAGGTAGCTCTGACATAGTTCAGTTCAGGACCCATCAGCAAACATGAAGGGATACATCACCTTCAAGCACACAGGACTTTTGAAATCACACCAGGTTCCCAGTAAGACTTCAGAATCAGTTCTACAAAAGTCTAGAATTGCCAGTGCCGAATTTCCAGTACAGGAAAGAGCGGATAAAGCCATAACTAAAGGACAGAAGCACCCCAGCTAGGATTTTACATTTCCTTCATGTCTGATGCCCTTATTCGGTGCTTAGAGCAGGTTACATATGAGTATTTTATAGAGCATCGTCTCTGATGAATTATAACTCTTCCTGTTCTTTGGGCTCTCCAAGGCCAGCCACAGGACACCATTTCAGAGTTTCTAGTCAAAATCTGCCCATTTCAGGCTCCCCTTAAGAAGTAGCCAGATAGTTATCCTAACATTTCCTTCAAGCTGGCATTCTAAGTCAGCCTGGGTATCTACAGCATTTCCCTTCACCCTTTCATCCTCCACAGCCCCATATTCCCCAGAAGATAGAAAAAAAGAGAAGAAAAAAACAAGTTTTCTTTTTAAAGTTATAACATATATTAAAATCTGACCTTACAAAAATCAAAGGTCATAGCTCAAATGTGGTTTGCTTTGTTCTTTTCCCCACAGAGCCCTTTTTTTATATCAAAGCTCATATCCCACTGACGTGTATGAAAAAACATATGAATTATACAACTTCATGGCACAGAATGCAGATCATTGTTAGTAAAATCTGTACCTAACGCCACGAGAATCCTTATGAAATACCAAAAACTATCAGCACCTACTTATCAACACTCACCTTTGTATGCTACGTAGTAATTAGTAAAAAAAACAGGATTTTAATATATAGTTATCTTTGCCAATACATTCTTACTTGACATTTAGTGATAATCTTGTATCTTTATAGTTATTTTTTCTCATTACAGCCTCTGAGGCTGAATACTCCTATCTGGAGTCCACTAAAAATATTTTAAGATACAGTATTCCTTTTTTTTTTTTAAAATCATCCCAGACTTACTGTTCTGCGTGAATTATTCTCATCTTCCATACTCTTCCATTCTCCTCTGAGAGAGGCCTGAATTTACCCCAAATAAGATTCAATTTCTCATCTATTCATGCAGGACTTGAGAAATGACAGTGTTTCATTTATTTCTTCAGATCAAATCTGGGGTCTTAAGAAATGCTGCTAAATAAATTTCTCTCCTGACAAGTATTTTTACAGTGCTGAGGCCAGCGTGTGGGTGAATGTCCTGCAAAATTTAAAGCTGCTCCTAAAACTAAATAGGCTGAACCTCATTAACATTCTACAAAACTCCATAACAAAGCCAGAAATTTAAATAGCGTCTCTTCTTCCTGAAAATATGATTTAGTAAAACAAGTAATTGGTGATACAGAATAATTTGCAAAAGCATGGGTAACATCTTAATTCTACTTCTGCAACCATCATTCATATTACAACAATCCATTTTAATCAGCTCTTTCATCATGCTGAACTATTGCTGATAATTCCAAGAAGCATCCATTTTACTGTATTAATTTAAAAATAATCAAAACCATTTTCAGATGCATTGTTTCTTATTTGGGATACAGATTTCAGGCAAAGGGTGAGAGGAATGCCAGAGCAACACCGTAGCAACACTGATTTATTGGTTAGTTTATAATTTAAAGTAATTTACTAAGGAAGTTTTATGCTTACAAATGGTGGTGTTTTGCCTTTGCTGCCAAAATAGTAACACAGAACAAAATCAATAGCAGAAGTTACACTGGTTTTGTGGTTCCATTTCCAAGTGCAAATATTTTATTTATCAACTACTGATTTTGAGTTTGCTGCTTAGGAAATAAAAAACACAATTATTCAAAAACACAAGTACACAAAAAAAAAAAAATCAATGGAAAAGAAATAGTTTGCTTTAGGGAAGGATAAGAGCATACTTAAAATAAATTTTTTACAAGACTACATATTTAGAGAATATAGACTTTTGCCTCACATCTATTGACTACAATCCCAGCAAAATGGTATCTTGCATCTTCAAAAGATACAACAAGGTGTGGATGCAATCTCATGGAAGTGAACCCATTCAATGGAAGCAGAGCTTGGAGGTTTTACAGGAGAGTTATGTTTTAGTGGTTTGGTTTCGCTTTTGGGTTCTGTTTGGGAGAGGGGGAGACTGAGCACAGAGCTATGCTATAAAGGGGAAAGGAGCCAGAAAATTAAACAATTACAAAAAGCAATAAGCACAAGAACACTAGAAACTACTGCTAACTCTCACTGAAAGTACCTCTCAGGAGGTGGCCAAAACATATTACAGGATACAAAGTTGTATGTGACTGGCAGAAGTAGCCCTGGAATTTGGCAGAAACCATGCAAACAAGTGTTTGATCATCAAAACCAGAGCATCAGTATTGGTGATGAATGCTGACACTGAGAAGATCCATGAACAACTCACATTAATTTGTATACTTCTGTTCCCTTTGCAAATCACTGGAAACTAACAAATCAAATATGGTAGAGGCATGCAAGCCCGAGAGTGAAGAGGGCTACTTCAGCAAATTTCTCAAGTAGATTTGATTATTCATACCAGTGCAAGTTTACAGAGGGTTTTCAAACCATACAGAATATGCTCTTTTATGAAGAGAGGCAGCCCTAAAAATACAAAACACTTTGCATCCACCAGACCCAGGACTAAAAGCAGCACCAAAGATGTGATTCAGAGGCTATTCTTCTTCCCGCTCCCACAGAAGTGAATTTACAGTCAAGATACATAAAAGTTAAGAAGCTGAATCCTTCCTTGAAGATAAGTCCAGGAGGGTTTGGTTCAAGAAGTTGAACTTGATTGTTCTCGAAGGCAGTTACTTCATAAAGGCTTTGATCCACTATGATGGGACAATAGCAGCCTTTGAAAAGAAAACAAATAAAACCTCCAAACAAAAAGCAAACCTAATAAATATGCTGAAACACTAACGTCACAGCAATGGCCTCTGAATAACACTGAAAATGCTGGCGAAGGACACAGTGGAGGGAAATGAGTCTCGCTATTTGTCTGGCTACTGATGGTGAGCCTGTGTCAGCTATATAAAGAACCAACCAAAAGGCAGAAACAGGCAGTGCTCAGAGCCTGGGCAAAAAAGCACAATAGGGAAGTAACTGAGAAGTTACCAGCACCGCCTCATCACACCAGCAAATCCACAGGAACACAAACTAAATGAGGGAAATAAAGAACAGATGGCACTGGTTCAACACTGGAAAGTCAACACCAGAGCCTACGACAGCACCAGGGCCAGACCCAGGACATATTCCCAACCCCAAATATGCATCTAAGGAAAATTCATTGTGCCATGTAAGGACAGAACATCGCCCCACGCAACCCAAATAAAACCCCGTATCAGCAATACACTGTGTGCGATCTTGTGGTACTTATGTTCTTCCCCCATCTTGGGGGTGTGTGAGGACCCCTCTCTAAGCTGGAGGAACTGGTGGAAATCCTCTTAAGCAACTACTTTAGAGCTAGTGAAGGAAGGCTCTGCTCATCACAACCATCACAGCATTAAGCTCTCTTGTCCTAGCATGTGTCCCGACTCCAACGAAAGCCTAGCAAACTCCCACAGCCATACAATGGGGAGCAGTAGGAAGGAATGTTTTAACTCAGGACGTGAAAATCCTTCTTGGCCTTGGTATTTTCCAGAACAATGTAAAAACTCAATATGCAAACACTATTTTGAAAGGTTTAAATGGACATGTTCCCAACCTCAAACTGCTGCAGGAAATTATGAATACAATTTCACATTCAGCTTTGCTCCTGAGCTGCTGCCTGACCTTGGGAGATAGCTCAGAGTTATTCAGGTTTCCTCATGAGCAATGGGCAGCAAAACCGAACAAACCAAGACTACAGCAGGGGATTTTGAGATTGAGCTATCAGATGTGTTGAAATCTTCACTGAGGACCCACTTCTGCAACCTTTTCCTGACAAACTGCAGCTGAGGTACAGAGCAAAAGTGAGAGTTCATGAACTAGTATCTTTTATCACTTAATGTTTGCTCCCCAGGAATTTGGTATGAGAGGTACTTCTTTAACTATTTGAAGACTGTCTATGAAGATCCCTTAAACCAAACATATTCAATTTTACATGGGGTATGCAGATACATTTAGAATAGTAAAATCAATTTTCAGAAATGCCCTATTTCATTTTTCTAATTATACAGAATTGGCAGAAAACCATCCTGAAATTCAGAGTTGTAAATAATAAAAACAAATGAAAAAATAACTTCACAATCCCACCAGACTTTCTTTCCCAATATAAAGAATTACTTACACTGAAGCATTTCTGGTTTTCTCATTTTCATTTTCTTACACTACGTACATTTTGAAGTTTGAAACTCAGGCACTTAGAATAATCTTTAAGTAGCGAGCACAAATCTTAATTGTCTAAATGCTCCATTTCTTTCTAAAAGCTGAAGAAAGAGTCATGGAGTCAGAAAATAATTGTTTAGTAGAAAATAAACAGTGACAACCAATTGACCCACAGCAAACAATGCAGAAGAATGTGTTGATGTTTTCAGCATGAGTGAAAGAATTTGCTGGGAATTTGGTGCTTGGCATATCTAAGAAACACATTTCTGCCATGCTCTGAAAGACACATGGTGCAATTGAAAATGTTACATTAAACCAACTCCAGTTAAACAATTTGTTTTACAAGGGGCACAATCAAGAAGTAGTTTCTTCAGAAATATCGCCACTGAAATGAATGGCTTGAGTAAGAATTCTCAGGTGTACCAAAAAAAAATTGTATTTGCTAAAATGAAAATCCCCAGGAGAATAAAAAGCTCAAAATTAGAAAGAAAATAAAACAATGTTTTAAATTTTAATGGGAATTGATCACCTGAAGGTTTTATTTCCTTCACTCTTGAGCTACCCTAAGCAAGATAGCCTATTTCTTTTACTTAGACACACTGGGACAAGTGCGTCACTGCATGTAATTACGTGAGTTCCCAGAGTGTATGTACAACATTAATTAAATTATAGGGTGTCTTATGAGCATTCTGTCCAGCAGTTAGGGACACCACAAAAACCCCCAGATACTTTGAAAGGTTCTTCTTTTTGTTTATCTCTTCTTTGCACAGCATAAGTTACATGATTGGCAAATTTACAACCTCATGATATGCAGCCATTCACATAGACTAAATAGTTTTTGTTGGGTTAAAAATCTGAATAAAAGGGACACTTGAGTGAAGAAAGAATTTTTTTTTTTTTTACGCCAGGAGCATTAAATTCCTAACATCTGCATTTGACCCTGAATTTGTCGGGATGGACAACTCCAGCAAATGAAAATCCAGGCAGGTATGAAAAAAGCTTATTTCTTTCATCAAAGCATTCTGATGTGTTTCAGTTGGGCTGGAAAAGACTGAAGCAGATTCTGCAAAGGAAAGTGCTGAGGCAAATTGCTTTCCTCTACAAAAACACTTTCCTGCAGAGATCTTTCTAGGCATTTCTCAAGCCTAGTTGGAAGCACTTCCATCAATGATATAAACACACCTCGGAGCAAAACAACACACAAAACTGAAGTTGTGACTACTCACTAAAAGGGGCAGTCCGCAAAGCTCTATTTCGCAGTCATTATGCCTCGTGTCTTCAGCACATCAGGTGAGAGAGAATTCTTAACACGCTGGGGCAATGAAAAGCAAGAAGGATCTGCCAGGAAGAAAAGAAGTATAACTCTCAGGGAAAATAACTACAAAATCAGAAATAATTACAAAATACTGATATTAATAAGCAAAGACTTTTAACAGCATTTTCGTATTGATCTCTCAGTTCCTAACTACCAGAGGGACAACAGGCTCTACTCTCTTAATGATGTAAAAGAAAATAATCCTCTAGATGCATTTTTTGTTTTGCTTCTCATTTTCCCTCCTCCCTGCCCTGAATGTAGGCACTCAAGCAATGAGATTGCTTAGTTATTTAATTTTTACACTGCTCAAACTACCAGCTAGGAATGGACCATGTCTCCTCTACCCAATTCCCAAAGAAAAGACATGCTAATCTTGCACAGTATCCCTCAAAATGTCTTGATCAAGACATTTTTCCTCGAGTTATCTTCATTGTGGAAAGTTTCAAGTACTTTTAGATGTCTCCACAGGCCACGTGTTGCTTCCTCTGCCAATTTATTCTTTTCTTTCTCAATATGCAATACAAGTACTTTATACTACCTGTCGGCTCCCACAGTTTCCTCAAAATTTTCATTCTCCTCAGAAGTATTTTTGGAAAAATAAAAATTACTTAAATATTCACAGCCTCAGTGACTGATTTATTTTTCAGCTGGTCAATGAAACCATCCAGGTAGAGCCACAGACTACTTGCAAGATGACTTGGAAGAAACATAGGTTTCACCTTGCATTATGAAATTGAACAATAACAATGAAGAAGTGATTGGTCGTGGTGCCAAAGAAATTTGGACAGTTGATACACACCCAGTCACAAATACAGAATCACCACAGGCTGGAGGTACGAACAGACAAAACCATCAACACTGGAGCCAGATATTTCATAAATACATACAAAAATCTATAAAGACAAGCTAATGCTTTTCCACTGTTACACATGCAACTTTTAAGCAATTTTCTATTAACATTGGGAGTATTTAACACTACGGCTTTATCTATTGCTTTCACTGAAATTAAATTAGTGGTATTTATTTTTGGTTAAAAAAGAAGCTTGAAGTACTAGCACTACTTAACTGCTGAGGTCTATCTCCCTGAAAATGAATAGGCATAATTGTATTTCAGGCCAGTGGGTTTCCATAAAGCATCAATTATTTAAATAAGACAAAGAATTCAATACACATTGTACATTAGTATCATCTAAAATCTTTAAGGCCAGAATCATGGCATAAGATCTTCTAAGAATATGAATCAATGTGGAAAAAAACCCCAGTGCTTTTAATTTGCAAATGCAAAAGCCGAAATACAGATAACCTCACTAATTAGGGGTTGGAATGCAGCCTTTACTTTCATAATCCCCTTATTTTCACCATTATGCTTACTTTCTTTTGTGCAATCCTATCAACCTATGCCTCAATGCAAATTACACTTCTATTACATACCTCCCGCCTTGGTAATTTTGTGCCATTTACAGTATTTGCTTATAATTGCTAATTCTTTTATACCTTTCCTGTTTGTATATCACTATTTCAGGAACTGCTGAATTTGGAACAGAAACATTCATAAAAGCATCATCAGGTTACACTGAGACACAAACACTGATAATCTACCAGGAAAATGAGCAGTAAGTAATTTGCGAGAGCTAAAATCCACCTCAAGTCAGACTCATGCAAAGAACAGGAACCGGATGCGTAGGATCATCACTAATCCTCAGGAAAGACCATCTGATAGGGGCTTTTAAACTGACCATGGGCTGCTGCCAGCCAACAGCAACATACACGCAACCCCTCTCAGCGACAGTGGAGTGTTTGAAGGACAGAACAGCCGGGGTGCTCAAAGGAGGAACCCGTCAGCCCTCATGCACTGAGCGGGCGAGGACACGACGGCTCCTCGGAGCTCTGCCAGGCACCCGGGCTCTTGCTTGGCTCTCACTGCGCTGCTGGTATCAGGTCTTCTCATGGAGCAATTTGCAAGGAAGAGATAGTTGTTAGAGGCGCAGGGAAAGGTGGAATGGTAGAGCTATAACTGAGTAAAAGCAAGGAAAAACCCTAAATCCATGTAGTAAGTTAATTAACCAAAATAAAACCATGTTTCATTATAGGGGTTTTCAGCAAGCTACTTGTTACCAAGACAGGCTGAAAATGCAATCTGACAAGCTAAAATGTCTCTGAATTCTAACAAATCGTTTTTTACCTTGATGTGTCTTTCTGGAAGGGGACAGGTGAGGAATATTTGTATCCATCTAGCAGAATTTACAAATAAACAAAACCGAGCACGAAAAGAAGCAGTAGAGAGAATGGAGTTGCTCCTTTCAGGCCTCTCTTGCACTAAATAATATTACAAGAGTCTTTAAAAGTTATTTCAGCAGGTACCACACAACCAGCAGAGAAATGGAGTACCCTATTCTCAAAAGAGAAGACACACCCCATGTCCTGGCCTTGTCACTGATGCTAAGCATTTCTGAAGTCTGAGAGGCTCCATCTCCCTTCTAGTTCATCAGCATGTAATGAGGAGGTCATTATTTTCTAAGGCAGCAGGAGGAACAGGGGAGCACCTCTCTAGTAGTTGGGAAAGCATCTATTTGCTTCACAGCACTACTGCAAGTTAACAACAGAATTGTCATCACACAGTCAATTAATCAATGAAGAAAGGAAATGGGAATTAAGTTTGCGTTGAAAATAAAGTATAAAAAAGGATAAGTTGCTAATTGCACAGGGTGCCCCCAGTGCCGCTCAGTGCAGGCTGGGGGATGCAGCGCTCCTCGCTGAGGGCAGGCTGGGGCTGGCCAGTGCCAGATGCAGCTCTGCAATGGCCCCACTACAGGACATTCCACGGCACAGAGCCTGGACAGTTCCATAATCCTCTCACCACTAGTGAGAATGAGGCACCCGTGGAGATGTAAACCTTCCAGTGGGCGCCTATTTGTACAAATACCATACATCAGCCACAATCTATGCTGCCATTCAAATCTCAGCTAATACCAACCACAGTAACAGCGCACCTAACATAGAGTACAAAGAAGGTTAATTAAATGTAAAGAATGGTTGTAAATTACTCTGAGTAATTTACTGGAGTAATTGATAAAAATCCATAAATTTACTGTGTGCTGCAGGATCTGCAGATCTGCAAGATTTGCAGCTCTGGTGTCCTCAACATAAAAAGGACATGGAACTGTTGGAACAAGTCCAGAGGAGGCCATGAGGATGATCAGGGGACTGGAGCACCTCCTGTATGAAGATAGGCTGAGAAAGTTGGGGCTGTTCAACCTGGAGAAGAGAAGGCTGCATAGAGACCTCAGAGCAGCCTTCCAGTATCTGAAGGGGGCCTATAGGGATGCTGGGGAGGGACTCTTCATTAGGGACTGTAGTGATAGGACAAGGGGTGATGGGTTCAAACTGAAATGGGAAGTTCAGGTTAGAGATAAGGAAGAAGTTCTTTACTGTGAGGGTGGTGAGGCACTGGAACAGGTTTCCCAGAGAAGTGGTAAATGCTCCATCCCTGGCAATGTTCAATACCAGGTCGGCCAGAGCCTTGGGTGACATGGTCTACTGTGAAGGGGGTTGGAATTAAATGATTTTAAGTTCCTTTCTAACCCTAACTCTTCTATGATTACATTCTAATAGAAAGATTCTTATGGAGTAATCTGCCAGTACTCCTGTGATTGTATCTACAAGCAGTCAGACAGTTAAAAACTTTGAGAGAGGATTTTGGCATACCTCATGCTGTTGCATGTCTTGCCCCTGTTAATGATTAATTAACAAGTTGTGTTGCTTAGATGAAAGTTATGGATTGCACACACAGTAATGACAGAAATGGAATTTCACAGCTGCAAGCATATAAAGGCTAGGGAACTGCAAAATCTACATAACACAGGCAATTTCTATTTGGTCCTGGTCCATATACACTTCATGTTCTAGTCTAGTATTAATATCTTTGGGTTTTTTCAGTCACTGGGTTATTTAGCACAAGGTACTCACCCCACGAGTGTCCCTAAAACGTTTTCCTGCTCACTCTTGAATCTGCTGGCCCCAGGCCAGGCAGCTCTGCTGACTCAGCACTGCAGCTCCAGCACTCACTGCTTGATGTTCACCGCGCCTGAGAGGCCACTGCTGCCATGGAAGGGGCTGTCCTGGCATGGGAAGATTGAAGCACTGCCCCACTAACAGCACGTGCCAAATTTCCATGGCATATAGCATTATACATCACATTGTGAGCTGCAGGACTGCTCTGGGTGCCTTCAGCTGTAAGCTGAGAATGATTAACATCTTTATACAATAAGGTTTCCCATATAAGAAACAAGTATTTACTGGCTATGTCACAGTCTGTTTAATACAGGTATCTATCACACTGCAGATGTGAATACATCAGTAGCAGTTGTCATCTCTGTGTGCAGGCTAAAAGAGGCAACATTGCTACCAGAGGCAATTCCATCCTTCCTTACCTCAGCAACTGACTTCCTAGTTTTGCAACATTCCCCCCCCCCGGCTCTGAGCCAGGACTGGAGCCGATTTGGTTAATCAATGAACCTGAGCGGGCACTTTACCAAAATACTTGTTTCTTTTGTCTCCTCCTACCACAGTTTTAATCCCCATCACTTCCTTAATCCGTCTCAGTGTATCGTCATGTAAGTATGTGATGACAGCACACAGGGATGGCGGAATGCACAGGCCAGGAATAGGTACATGGGAACGTCCTGGTCAGGTGCTGAAGACTGATGGCAGAACTCCAGTGTAAAAAACACACATGACCACTTACTTGATCTTAAGATCTTCCCCTCCCGAACTCTGTTTCATTGACTTCACCCCAGCAGCAAAAATCCCCCAAAACCAAACAACAATCCAGTGAACCTGCTACCACCACCATACTTGGCTTCACAAGACTGATTTGTCCTTCGACAACATATGATCAAAATACTGCATAGAGCAGGTGTTCTGAGGAAAAGATAACACCGTGCAACTTCACCCAAAGGCCAGGGCAAATTCAGGTTAGGGGTTTTAGTTTTGTCTATGGAGTCCTTTACACTTCCTCCTCACCCTCCCTTCTTGTTTTTTTTCATTACTTGAATAATTGCATTCTCCTATAACCCATATTTCAATAAAGACAAATGGGTGCTTACAGCGAGTCTACTTGTAAGTAAAGCTCATACATACCATATAAAAAAAAAAGAAGAAATCTAGTACTTCTATGTCCACTCACTTTGAATGTGTACAATGCAAGCTTCATATTAAATATATAGCCTTATCATACTCCAGAAGCTTATATAAACTAATGCGTTCTAAAAGACCAAATATTCCAACAAAGAATATGTAGAATTTGTATACATTTGATACTTAACATACAGGTCAACCACTGAAAATTATATTGATCAAAAATTAACACCCTTGAAATATGAGAGTAAAACTTCAAGATGTGTTTTTCCTCATCCTGAAAATGATACATATAATGAAAACTAGGTTTGTGAGCTTGAGCCCAAACCTGAAAGAAAAAAAATACGATTTCTTCTTCCTATTATCCAGCAAAAGATGTAAGAGTGGTTGATTAGTAAATGAAAATCAACTGAATTTTGGGTGATGCATAATAATAATATTAGTAATAATAATAATAGTAATGAAGCTTTTAACAGCCATGAAATTGTAAACACAAGTTTTTCAATATATTACAGCTGTAGAACAGAAAAAGAAGTTACAAAGAAGAAATTATAGATTTCTCAAGTATGTAAGTTCTGGACTGGTTCATAATTGGTAGAGTTTCAAAATTCTGGCTTAAAAAAGCAATCCTTTTTTTCCTCTAATGAATAGTCGTACCAGTTGAAGTCAGCAGTCTACATTTTTAAGAGACATATTGGCCAAAGTGAACAAGAATGGGAATGCAGTCCTTGACAGTAACAGAAAAGATCACAACAAAAATCTAATTGCACTGCTTGCAAGAGGCAGTGAATGAAAATCACAGCTGAATCAAAGCAGAATACAAACCACAACACACAGGAGAAGTACTTTTGCTTACATGTTCAGAGACACAGCACCCTTCATCCAAATAAGAACGGAACAATGAAAAATAAAGCAGCCTTTGTGACATATCTACTGAGAGATGTATTGAGAAGAGCAGGGAGAAAGAATGCAGAAGCTGAAGTGAACCAATATGGTCATCCAAAACACAAAGGAGACCATGATTGCACAAATAAATTGAAAATGCTAAAATGAAGTAACAGTAAAAGTTGGTGCTTAACAAACAATTGCTGTAGTGCCATCCCTGTGGGAAGAAGCCTCTTCTAGCACAAGAATCAGGAGAGCTGACACTGATAAGCAAAAATATGCTCAGCGAAAAAAAGAAAGTCATTCACCACCACTGCTGGGTGTTTTATCGCTGGTCTATATAGAGCTACAAACCAGTGCTTTAGGTAGACTACAAATCCCTGGACAGCAAACTTCAAAGATTCTATCCTCTTCCTCTTCCCTGCTAAAACTGCAGGGAAAGAACCTGAAAGAGACCCAAAAGTCTAGAGGAGAAAACCAAATATTTTCCTATGAATTTAAAAAGTCAAATCTGAAAGGGAAGTTTATTAAATTTTTCAAGAACAGGTACAGTGTGTATTTAACGTCTACAAATAGTACTTCTTGTTTGCAAATACAACAAAGCAAAGGACTGAAAAGTGTCAGGTAAACAGAAAACATGTATCAGTAATTTAGAGAGTGAAGAGCAGGCCAATGGTGAAGAATTCATTAGCTTCTCCAGAGGAAGAAAAAAGGAGCTGGAAGCAGAAACAAAAAGCCTGAGTAAGATTCATGAAAACCACCCTGGTGTTGTGCAGGAGACAGCAAGAAACAAGTTCCTGGCTGTGTCAACCACAGCCAGTGAGGTGTGAAGCCTCAGTCTGTCTGACCAACAAGAAAACCTTCATTTCTTGATATTTAGTTTTGGGTTAGTTTTTCTTTTTTAAGCAGCTCAAGTAAGCAAAACATTAATCAGTGTCACTGTAGAGTACAAACTACAGCATAAACCTGAGCAATTACTAAAAGGTGCAAAGTCTTAATGCATATACATGCACACACAAGCATCACAACCAGCAGTCTTGACTCGACCAAGTCCAAGGGATTCATTAAAATGATATAAACAGCCAAGTAGATAATAACCAGAGCAAATGAATCAGGAGCTTCACTTGTAAGCATGAAAATAAATATGAGACTATAGCGGCAATTGCTTTACACTGAGAGTTTCCAATTAAAAAGGATTAAAAAAGAAATAATGATGGAGAAAAGAATAAAACTTACAATGAAAATGCCAGAATATCACAAACTTCCAGAAGTACTGCAAATCTTCAAAGGTGGTCATGGTGCAAACATCAGGGGAGGGAAGAGGGAACAGCAGAGATGGATAATCCTATTAGGCAAAACACAGCTCACCTAAGGATGAAAGGAACTGGGGCTACAGGAAGCAAAGGGAGCATCAGCAGGGTAGGGAGAAGACCTGTCTTTTTCAGCCATTTAGTGCTGTTAAGAGCAGCAGCTGGCACACAGTTATGGCTGGTCAACACCTAAAATGGATCTGCAGCCTTGAATCACAACACACCCCACAATTAAAGCCGCAGTTCTTCTATCTTTACACTGCACCTGCTGATAATATAGAGGCACCTGAAGAAGCTTCAAGTGTCGAGAAACATTTTTTCAGTGGGAGGAAGGAAACTCTGCAACCATTCACAGCACCATCACCAGGCACAACTAGAAATATGAGCGCAATTTGGTCTGGATATAATGAAAACTTAACAATCCAATAAATTAAGTACTATTCCAAGAGTATTTTATGAAAAATCAATAGTATTTGCAATTCCAAACACTATCTATGGATAAGAGTTATTTACATGCATACAGAGATAACCAGTATATTGTCTCTTTAAAAGGGATGAATAAAGTAACTCCAGGAGGGTCTCACTCTCTCTCATTCAAGGTGCATGTATAAATATATATGCCATTTTTTCTCAGAGGGATATGCATACACACACCTCTCTATATGTGACGAGCAGCAAAACTGAGTTGCTAAAGGCACCTGCATTTGAAAGCCTGGTAAGAATGCCTCCGTCGTTTACCTAATCTTGGAGAGGTATGCATTCCTACAAACTGTCTAGACCCCCACAAGAATAGCAGCATGATTCACAGCTCTTCACATTAAATTGTCAGACTCCCAGTGTGCTTTGATCAGATCAGAAGACAATGAGCAATGCAACAGCGATCATCTTCCCTTCCTGTACCTGGGTGGACAGGAGGAAGGCTTTCCTTTCCCAGAGCCACAGGACAGCACCTCGTCGTCCCACCACATCAACAGCATTGAAAATGGCAATACGACTAACAGGGTGCAGCACATTTAACATATTTCCCTTTGTCGGAATTATACCACTCAGTGGAAAGCACACCACGGAGAAAGCTGTGAGTTATGCTATGCTGACCTTCTGACTCCTTCTGTACAAGAACCAGGGGACATCAGATAGAACCAGCAGTAGTCAGGTTCAAAACATTTATTTATTTATCCTTTCTTTCTTCCCCTATCTTTACAAAAGGTGGCTCTTCACACAGCAAATGCACATTTGCTGGAGAATGCTGAGGAGGCCACGGGTTTACAAGCGTTTAAGCAAAGGCATGAAAGATCCATGGAAGAGAACCCCACTGAGGTTTCCCAGCAGCCAAGACCACATCCAGCTCAGGAAGTCTCAGGACCACAAGAGCTGGAAGACTGGGAAAGAGTAAGTGGCATTTCAATTACAACAGCCTCTTTTACTGTCCCCAGGCATCCACTTATGGCCGTCGATCTGAACCCGTATGGCCTATATTCTACTTAGTGTCCTTTCTAGCATCTCTTTACTTCTATACAGAGACAGAAAATAATTATTTGGCTTGATATCTACCAGCTAATTGTGATAATGCCTTTTGAACTGGCAAATGAAGACAAGAAGTTATATTTTCACCTATCCCTGAACTATTAATCCAACCCCAGAATGTCAGCTCAGTGTATTACCTTATTTATTTAGGCCCACAAGTTGGTATGACTTGGAGACACAGCATCAAAATACAGAACAAAGTAAAGAAAAAAGGTGTTATGAGATGTTAACCCCCTTCAGCAAACATCAGATTCAGAAAAACCAGCACAGATCACATGAGATTTTGTCACTTCATGATTTTAGTAGATACTTTTTCTTCAATTACAGAGAGCAGACGTTCTGTTTTACAAAGTGTCACAAACACTATTTTCAGGAACTGTTTCACCTCTCAATGTATTCTGTACTGCACACAGTACTAGTCATGTATTAACAGCAATGGCTGCTGGAGAGCAACGTAGCACCTTGATGCTGATACATAGCTGCTAATGAGCATAAACTGCTCTTTGCACTGACTGTATTCTTCCCTGCCCATGGCAGGAGGTTGCAAGTGGATGATCTTAAGGTCCTTTCCAACCTAAACTATTCTATGATTCCATGAAGTGTGGAAAACTAGAAGGATTTTTTCACTCCTCTGTATTTATCCATATTTTATATAGTTAAACATGGCCTGAGATTGCCTTTATTTCCCCCTTTTCCCCAAATACAAGTTGTGTTCTAACAAAGCTACTGCAGTGAAATTTCCCCATCCCGTGGTATAGGAATACTCTAATAAAACAGTGACATAAAACCACATGGTTATTTAATTTGTGCCACAAAATAAAAGGCCAACTGAGTGGCAAGCCAGAACTGCCTTTTGAAATTAGGGCATATGACAACTCTAAAGTGATCTGAAATTCAGATTTATATTAGGCCTCATTAAGCAGTTTAGAAAAATTCACACATCTTTTTATTAGGTCTTTTTCTTTTTTTTCCCCTACCTAATTACCTTTAAAAAATGATGCATACAACTATATAGATAAAAATACAGTATTTCCAAATTGTAAAATATTTTATTACATTTTTTCAACCTCAATCATCTCTGAGGTATGAAAGTAGAAAAGGCAAGAGCCTTCACAGTTCATTAAGAAAGCCCAAACAACAAAACAATGATCAAAAAATCTGGCATATGTGTTGAATGCTGCTTCCAAAATTATTTCAAAGTAAGCAGTACCAAATATTCAGAGAAAGAAGAAACAAGCCGCCCGTTGCCTTTCAGGTAAGGGCTGTATTTATCCTAAGACCAAAGCCAACTTACGTTTACAGATTTTAAAGACAGATTTGCCTTTTTAATGCAAAATTTGTTTATTATTCCTATTCCTTGCCTCTTAAAATACCTGTCCACTCCTTAGCTTAGAGCTTGAGCCAGGACCTGGATACAACACAGCAATAAAACATACATGTCTGTAAATGCTTCTGACTTATCAGTAGTCCCTCATTAACAGAAATGATTTCATTTGTTCATTAGTCCCTAATGAGCCACATATACATTCTTTGCCAGCATAGGATTCACTAACAGTGGTTCATTGGTTTGCAAAACATTTCTGCTCAATGTATTTATATACACCAGAACAGTCTAAATAGAAGTTGGGCTCTGGGAGGCTAAGCAAAGAGCCATCTTGCTAAGCACAGTGCAATTCTTCTGCTCCCACTTAATTCCATTAGCAGTGCTCTGTACTGAGCAAATGGGACAGTTTTAACTTTTGCAGATGTTTTCATTAAATACATATTGAATAAACCAATATTGCACATACTTTCATTTTTACAAAACACAGGAAGACTCAATGCAACAAACGAACTTAAAGGCCTCAATTGAGAGTATTGGCATTCAGATACCAAATACTAGATAGCACCTAAGTGAGCATAAACAGACTTAGATAGGATTTTCAAGTATTAAAAGCTAAGACAGTGAATCTATATATAGCCACTGAATAAAGTGAAGCTTAGAAAGACGCTGATTGCCCAGGCTTTGCTAACTTAAAACAGTAATAGGCAAGAAGTTTGAATAGTTTTCCCTCTACAATGAAAATTGTGTTTATATACCTTAAATATCTGTACATACTTGGGCAGGTCAACTTTTAGGTAGTAAACCTCTGGAAAACATCACTAGTATCTAAATTTCAGAGTACAGAATTTAAGAAGATAGTTTGAAAAGTACTTGGATTATAAAAGACTACCAGGAGTTGCACCTTGGTGCTCAGGAATTCAAAACAAATGTTGCTGATGTGAGCAAACCACTCCTAACATAGAGAAATAAAAGGTACCAGCACAGCTCCTTAGGTAGCTATGGCTAACAAATTCTGTCTGAATGTCTGCTGCGGTTATACAATAATGTGTATAATAAAATACAATACTTTCTACATTATCAGGCTACTTGCAAAGAATCCCAAGAAGCCATCTTGAGGACAGACTGACATCCAGCTTTTGTACTCACATACTGCTGCTCAGCTCTCAGATTTTTACACCTTTTCCTGTTTTTTACCAGCAAAGCAAATGTTCACATGTAGGCTATTATTCAGAACTGTTCTCTCTCAAGTGAGAATCTTTATTCTGTGACATTTGCCTCTGAATACAACGCTGGTCAAATTATGTTCAGGAGACACTTGTACATCACACACGCTTCTGTGTATTACAGTGTGTGATGAGAGGCTGAGAGAGCTGAGACTGCCCAGCCTGTGAAGAGAGGGCTCGGGAGATCTCATCCATGTGCACACTCACCTGAAGGGAGGGTGTAACCAAGAGGACAGGACAAACAGACACACAGGACATTCTGGTGCAACACTGCTTCCCAGTGCAGGTGATCAGACACAGGAACAGCTTGCTCAGAGAGGCTGTGGTTTCTCCATCTGTGGAGATGTTCAAAGCCCAACTGGACACAGTCCTGAGCAACCTGCTCTGGTTGACCCCACTTGAGTAGGGAGCCAGGCTAGAACTCCAAAGGGACTCTGTAAGTAGGAGGAACTGGCAGGACTCCAGAAGTTCCTTCCAGCCTTATATATTCCATTATTATTCACACTTCAGTATCTCTTATATGCTGTAATTGTGCAATCTGCTATTTTTTATTTTTTGAAGCTCAAGATTTTGAGTATTCATCTTCCTCTTTTCTTTTTGATATGCTTGAAAGCAATCATTTTCTACTGTCTTCAAGTGCAAGATCTAGAAGTTTATTAATGGAAGTTGCATAGATGCCCTTAGAAATAATGAGGGGCTAAGCACTCCTTTCCAGATTTGTGCTTGCTTTCTATCCCGTTAAGAATATCACTAAAAGGGTGGTAACTATTGCACTTGATTTTCAAAACAAAGAGAGAAGCCATTTTGCAAAAACAAAGCAAAATTAGTCTAACAAAGTCCTATCACTGGAATGAGGAGGAGGAAATGAAGGCACTTCTCATGTTGATCCATTTCTATGAAATTTAACAGCGGGCAGTTGTCTCGAAGGCATTCAATTCCCCTGAGCTCTGGGGAAATCTGTCAGGCAGTAAAACAAGAGACTCAAATTAGCATCACCTCTGAGATAATAAGAACCTGAGGCTAATAGGTGTTGGGTGGCTGGCCAGCTGCCACTGAGCACCGCAGCCACCCAGGGCCAGGCCCAAGTGTTGCTGAGATTTAGAGGGGACAGGAGAAACCTGTGGAAGGTACAGCAGGAGCTTTAAAGGATGGAGGAAAACAGGAACTGGCATTGCTGTAGGGCAAAAAGGACGAGGGGAAGATCATAGAGAATATGAGCAGAGAGAAACTTGTAATTCTTCTGGTGGGAGGGTTGCTGAGGGGCTCAGGGATGAAGGACACAAAGCTGCAGGCAGTGAAGCTTCATTAGTTCCACTAATCACAGCACAATTTGTTTACAGGAAAGTATTGTGGTTTGTTTGTTGTTTCCCTTACAAGGATGAACAGGTGTCTTAATATATTCTGTATGTGGAGTAACAGAGGAACAGCCAATATTGAGAGCGCTGTTCAAGCTCAATTTATAAATGGAAAAGTGATTCTGCATTCAACAGGAAGGATAAAAATGGTATCCTGCTGTTCACAGTGGGAGACAGAATTTAAATATCCTGTAATATAATTTGGTACATCACCACATGTCAGGCTTGACTTTTGCAATTTACACCAGTAAGTTTTACACAAGAATAAATCTTTTCAATTCAAGGCAGTAACTCCGGATTTACACTGGGACACATAGAAGAGCATGAGGCCCTTCTTATCTTAATAAAATTTGTCATCTACTGTTAAATGCATTAATGGCAGATATAATCATGTGTTAGCATTCTAACACAAGAAAACGATACGATCACTGGATTGAAAGGGGAAATAGATTACTATTTGGTGTTAAGTCATTTACATCATCATTCACAAAAATCAATTAATAGGTTGCAGCATTCTCCAATTTCAGTTTCTTTTTAATGAAAAGAATAAATCAAATCACAACTGAAAAGATATCAGAAGCACCCACTTTGGGGAAAAATGTTTTCAAGGGTGGCTTTAACAGGAGCTATTATGTTCAATTTTAGATGATGCAAGATCACAACAAAAACATTTGTCTCAGTAAAGTCATACCTTAAACTATAGATGGGGAGCCTTTTCTCCTTCAGTTCCCAAATTCTTCCCTGGAACACTGGTGTTTGGCCACAGACACACAGTTTGATGAAGACAATGCCACCGAAAAACCAATCACAATGCAAACACCCCTTGTCTGAAGGATTCCCATTAACACTTTTGAAACATTCTTCCACTTCTAACAAGGTGAGAGGCACCCCCAGCACCACTCTCTTTACAAGCTGAAATGCTCTCTGCTAGCCCCACTGCCCACCCGGGTGGACAAGGTTCAGCTGCCTTTGCTCATACATTTTGTATTTAACTTCTTTTAAACATGAAAGTTCATTAGAAGAGGGCATACACACACCTACAGACATATAATCCAGTTGTTGAAAACTGTTTTCCTTTTTATGGCAACAAGAATCTGCATTAGGGAAAATAATAGTTTTAAAATTTGCACCAAGAATTGAAACTTTGTTGGCTTTGATCAAGTGCTCCAATTCTCTGTACAGATGACAGGCAGATGAATGACCACAAAAACAAATAGATGGACCAATACTAAGAACACCACGAGAGCAGGTGGGTACAAACACAAAGCAGAATATCAAATGTACCAGAACAGAAAATACAGAAGAGATTCAGCACGGAGATTCAAGAGAAAGAACATAAAATCCATCCATGATCTAAACCATTAACCAGGTACATCTTTCCTCTCCTCTACATTACAAAAGTGTAGTTGCTAAAGGCTTTATGCTGCTTTTGGTTATCATAACATTCAGAATGAGAAAGACAGAGGGGCTAAACACAAATATAGAGGGAAACAGAAGATGTTAAAACAGGTTTTGGAAGAGAAAGTATATCCTGGATCAATGGAGAAAGGGACAAAGAATACAAGTGACCTCAAATTCAGGTCCAAGACACAGCAAGGAGAAAAGAAAGTTAAACATCACTTGCAGACAATTTTTTTTTGCTTGTTTAAATCAATAAAGACTTTCCATTTGGCAAAATTAGATTTCAGCCCTGAACTTAACTAGGATAATGAAGTCAGATTCCTCCACACCATTTCTCCGGACAGGAGATGAGTAGGTCATCCCTCTTTTTTTCCTTCTGAACCTTCTCTAAATCTACAGGTGCCTTTATACTCAAGAGCTGCTTCTTTTGATTCCCTTAAGCTTTGCAGTCATCTAATTCTTCAGAAGCTCAGCAGGGGTAAGAGAAGACTTGTCTATCTTTGAGGAAAGAGGACAGCTTCAGCCAAAGAATATTAGTTATGCAGTAAACTCCTGTGAGATATCTGTCAGGATGTAAGAAAGAACAAATTACTCCCAGGCTACTCCATCTTTTCCTGCTCTTACCTTGCCATTAGAACATTCATGAGGAAAATAATGCATAGAAGACATGTTTTCTTTCCCTTAAAGATCACAAGCCACAAATGTGGATCTTTTTTAAGGTAGAGTACTTCCCTAGTAGAGATAAACAACAGCACGGAGGCAGTAAGAAGGGTCAGTAATGCTAAGAACCACAATTAAAACTTAAAATTGATCTCAGGCTGCCCCTATAAATCTTTCATTATTCTTACCATTAGCATTAGTTAAACAAGATAAAACAAATACCATCCTTCCAAGGGCAGGTGGAGAAATCAGCTTTCATGCTTGCTAACTGAAAGACCTGAGAAAGGATAGTAAGTATTAAAATGCATCCAGATCACTAAGTCATTGTCTCCAAAGAATTTTCATCATTAGTCGGCTACTTTTCATAGAATTCTTGCATGTATGTTCAGAAATGTTTTATTTTCTTCACATTTAACATAAAACTCAAGCAGAATAAAAAACTAGTGTTTCCCTAAATGTAAACCGGTTTTAAGATTATTAGGGTCAATCTTCTAGTGCATTACATCAACTTGAATGTCATCAATTAAAAGAGGGGGGCAAGAATAGTCAGGCTTAATAAGTTTAGTCAAAATACAGCCACTGGCATTCAACCACATGCCCATAGTTGCAAGCTTTCTGGAACAGAACCTTACCACACTACCTCTGATGCTACTATATGATAAATCCATTTTATATACAATATATAGCCCATTTCATAGCCATAAAATCAACGTCAAACTTAAATCCATGTAGTTAAAATAACCTTGAAATAATTAAAAGATGAACAGGTACCATTCATTTTTCTGCTCAAATTTGACATATACACAAAAAAATACTCGGTTTAGTTCTGCTTTTCTAGCAATAGGTGGCACTATCAAATACTACTTTCATAAGTATCTGTTGTGCACCATTTCGTTCTATATTCAAGTGGAACATCTGCAGGGAAACGTAGATAAAGTTATTTTCCTTCCTGCTTCCCCTAAACAGAGCAGAAATTACATCTTGCAGTTGTTTTGTTCCTGTTTTAAGCTGTAATAACGCTCAAACACATTCTTACAACAGTTAGAAACTCAAGAGAAATATGTTGCTCCTGTTTTGAAGAGTATGATACTTTAGACAAGTGGCAAGCAGATAAACATGCTGCGTGCTCCAGCAGTCTGTATGATAACATTAGTATATTAAAAATAAATAAGATCACAGTTCTAAAACAGGCATTCTTTCAGCACTTTCAGCTACCTTTCTGTGACCTGTTAAAATACATAATATTATTATTTTCCCCTTCAATTTCCATATTTTCCCAGGTTTTCGGACAATATTCATGGCTGGCAAACAACACATCCTCCTAGCTTGCAAAAGAAGCACTTAGCTACTCTCACCCTTCAACCTGTTGATCGCCCTCCTTCTTTCTTCCACACTCACCAGTCTCTTCCTCTGTGCAACGCCCACTCTACGTGCTGGTACCTTTTCTTCTCCCACCAGTGCTGTGCTGGCTCTGCACTCCTCATTTCTGAAAGATGCCTAACAGCTGCAGCACAGAGTCCGAATCCCGAGCTCGCTGTTTACGAGGCTGATCATGTACATAATATTGTTTTTGAGATTTGCCACTTCTCCAGTGTAATTTTTGAAGTCCCAACTCCAATATAACATTCTTCTCACCTAAGCTGTTTACACAAGGGATATGCTTCATAGGAAAAGAAAGCATACCAGACTAAGTCTCTTTTAGATTTTAATTTGGTCTGTTTCAAAATAAAATGCACGCGAAGCCCAGGAAGAACGTCTGTTTGTCTCGAAGCAAAGAAAGAATTAAACACCAAAGCTGTTTTCTTAAGTCTTCTGGTTATTACGGCAAAAGCATTAAATCATTCTAAAAATTGCTACATGCCATTAGGCAACCTTCCACTCTTCCTCCACAGATCAGCCCCAGCCCTGCAATTTCATAGCACTTTCTCATGCAAAGCATGCCCAGACTCCACTGACAGTGCACTGACACGACATGCTTCACTTTCCATTGCCCACTGTCCTTAGCCGTTCATTATCCTGACTGCTGTTCCTACAGAATAATGATACACTTGGCCTCTGCCTGTGACTAACACATTTTGCTACAGGGCTTCTTTTAATTGAAACACATAGCATATACTTTCTGTTTTGGAGCAACAGCCAAACATTTAGTAGAGAACTTATTTTCTTCCCCAGCTGGTAGAAGGCAAAAAGGTAAATATGTTTTTAAGCAAGGGGCATTCAGCCCAAATAAAATGGCACCTCTCTTGCTGTACAAACCTGGGGGATTCTCACTGATCTAAGAAACACTCACACCATGTTCTGCTGTGCTGAAAGATGCCTTCCACCAAGAAATCACCCAAATATAAATAGCTCCAATAATAACAAAACATACACAAAACGCTAGAAAGTTCTCACCTTTTTAAAAAACCTGCTTTATGACTTGGCACCCATTTAATGATTTCAGCTCTAAGTAACCAGAATGGATTCCTTTAACTACAGAATGATTTAGAGCTGAGCTTAGCCAAAAGCCAGCAATCAGCCCATAACTACAGCAGATGTTTCCCCAGCTGAAGTCACTCAGACTAATTCCCTTACCCAAGGACAAGAAACCGGACATCTAAGACTCAGGAACTGACATATTTAGGTTCTCAATGATAAGGAATTACTACTGACACATATTTAAATGAAACAATAACTTTACATAAAAATCTGCCCCCAAAAATGGCAGCAGATTTTGTTTTAAAGGCTTCACTAGAAAAAGTCTGAGCTGCAAAAATACTCAGTTTCATCAACTCCAGCTGAACAAAGGAGAAAAAAAAGAAAAAACATCTCACTATCTGGCTAACAGAGTAGCAGCAGTCAATGCGTGCAGAGAAAAACTCGCAAGAACCCCATGCAGTACCTTGATGCATGGAGCAGAAATTGTTATCTTTAATTAAGATAAAATTACTAGCTTCTGACATTAATCACGTCAAATTTTGTTTCACTGAGTTCACAGTTATGTTGGCCATGTGTCAGTAATAAAGCATACTATTAAATACGCTTACTATTAAAGATCCAGCTTGTATTTTCACGTTACTGTCCTGTATAGAGTTAATCTGCATCTTTGTACCATATTCTAACACATTCTAGTTGCCCTGGCCCCAGACATACCTCAAGATAACTTCATTTAATATCAGAAGTGAAATAAGCAATTAGTGATTGTTCTTCATTGTTATCGGATAGATTGCCTACTAGTTGTATATCAACCACACACTTGCTTAACTCCTGGAAATTTCCATGGTGCCTCAGTCTCTCAGAAAGCTCCCATCACAGTGGCCACATCTCCTACCTCCCCGATTCCTGGAGCTGTACAGACTCCCTGTGACTCAAACCTCAGAAAGCGAGGTCTCAGGGGAGTGTACTCCCATTTATCATGAGGAACACGGTAGGTCATGATTGAAAGGCAAGTTTCTGCTGTGCAAGAGAACTGTTTACAGGAGATACCAACAAGTGTGCTCTATAATAGCTTTTGAATTCTTGCCTTGATTCATATATGAGTGTGTACAGCATTACATGTCCTGAATGACTACTCGGGTTTACATGTATATCATCATGCTTAGCTGCTAAGGGTAGTAAACATCGCATTGATCATTGCTGCAAAGCCAGCAAATCGGGATATCTCCTTCTCAAAAACCTGTAAACTAAAGAAACATACATTATCTTCATTGAGCAATTAAAATGAAATTTATTTCTGTAAGTTTGGGTTATTCCAATCTGCTTTAAAAATCAACAAGAGTAGACTGCATAAGCAATAGTCTTTTAGAGGACTTTTGAAAACAAGCTACTAGTAAATCTTCCCTGCATGTAGAACAATATTAAATTTCAGCTCTGCCTCTAGCATAATTAAGTACCCACAACAGCATAAAACTTTCATTATATTATGGTGTTTGGAGTGAAATGTAAATTTGTCTTCAGATACGAGGTTGATATTTCAACCCCTTCATAGACTGAATATCATTATGGGGGCCAGTGGGGGGGAAGACACAAAATAAGCAAAACAGTTACTGAGCACTCCTCTTCTCTGGTAGCGCATAATCAGAGATGATAACAATTAAATGCCCATGTGTCTGCCACCTCCCCCCACAGGAGGAAAGAAAATAAAGAAACAAACAAAACCCCTAAGGATATTCTTTAACTGCTACCTCACTAGAAACAATGACTATGTTGTTACTTCCGATGACATTCACATGGAGGTTGTTTGGGTTTCCCCTGCCCCCCAACAGTAGCCCTCTTCATGGGAAACAAAATCAAGACAAAAAAGCTCTTTCCAAAATTAAGAAAAGCCCCACAAAGCCTTGATTATGCACCCACTCAACAACTACAGCACTTCAGTCACTGTTGGCAAGAGCATGGACTGGCTGCTAAAAGTAAAGGCCAACAGTGGCTGCAATTCACCAATGGCAACAATTCGTATCACTTCCTCAATCTAACAACCACCCAGGCCATCAGCTGCTCCATGAGGATCCACGTCCTCGATGGAGACCCATCTCTGCAGCCCTCCACAGCCTTGAGCAGATACCCAACTGATGCATGTATTTCTTTAACACTGGGCAATGGCCCTGGCCAGCACATGCCCATGTCTGAAGGCACCACTGAATCTACTTCTGCATCAGGCCATCCATCCATTGAGCAAGACATGGTGTGCTGAACCAAAACACCCAACTTCCTATATGTAACACAAACTTCCCGCCCTGTGGTCACAGTTGGGACCTGATTAAATGCTTATAAATGCATGAGTTTGACATCACATAAAACTACAGGAAACTCAAAACATTGTATCTGATGAATGACCAAGCAAGATAAATTCATTTTTGCTAATGACCAGTCAAAACTAACTGACTAACTAAGAAAGATCAAGCTGGTTTTATCTTGATCCATACTTCAAATAAATTGACACTGAATCAGTTTTGTACTGAAATTGTCCTCACTCTTAGATTACATTCAAAACCCCATTTATTTGTATGTGTACCTCCTGACTGTTAGGGAACAATGCAGAACACCTGACATTCAAGTTCATGGTTTTTTTTGGAAGGCCACATACAGAAAGGAGGCACCAACAACCATCAATGATGACATTTTAAACATATACTTGGGAGCACATACTTATTTCTTATCCTCTTTCAAGGACTTTACAAATTAACTTATCTACAGAAACATGAGAGACTAAAATGATTTGTCAATATCCCATTCTTTTTTCAAGACATGAGGACTATACAACGTGCTCCAGGAATACCTATAAATCAGTCTGTTCTTCATGCAAGAAAACACTGTCCCTTTAAATATTAGTCTTTCATAGAGCTAGTAACAATATTAGTGATCCCCCCCTTTATTTTTTTACAGCAAAAAAAGAAACCAAAACACAACCCGTAGGAGTACCATAGAATTTGGAAAAATACTTGGCAGCTTCTCCTGACGTGAGGAGCACCGCACGCTCTCCTTCCTCAGAACACTCAGCATTGTAACACAAGCCTCAAATTCCCGTTCAGCTTTAATGGCCACAAACTGACCCTGCGTATTTTTCCAGTCTATCAAAACATTTCATTAAAATTTCTACTTAGAGTTGTCTCCTGCAGCAAGCCTGGATTTCTGCAGCAGATGTGGGGTAATAAAGCACTTCACTTCAGAAAACCTAATATAAACATTATTGTAAAACAAGTACTGCCGGGTTTGGAACTTCAAGATTCCATATATTATAGGATATTAGAAAGCCAAGAATATCTATGAATCTACCTTATCAGTTCAGTTACTCACAGTGTAAGTTAGAACACAATTCAGTAGTTTTCTGTTTTTTCTACGTATCATACCATGTTTGAAGCCTCAAAAGACGATTTACAGCAATCAGCATTTTAGGATATAAATCTTCATCTACTGAAATCTAGAAAGTGTGCACATTAAAAGCATGCTTGTACGATTAAGTTGGAATAATAATTACTTTTCTGTTTTTATCTCCTAGTGTTACTACAGCCAAATAAGAAAAAAAGCAAACATTGAAGCACTCCTATACAGACACTATCTTTATAATGAGAACAACAATAAAAGCTATTAGATGGTATATAGCTAAAGGAAAAAGCTTTTCCTTTAGGTCAAATGTATCAGTACTAGCTTGTAATAATCAAACCAGAAAGATTATTCCTTTAAAATCCTTTAATTCTTGATATCCACAGTTCTAATCCTTCAGTCATTGTTGAAGGCCACTTTAATGTTTGTGTTATACTGTTTAAATTTTGGTGTCAAGACATTTTTGCCAATACTAAACTGCTCATGCTTCACTTCTGTAATTCATGTCATTTTAGAAGCCCTTAATTTAATTAAAATCTTGTAAAACCAAGCAGGTCTGACTTAATTTTCTATATGCAAAGGTACAGAAGCACATTACTTGGATATTTTGTTTGAACAGCTCATTTCAAAATTTATTATAAGTTACTATCATACCGAGAATAATAAAGATATATTTTTAATTACTTTTGCTCACAAGAACAGGCTAATACATATTCCATCAATATTATGATCCCCTTGGATGGAGAGAAGCTAAATGCTAACCCAAATAGATTCTAAAGCTATAATTACTTGGTAAACAAGGGAATCATACTAAATAATTATTCATTGAGTTCATATTAAATTAAACTAAAGGAAGTTTTTAAGATCTGCCGTATTGTATTTTTCTCTTTTGCTCCTGCCTACTGCAATGTCATTGAGCATATCATTACCCGGGTGACATTGCTCTCCAAGCCTGCTTCACACAAAGCAGGCAGACTGCGCAGGGTGCACTGTACTGCCTTCCTTCTCTCCCCAGTGATGAAATACAGATAAAGATACAATGCCACTGCACACACACACCATATTAAACAGCAAAATGTTGCTTTGATGATGCAGGGCCCAAGTAAAAAGCAACAAATCAGGAGGTCACCTGGGCAAGGTCATGCAGAAAGATTATTTCTAATCTGCTTTAAAAATATTATTAGGGCTTTTTGTTATGATGTCTGCAGAAAGGCTCTCTGGTTGGCTGAATAATAAACACTGCTATCTGTAACAGGGAAAAAAAAAAAAAGCAACACACACAAAAAGCCAGCTCTTTTGCCCACTCAGCCATTAAAAGCCCCTTTCATTTACAAGGATTGATGACCTCCTCTGCAAAATTCAGTATTTCACTATTAGCAAGAAAAGATGTCCTTAAAAGACCATGCTTGAACAGAGCCCTGCATACACAACACAACCAGGTTTCTCAGAAGAGTTTTTCAAAGAAAGATACAGGCTGTAAAGAATAATATTTTCACTAGAACACTTCGCTTCTGAGCATTTCTTCCCAAACCCAAAACATCAATAATGAGAGTTGCTAAATCTGCAGGTATTACTGGTAAAAGTCCTGATACATTATGCCCCTGTTCCACAGTGAAATCACTCAGTAACTTCAGTTATTCGCAGGCAGCATTTATCACCTTGCATCGGCAAATCCCAGTTTCCAGAAAAGCAAAACATCCATTTGCTCTGAGCACACAGGAACGTACACCATTAGGGGTTGCGCTTCTAGGACCTGACCCAAAATTTTCCAAGGTATTAAAAGCTTTTCCAACAAGTCCACCATACTCACACGTAAGACTAAAGCAGCAAGGTTACCAGGGAATTGGGCCTGACAAAAGCTTGAGCACTGCAGGCCATACCACGGGGCAGTGCAGGATAATCACAGTCACCCAAACACTTTTAGGGTAAGAACTGGTAACAATGCTTTTTAAGCCGCTACGAAATTATGTAGTTGTAGGATGATGTTACAGTTTTACATGCTGCTGCAGATTTGTAATCTTTAATTAGACTATTAAAAAAAATTAAAAGAAAATTTAAACCTTGTCATTAAGCTCCTTTTGCAAGCTTAGCACACAGGGCATTTTGTGCCAAATGGTTTAATCCATTAAATAGCTCTAAAATAGTTGGTCTGTGTTAAAGAAATCTGAAATCCTGAGTCTAAAGGAGTATGCTTCTCCAGCCCCAGTACCACCATCAAAACTTGTCCCACAGTCTCCTATGACCTCAGGACCAAATCCTGACATGGGCCCAATCTGATCATAACACATGTGGCCAAATCTCTTCCCCAGCCATTAGCTGTATTTGATGATTCCTGCAGTTACAAAGTGCACAACTCCCCTTGCAGCGTTTGCCCAAATGAAACACTTCCAACACAACTCTGCTTCCTTCCCTCTACCTTCTTCAGCACAGCTCTCAGGACACGGCACCAGCCTCCTAAAAGCCTAACTCAGTCGGTGTTCAGGCAGCTCTCGATCCACCTCTAGCTAACAGGCATTTCAGCAAAGTAAGCTTTTCACAAATATAGCTCACCACAGACAGGGATTTGTAACCACAACTGCTGCTAAGGATGCATTTCTTCCAAATGGCCTTTCCTCTCGTAACACCAAACCTGGCACTCTGAAAGGAGCTGGCTTCTCCCAACTTGGTGGGGGACGCAGCTGAAATTGCTTTATGTCAAAACAGTAAGGCCATGCCCATGCACCGCTAACGGGCAGGTACTGCTTCAAGGGAAAGCCAAATTAATAACCTCCATTTATGAGTCAGTTAATGCTTACACAGACTACCTAAAGCTTTTGTTTAACCCTGAAGTAAAGTAGTAGTGAGAAACTAAAGCTTTTAATTCCAAAAAATCTCACAATTTGACCTTCTGGCAACAGAAGGGACAAGCTGACCAAGCTAGTGAAGCAATCTAGCTAGAGAAGTAAGGCGTAAAGGGAGAAAGCTATTTAGAGAATCCTCCAACCCCAGAATACTCTAAGGAATCACAGTCAAGGTACAAGTACACATTGTGTTGAGATCCACAGGGAGATGTGCTGGATCTAGTGTGACAAACACCCTTGACTGAGAAGCTGCAGCAAGGGGCTGGACTAAACAACTTCCCAAGGTCCCTTCCAGACTAAATGATTCTATCATTTTACAGATGAAAAGCTGGAGTATTGAAAACTAGAAACAACACAAAAATGACAAAGTAGAGTGGTATCGGACAGGTTTCAAATTAAAATTCAGCCTGACATATGGGCAAAATGTTATTGAGAAAAAGAACTCACGACAGTGAGAAAAAGGGCAAGATTCTTCCTGTATGCACACAGACGAGAAACAAATAAATCTGCAGTAAAAAAAGCTGTTGGCTGTGGCAGATCACAAGCTTCACATGAATCAACAATATCATGCTGTTCCTGACTCTCTAAATATATATTATGTTTATATTTATATGGGGCTGTATAAACAAGAAAACAGATTGAAATAATCCTTCCAGCTCTGCTCAGATGCAGTTCTGCACTTAGTTTGAGGCACTGCACTTCAGGAATGAGGAAAGCCAGATGAGGTCCAGAGGAGTGCCACAGGGATAATCAGAGAAAACATGACCTACATAAAACCAGACTGACAAAAATCTAGATTGTTTAGTCTAAAGAGGAGTTGAGATGGTAGAGGAAGGGGATGAGACAAGATAACGCACTTTCAACTGCATATAATGCAGAAGTAAAAAGGAAAGGGACTTACTCATGTTAGTAAGTTAGCAATTTAATTCATGTTATTCAGTTAGCAACAGTAAGAAATCTAACTGCACAAACCAAAGTGAAGGTAGAGACAACAAATACTTTTTAATGGTAGAGAATGAATTGAGTAGGTGGGATATTGGTTTCAGAGATTCACCACCACTGGAGGCCTTTAAAAATGACTTAGCCAAGTACCCGAGAGGAACGACTGTATCCTGTCCTCAGGCAAGAAAAAAAACAGAGTCCCTCTTAAAGTCATCTCCAGTGTTATTTTTATATGATCCTATCATTTCTGCTCGGCTGGAGGTTGCAGTGTTATCTAACACTGCATGACTCTGTTCTAACGGCAAACATTATTTGGCTTTGCTTCCAACTTGCTGCCCTTAAAATCCTTACCTCCAACGGTGGGTCTTTGCCTTCCATGTCATTCAAGCATGCCCAGAATCCCAATAAACCAGTGTCAGCCCTCATGCAGGGAGCAGTTAACGGGTAAAGTCCAATATAAAGCCTACTGAAGCCACATCCTAAAACTCAGAGGATGGTGCTGGCTGGTAAAATAGACTATTGTGCAGTTTTGGATCAGCCCCGATGTCTGGAACAGCCAAATGCCCATGTTCAGCATGAGGATTTTATACCATCTCAAAGCGTTGTACAGGTGGGTGTTTTGTAAGGGGCTGGAAGGTTTATCACGCTTAAGTCTCAGTTATAAACAGAATCACACAGAGACCAAATTTTTTACAGTCTTTGTAAAAAAATATTTCAAAAACACCTGAATAGTCTTTTCTCTCTTAATTCCTGCAATGATTTCCATTAAATTGGTGGGGGGCTTGGTTTTGACAAGATTTGTCTTGGACCAAACCGCTTCAGTTATAAGCACTCCTGGTTAAGAATTCAGTCTGCTCCAAAGCAGCAGACCACCTCACACAAGGTCTGGTGTTTCACAGAAGTCACATTATTGCATTATGAAGTCCTTAGGTTAAAAAAGTTACTACATCAATAACATCGACAGATTGTTTCCCACTGACACTAATTAAATATTTTGCTTTAATCAATGGAAAAAATGTATTCTTTATTAATTGTTTTCAAAACCATTATACCTTAACTCAATGGCAGTAATTCAAGGATTCAAGTTACCTTCCCCACACCCTTTATGTGGGACCAGAGGAACATGCAGGCAGCTGCGAGCCTGCAGAGAGCCAGACTCCAACATTCAACCACCTATTTTTGCAACAGTAAATACAACAGCACTGGGTGTGAATCACTCTTCTCTTTGTTTCAGCTTTATTTCTGATTTTCACGTAGTCAGGAGTGAAACACTGTGCTCAGCCTTTCAAACATTATGTAAACTCTGAAATGAGACAGTTCACTGGTCAGGACTGCAGCTTGGAACACGTGCCACATCAGCACAGCTCTTCTGTGCAGGCTCACCTGCTTTCTTTATGTGGGGTCTCCACATGTAAAGAGCTTCCTTTTTCTTACTACTCACGCTGTGTGTTTTATTCACAGGTGTTCGGGTGTACTAGACCTTCAAGCCCATAGCTGGAGCATGAATCTCACCAGTTCCTCAGACTACACTCCAAACACCGCCGTGCTGCTATGTTAGACACAAGCATGCCAAGCAAGAGATTTACTTTATGCTCTTTACTGGAATACCATAAAAAGCCTCTTTTCAAAGACATCATTCCTGGCATCCTATTTCTAAGATTTTCTCTCTTTTTGCCCTAATTCACAGAAAAATAAAAAGAACATCCTTCTGACCTCTCCCACCTAATTCTACATCTTCAACCCATTGTTGATACTTTGTTGTTATCAACTTCCATGTCACCTTAAAAAAAACCTGAAATATTTCTAAATGTCTGGATTAACAGGCCCCACATCATACAGCTACCACGTCAGTCAGCATCATAATCATATATGCCTGGGCCTAAATCTAGATAAAAGCTCTGTAGAGCCTTATTCAACGAGAGCAGAAAATTCCTACTTGGCTCCGCTTTTTCATGGCTGTACTACAATCTCACACTGTGCAACTCCAATTTTCCTGAGGGAATGTATTTTTTTGCTGTTCTTCTGAACATAATACTAATCTCATCATGTACTTGTCATGTCACTCATGGCTTCCAATAGATTTCTGAGCATCTGTGCATTCTATAGAAAACAAAGCACATCTCATTACTGTACACTTCACTTAAAGCCTGCTAAGGTAATGACCTCGCAATATTCCACCTGTGGTTTTCAGCAGCAGGACATCCTACTTCTGCTAATAGCAGCTCAATTCATCATATTTCAATTTACTTTTACCAAAGACTAAAACTAGCTCACAAGTAAAGCAGAACTCATCTCCCTACCCTGCCACTCCCTCTTTCCACAGACACCGCTGCCACACACAAACACTCCCTGAAGAGCTGCTGTGTAACTAAACCTTTCCTTGGAAGGTGATTTCAAAGAACACTGCAATTTAACTTAAAAAGCAAATTAAAATTTTGGCAGGGCTGGAAAACAAAAATCCAGGCCACACTTCAAAAAACCCCACAACAAAACAAAACATGCAGAAAGGTGAATGCAACAGCCCTTTTTTTTTGCTTTATTCAATGACTACAAAAAACTTCAAGTCTGAGATGAGCACATTTTATCTTTGTATCTAAAAATATAACCCCTACTTTAATAGAAGACTTTTTGTACTAGATGAAATGGTAACGCAAGTCTTTGGAGCTTAAAGAAAGACAAGACATAGACACTTAAAACTCCCTGTAAAATTTCTAAGGAATATTTCCTTAACCTACATTCAAGTCTGAATCATTCTTGAAATATTTCCCTGACTGCAGGAGAAAAATGTAACCTCTTAGCAAGGACACTTAAGTTGGCAGCTGCTAATTAAGGGACATGAATGCCCCCCAATACTAGGAATTACTGAGCAACATGAGGGATCATAAGCCTGTAGGACAACAGGAAAAGAGGGGAATGCCTGCAGATCCTCTCTCTGCGCTCTACAAAAAGCAATTCTATGTTTGCAAAGATAGTGAGTGCTGCTCAGGTTATGACTTCCTTGCCTGGGACATGTCAGTCCTTCAGCAGCACTGCTGAGTCCCAAGCACTGTGAAGGGCCAATACAGTGACTGAGCCCCAGAAAGTCCAAGGTAAAGATAAAATACCAAAGCAGCATAGCTGCCACTGCAAAATGTGTTAGAAAAGAGTGGAAAGAGCTTCCACCTTTCCAGTACTGCCACAAGAGAGTTCCAGTCCCTGTGAACATTAACCAGTTCTGTAAGAACATAACCACACAGCACTGTGTCACCCTACTTATAAGTTCATGGGTGATTAGTATAAGCCTAACAACAGGTGTTCAGGTTTCAACTCTAAATCTGCTCTTAAAACCTTGTGAAATAAATATTGCTACTTTCTATGTCTTGAAAGAAGTTCCCTCCCTATGCCAAAAATAAGCTTCATTCTTAGGCTGTAATGTCTTCTTATCACAAGTCACAAAAGCAGTATGAAAAACACATCTCATTCTGGGAAGCCTTTAATTTGTATACACATTTTGCCTCAAACTTAGAAGGAAAAATAAACAGAAGAAAATCCCCAATATTCTAGACTAGTGTGTTATTGTGCCAGAAAAACTGACAAGTTAATTTGTCTAAAATTAGTATGCGGGAAGAAGCACATTTTAGTGGAGCCTAAAAATATAGCTTCAACATTAAAGGGACAAGGAATTTCCCATAAGAAATAGAACATCTTTCCCAAGGAAGTCAGTCAAACAACTTTGCAAGTCAACTTAGCAATTCTTACAGATACATTCCAAGGTCAAGGGGGTCCTAGTTAATGTAGCCTAACTTCCTGTACACCAACATGCTGTGACACTTAATTTGATTACTTCTGGTTTGAGCCCAATAATCCATGTTGAACTATGGCAGTATTCTTAGTATTGATGTAAAGATTGGGAGAGATGGATTATTCACTTGATCCTAATGTTTGCAGATCAATTACTCACTATTCCCATTGACATAGGTAACACTGTTTGGGCCCTTTCTTGTATTTGCAGAAAAGTAGTACTGATTTGCCCACAGAATCCCAGACTGGTTTGGGTTGGGAGGGGCCTTAAAGCTCATCCAGTTCCAACCCCCTTCCATGGGCAGGGAGGGACACTTTCCACTAGTGCAGCTTGCTTCAAGCCCTGTCCAACCTGGCCTTGAACGCTGCCAGGGATGGGGCAGCCACAGCTTCTCTGGAGTTTCTTATTCTTCAATTCCTTACTAGCTTCACTCAGTATGCCTTTACTTCTTCGCTGTAATGCTTAGCATCTCACTGAATCAGAGTACATTATGTCTGAACACAGGCAGGATCAGTATAGATAATTCTGTGTTACTCCCTGCCCTCATTATTTACCACTTGGGTAATCTTTGTGTCATTTGCAAATTTTACCACAGTTCCATGTACTTCAGATCAATGATGAAACTGCTAAATGGTGTCAAGCACAGCGCTGATCCATATGGAGCTACACTCTATTATTACGATTAATTTTTTAGGTTTGTCAGCTGGCCAGTTCTTAAGCCTTTTAACTTGTGCTTCTTTTATACAGGGCAGTGCTATTTTTCAAACTGGAATGTCATGCAATGCAAAGAACTGTCTTTCTAAAAGGCCTGTTACAGCTACAGGATTCATTTCCTGTAAAGCTACACATACTGAGAATTATATCCCTTATTGCTTATCCCTTTGTAAACCAGGCCTCTGAAAGATTCCCAATATCCTTCTGAGGACCCATGTCTGGATGTTCAACCTGTAGTTATTCCAAGTCTCTCCATGTCTGTCTTCAGAACATAAGATTTCTGGACAGAAACAGACATGGAGAGATTTGGAAGAACTATAAATTGAATATCAGATCCTACCATGTTCTGACCCTGTCCTCTCCTGAACATAGGCATTGTAAGAACAGTCCATGGTACAAGTGCTGGGGCATTAACACACTTAATGATATGTTTTTTTGGTAAAGTGTTAGGATATTAGGATACAGACAAATGGTTTTCAAATTTATGTCCCCTATAGACAAAACAGGATCCCCTTCTCCTTCTGAAGGAGGCAAATACAGGGCTTTAACATCTTTAAGTTCATTTTCAGAAAGGAGACTGTGGTAACTCAGCAATAAATTCTACAGCAATTTGAATGTTCTTCAGTTTTCTGAACTTCAGATGCTGAATAACACCCAAATACTGCCCTTCAGCATCACTTCCTGTTCAGTCATTTCTCACCACTGTATTTCATTCTAAACTTCTGTGACAATCCCACTGAAGAGAACCGCCAAGGCCAACACCTTCAATTGTGCTGAAGTCAAGAACTGACAGAAGGCAGGAATGTTGTTGAGAGAAAAGCCACAGATCAAACACATTACCTAGGGGTACTGCCAAAATGCCATCAACATGACTCAAGTGACATTCCACCTAAAACCCCCCAGATATGCCAGCCTGTTTAAGCCCTGCTCCTGATCTCTAATTGTAAGTGGTAGCCAAGGCTAGTGGTGGTTATCCTGATGATGGTACTTGGCTATTCACACCATCAATCTACAAATCAAACTGCTTTTTGACAGAGCTAAGGCTGTTGTCTTTCCACTTCTCCCAGAGAACTACACACACCTCCAGTTTAGTAAGAGACTAGCACGAAGACTTTTCTGTGAAAACATTAATAAGTATGAAACGAAAGAGTACCATGAAGCTATCCATATAATTTGATTGATTCTAATAGTTACAAACAAGTTTTCATTACCCAGTGCTGTTGAATTTTTAAACAAAGACCCCAAAACATGCCATCCCTCTTAATGATGCGTTGCACCTCCCTCCCCTATAATCAATCCTAGAGTAGACTGCAACTCACCGTGAGTGAAGGCAGCAGGCTGAGCTCTATGTAATTACCCATTTGATCCTATTAAGACATAGAATTCTAAAATTACAAGGGTGGTACACTGCTACATGCATAGGTACTCAAGCAACTTCAGTATGAAAAGCTACCTACAGTTAGTAGTTCAACTTCTCTAAAACAAACAGATACGTATTATTTAACATCATGCATTACAATAATAGAACTGTTACGCACAATGGTATTGCTTTTAAAAAGGTTAATGTAGACAACAATACAAAGTAAAACTCTAGGAATGTAAAATATCCAAATGTGTAATTTCTTTTTAATGTCATTAGTGAGCATATTAATGCATAGGTATTAATTTGACAGGAATATATAAAATACATCTGTGAATTAAACCTACTTCTGAGGAGATTCAAGAACTTGATTTTTCATTGTTGAATATCTGAAATCTCTACATAATAATTTATAATGAAAATTATAACAGCATAACCCATGTTACACTATTCAAGCTCAGAGAAAAACATTCAGCACCACAGAAGTGTTCGATAAACTGTCAGACCAAAATCTGGCACATTGTGTTAACAGAAACAGTAAGATTCTTAATTTACAACCCCAAAGAAATCTGGTTATTTATCTCAACTCATCAGGAAAAAAAAAAATTCATTCTGAAAAAAGATGCACGTTGCCACAACTTTCAAATAAACAACTCTATCAATCTTTTTATGCTCATTTATATCATTTGCTTCTTTGCTACATCATTAGTAGATGACAATAAACTTCCACTATTAACATAAAATGCAGAATTATTAATAATAAATAATCTAAATTTAGTTTTTAAATTTTTTTTTCTGCTAACTTCTATATATTTGTGCTAATGCAGTGTTATATTAAGCATAAAAGACAAGCAGCTCAGGGGCATCTAAGAGCCAGAAAACATTTTACACCAGGTCTCCAAAATTTGCAGAGTTCCACCCTCCTCCCCAGTGGATAGAGTTCCCTCAGGAAGGGGAAAGAGCGAGCTTGCAGCAGAACTGAACTTCGAAACTCCTTTCATCAAGAGAGCATAAAGAAGTAGGAGAGGTCAAGGCATTGGGGTGCCTCCAGTTGGAAGTTCTATGAAGAATAACACCTCCATGGCTGGAGAAACACATGAAGATCAAACCATGAGGTAGCTGAGATCCTAACTGCTTACATTAAAGACAGAGCTACTCAAACATCTTATTCTCCTAGATATTCTAAACTGTAATGTCTTATAAAAATATTCTTTATTCTTTGCTGCCTGTAATGGAAATGAAGAATGACCAAGATTTTTTTTATTTTTTTAATTTTTAATTAAAAAAAAATAATCAAACTTTCTTGGTAACTACAAAAAAAACAAACAAACAAACAAACAAAAAAACCACAACAAAACCAAAAAAAACCACAACAAAACCAAAACCCAACCAACGAACCAAAATGTTCTCTTGACAACCAGAACTATCGCAGCATCCAGCAAGAGCTGAGAACTGATTCCACTGCTCTGCTCTCTGAGTACCACACAGCAGCTACAGCTTCTTGAATAGGTCTGTAAGAAACACACTTTCATGGGTCACTTTGATGGGGCTCATGTCTGAACTATGCAGGGAGAGGTTAATCTTGATTCTAACACTAATTAAATTTGGGGCTTTTCCCCTCAAAAAGTAAAAGTTCATAGTAGTGTAAAGTGAATGAAACTTCAACAACTTCAAACTACATTTTTTGCTTCATTTGGAGGTCACCTCAATCCTTTTACTATTACTAGGAAAATGACATTTGAAATAAAGTAGTAAAACATTTTCATGATAAACCAATTATCTTCTATTAAGCATAGAAATAATATTAAAAAGCCCTTTCTTTCCTCAGAAAGCACTATCCAAATTTATTCAGAAAGGTATCTGAATGGAGGAAGGAAGAGTGCAAATATACTCGTGTTTTAAGAATTGTCACAGTCATAGAATGCCTTGGGTTGGAAAGGACATGAAGATCATCCAGTTCCAACCATCCTGCCACGGGCAGGGATGCCTCACCCTAGACCATATCACCCAAGGCTCTGTCCAACCTGACCTGGCTGCCAGGGATGGAACACCTTTTGTTTCAGTGGTGATAATTAAGTTCTGTGGGTTTCTGGATTCAATGTTAATAATCAGTGAGTAAAGGATTTTTGTGAGTGTTATAGGACTGTCAAATCACAGTTTCCATTATAGATGAAAACATTGGCATCACGGAGTGAGGCAGAAATATTGAACTTTAAAGCCGCCCACATACCAAGCCCCAAGCCCTGTATCATGAGCTGTCCTGGAAACCAGCAGACAGCTTACATCGATGGCAACACACCATCAGATGGCAACGCCACCGCCTCCACAATTAAGCTAATGTCTGAGAAAGCACACACAAGGAGCAATAACATAACACCACCCTGTTGGTGTGGTAAAGGTCTATTCTCAGAATATAACAAAAATGACCTGTCGGAAAAATAGGAGTAAAGAAAATGTTCAGTAGCTTCTACTACAGCTATACTTGTTTCATACACTACCCATCAACAAGGTTACACAGATACACACATAGAAGCTGAAATTACAAGCTTCCTGCTAGTTGACTTCAACTGATTTCCAGTATTTCGTAGTTTCAATGTGTTCATCCCAACTCATCTCAGGAAAGACTTTGAATAGTGACAGTGAATCTGTGCTGCTACTGACTACAACATGATACAACTTTTGCTTATTAACAGCTTTCTGAAATAGAAAATGAGAACTTATACTGGGCTAACCTAACTAGCTTTATATTTATGTAAGTTTGTATATACTGTTACAGGGCTCCTTGAGCAAAGAAAAGATTTATTTAAAATAAATATTAAAAGCTGAAGGTGTAAAATAAAGCAACGTTAAAATATAAACTTCTCAGGTTAGTTAGTTGAAAGACTAACAAACATATAATCACCAAAATTTGAATACAAAGATGTAAATATCAGCTAGCATAGATCACTGCTAACATTTACTGAAGGAATACCCAAATAGTCTAGTATGATACTATACTGTATATGCAGCCTTTGCAAAAGCAAAGTCGTAGAGTTGAGGCAGTGAAGAGGACCATGATGGAATTTAAAAGCTTTGATCTGACAACTAGGCTCAAATTCTAGAAGCTGCAACAGGATTTATGACCCATATAAGACTTCAGCTCTCTTTGTACCAAGAAGAGTATTCATTTTGTTATTAATGAAACAGCAGCACAGTACAATTGACAAGCAGAAAATTATACAGAAAAATATTACTAAGACTGCTAAAAGAAGGAAGAAACTTAGAAAAAGAAAGCTTTATGTATTATTCTAAGCAAGTCCACCATGTAGGACAATGAAGTATGCAAATAACGTCCAGCCCCAATTTATCTCAGAATCTGTCCATTTTTTCAGGTTGGACGGATAGATATTTGTAATGGACATTTATCCAGGACCAGGAATGCAGGAAATAATTTCATCGGTGTTCGCTTACAGGCAAGTGTAGCTAGTACTAACTTTGAATTTTCTAAACCCAGCATTAGTTGCTTTGGAGCACAGCAACACAGAATCCTCCTCTAAGAAAGGATAGAAACTAATCCTCGAGAAGCTCCATGCTGGCAGACCTCTGCTACGGCAACCACCGCCAGCAGGCACAGATAGCTCTGACATCCACACTAACACAACTGAGTCGATTCTAGCTCTGGTGGTATCAGCCTAGAGCATGTGAAGCAGTCACCTCTCAGAGCACCCACAGCCCCATGCCTAAAGAAGGTGGCACATACACAATCCTATCAAGACCAGGAAAGACAAGTGGGATTGACAGTCAAATCCACAACACACTTACATCTCAAGCTTGTACTTCACATTGCCGTTTTTCAAACGGCAATAATCCCCCAAACACAGATGAATTTTAAATGACCAGAAGCATATTCCTGAGCTGTTAGGTTGGTCTATAAAGTGCAGGACCCCTAAAGATGAGCCTCCACAGAAAGAAACAGAGCTGTGAGCAGTATTGCTCTCTATCTGTGTGCCCTTGCAAATTGTACCATCTGCCCAGCAGCCCCAAGGTGAGCATAGCAGGGATAAGAACTAAATAAAGTGTCACAGGCAAGACAGACACTACAAATAGCAGTGCGGGTTCAGCTAGTAAGCACAGAGCATATGGAATTCGGGAGCACTTTAGCAGGATGCAGTGATCTTACAGGGGCAAATCGAGCATCTAACTGCTGCTTGCACAGTTCTCTCTGCTTTAGCAAAAATGGAAAAGTGCACATAGAATTTCAGCCTGACTGTATGTTTACGCTCTAAAAATGTCTTCAAAATATTAATGTACTCACACATTTTGGATTTTTGATTTTTTTCATTGGTGGTTTGGTTTTTAAAGTAATTCAGACATCTAAATGGAGAATTAGATATTTGGGTACATGCACATTCGAAATACTCTTTGGAGCACCATACATGAACCAGCAGGTGAAACACATCTGCCCCATCTTTGACAGACACAGTAATAGATAATGGTTCATTTATTAAGACAAACATTATTTAACATTATAATAATGCTGTACATTAATCCTATTCTTCATTTAACTGTTTATGATGTTTAAGCCAGAAGAGCCTGAGAGAAAAAAATAAGAAAGCATTAAAAAAAGAGAGAAGAGAGTAAAGCAATTCCTTCCTCACATCAGAAAATCCTATTACAGGAATTTTTCCAGTGCTCCTATAATTTCACCTCCTTAACATTGCCCACATTGCCTACCTAAAAGTTAAAATAGGGAAAAATAAAGAATATGGTCTCTCTGACCTATAAAACTTCCATCCTGCTACACCCTTACAGCAGAGACTGGGGACGAAGACCAGAGACCAGCAGAATGCAATGAAGTGCTGCTTTCACTAACCGGGTAGAAAAGATCAAGATCTGCCTTAGTTTTTCAATGATGCTTTTCACCATCTGTGCTCATGACAGTTTTATTCTGGGCCAACAAATGGCCTTTTTTGAAATGTAAAATTAATTTGCACTGTGTTGATATAGTAGACTGAGGAACAGATACTTCTTACAAAACACCAACTTACAGTAAGCATTCTTTTCTGGATCATAAATCAATACAGATGGTTATCACAGAAGTAAAGCATCCAGCACTCACAAAAAGACACATAGGTACATCAGTGTGGATAAAGCATTATGTACTTTCTGCCATAAAAATAATTTCTAAAAAAGAAAAGGAAGACATTTGCACTTACATTCACAGAGGGAAACACAGACGTACCGGTTCAGTGCAGGGGAGGAAGTCACTTGTCACATCTCTGTGCTAAAAGATAATATTTTTCTCAACAAACTGAACTTAAACTCTATGTACAGCTCTCCTGAAGATTTCTTTACTTTGCACTCCACAGTATTTTTATTTTTTTAGTAAATGTATTTTGCTCTGTATTTATTGTGTCATTTTTGCAGTTTTCTAATACTAGGAATTGTAATAATTTCCATTTTCAAAATAAACCTCTATGTCACTGCTATGTCACTCTCCAGCACTGATTTATAGCATTTATAACCCAAAATAACTTTCTATTTATAGAAAAATTTTAATATATCCTTATAGAACAAAAATTTAAAACAAACCACATCTATTTCCAATATATTTGAAATATTACTTTTATGCACAGACCTAAGCTTAGAACATTCTATCTCCCTAGCACGAGGAGAGATTATCGCTATTACTGAAATTACAACAAGAAATACTGCTCCAATTCTACTTAGGTGTCAGTGATGTTATCAGCTCCTACAAGAGAAAGAAAATTCCTAGGTAGAGTTTGGCAAGCTTTAAAATAAAGGTTTCTACACTTAAATTTCAGTATAAAGCTTAGAGACTTGATTCAATGCCAATTAATGCAACCAACTGCTTCAACTCTCAGCTACATCACAGCTAAAAGGCAGATGAGCAATGCTTATGTTACAGAATTTCAATTTTTTGTCCAATAAATAGCTATCAAACATCTTATTTGAGTTCATCTATCAGATACAGGAAATATTTACATGAACATGAACTAACAACACGCAATAGGAAGAAAAACAAGTTGAAGCATAAAATGTTATATTTCTGTAACATATGATTGTATATGCACTATCTTCCAGTAGGTTTATGCCATTAATACAATCTCTTTTTCATCAGAATATGATTTTTTATGATGAAAGTCTTTATATAACACTAATCTTTCTATTATGACCTGAGGGGATATACTGTAATAATATTAGAAATCTTCATTTGTTTCTTCATGCCATGATTCAAAGATGATGTCCTGGTTTAAACAGAATTAAGTGACTAAAATATCATACTTAATGGGCATTATGCCATGCCCTTTTAACTTCCCCTACACAGACCAATAGCACAACTCACTGGAGGAAGCTAATACGCTCCAAAACACATTCTCACAACACTGTGATCATTTACCTGTTATCCTTAGGTCACAACAAAGGTGTTTCACCATGGGAGTTGGTGGGAGCCCCGTGTGTGGGGTGTGGTTCTCTCTACATGCTGGACCACTAGTAAACGACTCAAGGCAATAAAAGAGCCCTTGTACTAGAAACATTTGGTCAAGAATCTGGAGTCAGGATAGAAATCTGTTCAGTAATAGCTACCATAGCAAGGACAGATTTTCAACCTTGTAAAACTCAGTTCTGGCCATGTAAGCACTCTTCCTTCTACTCCCTTCAAGTGAAACACAAAAATGATCCAAAGGCACATGGGAAGATTCATCCACCTACAGAGTCCAGGTGAAGCCCATGGCTCCTGCTTAAGGCCCTTTGGAGAATTAAAGTGATACCAAGTATGAACCTCCCACCCGAATCTTGATAAAAGCAGCAGGGAGGAGGATGCACTCCCTTTATTTCCAACCCATTCAGCATTAACCTGGACTCTGCAAGGATCAGTTAGCCCCACCTGTCCCCTCTCGTGTAGCTTTTAGAGTTTGATATGCCCTGACTGCACAATAAATTAGCAAGCCAGTTTGGCCCTCAAAAGATAAGTATTTGCAAGGGTTAAAAGAAATATAAGGATTTTAAGTCATAATTTCCATTGGCTAATCATTACTCAGCTTGAACTCCTGATGGTGAACTCCTTGACACTAATGAGCCTACATCTGTTCCTCTAACTCAAAATTACTTTGCTCTATGCGCTGCTTTTATTAGCAAACCAATGACCATAATGAATTTTTGACAAGGGACAGCTATTCAGAACAAATCGACTTAAGCAATTCTTCCATCAAGTTTAACTGTGTTGTGTTAGAGGAAGCAACTGACTGCAGCTGCAGGCCTGTAGGCAAGCCAAGCTCTTCTCACCCACCATGGAGGTAACCAAAAGCAAACAAACAGCACTCTGGGCATGGACAGACAGATCTGCCTGTTCTCAAGAGAAAAATTGTGTTGCACAAAGACATAAAAGATTATAAGGCAGATTAATTAAATAAAACAAATATATAAATGCTAAAAGCAACCCTGAACTACCTGAACTAAATGACCGACAGATGTAAAGCTACTACAACAAATTTACTGTAAGTAAAAATGCATATGGGAGTCCAAGTGTTGTTTTTTTCCCCAGAACTGCTGAACTGATTTGGCAGCTGGCTGCAGAGGCTCTATTTCTCCCTCTGTGTGCAGCTTTCAACAGTAGCAATACTGGTATGAACAAAATGGAGAGGCTGGAGCAAAACATTCTGTGCTTAAATGTATTCAGTCAGGACTTGAGAAAGCTGATTAACTTGTATGATCACCGACAAAGCTCCATAGCTGATGTTTTCTCTGGGTTGTTCTGTTCAAGTGACCACAACGACGCTGTTTCTATCACTTTCAAGTAAGTTTTAACCACTTACGTTTACAGATACACTTCTTATGTTTTATATAATTAACAGCAAATGGAGTAATAAATAGGTACAGAAAAAAAACCCCAAGCTGTGTGTGTTGTGGTATATGAAATGCAGTATGCAACATGCCCTGCCTTCCAAAGGGTTAAAAAAAGCCTCTCTAAATTCACTCGCAGCTTTTAATCTGAAAATAAAACCATCACCTTCTCATCTTAATAATTTTAGACTCCCCTTTACACCCCAGGTGTAAAGCACTGGCTGGTGATGACATTTCAACTCCAAGGTACATACACAAACTCAGATGCAGAACACCAAGTGAAATTTATGGGTCAGATATGTCAAAAAAACCTTGCGAAAAGTCATTTCCTCTCACTAACAGTCCCTGAAAGCTCATAGGCACTGTCTGATCTTTTCTAAATTCAAACCACAGTGCTGATCTGGATATTTATTTACATACAAATACATACATACACATTGCATATTATATGTGTGGATGCTGAAATATGTTTGTGTAAAATGCAACCTATAAATCCCGAAGACACAGATACTGCTGATGCCTGACACTTGATAGGGTCTGAAACAGCCGGGATAAAGGATTCCAAATTTTATTTCAAGAGCATTTCCTAAGATGCCTGAATTTTAACAGTCATGGTTACCAAATAGGCAGCTGACAGTTATTCCTTGTGTAATGTATTTCAGAAATAACCTAACACGATCACAGTATCTCCAAACCTTACATTCTCATTAAGAAGTGAGCAGGTGGGTTTCAGAGTACATGAAAGCACCATGCTCCTAGTAGAGGTAACCTTTTTTATCCTCATTAGGATGAGTGATGACAGCAGTGAAAAAAAAAATGAAGCATTTTCTCTTTTTTCCTTCCTTCTCCCAGCATAGTAACAATAACCAGCAGAGAGGATTCTTTGCAGCAGATGAATAGATCCACATTGGTTTCATGGTATAGTTTATTAGACAAGAAGTATCCCAGGTATTTCTATCTTGTGTTTGATGCAAGATGACATAAAAAGAAAATGCTGCTTGCTATTGCAGCATTTGATCCAAAATTCTTCTTTCATCTTAGCCTTATAACTTTGCATTTTGTCTTTCTTTCTATCATTCTTTCCAACATACTGCAGGATACAAATCAAACAGCATACCACCAGAAGGGTAATGACTGCAAGATTAATAGAACACCAACAGTCGTATGGCAAAAGACACCAACTAAACTTAGGGAAGACCATCCTTGTGTAAAACCAGTTGGACACTTAATTCAAAGTGAAATCATAAGAAAAACAGAAAAAAAAGGCAATTAAACCAAAAACTCCTAGGATTTTTAATAATTTTAACCTTTCCCATAAGAACTCGTAAGAAGTAAATACATTTACACACACAAATGCACCCTTCTAATATGTTTATCTTTCTACACTAATCATTACATATAGCTTCACTAGCACTTCTGCTTTCTTATAACATGCAGAAACCAGAAGGCACGTGACCATTGGGCCACTGTCAGCCTTACAGGTCATCCTATCCCATGAAAAAAAAATCCCAGAATATTATCTACAAGTCCACATAAGGAGAAAGGAAAATAACTCCATATTGTTTCACCGGTTAAAATGCCACAAGTCATACTTCCTAATTGCACTTTCCTGTTCTGATCAATTCCCTGTACAATTCTTCAGTGCTCACGTAGGCAGACAGAACGTGTGCCAGCTCAGGTCTTGGCATTGACAAAAGCCACAGAATGCTGGCTGCAGCAAGCTCTGCTGATTTGGAAGCAGTAACGAATGCAAGGACAAGGATTGCTTCTAGACCCCTTCAGTGCCAGAAACCAGATGTTGTCATGGCCTGTTCTTCATGGCTTAGGGAAGGAAAATCAAGGGGTTCTCTAGTTTGTTCCAGCCACACGTACAGCAAGGGAAAGGAGGGGAAAGCGTATACAGGAGTCTCACAAATCCTCCATTTAAGAACAGAGAGGATCAGCCCATTGCATTTTCATTCATCGTTACTTAATTCAATCTCCCCTCTACCAGTTTCTCTGCAAAGAGTGAGCTTAAAGGCCATGTAAGATTGCATATGCTGCTGCTAAACTTGCAGAATTAAAGGATCATAGAATCACAGAATAGTTTGGGTTGGAAACGACCTTAAGATCATCTAGTTCCAAACCCCTGCCAAGAGCACTGTCACCTCACACAAGACCACATCACTCAAGGCCCTGTTCAACTTGAACACTGCCAGGGACAGCCAGAATCAAAACAGATGCACTCCAAAACCAGCAAGAACCCAACAATGTTGGAGCCCAATTGCACCTGATCTGTAAATCTAACACTGACAACTGGTTTGTTCAGAAATTGGGTTGGCATTGCACCTTCAAGAGCTCCAAAGGCAGAAAAGCCAGCTCTCCCTCATATGATGTCATCAAAAGTTCTAAGATATGCCCAAAAGACTGAGGCTGTAAGCTCTACCATAGTGAAAGAGAAGCAAAATGGTTCAAGGCCTTAAAACATATAAAGGTTACATTAAATACTCTGCATCATATCCTATGCAAGGAAAGAAAAAAAATACAGTTTAATTTTCTTGAGTTTCTCAAAGCTGAAATACAGTTCAAAAAATCTCCTAAGATTTATTCCTCCTTTGAAAAACAGACATATTTTGTTTTCATTTAAATTTAAAAGCCTTCATTTTGTGTACAAACAGCAGTGACAAAAGCAAATATTTGCAACATAATTGTGTATAAGAAAACGAAATAGGTACTAGCATTAATTCCTACTAATACAAAATGCCAAGTAGGTTGCTTGAAATTAATTTAAAATATTAATTACTTTCAGTCACCATAAAATTAAGCAGTCCAATGTATCAACACTTGAAAAATACACTTGAACTCACTTCCCTAGCGAGCAGTGGTCTAAGCTATCAGCTTCTGTAAAATCCAGCACCTCTAGCCATGGAGTTTTAATGATAGCACTTAACAGTTCAGGGAGTGAACAGTTCCAGCACTGCTTTCCTCAGTCTACGGGCAGTTCAAGTGCTTCTCCCGTGGCTCAGGATACTGATGAATATTAGAATGAAACAACTGGCAAAGACTAGTTTCATAGCTCTTCCTCAGAACATAAGGGTTTTGGTGCTGCAGATACTGCTTCAGAAAGTCATAGGGTTGTACTCAAATTTTTCCTTGAGAGAAGCAAAGCACAGGAGCAAAGGGAATAGCATTTCTATCTTTTCTTGCCCTCACCTACAGGCAGGAGGCTTTGAAGGCGAGGTGAAGACCTAACAGTAGTTTTGCATCCTCATAGATCTTGAGTTCCAGTAGGAAAGGCCAATGTGCTTTCCTTGATCCACCACATTTCTGGAACACCTACCTGCCTGAAGTGCCTATCCAGCATAAGACATGTCCAAGGGTGTGGTACAGTACAAACCCCACAGCAGTTGCTCTTCTGATGGGAAAGGTAAAATTCTTCATAAAGTACTGAACTTACTCGCCATCCACTTTCACCGTTTTCCTTCATTCATCTATTTTTGGCAAAGGATGTCAATTTTCTATCTCAATAAATAAAAGCACCTCATACATTAAGCAGCTACGGGAATTTAGGGTTTAACTAATACCATTTCAGGTCTTGAAAACCCAGTCAAGCTCTCAGTAATCTTTCCTTTTCTATTTACCACATTATATAAAAATTCAGAACGTTGGAACTAAAGCTTCAAGTTCAAGGTTGCAGCCCATCTTTAATCTTCTCTTAATATTACAGGAGAGCAGTTCTGGAACATTATGGTCCTTTAATTATGAAAAATTAGTCATGATTAGCATGGCCATATTTTACAAATAAGACTGTGCTGTTACTCCTGCAAGTGTAATTGATAGTGCTGTAAAATTTGGTTTGCTAAATCCACTGGAGTGAAGGGACTCGATAACTCCCTTTTAAACCCACTTTCACAATTTCCCAGCTGTCTAGTTCTCTACATTTGTCATGACAGACAAAGTTAAATTAAAAATTCTAAACCATCACCCTAGGGCAAAGTTTGATAGAAAAGTGTAGAGCAATACTCTTTAAAACCAGTAACAAAATATATCCCAACACTACAGAGGAAACACACTGTAATTTTTCAGTGTGCATTTACTACCCTAGTCCTTTTTAATAGATGCAATTTTCATGAAATCTAATCACAACGCACAACTCAAATGGGTGTCTCACACTATTCTTTTTTCAAATACTCTAATTCAATTGGGCACAGCAATGGAATCTTGTATTCATGACGGCATGTGTTTAGGCACAGAGGTTAGATGTCACATCTGTGATTGATAATGTTTGTTTTGTGCTCTGCTTTTCAATAACTCTTCACTTTAAGCAGCATTTTGCTTCTAAACAGGAGTGGGTGTAAGGACACTCAGTGTAATGGAATGGGCCAGGTTTAATTCCCTTAATCACTTGGTCAGGGCAACAGAATTAACTGTCCACATCTGTTCCCTCTGAGCACACATGCTTAGTTCTCTCTCTTATGCAATGAAGGGGTGTGGGGTCATGAAGCCCCATCCAGCCTGCCTTTTCCTTTAAACTGAATCCACAAAAGAACCTGTGGACAAACCATGGATCACCACAGACTGATTTTGGAGCACAAAATACTTGTGATGTGGCAAAACCAGCTCAACGTCGAGCCTCAAGAGTAATTTATATAATATGCTAGATGCGTCCAAAGGTAAAAGCAAAGTTGTTGTGCCACTTGTAAACAGACAAACAAAACCCACACTAAAACCCTGACAAAAAAACGGTTGCTCATCTAAGGTGGTTTTGATAGATCACTAAAAGTGGAGTGTAACTCACTCATCGTCAGGGTGATCTGCTCAAATTGGTTCATAAGAACCATTTTAACTACAATGGTAAAGATGATATTCAACATCACTGCTCACTCTGATGGAGTGCTCTGGATAGCTGCTTAACAAAGTCTGTGGAGGGTCTGGTTCAAAAGAACATTTGAAAAGGCACCATTTAAAATGGGGATTAATTCATACCCATTGGTTTCTGCTTCTGGCTCGCCTCTGAAACCCCAGGTTTCTGTACTGCTGGAAGCAAGATGACAGAGGTCAAGTGCTCCAGGCCCCTGGTGTTCACAAAATGATTACCATGGTGCTCAATCTCAATCTGGAGCCAGTAATGAGCCACCTACACTCACCCACTTTTGACATTTGTATCAACTATGCTTGTGTAAGAATGAATAGACACAGAAGTATTAAGTTCAGAAAAAAAAAAACAACAGATTTCCTGCTGGGAAACAAACACTGAATCACCAAAAGGGGAAGGGAGGAGTCACCAACAGCCAGGCAAGTACAGGGAACAAACCATGGAGTAACAGACAGGGGTCTTAAAAAAAAGTGACAAAACCCATTAATTTATAGGAACAGCTGCACTATTTTCTGGTATAAGAAATAAATTAGTTTTGGAGAGAAAGAAAACAGCTTTCTCCTCTAAGGCCAAGGACTCACAAAAGGATTGGCAGTAAATGCTGTGTTTCACTAGGAAGTTGTTCTCTGCAACAGGCATCTTAAAACATACTGGATGCAGGAGAAAGACTGCCAGGAAAACCTACAGGTCAGCTGACAACAGAAAGGTAAGGAAAACCTTCCTCAACTTATCTAATTAAAAACTGATTAAGAATCTTTTTCCTTCCTTACACCATTTGTAACAACATTTGTGTTGTTTCATTTGGATGCTGTGACTACTTTCAGTTGGCATTTTGTCCTTTGCCTGACCTGAGCTAAGGGTGATTCCAAGATAGCAGGTTAAACACAAAATAATCCCCTCTCAAGGCTGTGGCAGTCTATGGAACGAGGTAGGAGGTGAAACACCTCTTTAACTCCCTACTACACAACACTCCACAGGGTAATCCATGAAGCCGGCAGCTGAACAAGCCTATGCAGGAGCCCTGCAGGCCCAGAGCGGAACTGTCATCGCAGGGAACAGGAGCAGCCCGTGCAGCCCAAAGAGCAAAGAGTAGGGATGAAGCAGTGCGGCACTGGGGCATCCAGCCAGGTAGCAGGGAGCACACCTGAGCCCCAGAGTCCCTTGGGAGCTTCTCCTATTGGTGCTGAAACCTCACCCTCCTGGTAACTCCCACTAGTTTCTACATATGCAGAACCCAAGACAACAGCAGTTCAAACCTGCCTGTGGACCTCTGATTTTATCACTACAGTAAATAATACAGAAGTGCAAATGAGGATGATAATATTGCTTGTTTTACATGCAGAAGGTCAGAGAGCATGAATTAGTTACTCTCCTGCGTAGGCCACTGCTGGCTCTCTGATGGGGAAGAACAGACGACAAAAGACACTATTTCCTCACCCGGACTTAAGTAGCGACACACGGTGCTGTGATTGTGCCTCATCTCGTCCATGAGCCCACTAACAGCCAAGGAACGAGTAGCAGAACATAATCAACTACTGTCTGGAGATAAGCAACATATTATTTCTCCAGGGAGCAAGTGGGGGAACCAAGATGTAACAGCTGTTTTCAGTCACACTATTTCTGCCTTGGACTGCTCCCACTGCATACACTGCCTTACTACGGCTTGAAAGGAATAGCCTATATTTATAAATATAGAGATAAATAGCTATGCCTGGGTGAGTGAGTGCATCTGGTTGTAATGCAAAAGTGAGGAGAAAATATCCCTCCCACACACATTAATGCAAAAGTAAAGAGAAAATATCCTTCCTACATACGTTTATTTTGAAGTGTGTGTCCTAGCATATTTTTATTTTAGAAAACTGATTATTTCATCATTGGATTGTGTCCTTACTGCACTTAGTAGTTTGAAAAAAGAAAAAATGATGAATTCAAATGTAGCTCACAGGACAGACATTTGAATTTTTAAACAGCCTGGCGATTTCTCTTCTCCATTTCCTACTATACTATAAAGCATGTTAAATGGGGAAAAAAGTGTTAGGAATGCAAATCCCCTGTAAGGGAAGGAAGTGTATGGAACAGCATTAAGCTATTGAGCCAAAGTTGGAAGTAATTCTTCCACCAACACAAATGAAAAGTAATGTTGTCAAAAACAAACCATGACTGCAAACCTAGGCATGGGTAGCAAGTCAAACCCTCTGACCTTTGTATTTCTGGAAACTGACCCAGAATCCATCCAGCCAAAAAGACAGTGCTTGAAACAACAACTTGCCATAACTGCAACTTTTAGAAACATTTGCAATGTGTACCTAAAAGAGTGATACGTTTAATAGTATTCAGTCATTGTATAATTACATGCACTGTACACAGCAACAGTTTAACGATGTAGCTGAGCCAATTTAGGACAGTATGCTCATCCACTAAGCTATTACAGCTTAGAATGATGTTCTTATCCACTTTAAAGTTCAACTTAACATTAATTGTTTAACACTAATAGAGTTCCAAATAAATAAAGTCAACAAATTAGAATGCTATAGTTAATTGTAATTAATGTTGCTTTGTGTAAAATCCTACTTTCATAAAGAATCAGATGGCAAAGAAGATTGCTTTGTATTTTGCTAATGAAGTTTGAATTCTTTTACTGCAAAACAACTACTGACTGCTACCATCTTCACGCAAATAAAAAATGGTCAGATAAAAATTAACAACCCACATTTCATAGAAAAGATACTCTTACCATCATTATTGAGTTCATAGCAAGGGCATCTGCATTGTTAACCTTTCCACACATGTAAGTATAGACACCTGCAAATATAGTAAAGGTAACACATCACCTTAAAACCCCAGATTTACACAGTTTCTAACTGCAATTTACTGCCTGTTTTTCCCCAATCTGTGTTCTACTTCTTTCTCTCAAGTTTCTATATTCAACTCAAAACTGTGAGGGAAAAACAAAACAACCCACAATAAAGCAAACTCAAAGCCAAACAATGCAAAGGATTTTCATCTTTATCTATCTGCCTGTATCTCTTGATTATATAATCACAGCTGTAATCTCTAGTAAAGGCAGACTCAATCAGACAGCATAATAATGCTGGGGAAGATCTCTCAAAGCTGTGATGTGTTATGGAATCTAAACTGACAGTTAAAGCTTCAAAAAGTTTACATCAAATAACCAGATGGGGATGCAATCCCTCAAATCTTCTACAACAGTAAGTGTAGCAAGACCATGAAACTAGTTTCTCGATCATCTGTCTCAGAAATACTGGCAAGGAAATCCAAAAGAGAAAATGCTTCTCATGTTTCTCCAAAATATGCATGAGAGACTGTCCTGAGATGTATCTTCTTTGGTCAAATAACAAGTACTTTTCTGAGGCAGAACCATTTGCCATATATATAAACGTAACACCAGGTGTTTGAACACCACTTGCTAAGCATTCTGAAGACTCCACGTTAGGCTGCTCATTTCTACTCAGCAGGGCAGGAATCAAAGCCGACTTAAAAATCCAATATAGCTATCATGGCTTTTTTTTAAAGTATTGTGAAATACAGTGTCTTTGAGAATGTATTTTCTGTGAACTTTGAAAGAATGAAAGAAATCCATAGTACTTGCAGTCTGAATCACACATAGAATTCATATTTCTTGCAACTTCTTGTTTCTGGACTTCATCACCTTTAACCAAGGTGATAAACCACCCACTTTTTATGACCAAGCTCCTCTGAAATGATGTGCTTACTATGCAAATTTTAGATGATACTTGCAAGTGGCCAGAATAAAGAAATACCCTATTTTCTTCAGATCTATCAAAAGAGTTAGCTGCAGGTGAAATTAGATTTTTAAGTTCATTCATGGTACTTGCTACACTTAGCACATCCTTTGCGAGTAGGAAATGATGGCTGTTAACAGGCAGCTTGCATTTTCAGTTGTGGCAGGGTATCACAGTACACTATCTGGTCTTCAATATTTCACTTCTAAGAATGTGCAGTAAATGAAAAGCCCTCTCCCAGAGAATACTGCAATGAGAATAATGGAATAAATCTTGCTTCACCTTTCCATACAGCTTGGAAAAGCCCAGAATTCAAAGTGCCGGTAGATTGAGATCAAGTATCAAAGTTCACAAACTGTTCAGGAAGGACCTGTGAACACACTTTGGTTTAAAAACTTTGTCCACAATACTTTGTACCTTTAATCTGGAGATGCACAGGCATATCCATGCATATCTCACCATCACACACGCTATTTCCACACTGGCTGCCGTCATAGCTAAGGTACTCACACCTAGACAGATAGATATGTCTGGAGCAGAAAGGCCATCATGTTTTCTCATGTTCTGTCAGCTTGTCACAGATTACAAAATGAAAAATCTGTTTTCAGGTATTAGGCATCCTCTCTTTAATTTCTCATACAGGGTACTGTACCAATAAAAAGATGATGGACAGCACTACTGCACCAACTAAGAGGGGAAAACAACTCTCCCCAATAACAAATCTAAGAATTTCTACCCTTCTGAATCAGCATAAGTCATTCACTTAGTACTTCATGTCACAGATCCATTGGAGGGCTAGATCCCCAGCTGCAGTGTGGCTCCCATTTCTCTTATGACAGGCATGTGCCATACGGGGAACAGAGACCAAATAAAGTGAATCCTGCTGCCAAACAGAACTGACCCGAGCAGTGCTGACAGCACCCGTGTCCGGCTCATGTGGCACCAGCAAATGGGAAATATCAGATGGTAACACCTTGTTAGGCAATTGGTTTTGGCATGCCTTGGTCATTAGGAATCAGTGTGCACTGCTCAACAAACACAAGTTCTGTAGTTTTCTGCATCACAGAGAAGAAAAATCACAGATACTAGGACCATATTAAGCCCAACATTAGGACAGATATTTGGACCATAACCACCTTGGAGCCAGCAGGACCATTAACTCTGCCCTCTAGCCTGCATTCCTGTCTCTCCGCATGGCCACGAGAATCCAGCATACCTGGCGCCAGCTGGAGTTTGTGACCTTCAGTGCAGCATCTCCACAACATACAAATCTCCTTCCTAACATCTTCCCTCAGAAAGCTCCATAAGCACCACACTGAGCACAGTAACAACACAACAGCTAGTCCTTCTCAAAACAAGGTGCTAGATAACTTCGCCATATTTTGCCCACAACATAACCATGATTGTTTATCATGGTGCAAAAACAATCCTTACGCTGAAGACATATGAGAAAGCTGCTAGGATAGGGTTTGCCCCAAAATTCATATAAACAGAGAAGCAAATTAGAGACAGAAATGTTTCAGAAAATGAGAAATAAATCAATAAAGCTTTAGGAGTATTGTTTTAATTCTCTGACATAGTCAATGTAAGGCTTGCAGACTGTATGCATTTATTTGCCTACTTTTGTTAGAGCAGTTAAATGCAACCTCATGAGGTATACACCAATGATGTTTTAACAAAACAAACAAACAAACAAACAAACAAAGAATATTAAAACACTATTACGCCTGTGTAGTACAACCAAGGACTATGTGGTACTCGGTACTATACTGTGTCCTGCTTTAAGATTTTGAAGTAACACATAACCCCTTCTCTAATACACTGAATGGTCAATCATTTTTTCAGATAGGTCATTAAAAGCTTTCTCTAGCTGATGAAGATTTAGTTTTGTTTTGCTTTATTTTTAAAAGTCAGTATCTGTATTCCTTTCTAATGTTCACAGTCAGATCTTAAACTTGGAAACAATTTATATTTTGGTACAAAAAAGCTCAACAGACATTCTAGGAATAATTTAATTCAATAATAATTTGATAGTCAAATATCTCCTCTTAACAGGAATTAGTTTCAGGCTTCTTTTTCCTTTCTCATGGAACTAGTAATCAGAACCTTACCTCCCCACACTTTCTTTTTTGAAGGAAATTGTGTGTATACATGTATCTCCTTCCAAAAGTTAAACAAATTTACCTCAACACAAGAACAAAATAACAGCCTACAGAGTGTTGTGCTTTCTCTGAATAGATTCTGAGCAGCAAGGATTTTATGAAAGATTGTCTGCCAAGTCTTAACTTGAACTATACTTTTGCAGTATTACCCTCACTTTGAACTACTCATTCACAGCAAAAGGCAGTTTCATCGGTTTTCTTTAAATCCTCAAAGATTTGAGGGTTTTTTAACTTCTATTCCATGTTTACTTTCTATCATTCAGAGAAATAATCACAGTTATCTAATGCTTCATAGATGAATGTTTTGTAGCTAACTTAACTAGGCCATAGTAGGAATCAGTATGCTGACAAAAAAATCCAACTTTGTAGGTAGCTAACGGAAATTCACTTGCTGCAGGAGCATCACTGGCTGCTGACAGATGAATGATTCACAAATGCAAATGAGAGAAATAATATTTTACAGAAAGGAAGCACATTTGATTTTAGCCACAATTTTGAAATGTGTTTACAAGATGTTCTCAGACATGACACATTCCTTCCAATGCCCTTGTAAAAGTCTTACCAAGTAACACAAGAAGCCTCGTCCACTAACCCAAATCAACAAAACCTCCCCTGCACCCTGCAGCCTACAATAGCTAATGATCCAATAAACAAAACCCCTACAAGTTTACAAATAAAAGTTACTGATTTAGTCATCTATGGTGAAGACAGACTAAACACGTTTACTAGTTTCATAGTGATATATTCACCTGCATCATGGCTACGCATGATGCCATGTCATTGGTGATGGCTATTGAATCAGTAAGTAAACCAGCAAAATGAGACTTCACAGGGCCCTGTTTTAACTGTCAGGCTCAACAATGCCAACCCATCTAAAGTGTCTGAAAACCAAACTGGGCTTTGACACCATGCATCAAGCTAAGCAGCATCAATTCTCTTCTTCAAGAGCTTAACAGACTAGGTCTGTTCTTCCAACAAATCTACTCAGCTATCTGTAGTGATCACTGCTCCGTCGCCAAGGGTGAAAAAGCCTGCTTAACAAAACCTCAACAAATGACTGCAAACTTTGACAGGTTTTTAAAACTGACGATTCAGTAGCCATTTGCTATCTGACCTTCATTTGAATTTTTTTTCATTCTCATGTTGCAAAAATCTATTACATTACTGACTGAAGCTATTAGTCACTAGAAAGCCACTACCATGTTCCCCAAACTGGGGAATCATTATCACCATTAATTTCAAAGGATAGCATTAAAAGAGACAATATTCAATACTTTACTCACTAATCCCACTGTAACTTCTACTATAAAAGCAAGCAGGTTATGCCAGCCTGGGTCATTTCTTCTGAACCATTTTATTTCCAGGGAAAACCTCAACAGTATCTAGGGCATCTGGGGATACCTCGATGGAATTCAGAGTTCAAGGATCTGTTCTGTAGTACTGATACAGTGGTAGACACAGAGGGCACCTATTTCCACATTTAAAAAGATCAGTACTGATGCAATACAGGGAAACAAGGAAAGAGGCAGGGCATTCCCTCACAAAGCTGTTATAAATCTTTCATCCTACTCTATTTCATGTGCGTTCTATTATCCTCCCCTCACAATATTTCTGTATGACCTAAAGCATGATCTACTTTTCTATACTTTTATTTCTCTCATGTCAGGTTCATTTACCAAGTAAGGATGCTTTCATTTGCTTTACAAGGTATTTCATAAAACCTCACCAGCTCTTTGGGTGCTATTCTTAGGATATATGATGCCAAATGAATTGCCCGGAATATACAAATACTTATTAGTGCAAAATTTCAGCTGTGCAGAAGGTCGTCACAGCACTTACAGAACAGCTCAGCAAAACAGCTATCTTAGTCCTGATCCTAGCCTCTTTCCACACATTAAGGGCTTGCTTACACAGGAAGCCTTTAAAGGGAAAAACAGTTTAACAGAAACAACACAATATCCCCACCTTGTAGTTACAAGGATTTTTGTATCCCAGTTGCAAACCCTTATGCATGCACGCACAGATACATATATATATATATATATATATATATATATACCTATCTAACCTCAAATAGCACTGTTATAATCGACTTTTACCATTTCCAAATTATCGATGTTTTCAGTCATCCTAACTCCTGATTCCAGTCTGGTACCTTGAAGAAAATAGATTAAATTTCTAAGACACATACTTGGAAAAAAAGTTGGAGGGTTTTTTTTTGTAGACATCTGTTTAGGTCCACCTATTTCTATTATAAAGTGCTAGCCCAGCACACTGCAGAAAAGTACAACTGGGAGAAATGTCCACTGCAAGGCTGCCTAAATTGTCCCATAAGTGCAAGACAGCATCAATGGTAATACTATCATCCTAGATGGATGTTTGTCTAGCCTGTACTGTAATATCAGTAACAGTGAGGATTTCACAGCACCCACAGATATACTATCCCAATGCTTTGCTACTGGTATCATTTGAAAGGGGAGTCCGGGTTTTGAGTTTGTTTCTTTTCTCTAATTTGTACCCTCAATCTCTCTCAGTGAAAACAATGCAAGCTTTAAGGAAGTCCTTAGAGTGCAGGGCTGTGCAAAGGGTATATGAAATGAAGGATTGCGGTGACTGTGGAAAAAAAAAACAAAACAAACAAATTGAATTTCTGGCCTGGAATTTCTGCCAGGAGGTGGGAAAACAGAAAACTGAGAAGGTCTGAGGAGAAGTCCTGGGTACCTTGGAACTAAGATGAATAGAACTCAAAGATTGTGGAAGTGGTAGGTAGGAATTGGGGAGCCAAGTTAAGAGTTCCTTTGATGCCATGTTTTTTATGTAGGTAGAATGTCTTTGCCTTTATAAGTCATGGTACTTAAAAAAGAAGGTAATAGTGTCTTGGAAGTGAGCTTTAACAGTGACACACATGATGAGGCGGGGGCAGTCTATCTAATGGAAAAAGAAACTAGTCTCTGCTAATAAAAGTGTACAAATCCATCTCACAAAGCCTTGAATAACAGGGCTTTGTTAATATACAGCAGGCTTGGAGACATCTATAAACAGATTGCTGAAGAAAAGCAAGTAGCTCCAAGGTATAACTTACTCTGTTTTCCCACAAACATGCTTCCTATTGAGACAGTGTATTCCATTATCCACAGGGATAATGGTTTAAGTCCTGAGAAGACTGAAACAGTCCTTTCCAGGTACATCCTAGTAGTAAGAGGAGCTCAGCTCTCGTATTCCAGAATTTCAGCTTTTAGTCAACATAGATCCCCAAAGATAGCAAGGAAATGGTGAACAAGGGATTCTAGTGCTGCCACCCAGTTTTCATCTGGCAGAAGCACAGGTGTTCCTGCACTACAGGACATGGCCATGGTCCCCAGGGGAGGGACTTGCTCACCAAAGGACTTGCATCTCACAGAAGTTTAAAGAGAAGCTCTAGGCTGGGCACTCATTATTCTACTGAACCTAAGCCTTGGTAATTTAAAGAAGAATATGGTCCCATAGTGTGTTAAAAGCAATCAGTGAACAGCCCACCTAAGTACCATATATTTCAAACGTAATATAGCCATTTTAGTTACTTTGGAAGACTCTTGTCCATGTTCAGACTAATCGCAAATGGAGAAGATAGCCTCTATAATAAAGCTGTTTATCTGAAATTAAAAATTGGATTAATTTTTCTTTCCCTCCTACACGACTGGAACCTCATCCAACTTCTATCATCTTCCAAAACCATTTCTAATTGACACATTCGCAATTAAAAAAAAAAAAATCACAATGGCAAAAGGTGCACAATTAGCAAACATAAAGGCATGCACCTCTCCACAAAACTGATACATTCCAGGAAGCAAATCCAGTTCTCAAATGGATCTACTGAGTGAGTGAACTGCCCAGCAGAACTCTTGTCTGCTGTTCAGAGGCAACAGAGGCAACAGATCCATGCCCTTATCTGTGGGACTGCAACAATAATAAATAAACCTGGTTTTCAGTGCATTAGCTTATCCTGCACCACTGCTTCCCTACTAAAGGAAGGACTGTTCTCCATAATACAAAAAGCTAGTACAGATTTACTATGTGAGCAAACTGATATGTTGAATAACTGCTAAGTAGAGAAGATGAATAGCAGCTCTATGGACTTCCAGAGTAATCAAAGTGGAAATAAACATTCATTTATAACATTCAGCATTTAGCTATAATCTACTAGTAATAGACACAAATGAGATCTCATACATAACAGAAGAAATAGCACCAAGTATTCACACAACTTCTGGCTATCAGATAATTAGTCAACTACAAAAATGAAATTATACCTGTAAAACCTTCCCCACCAATGTCCTGGCTGAGGGGAGCAGGGTATGGAACGGGGGAGAAGATGAAAGGGAGAAAAAGTACCACCAGCCAACCAAAGAGATTCCTTGTAGCGCCATGGCATAAAAGTGGTAAATTCAGCACCCAACCACCTGACACTGAAAGCATTACTTTAAAGTACACAGTGACATGCACAGAGTGACTTCTGACACGAACAGACCTCTTCATAATAAATCTGCGGAATTATGCTCCAGAATATTCATGAACTGACTGAACCAACTCAAATAACCCTTGGTCATGGAGCTTATGTGTCAGAGCTTAAAATACACCTTTGCAGAGTTAAGTTTAGAGCAGATAAGTGAAGTGAGAAGGAAGACAAGCAATAAAGATTTTAATCCTCATTTTTGCTAGGTCACCACCTGGACCCAGGAAAGAGCACTGCAGCCAGAGTCCTGCAGCTGCCAACGCTCCTTTTGCAAACAAGGTAGGACATGGGTGAAGCAACACATAGCTGCTCTCGAATCACCAGCAGAGGCCCCCGATTTTACTTGTTTGCACCACCTAACTGGAGAGCAATCTTAAACCGAGCATGTCGTCTTTTTTTATTTAACTTCTGTAGCTGTTTGTGAAATAAGTGGTGCCAGGCCCCATCTTTTTTCTTCTCCTTTAAAAGGAAGCACTTAGAAACACAGAAACCTAACCTCCCTACCCTGCTAAAAAAGCAGCATGTATGACCAAAGTTGGATCCAAAGTCACTGCAGTCATTGCAAGGTATCCTTTAACTTGAACTGCCACAAATTCAAGCTCATATATGCTTGTTGCTGCTTGGTTTCAAAATAAAACCTGGTAGCTATAAGGAATAGGTCCTGCTGTAGCAATATTATGGCCTACTAAGTACTAAACAGCATTTCATTAGCAAGATAAAAGTGACATCTAACTATCTTTTCAATGTCCTTCCTTCAAATCCATCAGTTAAACTAAACTGCAAATGGATGACAGGGGAAAAACGTGTCCTAGCAAAGCTTGCCTTACACAGGTGATGCTTCTTCACATACACTCATTTGAACAACAGCAAGCCAAGAATGACTATTCACAGGATCAAACCCTAATATTCAAATGTAGGTAATTCAGGCTTAGCTGTTGTTGTATCTAAGCAATGATATGTTGCAAATTTAAAGACATTCCTACTCTACAATTCATATGGAGAGTTAATTTGTTTTCAGGGAAACTGCCTACAGATTTTTGGAATCCTCACCAGGTTTCAGCCTTACTTGCACTAACCCAATATGACTATACATAGGACTTCTAGCACACTGTTCTAGAGGTCAGGAAGATTTCAATAATCAGAGACTATTTGGTATTCAGGGCTAGACGGAAAATCTTTGGCAAATGGAGGTAGTACGAAGCAGCAATCAGAGCAGCTTTTCAAGAGATCTAAATTCCACACCTCATACTGCTTCTTTTCTATAACAGCAAGGGAATTAAAAAGAGTCATGGCTGTCTCCCTTGCACGGCATCCCCAGGAAAGAAGGGAATGACCATCTGTGTTGGGAGTATTAACAGAACCTGAATTCTGATGTTCCCTGAGAAGACTGCTGAGGCAAACAGAATGACACAGCTCTCCCTACCTCAGTACCCAGTGCAAAGCGAAAAGGCCATCTACAAGCTGCCCTTAAACTAACTGGGGTACAATTATAAATCTTAATCTTGTAACACATGCTAAGTTCAAGAGCTGAAGAACTGATAACGTATAAACTCCAATACTTGCAGTCAGAGAAGGTTATGGGCAAAGAGTGACAAGCACTGAAGAAATGCATAAGCTGCTCTGTAAAAGAGCAATCTATCAAGGGCTTATATTTTGGACAGTTTGAGAAACACAGGGGGAAGTGATTACTGCTCCTTTAAAGGAACAATGCAGGAAAAAGAAAGGCAATTTAAGCCTGGAGGAAGCTGATACAGAATGCCAGCTGAACTAGAAAAACTATGGAGGCCCCTGGGATTGCTGGAGAGATGGAAGAAGAGTTTCAGTTAGGTAATTAGAGCTTCAATAGAAGAATAAATACTCCACAGGCAATCCACAGGTTCTTCTCACCTCTCGCCACTTCTTCTCTCCAGCAGTGACAGCTGCTTGTGAAAGCAAAGGGAAAGGTCTCTCTCATTCAACTCATTAGTTAGTAATCCTCACTGGTAATGCAACAAGGAGCACAATACCAGGAGGAGCTGCCAGCCCTTCCCTCCACTGCTCTGAGGCAGAACGCAGGGCTCCAGACCTCACAGGCGCTCACCCTAGTAAAAGCAATGCAGTGATGGAGCCAAAGGCCACGAGTACACTTTGGGAAGAGAAAAGACAGACCCCAGGGCAGGGGAGGAATGTTCACATCACTTTTTTCTGCGTTATTCTCCTGCCCCCCTTCCTGGCCCCAGAGGGGAAGAGACTGATGCTTGCAGCCAGGCTCCTGGAGCAGGAGGTAGTGCCTTGCTAGGGAATGATCCTAAAGGAGCAGAAGGGAGGCAGCAATGACAGTGATCCACTGAGGATTTGCTACTTCAGCTTCTTTCTGTGACAGTGAGGTCAGTTACCAATGGAAGCATGCTGGGTATCAATGTCGTAAGCTGAAAGAGACTACTTCTCTCCTTTGCCCTGTGATGAGGAAACAAAGTACCATGAAGATACTTCCACCCTCCAGAGGGCCTTTTTCAGAAGGATTACTGAAAGAGCTGTGAGTTTGATTCCCTAGGAAAATGCTGCAGCAAGTGAGTCACTTAGGCATTGGACCTGACCACTGACACGGTCTTCTGAAAAGATATGTTCTGTGCAGCTCCACTCTCATGTCATCTCTCAACCTGAAGTAGGTTCCACAGAAAAAAAGAAGGTGACAGTGTTCTGGATTTCAGTCAGCATCCCTTAGCATGTAGGAAAGCTGAAAGACAGTCAGCTGCACAGCTTGCTCTTTATTCCATAGCTGGGGCCATTGGTGTCAGCTAAGATTTGCACTGGAATACCAGGTACTTCAGCACTGGTTAATAAAGCTGTGACCTCCAAACTTCGCATGGCACTAAGAGAATTTTTCTAAAACTGCTCTGTGCCTACAACAAGCAGCTGGAGAGAAAGGAAAAAAAGAGAAGATTTAGTTAGTGTCTGTGCAGGGAGACCACTAAAGCCAGTTCACTTCTCACTAAACGAAAGGTTTAGTTCCTTTTGTGACCAAGCTATACACAAATCTTTGTTGCCATACACTGCTTTTTAGTTTATTAATAATCTACCTGATGGTCTACTTCTCATCGTTCCTGAAAAGACCTAACCACCAAACATACGCATTTGTTTCAAGTGACTTAACTGAAATGCCTAGATGCAGGAGGCTTTCTCAAGGATTTTCCATAGCTACAGATGGAGGATGAAGTCCAGATGTGCACTGAGTAAAGCTAAGAGGAAGTTTTGATCATCTTAAGCGGTACCCATTCATCCCTAAACACTCAACTTTCATTAAAAATCTGTTCTCTATTGCTTCATTTCCAACAGCGATCTGCACACTTGCACTTTCCCTCAGCAGTCTTTGCCAGCGCTCTTTAGCTGATATTTAGGCCACATGTTCCAAAACCAGATCAAAACCATTTGCCATGGACTACCTTCATTGCTAGCAGACCTTCATGTCTCACACAAATGTGTCCATAAACTCAGTCAAGGTTTAGGTAACTGTACACACGTAATAGAGACACTCAGGAAAATCAAACAGTTGCAAGATCATTAAAATTACAAATCACTTTCTTGTTGTGTTTACTTACAGCCATAGTTACAGGTTTCAACTCTACTTATGTTTAAGAAAAAATGATTTCCCCATCCTCTTATGGGTTTTGTGGATGTTCAGATTTGTATGTTCTCATGCAAAACTAGTATACCAGCCATAGCTCACTCTCAAAAACTACAAACAATGATAAAAACATTTTCTCTGTATCAAAACTATGTAGAGAAAAGTTAGAATAAATGCCTGGAGAAGAAAACATGCCTTGAGAGAAAGTTCTGTGTTTCAGACTATACTCTTGCCAAATCTGTGGACTTCTGAGCATCTGTGGTCACAAAACCAAAACCAAATGCACCAACAACCTGCACACAAGCACAGCCAAACCTGAAATCTATGAAATATGAAATACTACAATGAAAAGTAATATTCTTTAAATGCTTAATTCAGCCATAATGGTGAAAGTAAGTATCTACACAGTGACAGCAGAACTAGGCAGTGTGCACCAACAGGCATTTCTAATGTAGACACTTCTAATGAAATTTATTTTTTAATGTATTCTTTAAGTGTATTAAGCTGCATAGGACTTGTTTTAATTCAGCGCAGAAAAGTCATTTAATATTGCAAGTATATAATTAAAAAAATAGATTTTCATATTAAGATTTAAGGGAACACACATAAAACTTCCCAGGAGGCACCCAGATTCTTACACAGCCAACCACAGAACACACACATGGAGACAGCCTCTCTTTGCTCTTGACCATATGCACACAGATGTAAGAAGCTACTCACAACGCTAAGGTGCTGCACTTAAATTTGGCAGACTTGGACTCATATCCACCAGGTTGAACGAGGCTCAGAACAACCTGGTCTACTGGAAGGTGTCCCTGCCCGTGGCAGGGGTTGGAACTGAATGAGCTTTACGGTCCCTTCCAACCCAAGCCAGTCTGGGGTTATATGAAAACCTTCTACGAGTCTCCCAGACTGTAGTTCAATGCCTTTATACTAGCTTGTATCACTGGTCACACAGAAGCCTTCCATAAGTAAGGATAAGCAAGAGAAGGCAGTTTTGTTCCTATCACTTATACTGGGTGCCAGTTCTGCCCCTCCACACACTTCCCACAGTACCTTCCACAAGGACTTTCTCCAGAAGTTATTTCCATACTCCTAAAGTGTCTTAATGATTTCGGTAGGCTTGTGCACCCCTCCAGACAATCCCTGGTGCTTTCCTTGTCTGCATGGGCTAAAAAGCTGCAGATAAATCTGGAGAATTGAGACCAACTGAAAGCTCTAAATCTCCTACTAAAGACATAAAGGCAGCTATGGTGTGCCCCAAATTAGTAAGAAAATCCTTCAAGAGCATCTACTCATGTATTTTATACAATCCTAATGGAGGTTTGTAGTTCCGAAGGGTTACAGTTTACATTTTTGCTAAATGCATGCATTTATGTTGTGAAAAAAGTCCCTTAAGACAAAACTAGAATAAACACTTTATTATCTAAAACAAAAAAGGGGGCTACTTTGTTTTTTTTTAATTTCTCCATATTAATTGACTGACATCATAGTAAAAAAAATGAACAAAAGAAGCAAACCCCAAACCCCATAACCAACACACACACACAAACCACACAAACCCAAAACAAAAAGAATCCCCAAACCCCAAAGCCAAGCCCCCCCCTGACCTCAGTGCAATTTTGCTTTCCATTCAGCAGACAGTAAAACGTATTTTCCTCAAAAGCTGGTCCTGAGTTAAAGAAAGAAGCATGACTTAAGATCACTTGTCTCCTGAATTATTCCCCCCGAATGTGTCTGAATATGGCCACTGGTGTAAGGGAGTGTGAGCATCATGGATCCATTCACAACTTGCTCAGCGAAACAGAAGTTTATAATTCAGTGTTGTGCAGCTTGCTGCTGAAAATCTTATAATTACAACCCTATTTGGATGACTACTAGGCTATTAATGTTCAGCAATAACATGAAAGTAGACAATTTATTACTATTTGGCACTGGACGTCAATCAATTCAACCAAAAAGAATCTATTTAAAAAATAATAAAAAGTGAATACTATCTAAGCTTAGTGCGCTTCCTGCTTATCCAAAGAAGTCTGATAATATTGAGTTAGTCAGCAAGGTGGATTTAAAACAATGTATTTGAACTTCAGCAGCATTATGAGATCCCAATGCAGAGCAATAACTGTGAGACAAAATTCAGCTAACAGAGAATGCCCCAAAGTATCTTTTAAATCTGTATGTGGATTAGGTGAGGCTGTACTGCAGAGCATGTTCTACATCTTCCTGTAGCTGCTCAGCCAAGTGACTCAGAGTAAGAATCAGGACAAGGAGCTCTTTGAGGCTACAGAGATGACCAGGACACAAAGTTGGTCCAGTCTGTGGTTGGAATAGTGTGATGCAGCCAGAGTAATTTCATATCTACCTCCTACATATAAACTAAAGGTACGCTGTACAGGAGCTGTTTTGTGCTGGAAGAAATTAGAAAGATGAGTCACTATCTGTTGGCTCTGGGACATGGCACCTCAGGTCAGAAAGTATGAACCCACTCTGCAGATGTGTAGTATCAGCAAAGCTATCTTTTCTATTATAGCACAGAATTACATAAAGCTATTCTTCCTGATAAAGATCTTGTGAAATTATTAGTTAAAAAGAAAAAAAGCCTGGAAAAAACTTGCCATTTCCATTAAATACTAACGTGAAAAAAACAAGCTAGGACTGAAATATCTCATATCTTAATCAGTTCAGTAGAAAGAATTCTAATTTATATTCTAAGGTTCTATTTCCTGTTACAGGTCCAGGGTGGGGGAGGGCAGACTTTTTAGAACTATCCATTTATATAGAAGAATATTATTATTTAAAGGATCAGTCCAATAATTTTTCATTTTTTTTATCTTTAAGCACGGACTTCAGAGGTGCTGCTCCTAAATGCGCCTTGTGCCAAAAACATTAAGGATTGAGGGATTAAATTCACAGTAAACTGCAGACAAACATGAAACAGCTTTTCAAACATCGGTATATTGACTTGAGTAGTCTAACAGTGGCCTGAGCTTTGTCTCCATCTAATTTGACCTTCAGTTTATTTTGACCTCTCAGACAAGAAAGTCTAGACATTGACCTTGACTGAACTGAACAAACACTTTCCCTTTTCCATGTTGTTCTAAATAATTTTAAGCACAAGATCACTATCCCATTTTACACCATTACTTACTCTAACAGTAATACTGGCCACCAGAAATTTTCTTTGACTGCAAAGAGAAAAACAACAGTATTTGACAGGAAAATGCCAAAGCCATGACCATAATATGACACAAGTTGATAGATATGTATTGCTGCGTTTCCCAGAAATAAAAACACTCTTTAAAAAGGCAAAGAAATTTAACTGTTAGTCCCCTCAAATCAATGCTCCTGCTCCTGTTAATCACATGTGACCTCTATTTTCTCATGCAGCTCTTTGACTTCTAGTACAAAATATTAAAAATTAAAATACAGTTCAACTTAATTGGAGGATAACATCACTAGTGTGCTCACATGTCGTTTTTTCCCAAGCTACAGTAACACTAGAAAACTAATGACACAGAAACACAATTATTTTATTTTCATTATCCAGATGAAAAATAAGCACATAGAGAATTAAAAGACTACTGGATTCATATGAGCACTGTCTTAAGAGGAAATGTTTAAAGATAACAGAAAAAAAATTCTAAACTATTATTTCGATCAAAGCTTTTGGGTTTTTTATTTTCTTTTCTTTTTTTTTATTATTTTTTTTAAATATGTTGAACATGTGTTAACAACTGTAATAAAAAAAAAATACTTCTGTGAGCACTTGGATGTTGCCAGAACATGAAGAAACCTCAACTAAAAAAGTTTTCCTCTCAAAATGAATTAAAGTTCAGACCTCACAGCTGGCTTTTTGAATACCATACAATCAATAGCAGTGTATTATGGAACAGTTTTTATTTATTACTCAGTGACTACAAAACTCAGCATATGGGTCAAGAAAAATTAATCATCAACCTGGTTACTGATTTGCCAATGAATAGGAAAATTATGCCCAAATACATAGTTTGCATATATTTAGAACCCTGACAGCACAAGAAATGCCACCTATGTCCAGGCTGTCAGCCCCTTGTAAAAAGCCACTTTACCTCGCACTTACATAAGCCCCTTAGGAAAATACCTGTCATTGTTCTGTACGGTGAAGATGCACCAGTTCCTCCAGTCAGTATAATCTGAAGGACAACACAAATATCTTGAAGGAAGAATCACCTCTCTCTAAATTCTTCTGAAGCTTGAAGAAAAACTTTTGAGACTGTACGACCCAGGCTCACTATTAAACTTGCATCAAGTAACCACATTAACAGGTGATTACTCTGTCATTAACTCTGCGCTTAACAAAGAGTACATTTTTTACCTACATCAGATTTTATGCAGCATTCCATAGTGCTCTATGAGGATAGTAGATAGCTGCACATACTTACTGACAGCTTGCACTCTCTATTCTTTCAGTCCAGGCTGATTTTCTTAAATTGCCTCAATACTACTACTTCTACACTTTGCTTTTTTACAACGCATGCATTTGAAATTTCTTTGGTCTTATATAATATTTTAACTATTCAAGTAAACATTTTAAATGAAGTCTCATTTAATTCTGTGTTTCTGCATTTCTGTTCTAATACCTGTTTTCTCCATGTCATACAAGGTTTGGTAAATTTAAATGAGTACGAGGCAAACATTATCCATATAAATACATAACTACTGATGTACACACGTATACACACACACAGACAATACTTGCCATTACATTTTGAGACTTTTAAGAGGACAGAACACTTAAGAATGGAAAAAAATTAAAAAAAGGCACAAAAATCCTGTATTAAGACATCAGTAGTATTAAATCATCCGAAACTGCTACAGACAAACATTTACACTGGCATTTACAAGCATCCTAACAAGAAGTGTTGAAAAGGGAGTCTGGTTCAGAGATAAGAGTTAAGAGCTCAAACCACATCCCTTAAGCCACCTTATTTAAATGTCAGTTTGGGTGTACCCAAGGCACCGAGCAGCATCTTGTCCACTGGCACTCCAGGGAAGGTCTGACAGGACTGGGCTGTGTCAGCGCACGACGCCGGTACATTGTCTCAGCGATGGACGCGCTACGTGCCAGCTTCCTCCACAGCTCTCAATGTATTATTAAGTGCAATTTCGAACCAGCTCAATCGCAGGGCTAGATGTGACACACCAAAGCGCTTCTACGTTTATTATCTTAGCAAACAACACAGTGTTATAGACCCTTACTGCTCCCTGCAAATCCGCAGCAATGATGCAAAGCAGCATTTGTTTTAATTCCCTTTTGGAATACAAATGCCTGCCTTCGCTCTGCCTGTTCCCAACCAAGACGCACTGTGGACAATAGTTTCTGAATCAGTGACACCTTTTCACACTGTTGGCAAAAACTGGGGAAAAAAATAAAAAAATATTGTACTTCAATCCCAGAAGAAACGGGAAAAAGAAAAGAAAAAACACAAACAAACAAACAAACAAAAACAACAAAACACCCAAACCTCAAAACAAACCAATCAAAAAACAAACAAACAAAAAGGAAAAAGCTTAAAGAACAAAGGCAACATTAAAACACGGTAACAGTAACAGAAATACCAGCGATCGGGGATGAGAATTAATGGGCAGAAAAGCAGCAGCAGCAGCACTTATTGCAGAGGCACAGAGAATCCTCTCCCTGGAACTCACGCAACTGATGACCTCTCCAACTGCTGAATTAAGCGGCTCCGGGAAAGCAAACACTGACTGCCTGGTTTCAAGACACACATCAGAAGTTGTCAACTCCAGTAACACAATTACAGGGGATGCGGGGGGAAGAGGTGGAAAGGAAGGGAGCGACAGAGACAGAAACGCTGCAGCTCCAGGCGCTGCTGCCGAATGGAGAGCGGTGAGGAGAGCCCTGAGCATGTAGGCGAGTAAGAAGTGAAGAGCGTTTACCGGCAGCGGCGGCGGCAGCAGGTTGAGCAGCCCGAGTGCCTCACACCGTCTCTGGGAGATAACTTAGCACCGGTGCGGATTCCTCCACAGGCGAGGGGCCCCCCCTTTCCTTCCCCTCCCGTCCCGTCCCTCCCCCGGGGACCGGAGCTGCGGGAGCGGCCCCGCAGCTTCCCACAGCCCCGGCGGCGGCGCGGAGGGGCCGCGGCTGCGGAGGGAGCGCGGGCCCCGTCCCCTCTCGCGCCAGCCGCGCTCTGGCTGCAGCCCCGCCGGACCCGGCTGCACGCGCCGCGGCCGCCAGCCAATCCCCGCGCTCGGCACCCGGCCGCGCGCGCGCAGGGCCCCCGCGCGCTACCGGGGCCGGGCGGCGGCGCGGTGAGGGGCGGCCGCGGGCGGCGGCGGCGCCTCGGTCCCTCAGCCCCGGCCCAGCGGCGCTCCGCGGGCGCCCTTGCTCCCTGTGCCCGGCCCCGCGCAGAGCGGGGCTCAGCGCATCCCGCCTTTCTCCCGGCGGAGCGCCCGCGCTGCCCCGGCCGAGCGCTGCCGCAGCGGTGCGGGAGCGGGGCCGGCGGGGGGGCGAGCGGGCGGCAGGGCGCCCGTCCCGCCGCTTGAGCGACAGGGAAGGACGGAGGGGAGGCCGCGGCCCCGGCCGGCCCAGTCCCGCCGGAGCCGCGGGGAGGCGGCGGCGCTGAGGCAGCGCGGGCGAAGGCGAGCGCGGCCCCTCCGCGCCCCGCACCTCCGGCCCCCTCCTCAGCCGCGGGTTGCGAGCGGCGAAATCGAATCACGGGGGAAGCCCCGGCCCGTTCGAACATTGCTTCCGTCTGTGTGCCACAAGTTAGAAACACCTCAGCGAACTGCACTGCACCGCTTCGGAGCGGAATTCCTGCAGCTATAACCTTCCCCTTCTGAGTGACCTGCCCACGGGGGAGCCTAGGGCATCCTGTTCTATGCAATGTTCCTTCCAGATACTGCGCAGAACACTTTTTTCTGTGAAGTGTAACGAAATGTTTGTTGACTGTTATCTAACCTTAAATTTTCCCTCCTCCTTTGCTATAGATCTGTGATGGCACCAATGTTACCCAAAAAAGGAGCACTAAAGCAAAGTAGATCACGAAACAAGTGAAAAACAAACTGCTTGGGCACAAGCTGAAGTCAACCTATACAACTGTGTACAGATTCTTAGCAAGGCCAGGAGGAAAGCAGCAACTTCAATTAATACAGAGGCAGCAGTGAAAAGGAGCCTCAGACATGGGTGATGTGCATCAGCAGGGCTAGCAGTGCTGTTGAAGCATAACGTAATGTCTATATTCCTTAAAACAGAAAATCTGGGTGGAGAAATGGAGTAAACTAGAGCAGAGTGGATTGCCTGTAGCTGGGAAAAGTGTGCTGCAAATGTCTGATTAGAGAGAAACTACAGCAAAGTTAATTTTCCAACTGCAAGTGTAGTTTTGTAACTGTCAACAAAGAGCAGGAGTTTTAAGGGGCAATCCAGAAAGCAGCAGGGAAGTATCTCTCAGCTTTTCAAGGTTAATTGAGAAGAGGGGAGAGCATACTGGTAGAGCTTGGTAAATTGCATGCAATGCTGTAGCTTGAGGACTGCATCTATTCACCAGGGTGAGGAAGATTCACATAGCCCCAGCTTCTCCCTGGCCTCATCTTTTTCTGTGGCATTTCACAGATTTCAAGATGTGTCCTTGTTCTAATGCTGTGGTCTACATTTCAGTGTAATATGCTTGGTGATGTCTTGATTCTGCAGAGAGGCTTCTGTACAGAGATACTGGGATAGTCATTTTACTGGAAATAATCTCTCTGCTTGAAAATAAACTAGATTTGAAAAAATGAATGTTAGAGATGTATTCAAAAGATTGTTGCAGCTAAGTAATGAGCCATCCCTATCAGGAGGAAAGACTGAGAATTACACTCAGAAGGGAAGCAAATCTTGTCAAACTGCACTTTGATGCAATGTAAGTTTTGGTGAGAAAGGCAGTGGAATGTCAGGAATAGCAATTCATGAAGCACCTGATTTGATGCTTATCATGATTAAACAGAGATTCACAAAACCCAAAATATGGTTAGTCCATGTCGTCCAAAGGTATTTATAAATCTTCATCTCACTGGTGTATTTCTAGTAGTGATACACAGACTATCACAAAGCCACTTAATAGAGCAGTGATTTGAGAACAAATGGCTGATTAAACACCACACAATGAAGATCTGTTGCTGGTCAATTATGATGGCTACAGGTGAATGGCACGGACCCATCCATACATCTAGGAAAGGTGGCCTCAGTTGTACAACAGACCAGTTGACGTCAAGGTGAGGTATCTAGTGATAAGGAACCTGGGTTACATTTCAGGTTGGGGACTGTTTCTGGAAGGCAGTTTACAGTAAATGCTTTAGTTTGTCCTGGTGAAGAAGTGAACTTTGCTGTGGCTGGCATGGGTTAGTGAAGATGAGAGCTGTGAGCGGGTGGGTAGGAGAGAGAGTAGCAAAGCAAAAATACACAGAAGTTACATGTGTAGGTGTCATTAGAAAGACCAATACCAATAATACAAGGTTTGTGTCCATACCTAGGATTAATGATAGCTATGTAAAAATTAGAATATCTGAGAGAGAAATAATGTATATTTTAGAAGGAAAATCATGTCTTCTTCCCAAAGCGAGGGTCCTAACAGAAGACAGGGAACCATGCTCTCTCTTCCTCTTGTTCTCTGTTTAAATTAATCTTGGATTCTTTTAGATGTAGTGACACAGCTTCAATGGAAGAGAGGTTTGTTCCAATCCCTTTAATCTGGTGGTAAGTGTATTCTCCTGGGAATGAGAAGTGAGACTGAATATGCATGAGGCTGTGGAGAATAAACCAAATACTTCCTTTCTTGAGTTAGAGCTCTTTAACTACTGGATCAGTAACTAGATAGTGACTATGGGCTACTGTTCCTCTATCACGATTTAAATCCTTTAGCTCTGTTTAGCCCTTTAGATGAAAGAATGTAATTGCCTACCCTCAAGAAGAAGTTCCAAGCAGTGAATCCCAAATGAATACGAATGTATTTCTAGACATTTTAGCGAAGTGCCTTAGGAATGGGACTGCAGATGTATCCCTATCCTGTTGACTGCATTAGTTACTGCTCCATACCGAAGATCCCTGTGATACACAGCCTAGCACCTACCCTCTTTACTAGCTTCAGTCCCTAACGTCTTTGGAGTCTCTCTCAGTATCACCTTGTCACAGATCTGACTGACAGAAGAAATCATGTCCACTTCCAGAAGGGCCATGGTTCTCTTTCTCACACTACTTTGAAAAATTGACCTTCAGTTTGATTTGAAAGGAAAAAGGAGACAATAAAAAAGATTTGCAGTTTACTGAAGATAAATGCTAGATGCTTGTCCCTTTGCCTTTTAAACACGTGTTTGAATTTTCTAACCTGGAAGTGCTGATTTTTCAATGTGTCTCTATATATCATTATTCCTTTATTAATATTTTACTGCTCCAGCACACACATTGCTATAGCTTGATCAAAACAGGCAGAATTAAAGACATTTTCTGGAAGGTAATGCTAGGTAAACGGATTGTACAATGAAGGTGAAATTTTAATACTGCAGCTAAATAACAACTGGAACATTTTACCTAGGGAATGTGATTTCTGTTGCTTGGAGTTTTTAAATAGAACTGAAAATCTATCTGAAACGTATCTTGCACCTCAAATGTAAGATATGGGATTGCCCGAATGTTGACTTGGGTCCATTTCAGGTGAAGTTCACAGCTGTCATTACACAAGAGGTGACACCAGATGATAAGCACAGGTTTTGCCAACCCTGTAAACTAGAAATCGTAATATGCAATGATCCACCATACCAAGGTAGGACTCAACTCTTCAGAGTAAAGAGAGAGCTTATCTTACTGAACAGTGCCTCTCAAATGCTTTAACACATTGGAAAGAGAATTAATTTAATTGTACAATTTCCCACATTTATTATATACACAGGAATATTCTGATTTCGATGTCTGCTTTTCATCCTTAATCCTATGCCTGCAATTGCATAGTAAGACACATCCTCCAAACAGGTAGTCTGCATTGCAAAAAAGAATAAGTAAATTAAGAACAAAAAACCCCGTGCATGGGGGCATCTGTTCCAAGGAAATACCCAAGCATCATGCAGTCAGCTACCAATTCTGCAAGAGACAGAATTTTAGCACACTGGAATTACCATCTTTGGTAATTCAGTAAATGTGGGGCATGTCTGACATTAAAATAAAGGAGGTTTTGTCACCTCTTGAGTATTGCCAGAAGCTGCCTGTAATTTGTCAAACAAAGAGAAGAGAAAGGTGTTGAAATTGTACTAGTATTTTCAGGTTGTTTCCAGTCCCTCTGGCCTTTTTTTCTCTTCCCTTCTACAGCCAGCCCATCTACCTTGTAAGAATTATAGCCTGTCTTTGAAATGGCTCAAATGGAAGTACCGAGCAGGTAGAAAGCGACTTGCTATGTGCTTGAACGGCTCTGAACAATTCAAAGCCATCAACAAGTTTGCAGTTCTGGAAGAAGAAGAGGAGGAAAAAAGATGGAAAGTCTTTGTAGGCAATACCTGCTCAGTGGAAAGTAAAGAAAATGTGAAGACTTTTGTAGGAACAAAACATTGTACTAAAAGAGGGATCATTTCTCTTTAGATAAATTGCTGTCTGCAGACGAGCCTGTTCAGTACACATAGGCCTAATGAAACCCTCTCCCCCTGCAAAATTGAGTAGGATAGTACCTGTCTGCCATGGTGCCCTTCTGCAGTATGTTTGACACACTTCACACTCTTACATACCTACACCCCTTTTTCCTATAGGATCTTCACTGACCCCAGATATTTCAAAGGAATTCTGAAGAGCAGAGCTTCCAATTTATTGTTGAAGTGGATTAGTGCCATCTGTAAGAAAATGATGAGCCTTTGCTTACCTGGCAGATCAAGAGGAGAACTCACTGGGCTCTGAGAAGAATTTTTGTGTACACATTGTCCAGGCCTCAGGAAACACCACCCTGTGGGTGCTGAAATGAGGTATCGCTCTGGAAAACAAGGTGGGATGCACTGTTCCCACTGCAGTGACTGTACTTGTGTGCTAATCCTAAACCACTAGGATGCAGGTCTCTTACCTGCTTCTGGCCCATCCAGTTACTGGAATCATACTGGTTTCTAATACACGTATTAGATTCCAGTTCTGAAATGCTGAAATCTGTATTCTCATTACTGTTGTAACATCAGTGGAAGAGGCAGTTGTTAACTAGTCCTTAGTTTGGTTTTGCAAGCTGCTGACTGTTCTTGGGTGTCACTGCAAGCTATGACAATGTTAATTCTCTTGGCCATTTTAATGACTCTGGCACCACAGAGGATGAAAAGTCTCACTTATCTTCCTGTAGTAATTACTGAGAGGTTGTAACCACTACATTAAAGTATATGCTATACAAATGCCTTTGCAGTTTTGGCCTTGGAGAAAATCCTACAAGGTGATTATGATAAAAACCCTGGAGGTCAGGGAGCATTCTGGTTAGTAACAGTGAGTTCACTGAGAAAGTGAACTAAGGGTGAAATGAGCATTTATTTCTGATACCAGAAGTATTTTTCCTCAGCTCTGCATTAAGCGGTATTGGTGTACATGAGGTACACCACAGATACGTACTTTGCACACAGAGTAATTGAGACTAATTTTGGCTAAGTGGCAGCACACACAGACAGTTCCAGTATCTAGGTTAGGGGACAGGCCAGTTAAATTATTATAGCCACAAGAAGCGGTAAAATAATATATCTGGAAAAATACATAGAGAAAAAAGAGACTGGCAAGGTGTAAAGGACACAGCAGCTCTTCTGCATAATACTGAAATGAATTCAGTCCATACAAGATTTAAAGTCTGACTCAAAATCAACTGTAGGTTAGCAGTCTGCTTCAGCAGGAAGCATGTCAAAAGGTGCAGGCAAAGCATCTGCTGGAAGGTGCATGTGAAAATGCAAAGAATGATCAGCAAAAGAATGCTGAGAACCAAAAAGAAGTAAAAATATAAGTGTACAATATATAAAATAGGGCATGCCATTTGTGACAGTTTACCTTGTAAGTGATACAGTTCTACCCCTTGTCCTGGGTTCAGCAGTAGCAGTCATTTTTCTCCTCCTTGGTAGCTGGTGCAGTGCTGTGTTTTGACGTACGGCCTGGGAACAGAGCTGATAACGCCGATGTTTTAGTCTGACCAAGGACTTTGTGAGCCTCATGCTCTGCCAGGGAGGAGGGGAAGCCGGGAGGAAGCAGAGACAGGACACCTGACCCTGAATGTAACTGAGGGTTACCTGGAAGGGCTGGGAGACTGCAGGGTTGGAGGAGGTATCGGTCAGTGCTTGGTCGGGCTGGGGGGGGCGAGTTACCAGTCAGCTGGTGGTCAGGTGTTATATTCTCTTCCCTTGTTATTTCCTTTATCATTATTATCATTGGTGGTAGCAGTAGTGATCTGTGTTATACCTTAGTTACTAAACTGTTCTTATCTCAGCCCCTGGGAGTTGCATTCTTTTGATTCTCCTCTCCAGGAGCAGGGGGAGGGAAAGAAGAGGAGGAGTGAGTGAATGAGTTGTCTGCTGGGTTTAAACCACAACACCCCTGCATAAAATGGCAATGCAAACCTCACTGACAGCATTTGTTCCTTTTAAGTAAGACCTAGGGAGACTAGGGGAAGAATTAGAGGGGGGGGAAAGCTGAATTCATTACCTAAAAATACTATGATATATCAGTGATCCTTTTAACTTTCATAGGCTCACTTGGCATCAGAAAATAGGACCAAACAATATTTTTCATTTTCGTAGTATGTAAGAATTACCAAGAAAATGAGAAATATTAAATAATAATAAACCAACACAAAATTCTCAGGATTGGATACCATTTCCCTAACAGCATAAATTCTGTGTTATTACATTGCATTTTTGGTAAAATAATGAAAGACTAGAAACTACATAACATGTTTAAGTAAGCTATTAAACAAAATTATTTTTTATTTTTACTTAATTTAGCCCCATCTTTCATGAAGAATTTTTATGTTTTGTGCCTTATTCTACCCTCTTTTAATGCAAAATATTTTCCTTGGAAAGAAGTTCCATACAAGCACACAAAAGTATTCACTTGCTTTATTTATCTTCTGACAAAATCCAGCTGCCTTCAGGATCAGGGCCCCATTTTTGCTTCTGGCTAAACAAGAAGACACTGTCCTTTCTTTGGGAAGGTCATGGTTTAAGTGCCTGATTTCCTGAATATCATATGAAGATGATGAACTCAGCCATTATCAGCTACTTTGTGTAACAAGGTGCAAGATAAAGAGGAAGTTTTCATGCCCTATCTCATTACCTGTTGTGTTAAACTGCAGTGAGCAGTCCATGAGTAGCCCAATATTTAATGCATTGGCTATAACAGCACTGGACAATAGATTTGTAAAGTGATACGGTATACACAGTTTATTTGCTGTAAATATGTATAATGCAAAGAAACATGTTAATTTATCACTCCTACCAGTAAGGATTCTTGCATTGCACACAGAAATGAAGGCAGCCATAGAAAAATGTGAAGTTAGAGCAGGAATTACATTTGCAGGGATGGGTAATTTAGAATGTCTTTTAAGATTAAAAAATAATGTATTATAGCAATTACTGACAATAAACCTAGATTCCAAAATGTGTTCTAGTGAACTGCAGAAGAAACAAAGCATGATGGTAAACATAAGGTTTACTTTGTCTATATGTTTTACAAAGTTGAAATTTAAAGTGGTGAAAATAGTAAGAGAAGAGAAGGCAAATAACCAGGGAACAACGAGAATACCTACTCACTAGAGTAGTTTAATGGATGTTTTATCTTCTGTTGTTTTCTCACTTTATGTATCTCATTTTAAAAAAAATGAAGTCATATTTGCTATATAAAACCTGCCAAATTAGTGAAGTACAATTTCCTTCTCGTTTTAATGCCACTTCATTGTCATCTTTGTGGATTTTCACACAATTGTTTAGTTTGACATGCTCATTAAAGACATGATTTCTGTGCACCTGAAGGAACTTGTAGTTGCTGGTTAACACACTACTGCATCAGGGCTTCTTAAGCAAGTGAGTCTGTTATTTCCATTCTCTTCCAAAGACATATAGGTATACTTCAGTTACTTAAAATAATTGTCCTGGTGTTCTCACACGTTTCAATGTAAAATGTGAGAATGGCAGAACTTCCACACTGATACACGTTTGCAGAATTGACATTTGTGAAACTGTATTTATGTGTTCTCCTCATTCTTCTGTCCCATCAGTGTGAGAAAAGTTTGGGGAATCCTTTGTACTTCTCGTGTCTTAAGCTATTCTCAGGCTGATTTCTGAACTTGAGGAAAAAAAGGTGAAAGCAGAGTCTGTCAGACCTTAAGTGACAGCTTGTAAATCGGCTATAAAGTTGTCTCAAAAAGAGAACTTAAAACTCTCCCGCTGTTTCCTTAGCACTGTGAAACTTAGCTTACTCATATGAAGATTACATTTTTTGTAATTACCGCTATTGAAATAGTAAACTGAAACTCTGAAAGATAAATGTATTAAATATAAAAACATGCACAAAATTAAAAAAATATATAAAATAAAATACATTTTCTCATTGCTAATAAGATTCTGCAAATGAAATTCCCTCATTGAGTTAATCTTACACAATTTATCCTTAGAATGCTGCAGTCTCTCAGGTCTAATGACCTGTTTCACTTAGAGAAAAATTGGATGTTTCCAGCATTCCAAATAAATATGCCTCTAAATATAATTAAGAATATAGGGCTGTTATGTAAGAAGGCACAATTTGCACTAATTCATTAATGCGTTCACATTCAAACTTCAACACATTTCTAACAATGGGGCCGCAAAAAACTTGGTGCCTGTCCATGACACCAATTGTTACTAGTGGTGTAATTAAGCTTGCCTCTTGCAATTAATCACCTTGACTGCCAACAAATAGTATATTTATCTTCATTAGTGTCCTACATGCAAGTCTTTCCTTTCTGCTATCCAGCAGAAGCCGACACCATGTTTGGCTACATGCTGGATGGAAATTCAGCCGTCATGTACGCTGAGGCCCAAGCTGCCCATGCCATCAGTTATTCTGGAAGCGAGCTGAGAGCACAAGCCATAGGTGACACACAATGGTTTGTCACTGCGCCGAGCTGCACAACTGCCACAACACCGGCCATCAGGGGTGAATGAAGTAAAACAGAGCACACACATTTGGGCACGGAACAAAGTGAATTTAAGTGGAACTCTACACTGCAGCCATATGAAACATGAGTATCCTTAAGGCTATGATTTTGTATTTTCAGGTTCCTCATGTATTTTAATTAAAGACAAACAGAATTATGGACAGTACAAATTATTTTTCTCAAATGAGAAACAATAGAGGCGATGCCAGACTAATTTATTTGCTTTTGTTTGCATCTGTTTTTCCATAATTATTTTAACAAATGAGTTTACTAGCAGGAATGTTTGGTAAAATAATGAAGCAAATATTGTTAAATATTGTGATTATTCATAGCAGAACCTATAAGTTATGTTTCTCCAATTGGAAAAGAGAAATGTGTTGTACAACCTACATAGCCATTCAAAAAAAAAAACCTTGAATATTCAAAAAGCTCTGCTTATGAATGAATTACAGACAAAAAATTATGCATAGATATTCTTCAGCAAACAGTTTGAACATATACATCAGAAAAACCAGTTTGTTTGGAAAACTTGCAAACACAAAATGGAGCAAAGAAATTATTCATTATGAATTATTTGCACAGCATCTGTCTTACTTTCTCATGTTAATTGCCTCTGCTAAACCACATTTTCTCCCCCTCAGTATGTAAATTTAAATGATTTTGCATATTCTCTGAATACCCAGTAAATGTAAGTTTCATTACCTTACTGCTTATATCTATTTTGTCAGCCTAATTATACTAGAGTTTATATAATTTTAAAATTTGACCTACCAGCTTCCTGTAGATTGCAACCTCTTCTCCTGGAGTCTGAGTATCGCCTAGTATTAAAATAAAAAATAAATATTAATACCATGCACATTAACTACATTTGTGAAAGATCTTGTAAGGGTTAGGTAAATCTCACTGTACTTATATCTATATAAGCATATATATATGTATCACTTTATATATATCTATAAAAGCTAGGGTTTGGTTTTAGTCACAATACCTTTAATGCAATTATCATAAATCTAGGACCTGACCCACAATTGATTTGAATTACCAGAGAGAATTTTACTGGCTTTTCAGAACCTACACCATCTGTGTCCATACTGCTGTATCTTTCTGTGCTTCCTAGGAGGTACACTCTAGTTGTATATAGTTATTCTTTCTACAGATATAAGCTTATCCATCAGGCAGTTTGACTTCCTCTAAAAAGATATCTTTCTTTCACTGAATTTTCTTTCTGATTCTTTGAGCACTGACTCATGTTGTCTCTTCAAGAAATACTGCAAGAAAATGTACACATTGTCTCATGCCTTTCCTTTGCAATAGCTTCTTGCCACCAATAGAAATAAAAGTGTCTTGTCAAAAACTGTGCTCATCTTAGAAACTAAATGCAAGTTTAATCCTTCGGGCCTATTATCAGAAATGCCCCTCCGGCCAAATCTGTCCCACTGGCTCACTGAGAATGTCACCTAAGTAAAGCCTCAGGTTTGGTTCAACATTATCAGCATATACACTTCATTAAACAGAGAGGTCTGCAGAAAACTCTTTTTATAGTGCAATACTTAGAAGTCAAGCACTTTGTGTAGTACAAAGATACACATTTCTAAAGGCATAAAACCTTCTGGTTGTGTACACTGAAGTGCACCACAAAATACATAACCCCCAAAATGTTTTGGGCTTTTATTTTTTATTTATTTTTACCGGGGTTACAAAACAATGTGTTGACATGGTTAGAACAACAGGGGGAAAGTGTGTTTGTTCATTGGTTTCTGCTATGGGCAGAAACCTGGTTGAGTGCTTATAGGAAGAGTTTTACAACAGCCAGTAGGCAGATGTTATTGGCTGCCCATCTCTAGTGAATATTCAAATTTCCTAGCATCTTAATGGATTACTATAGGGGAAGAGGATTCACAATACAGTTTTATGATATAGTAATTTTACGTCAATGTGAAATTTCATTGACTGGTGCTCTCCAGGTGTTCGTGGGTCATAACGCAACTTCTGTCTTAAGAAGCTCCCCAGTGCAGCATGGAATTGCTGAGGTGAGTAGATTGAGAGAGGACGCCTGCAACACCGGAGTGGAGTGGAGAGAGATCAGCGTCCAAGAGCCTCAACTCAGAGCGACAAAAGCCATTGAGGAGGGACCCTCAAGTCCTCAACAGGACTTGCCCAGGAGCCGGCAGCTCAGCTCTCGCGAGCAGCTGACTCACCGGGGGCAGAGCCAGGAGGCTCAGCGGCAGCTGTGAGCGGTTAAAAACCTGCCCAGGGAGCGCGGCGAACAGAGCGGGCAGAGGCGGTTTGAGCGGGCAGGCGAGTGGGGTAACCGCCTGATCAAGAGGACTCGACTGGAGCGCAGGAGGAGGAAGGACTGCTTGCTTGTGCAAAGAGACATAGACGGACCGAGCGACCAGATAGATCATGGTCACCACTCGATCAAAACCTGTAGTTAGGAATAATGTGGGTACCCAGACTGAGCCTTCCTGCAGACATGCTGCCATGCAGGTCTCTGGCTGCAGTGAATGCCTGAGCCTGGCACTTGTATGGGAGAGAGCCAGTGACACCGCTTGTGTGCGGTGTGAGCAAGTACATGACCTGCTAAAGCAGGTGGTTGAACTGAGGGAGGACATAGAAAGTTTGAGAGCTATCAGAGAGTGTGAAAGTGAAATTGATTGGTGGAGCCATACCCTAAGGCAAGGGCAGAGGGAAGTGGTTGAACAAGTGATAGATCCCCTTCCCTCCTACCATCAGATAGAAGGAGTAAACTTAAGGGACAAGGAAGTGTGGAGGGAGGTCCCTCCTCGGAGAGGTATGCGAAAACCCTCGCAATCCCTTCCTTCCTCCCAGTTGCCCTTGAGTAACAGGTATGAGGTCTTGGAACTACAGGGCCAGGTAAATGGTGACGGAGGGGTAGATCCATCTAGTAAGTCACCTAGGGCTTGTCACTCACCCCCAGGCCTTAGAACTTCCTCAACCAAGAAGAAAAGAAGAGTAATTGTGGTGGGTGACTCCTTTCTGAGGGGAGCAGAAGGGCCCATTTGTCAACCTGATCCATCCCACAGGGAAGTCTGCTGCCTACCTGGGGCTCGGATTGGAGATGTTAAAAGGAAACTCTCTGATCTGGTGCAGCCTCTGACGACTATCCACTGCTGGTTTTTCAGGTTGGCAGTGATGAAATTATTACAAGCAGGGCAAGGGCAATGAAGAGAGACTTCAGGGCCCTGGGACAGCTGGTTAGAGGGTCTGGAGCACAAGTGGTGTTTGCCTCCATACCTGTTACAAGCAAAGGTGAAGAGATAAATAGAAAGAGACTGCGGATCAATGTATGGCTACGGGACTGGTGCCAAAGGCAGGGTTTGGGGTTTTTCAATCACAGGCTGCTATATGAGACACCTGGTTTGCTGGTGGCAGGTGGGATACATCAATCCCAGAGGGGGAGAAGGTTTTTGGGGCAGGAGTTAGCAGGGCTCATTGACAGGGCTTTAAACTAGGTAGGAAGGGGAGATAACTGGGCCTGTTGGGGACAAGCCCAGGGGAAACATGCTAGGGCTTGAAGAATGGCAGACTAGGGAGGACTCTCAATCTATTGTTTGAGAGTTCTAGGACTATGTTCTAGTATGAATGAAGACCAGAAGGCCTCCTGCCTTCCAAGGGTGCCACTAGCGTGCTCAGCTCGCTCCCTGTACACCAATGCACGCAGCATGGGGAATAAACAGGAGGAGTTAGAAGTCCGTGTGCGGTCTAAAGGTTATGACCTGGTGGCAATTACAGAGACATGGTGGGACAGCTCACGTGACTGGGATGTGGTCATGGATGGCTGTGTCCTTTTTAGGAAACACAGATCAGCAAAGCGAGGTGGTAGAGTTGCTCTTTATGTGAAAGAGCTACTAGAATGTATTGAGTTCTGTCCAGGGGCAGATGAGGACCAAGTGGAAAGTCTGTGGGTGCGAATTAAGGGACAGGCTGGTATGGGTGGCACAGTTGTGGGGGGTCTATTATAGGCCTCCTGATCAGGATGAAGGAGTTGATGAGGCTTTATACAGGCAATTGAAAGCAGCCTCACGACTACATGCCTTGGTCCTTATGGGGGATTTTAACTACCCCGATATTTGCTGGAAGACTTACACAGCCAGTCATTCACAGTCTAAGAGGTTCCTCCAGTGCATTGATGATAACTTCTTAATGCAAATGGTGGACAAAACAACTAGGAGAGGAGCGCTGCTGGATGTGGTACTCACCAACAAGGAGGGTCTGGTTGAAGTAGTGACGGTCAATGGCAGCCTGGGCTGCAGTGACCATGAGATGGTGGAGTTTAGGATCTTGTGTGGGAGGAATAGAATACCTAGCAAGGCCACATTTCTGGATTTCCGAAGGGCAAACTTTGGCCTCTTCAGTCAATTGCTAAGGGAAGTATCATGGCAAAGGGTACTAGGTGGTAAAGGGGCTCAAGATAGTTGGTCAGCATTCAAGAGCCACTTCTTCAAAGCTCAGGATCAGAGTGTCCCAATGAGTAAGAAGTCAAGTAGGGGAGCCAGGAGACCAGCATGGTTAAACAAGGAACTTCTGGGCAAACTCATGTGGAAAAAGAGAATCTATGGATTATGGAAGGAGGGGCTGGCCACTTGGGAGGAATATAGGACAGCTGTTAGAGGATGTAGGGAAGCAATTAGGACAGCTAAGGCCTCCTTGGAACTTAATCTGGCAAGTCGGGTCAAGGACAATAGAAAGGGCTTCTTCAAATACATAGCGAATAAAACTAACACAAGAAGCAGTATAGGCCCACGGCTGAATGAGGTGGGTGCCCTGGAGACAGAGGATATAAAGAAGGCAGAGGTGCTGAATGCCTTCTTTGCCTCTGTCTTTACTCCTGCAGACTCTCCCCGGGGGACCCAGATTCCTATAGCCCCGGAAGGAGTCAGGATAAAGGAGGAGTTTGCTTTGGTAGATGAGGATTGGGTTAGGGATTAGTTAAGTAGTCTGGACATCTATAAATCGATGGGTCCGGATGGAATACACCCGCGGGTGCTGAGGGAGCTGGTGGAGGTCATTGCTGAGCCACTCTCCATCATCTTTGGTAAGTCGTGGGAAACAGGTGAGGTGCCTGAGGATTGGAGGATGGCAAATGTCACGCCGGTCTATAAGAAGGGCAAGAAGGAGGACCCGGGTAATTATAGACCAGTCAGCCTTACCTCCATCCCTGGAAAGGTGATGGAACAACTTATTCTTGACACCATCTTTAGGCATATCAAGGATGAGGGGGTCATTAAGAGCAGCCAACATGGCTTTACCAAGGGGAATCCATGTTTGACCAACCTTATAGCCTTCTATGAGCAAGATGCGGATGATGGTAGAGCGGTAGATGTGGTTTTTCCTGATTTCAGTAAGGCATTTGATACTGTCTCCCACAGCATCCTCATAGATAAGCTAAGGAAGTGTGGGCTTGATGATCAGGTAGTGAGGTGGGTCAAGAACTGGTTAAAAGGAAGAAGGCAGAGAGTTGTGGTCAATGGGGCAGAATCTAGCTGGAGGTCTGTGACTAGTGGAGTCCCTCAGGGGTCGGTGCTGGGACCAGTGCTGTTCAATATTTTCATCAACGACCTGGATGAGGGAACTGAATGTACCCTCAGCAAGTTTGCTGATGATACTAAACTGGGAGGAGTGGCTGACACACCAGAGGGCTGTGTTGCCATTCAGTGAGACCTGGACAGGCTGGAGAGGTGGGCGGAGAGGAACTTGATGAAATTCAGCAAGGGCAAGTGTAGAGTCTTGCATCTGGGGAAGAACAACCCCATGTACCAGTACAGGTTGGGGGCTGACCTGCTGGACAGTAGTGAAGGGGAAAGGGACCTGGGGGTCCTGGTGGACAGGAGGATGACCATGAGCCAACAATGTGCCCTTGTGGCCAAGATGGCCAATGGCATCCTGGGGTGTATTAGAAAGGGTGTGGTTGGTAGGTCAAGAGAGGTTCTCCTCCCCCTCTACTCTGCCTTGGTGAGGCCTCATCTGGAATATTGTGTCCAGTTCTGGGCCCCTCAGTTCAAGAAGGACAGGGAATTGCTTGAAAGAGTCCAGCGCAGAGCTACAAAGATGATTAAGGGAATGGAGCATCTCCCTTATGAGGAGAGGCTGAGGGAGCTGGGACTCTTTAGCTTGGAGAAAAGGCGACTGAGGGGTGACCTCATCGATGTTTACAAATATGTAAAGGGTGAGTGTCAGGATGATGGAGCTAGGTTTTTTTCAGTGATGTCCAGTGATAGGACAAGGGGCAATGGGTGTCAACTGGAGCATAGGAGGTTCCATGGGAACATCAGGAAAAATTTCTTTACTGTGAGAGTGACAGAGCACTGGAACAGGTTGCCCAGGGGGTTGTGGAGTCTCCTACGTTGGAGATATTCAAGGCCCGCCTGGACAAGTTCCTGTGTGATGTACTCTAGGTTACCCTGCTCTTGCAGGAGGGTTGGACTAGATGATCTTTTGAGGTCCCTTCCAACCCTTAGGATTCTGTGAAAGCTCAGGACAAGGTTTTGCTCCTGTGCTGTCAGGTGACTTCTGAAATGAATTGCACCAATAAAATTTTGGGCCTTATCTTTAGCAACTCTTTTTTTTTTGTGTGTGTGATTTTTTTTTTTTTTGTAGTATACCTTTAGGCTACAAAACACATCTATAGGGTTTTCCTCTCTACAGGATGTGTTGTCCCCTATGCTTTAGCAGTTCAGTGAGCTGAGCTGATTCAAATGAGCCTTGAAATGTTAAATACAACTTGTAATATCAAAGGTTCTCATATCAAATAATTTTCTTCCTGTGGATCCTAGGGAGATTAAGGACTCGAGCAGGGTCTATAATGTCCACTACTCACATCAGATATCTCACTGGCTAAACTGTTAACTGTTCATTGAAGGAAAATACAGGCAAAGTAAGAAGTGCTGCGGCTGTAACTGGGTGCAAGGGCATAGTATAAATCCATATGGCAATGAGCGAATGCTAGAAGCTGAGTAATTGTGTGACAGAAGCCTTGGGGCACAATCTTGAGGGGATATTTTCTTTGCAACTGGTGTATTAATTAACTTGGGGGTCAGACAGTAAACTAACTGCAGTATGGCTGCACTTCAGTTTTTCCCCCAGTCTGGTTATCTCAAAGCCCAGAAAAACAAGTGTTGTCTTCTTTGTTGTTTTTTCTGGTTTTGCTGTCATATCTCATAGCAATGTCTGTTCATAGCTTCCTTACCTTTCTTACTGCTGAGATGAATTAAGATGAAGTGTAGTTTGAATCCTCCACAATACCAGCCCCCCAAACACTCTTGTACTTTCTGAATTGATGAACAGGACCTGTCAAGAAATCACCTGCCTCTTTCCTACCATCCTACTATCTTCAAATGCTTTGCAGATGCAGAAGAGATACTTGGAGAAGATTCCTCTTTCAGTTTTACATCTTGTATCTGGTCTATTTATGAGTACAGCTGTGGTATGCTTGCCATTGTATGCAGGACAAGCTTTCCAGTGCCAAGAGGCTGAACTGGATCTACAGTGCTAATTGTGATACATTCTTACTGACATGCATTTTTGTACTATAATTAACTTTAATATTCATATTATAAAGCAGGAATATGACTTCTATCTATGTGCTTCATGATAGTCTTAGAATAAGTAAACATTTTGAAAGGTAATTAGTAAGCAACTCGGTGTGAAAAATAGGGAGATTGTGTTTTCCAGGACTGTATTCTAATTGTAAATGCAGTCACACATGGAATCCAATGTTTCTAAAGATTCTATTTCAATAACTCTGAAAATGAAAACAGAGTATAAGTGGGCATTACTCAATATTGCCAACAATTAAAAGAATTGTATTAGGATTTAGAAAATAACCCCACATTTATTTCAGGATCCTTGTTTAAGGATTAAAATGTGAAGTCTTGATACCACAGTGGAACAACTGCTAACTGTATAATGACAATCACAGTATACAGAAAGGAGTAGGGAGAATTTTAATGGAAAGCATATTGCCATTTTCTTTGCATTAAAAGTCAAAGGCAATTAAAACATAATTTAATTAGAGAATATCTTATCAGCTGTAGAAAGTAAAATTGATTGACATGCAGTGTATGGATAACTTGGCTGCAGCTACTTGTAAAGTGATGGTGAAGCTGACAAATCAGTCTGTTGGTTTTTTATTTGATAATTTCATGTATTTTTATGTTTTCTCTCACCACCGAAGGCATTTTAATTATCTAATGTTTGATTGCTCATTGTTTGAAATGGAAAATATTATAAATGTATTGTGATATGAAGAGTTGTTGGCGTTCAGATTAAGCATCTAGCATGACTATATCCTGCTGTCTCATTACTAAAAATTTTTATCTGGTAATGGAATTTTTCTGGTGATTCTTTCTGTCTATGTTTATGTCCAAGAAGACGTCTTAGTCTCCAGCTTAAATATCACATGCAGCTGGAAACAGGTCAGAGTAGCTCACAGCAGCTACAAATGCCTCATTTGGAAGCACCCATATTAGCAATTGCTTTGTTTGGAAGAACCCATATCGTTTACCCATGGGCTGACTTTGGCCATGCAAGGAATGACTAACCAGAGGTGATGAATACTGACAAAACAGCAAAGGTATTTCTATTTCAAACAATTCCCGAAACCAGGGGCAGCCAAAAAAACTGTAAAACATCACTCTTGCAGTGATTAAACCAGAAATGTGCACTCAATCATTACTTCAGTCAAAATTTGAAAGGTAGCTTGAGATCTTTATAAATATTAACCAAATATCTCGGTATCTCTTCTGTTCTGCCCATTTTATTCTTTACAAGTGAAAGAGCTTATGACATGGTTTCATCATTTTGTGGCTATTCCTTTAGTTTTATACTACTATTTCTCTTCTAATGAGAGACTATCAGCAGATGCATGTCTACATGAATTAAAAATTAATGCATTCCTTCCCTCAGAACGAGCACTTCTACAGGAAAGCCCTCGGACACCTTCAAAGGACTCGTAAATAAATTAATTAATAAATAATTTAAATTACATTGGTCTGCAACACTTGACTACAAACCAGATGCCAGTGTTTTAGTGGTAGGACACCTGAAATTTGTAATCCCTCTGTCCACAGAACTTCTGCAGCACTCGGACAGATTGACTGGAAAAAGAAAGAAAGAAAAACCTTTTGCTTGGCTAAAATAATGTATTCAAGGAATTTTGATTTTTTTTTTTATTATTTTATTTTTTTAAGGTTTCTGGCTCTCTTTTCCAGATAAAAATCCATTCTTCTTGGTTCTATCAAAATCTTTTTTAATGTGTCAGCCATGGCTTTTTCTTGTCAGGAAAATCTGCACTTCTATGAAGCCTAGTTTTCTATATGGGCTAACTTTTTTCAAAGCAGAGAATGATAAAAATTGAATATGATTTGTAAGATATATTTCTCTTTGGGTCAAAGAAGAGAGATCTGTGTATATGTACCCTTTTTTCTATTAGAACCAATTTAACAGCATAGTTTTTCATATTAAATAGGAAATTATTAACAACTGTCTCATTTAAAACCAAGAAAATATATGGAATTCTGTTTAAATATTGCAACAGTCTGAGGAGCAGGAAAGAATAATAAAGAATAACTCAGCAAGTCTCTGACTTCACTGTGATGCTTTATTTAAAGAAAAAAAAGCTAAATAATATCAATTAGTTGAGTTTTTCAGAGTGTTGGAGATAACTGCCCACAAGGATATCAGATTATATATATAGTTATTTATGTGTTCTTCAATTCTACAGCAAAAGAGAATGAGTGTTAAACCCTGCATCCTGGATGGGGTGTATAACATCAAGAAGGAAATCTATATGAAAATGACACCACTGTGTGGTAAGATGATAATAGCATAACAAGTAGTATTACAACACTGAGATATGGTCCAGAGATTTTTTGGGGGGGACTTTTTGTTTGTTTTTATTTGTTTTCTTTTTACTGAGTTGTTTGTACACGGCAAAGGCTGGGTTGCAAGGAGGAAGGGAAGGAGAGGGGACAGACAGGACCAGTGCTGCTCTGCAGTTCACAATAGCACCAATGTTTCTGTGGGAAGTGAGTAGTTATTTAGGAGCTGGTTGAAAAAGGTTATTTCGTTTGAAAAGCCACACAAAAAGCTGTAAAAAACTGGCAGCATGTTACTAGAGACTCATAAGTACACTGTTAGGAAAGTATTAACTAATAACTAGTTTGATCTAGTGGAAGGTGAACCTGCTCATTGGAGAGAGGATGGACTAGATGACCTCTCATGGTCCCTTTCAACTCAAAACTGTTCAATGATTCTATGAACTAATACCATGGAGTAATTTATAAGTTCGTGAACAAACCCACTGATAAAGCCTCTAGCTACAACTAAAGGAGATATTTCATGAAAACAGTGCAGTTATTAGGTCAAAAGCTTAAAGAGATAAAATAGCAATTTGTTATTTCACCAATTAAAAGTAATTGGCAAGTGGTAGTTACAGAGCCTAATAAAATATCTCTCATTTTTGCTGCTCATTATAAAAATCTCTGTACTTCAGGTATTTTGTACTGTGAATTTATTAAAACTATCTGAAAGCAGAAGGCTTGCCAAAAAGGTATGATCACCTTGACATAAGTAACAAAATCTGAGAAGTAATGGCAGGCATGAGAAGTGTTCAGGAACTGTCATCTCCCCTACAGTTCGTTTAGCAAGATGGTTAAACCTCATATGCTGACCTATGAAGATAGAACCTTCCTCAGTCTGTGCGAGAAGTTAACGTTGCTTTTCTTATTGCTGTTGAAAATATACAACTGTTCAACTAGGGTATAAGGAATTTAGCTTAAGTGCTAGTTCACAGACATCACATTGTGCTTTCAGTGGAGTTCCTACCCCTGGGTCTGGGTACTGTCACAGTGCTTTCAGAAATGGCCTCAACATGGGTATTTGCACTGTCAAACTTAATTATCTACAGGAACATAAGTTACACGGTGAGGAAAAGGATAAGGCTGCTAATTTAAATGATGCAACTGTATTTTTGAGTCTTCACAACCTTTATATGATTCCTCTTAGAACTCTGAGATAGCCAGCAAGATAAAAGCCTCCACTCATCAGTTTCAAGGAGATCTACAGGAGGAGTATCTGTTCTTCACTTTGTTTTTTTGTTTGTTTTTACAAGAAAGATCAGGAATACCTTAAGGACCATATTACAGGAATTAAATTTAAAGGAGTATCTTAAAGTAGTTTTAAGTATGGATGATCCAAGATATTTTTTGATTAGCCTAAAAATTCTCCTAAATAAAAGGAAGAATAATCCATGATGTAAAGCAAAGCATGTCTTTAACTATCTGTTAAAAAAATTAGTTGACTACAAACAGACAATAAATTCTGGGACTGCAAATCTCTAACAGCCTTGAGGAGAAGGATGATTTCAATATAATACCATTATTTCAGTGTGCCAGTTCACATGTGGGAGGTTGAGGAATGCTGGCAATGTCCACCTCGGGAGCAACCACCATAGAGTTCAAACGTGTTTTCCCAAATCTCTCTTTCCTGTTTAAAAATCCTTCTGTAATCAGCTGTGCTGCAGTGCTAGCAGGAACATATCATATGTTACAAATTATATAGGATAAAAAAGGACTGACAGGGTCAGAATGGCATTAGAATTCATTTATAGTTTATAGTGTTTCTTCTGAATATGGCATGAAAGTTGGCTTTTTACTAATGTAACCTGTTTCTTAAAAAATATTAAAACTTTTAAACAAAAATTTATAAATAAGAAAATAGGACAGGCAGAAGTATAATTTTGATGCATATTTCATTGAAAAAAATCCCAAAGCCCAACACAAACATTACTGATCATGCAAAACTGTAGACTCTAGGGTAATCACTGTCATCTAAAGAAACTTCGCACCATGCTCCCAGTGACAGGTTTCTAATATAGTAAAAGAAATCCTCAGTTGTTCTTTTAGGTGATAGTAGACCTGACAAAAATGGTAATGGATTTTTGGCCAAGAAACTCAATATAAAGGCAAATATAGGAGAGAGGTGCTAGTCAAACAGAAGTTATTGGACTCAGTATAGAGTAAATGGATGAAATTATATGATATGCTATAGAGAAGGTCAGGCTACACAATCTAATGATCCCCTTTGGCCTTAAGGCTGTGATTACGTGAAACCCTACTCCTGCTGGAAGTCTGTAATTCATGTACTACTATTGATTTATTTATAAGAGACCATACACAGTAATAATACCTGTGCGTGATTATTCATGGTATTTGTCCCTGAATCATGTCAGTAAAAGTATGTTTAAGTAGAATTTTGGCTTGCATGTTTTTAATTTCATGGTGAGATCAAGGCCTAATGAGGAGAACAAGTATATCAATTTCCTAAAGGGGAAGCAGAAAGTGAATTATTTCATTCACTGCTTCCCACCGTTGTTATTACCAGCACAGCTTCTCTGTAGCAACAAAGAAAGCTGGAACAGGCAAAGTCCCAGGTGTTCTCACTGTAACACCCAAAGAAATGTTTTTTTTCTGGAGAATTGCACCCAATACTGGCACTTCTGTATGTGTTAACATTCACAGCATGACTCACTAGAGATGTACTGGTGATATCACTGGGAGTTTTGATAAGACAAAGTCCATTAATGTGCTGACTCGTAATGATTTACAGATGATCTCCATACAAATCAAACAGATTCCACATTTTTTTACAAAGAAATCACACAGTGTAATACAATGTGACCACAATTCTGAGCTCACCCAGGTCTGATTCTGACTCCCGATTCTGTCATATGGACATTTCTTTTGTACTTCAAAAAATGATGTGGCTGGCTTTTTGTTTTCAAAAGTCATTAAGAAAATAAGTAGTAAATTATTACATAAATATTGAGAAGCACTAACCATAAAGTGTAACAGCCTAGTAGAGTCTCTTGTTCTGTGTTTGTGCATTTCATTTTATACATACATATGTAAAACTGGTGCCAGTTTATATATATACATATCTATGTGTCACAAACTTGTAATATCAAATCTTTTTTTTTTTTTAATAAGAACGAAAGGCAATTAAAAATCCATCACAATATATAGCAGGGAAAATCTTGCATTTATATTATGTATATCCTTCTGCTCGCACAAATAATTTGGGTGTTGAATTTTAACAGCTTTTCCTCATTATTAAATTTTCAAAAGAAAATCCTGAAAGATACCTGAAGCTATTCACCAGATCACAATTGTGATTCATATGACATTTCCTACTTTTAAGATTAATCCCAAAATAATGGTATTTGTAGAAAAAAATCCCTTTCAGATACATACCAGAACACATACCACCCACTTACTAAAATAAAATGAAAATTGGTTTTACTTTCTAAATACTTTTTAGCTCCTAAACCAAATTTACATGTTCAATGGTATTAATACCATCTGAGCCATAAATATTCTTTCTTCAGACAATCTGTCCAATAGCTTTTCTTTCCTCCTGTTTGCAACATCCCATGAAGTGGATTTTGCTTAAAAAAAAGTGTTTTCTATACATATGTTACTGCTACTCTGTCAGTTTGTGGTTTGTTATTCCTTAAATGGTGTTTTCTGTGTTTAGTCCTTGCCTATTTGCTATTCATTAACTCATGTAATAAATTGGAGTCATGTGATAATGTCAGAGGTGGATGACATGATAAATAAAACTATATAAATGGCCACTAAAGCATGAATTTCAAGTAAGTTTCTAACATGAACACGTAGCCAGCATATGAATATGGGTTACATTTGTGTCAAATTACACCAGAGGACGCACACACACGGTGAAATCAAATAAAAACCAGGGATTTAAAAATGTTTACCAATATGTTACCCCAACAAAAGGCACTACTTTAAAACTAGTTATTTTCTGAGTAATGCCATGTTACAGTAAAACTAAATGGACTAAACAGTGTTTCCACAAGATTGGTCAATAGTGTATCCTCCTGTTTAGCTGGCTCTTCTAAAGAAGTGCTCTGATATTTTATTCATATGTGATGAATGGCACAGTTGGGAACCATCTGACTAGATAAAATCCTATAGATAAAACCCATATGGATTAAGCATTGCACGTTTGGTTTCAGAATGTAATACCTCTTTTTAAGTATACTCACTATGAAAACAGGCAAGGTAAGGCCTGTTTCTGAAACAGTATTTTCAAGCATCAGTTGAAAAAGCTGACAAGTGTGTGGATATACAAGTCTCTCTTTCAGATCCTGAACCACCAAAAAGCTAACAATGCTGGTTGGCCTAATAAAGGATATTACCTCTTCTTCCACACAGCAGCCTCTAGCTCATCAAGTGCTCTTGCCATCTATTTCCAAAGGAATTTATGATCAGATCTTCCTTAAAAATAGAGTACAGCTATGTAATAAACCTTCAGACATGTAAAGCAAAAGACTGACCAGCCCAATCTGTAACCATAGCGAGGAGGAAAGTATTTCCTCATCTCTTTGAGGCAGAGGAGCTGCAGTCAGGGAGATTCTAGGAAGCGTTCAAAGTTTCTCACAGCTTCCTGCATTCCTGGTGTTATCAAAAGCAAGACTGTTGAAATGATCTGAGCCAGAATACAAGCACACACTAAAGTACGTGCAAGTGCTTCTTAAAAGTGACTTTGTATTTTTATCCAAGGATAGGTTACGCCTGTGAAATAACATAGACCCAGAATCCCGTCACTTCTGCTGCTCAAGAGAAAATCATAACAGGATAATGCTACTGGACTTTGTTATGGGATAATTGACTTTCACTTCTGAAATCTTACCAGATATTTCTTGTTCTCAGAGATAATTTGTCTAAGTAAATGAAAGGATAGGAACAGCATACCGACTCCAGGAGTAAAGTAAGATGAAGCATTTAAACCATATTAAATCAGATCCAGTATGCAGACCTTATCCTGCTCTCTCATGTACATGTGAACAGTTCAAGGATACCCACAAAATGCCACTAAGTTCCACCCTTGCAGTACCTCTGCTATAGATTTCTAATGGGGCCCGCAAGACTCTTGGTCTTGGTCTTGATCAGTACTTTCTCTCATCACTCCTATAGCTGTGGCTGGATTGTCTGAAAGCATAGCAGAATAACTGGAGGGAAGGGGATAAATGAAAGGAACATCTGATATCCTGAGGCATTGTTCTCTAATGGACTACTAGCACATTGATGTTGGTGGTTTATATCTGCTATTTTTTTGTTGAAATCTAATGCCAGGAGGATTTCTATTCCAAATCTTTCTGGGAATGTTATTCCAGAGGTGGTAAATTCTTCACCAAATCTCGTATTAATAAGCTATGATGTTAAATAAAGCACCAAAAATCTCAAAGTTACAAGTATCAACAAGAAGTGAAGAAGTAGCTAATGGAAGATTTGCTGCTGAACAAAGTTTTCCATGATTAATTACAGTGCAGTACTTTAGTTTCTCTCTATCTGTAACGTCAAATACCTACACTAATTAGTTGCCAACCTACAACATAATAAATGAGATAATGAAATAGAGATGTTTTAAACACCCCTTTCTATTACATGTACTTTTTGCAGCATGCTACAGACAAGATGAATTCTGATTTTTGTTAAAAAGCTATATTAGCCTATCATTATGTACACGAATGCCAAATAAAAACTTTCTCATAAGAATAATGTTCAACTACAAAATCCACAGGAATCTAGAAATAAAACAAAATACTGTATATTAGGTGAAGGCTGGCATGTGTTAAGCTTATAGCAAAGGCAGAGGCAGCACACCTTTCTCTATCACATTTTCACCTGCTCATGTGGTGCAGGCTTCTGCTTTAATGGAAAATTCCTTTGGGTCTTCTTGGTGTAAAGCTGTTGGTGCTTGCAGCAAAATCTGCAGAGCAAGTGGTGAATAGAGAATGTTTTCATGTGGTTGGTAAGACAGAGAAATACTCATCAAAGGGAGCATCACTTTTCTGTGAGCTTTGTTCAATTTGGGAACAAGTTACACAAACTTTTCCTGTTTTTTTCTTTCATTACTTTGGAAAAAAAATCATTATTCTTCTGAATTCATCTTAGGAAAGTGCAGTCCTCAGATTCCAAGTTAATGCTGAAGAAATCTACTGTATTCCCCATGTAAGCTGCAGGAACTCTTAAGGAGCGTTGCACAGACTGAGGCAGTATTATTCTCCAGGAAGCAGTGATGACAGTCAGAGCACAAGCAGTGCTGCTTGTTTTATGTATCAACCTTGAATGTTTTCCTGTCAGCTTTGCAGTTTGTCACCCACAGCTTAGCCTCCAAATAGCATGAACTTTGAGGACAGCATGCTGGAATGAAAGACCTGCTGCCTTCTACAAAGAAGATACAAGACCAAGAAGGAATGGCAGAATATCTGTTTATTCCACTTTATGTAGCCTAAATTGTGGAAAAATATTCCATTGTTAGTAGAAACATAATGCAATTCTGTTAATGGTTGTATCATTTGTTGTTACTATTTGGAGTGAATATGCGAGGAATCTAGCTAGTATAATAGATGAAATCAGAAAAGAAAATACTAAATGCAAAATCTGATATTCAAAAGCAAAGAATGAGTTGGAGCAGCTGCAATAGCTTATTATAAATACTTGTCAGAACTGTTGGGCTGGAGCAGTGTTTGCCAGCTGGAGTGCAGTCGCTCAGAAAGGGAGGTGAGATATTCCTCCTCTCGGTGTGCAAAAGCAAGGCAGTGAAGGAGTGCTGGGGCACACAGCAGTGTGGTGTTTCATTACTGGAATGATTCCTGGAGGCAGGAACACGTTAGGCAGCTTCATAGCAGTGCTGCCAGCGGAGTGCCCAGTCAGGCCGGAACACCCTGACAGAGTTTAGCGCTCTATCACTGCAATCTTCTAATGACCATTATCAGTTGTTGGGGTTTTTTTGCCCTCTGACAGTCATAGATGTGGTCACTACACTGGGTATAACTGCAGAATTTTCTCCTGGTTCTTCCAGGATTGAGTGGCTGGGAATTGTATGTGTCCTGAGCAGCTACACCGAGGACAATAAACTTTCCATTGCATCACATCTGCAATTTACCTTGTCAGTTTATCTCAGAGAGCATTAGTCTGTAAGGTGATAAACGTTATTATTGCATGAATGGAAAAAGGAGATTCAAACATCCAAATATTTAAAAGAATTGCAAGAGTCCTTTTTAATTAATTAAAACTGGTCTGCACTGGGTTTACTAGACTGAAGGCATATAGCATGTTGGTCATTATGTTATAATCAGTCTGCATGTGCTAAAAACACAGCATAAAGACAAAGATCACACAGAATTGCTGTTACACTGGTCAAACTGCTCTAATCAAATTGTTTTATTTGAGGTTTGTTCTAAAGCCCAAGAGAGTTTGGCTATTACATTCAGTGGGAATGGAGTTCAACCCGTGATGAAACTGAGCACTTTACCCTGTATAATTCAATTACTTGTCACTTGCTGAATATATTAGTCATTATACAGTTCTTTACATGTAACCACCGATAGGTAGAACATCCAGAAACCTCAAAGCACTTATTTTTGCCGTTTTCCTTTTCAACTCTTTCAAATCGTATTTATTACTGCCTCCTGATTCTGCTATCAGTAGTGTCAGCAAAAAATAGTGTTCATCCTGTAACAAGAAATATTTATGGTATCGTTGTGAAAGGCTTTCACATGCTTTTAGTTACAATACACTGCATCTCTCATGTTCGTTTTAGAAAATTATATTTTAGCATCTGGCATTTATTATCTGCTACAGTGTGGCTGCACTTTACTGGGAATTGCAGGTACTCAACGTAGTCACACATGCTCACGTAAAGGTGGCATCAGCTCTTTTTATCACATTTGTCCATTCTGGTGAATTTGGCCATCATCGCACCCAATCAGCCAGAATAGCAGAGGCTGGCAGGGACGTCTGGAGGTCACCTCATCCGACCTTCCTGCTCAAGCAAAGCCACCTAGAGCTGAAAACAGCCTGGCTTCACCTTCTTCACACCCTTCCTTCAGGTATTGATCCACACTGATGAGATCCCTCCTGAGTATTCTGTTCCCTAGGCTGAACAGGCTGAGCGGTCCTGGGTCTCCCAGCCTTGCCTCATATGTAAGATGCTCCAGTCCATCCTCTCAGTGGCCCTTTCCTGGACTCTCACCAGATCTTTTTCGTACTGGGGAGCCCATAACTGGACTCAGTGCTCCTGATACTGCAAGGATCAAGTCTGGGAAACATTTACTCACAATAATATATAAACTAAAACCTAATGTAAAAGAATTATGAGAACCTACAGTTTAAAAAAATTTAGAGTGGAGTCGGAAGTTCCTACATACAAACATCCCTAACTGAAGGGAATAAGATTTCAGTTTCATAACTGAGCAGATGAATGGAGAGAACTTTTTGCACTCTCTAAATAATAGAACAGTAAGCATGTCTGCTGTGGAGAGGATGAAACATGGCAAATCATCCATTAATAAGTATCTATTTTCCTTGACAAATGCCTAATTATTCATCAGGGTAATTTAATGTTCTGTATTAAACTAAGAGGCACATGGATTAAAATACCCACATCAATGGGCTCTGTTCAGTATTCCCTACTCACTCCCACCAAAACATTCACAAACCTCAGGAGGGAATTTGCCTGAGAAGATCAGCTAATAATGTATTGTACCCTGCAAATGAGCCCTTAAATCTCTAAAGTTGATTTTTGTCAACCAAACCACAAAACTGTCTTTCTCGCCGTCTTCTGTTAAGAATCCTCTCTGCTGATGTACTGTTCCTCCCTATGCATGCCAAGATATAACTCCAGCTATTAAATCTAAAGACTGAAAATATCACAGTTTTGGGTGAAGCAAAAATTTAGTCTTTAATAAAGGGACTCAAATTAAGCCGAGAAGTGCTTGTATTTCAGGTGAAACACAAGACTGAAATTTGGAGGGCTGTGGAAACACTTGAAACGCAATTGGTCACAGACATAAAATGACTAGTAAGAAGTGTTTCCAGGTGAGCAAGCAGCAAGCCTGTAAGGGCAGCAGTGGCTCTACTGGGCCAACAGGAACTGAAAGGAACCACTAAGAGAAAAGCAGCACTGCAGATAGCTGAATAACAAGTCTCTACAGGTTTGCCCCCAGAATATTGGAACACCCCCTCCCCATGTCAAGAGCTAATGGTTACAAACTCTTGCTTGATGCCAACTGTATGAATCAGGATAAAATCAACTAAAGTGACTTAGAATCTTATAATCATGAATGGTTTGGGTTGGAAAGTACCTTAAGATCATCTAATCCTAACCCCCTGCCATGGGCAGGGACGTCTTACACTAGACCATGTTGCCCATGGCTCTGTCCAACCTGGCCTAGAACACTGCTTTGCAATACTGTGACACCAGGGTCAAGGATAAAACATGTCATTACATTATTTTAATGAAAATAAAAATGAGGAATATTCAGCCATACTAGAAGACACCACACTGATAAACAGAAAATGAGTAATTGCAGTAGCTTAGAAGTTACCAGCACTGAGTAATAGAGAACTTAAAAAGTAAGGAGCTGGACTTCTCATAAGGTATGCTATTTATTATTGAAACCCAGGGAGAAATAACAGGTAGAAAAATGTAGCTGTCTTTAAAAGTAAGACAAGCAAAGCTGCATCACTAACAGATAACTGCCTAACAGGCATTGAAGGACGCTGTATTCATCAACACCAAAACAAGTAAGGCATATTAGGGTCAAACATCTTTAATCTCCAATTTACTGTATGAAATGAAGAAGCATTCAATTGGAACAGGCAGAGATCCCATTCCACATACTCTAGCACTTTAAATACCAGTGGAATTAGCTATGAATCTGACCTAGAAAAAAAAATATTGTATGCTTAAAATTAGAGAATATCTACATTTATACCCTAAATCTTGTTTGTTTGTTTCCTCACCTAATATCAAGTTCTGCTTAAGTACGTAGATACTGAATCTTAAAGACTATATGATTTTCACCACAATTGGGATTATTAAGCGATGCCACCCCCAGCATGGGATAAGGAGGATGGAGGGCTATTAAGAGACACATTTTTTTCTTAAACCTCTTTCTGGCTTTAGCCAGTATTTTGTGTGTGTTTATATCAATGTTTTGATGTGTTTACGCCTATCAAAACAATGCATCAATATCACCTTTCAGTTACGCAGTCTATTTCATCTAGGAATACATAAAGCACGTGAAAGTATGTCACATGCTTTAATTCAGACTCTCATCTACAGAAGTGTACACAATAGTGCTTTCTGCCCTAAGGATAGATTTAGTAAGGTACTGACATGCCTAATTTGTAAGGATTTCACTAGACAGGAGGGTAGAGGTCACACTTATGCCAGGCACGGGCATGAATGTGTTTAGCATGATCCTCAATGTGCTTTTGGCCTAAGGCAGCCAGTCCTCTCCCAGAGCACTCCTGCACAGGGCTGCAGTGGTGGCATTGGCCACCCAGCCTGGTTTGGATATAAGGAAACCTAGCTGTATGCATGAGAATGGTGTCAGGCCAGAGCCTGCTCCATTTTCTTTATTATACAGAACCTCATCCTCATGTAATGCATTTTTAGCCAACAGCCATTTAATGTAAAATACAAACTACTTCTTGTGCCCTTTCTCAGCAGTGAAATAAGGCGCCAGTTCCCTTCTGCATCACAGCAGAACTGGAGTGTGAGAAAAACATGAGAGGGAAATCTCCCATCAAAAAAGATCATGAACCCAGGCCCTCCATTTCCTAGGAGAGAGCCCTCTTTTATAGCAGATAATGCAATGCTATTGTAGTCATGATAATCTAAGGGGACAAGCAAAGTTTGAGGGAAAATTTATTATCTTTCTAAGGCTAAATGATCCAGTGAGACAAAAAAAAAACCCACCCTTTTTCCAGGTCTGGAAATCTGTTGGTGGGCAGGATGAGCATTGGTACTACTGCCATTGCCTTCCAGTGGGCTATGAATTAATATGGAAGTCTGTCAGAGTATCCATCAAGGACAGGGCTACGAAAAGGGGCAGATATATCCCAAATCATCATTCGTTCCCCCCTTCCAAATGATTATACATCATCATCTCTAATCACCTCTAGGCCAGTGATGAGCATGCATTAAACCCACTTATGCAGACTGTATTAAGTATGATTGCACATTACACTACAAGGTTATATTAGATATATGGATTGATGTATGCCAAGGCTCTAACATTCTTTTCACAGTTGCAAGGATATTTTTTACTTTTTAGATATTTGAGGGAAAGGTAATTTAAATATAATTGCTTAACATCAGGACATGCTATCCTAACAACTGTGGTGGTCTCAAGCCCTGGGAAATGCCATACTCTCCAAGACATTCTTTCCAGCCTATCAAAAGGGTACCATGATACACCTTCACTTAGCTAAAACTTGTCCATATGGAAGCTGGGAAGATGAGTCTACAAGGACGGGGAGTCTCCCACTGCTCAGTGCTCAGGAAACTCCTTAGCTGCCAGCAGGACTGTGAGGAATACACCTGAACACACAGGCTCAGGTAGCTTAGCACTCACCATTGCCACATCTGGGCAGCGTTTGCTGTCATCAGATCAGAGTGGGCTGTCCAAAGACAGTAACCGACACACCAGGGCGAAGGAGGGTAAAAACAACTGACAAAACCTGTCAAGTTTCGTACAGTCTGAGCATGGGTTTTCAGGAAAGCACTTTGTGATTTATATTCCTGTACTGCTCTTAAGTTTGTTACTGGATCTTGAGGCTCGGTTCTGTTTTTTGTTACAAATGATAACTTATTTCTTAGCCAGTCTCTCTTGCACCAGTAACTATTGTCTCTTTTATAAACTGCAGACCCCTTGTTTCCAATAACACGTGTTCTGGGGGAATGATTTAAATGAAAAAAAAATGCTTACTTGTAACATGAAAAGAAATACTACAATATAAGCTAAGTTTTAATAAATGAAGTTATGTTTAATTAAAATTGCTTTCCATTCATGGGCTGGAGTTATATTTAACCAGCTGCCCTATGAAAGTTATTACCTAGAGTTTTCATTTTCCCAGTACACAGCTGCAGAAAAGATTTTATTCGGGTGAGTGAAGGACTGTACATCAGCAAGGACAAAGCTCACTTAAACTAACAATGGAGCCATGGCAAAAGTCATAACCTTCTGCTGTCTTAGGGGAAGCACACTTTCTGAATATAATCTTTCTGATTATGCCTAGTATGCAAAATGCAGTTTTATGTCTGCAGCTCAAATGGATTTCAGTATTACCACTGAATACTAATCACCGATGCAAAAAACGTACAGCTCCCTCAAGGCATTTCAAAAATCTTGATTATTTAATCAGTGCTCTTGATTTATAAGGCGAGCTGGTTGATGACTACCAAAATGTGACACATTGGACACTATCCAGATGGAATGCCAGTTTTCATTTGAGGTTAAAGAGGTAAAACCCTACAAGAGAGGTTTTCCGGTATCCTGGACTAGAGCTAGAGTTATAACAGATGATAAATAAAACCTGGCAGTTTGGTTTGCACATAATATTAAAACAGAAACTTCACTGAACTGTCAGTTGTAAAATGAAGTAATCAACTTTCTTTCTGATTATTCTCCATTGCCACTATGGACTTCTTATTTTTTTCATGTTTTCCATCTTAATGTCCTCTTATCTTCTTAACTAGCACTACTTTACTTTTTTACAAAGACATAAGCAGTGAGTGCTGCCTTTTCATAAGCACTAATTTCCCAACCAGCTGGATGCAAAATTCAGAGTTCCATTTCTTTCCCCTGTAACTACAGATACATATATATATGTATTTGAAAATAATTTTGTGTCTACATCTCCATAAAGGAACATATGCTTAGGTATATATGAAAATCATTTTAATTCCTGCTTTAAAACACAATGGAATTGTCAAAAATTGTTTAAGATACAGATGCATAACTTACATTCATTTTTGAACAGGTTTTACTACTTAAGTTGCTTACACTTTGACAGTCTTATCTCTGTCTTTAATTGCCACCAATGATATTCTGTTAAAGAAAGTTTCCATAGAAAATTTCCAGCGGTTTTCCTATTAAGACTTTAAGAAGCAGACTGACTTCAAACGGAGATAAGAATTAAATTCTTCTTTAGATGCTTTAATTCTAGGTCTGACGCCTACAGGTTAGCGACTGGATCACTTTACATACATGCCTGTATGGGCAGAGTCCTCAAGTTTCTAACTAAACCGGCAGGTACGGTCCCTGTTAGAGGCAGTGACTGGCACTTAGTATTCAAAGCCAAGTTACAGCTACAGAGCATTATTTTACCAAGCCAGTCCTTTGTCGGTGTTCATGCTGTGAGTGAGTGGCACACGTGGGGCACCCGGAGGCTCCCGGCGCCGGCGGCTGTGCCAGCACAGCTGGGTTCTGCACTGTGTGCCAGGGGAGCCAGCCCGCATTCTGCACCGCCGGTTATCTCTGAGCTATCAGCAATAAAGCTGATGTATCGATGCAGATAACTGCACCGAGTGGTCAGCGTATCATTTCTGCAGGGGAGATTCAGGTTGGAGATAAGGATGAAGTTCTTCCCTGTGAGGGTGCTGAGGCGCTGGCACAGGGTGCCCAGAGAAGCTGTGGCTGCCCCACCCCTGGCAGTGTTCAAGGCCAGGTTGGACACGGGGGCTTGGAGCAAGCTGCTCCAGTGGAAGGGGTCCCTGCCCGTGGCAGGGGTTGGAACTGGGTGAGCTTTAAGTTCCCTTCCGACTCAAAGCAGTCTGGGATTCCTGTAAGGATGACCCTGTGAACATAAAAGCAATTTGAAGGTTAAAGGAAGCCCTAGAAGGCTGCCTTGGAGGTAAAAGCATCCTCCCAGTGCAATCCTCTCAGGCCTTCTAAAACCAAAATTACAAAAATGATAATAAAACCATGTGAACTTGATGGAAAATTTAGTCATAAATAAGCGTTAACTATTCTATGTTTCTATGATTAAAATATCAAAAGCCACCATACTGACACACTGTGAAGTTACATCTACACCAGAAACAATGACTTTGGTAAAAGACCTGCCATCAGGCATCCTGTGCTGCTCGCAGCCGGGCTGAGGAGCAGGCGTGAGGCTCCCGGCTGCTCCCACCTGCGGTACAGGAAGGAACACACATAGCTTGGCTGGGATCAGCAGCACCCAGCCACCTGGCGTAGGTCAGGGGTGGTGGGTATGGCCCATTGCAGACCCCATGTCCTTGCCTGTCAGCTCCCTGCGGGACACACTTCCATGGAGTGTTTCCTTGTACCAGTGCATCCAGTGATCCGCTCTCCCTGCACTCTGCAGGGCTGGGCTGTAGCGCTCAGGGTGCACCTGAGCAGCAGCAGTGTGAGCACAGAGGTGTGGAGCTAAACATTAAACTAGCTTGGGTGCAAGCAGCAGTACTGAGCAGCGCAAGAAGAGCAGCAGCATGTGCTGATTTACTACACGGAGCAGCTCTGCTTCTTTAAACCACCTCATGTCTGGCTCCCTTGTTATGTTCTTCCTTCAGCACCGGGGTGACTAATACTCATAAGACACTGTTGTCATCCCTCACTTTAAAAACGTTTGCCAGAAATATCCATAGTCTGTATTCCAATGCTCTACAAAGGAGCACAGAGAAGTGCTCTGAGTGACCGGAGCCCCAGGTGCCCTTCCCACCGTACCGTGCCATCGCAAGCAGTGCTTCGGCAGCTCTGGCCACACCAGTTGGGCACCCAGCAGGCAGCACCCTACACGCCAAACTGCTCCCAGAGTTGCAACAAGTGACACTGTCGCCTCCACAGAGGTCTTGCACCTAGGTTTTGGCAAAACTGCAGATTTGTGTTCCGTTACAATGCCAAAAGAGTTTAATAATTGCAAGAGTTGACTTATAAAATCTGTGTTGTTTGGGCTTGTGCCTTTTATAATTACATCGCTGTATCTTTCTCTGTACATGTAGACTTGTATCATCTGGAGCCTTTGAAAGAATATCTTACTTGACCGGACTTGTGGGTAAAGCCATCGTGGAGCAGTTCAAAGAGCTGCATTATTTCAATTTTCTGTCAGGAAGCCAAAAAATCTGCTTGAAACACAGATGGCTATTTCCTGTCATCATCTAGCGCCTCGGCTGATCTCCTCACCCTTTCAACTTCATTCTCTGCAACAGTTTTCCCTGAGTAGGGAAGCTTTTGCACCTTCCTCTTTAAGGGAACAGAGCCACAAACTGCCAAGTGAGGATTCTTTGGTCATGTATGAAAATGTCTTCCTGATTTTCTTACTGCCTCAAGCTCCTGGTATTGTGAAAGTAACAAGTCATAGATATCTATCTATCTCACAGGTACCACCTGGCCTTCTGCCATGAGTACAGCATGACAAACCTAGCTTCTAGGGATTATGTCCCCACATTGCAGTCTTGAATGGCAGCAGCCGTGCAGCAGGGAACACACTGGAGCCAAAGCTTGTCTGTGCAGGGAAAGAAGAATGTCTCCCCTGCAGGTTAGACTGCACTGCACGGGAGGCTGCTGGAGAACCCTGAAAGCGATGGGAACTTCTCCTTGCTCACAGCAACTGACACCACTGCCCGCATCATCCTACTCTTCCCCAGGTCCCACCTCGCCTTACAGATGTAACCATGTCAGAGAGAGCAAAAAGCCACATGATTTCATAAAAGGCTCCATAGTTTTTGAACCTAGAAAAGGCAGTCAAGAATGTTCTTTCAATACTTTGCCGTTCTGTTCCTGCTATTTAAATCGGGCCAAAATGTCAGTTCTCCTTCACTGGACCTTGCTAAGCAAAGTTAAAACCAGTTCTCCAGATGCATCTGAACAGTTAAGGACTGCCCGAATGGAACAGCTCTGCTACAGCTCTGGTATAAAGCCCTGGGACGTTGATTTCTGTCAAATTCTCCACAATCTGGTAAAGACACATGTTGTGTAATCACATATTTAACCATCACTGTGGTCTTAATTCTACTTCCCATTTTGTTCCTATATATATAGGTCTCCACCTTCTTGAACTATTTTCTCTTTCCTTAATAGAAAGAAACCAAAATAGTATTGGCAAAGCAGAGGAATCATCTTGTGGATGAGGCTTGTGGTTAACAGAACACTGCACAACAGGGATGAGAACGTTGTATGAATAATTTCCTGTACCTGACACCAGCAGCAGGACACAGATGCGTTAGGTCAGGCCACAGAGCTGACATATTTCAGGAAAACGTTTGTACTACTACTTTGAATGTCTCGGTAAGTGTACATGAAAGCTGAAAACGTCATTATTCTTAACTGCTGTTAAACCAATGACGATGCAGAAACCTGTCTGCGTTCAAAGAACTTTTCTCTTTCTTTGCTGCAACCCTGTACTGCTGTACCAGAAACATCATAGGCGCCGTGATTTTTCCTCCCTGTCCTCCCCATCCCCCCCCCCCCGCCCCGGTTGATGTTGCAGCAATGGGAAGAAAGATCATAGAGACTCTCCATTGATCAGAGAGGCTGGGTTTAAATAAATGTGCAGCATTTCTGACTCTGAAACAAAGGACTTGTTACGGAAGTAGACAGCAAAATCCTAATACTGCCCTGCAAAATTCTGCTTCACAAAATTCACCGTCACTACAGATAAAGGATGTACACCAAACATTACAGGCAGGGAAAATTATCAGGGAAAACAATACTAAATTCCTGTTTTCAACAGTTATGTTGATTCCAGTCTGTGTCCTACACATGCTTTTTATGCTATTTAAATACATGTAGTAGGAAAGCAGACTACTCCTTTTTGGAATTTATGCGTGCATTGTATACCATAAAAAATAGAAAGTAGCAATAAATTGACTTTGTTAGTGGAAAACCTGTAATTTTGTAGATCTATGGAAGGGCAACAACATCTCAGTCGATGGGAAGCTTTCATGTTTCTGAAAACATACTGTAGTATGTGTATTGAATGTAGGAAGAGTTAAGCTATCTGCTTCCAGACAGATTATTCTGATTTGCAAGGACAGAGAACTGAGAGACTTTATTCCTTCAATTTACACACACCTTTGTCAGAACTAATAACCCAGTTCAAAGACAAGAAGTTTCGCAGTATTTAACTATATGGCCTATAACATGTCATGCAGTTTGAATTCATATGATCTTATGTATTTGGGCATCAAAAGCCCTTTATTTTTCTTAATTAGAAACACAGATTCAGTGCAACTTGCCTTGAAAATAAATTCAGTTCATATGCATTACCTCTGAGCAATGAGAAATAGCACTGATTGAACAGGGCTGTTTAAATCTCTGTGGTTGGCAGTGTTCATCAGTGAATTTGTTTACAAAGTGGAAAGAATGAGATGCTGTCAAAGAATGAGAAATAAAAGCTAGATTTCTTAGGAAGGAGACATCCGTCTTTTTCTATTTGTAAATGCTGACGAGCAGGGTTTAAGGAGGGCTAATGTCATCCATTCATCTTAATTAAAGAGTTAATTGCTCGTGTATCCTGATTTGGTTAGCTGATCTTAGAAGCATGAAAAGCGTTTGCTTCTATGTATTTTATTGACCACTATAATGACATCATCAGTAAGACTCGGGATTTATTCATGCCTCAGCCTAAACTCATAACTTTAATAGCTTCCTACATGATAAAACTTTCAAGAGGGAAGGAGTTCTTTAGCTTGGTACAGAATACCGAAAGGTCTGTTCAGCCCCTGTTCAGGAGCTGTTAAAATGTCTCAGTTCAGCTGTCACTGAAGTATTACTTCAAAGTCTAGAGTCATGAAGATAAGTAAAAAGTAATTTTAAAGACTAGTTCTCACCAAATATATATATGGAAATAGCATAAAACATCTAAAAATTGCATATCAAATATAAGCAAGAGACATTACTATTCAGTTTCTCACATCTGTAGTCATAGTCAAGTAAGCACTGACACAAAAACAGACAGGTGAGGTTGACAGCATGTTCTGTGGATTAAAGACCAAATTGGTTTAGTCATGTGTCTTACAACACAAAGAGGGGATACTCGGATCTAAGGAAAGACCAGTTGAATAACTCAGAAATCTGTGAGGTTTTCCTGTACTATGCCTTTTAACGTTCACTGCAATTCCTGATGTTATTTCTTAAAGATTCTTCACAAGAATGAAATTCAATTTTACACAAGAGGAAAATGGACAGTACTACTGCTTTTTGATTAATCAGCTGCACGGCACTTCAAAATGAAAGGAATAAATTACAAAACATAATACATGATATTCGCTTATCCTGCTAATGAGTCTTCAGAACTGATCTATTTATGTTATGCTACTTTCATGGGATCAATTTCTATTGCTAATAATGCGCATAACTTACATGAAGGCCTGAACCAGCCTTTAAAATGCACCATGCACCAAACATAACTCAGCCTTACATGCTGTGAGCATGCACTTGGAAACAGTCACAGAATAGCTCCTGTGCACTCTCCTAACATATCCAGAATAGCTAAGAATAATGTGATAGGGTGCTACAGCTCATCCTGTAGCTTTATGGTGGACCTCACTTTGTGGTTTCTTTATGCAGTCTAAGCTTCTCAGCTGACTGGTTCAGAGGCCAGTACTGGCTCCTGTGCTTTCTCTGACAGACTGGAGATTTTCTGTTTAATACTGATCAGGTTTCCATGTTTTCTCAGGAAACTTTATGTAAAATATAATCAAAAATTCTAGGAGCCTCTGTATGATATGAATACATGATTACATCGCCCCTCTCATGGGAAAACAGCAGGCAAGTCCAGGCTTGACTGACTATGGTGCAGTGGACCCTGTTGCCCCAGATCAAAGTAGCCTGCCCCAGAGCAAGAACCGGTTTGCCTGTGTCAGTTTGATGCTGACTTCAATCTAATTAGCCTTGCTGAGAAGCAGCATGTGTGAACATAGGCACAGGACCAGCTGCTTTCCACCTAGGTCTCTAGTATGATGCCGTGTGGCTCAGGAACATGCCTGCAGCCAGCTCACACATATCTGCAACTAAGCAAGAGTGTGCAATGTGTAAAGGGAAGAGCACTGGAAAGCAGGATATTTGTTGGCCATCACCCACTCCAGAACTGCCCAGAGGGGTAACCTTTAACAGGTTGCTTCAGCCCACTCTGTCCCAGTTATCTCCCAAATCACCTTGTTAGAAATCTCTTTTTAGAAATATTTTGGTATTCGTTCCTGGAAAGGTGCTGCTGAGAGTTAAGCAGTATTGTTATTTCTGAATAGTTCACTACTGGAAAAAGCAACATGGTCAGTGTAGAGGGTTTACAATCAGAGAAGAGGACAACAACTGAGGTTGGATGGGACCTCAGGAAGTCATCTGTCCCAACCCTGAGCTTACTACAGGGGTTGTTCAGACTTGAAAAACTCAAGGAGGGAGACTTCAACACCCCTCTGGGCAACCAGGTCCAGTGCTGAACTACCTTCAGGGTGAGGATTTTTTAGGTCAAGGTATATCTATGGCCATGATAACAGAATTCCTCAGTAGGGTATGGATGATACTCATCATCTTTTACAGCTCAGCTCCAGTTAAAAAAACTTTTTAAATTAAAGTTTTTCCAGTTTTTTTGCACTCCAAGCAAACTATCAGTCAACCTTTCTGTCATCTACTCCACTCTGTTTAGTGCAGAATCCTTAAAAAGGCTGACAATATAAAATCTAATCCACTGCTCTGCCATGTGGGCCTCTGTGAAACAGTACTTTACAGACTCTCTTTTACACCAGCAGGGCACAGTGGCACTTAGGCAGTGATATCCACAGGCACCTGTAGCCCTGCCTCATGTGCTCTCACTGACACCCACTGAGTTAGCTCAGAAATCTCTGCACTGCACTGCTCTGACTGACCATGTCTGCACTACAGTGTCATAACCAGGGAACTGCTCAGACCACATCTGAGCCTTCGACCATGCCAATGCCTGCCCTGTCAAGAGCTTAAACACACAAGTCAGTGACCTTGGAAATAGTTTTAAGCAACTGTAGCTTTTCTATTAATTTTAAATCAGTTGATATCTCCAGTTTCTTTTTTTTTTTTTTGCCCTCTCATGCCTGTACTGAAACTACAAAGTTATTTCCTAAACACTTACCAGAAAAACTAAAAAACATTCTTGGATACAGACTAGGAGCAGTGACTGTCACTTTTGAAAGCTGCTTTACATAACATTAAAATAGAATGTCAGTAAAGAAAAAGGCATAACATTTTGTTGTTCAACAGAAACACTTTGGAAAATGCTGAAATAAAATCTCTAGTGGCTTGTGAAGTATTTAGCTCAGTTGTTTAGCAACAACACCTTTTGATCTGCAAAGCTTCTATGGTATCTCAAAATAACCTGAAAAAGAAAGTTCTTAAAGTTTTCTTTAACTAGCTAAAACCACCTGCTGTAGCGTGAGTAGCAAGTAGAAGTTCATAAGCACAACCTTATTTTGAGATAACACTTTTTTGAATTACTATACTGTAATTTTTCTACAGTACATCAGGCAATGGCTAGTGGAACTTCTTACAACATTACTAGCTTACTAATAAACATGTGCATGAAGCGGAACAGCACATACAAGTTATAATTCTTTGGCTGTGCCTACTAACATAAACAGGTCTGATACCATCAGCTGAAGAATTGAGGAATTAAACCGTTGGAAAGACTGATGTAAAGGATTGGACATGCTAAAGGAGATGGTGAAAAGATGCTAAGAAACGGAATGGCGTTCAGAAGTGAAGAAATAGACCCACAATAGTTTGAGAATGGAAATAAACACAACTATGCAAAAATGTTTCATCAACATAACAGCGACAACAAAGCTGTGAATCTCAAGATAAGAAAAATTGGTTTTGAAGAAAAAAATAGTGTGCTAGGTAAGACTTCAAAGACTAGAAAAGATCTAATAGACAGAAATGAATAACACAAAAATACAAAAGAAGAGAGACTGAAAAAACAATCCAAAGCACAAGATCAACTTGCTCCATGTCCCCAGTATTACTCTGTTAACCCTTTTGCGCCGACACTGTGGAACTGGTTTAGTGATTATAGAGAATTCATATTTCATCACCCCAGCAGCTGGCTGTCTGCAGTCAGCTCTGCAGTCCCTCCCCGAGCTCTTCACCCTGTGCTTTGCCCCACTCCATATCTCTAGCAGCACACCTGCAATTCCTTTCCCCACTGGAGGGCACAGCAGCTGCCGTGCCCAGCTCTTTATCACGCTGCTCCCGTGCCTCCCGGAGAATGCACAACGGCCTTTTCAGTAAGAAGCCACCCAAATCACTGTGCCCTGGGTGGAAAGCCCACCTGATACTGCATTTCTAATCACAGGGAACAGGAGACAATGCATTCAAAAGAAGGACATAGAATAGGCAATTAAACGTCATATTGGTTCGAGAGTAGAAGTTGCTGCTATTACAGTAAATTTGGGTTTGCTAAATTCAGAACCACCCACCAGAAATATTTTAAACTAGATTAAAGGAAAGGCAGGTAAAGCTATGGCTTTATGCAAAACACACTGCAGCATTCTTTGGTCTTGGTTCTGAATCATTGACACAAGGAGGATTTTTGTCACTGGCTTAGCAGAACAGAACTAGCTATTAATGGACTAAAAATTAGCTATTTAGAAAATATTCTCAAAAATGTCAAAATAATTCTGAAACCAGGGAAGATATGTAACACCATTAATCTACAGTCAGATAGAATGGTAGGCAGAAACAGAGTTTAAATGGTGCTGGAAGAAAATGAAAACTCAGTGGTTACCACACAGAAAACAAAATTTAATTGCAAAATCTGTGTCTAGCACAAGTTCAATGGTAGATGAAAACAGAAAAGAAAATTTTGTGGAATTTAATTTCCAAAGTTTTCGCACCTTTTTTTTTTTTCCCCTTAGGTTGGTTGGTTGGTTTTCCAGAATTTCAGCCTGACAGTTTACTTCACTTCTCTGAACATGTAAGGACAGGAGCTTTCCACTGAGAAAATCTTGATTTATACACTTCTACACACCTATTTCAATCCCTTTTTCAAGTGATTTTGGAAGCCATTGTGAAAGTGGGTATTGTTTTGCTTCAGTATATAGTATTCCATGAAAATCTGTTTAGCAGGGCCAGATTCCAGATGCTTTGGTTTTAGACAGTAATTTTTGCAGAAAAGGTCCTTTATATGTCATTACTAATGACGTTACTACCTTCTCCCGCTACCCTCTTTTGGAGCAGATAATATTTGACATCTTAGTTTGCAATCTCAGAAAAAGGCAAGAGAACAGAAACTGTCCTATCAGAAGAAAATGGCTTCAGAACCTGGTAAATATATCATGTTTCTATGGTGACGTGTTAAAAATTGGTGTGTTTGAATAAAGAGTGTACCTGCTTTGTGATTAATTGTAGACGTCAATACATAGAGGTACCTGCAAGGCAATTAGCACTGTACTTTCCTAAATGTCACCCCATTGTAAATACAGAATGGAAATAAATAGACAGATTGGCCTAGTGCATGTTGTTTGGATTTGGAACAAGAATCTCAAAAATGTGAATCCTAACCAAGCCTATTTTTTATTATGTACTGCTGATAAGCTACAACAGACTCCTCTCTTTTTTTCTGGTACACTGTGAGGCCAGTGCCACCCATCTCTCAGAAATGCCATGTGGAGGGAGGTCCATACTAGTCAAAGCCATCATCAGACTGAACCCTAGGAAAACCAGGCCTGTGCAAATTTCTGTGTTTTCTTTGTTACTGGAGCCCAGGTTGCTACATTTTACGGTCGGCTTTACAGCGGCCAGTTAATTTGATAATCCTTTTCTGTCCTGTCTTCCCCAATCTTACAGTCTCGTGAACAACTGAGAACTGAAACAAAACTATAGGCTGAGGTAGGGAGGTGACAAATGGAGCCTGATGTCACTGCTGTCTATACAAGGTTGAATATGCATTGCCAGGACATGGATGAAAAGTGACATTTAATAGTTTAACTTCTATAAGGTAAAAAAAAAATTGTCCACACACACACACCCCACACCCCCATGGGCATTCAATCATGCTTGTCTTCTGGCAAGTAACTATACCCAAAGATGGGGGGGGAGGAGGCTTTCCTATTTCATCAAATAGCCAAGATTTTATTTTTTTCCAGCATTTTTCTCCTTTTATCTATCACATATTAGCTGCTGGTGGCCTTTCGAAAGCTAGCGGATCATATGATGCTGGCTCTCCTTCTTTCCATCTGCTAGCCTGCATAATAAGAAAACTAAAATATATATTAAATATTACTTTTTTATGAAGCTAATTAGTACAGATGCTGCAAGAATCTGACATGATCATAAAAGGTTTTGTGACAGAATTCCTCTGTTAAAGTAAAGCTCATCTAGAAAGTTGGAAATCCTTGTCTTTAAGGGTCTTTCATTAGTAGGACACACTAAACAATGATCACTGCTGTACGATGAGAGACAAATTAATGAATCAAACATTACAGATTTCATCACATTGGCTCATTTGCATTTAAGCTGGTTTCCAGCTCTGTCATGCATTTGCTTTTAAACGAGCCCCTGTGGATAGTGCTGCAATGTTTGATTCATTAATTTGTTTCTCAGTGTACAGCAGTGCTCACTGTTCAGTATACGGTGAAATACTTTGAAAATATTTGTTTTAACAACCTGTCTTTTATTTCAACATGGAAATAATAAAACCCTGAAGAAGAAAATGCTGGCCATTTTGTGACATAGCCTCTGCCAAATCTCCCAGTTGCTGCCCCGGCCCATCGTTATACCACTGTGATATTATCTGGATTAAGTCTTCACAGCTTGCTTTCACATATTCTACAATTTCATAAAGCTCTGAGCCAGCTCTTTGGGTTAGTGTTATGATGCCCAATTCAGCTCCTGGGAAGTTAAAGGTGGCTTTAAGCCTTACTCTCTGATCCTTGGATGAGTCCCAAAGAGTGACTTAGATCAGCCTCCCGGATGCTCGGTGACATTCTGCCACTACTGTGCCTAGTACACCAGTTCCTCTACATTATAACAGAGTGAGTTGCTTGGCAAAGCCATCTCTGCGAGAGCTGCAAAACTTTGGAACTGGTTTTTGGTTTGTAACAGCTTGAATTTGGTGACCTTACAGTACGTCGAAAGCACCATCTGTTTTAGAAGAAAAGAGAGGCTTTTTCCCTAGCTGGTCAGCGCGTGGAGACAAGTGTTTTGGTAATTAGCTGGGTAGTTGAGTTCTCAAGCCCCTATCCAAACCTCAATTTTTTAAGTTTGTGCACTTGAATACAACACTAATTATACATGTACAGCTTTGTTGTAGGGATCATTGCTCATGTTTAATTCTAAAGAAATAAATACATGTAGCAAATGAGCAAGATGGAAGCTGGTTTAGCAGGCAGTAGGAACTGGAGAGCAAAATGCTTCTTGAGCTAGACTTCCCTCCTCTAACATGACTGTGATGGATTGTAAGGTTATAAAGACAAGCCAAGACAATACATTTGGACTATGGGATTCATGGAAATGAGGAACTAATTAAATGAGTTGTTTTTTTCATGAAACAGGCAGGTTTTTATATACTGAGAATTGGAGTTCAGTAGCATCAGCTTGTTGCATTGCACAGGCATTTTCCCCCCACTTTGATTTTTTTAAGACTCTCTCTGAGCAGTGTGTTATATGTAAAGAACAGGACAAAAGTAAATGTGATTGATACAAAAAAAAAAGCAAGACATCAAAATAGAAAGACAACATCTTACACCCATGTTTCAGAGATCTTAAAGGGAAATTAATATAGTTCTCATGCTTGCTTACTCCAAATAATCCATAAAATCAACTGTACACTAAAAAAAGCTAAACGAAACAACCCCCCTGCCTCACTGTCAGACATAACCAGCAAAGCTACAGTATGCCAAGTGCAACCAACACAAACCTACCCTACAGCTAGAAGAATACCATACCCAGACAGCCTAAGTGGGCTATGTATGAGACACTGCGCTCCACTGATTAACACACACAGAGAAAGGCTTGTTTCCATCACATCAGAAAGCCCCTGAGAAAGACTACCCATTTTCTGTTCCTGTGTAGAAAGTAGGGATGAAGTTTGTAAGGGACACCCACACCTTTGGAAAGATTGCTGCACATTTGTCCTTTACGACATTTAACGTTTAACATTTGAATGTTTACCTGGTATTTTCTGCAGCAGAAAATGGCTTGGTTTCTCCTTACAAATACAGTAAATGTTGTATTTAACCATAGCCTTAATTCTGCCCACAAGGAATTATATAATGGGAGATTCTAAAAATTGTTTGAAAGGCTGGAGTCATTTGAATGCTTATTATGAAAAATGTACCTCATTGGAAAACAAGGTTTTTGTTTTTTTTTAAAACAATAACCTCTACATTTTTCTTCCTTGAAAGATCATATTTCACAGAGGCAGATCAAATACTCCCAGAGAAAAGCTAGGCTGTCTTCATATGAACATAAGAATCTATAAAAATTCTTATAGGAGCTTGCACAATCCAATTGCAAGACGATTTTATATTAAATGCCCAATTAGGTCTTGCTCAAGGTAGAAATCACTTGCTTATGCATGTAAATATACTGAATCAAATAAATATGGCAACAAATACTCAAAAAGACTGGCAGTAAGATGAAAATGTGGAACTCGGTGTCAAGAGCATGTTAACTACACAATACTATTGTTTTCTCCCCAGATCTCCCACCATACTCATATGGAGCTACAGCAATAATGATGGAGGAGGAAATAACTCTTTTCATGAGCAAATGTTTGCGCTGTCCTACTATCTTAACATAAGAAACTCCTACCCTGGTCGCTTCTCATAAAATGCTTCCAGTGCACAGCATGGTCTCTTAAAATAGCTGACTTCATAACAGAAAGTACATTATCAGCTTTCACCATATTCTGGTCTGCTTTAAGAAATCAACTATTTAAAAAGCCACCCTGAAACCCTACCCACACTTACAAGTCCATAAACTGGTAACCAAAAAAACCAGTACCCAAACCCTAAACCCCCAAATAACCCGACAGTGATGAAGATTCATGTTAAACATTAGGGAATAATTTTCTGTTGTTTAAATTTTAAAACCAGGATTTTAGCCAATCACAGGTGTCTTCTCAATTTAAGGTGGGTTCAACAACACTTCTGACTCTCCACTCACTGGAATACAAGTCCATTTGTCACCCATATTTTAGATGGCAAAGTGAATTTAGTCTCAACCTAATGAAATCACATAACAACAGATTGCTTAGGATACCTATGAATTTCCATCAGTCTCATTTTTTAATAGAGACAGCAGGTTACTCTCTGTCAGGTATAGCTGAGGCAGAGTTTCATGTTAGGAGCTGCTATCAAAGTTAGCCATCATTCTGGTTAACTCTTCCTCAGATCTTTCCAATATTTCAATCTTCCATTTTGTTTATTCACTAAAGAAAACTGATTCAACAAAAAAGTCAATGTGCAAATAAACTAATTGTCTTAAACTGTGAGCATGAAAGTCCTCCCATACCTCTCACTGATATCCTTTCCATTTACAGAAAACTCACATATCAATTAAACTCACCTGTTAATTAAAAGCTTGTCTGGAAAATTCCTTGCTAGTTGGAGGCAAAAGAAAGTGTAAAACATATCTGAATGCTGAAGCTTTGAATTTTAATTACTTACTCCCAGGTTCGTTTGTGATCCCTCAGGTGTTGGCTGGGCAACAGCAAAGAACTGGAAAAAAGAAACAAAATTATTTTGTAATTCCTGCTGTGGGGAAGAAAATGCACTGAGAAGGTTTCCAATTTTCTCTTCTTATCTTGTTTAGATTTATTCTTTATTAATGTACTTATAAGAAAGTATCTACACACAAAGAAAAAAGATTCTGGAAGATTACAGGCAACTACACCAAGTAATTGCTCTACAAATTTGATTTATTTTTTTTTTTTATCAATATGAGAATTCCTATTGTGCATCTCTCACAATAGGGAATATCAGTATAATTATAAAAGAGGAAATAATGCGTAGAAATTTGGTGTAAGGGCCACAGCTTTTATCAGATCACACATTACATGTATATATTAAATTTGATAAGTTGTTTATTTTATATGCATCTAAATAGAAAAGACATTAGCAGATTTAATAAAAATTGTGGAACTCGCAGGAATGGCATCCTCCTTCTCTATCCACCCATATCATAGCTGGGGGGGTTGATCATTTTCTTTCTTTCCTACATTTTCTTAGACAAAATATCTTTTTTATTAACACAGAAGGATCCTTCATCTTAAGAGAGACTGTAAACTAAATACAGAGGCTGTGGATAGTACTGCTTTTCCTCATAATCACCATGTTACTCCAGAAGTCACAATATCGTAATAACCTGAATTTATTTTTTTTTACTGTCATTTACTAAGGATAAATATCTGAGATTCTGGTTTGGATCAGCAATTTTTACAATATGAAAATTCATTTGTGACATTTTACAGAGGAACTTAAAGATTTCATGAGGTTTCTGATGAATCTTTGCCTGTGAAAAATTGGGCCATCTGAATGAGGCAGAGATTTACACATTCAGTTCTCCAAGAAATGGAATGAGGACTTTCTATTTTTTTATGACATACACACAGCATATGTACATCTGTTTAAAAAAGTTCAATTATCAGTTAAACTACTCTAGCAAATTAACTTGCGTGCAAGTAGATGATAATAGCAGATGCACTTGAAAGTAACTGTGTTCACATTATGTAAGTTTTCTTCCTCAAAATGCTTAAGAATGAGTTTTAAATCATAACAACCCCTCAAAAAAACAAGCAAAACCAAGCAAAAAACTCAAAAACCAAACCCAAACGAATATAAACAGTATATTTACTGTGTATGTAAGTCAGACTCAAAATATATTAAGTGAAAACACTAAGCAGAACTGAGCAAGTGTGGCTATTCAATTCTGACACAGATTATGAGACAGTTAAGGAAGCAGATGCTTCTTTAAAGCACGTTTAAAGGACTGGTAATGTTAAACAGCTTAGACCCCACTTGTATTAAGTTCATGATGAAGGTTTCCTTATCAGACGCCCAAAACTTTATGAACTGTCCCAACACAAGTATTTCACTATTACTGTCCTTTGAGCACCACTGTTTTATCAGTATATATTTGGTTATATATTCAAGTAGAGTTCTGGTCACCGTATTCAGCAAAAAAATATGAATACTGTGCAATTCAGTCTTTTTTAGGAGCCTTAAATAAATCAAAATACTAAAGCACATTAGGAGCGGATGAAGAATAAACCATAACAAAAAGCGAGTAGGACTCTATCAGCTGTTTTGTTCTGAAGCTCTCTTTCAAATGCAGACAATATCTTGTTTGCTGGGGGATAGGCCTTATAAACAGAATCTTATTTATAATGGAAAATGCATTGCAGCAGAAGTAGCCATGATACATTCAAACACCCAACCTACAATTACTGACTCTGTAATTCACAGAAGAATGTCTTATAAAAATTCAATTCATCAGCAGGTCTTATGTAGATTACTTGTAAATATGACTTTCAAAATTAATACATAATCTTTCTGGAAGAATGAGAATCTTCTCTGAAAAAATGACAATGCCATATGTGGTTGAACTTCAGCATTAGGAGCTGAGGTAGCTAACACAAAGTGTAATTGCAAATGTGTTTATTTAAGAATTTATTAAAATATTATGCCCTCTACAGTTATTTACAAAAGGTCTTCCTTCTCCAGCATGGGATGGACACATTATATCCACCTCTAGGTGATAAAAATACCTTTTACAATATTTATATTAAAACAAAACATCTATTCCAATTACAGCAGCATGGACTACAGGCACAACAGTATTACAACTGTGTAAGTATCTAAGATAATAAAGGGATGGATAACATCCATCATTCATGAAATCCATCCTTCTCATTCACAAATGGAAAAAACCATGACGTGAAAAGGTAACAGAGGGAAAGTTTGGAATATAACTGAATGCAGACAGCTGGGTTCACTGAGCCTGCCCCAGACCAAGGCGCACCAGGCGAAGCTCACCCAGGACTTGATTTTTTAAAGCATAATGGCATCTGTTGAGCCAGGTTAGGAATGTCTACATTTTACAGGATGTGTAAAGTGCGATATCCTTCTACAAACACAAACAGGTGATTGTGGATATATTAGTCTCAGAAAAAGAGAAATCCTTATGCACCTGACACTTGACAGTCACTGATGCAATGAATAAGTCACTGCGAGTCACAAATGTCTCTTTGTTGCAGGTTATAGAGGCCGCTGGATTCTTTTATTTCCTTAGTTTTATTGATCCTCTGGGAATGAGGATGAAGGATAGAAATTCTATGAGAATTTTTCCAATGATCAATTTTTCACTTTATCTGAAGTATGAGACAATGCTGTGCATCCTTTTCTGTTTATGACTGAATAATTAAATAAGGAGGAAAAAACAGCGTGTAAATGAATTGCAAGTTTTCCCAATGTTTTGCATTGTGCAGAGCCTTTAATAAAAACACCAGCTGGAAATAATGGTATGTTCCTAGGAGAAACGGTAAATGCTAAAGATCAATCTGATTCTCTTGAGTTCTGTCTTTAGCACATTTTCTACTTTTGTCCTTTTTCCTGTACATGAATTCTTGAATTAGTCTTCTCTTCATACATCTATTCTATCCTTAAAATTCAGACATGTTTAAACAATGACACAAAAGCCTTAACCATTTTGACTGTATCCAGTCAGCATTTGTCAGTACCCCAGTTTGGTTCCAAGTTTCTCTAAAAGTGTTATTTAAAGAGCAATAAGAACTTCTTATTCATACAGTCATGCTTCTTTGTTATTCTTACTTGTTGGCATCCAGCATCCAATATTTTCTGCATATTACTGTTAATTTGTGCTTCATGGGGAGTGACTGTTCTTTTCCTTTATGGCAGCAATCAATGACCACTTCTCAGTAGTTACGAGACAGGATCCTATATAAAAATGGGAAAGCATATTAAGCTTCTATATGATCCTTGATCTTTTGCCAGTGTGTCTGATCCATTTCCAGACTACATGAGTCAGGCTATGTGCCTTGGTTAATAAGTAAACAGTTCCTGTAAAATTTCTCTTTTCTCCTACCATCTTAACCCTCCATGTTGTTTGAAGAAATCCATATTATATTTCAAACAAAATCTCTTTTCTTAAGGAACATCAGTAGTGTCTTAGGTCTGAAACTTCAGAAATGAAGCAAATCTCTTTTTGCTAGTGAAGCTTTTGGCAAAATATTTTCCTGTGCATTACACAGTATGTTATGATCATGATCAGCACAGATTTTGTAAGTCCCAGCAGCCTGGTCTCTTATGACTGAGACATTTTACTTCTCCAAATGAAGTGAAAGGATAATGTATGTGACTTAGAATGAAAATCATTCTCTCCCTGTTGAGCGCTTTTCTGGTTCTATTGTTGGCAAATATGAAAAAATATATCTGTCATGATTAGTAGTATAGGCATGTATCAACTGAGACATGGACTATAGCTCCCAAAACAATTTCAAGTTGCCATTGAACTTTTCAAGTGTTTAAAGTAGAAAATTTTAGCCACTGCCAGTTTGGTCTGCATTTGTCATGACTTCGCTGAGCAATGATTTATCACTTCATTTATCAATTAAAAACTGATTTGGGATTTACTGTTATATTCAATAGTGTAACTCTTAGACATACAAAATGCTGGGTTTATTTCTATACGAAGTGCTTTTCTACATTCCTGTCTTGTGCAGCAGAGGAAGTACAGGGATTCTTCCTCAGGACAGATCTACCTGTGCTGAGCTTAGTGGTAGTTCAGCGCAGGAGGCTCTTACACGGTTAATGCCGGGGAGTTTCAGTCTCTCATATTTCACACTCAGAGGAGTGCAGGGTAGAATCAAAGGCTGCATTCTCCAACACTGTGCAAGACAGCTCTTTCACAAATCTGACTATTTTTCCAATCCTGCCAGTGAAAGGGGAAAACAAGTATAGAGAATGTGAGCCCATACTGTGAGCCTGTACAGAAGGTACTTTGGCTAAGCCTGGGGGCTGGATCACTCTTTTTTCCTACTGGCATCATGACCTTTCAGCAATTTGTTAATGTCCAATTTATTTAAAAATGTTATGGTGATGAGTTTTGCTAATTTCAAGGGTTTACAAATGACTATGGAATACTTTGTCACTAGAAAAGAAAGCGCAGATCAATAGATCAGAGAAGGATCTGAGCAGAGCAACAATCATGCTATAAATGTCAGCGCTGAGCACTTTCCACACAAATAAAACAAAGCTGCCATCGGCAGACACTTTCAGGCTTGAAGCGTCGCGCTGCTGCTGTGTGACTGTGTTACAATCCCAAGGTCACTTACCCGGCGAGCAGGTGGCGTGACACTCGGCAAGCCAATATCGCAGCTCTGCCTTTACACATAGCTACTCCCCAGGAAGACAAAGCTTAACGCTTCAAAGTGACTTCCACACCCCACGCCCCTTTCACAAACGGAAGAGTTCAAGTCAGGAACTGTTCCTTAACAAGAAAATGCAGAGGTTCTTTTTCTTCTGTTTAGTTTGTAACTTTGTCTTTCAAGTAGAGAAAGAGGAAGTAGGGAAGATGCAACATTCATATCTTGTGATTTGCTACAGCCTGTGGTTTCATATCCTCTCATAAGAACATCACAGAGGTCTGACAACTGACCATGGTTTGCCTCCTGATACAGACAACTGATACCTCATGCTGCAAACGTCAGGTTGGGTCTTGCCTGAGAATCTGAGGAGCAAATGTGATTCTCAGTCGTACAATTTGAATGTTGTGCTGCAGGATGAAAGTGAACGTTTTTAAGGTAGGAAAGCTAGCTATCATAACAATGCTGGCTTCCAGCTTTTCACCCCAAAGCTGCTTCTTTTCATGAAAACAACTCTTTAGTAATAAACTTCTGCATCTCGTCTACAACTTAAGATTGACATATCAAAGTCCTATTCACCTCGATATGTCTGGAGTTTCTATATCAACTTACATACCTAGAGGCTGCCCAGTCTAGCCATCTATCCTACTGTTCAGACCGTCCGTACATGTTATATCAAATTAAAGATCCCATTTTGATGGGATCCTGATATTCAGTTAGAGTATCAATCTCTGGGATCTAAATTATTACTCAACATTTTAAAAATGGTATAAAATGTATTAATTTAAAAACCTATGCCCCAGCTAAAGAATGAATATAAGGAAAAAAAATTGTATGTTTGGGGATTTTTTAAGTTTGCTAAGAGCAAATGGGAGATTTTCAGAAGGATTCAGTACTCAAGATTTCCCCTCCTGCCATTTGTATCCTGACATTTGAAAGCAGGTGGTATCTCACATGATGAGAATATCTGAAAGTGTGGCCGTTTCTTTCAGCATCTAAATAATGAACAAACTTTCTGAAAGCAGTGCCTTGCTGTCTCTACCCACAGTGTGCTGGTGCCTTAGGTTAACAATAGTTAGATGTGAAACTTCTGATGCGATAACCTTTCATGAGCCTTACATTTATAAAGACAGTAACCTCCCCTCCTCAATGTATTAATTGTTTTCTGTGTGAAATATTACTATGATTTCAGCTGATCTGTAATTTCCTCCTGACAATGTGCATCCAAGCGTCGTAAGCCTCTACTCTTGTACAGGGTAACCAGGGTTTTTTGACATTTAGAATATCCAGCGGCATGACAAGAATTTGTATTTGCATATACATAAATTGTGCCAGGGAAACTAGATGAGTGACAAACCATCAACAAGCTGCAGCATTGCCCGCAGCTTTCACATCAAGCATGGCTGCATATAAAAATATTACAATGTTTTATATATACTCATCTGAAAAAGAGAATGTATATTCTAAAAATTACTGTAAAGGAGAAAAACATTTATTATATTTATTTGAAACCTTTTTGTATTGGTAATCCATTGGTGGGGGGGGGGAGAAAAAGAGAAGTTTTCTTTCTGATATGATGCTTGACAACTTCTATGTGAGGATTTTCTTTCTCATCCATCCCTGACTATCAGTAATGGTATCTCCTGAGGTTAAACCAGGCTGCATGATGGCTGTGAAAGGTTTGTTATAGCTTACTATTGCATCCCACCACTGTGTCTTCCTTCCCTCACCTGAAGAAACAGCTGAACCATACAACTAAACCTATGGCTAGTGAGGATTAGTGTCACAGAAAAGTAAAACATGATTTGGTTTTCATGTGACTGATAGTGCATATATTCCTCAGAATCACAGCAGCGTCCAAAGGGACATTTCATGCAGCTGAAACAGGCAGCTCATGCAAACCATCTGCAACTTAAGCACATGACAGACCCAGCGGTGATTTCATAGTTGCCAGTGAAACAAACTCTGACTCTTCCCAGAGAGACAACTGCTGCTGCAAAACAATGCAGAACGTTTCACACCTTGCCAAATGAGTCTTGTGAGAGCTGACCAAAAGAAAAGAATAAAGTAACAAAGAAACTACAGCTAAAAAGGAAACTAAACTGAACTTAAAAAAAACAACCCTAAATCTACAAAGTAATGCACAAAGTAAGAATACTCTTGTTGCATAACATCCTGCTTTGTCTCCAGCTAGTAAGGTTACATATTGCATGAGACAGTGCATTTAAGTGCACAAGTGCCAAATTTAGCATTTCATACCTTCAGCTAAGACATTTGTACAATGCAAGATAAAAATGGAATGTGGAAATAGGTATGAAATTCCTTTGCTGAAGATTTTTTCTTTTTCTAGTGAAGTTGAATTCTTTTAGAATGGCTGATGCATCTAAATGGGTATCACAGAGTCATCACAGAAACATTTAGGTTGGAAAAGACCTTTAAGATCATTGAGTTCAAACCTTAACACAGCACTACCAAGCCCACCACTAAAACATGCCCCTCAGTACCACATCTACACACCTATTAAATAGCTCCAGGGACAGTGACTCCACCACTGCCCTGGGCAGCCTGTTTCAATGCCTGAGCACTCTTAGTAAAGAAATGTTTCCCACTGTCAGGTCTAAACCTCCCCTGGCACAGCTAGAGGCCATTCCCTCTTGTTCTAGCACCTCACTACATCCTCCTTTCAGGTAGTGATAAGGTCTCCCCTGAGCATCCTTCACTCCAGGCTGAACAGCCCCAGTTCCCTCGGCTGTTCCTCATAAGACCTTTCGTACGCCACTCCTCATAATGAGCATATAAGGGTCAGAACTGTGAGAGAATCCCAAGTGTCCCTGGTTTTTGGTGAGGGGGAAGTAAGTGCTGTCCTGAAAGTGCTCCGCTCCCATGGACAGGTTTCTCGTTGACCTGTGCATCGCGCTTCTGGCTCACAGACTGCGCCTGCCTGGAACCCCTGCAGACCCATCGTAATTAGATCTGCTGAAATGTAAGTCACTTTGGCAAATTCTCACCTCAGTCAGCTTAGTAGCACTAGGTACCTAGGAGGCCCCAGGGGCACACACTGGGTCAGCGGCAGACACGCTGAACTCAGAGGGAAGGGAGTTTTGCGGCACACCAGTTGCTGAAACCTGGTGTTTGTAAATGAAGAGTACAGATGCATTACTGAGACAGACGACTTGTACTCCTAGCTCTTCCTGAAGCTTATGTTTCAAAAGGAGGCACGTTATGTTATATTGATGCTTGCTAGGTCACAGAACTTCTCTTCAGCTGATTCAACAGACATCTGTTACATATCTATTAATCAATCATCTCTAAGTTGATTTTATGGTTGCAAGTAGCAGAGTCGCATTTCAAGCAATTTCTAAGATTATGAAAGCAGCTAATAGCTCTGTCCTGGGTTTCATTACACAAAAAATTTGTTTGATTCTATAGATAAGAGTGAATAATGGAGCTCCTTTGTCTCTATGTCACTACTTCTAACAAGGTTAAACAAAGGCAGTTTAGGAAAACCTCACCGCTGAGCTGATGGCCATTTCCTCACATCACCTGTTTGTTTGACATGACCTGATCTATGCGTCACAAGATGACTTACCAGTTTAAAAAAAGAAAAAATCCCCGATGGGCTTTATCAGCTTCAGAGACTCGTACATTATACACAAACTTGCTTCTAACCTTTCTGTTAGGAATTACTCTCTGGAAGAGCTTTCAGGCTACATTTTTCTCTTTCTGTAATTTCTTGTGAATAATTACTGCCTCAGGTACCAAACATACTTTGGGTTCTCTCTGCTGTGACATGCTGATGTCCACACTGTGTACAGATCTTAAGAAAGCCAAAACCATCATCATGCCAAACTGCCAGCTACTGAAAAATGATTAACTGTTACACCTGCATGAAATCTTCTCAAACACCCAATGCTTCGGTTATGTTAAGTCTTCAAAAATGCAAACCAGATAACAAGTTTTAGTGACATTTCTATAAAATACAATCCATTTATTTGTTAATATGCCAAAGAAGGTTGCTCTTATAGTCTGGAATTTGGGCTACATCATCTGTGGAAATGAAAAAATGCATTTATCAAGCACTTGACTGATGGACGGTTCCTCTCCTGGATGGTTATGGAATGGTAGCTAGGAGAAAAATAAATAAAAATCCCTTTACTGGGGTTTCTAGATTTACAAGTTTGGGAAAAAGCTTTCTCTAAACCTTGCAGTTCTAAATGCAGTTGTGTTGTAGCAGCTGACCCCTTTGAGGTACAGGCTGTCATCAAACCCAGGATTCATTTACCAACTTAAACCAGAGAAATACAATGATATAATTACACAGAAAACATACAAGATAATAGGCAATGTTTATTTGCTTTGTTCTTTACTTTGCAAGCTCCTGAAGGTAACAAAAGCTTTGAAGACATGGATTATGACATTACAGCATTGGGTTTAAGTGTTTTCATGGAATAAATTTCCTGTCAAACAAAGGAAGCTCTCTTTCACTACCAAAGCTCTAAGGGCAGCAGTCAAAGACCAAAAATCAGCTGCTTCAGTTGTGCTTCATGGCTAAACTGCAACAAGGGGAAGGAGGAATATTTGTACTCGTAGTCTTATTTCCAACAGAAACACCTACATTAAATATTGGGTGTTCTGTGCATTCATAACAGGGTGAAAGAGCTTGGAGAGTAATTTACTTAGACTTCCCTTTCTTTAAAAATTATCTTCCTCTCCTGCCCCTGAGTATACATGCAGCCAAAACCACAAGCTGCCTATCTTGGGAACATCAGTTGAATTCCTAAAATTAGACTATGCCTACCTGCAAAACTCCCATTGTATTAGCTTCCTTCAGCTTTCACAGTAACTCTTGGAAAAGAGTTTAAGACAGTATAGCACTCGTGCAGATGTGATCAGCCATGGGATGTTTCTTTTAAACAGTAAACACCACATCCATATGCCTTTACTTGGTGAATCTCCTTTTTTTTTTTTTTTTTTAAGCCAAGCAGTAGAATATATTTTCTTACTTCTTGGAAGTCTCTGTGTTCTCAGTTGCTATTTCAAATTAACCTAGATATGGAGATTAAACAACCATTTGGGGAAAAGCGCTAATCAGAGGGAAATAACATTGCCTAGTGTTCCTCAGCCAGAGTGGCTTTGGTGTGGATTAAGTCTCTAGCACAGAAAACAGAGACGACTCTTAAGAAATGAAACCATCTATTTTCTGTGACCTCCTACAATAAACAAGGCTTGAGAACAGCAGCTGTGAGAATCCCCTGCATATGCTGGCTGATGGCAATCCAGGGCTGACTTGATTTCAGGCCATATCCCTTGTGAATGACTGGAAAGCTGGCAAATTCATTTTGTGGCCTTATTCCAGTTGCTAAGGTTTATCTCCCCAGTCTTGCAATCCTTTGTGCACACAGCTCTCAATAGGAAGTCCTGACTAAAATTCCCTTCATCACCATAAAACTAAATGCTGAGAGTTTACTTTTGCAAACACCATTCTTTTTCCCCCTTTTGGGGCTCACACAGCACAGAGTACTCGTGACAGCTTGCAGAGTCAGGGTGGCTTTCTTCAGGCACAGGTTTAAACGCAGCACTAAGGTGGAGACTTCAGGTGGGCCATGGCATTAAAGGGACTGAGTGTGCATGGAGATGGCTGTATCAGGCTCAAAGTTTGACAAGTCTGTGCTGTTAAAATTGCTTTTACAGTCAAAGGAAATAGACTTTACAGAGCGAGAACAAAAAGTCTTCTGAGGCCCTAGTAGTTGCCCCTACTTCTAGGAAACAAGAGTGATCATAAAGGTCAAGAAGTTGTTTGAATCTGCCATATTGCATGAATCCAGCCACCAGCAAATAACGCAGAGAGGTTGCTCAGCCTCCCTGCAAGGGCTCACGGAGGCTTCCATCTCAGGAAAAAATTCCTGCTTCACTTTAATTGCTTTGGGGAGTCCTAAAGCACCTTACTCATACTTGGATTAACGCCACTGTTCATACAAAGCTCAGCTTACTTAAAAATACCAGCTCACATATTCAGTATGCCAAATGTCTCCTTCCGTGGCTACCTCGATTCCTGTGTTACTTACAAGAAATACTCATAATATTTTAAGTCAATTTATAGAGCTTTTTAGCTTTTGTTTTTTGAAACTGTGTTTTCCAAAAGAGTGCATGAATAATCAAAGCAGAAATAATGAGTCAAATCAGCAAACGCAGTAATTTCTATGTGTAAAATAGTTTCAAATCAGAAATTAAAGTTATATTTATACTAATGACAACCTTAACATCCTAACAGGCTCCAATTTTTGCATAAAAATTATACATTTTAAATATCTAAAAGCTTGATGGGAATTTTATACTCTGTTTATGTTAAACCAAAAAAGTGAACTTAAAGTAATCATGTAAATTGAATGATAATAAGAGTTCTTTTATATTTTTAGACTACTTCAAATGAATAATTTAAAAGGCATCAAGCAAAATATTTTATTAACATAAAGTTAATGGTATATTTTTATAGTATCTGATTTTCAAAAATTTGTACTAAGGCATTACCATAATCAGCTCATGTCTGTAGCATGCAGTTTCACATGCTTTTATTTTTGACTCGACTTAATGTACTCTGTGGCACAGATGTTGAGCCTAAACCTTATTCCTGAGCTCTCACTACTGGCTTTCTTAAAACACTTGTAATTTGTTACCTTTTACACAATTCTAAAATAAAGAGGACTGTGCTCTGTGAATTGAAATTTCTGCTAGGATGTATTCCAATGACAAAATCAAGGGCACAACACTGGGAAATTCCAGCACTCTCAGACAAAGAGAGAAAATAAAAAGGATCAGCCTACACATGTGCCTCAAAGCAAGTATTATGTTGTGAAACCAAGACAATTATAGAATATTAGAGATTTCCTCTTCATTCTGTGGCTAGAAAAAAAAAACACCACCTTACTCAGTGCCAGCTTGAGGACAGGGAAAATAATTCCACATTTGGGTTCTAATTCAAAATGCAAGTTTTTTTAAAAACAGAGATATACTCTTATTACCAGTGGTGAAGAATACTTGAAATGGGATTTTCCTGCCACAGTCAAATATTCATAGTAGTTGCAAGCTGTCTGCAGGATGGCCACAACTTGCTATAGGCTTCTGCCTTCAACAGTGGAGACCATGCAAAAGGAAGTATTTCTCTGGATTGGCATTTTCAGGTTTTGCTAGGAGATGGAGGTCATGACACTTGCTATGGGAGATGTACAGTTTTATAAAGGCCCACAAAACCTACATTTAAACTACAGTAGAATTCACAAAGTCTATATTTATTTTTTAAAAAAGTTATTATTTCATATTGCCCATTAAAATATTTTTCCTGAGAAATAGGGATGCCCTGTTTATTTCTTGTTCTGTCTTCCCAAATAAAGGACACATGGAAAACTTGTTCTATCCAGAAAACTCTTGTCAACAATCAATGTAAACCTGACTTTTTTTTCTCTGTGATTGCACTTTCTAATGTCCACTGTTTTTTTATCTACTACAAAATAATCATTTATCATTAACCCTGATGATACATATATCACCATTTAGAACTGGGTGGAACACTGCCATTGGCTTTGCTGTAAATAAGTAGAGTGAGCTGAAGTAAGTCATGCAACATAATGAAAGACTAAGCAATTGCAGACTTAGGGCTATGGAAACAAACTTGGCATGTTTAATTACCCTTATCAAAGGACTTGATACTTTGATAATATACTGTGTAAAAATGCTGTAACATTTGAGAATATTTTGAATTAAAAATTCCAATTGATGGTTTGTCAAAATAAAATATGAAAAGGCTACGAGGGTGAATATGTAGCCTCATGAGTCTTCTTCAGTACTTCAGTGTCTTAATAATCACCCAGTAAACATTTGAAGCCCCTAAAAATGTTCAAATGATTAATTTAAGAAAAGAAACAAAGCAGGAAGATTTTTGAATGTGGAGTCTTGTGACAGACTTCAAAGATCCCTTGAAAAGAGAACACTTTGTGATGGAAATATTTTTCCTCAGGGGTTTCCTATCACCATTTGAAATTTTATATGCTTTCCCCATAATGTTTTGCCCATTATATTACCATCTTCTCTACAGCAGCAAGAAAATTATTAGAAGATGAGAAGATGAAGAAAATACACAAAACTGCTCGGTCCCACAAGTTTTGAATTTGTGGAATCCACGATATATTTTCATTCAAATGAAAGAAATTAACAGCCTGTAAGGAAGACCTTGCAAAATTTAAGGCAATCCTGACGCTGTTGTTTGGTTGTTTTATTTTTTCAAATTATGACACAATAAAGATGTTTTCTTTTATTTATTAAACACTCCTAGACATACACTGGTGTTCCATGTGGAGTACCACATCTCCAGCATTGAAATCTATCCTGTGCAAAGACTTAGTTCAAAACCTAAGCATTACTTGAAATACTTTGCTTAGATTTTGAAACCTTAGAGGACTCTGCTCTGCAGAAATTGCAGTTTCCTAAATATACATCTTGTGTTGCTGTATATGTGCACCCTTGTATGAAAAATATGTCTACATGATTGCAAAAAGCCCCACAGATATTGCTTACTGCTGTCACTTCTATTACAGAGACTAGAAATGAACAAAAATCAAAAACCTAAACCCAGAAATAAAAGAAAAAAGAAAAAAATCCACAACCACCTTGGTCTAATGTTATTTATATAGTAAAGAAAATAGTCACCAGACAATTATTCTTCAAATACTTGTGCTACTAGAACCTATTCCAATTCATATTCAGTTTATCAGCAAATTTCCAGTAACTCATAAATGAAAGGAAAATTAAACACAATGAAATATCTATCATTTCCAAAGCTGAGAATTTTCCTATTATAGTCATGTCAGAATCTTTTTTCCTTTTTCTAATCCAATGACATGTTACATTAACATCAGTTAATCATCGGAAAGTACTACCAAGTGAATTTGTACGTTCTCATTTTCTAAAATCTTTAAACCCAGACTGAATGGATTTCCAAAATAAACTATTAATAAAAAATAAGTAATTCCTCTTATACAGAAGTAATTAGATAAAGACCTATCTCTGTGTACAGATCTACAAATCAGATTACATGACCCTTCCGACAGAAATTCATGGATCTAACGCCATCAAAATGACGAACAAGAAAAGTGGAGCTCAAAGAAAGCCTTGTTTGCCCTCTGCATCCTCCTGGCACGTGGTTGTGAATGTATTGTGAAAGGACTGCTGGGGAAGCACCGCTGAGATGGGGTAAGGCTGGTGAGTACACGAACTTGCTGGAAGTGCTGGTAAACCGCTGAGGAACAAGGGCAAGTCTTTAACATGCTCCAAAGGTGAATAATTGTGAACATTTCCAAGTGATGCAAGTAGAAAAAACAAATAATCTTAGACAAAATTTCTTTTTGTATTAAGAGATGTAAATGTCACAAATCAAAACTGGGCTACAGTGATGCTTGAGACCCATGCTGAGGGGAAACTTTCATCCATTATTACAAAATTGCTGAAAATTAATCTCCATAAAGAAAAATGCCACTTTCATTTTACTGCTGCAAAATGTCAATATTTTTTAAAGTTCAAAAGAGATAGCTTTGCTGTTAGGGCTTGTTGAATAGCCAACCCTCTCCCCCCCTCCCCTTCCCCCAAACCCACAGCTATACACACTATATCCCTACTTCATAAACCTAATAATTATTACAAGCATGGCAACATTTTCAGGCCATTTTATTCTCTTTTTATCTGTTCTATTAACACCATCTTCATGATAAATATTTAAGTCTAATTCCATTAAAGTGTACTCAAATCATCTAACTGAAAATAAACTTCACTAACGTTACATCCAACTACTGACACACTGTCTGGTTATTCACACTTGTTTTATTTTGAGCTAATAGCAACCACCTTCTGGAAATCAAGGATACAGAATATCTCCTTTCAGCCCTACTGACAGTAGGTACTAACTGTTAGTAGGTATTAATGGTACCCCTTCTTGCTTAACCAGCTGAAGATAATCTAGAAATATCAATTCCTGAAGGAAAAAGAAAAAAGGGTCAAATAAACAATCAAACCTGCCCTTCAGCAGTTTAATATTGTATCCAGTCATTGTCCCCTTGTCCATGAAGGGAGAACAATCAGGGTTAGTATCTCCTCTGGAGAACTGACCAAATCAAAGGCTACTGGGAAATGTTCCTGGAGGTGTTTTAAGACTGGCTCAAGGTTCAGCACCCATGACTGCAATCACAGCCTTGATGCTCTAGAAGAGAATTATTTTAAAATGATGGTGACCATCTTGTTTATGAAAGGAGATGTTTAAAGCCAGAAACGCTTTCTTTTCTTCTAGCAGGACAAGCCCCTCACTGGAAGTGACTGTGAAAGACATTCAGTCTGGTTCTGCCTGAGTAATTAGGCAAAATAGTGGTTTTGAGTGTGAAGGTCACCATCCTTTGTAAATGAAGTCGAAGGGCTTATTAGAGAGAGAAAGCTCAATATCAGGTCTCCAGAGGAGATACATGTGCAGGTGGATGGAAATGGTCTGGTGGTCTTAGTTGTATGCTGTTTAATGCAAGTAGTCAGGAAACAAGATCCACAATTTTCTGTGGCCTCCATGCTGTGGTTATTTTCTGCTGAATAGCACAAAAATAAAAGCTTTCATATGTATTTTTGGAAGTGGAATTCTTACAGTGGTAAAATAACAGTAATCAAGAACAAGCTGAACATGGAGTGTAGGAGGATAAGAAAGGTTTTCAAGGCTAGAAGGTCCTGCAAAAGACAAGAAAGTCTTAAGTAAATATATTTTCAATGGAGTTTTAAAAGAAACTTTTAGATTTAAAAAAATCTGGTTTTGGGGTCCATGTGAAAACGTTTCTTGCAAGATGTTTACATGGATATTTTTAGGGGTATTCTCAGCTAGTAGATTTGTACAGCCTTCTATGATTCTCTCATTTGGGTTAGAAAGCCATAAGCAGTCAGGAGAATTCTTCATTGCACTTGCATCTACACAGAGGAATAATTCCTTATTGCATAATGCTAAGATGGAAAAATGTTGGTGGCCCAGATCAAGAAAATGTCATGTACTAGAGGAAGTGATTAAAAAGATAAAAAATAACCAGCAGACAGCCAGTTAGATAGCTAGGATATATCTGAATGCTAAAATCCACATCTGTTTCTTAGTCTCATCCAAATATGATGATCAGATTCAAGATTTTGGCTCAGTCTCATAAATAAAAATGAAATAAAAAGTAAAAATACTGACAGAAATGGAGAGTATATAGGTTTACTATCCAATAGTAGGGTTCATACTATGCCTTTACTCCAGTAAACTGTAAACAACTCTTCAAAAATTCTTTGTCTGCATTGTCAATACAATTTCTCTTTCTGTCACGAACAAGTACACACGTAAATACTCTTTATCTACAGTGTACTTACAGCGCTGTGGATGCACCATCCCTGCTAGGCAGACTTGACATAATCACGCTCAAGCTACCTGCTAAGGATTTTTGTTCTTTGTGTATACATTGTTCTGCAATGACTCAAACAAATTCTTGCCTCCACGTTGTTTCTTTAAACAATGGCTTTTTTGCTTTTTTTGCTTTTTTTTTCACAGATTGAAATACAGTGCTTCAGTCTTATACAAAGAATTAGCTAGGGAATAATAGCAGTGCACATACAAAAAGAGAACAAAGTACTCAGATATTTCCCTGTATGTTTTATTTTCATCCATCCACACAATAGAAGAAAACGCACAACTGTATGCACACACACTCTAGAGCTTATATGGGGAAACTAGTATATAATACAAATGCACTGCATTATTATGTGGGTTTTCTTCACATGTCAGCCATAACTTTTTCTACTTAGCACTTCCCTGAAAGCTGAGAATTTTCATCCGATATTCATCTGGACATCAATAGTAATTTCTCTGTCTTCCCTTATGATATGTTATTATTCAATCCAGCAACTATAATCTATACAGAAATAATGTTTCATCTGTTGATTACAGTCCTAGGAAGAATAGCAACAACAGGGAAAAAAAAAAAAAGAAGTAAAAAAGAAACTGTACAACAAGAACAAATGTTGGTGTATTAAAACACTAACACAGAGACATCCATCCACTGCAGGTATAAGAATAACTTTCCATACCTACTGCAGCAGTGTACGCTCAATGGATGTGAAATTAATAGCTGGATGGACCTATTGTTTTGTGTTCAACCTTCCCTTAAACCTTTCACCCTGCCCCGTTTTCACAAATAGAACAACAAATTGCCACTACTTTGGCTGCTGATTACGTTGAGACAGTGCTGATGGATCGTATCTCAAAATCATAGAATGGCTTGGGTTGGAAGGGGCCTTAAAGCTCATACAGTTCCAACCCCCTGCCGTGGACAGGGGCACCTTCCACGGGCAGGGGAACCTTCCAGTAGACAAGGCTGCACCAAGCCCCATCCAACCTGGCCTTAGCTTTGTTTCTATATATGGTTTTATAGTTAGCCTGTAAGATCTCTGGGACAAGGACAATCTTTTGTTCTTTGTATGTACTGAATAACGTAGGCTCCCAATTTGTGACTGGGCTCCCAAGTGCTGTGATGTAATACAAATAATGAATGAAAGCACTTAATTTTTAATTTAAAATAAGATCGACAAAAACAATTACTAATTTTAGACTTATCAATCAGAAACATCTGGGATCTCATTTTAGGAGATCCCAAGCATCTCCACTCTCAGATAATTCAAGTGCAGCTGGAGTGCTCAGATTGAGCACCCAAAATCCTTAGCCCCCAAATTAATTGAGGATTTCGAAAGTGCTGGCTCAAATAGTAGTACATTCTGTTGATTATCCTTTTGAGGGGCTTGTTTTTCTGTATTCACCATGCAAGGCCCTGTTTTTTTCTGTATTTGCCATGCAAGGTGAAGGGGCCTGTCTTGTCTTCACGTGTTTCATTAATCCCCTTCTTTTTGAAATGACAGGTGCAAATCAAGTCTCTACTCGAGGGTATGCAAAGAATCAAACAACTTATAACTCAAAAGCTAAATGCATTTCTACCTCTGCCTTATTTTCACCCATGTCATTCTCTGCCCACATACTGGGCATCTTCCAAGAATTCCCTCCAGCAAAGAGAGCTGGGACAAATCTGCCTTGGATGCTGCCGGTGTTCTTGGATGGTCAACAAAGGGTGCTAATGGACACGGCAGCTGGCTTTCTCCCCCTTGAGGCTAAACATTTTCCCTGCACTAACTCCACACTTGAATGATCCAAAAGCTGACAGCTGTGAGTTTGTCCTGAAACCATGCTGCAGTAACTGCTGCCATTTCACAATAAAACTCTACTTTCTCATGTGGATTTAGTGCCAAGTACGCAGCAGTTTGTGAGCCACGCAGTACAGAAAAAAGCTGAGAGAAACAAACACATTTCATTTCAGTCTACATTACCAGCACTTTTCCTTCTTTATTCTGAGACCATGAGCTAAGGAAGAGTGAAAAGCAAACCTGAGGCATTTTAAAAGATACACCAGTAAAATCTGCTTTTGCACGAAGGACATGCAGGTAGAATTACAGCGTCTAATAGAGATTTAACTGGATTAGCTGTTAACACTATATTGTATTTTATTAACTTCCATGAGTACACTTCTAGGAATTTTCATTAGGAATGAGTTGAGAAGAGGTCAGAGATTAAAAAAAAAACACACAGGAAGATGCCTCTGAAATGATGCAGGTGTATGTGATAGCTGGAAGTAATTCAAAATTTAGTGCAGTATTTTGCAACTTTATTATTTAATATAATATTCTTGTTCCCACTACATAAAGCTGGATGCTTTCCTTCCACTTTTCAGACCAATGAACTAAGGAAACCCAAATAACTGAAATATGTAACCTAAGTCAGGAAATTCATAGATAGTAAGCTCAATGTGCAGTATGTGTAGTACAGCAGAGCAACAGCTGTCACCTCACAGCACTCACTTATATTTCTCTATCCATTTGATTTTATTCATGACCAAACAATTAAGAGGAAAAAATAGCAAATCATTAGTGATTCTATTCCATTAAGTTTAGAAAACTGGACAGTCCACCTGAATTTTAGCAGATAAATAACTGTTTCAGAAGGGAAACAGCTATGAGAAACTATTTTGGGTTTCATTTTCATTTCAGAAAAGTCTGTATGTCTCAACTGAGCTGCATGTTATTTTCGATAATTAAATCGAAAATGAATATCTTCAAAATCTTAAAACTCAGCCCTGAAGTAATCATCAGAATGAAGCCAGGCCTCATGATCAAAACTGCTAACAAATCTCGGGAATCCCAGCATCTATGGAAGTCCGCCCTTTCCTCACTGCCACACCTGCAGCCAACCCCAAAGGCCCAGGGTAACTGCAGGTGCCTAACCTGACATTTCCAGCGCCTGAGCCCAGCAGCCAATTCATTTTGAAAGCTGAAATTATTTTCTCTCTCTGAAGTTCTGATAATAGCTTATTTGTGAAAAATACCAGTCTGAATCGATTCCTTGCAGCCAAAATTCAGGGATGAAGAAAATACGCAAGCATTTACCACAACAATAAAGCACTGGAAAAAGCAGTATTGCTGTAACGAATCTGGAACAAACAAGAAGTACTGAAGAGGTGGAAAACAGGCTGCTGCACCAATGCCAGGAAGATTTCATACTCTAAGACAGTGCCGTTTCTATTCTCTCTGCGTTTAGAATAAAAACAAATTTAAATAAGAAGTGTGAACATTCTTGTGCATTTGGTACTTACAGGCCACATTTTTATTTTATTCTAATACTTCACCTTAGGGAAAGGGGAGGGTTTAGGCTACTGAAAGATTCCAGTCACAGTCCCTGATATCCAGATTATCAGCAGAAGAGCTAAAGCTTAGACAGCAGCAATGCTGACTTCTCCACAGTTCTCTCAGCAGAGTGCCTCAGCCGTGAAGATCTCAGATGCAAGAGACACAGGGTTTTACAACCTCCCCAGCTCAGATGGTCTTTGCACCCCCTTCTGAGACTGTCAGAGGCTGTTAATTATATTCGACTGTGGCCTGAGGCTTGGGTTGTGAGCACTTGCCCATTAGGAATGAACTTTCACACTGCTGCAAAACTGTACCAGCTTTAAAACAATAATGAAGTATAAACCCTTAACATTTCTACCTGTCACTTGTCACCAAGGTCTCTAAACATTAGTACTCTAACTTCAGTTTATTTCAGAATAGGATAAGTGTGGGGAGCATCACCATCTATATGGGAAAGATGAAATGAAACACCCTGAGCTGTTCCAGCTGGAGCATCTACGAGGGTGTGCAAGGACTGGACAGCAGAGGCTCATGCCATTCAGCAAAAACCACAGTATTTTCTTAAAATTGCTAAGGCTTATTATATTAAATTGCATATTTAAAGATGTGAAAAGGGCTAAAGAGAACATAGCATGGTTTTCTCTTTTCCTCCTTTCAGTAGGGCAATGAAAGGGAGCACAACCACAGTAAATATCTAGTCCTTCTGATACTTCATTTTTCATAAAGCTGGTTTGCTTGTATGCTTAAAAGGTAGCCAACGGAGATTTACTGTAAAGCTGAATTAGGAAATGGATGCTTTCTAAATGCTGAATAAGGAAATAAGTTAATTCTATCATTTCAGATCAAAATAGGGCAGAGCATAAAGAGCTGGATTTTGAATTGAAAAGTTGTGACTGCAGCTGGTAAAATTATTGAAAATACTGTTTGTTGAGAACGTATTCCTTTTTCTGCTCACAACACATTTTTAAGCAGGATACTTCATATGAATCAGATCACAATTAGTGGACCTTGGGTGAGAACATAGCATCAGAGTTGCTGATGAGTTATTCATTTTACTCTGCATTATTCATGATATGCAATTGGTCAGCTAAAATCGCAGTATCACTTTCATTCCTGGTGTAGACAAAACACTTTTAAATTGAAGAATAGAAAACAGGTCTGCTCATGTATGGATATTTTTTGCATGTAAGAGGTTAGGGCTGGTTTTATATAAAGAACAGTCATTCAACCAACAAACCCAGTTTAAAAAAAAGCCAATAAGGCAAAAAAACCCAGAAAAGCCCTCTCGAATTCAAATAATGTTTGTGATCTTCTTTTCATTATTTGATGAGCCTTGTTTGCAATTTTGTATGTAATTACAAATAACAAGTCATAAAAGAGGGGTAACGTCATGTGTATCGGGTTATTAGATGGATAATGTTACCTCAAAGCCTTGAAAGAATAATTTATACTGCTAACCTTCCTTTTCACATTCATTTTGTTCTTTTGTATTAACTTGAGTTTGATTTTTGAGAACTATGAGTCAGAAGTCCTCTTCCACATAAATATTAGCACATGAGGATTAAGCATGGCTCCACTAGAGTCAGCAGTGATATTGACACTGATCTAGCGAGGCTCTGAAACACATGCGTAATCGCTTTGCTGAAAAGATTACTATTGGCTTCAGTAAAATGCTCTTTTAGCCATACATTAGAACCTAATAATCTTGAAGTGATGGTTACACAAGCTGGAGAGTAATGGGGAGTACCAATGCTCAACAACCCCCCCATCTGCAGTAGGCCTCAGCTGCGAGGCAAAGGGTGAGAGGTACCAGGCATTGCCCGCAGAGCGGAACAGAGCCTTTAGGCTACTGAGCTGTCAGTGTGGGCACACGGCAGATTTTTTTCCAGTAAGCAGATGTAAGGAAAATAGATATCTCTATGGATTTCCATGTTGTACGTGCAATCCTGGATGAATTTATATACCTTGAGCATAAAACAGGATACATGCACTTCTTATACCTTAAAACCTAGAAACTTAGGAAGTGAGGAATCTTCTGGTAGAAAGCAGAAGATTAAAAATAATAAACAGAGTACAAAAAACCATTACAAAGCCCTTGTAATTTTGTATTTCACCTGAGACATAAAAACCCTCATCACTCTCAGACTCACACTTTCCATCATGTTTACATAGTGTGCTCCTTAAACACCATTAGGTATCCAGACCTAGGTTATAGAATGGACAAATAGATCAGGCAAATACAGCACATAAGCATATTTCTGCTCCATAGGAAAATGCTAGGGGGGGAAATCACACATAAAAATCTCAAATTCAGAACCAAATGTCAGGCAGAACCAAGAGGTACAGATGTGACTCTCCATACAGTACGGCTTATAAAATATTACAGACAAATGTATGTAACTGATACATCCTTCTCCAGATATAGGCGAACAGCGTGTGTACCTTAACATTCAGCTGTATAATAGTTATTCCCTCTTTAGTAAGGACACATGTGTGTACACAGTCTCCACCTACATTTTTGTGGCACTAATTTGTACCATCACAAAACATATCTTGTACTTTGCTTTACTAGTGAAAAATGCCAGTTCAGTACTGAAAAATAAGACAACATTTAAACAGATTCATTTCTTCAGCAGTTACTTCAAAATGGATTTTGGTATATTTACTTCGGACTGTTGAAAACAGCCTTGGTCAATCAAACACAGTTTCCTTGTTGCCGAGTCTTGATTGCTTCCATGACAACAATGCTATTTTATAGCAAGAATATTGTCATCTATAATTAAGATACAGGAAGCTATATGCTTGTTTACATTGAATTTGAAAGATAACTTGAAGAACTCATGTTTCTTCAGTTGTGGTGTCTGAACAGTACTGTTAGTTCATAAATATCAAGAATTTAGGTAACAATCTGCTCTGTAATAGAGCTGTTTGCTTAACTGCTGTTAAGCTCCATTTAAACAGCGTTTAATGTGACTGACACACTTTCTGGAAGCTGCAAGTCATGAAACTCTAACACTATGGTAGGAACCTGGTATTTCCTCAAGCAGTTCAAAATACCTTCAAGCACACAGACACAACACAGCCCACACGTGCTGCATGCAGACTCTGCTGCCAGTGCTGCCGGTAAGTATCTGCAGCAAGATGTGGGCTTCTCCTGAGGCTTCCTGTTGGAAGCTCAGTATCAGTCCTGCTTTCCTTCTAAGCATTTAATTCATACTCAGAGTAATAATTTCTTTTGTACTTCGGTAGTGATGTGATGATACCAAGGACTGTGACAGAAGAATCTGGCGCTCAGAGGCAAAATCATTTAATGAATGCACAGCACATGCCTTAGTCACTATACTGAATCCAGCCCTGGAGCTGGGCAATGCATACACTAATTCTCTATTAGAAATGTGACTCTACGTTCCTCATTTAGAAAATAGCATTAAAAAATCAAGATGTCTGGCTAAAAAAAAGCTTTCATGCCGTTCTGAACTTTCCTAGTATGTTTTTAAAAGCACAAGATAATCCTTTTTCTCAGCTATTGTAGGGTTGCTGGATATAAAACATTGTACCTCCCTTTAAACTTTTCCATATAACTTGATTAGACAGCAGTAATCTCTAATGCTTTCATGTGCAAATTTAGGAATGACCCGGAACAAGAGTTTCCTTCATCGCCATAGCAACCAGGACGATGGAAGAATGCCACTCACCAGGCAATGCAAGGCAAATTTCATCCCTTTGATGTTAATTAACAAATTGCTTTCAGAAAAGTCAATACATTTTTCTTCTTTAAATGTTTGTGATAAATTTTTAATATGTTTGAAAATGAAAGAGAAATACAGAGGCATCAGCTGCTGACAGGTGAAGTGTTGACAGCTACCTTGGCAGATAACCCACACACCAGTGCTACAGCAGCAATGAACCCAAGGAAAGGCTTGCATCAGCTGGCAGCTCTTAAATCACCTTGGGTGAATTTTGGGACTTGGAGTTCAGGCCTGATGCCTCCAGCTACTTCAAACCATTTCTAACGCACACGGTGATGTGGGTCCTGCTATAAGAAAGTGGTTTATCCATTTTGAGTTTCTGTCATGGAAAAATAATAGGATAAGGCACACACAAAATTCATAAGGATAAGGTTATAGGCATATCCTAAGTAATTCTAATATATTTAGCACTGAAACCACTTTACTTATGTACACTTTGTTTGTATAGTTACTCAGATACTTGTTACTCTTCTTCCTCTCTCCCCCATTGTCCTAATGGTTTACAACAGTTATCACTTCTTAGTACAAGTTCCTTTAGGGACTACTGAATTGTTCCTAATTTTGCTGAAAAGAGAAGGCTTGAGAGTTGTCAGGCAGCTGAAAACCACCAAGAAAACCCATCAGAGTTCCTGATATGAAGAACTACTCCAATTCACTGGTCAAGATGCTTAATTCAGACTCTTAACCAGACAATGTGTTTCCCCTTCTGTCCTTGGCTTTTTGGGTCATCCAGGTCTACACATGTGGCCTACAACTTCACTTACAGGGGTGATCTGAATAACTCCAGAAGAACTAACTTCAAGTGAAACAACCACACCATAAACTAATACTGCACGCAAACTGATTTGATTGCCATACAGTATGTTATTAGACTCTTAACTTGATCTGTATCTTCTATTTCCTGATACAATCACTTTCTTTAATAAGGATTGTACTTGCAGAGGAGTTTCAGTTAGAGGTGACACTGTAACTAGATCTAACTTCAGCAAAGAAAGTTCAGACTCTCTTTTATTCCTACTTATTCAACAGGGTAGCAGAACCTTACAGGGTCACGCAATGTTAGGCACTGACCAGGCTGCCCAAAGAGGTTGCACAGTACCTGTCCTTTGAGGTTTTCAAGACCAGACTGGAGAGAACCCTGAGCAACCTCGGCTGAACCTAGAGCTGCCCCTGCTCTAACCAGCAGGTTTGGAATTGAACCCTCCTGAGGTCTCTTCCAGCCTAAAACATCCTATGATGATATTATCTGATGTTGTGAAGATAGACACAAATAAGACCTTCACGATATTATGGCAAAAGGTAAATGAACAAGAAGCAAGTTTAAGAAATCTATGTTTTCTCTGGCACTGACTGCCCCAAGTCACCTATACCTGCAGCTGAACTGAAACAAGGGTCTGACTGGAGACTGAAATGGAAATTTCTAATCCCCAGCAATGATAAATTTATTTATATCAGCAAAAGCTTCACTTCCCTGAAACTTACGGATTCCCCTACTCCAGTGCTATTTTGCACCTCCCCATCAGTTAGGGACTGCGTCCTAAACTTGACGGCGTTGTTCGAAAGAGCATTACTGTGAAAGATTCTCCCTACTCATCAATTAAAAGTGTTACAGAATAATTTCCACTTGTCCTGTATTTCTGTATGATCTTATTTAACAAGCTTGCTTTCCAGCACAGCAGGAAAAGTCCATTAGGAGAATAATATGCAGGAATCCCTCCAGAGTATAATGAAGGACTTCACATAAGGTAAAAAGTCACCTCCCTACTGATTTTTAACTATTGAAAATAAAAATACTAAATATAGATCCATGTGGCTGTAATCCAAGAGAAGTAAACCTGGTGGGCTGGCTGGTGACTGACTTAGGAATCACCCTAAGTCACCCTCACAGTAGCTACACTTACTTACATGGAATACAATTTTAGAATCCAAGTCCCTGGTGAATTGCCAGCTATTGGCCCACAATGCTCCTTCAAGCAGGGCAGATGGTAAGAGTGGATGATGACAAGATAAATATCCCACCTTGTACAGGATAATGGACTGAAAAAACCTGGCTATCTGAAGATGCACAATCCTTTTTGCACAATTCAATGGAAAGAAAAATGTCCAAAGTAAAAAGCTGAAGCCAAATTCTAAAATAATTTTCTAAAATGGAAATTTTAAGATATTAGAAATGAGATTCAGTGTAATTATGTATCCTGAAAAACATTTAGATTTTTATTCAGCATCTGAAATCCAAATCCTTATTGTATGCAGTGATATGAAAAGCACTTATTTCGACAAAACTTACATTATATCCTAAAAAGAATAGGCAGTTTCAGAGATTCTAAATGTGTTGATGTCATTTGCTCAAATTTCTCTTTTAGTATTTCCTTTTTTTCTTTAGTTACCTTCTAATGATTTTAATTTTTAGTGTACAACCCTATAACAGAACAACTGTATTTTGACAAGATCTCGTGGTCAATCAGCTTTATCTGTTTTCTACCAGGCAGTTTTTCAGCATTGTCTTTTCATACCCATTTACATATGGGGACCTGTTTTCTAAAAGAGAGGTAGTTTCAGGAAAATATGATTCCATGTGTGAAAGCCTGGGGGTGGTTTAGCTATCTGAGAAGGTGTCACTCTTATCTGTCAATGACAGAGTGGGGCTGGGCCAGAGGAGCAATCATCTTTTCTTGGAAAACTATGAAAATATGCATATGCAATACAGTAAATAAAATTAAAACAAACATGAGATTTTGAATTCTATTTACTGGAAGTGGCTGGCTTAACTGTGCAACTGCTCAGCCATGTATGTGAATCATGCTAATGTATGAATTCATTCAATGCAGTATGATTATTTTGTCAAGCAATGTATTAGAGAACTCTTACCAGAACTTCCCAGAGCACACAGTCATATGAATTCATACCTCAAAATGAAAACAGAAATCAGGCTGTAGCCTAATATGGAGTACATAAGGATCCTTCCCAGTATCCCAAATATAAATTAGTGTATACAATCTTTGTGTGATTACTTTCTAAATTAGCTGACTAAACTAAAATTGCTATTAAAATACACTGGGGAAAATACCTGGACTTTGAGAAAGATACAGCACACTAGATCTCCCCCTGACAATAGAGCTATATGTTTCTTATATATTTTTTGTTACAGGCATGACAAGAAAAATGTTAAATTTTACATATTCTGTATACAATACATTACATTTGCTACAGCAATTACAAGCAGTAAGATATAATACTTTCTAAAGAGTCCACAAGCAATGGAGGTGCTGCTTGACTTGCACATTTGGGGAGATGTAGAGGAATAGAATTAAGTAAAATACTGGAATACTGTTCACGAACAGCACTGTTCAAAGACCCTCTTATTTTCTACAATTCTCTACCTACAAGACATAAATTACCACCAAAGTTGTAGGAAAAAAAATCAAGCACCTGAAAGGACCAGATCATTTGAAGCTGGAGTCATCATTGAAATGAAAAACAAAGCAAATATATTTACTGCATGCTTCAGTTCATGTATGTAAATAATACAAACACATGCCTACCACAGACAGCACCAAATGACCACAAAAGCTAAGAGCAAAATGTTTCAAACTAACAGGAAGGCTTCATATTTATTTAAATTTTCATTCATTGTTACTATGAATGAAACAAAGCACACACACACACACACAAAAATCATGCTGGAATATTAATATTTCTGTCTAGTGGTGGTATTTATTATTGCTGGTTTATTATGACTACTGGGCTATGAAAAAGATTAAGACAGTAAGTTTAGTAGTAGTTTACTGTTGTGTGAGGATCTGAGCCAAATTTATGTTGGCAGACAGAATAAATTAGTAGACTTAAAGATTAGTGAAGATATTTCAAGCCTAACAAAGGATGAACTTCCATAGTTATTTTGCAGAAGTATCTGGATTTTGTCATCTTCATGTGGGGGAAAGAAGAGGGAAAAAACCCAACCCAAACCAAAACAACCTCTGTCAAATTTTTTCTCACACTGAGCAGAAACTTTACAGTTAGTAGTGAGAAGGGGAAGATGACAATTCTTGGTGGTGGCATTAAAATTTAGCAAATGGGACTTTAATGCAAAGACTTTCATTTACACAACCACACACGTCTTGTTAATCATTTCTTTCAGAAGCAGCCCCTCAGCCTGCACTGTGCTTGGGAGCTGCTGTGCAAAGCAGTGCTGTGCACAACCTGACACAGCAGCAGAGCGTCTGCTACAGCAAAAACCCTACAAGAAAGACAAAGGGGGAAATCTTGGTTGTGCACGCACAACTCACTAATAAATCTCCAGCAGTGTGTTTGGAGGAAGGAGATGTGTCCCAAAGATATAAACAGGCCTCTGAGAATCAGGGGAATAATCCTGGCTAACAAAGAAACCCACATAGAGCCAAAAGGAGAGATGCCTTCATTTGCGATGGCAAATGAGCGGTGCAATTTCTTATTTTCCTATTATGTTTCCTATTCAGACTCTCTATATGCTCTCTATAGTTTACAGCAGGCTGAGGGAAGGAGACTCTCTGTTGACAAAAGAGCAAAAAGAGAAGAAAAAAAGTTGTAATTTTTCCTGCTTCATAGCTGAGCAATCACCAGGACACCTTTCCCTTATTAAACAACAAAAGGGAAATGTGAATATGTAATGCTTATTGGTATTTTCTGTGCTTGGCAAGAAGTGGTTTGCTTCTGCAACTGTGATGTGAAAAATCTCTTCAATGCTGGATGGCTTTAGTCTATCGGCACCCTGATGAGCACTAAGAAAGAATCACAGAAAGACATGACATCAAATTGGCTGCCAACAACACCCTCACTTTACTATAGCACAAAAAAGAGGAAAACAAGGATATGCATGAACAGTATGGGTTTCTTTTTCTGTGCTTGATACCAAGGAAGTTGCTAATATGTTTGTGATATGAAAACATTTCACACATACATCAGTGCTTCCAAGCACCCAGTTGAGACCATAGCAACAATAGACTTGACTACATTACTGCAGGGAAAGTCTTCCCTCCTTTGCTTGCTCCAAGTCCTTTTTAAAGCAAAATCAGTGACCACTTGTCACACATCAGTGTGCTTGTATTCTCTCCACGCACACCATCAGCCCATTTCAGAAATACAGCAGAACTTGCTTATTTCTGACTACACAAACAGGATATGTAATGTCTTTCTCAGTAATCAATAACGATTCAAACATTTTGTCGTCTTAATTTCATACTCTTCTAATGTCTTTTTTTTCAGCCTGTCATAATGCACAGCATTGTGTCTAATTTACAGCATAGGGTGATATAAAATAAACATTCTGATGAGGAGATGGTGAAATAAAGACAGCTGCTTGTCATGAAAAATAGGGCACAAATATTATTACTTCTCTTACTTTCAGAAAGCATTCCCTACCAGTTTAGCCAGGTAAGTACACTACAGGCTACTTTCACTGCACTAGCTCAAAATGATTCAATAGATAATTGCTTAGTATAACAGTACGAGGAAACATTCATATGCACCTAGAGACAAAGCAGTCGAGAAAAAAAATACTCAACTTGTTGACGTAAGGGTTTTGTATTCAAAGCTGCCTTATGATGGCTATTTACGTTCTTATTTTAAGGATTCTCATTTTTTCTGTGAATCTTCTGACTTTATATTCAATATACAGCAAACCATTGTCTATGGAAAAGAAACTTGCATTTGATTCATCAGTAAATTTTTATGTAATAAAAAACTAAGGAACCTAACAAGAAACAAAAAATCAAATTATAACACCAGACCTATGCCCATTAATATATTTTGTCCAATGTTTATTAAATACAATTACGTCCATAAATACACACTTTGGGTCGAAGATGTCCTCTCAGTGAGCTGTGTTTTCATTAAACAAATTTCTAAACATTAAAGTAATTTAAAATATCACAACCACAGTAATCCTAAAATTCCATTTTTTTGTCAGATGTAATTGCCTCATTTTTGCTTATAGCTCTGTTAACATGCTACTGAAAGTAACAGCATGTTAACATCATGCTGTGCTGCAGACAGGATCAGAAAATACCCCAGTTTGCTTTTGGTTTTATTTTCTTTATTTTTCTTTTTTTTTTTTTTTTTGTTTTTATTTCAAGATTTTACTCTTAATACTTTGACACTTTTGAAATATAGCACATGGACTGTTTCCTTATCAGTGTCACATTGAGGATAAAATGCAATTTTGCATAATCGTCTGTTGAATAATCACAGCAAAATATATTTAAGCACAATAAGTCAAATCATTTCAAATTTACCAAAGAGCTCTTGTCCTCAGGCAGGCTAACACAAAATGTAACTTGTGATAATCTTCCAGGAGCTGAGAAATTACAAGCTGTGTGTACAAAGCACATATCTCTTACAAGCAGGGCTGTCTTATTGTGAAAGTCATGCTTTCCTTCCATGAACTGCATTTCAAACACGTGTATTTCCCAGGTTCTAAATAACTACATGTTTCCATATTGACAATAGGAGTCTAGTAACCATTTTCCAACTTCCACTGAAGAAACTTTTTTCAGAAATAGTGGCATTAGCTCACTGAAGTTAAATTTAAGATACCAAAGAACTGGGTTTTCTTTTTTGTCATAACTTTTTTTTTTTTTAAAGAGTCACATTTATCTGGCATACCCTAAGGCTTGTGTGTTTCTAGGTTCCAGTGGATTATCAGCATCAAGTGCTACTTATTCACTGCTAAGCTGGTACACAGTAAGTGAATTTCTTATTTTATATTCTAGTGGCCAGCATGGAAACATCGGAGCACCGAGCATTATGCATGACATTCAGCCAGGCAATCCCTACGCTGTTTGGTAGATTTGATTCTCTTTTCAAAGCAAAGTGAGGCCACAGATGCTTTTTACACCTCTGCTCACTGATGAGTTGTGGCAGTCATAAGTGTCCTTAGGATATCCTCTTTTTACTGTCCAAAACAAAATTAAAAGAAAGAAAAAAAGAGGAAAAAAAAAAAGATTAAACGAGAGTGGTGTCAATGCATTACAGTGTCAAAGTCCTGTTTCATGTTGGTCAAGATGGCTCATCTCACAGGTTTTTCTCACTTTGATGTCGGGGAAGTATGATTGTGCTGTAGCCTCTGAAGTCCTTTCCCTTGTCAAGTATTTTGAATTTTATGATAATAAATTGAGGAGGGAGAGCAATGAGATTCAAAGACCCAAACAGCATAGAGGAATGCTGCTATGAAGCTAAATAGGCTAACTCTAAAGATTATAAGCAGAAAGCTACACAATCAGGAAGGAGTTATCTGCCTTAATTGCAAATTATAAATGAAAATTCTCCCTTGGACTTCTAAACAAGACATCTTAAAAGAGAAACATACAACCTAAGCAAACACCCCCCCCCCCCAAAAAAAAAACCCAACCCCCCTGACTCCTTTACATAATCATAGTTTAAAATTACAGAAGTTTCTTTCTCTTTTTCTTTAATGCAACATCCTAGAAGTGATCTGCCCTCACTGTCGTTGTTCACAACCAGACTAGAAAAGTGCAAGCACTGACAGGGATAGTAATTTGTAAAAAGTTTTGGTTTAATACAACAAAATCCTTTTAATTCTGCTTTTGAAATAAGGTGGGAAAGCAAAACCACATTGAATGCTCGCTACTAATATTTCATGCCAAGATAGCAGATAGCCCTTCAGGCCATCCTCCCCTCACAGTCACCCAGTCTGTCACCAGAGAAATTTCTATCTATAGTACAACATGCAACTCATATAGAAAATAGCATATATATGTTGCAACTATTTATCAGACCTCTTGCTTTTACGTCCTTAAACCAAAAGTAATCATTATGATGGTCACTTCCCTAATACTAAACAACATTAGTCAAAAACGGCACAGTGCTGACAGGAAAACTGACAAACACTAAACAGACCAGATTTAGAAACTTCCTGTTCTAGAATCCAACTCCCCTTACACAACACACGTGCCTATCTAAGCAGCAGTAAAAAATCTGAATGTCTACAGCCATGATCTATGGTATCGGCAAACATGAATACTGGATCAATCCAAGGGCAGCAATCTGTGACAGAATATTCCCTGCCCCTGTATTTCAGTGACTGCAGGGGATGGCATTTTCTCCATGTACAGCAGATAGAAAATCACCACAGGCTTCTTCAGTATCTTCAGCATAACCATACAAAGAAACAAGACCACAGGTGGCCTCCTGACACCATCTCGTTGGACCCCACAGCCCAGTGGGGCAACAAGGAACAGATAAGGTGACCTTCTGTGGGGCTGCCCAGTGCCTGCTGAGGAACACATACAGCTCTGGGATTGCTAATGGTCAGTGTGGAAGCTCTTGGGCAAGGGCATAAGGATGGATGCACTCACAAGTTCATACAAGGTGAGAGCTGGGAATCCAGAGAAATGCAGAAAGTCGTAGGAAAATTAAAGTTAGAAGGTTACCTTGACAACATCTACTAAATTTTCCATTTAAAAGAAAGACTAAGTTGTCTCATAGTCAACCTCCTTTCCACTAGGACCACCAGATCTTCCTTGGGAGACCCTCTTCCTTTTCTTTTACCAAGGTGGGTAAAAGCTACTTCCTGCAATGAAGACTCTCCCCCAGTGGCAGCAACCTTTCAAAGACAGTAACTGACAGCCTCACAACGACGTTGGCCAAATCCCTCCACACCTTTGAGTACACACCATCCAATTCCAAGCTGTTGCTGTACAGCTAAAGATCTATTGTGTCGCTTACAGAAATATTGGAACGGATTTGGCACACATATAACTGTGTGTTATGTTAACATAACACTTAATCCCAGATGGGTTCACAAACAGAATGAGAGTCAGACAGAAATGATTGCTGAGAAGAGGACACAAGACTGAGATGTCACTAGAGACAGCCTGGAAGGGTATTTTTTTTCCTCCTGTGTTATTTGGAGAGGGAGCATAAGCTCTCCCATATATGAGGAGAATCACAACTATAGGATATGACAATATATGGCCTCCATGGTTGGGTGAGATGAATACAAATAGTCTTAGGCAGAGATTTTGAGGGTTGGAAGGAGGAGAAAAAGTTGCATGTGCAATATAGGTTTTTCAGTAAAAACTAGAAGAGAAGGCATTGATACTGTACCAATATATGGATAAATATGTACAAGTATATATCATATATAAATATATGGTATCTGTGTATGTTATGTACAGGCTGTAAAACCAGGATGTTTACACCATCTGTATAGAAAGAGGGTGAAGCATACTGCATTCGATTCCCCCTGTGCTCCGTTGATCAATGGGGAAATTTGTCCACAGAGCAAAAACAACCCCTGCATGGCAGCTTCCTGCTGGGGCCTCAGGGGCAAGGACTGCCTGGAGAAATTCATTGCTCTCCTGTTCCTGAACATGCTTTTCTATTCTGAGGAGGGCCAGCAACATTTTGGATCTGTTGCTATGCTTCTGCCATTGCTTGATATACAGCTGGTCTAGACTTTGATGGAATACTTTAACAGACACAGCCTAAAGGGTCATAAGAATCACTCACTCGGTTGCATAAGCTTTCCCCAAAGGAGGGCCAGATTTTAATACCTCCTCCACATCAGGAAAAGTGGAAAGGGTGTAAGTAGGTGACTTAACTATCTGGAGGAATTTTCACAGAGCAAGTGACACACAGAATATACTGAAAGGAAAATCCTACCTGCACTCTGCTGCTGTTTGCTTTCCCATTCTAAAATCAGAACCTGAAGTTAACTGAGAATGATTGTTTAACAAAGGAAATGTAGAAACATTCTAGATACAAAAATACGCTGTTTGCAAAGATTTTTTTTTTTAATCTTTTCCTCTGAAAAAGGAAGATAAGAACAGTAAGAATGTGGGGCTATAAGAGTCCATTGAAATTTCTGTTTTATCTGCTCTCTTGTTTGAAAAAAGTATTATGTATTCCCAGCCATGATTTTTTGATGTTTCCCAATAGAAAAGATTATATAATTGTATACATGTTATTATCAATGACACCGCTATGCTATGGAACCACTGACAGTTTAAACTTAATCACAGATGGCAGCTTGTGAAATAATTATAAAGAAAAGATTGGATATCAACCACAGTGATTTCCTGCTTCCTCTTCATGTGTGCTTAGCACAACATTGTTGAGTCCCTCAACTTTAAAAAATAATGTGAGTTATCAATCAGATAGTGCCACTGCAGCCTGGGAGGTTGATTTGCTGCTGTCGGAAGTGATACCCATGTAACCTTTGCCACTCAAAGTCCATGGCTTTGCAGAACACATTCCCACAGCCTGTAAGACTGGCTGTTGGCCATATAATGACCACTGCCAAAATAAGTAGTAATTAGCAAGCCACGTTCACAGGCTGTTCATTCAGGGCCATATACCACATTGAACAATGGATTTTCAGAGCAGCAGAATATTCCCTTGGGCCTAAAGATCTGAACTGAAAACGTGGAATTTGCGGATCTTACACCTGCTTGATTTCATTCTATGGCATTCATTTCCAGCCCCAGTGAAATTCCCTCCCCTCCATGAATTAACTAATTAAATTGCCAATGGCTTTGATACTGACGCTACCTCACTCCAGGGAGAATTTTGCCTGGCTCTCCAGAGATTATTTTAATGTGTTCCTTCTTAAATTGCTAGGTACTTTTTAACCTGTTCCTTCCTGATTCCATCTCACCTTTATGTTACTACTATTAGTGCATTAAGCCTGTAACTATTATCTTTTTAGTGAAGGGATAACTCAAAGTAGCTATTAAGCTTTTCAGCTTTCTACATACCTTTTTTTTTCCCCTCCATCCTCTTAAGCAGAGGACCTACAATTCCTTTTGTTATTCCCTGCCTTCTTATGCATTTTAAAAGCGTGCTCTTTCTGCCTTTTACATAGTTTGCTAATGGCACCTCATTTGGAGCCTTTACCTTTCTGACTCTTTCTTCAGATTCATCCTCTCCACCCAATCTTCCCTCATGCAATTTTACTCTCTTCTTGGGTACAGTTTTGTTTTTCCAAAGATGCTGAGAATTTTGATGGGGATTTTGGTGCGGTTTATTTTGTGTTTGTTAGGGTTTGTGGTTGTTTTTTTTTGTTGAAAAGAATAAGGGTGGCAGGTGAGGAGGATTTAAGTAACCCTTATACTAAATACAGCTTCTTTCATTTATTTATTTTTTCACTGGACCTTTTGAAGGTCTTTGTGCTGAAGAGCGTTAATTACAAATATATCCCTCTTTTGTCATGCTCTCATAAATTGCTTATGATTTTCCACACTATAGGATCCTTGCCGGATTGCATGTTTACTTGGTTTAACCACACAATTCAATAATAATCAAAGGTCAAGGCCGTTGTACATTCTCAGTTTAGTAACTATGCTAAAATTTAGGGCATTTTTAGGATCAGAAGGCTTTTCTCATCAAACATGAGGAGTGTTTGGGAACATCTGTACATTAACATCCACACGGTGATATTTTGCAATTTGTATTTCAGACAGAATTTGTAAATTAATCATTAGTTTTTCATTATGTACTCAGCTCTTCATTGGAACGTTGCACCTTAATAATTATGTTGCCTGTAGAATTGGGCAACAGAGGCTGATTAACAAGTCTCTGCATCATATTACCATATAGGATAATTCAGACGGGAAAGAACCTCTGGAAATCACCCAGTCCAGACCCTCACTGGAAGCAGAGCCAGCCTCAAGGTTAAACTCAAGTTCAACAGAAGGTAACTTGATGCTTCAGGACACCAAGGTCGTGTGTGAATGAAACATCCATTCAAACCCTGCCATGCTTTTGAAAAAGGCAACCTGAATAAAGAAATGACTGGTAATGTCTAACACATCACTGATGCATTCCCAATCTTTAAACTCTGTGATATGCTGGACAGCTATTAATGCATACACAGCTGCTTTAGGGTTTCTTTCTAGACCAACATACCATGGCTTTGGAAGGAGAAATTTCCAACACACTTTCTACATGCCTACGATTTCTGAGGCTTTCTGCAATAGCTGAAGATCACACCCACTCCTCTGACTATAAATGTTTTTAGAATAAAACCCACGAGGTGCAGGGGGCATCTGTTGTTTTGTTGTTTGTTTTTTTTTTTCTAGGAAAAATGTGCAATAGTTGTTTACTTATTCATACCCAAATGCAATTTTCACATTTTCCACCAATGACAGACAATTCCATAGAGCTCTCTGTATAATCTGTTCTTGTTTAGAAATCTTTTTGTTTCTGAGAAGTGCAGTTCTACATTTACTTGACAATATTTATTTACATTCTCTATCACCAAGTATATTAGAGCATACCTTTTAGAGTCCAAACTCTACTCTGATGGGTCAGAATGCCAGATGTATAGTGAGAATGAAATACTTCACTCAAGGACTATTAAGTATATATATATAAAATCTATATATTTAAAATCTAATGTTACAGAAAACAGAAAAGATTAAGAGAAACATTTTCAAATCGTAAGAAGTCTAAAATATTAAGAAACACCACTGTGTTATGACAGATAATGTAGTTAGTTTATACCCAGTGTGACTGTGATTTGAAAGTTGTGTATCTTAATATTGAAAATACAAAATATACATTATAGGATGACAAAATACAAAATGAATCACGTACAGTAGTAGTTTTCTGCACTGATTTTCTTCTACATTACAGTCATATAAATCAGAAGCAATTCTGCGAAATCAGTGAAGATACAGTGTGTGTGAGACATGAATCAAGTCCAACGTTTCCCTAATCTACTCAGCATTTCTTTCCCTGCTAGCAGATGTACCCTCCATTCTCCCCAAACAGAAGACACAGCACAGAAAATTATTACCTGTCGGTGATAATGGTGACTAATAGTACCTCCTATCATACTGATTATTTAAAGGTTTTTAATGTGATCCTTCACAAGCATCCTCATAGACAGAGAAAAGAAAAAATACAGACAAAATGCTGAGCAGAAATACATTTGCAGACTCACTGCTGAACTTTTTTGACACAATCTCATACTTCTTGGTAAAAGAAGTAATTCCAGAAAGACTTGGTGAGGAAACTTCTATGAATCCAGGCAAAGTGATTGAGCGATTACTCAAGAATACATCACAAAGAAGAGGAAAACAATAGATTTATGTTCTTAGAATGAAGCAAGAATGGATCCAAGAGAATACCTTATAACTAAATCATGTGCTTTTCCCTATATGGGAGATTTGCTGAGCCCTTAGCCTAGTTACAGCCTCCTTAGCCAAGCTTAAGTACAACTGGACATACAAGGTGCACTGTTCATAAACCAGTTAGCACATGAAAAACTGCACTTTTTTTTCAATAATAAAAAAATACAAGATTATCTTTTTTCTTTGTGCTGTCATGTCTGCAACATGTCAAACTGGAATCAGAGATAGCAATCATGCTTACAGGGCTGTTAAAGAACTGGAATCTTTGGGCTTAAAATATGGAGGCCAATCATTCCATCTTCCCACATACCATTAAGGAAAGCTACAACAGTGCTCTGTGTCAGTTCGCTCCTCAGCTGTGCAGAGCCAGTTACTGCTCTGGCTCACAATGATAATCTGATTTTTCTTGCCTCTGTATTTGCTTTAAATAAAATAACTGTTAGCAGAAGTTGCTGCAGAAATTCAGTGAACAGTGTATTTCTCTTGGAAATAACACTGAACTAATGTCCTAACAGAGTACTGGAGATATTTGTCATTAGAGATTACATCTTGTGTAGGAGCTGTAAAAAGTGGCCACGTTAACATTGATGTAATTACAGAATTCAGCCTCATTTCCTTTGTTTTGCCTCAGAAGACCTAGCCTGCTACTCATAGCATCCAGTTAGATCCTACTCACATAGCCTCCACTTTATTTTACCTTGGAAATTGCCATATACTGATGTTAGATAGTGGACAAGTTGCTTTCTGCCTTTATTTGAACATTCTACAGAGGACAATGGGAAAAGGTAAAATATTAAACCTATATAAATTATTTCTAAAACTTTAATAAATTGCTATTACAGAAATACGTCTTGCGGTTTAAAAGGTTAAAAGTAGTATTTCTATTGCTTTCTGTGGGTGTTTGAAACATTTCTAGAAAACTCTGTCAAATGCTATGTAATTAAGAAATACTAAGGATTGTATCACGAAATTGCAATAAACCCAGCAATGCTGAGGCGATTCCTGCCTGTAGTGACAGTACCTGATCTTGTCTGGCAGACAGGGAAGCTGGAGGACATCCGTAACCTTTTCAGTACATACACACATTCAAGTACCTTCTTTCAGTGAACGGAAATAATGTCTGGGCCCAAGCCTGCATTAGTCTGGCACTGGTAATAGTTCTAACTTCTCCAGTCTGGTCTCACATGTGTAGAAACACAACCTTTACACTTCTCAAAGGTGCAGCTGCATTTTGAAGCCCACAGGAGAGTGTTTCAGGCTCAGTAAGCCTCTGCTTAACCTCTGCCAGGGCCACAGGCCAGACTCACAACTGAGATCACGTTGTTCACAAACTGTAGATGCTCCATGGCTGAACATACATTGCATTATTGGGTGCATTCGGGGGGTCACCAATTATCAAATGTCTGACATTACTTCTATTTTTATTCTGAGCTTGCTTTCTTTAAAACAAACACCCTCCCAGCACACAACTTCCAGACCCCTGTCTGAAACAACAGTTTCAGAGTCATTGAAGGAATAAGTTCGACTGCTGGCAACGCATCCCTTAATCAGGCCCTTCCAGCGGCACCTTAACTCACCCTGTGTGCTGCTGACATGGTACTGGTTTGTTGAGTTCAGCTCCTGGGCTGTTTCCAAAACCAAGACCTTGCAGTTGGAGGTGTGATACTTCTATAAACTGGAAACCAGGGCAGAGCAGTTTGAAGTATCCCACTGCTGACAACTATACACATTAAACACACATGCAAAAAGTCTTCTTTGTCTCCTTGGATTGTTTTGAACTCTGCTCTCAGATGTGACAGAAGACGAGTTAATCTCTCTCTTATCTGACTCTGTGCCTGTTTCACTGGCCCGTTCTTACACAGTGAGGTTCAAGAGAAATTGATTCACTGCAATTTTTAAAGGGATATTTCCATTCTCTGTTCATTTTAGTTACTCCACTTGAGAAAGTGGATTATAAAGCTGGACAGGGAAGAGTGGAAATCAAAAAGGAAAAGAGATTAATACAGTGCCTTGCCTCTACAGGAGCTCTGCCTTGAAGGTTGCCACATCCCCATTTCTGGATGTAACATTATAAGATGATTTGACCTAACATATCACATTATTTATAAATTATACTGAATATGCACTATGATACATTTGAAAAGATGCCATTAAAGGAACTCCATGCATGGGGAGGGTGTATAGGCTTTTTGATCAGAAAAAGAGGACATCTGCATTAAAAGACAGAATGCCTCAAATCTTAGTTGGAGATGTCAAAAAAATTAGTTCACTTATTAATAAGAGAAGTTTCATTTTCTTAAGATTCTTCTTCCAGTATCATGAGCACAGTTTTAAAGGTGGCCTGCATGACATCTTCATATAACAGATTAGAACCTGCACTTCTGACAAAGGCAGTTTTCCTTGCGGTCTCTCTGAACTTCCGAATTTTCCACATTTCTGAATATAAATACAGACCCTTAATGCTCTCCATTTCATTTGTCAATGATTTTGAAAACACTTCGCATTATATGATGTTTTTCATTCACTGAATTTTATATTAAAATGAATAAAGCAATAAATGTAAGCATTAAGAGGTTAATGGTGTAATAGCAAAAGGAAAGGGAATTCAATGGTAAAACAATGAAAGCATTTCCATAAAAATAATAAAAATACAAAGCTTACAGTTTTGCAATACACTGGGGGAGGGAGGAAGTAAAGCATTGCCAACAAGTCACAGGTATACAATATGACAGAAAGTGAAAATGCTGCCAAGAGGGAGTGATAATGGTTTTGCTTCTATAATTCATTCATCTCGAGGGACGCAAGATTACGTAATGTAGTGGCATTGAGTATCCTGATTCATTAGTAAGTCCTACAGCGTATTTTCTGCATTGATAAGTTGGGATGGTGTATGAAATGCACAGCCACTTGGTAAATTACCGACTCACATTTTCCTGACAGTGCTGAATACTCTCATGGTTTGAAGTTCAATCTCATATAGTGGTAAGACAGGGTGAAATTCTGAGTGACAGCTCAATCATCATTGCATGGGCCAATCAGAAAGACTAGGATTAATCACACCAGTGTTGAAAGAAGAAAGAATAAAAGAGCAAATATACTCCCCACTTGATCATTAGTTTGCGGTAACACAAAGGGTGATGGAAGCTTGAAGGAGACACAGATAAAAGTGGCAGTAATAAAAATTGGCACAGCTGAAACATGGGACTCAGAACAGGCAGGTGAGAATTGGAAGAGTTCAGAAGGAACAGCAATTAAACAGTGGGGGGAGAGAGCATGCTTGTGAGCATGAGTATCTTACAGAACACTTGGCATATACACGGCAGATGAAGGGAAAAAAGGTTGGTGAGAAACCAAAAAGAAGGTCAACAAAGAAACAGTGTTGCATTGTAATGGAAGAAGAAGGGAAAAAAAAAAACAACGATTTGGAAAATGACAGATTATTGGAGGAGGGGTTATTGTAGAACAGAGAATGAATCCTAAAATTTTAAACAGGGTAGTTCAGCATATGAATGAGAAAGACGGAAGGGAATGAAGTATGGAATGGCCAGGAGAAGTTACAGCAGTACCTAATCTGAATTGAAACCCATCTTTCATTTCCACTGAGCATAAATTCTTCAAAGATTTCTTTCAACATATAATCTCACATTTTCCAATTAGAGGAGAAGTGCAAATGTAATTCATCATAGAAAACACTGTGACATTCTCTTCCTTCACCTCAACTGTGAGAAAAACCTGTGGGATATCCCTGAGGCTTCCATGACATAGCTATATAATTTTCATGCTGCAACAATAACTCTGAAATGTGTGATCTCTTCTATGGCTTTGAAGGCTGTGTTGTGTCAAGACTGTATTGTACAATCAGGAACAATTCTTGGAACACCTGCTTTTCAGACCCTTGGCTTGGGACTCCAGGGAGAAGGTACGTGCATTGTCCCTCTTTATACTGCCCTTCAGGATAAACTACATTGAGTCAGAGAATATATAATGCTCTTCCTCACTCTGGCATCATGACTTTTCTTTTCACTCAATTTCCATTTCACTGAAACCCACAAGTGCAGTTATGAGGCTCCATGAGAGCACTGATGGAGAAAGTACCAGGGCAGGTGGGCCGATGGCCTGGGAAAGCCTCGAGGGTGGCAGGGAGTCCCATAGAATTGATCAGAGGACACCCACCCTGGGGTGTAACAGCCCTGGTGAAGTAGCTGAGCTTTCATACCAGTCTCAATATTTCTCTGAACTACTTTACATTACAGTGAGGAGAGAGTACACATTTCACAGTAATGTATTTGGAAATTGTCCAAAACAGGGCAATGTTAATATTTTGTTATCTGATGCTTGTCAGCCACTATTTTTGTTAATTTAATTTCTAATAGTGAAAAAAAAGAAAGTTACTTTCTTCAACCTCCGTGTATTTTATAGTAACAAACGCTACTGGAGTGAGTCTGCCTCACACCCACAAATCAGCAGTTAGTGGCTCCTTCCAGGTCTGGGGTAATAAGATATATTCACAAAAATATGTAGTCAGTGCTGTGTAAAATAGCTGGAGGAGGGGCTGTGATGCGAACATCTCATTCTGAATATGTTTTTCTCATCCAAGTATGGCAAGCTATATACATGTACTATAAAATCCAGAATTTGGAAACCAAGCATCTCATGAGATGGAGGACCTGCTACCAGGTGATGAACATCTCCAAACACCACAGAAAGAAAATGCATGCTCAAAGACGTAAAGCAGGCACTCACCTTGCATTGAGACAGGGAAAGGTCTGTGAAAGCTGATTGCTCCTTTGCCTATCGATCTGAAACTCTGCCTTCAAATTGCTTCTAGCTTTTCTTAATTGCCATCTTCCTGTAACCGCCTGACCGTTTGACAGAGACTGCATTTCTGAGTAATTTGTCCCTTTTATTCAGTTAGAATGAGGTATAGGGTGCAATTAATAAAGGGGAACTGGGAAGGAATAATTTGCATTGGAAGATGGGCACACAGCGACACACAAGAGGATTATTATTTAGTACAAATAACTGGCATCAGTTCTTAGTAGTAGGACCTTACAGCTGTGCCCATGAAACTGAAATCCTAAAATTTAACCTCACAGAAAAAGAACCTGGATTTCACAGTGGACTTGAACCTAGTGGAAAGGAAAAAGAGTTTTAAATCTACACCATCATCTTCTGCAGTATCATCAGGGCAACTACAGAAGATAAAAGGGATTAGGAGTCTAAAAGACTGAACTGAAAGCAAGGGATAAAGCACTTGGCTCCGTTCTTTATTTTACTGTGGGGATCTTGTCATTGTCTCTCTGATCTGTTGGAGTGGCTCATATCTTATACCAGGCTGGCAATTCCATGCACACCTGTGCCTGTCACTGTGTGCCTGCCATCATCCTGCTGGGTGTCTTAGCCACAGACACTGTAGTATACCCAGGGCTTCTTTGTTTACACTTCATTTGAGCAATGTGCACACCTGGACTGAAAAGTTATGCAGAAATACTGGGCTTAAAGCACAGGATGCTTAGCAGGCATCGCCATTGCAGGTAAAAGACTGCTAACTGAGCACTTCCCAATAACTGATTAAGTCTCCCTAAAGAAGTATGCCAGCAGCAACACTGACAGCTAGGAGGGAAAAACAATAGGTAATGGAGCACCAGTGCTGCGAGAAATAGTAAAGACACAGCTTTTCACAGAGCTGATCTGAATCAAAACTCTGAACAGGATTTGTCCAAATATATATATGACAAGAAGACACTTTTAAATTACAACAGGGAGACTCGGATTTTTCAAATTGCTATCATTTGAAATAGTTTGTTCTGTTAAAAGTAAGTAAAGCTCAGAGGAAACCCATTAATAAACCTCCATATATCAAGGTTAATGAAAAGCTCTCATTGAAAACTAAGCTATCAGTTTTCCTTTAGGCAGAGGGCGTTAACATAAGAATGCTTAAAGAGGGTGTTTTTTTTTGGTTAAATATATCCCATTATATAAATGAAAGCTACACAGAACCATTAGCCTGACTGACATATGTATTGGTCAAAAATGAGCACTTCTGGAAAGTCCTGCTTCATACACAGAAATAAATTATTACAGCAAGTTTTGGCTCTTGTAGTGTTGAACTGCTATTAATTTTAAATAAATCTTTGACAACTACTGGAATATTTTCCTGTGTGTATTTCCAATATGTGATGAACTAAGGAGCCTGCAGTTTAGACACTTGATGGCTGGTAGTATAAAAATATTGCATACAGGGGACATTGTAGGAGCATAGCCTTCAAGCACTACGCTGGATTTTAGAGCTGACATATCTTTTGCTTTGTACTTGGATCTGTGACTGTGGCATGTTCAAATATGCTCTTTTGTCTCAGATCAAATGTTCTAAATTGCCTTCAATGGAGTTACTGGAGAAACTGTCACTGTCGTGTTGGGAACTTTTCCCATCTTGGAAAGAAGGACACTTCTTTAAAGCCACTGCCATTTTAACTGCTGGGTTGAATTGTTGTTTCCCAGAAATCCCAAAGGATTCTGTTAGGATATTATAAATCTTTACTGTAACTTTTTCTTTTGGAGAGCAACAATTCGTATTTTTTTCCCAGTTCTACTGGGAAAACGACCAAGTATCTAAAGATACTGCTATGAATGTACTGCACACAAAGGCCTATTGGGTTTATCAAGTTAGGGAGATCTTCTTTAAGAGCTGATGCATAGGAAAATACAAATATTGGAAATGTCAAAGGAATCTTTTAGCATCTTTATCGGTAGCAAGAACTACACTATTTTTAAGTGGAAAGACTCAGTCTTGTCAGCCTCTGTGAGTAATCTGGAGATCACAGCACTGCTCAGGGTCTTTTCTGTCTCTATCCTTGCCATGTCTCCTACGCAGGCAATTGCTTTCTCCAAAATGCCCTGTGAGTCAATTAGGAAACTTGGATCAAGTTTATGGCTATAGAGGTCATTAGTTGGTTTCCATTAAGATTGTCTTGACTCAAATAGCAAAGCAAAATAACTGCAATACAATATAATGGTATTTCTGCCCTCTCAGGAAACACTAAAGTCCGAGAGTCCATCAGCTGTAGAACAAAAATTACTAAACATGGCTGTCTTTACAGCAAGTCTGTGTTCTAAGATGCTGCATTATATATTCAGTGCAAAGCATATTCATAGTTATCCTGACCATGTGTGTTGGATTACAAAGGATGCACTGTTGCCATGCTTGGATTGCTTCAATTTACCACTGAATTCATGTAATTGAAGCTTTTGAATGTATAACTTGCAAGTATATAACTATAACCTGCTAGAGCAGGCTTCCTGTAGCTGGTCAAGATGACCATTATTCAACAGTTCCAAGTTGTTACTGCACACCACCTTATGCTGTATTACAACCAGATGCTCAGCAACCTGAACCGCAGGTGCCAGGGCAAAGGCACCCTGGAGCTGAGGCTCACGGTGGGGCTGGAGCTGGGACTGAGCAGCTGCTTCTGGATCCTGCTGCAGCCCAGACCCAGCCAAGCTGGGGCTGATACTGATCCACTTACCATCCTAACACTGGGTAAAGCAGCATTGCTTGTCACCTCCTGTTTCTTTATCAGAACAAGTTATGTTTGGGAAAGACACCCATGATCTGGCACACTGCCCTTCAGTGGCTGAAAACCCAGTTTGGCTGCAGTACCTGCCAAGGGCTCCTCAGCAGTTCAGGCAATGAAACGATCGACCTGAAGACCTTATTTACTGGCTCTTTTATCTAATGTGGGTAGCCAGGGTGGAATGCACAGGTGTTCTCGTCTGCTAAATAGTGTGAGATCAAACAGTTTTGCCACAAAAAGCAAAACTTCTCCACTTATGTCTTGGGAACCAGGAAGATAAAGATATTAAGGATCAACATTACAATAACAGCTGGTGATATATTACTTTGTGTTAGTATGAGTTAATAATACTTCAGTAACACATTACTGCTCTTTGTTACTGTACTGGCTCAGTTTTATTGCTGCTCAAAAATCAATTGTAATAAATTTTAAAAGCTTTCCATCTGCTAAGAAGACTTGGCATGGGGATGCGTCTGATTCCAAAATTCCTCATCATCTCCAAATCGTCCCAGCCCTTCACTCCATGCACTTACTGTTATACCACAGAAGTGAAGAAGTGTCAGCACACAGGTCAGGATTTAGCCATCATCTTCTGAGTCACTACCCTGAAGAACACTTTCTTATATGAAAGCCCTGCTGATTCGTGTCATGCACCTGCAGTCCCTCATCTCAGTTCACTGCCACAAAGCCCGCGTGTACAAAGGCAAAGTGAGTTAGCGTTAGGGAAGATCAGTGTCAAGCAAAGCGTGTGGCTTATCACATCCACTTGTGCCAGCCAGCAAAACCAGCAGCAGCAGCAGCAGCAGCTCAGGGTATCATTGATTCATGAGGTTCAGTCCACGCAGGAGGAAGGTGTTTCCTAAGCAGACACCGTTCCTAGGCTCACCAAATGCACTTTTTAGAGATATAGGCAAACACAGACTGTAATTGAACCAGGACTAATGAAGAGAAGATATTAAATGAGGCGCAAGCCTGAAAGAGAATTAGGCAGAGCTGTGAAGAACGCTTGGGACTTCTTCCTTCCACGAAACCCCCACACGTTTATGTCATCTAGGCACTAAGTAGCTTTCTTTGAGAGAAACTGTTACCTTATCTGAGTAAACCTGTCAGTCAAGAACAACAACCAGCAATTTCCAAAGATGATGCTTGATTATTTAACACTGAAAGAGTAAGGCTCCATGGGGAGAAATGTTTTATTTGCATTCTGTGTCTAGAACAGGTTTGGGCTGAGACGGGGTGACCATAACAAATGCTAAGGGTTTTGTTAATCCAGCAGAACTTGCCAGGCCGAGTATTGCCTTCTTAAATAGGCTTGGCTGTAGTTTCACCACGTGGCTCATTGACACATTCAGGGGATCCACTCTGCGGATCTTCCATGGGATCTTCTAAAGAGCAAGAGGTCTTCTAAAGAGAGGACAGAGATTCCCCCCCTTTTTAAGGGAATAAGGCAAATCCTTAGGGTGAGCTGGGCTCTAGTGTTACAGATGCTTGAGAGCTCCTATTTATTTCACTGTGCTCAGCATATTACCTGATTAGGCTTCGAGTCGTTAAATATAGCTGCACACAAAAAGGAAATGATGGAATTACATGTTGCTCCCCAGTTATTGAGGTTTTCATTACTGCAAACTAATTTTCTCATTGTACTTTCGTGGGGTTTCTCCTAACTTAACATTCTTTTAAGGTAGCCTGTGTTGAGGGAATTATCTTGTTTTTCAAAGCAAATTTCAGCTGATTACTAAGTATTTACATACTGTAATTTGAATGTCTAATTATACAATTAGTGTAAATACATGTAATATGGTTTATTTTTCACAAAAGCTGATAAGGTACATTGCTTTTTGCATTTCTGTGTTAGGAGATTTTCATTGCTTATAATGCACAATCCAAAAACTCACATTGAAAGCTTCCGGTAAAAACTGTTTACTCTCATCAGTTAACACTTTCCAAATGATTTGAAACAGTCTTCCTACCATAAACCAAAAAAAGACATCTGCCTTATTGCTAAAGACTAGAGCTCCCAACAGCGCTTTCCATTCCTAAATTGAAGTCTCTCTCTATTTTTTCCATGCAGGGCTTCATGATAAGCTTCCTTTCACCTTAAACTACCCAACACTGCATGAAAATTGACCTGCTGACTCCATTAATACATCACTGCTAGCCCAACAGAGATATTCATGCAACTTGCATTGACATTTGCGATGATACCCTTGATGAAATAAGGAAAAGAGCACTTGGGAATCTGAATGGAGAATATGCCCCTCAAGTTTCAGAGCTGCTTCTTTTTTAAGCAGCTATAGATAATAACTTCCTAATTAGAGGGCAGGAAAGTGCTTCTTTAGTTTGAGTTGCTGAAGCAATAATACATAGGCACCAAGCTGCAGAAAGCTGCCAGCCACTTTTACTCATCCTCTAAAATGTATGTGTTTTTAGAATCAAATTTGAGTAAATCAGAGGCTTCATCTATAATGATATTTCTGCAAGTTTTAGAAAATTTCACATACTAGCAGAGAGAAATTTAAATCAGTGCCTTTGTGAGCAGCAGTTTGCACTGCCATAGGCCTGTCCATTACCTGCCACGAACCTCCAAAGGATGCTCTATGCAAAGAGTGGGGACCAGTGTGATGCACATGGGGACAAATGAGGAGACAGGAGTTACTGTGATGGAGGGCATGGGGAGCCAGAGCAGAAACACAGAAGAAACCCTGCTTCAGTTTCACTGCTCTGGGGCAACCCGTGATCAGGGCTCTTTTTAAAAAACATTTTATTACTCTCCAGAGATGCAGAGATGACAGTGATTGAAACAATTATTTGTACATCAAATATGCAGAACACGGATTAACACCTAAATCTTTTAAATTGCTGTACAGGTTCTGAAAGACTGAAGGTCAGCAGAGAGGCTTCCACAATTTCTGTAAAGCATGAACTGTTGCTTCTGGTAGAACAGAAATTTATGTCAGAGTGTGTTTATTTTTTCAGTTTAAATATGATTTTCCTTCACAAAAACTAGTGTTGAACTCACATGTTCCTTTTTTTTTTTTCCCCAAAGTTAACTTACCTTTATTTTAATTAAACATATAAAAATCTAATTTAAACAATGTGGAAAGATCAATTATGTAAGGGAATGTTTCTGATTTATATGTTATAAAAAGTTTTCTTTATGTATATTTCCTTCACTTAGCATTCATGTCACGGTGGAAAATTGCTTCAGTTGAATATTGGATTTTAGAGCACCTTGGAAAATTGCATCAGCTTTCATAAGAACAAGATGATCTTAAGGTCCTTTCCAGCTCTATTCTATGATTCTATGCTGTCAACCTGAAGCTTTAACCTCAGCAGCTGCTCCCACTCCCCAAATATCTTTTATGGAAATGTCCTTCACAGAAATTAATTTAAAAAGTAAGAAAACCAGAATTAAACCAAGGACCTTGGCACTGGGCACCAGAGCACTAAGAGCTATGAGCCTTGTCTTCAGATAGCCAGTTGGACTAGCCTATACTCCTAATGTACAATAAATGAAACACAGCAAACACATCGTATTTTCCCCAGTGTATACACCAGATTTTGCTCTCCTTGATCACACTGAGAAATATCTTATCCTGAGAATAAGATTAAATTAATATGGTGCTATTAAGAGTAGGTCACCTTTTGACAAGTGAAGATGTCAGATTCTGGCCTAAAGATAGCACTTGTATACATTTAATCCCTATTCTTATCAAAAAACAGGACACTGTCAAACCACAGTCAAAAGACTTTGCAGTATGAAAGAATAAATCAAGCCTGTGAAATGAGTATATCTGAGAAAAAAGAATTAAAAAAAAAAGAAGAAGAAAAAGGACATTGACTTTATAAATACACTGCAAATCACTGAAAAAATACATTTCTTACAATTCTGGGCAGAGCAACAGAATATTGTCAAGTCATTAAAAGATGTTGAACATGTACTTAATTTTCAGCTTATTTTTATGCCCCTCTGGCCTCAGTGAGATTTAAATAAGTGTTTAAGTTTTCTATTTAATCAAGGCTTCATTTTATGAGAATAACAATGCATTAACCTCATATATTTTTCTACTGTAAAACGCAACTTACAAACCAAATGTGAGGAATATCATGTTTGGCATCATTCCCTAAGGGAGTCTGGATCTATAAACACGTGGATGCAATGCATTTGCTAATGTAATTCTTCTTCCATTCTCTGACTGTTATAATATAAATATTTTTTGTTTCCTTAGGAAGCAATCCAAATACAATAAAACTAGTACGTTAATATCTGTTAAGGTAATCTTCAACTCTGTAACTGTTCCAGAGCTCCATTTTGTGAGAAGCTATAAGATATTGTACACAGACCTGAGATACCAGCCTTACATCACATTCCACCGCACACACCGCTCCATGGTGGGAGAGCTCTGTAATGCCTTGTGTTACTTTGCTGTGGAAGGCAGACTTACCTCTCTGTCAGTCTATGATAGATACTTGGACATTATGCTTTAACTTTAACTTCTTCTTTATTCTTTCTGCTTACTCAAAGGTCAAACAGCCTTTGTGTAAGCCCTCTGCAAGCTAGGAGTCTCATCTGCACAGATGGGAAGGCAGGATACGGCTCCTGGTCTGTACTCAGAGCCATTCTGCAGGAGAATGTATTTCTGAGAACATGAAAGGGGGCCGTGTCCATCTCAGATATGAAAGTCACATCTGCTTCCATCATCTGCCACCTACAACCACTTCAATCCCATGGAAAATCTAAGGCTATCAGATCTAGTTAAGTGAGACTGGGAAGACCTGTATATAAGCCAGAATGAATTGATTTGGTCTGTATCGAAATGAAATATCTCACAAATAAACACAGTCATACCAGCTACTCATTTATATGTGCTGGACTAATGAGTAGACATTCAAAAGAGAATGACAAAAAAGCCAGAAATCAGCCCGAGTTCAGAAGAACACAAGGAACCCCTAAGATGGCCAGTTAATCAGGAAATACACAGAAGCACAGAATCAACAGATTGGAAAACTCAGAAAAAGATCCAGAAGTTGGAAAAAATGTGGGTTGTGGATATTTTGTTCAAATTAATATTCTGGCAGCTACATTTTGAACAAGCTGTAATTTGTATAAGGCACCTTCTGTTAAATTTGTGGCACAGAATTATAAGGACCAATCCAACTTGAAATCAAACTATGGATCTACATCAGAACATCTATTTACTCTTACTCACCCAGGCCTAAACTACTGAGAATGTGATATTTAAAATAAGAGAATGCAAATAAACACTTCAGAATAATTTTCTTTCAAAAATAAATATGAATTTTATCTGTGCAAGGAAACTAAAAGGACCTGCTTATGTCTTGGACCAATACTCATGCTCTGACAGCCTTTGTTCTATATATTAATTTTGTGCAACACATAAATTCATAGCTAGCAATGGGGTTTTAGGAACAGAATTAAGAAAAGGGCTAATCTATCAGCTATGTTGGCAACACTATATTTAGAGAGCTGAAAGCAGAAGTATTAATCTGTCAAAATCAAAGCCATGGACAATGCTCACTTCTGCAGAGTGGCTCAATCAAAAATTTTCTGCCATGCATTTTATTTTTGAGTGCTCGCTAAAAAGTTAAATCACTTTAAGAGGGGTATGTAGCATAACAGTGACAAAATAATCTGGTAGAGAAATGGAGTTGACAAATTATAACTTAAAGAAAAATGAATGACTGACTGTTCTTGCTAGGATAATATGTAAAATAATGGGAAAAATAAAACAAGCAGCATGAATTTTTAGAACCAAAACACATGGCAACATTATTTTGGCTTTATCGGAACACTTATTCATGCAACAAACATTATTTTAGCACCGATCCAATGATTTACGTATCTCAGTTTTTGCTTCTTATGTTATTACCAGTGATGTCAGCCATACTGGATGTGCTTAATATAAATAATCTATACCCATGAATCTAAACAGGTAATTTTACTTTCCTGTCAATGATCAGATGTTGATTTTTCAGTGATATCCCCAACTATTCTGTGCCGCAAATACTATTTTCTGAATATCAAAAGCCAAGATGGTTATTAAAATCACTGATGTAGAGAATAGTTTTAATGTCAGCCAAGCTTTAGAGGCCGCTCAGAATTAGGTGGATTGTACATGCTCTTCAGAGTGACTGCAGCTATGCTACCACACCATATTATAGGTTGATCATGTGCACAGTTGCCCTTAAGTCATATTTTATGTATTCAGTGAGGCCATACCCTGGCAATTTGATGATATATAGTGGGCATACACCTGATCTATAATTCAAAACAGCAAAGTGTATTTCAGCTTTGATAGAATGTGTGTGTGCTATATATCTGATTCTCGCTTCTTTTCATTCAATATAAATGGCTTTAATAATCAGTGTCAAATTATCATGATACAACCATTTCATATTTTAATGATCAAAACACTCTGATTATTATAATCAAATCAGGAAGAAAATGTATCCAGGTCACTGCATACAGTTGATGTGGACAATCCTAAAGACACTCCTTAAAATTATACGGAAAGGGTATCGTAGTCTGTGGTTTATTAACCTCGTGAAGAGTGCACTTGAAACCAGCATCATCCAGGCTCTGGAAGAACAGTATTCATCTGCCTCTCTTGCTTGTTAGAAATCAGATCATTCCACAAGAAGTAGGAATTATCCAGTAATGGAATAATTTAGGTTGGAAAAAGACCAGAGGGGGTCACCTAGTCCAGCCTCTTCAAAGTAAGACCCACGGTGAGCTAGATACAGTGATCTGCTTCTTAAATGAGGTGGACAAACCAGCCAAAATCTAATATAAAATACTGCAGAGAACATTGCTTTTATGAATTCAGGTCACAAAATCTAGAAGCACTTCCACATAACAGATGTCACAAAAAGGCCTACACAACACCAGAAATAAATGTAAATACAACAGACACATTCATTCATACATCAGCACTCATACATCAGCATGACACAGGACCAGGAAAACCACTGAAGTCTGTGAACAATTTCTGCCAAACATACCAAGCAGTAAACGGCCTCTACGTTTGCAATAAATATTTTCAGTGCATGATATAAACAAATGTCTTGTCTATGTTAAGTCCCACAAGGATGTGGAGTTTGTCTTTGCAAAATTCCTTCAAAATGGAAGCAAACTCCAGCTGGCAAACTAGTTTATAAATATCCATACCTCTGCTAAAAGCAAAACATAATTCCAAAACCAGGATGTTCTGAACTTTTCTTAGTGGACTACAGTGCTGCTCCACAGACAGAGTGTTTCAGATGTCCAAGAAGAACCCCAAACCCATGAAGTATACATGGGTTAACTACCAGGACAAGCATCTTAACTACGATGCCCATCTTACATGCTACAGGCCGCCTGCAGTTATAGGCACATTTCCTAAGCAGGTACACCAGAAAGAGCTTGGGACCTGGCTGGGTTACAACTGGCACTGTAACAGACAAATCTCTTTACCTGTCTGTGGGTCTCTAACTAAAAATGCTTGCTATAGTGCCTTTAGTTTCTTCTTACTCTCCTCTTCAGCCTGAGTATATAAAGGTAGCAAATTTCTTACAGCTGCAAATTAATACAACTCCTGCTTATAGTGATGATGTAATAAAAAGAGCAGGGTCTTCATATTACCTTAAGACCTGTATTGCCACCCCATATTCAAACTCTGCAGGTCTGTCTATGGCATATGCAAGCCCTGCTGGTGGCTGGTGAGTGATGTGGAGTTCAGTCTACCAGGAAAAAGACTCAGCACTCAAACTAGTTTGCAAATGGAGAAAAAAAGTCTTGCATAAGGGTGTGATTTGATTTTAATTAACTTTATCTAATTCCCCCGTCAGACACACTGAATCTGTGTTACAGTAAAACAAGATGTTCCATTTTCCAGAGCATGTGATTTCTTTCTAATACACACGAAGCCTTCTATCTCATCAACAGCATGAAGCAAAACCCACTTGCGTACGACATTTTGTGAAGGATAAGGAGTTCCAAAAATGACTTTTGAAAATATTGTTTTACGTTGCTCTGTTTGACATAATATTCTTTTTCCTCTTCATGGGTAAATTGTAAAAGTATTTCTAAACAAAGACTTTTCATGAACTCATCAGTATGCGTATTCTGTGCTCACATTTTGGATCTATTTAAAAAATCAATTCTGTTCTGGGCTCTGGAAAACAAAACTGAAGTGCAGCTGTGTGACATGTTGATAATTTTCATTAGTTCTAAAAAGCCTCAATTGAAATTACAATCTTATTTATTATAACCGAATAATCCTGGAGAACCCGCAGGAAAGGTGACTTTTCTATGTTATCTTATTTGTTAATGGAAAGAAAGAAGGGGGAGGAGGGAAGAGGAAAAAAATTGAAAGGCAAAAGTAAGATGAAAACTTAAAAATCACAGATGCATATGCTTGAAGCCATGCTGACTAGGGGAAGTCTTACACATCACTGTCAGAGACAAATGTATATTGAATTACCCTTGCATTATTTGCACATCCTTTATTACACCGGAGGAGTATTTGCTGAAATTTTGAATGAGTTTGTTATTTTAAAGTCTGAAATCCTCATGGCATTTAACATAAAGAGATAAAATTCAGCAACTACTTCTTTGAACAAACAAGCATATTTCGTGTGCAAAAAAGATGTAGTAGAGTTTACAGTGATTCTGCCATGATTCTTTTACAGTGATTGTTGTCTACCTTGACTTCAGCAAGTCTTCTGAGACTGCCTCCCATAACATCCTCGTGGGTAAGCTCAGAAGTGTGTTAGATGAGTGGACAGTGAGGTAGATTGAGAACTGGCTGAATGGCAGATCTCAGAGAGCATTGCCAGCACTGCAGAGCCTACCTGGAGACCTGTAGTCAGTGGTGTTTCTCAGGGGTCCTGTTCAACTTATCCATCAATGACCTGCACGAAGGGACAGAGCACACCGTCCATAAGCAGGTTTGGCTATGAGACAAAACTGGGATGAGTGGCTGATACACCTGAAGGCTGGGCAGCAGGACCTGGACAGGCTGGATAGCTGGGTGGAAAGGAAAACGTATTGAAGGTGAACAAAGGCAAGTTTTGAACTTGCTTATGGAAGCAGGAATAACCCCGTGGAAGACTAATCTGAAGTCTTGTTTAGGTATCAGAATTATAGAAAATTTGTCCAAGAATAATAATAAAAAAAGAATATCCCAATTAAACATTACTAATAAATTATTAAATTTTCAGTCTTTTTTTTTTTTCTTCCCCCCCCGACTTTTATTTAATTAACCTTCTTGGCCAGAACAGGAAACATCAAGTCTCTAAGTGTAAACCAGAAGCAGTAAGGGAAGAAGCAGATACTGAACAGAAGACTGAGATTCATCGGCCCAGACCCTATACCAAAGCAGACAGCTACCACAATGGCCCTGATATGGGAGCTGAGACTCTCACACATGCCCTTGTCCATTCTCATGTGACAAAGCTACTATGAATTCATCCTTCAATTGAGAAACTAAATTTCACATAAAGTCCAAGATATGCCCCTGTTGCCCCCCTCACCTTCTGGCTAGTGTAGAAATCCACATTGACCCTCATCCCAAGGTGCCCAACTCTCCAGGCACTGACTGGGGGACCTTCCTCACACACCTCATGGCAATGCATTATTTTACAGGGGGGAGCATAAAAAGTAGCAGCTCTACTCGTAGCTACCAAACTCTCCCAACTGCTGTGTAGGCTGTGAAGTTTGCTGTGAAACCTGAACACAGCTTCCACGCAGACAGATCCCAAATTGCTCATTTTTAAGAACAACACTCAAAAAAGAAAAGGTGGGGGTGGGGGGGTGGGGAGAGAGAGAGTGGGGTGGGGAGGAAATCAGAAGAAAACTATCACAAACATCTGAGGACTGTACTTATTGACATAGAGAAAGAATCAAAAGCATCCCCTTGACTAAGACTCCCTTCCTTTCCTTCCAAATGATTTAAGCACTGGTCTTCTAAATACCCATAGACCAAATCTTTTTAAAGACAGTTCTGAAGCAGAGATGGGCAGTGGCAGCGATATTCAGAAGTTCCAGACTACATTTGTTTCAAAGTTAGTATTTAAGCACTTCTGAGAATCCACTAAGCAAGCCTTTACACACCATAGATGCTTTGTTATGCAAGTCACTTTTGAAAAGGAAACACAGGTTCATAAAAGGAAATAAGTATTTTTCAATTTCTCTCATTTCCTGAATGTCACAACAGCAATGAAGTCGGTTGGCTTTTCCCTTTCTGATCTGTTTAAAATGCTACTTAAATTTGTGCATTTTTGTGCAAACTGCTATTTCTTTAATTCAGTCAGGGAGATAATGAGGACTGATTCCTTTGTAATTCTGGTGTGATATTTTTGTGGGTGGTTTTCAAAGCACACGGTGTGTAATTAGGGATAATGCTGAGAGTTCCTTTGTTTTCTGGTGGATACCCAATGTTTTAAAAAAGACTGGGCTTTGGTCAGTTGGGTTGTTTTCCAAAGTAATTGCTATGTGACTGGATATGAAGTGGAGAGGGAATTGATGCTCTTATTCACTTCTGGGTATTTACAGTTTAACATGACAATATCTGATTTTAAACCATTTCATCCTGCAGAATATTTAGAGAGAAGAAGGATTTTCTTCAACCCAAATGGAAATGGTTTAGGAAAGAATGGCAATTATGAAACAGATCACTGCCCAAATCTTCCTGCAGGACAACTGACATAAGCCAGCAAGAGCCACTTGTGAACTGCAAAAAGCAATCCGATTAAAAAGTGCACTGCTGTACAGCAGTATCATTTCACTGTGCATATATGTCCATACTTCAGAGAGTACTGAAAACAGAGTTCTCTTCAGTTTCACTGAAAAAAGAATGTATTCAGCAGCTTTGAAAATTAGGATAACACTGAATGAATGGTTTGTGCATAATTACTGAGTATGAAAAAACAGCAAATACTGGACAAAAGCAAAATATGCTTTTGTTGAAAAAAAAGACCCGACCACCACGCTCATGTGAATTCTCTCTGCACAACAGTACAGCAACAAGTGTCTTATGAGCAACTTTATTAAATGTAAAATCAAGTATGCTGCTAATGATTTCAATGCATTCTTAGCAAACAGGTGTAATCCTAAAATGTTTTTATTCAAAGATCCGCAGAATGGAGAATACATGGTACATGGAATAATAATGTATTGATTTACAGTCTTGTTCTAGCTATAGCAGCAGTTCACACCTTTACTGTGAAGAAAAAGTACTATATAATTCCAGCCACTCTTCAGTTCATCTATGCAACTGCTGATAGGAGCACCTAATAAGACAACATAGGAAACTGTAAATAACTGGTTCTGCTATTGTGTTAAACTAACGTGTAGCCTGTTATTTGGGAAAGATGCTCTAGATCATTCATCATATAAGGACCATATTCACTCCTTTCTGTTTTTCTTCCTTCACCTCAGTTTGCTTTACTTTGGTTTTTTTTTTTTCTGATTCATTTTATTTAAACTGAGAAAAAAAGAATAAAGCTCTGCTATCAATATTTTCCAGATATGTAAAATCCTATTGATGAGTATCCTTTTCCAGTCCTGGAGACAACAGGTTTTAATAACTACCTTCACATACATATCAAACAGTGAGCTCTACAATCCACAGCTTGGATGCATTAGTTAGCATTATAATTTTTTTCCATGACATTTAGTGAATTCAATTTTATTCGATAGCAGCAAAAGAAATATCTAAACACTGCTCTCCTGGAAGCTTGCACAAACACTGAAATAGAAGGAAAGAACTGTTATCCTGACAGATAATATAACTTTACCTTGCAGGTAATACCTATGCAAATAATGTTAAAACAAATTCTGTAGCAGTAAATGTTAATAACGCATAGCACGTACTCATAATGGATTGTTTCATTCCTCTGTCAAAATTTAAAATTACCCTTGTTATATTGTTTATTCATTGTTAAGTTTGCTTGGAAAGTCAAGAAAAAGCTTGTTCCTTGTATATGCTACCTTATGAGTATTATTTTAGTGGAAAATTAATGAAAATATTCATAATATCCCAAGGTTTTATTCTAAACACAGTGTTCATGGGAGTCTGATTTAGCCTACTAAAGGATCAGACCTTTTCTCAAAGCTTTTATACTGACTGTTTTTGCCTTATTCATAAAACAGTCATGGTATGAAGACTCAATTTACAAAGCTATTTTAATGTAAACATTATAGGCAACCACTTGAAAGTCTATTTGAAAATCAGTATCATCCATACACTTACAAGTTACCAGCAAACCCCATGTACTTCCAGGACTATTTAGCTTAGAAAAGATCTTGCAGTATTTCAAATTTCCCTTAAAACATCTTGAAGTACAAATATTCCTGTAACTATTACTTTCTCTTTTTGGTACAAGCTGAAAACCTGTTCCTGACATTAAGGGAAGAAACCTCTCCAAAGCCTGGAATACACATTTTCCATGTATTTCACAATATCTGAAGTACAAAGGACTTGCCCAACTATGTTGACACAATAGGCAGGAATATCTTAAAATAACACCAAATCTATTTCAAATAGTTAAAAACACAACTTACTTTGCCTTCTCACTTGAGATTTATCTTGAGTTACTAGCCAAACAGACAATAAAGGAACTTCAATGAGTAGAAAAAGAACAAACACCACCAGCTGAGAGCACACTCCTGAGACTTCCTGCATGCTATCTGTGGGTTTAAATGCTAACAATTTAGCACACACATTTCTCATCTTAAACTGCCAGACAAATATATGTATACTAACAAATTATTTTGTTGATGTTTCATAACTCCTGAGGAGCTTTCAGGACTGGCCCACTGACTCATAATTTTAAAGGAAATGATATCAAATCAGATTTTCATCATTTATCCACCATCTAGATTAAAAGATTTATTTCCACAATCTTAAACTGTTACCAGATTACTTGGAATCTCACATGCATTTTTTATTTTCCAGTGTACACTGCTAGTTTTTAAAAGTTGCCAAAGTCTTTTTCCATTTTATACATGTCCCACAAGACTAAAGCTCCTCATCCCCACATTGAGACACCAGTACAGTTTCCGTAGCCAATAATTCTGCCTCTTTAAGAAAGCTTTGTCACCTATGTGAGCACGTTCATTCAGAGGAAGACTTGTGTACTTTTAACATTTTCACCAGAATCATCTGCAGGTCGATATTTTATAGCTGTAAAGTTTTACACACACAACTGTTGCTACTGTTTTCTGGTGAGAGGATCCAAGAGTCAGAGTGGGACCCTGTTGCATATGGACAAGGCCTGAAACTGGCTCTGCCCATGTGCTTCCTGAGATTAGGGAGACAATTCCACAAAATTAAACCAAAGGCTGAACAGATGATCAACAGAGTGAAGTTAATGAGATATGGCTTAAACTTGATGTAACAGAAATGCAAGGACCATAAAAAGGCTTTCATGGCTAGGCTATTCCAAGTTTATTACCATAGACAGGCAGCAAGTGGTGCATACTGCACATGTTATTTCTGTGGACAAGAGGCAGGCTGTGAATGGGGGCTGGCAAAGCAGGGCAGCTGACACAAAACAGCGCGTTTGCAAACTAAAAAGCTACAAGCATGCTGGGCTGACTCAAAGTTGTCTTGTATTTAAGATAGGACCAAAAAACCCACTCTGCTATTAAACAGGTTATGCAGCCATGTGATTTTTGCCATACAAATCTCCTGTTTGTCACCACACTAACAGTATGGCACATGCAGTTTGTACTTATGGTACTTTTCAGATGAGGCTTCTCTGTCTCCACAAAAGGTAGGAAAGAAATGAAAAGAGCAGGCCCACTAAGTGCATATTAGTATCCACTTTCAAAGCCATGGAGCTGCAGCTGGCAAATCCAAAACCTAGAAAGGAGCATCCAAAACCTTGGGAAGTTTCTTAGACTTACAGAAAACCAATACTAGAAATGCAGCAAGAGGAACCTTACTTTGATCTGAGACATCCATGCAGGATGAAATACAGATTTTAGCACTTGGAAGGAGTTTGATAGAGCTGGTTATAAACAGAAAACATGTATTTCACAAAGCAACAACCAAAATGCTGTGTGCCTGAATTAACTGCTTTGGGGCCAGGATATCACCCACAGGCTGAAACAAGAGTCAGATAGTGCACTGAGAATATTGGCAATGGTGAACAGACACAAACCCCTCAGGAATACCTTCAGTGAAATACATTCTATTCTGAAATGCAGGCTAACTTCACGCTAGTTATTAACAAGGTATTGGAGGTGAAAAATATGTCAAGGTTCTCTTCATTGTAAAGAAAGTTCCTTATTTTTGCCAATCAGTTCACGGTATAGATTCCTGTTCTGTGATCACACTGTATACTGACAATGCCAAAAGAACAGATGTGACAGAAATTCAAAGAAAGATATAATTTCTGGAATGGCAACAGCAGGAAAAGGAAAAAGAAAGAAAAGAAAGTAAAAGGGGAAAAGGGGGAGAACCTGGTATCACAAAATTAGAAAAGCCTGATTAATGGCGGATGCCCTCAACAAATTCAGTCCTCTGAAAAGTTTGTGATTTAAAGGTATCATCTGCACAAGAGCCAGAAAGCTCACAAGGAAAAAACAATATCATCACAGAAGCAGCAAAGGGCAAAAGTATGCAGTTGTCTACCACTGAGAAACAGAGAGACTAGTCATTAGGGAAGATACTTGGGGTGAAAGAAATAGGCACACACACAGATACTTTGAGCAGAGCAATTAGATAAGAATCCTATAGGTATGAGAGCTGTAAACCAGTAGGAAAGCACTTGGCTAAGATGAAGTGTCATCACCACACACAGCTCCATGGCTGGCTGATTTTGGAGAGGCTGGATCTTGTTGAGCTGCTGCTCCTCTGAACTGTCTATCCATTACACGCCATCAAGAGCGGAAGGCTATGAAATGTGTACACTCAGGGGAAACAGTCAGTGCCAGCCTTATTAGAAGATGGAAGTAGACATAGGTGGTAAGCCAAGCTGAAGTAATCAATACCGAACTCAAAGTGACTGAATCTATTTACACAACAAACTTCCATTCTGTAATACTTTCACTTGAGCTTATTTACTGTCATTAGAACAGTGAGACTCAGTAACTTACCTATGGTGGAGGCAAAGTAAGGAGTAAAGTGTAAAATGAAATTAGAAGAAAGAACCTTACCTACTTTTCAACGTGTTTGAGAAGCATTGGTTTGATTTGCACATTTTTTGTAACCTGGCAAAATACAAATATTGATACAGTCCCAAAGATTGTTTGATTCACAAACTCCAAAGACATTTGTGTTTTAAGAGATTGGTGCATGTCCATACTGTCAGTATGAAAAGATAGGAAACAGAAAAAACAAGTGGTGAAAACCTTAGCTCCTGGAATACAAACCAGATTTAAAAGGACCTAAAAAAAGCCTTAATATATAAAGGCTTTTTATATAAAGCTAGTAAAAAATTTATGGTCCTGGAAACTACATATATTCTCAGGAAAGGTCGCCTACACTCCCATTTCTTCACCTCCTCATATACCAACACTGCCTAAAAGACCTAAGTCAAAATTCTGAATGAGAAAACAGCTGGGTTGCTGTGGACACAATCCAGACTTCATGGAAATCAACAGTGTACTATGGAGCCCTGTACAAGTCACCCAAGCATCTATGGGCTCACAGTATGTTACCGTGAAACACCCACCACACAAAGGTAAGTTACCATGTTTGGAGATGCAGCCAGACAACTGCTAGAGCAGTTTCCCAAAATGGTAACAATATTAGAGATTAATGCCAAAATATCTTTTTTTAACATTAAATAAAAAGAACATTCTATGTTAAAGAAAAAAGATACTAGGATTTGGAGCACATTCTCAAACTCAGCAAGACATCACGTAAGAATCACATGAGGAGAACAAAAAAATCTTATGTTTATTCCTCTTTAAGAGATGCCAATATATTGACAGAGATATGAATAATCATAAATTTCCCATCCAGGATCAGAATTAGAATACTGAATATTGCTGATGGATTATGTTTTTCCAAGCTATTCAGATAATTAGACACACTAAGTTCAGAGCTATTTTTGCAGTGATAATGGACTTGTTTTGCTGTGGTCTATTTAACAAACTGTTGGACATTTTTTCTAAAGCTTGTTTACATTCCTGTACATCCCAGCTTTATTGATATTCTGTCCTTTGGATTATAGTGTCATGCCAGCAACACCACTGAAATAGCTCAAGACAATATAAACCTCACTTTTCAGAGCTTCTACAATAAATCAGACTCTAATAACTCTTTAGATCCTTCCTAAATTGAAAAATGTCATATTATGTTAAATAGATTTCTTATTCATTTGATACATTCACACACGTGTGTGTGAGAGAACCCTACACATAATGGCTTCCATTGAGTACACTGTTTCAGAGCTGGCATTGATTAAAATTATTCAAAATTGTACATAACCTTAAATCATGTATAGAGCACCCCCCAAAGTCACAAAGAAATGGAACAACATTCAGATATCTTCAATTTCAATGCTTGTAAATAACATACTTAAATTTAGGTACATACATGCATGAATAACCCTAATCATACCAGGCAAATTCTTACCATTTCACTGAGTCAGCTTTTTAAGATGCAGCATATATTGCACTGCAGTCCCACTGGTTTTGACAGTCTAGTATCACATCAGTCACATCAGTCTATGCATTTGCGCTACCAAAGAAGGAGCGTGTGAGGTGCCAGACATCCTCAGCTTCCAGCACAGTCTGAGGAAACATTCTGCACCTCCTGCAGTCAAATATTCCAGCCTGAGCACATAACCAGCACCGACTATTGTGAAACATGGAAAGCTTTAAAGAGAAGCATTTATACATCTTCACACTTCCCTGTGCTTATTCAAAACCTGATTAAGTGATTGAAAGAACTATCTACCCTAGCTGCATCAAGAAATCTTACCTGACACCGAAATCTCATGTATAACAAAAACGTATATGCATGCATACGCTTGTTTAAGATATACACATATATATTTGTAGTCATTCATGTTGTCTGGCTGCAACAAAAATACACAAAATTTGCACAGCATTTTTGAAAGACTACAAACACTTAACACGAGTATCCTCGACAGGTAAAAGCCATTTGAAATCATGTTTTTGTTGTTAACATGTTACAAATGAATAAAATCAAGATACGAAATATAACAGAAAGAATTGTAGAATTATATAATTAAACACTGTTTCTTTCCTTCTGGGTACCATTATTCACAATGTGTAAATGTATTATGCAAAATAACATTAAAATGGAATCTGCATTTTACCCTTGGGTTCATCCAGTAGTTGAGCTATAGAAAAAGAAGTTAATTTAGGATAAAAATAAAACACTTAAAAATAATTTTTTTTTCATATTGTCCTTCAAAGCTCAATCCAAACAGACATGAAAAGAACAGTATGTCTATTTCAGCATAGGTCCATTTAAATCTCTGCTTTTCATTCACATTGCACATCCCAAGAGTCCTGCAAGGACTGTTCTCTTGCTTCGCTTAAAAGAGAAAAAAACCCTCAACTGTATTCTCAATCAAATTCATTATTGGAACATGTATAAGAGCTCTGAATATCTTAGCTTTGTGAGTATTTTATTTCGAAAGTTACAATTATGTGTGTTGGAAAGGATTACACAGTACTGAATCACTTTATGCAACCGAAATTTTTGATGAATTTCCATTGTATATTCTATTTTATAATCCCAAGACACAAAATTGCATCTATGCCTCATTTTTAAAGTTGTTTGGTTTTTGGTTTTTTTGTTTTTTTTTTATTAATCCCTCATACATATTAGAAATGAAGATTTATTTATTTATTTCTAGCATTTATCCAAATCAGCTTTGCTGGTTTATTCTTGTATCTTACATTTAGCTTGAGATTCAATTTCTCCAGGGATTCGTGTTCTTTGTCTGTATCAGCTTTGCTTCTTAAAGCAATGCACTGACAATATGCAAGACTGGGATTGCAGGAGTTCATTCCTGTGTCTTTATTGAAAAATGCTCTTCTCTAGGTGGCAATTAAACATCACATATTGTGAAACGATACTCAGCTCCTTAAGGGCCAACATCAGTTCTGTCCTTGCATTACCCTTGAGTCTCCAAGAAAAAATTGAGCTGATGCATATGAAGATTGTCCTGCTGAGCATGAGATTGCACAGTGGTTTTGGTCAATTTAAGTGAGGATTTCACTGGACAGCCCTGCCCTGACTTTTTGTGTCCTTCCCTTGGGCTAGTACTGTGCTTTTACGAACACATGGTGATCTAGTTCATCCTCCCATCAGCCAAGCCTCCATCCTCAGTAATCTTTTGATTATACCCATACCCTAAATTCTTTCCACACCCAGTCACTAGATTGTCATTCCCCAGAAAAAGTAAATACGCAGCCTAAAGGCAGAAAAAAAGTAAGGCAGAACCATTCCAGGCCTGGTGAACTTAACAGTCCCTTAGCTTTCTCTAAGCTTGTGTGCACTGGTATCACAAGGAAACACTTGAGATGGTCTTCACGTGTTCACAAGGGAGCTGTGTCTCCAGAAACTCACAGCATGTGACAATTCCAGAAGTGGACCAGTAGAAAAACACCAGAGACAGAGTCAAAGCCATAAGTGTATCAATCCCCAATCCAGAAAACTAAGAGCAAAGCAGCTGACGGTACTAGAACTATGATGGTACAATAGTGATGTGTGTTCAGAAGGTGTCCCAGATCATGTACCAGTGATGTATTCTGTTAAAAGTAACTTGTTTATCCAGCATTTTAGTAGCTTTACTGCTTTTGTTTTACGATGTGAAAGCCATTCCTCCAGTTCTAGACAAAAACCCACGATGCTAAGTCAGCTGACTAGCACTGACACTTCCTTGTCAGTGACGAAGATGTTGAACAAGACCAGTCCCAATACCAGTCCCTGAGGGACACCACTCATTACTGGTCTCCAGACGGACATTGAGCCATTGACCACAAGTCTTTGTGCGTGGCCATCCAGCCAGTTCTTTATCCAGCGAGTGGTCCATCCATCAAATTGATGTCTCTCCAATTTAAGAGACAAGGAAGTCGTGTGGGACAGTGTCGAACGCTTTGCACAAGTCCAGGCAGATGACATCAACTGCTCTACCCCTGTCCATCAGTTCTGTAGCCCCATCAGAGAAGGCCACCAAATTGGTCAGGCAGGATTTCCCCTTAGTGAAGCCATGCTGGCTGTCACCCAGCACCTTGTTGATTTTCGTGTGCCTTAGCATGCCTTCCAGGAGAATCTGCTCCAAGATTTTGCCAGGCACAGAGGTGAGACTGACTGCTCTGTAATTCCCTGGGTCATCCATTTTCCCCTTCTTGAAAATGGGGGTTATATTTCCCTTTCTCCAGTTGTTGGGAACTTCACCTGACTGCCATTATGTTTCAAATATGATGGCCAGTGGCTTCGCAACTTCATTTGCCAGCTTCTTCAGGACCCATGGATGGATTTCATCAGGTCCCATGACTTGTGTACATTCAGGTTCTTAAGATGGTCTCAAACCTGATGTTCTCCTACAGCGGGCCTAGGGTCTTCATTCTCACATCTGCCTTGCAAGACTTGGATGGTGTGGTCAGAGCCTTTGCCAGTGAAGACTGAAGCAAAGAAGTCATTCAGAACCTCAGCCTTCTCCAAATCCTGTGTAGCCAGTTCTCCTGAGAGCTTCTGGAGGGGCTTACGTTGTCCCTAGTCTGTCTTTTATTCACTACGTACTCATAGAATCCCTTCTTGTTATCCTTAACATCCCTAGCCAAGTTTAATTCTAACTGGGCCTTAGCTTTCCTAACCTGGTCCCTAGCTTCCCAGACAACATCCCTGTATTATTCCCATGCCACCTGTCCTTGCTTCCACCTTTTATAAGCCTCTTTATTCCTTTGAATTTTCCTCAGGAGCTCCTTATTCATCCAAGGAGGTCTCCTGGCCCTCCTGCTGCACTTCCTTCTAGCTGGGATGCAACACTCCTGAGCTTGTAGCAGGTGACCCCTGAATATCAACCAACAGTCTTGGGCCCCTCTGCCCTCTAGGGCTATATCCCATGGAACCTTACTAAGCAGGTTCCTGAAGAGGCCAAAGTCTGCTCTCTTGAAGTCCAGAGCAGTGAGCCTGCTGCACTCTCTTCTCACTGTCCTGAGGATCTCAAATTCGACAGTCTCATGATCACTGCAACCAAGGCTGCCCTATCATTCTTTATTAAAACAGAATTCTTCATCAAGCACTGGCATCCAGGTTTCACACCTCAAATGACATCTTGAAATTCAAAACTCGAATGAAAAATCATTCATATCATAAATCAGCCTTAAAAGATGGCAAGAACATTTGTTGAAAGTTCCTCAGAAGTCACTGATGATGGAAAATTTGAGTAAGCTTTATGCTCCAGGACCCAGTTTTCTAGCTAAAATGCATTAAAAGAAAAAAACAAAATAAACCTCAAGTTTATCACCCTTATCTACATCTTGTGGTGTGATACTTCCCTTTATAGTACTCGGAATCTTCCACCTCCCAAGAACAATGAACTTCAGAAAATAATATGGAAGGAAAAATCTCTCTTGTTTTCAAGATTATAATTTCAGAAGTGACTCACTAAAATTAGTTTAGAACAAAGAAGAGTTGGGATAAAATATGAAATGGCCATTGTATTTGCTTTGTATTGATCCTATTCTAATGTCTCTGTAAAGACTAGATATTTGTAGGTGTGAGGCATGGCAAGTAAGTGAAATGAATGGGACATCAAAATTATATAACAGTCATACTGTTCTTTATTAGATAGACTCTTGCGTGTGTATGTGTGCATATATACATATATATATATATAAGCTGCTTATCTTCTCTTGTACCTTATACCAGGAAAAGAAAAGAGAATACTGCTGCTGTTACTCTGTTTTAATTCCAATTTTTGGAAAGTGTTTTAATAAAGAAATTTATTTGTAAATTTTTCAAAATCAGATTCAGTTGAATCTTTTATTCATATAAACACCTAACAGAGCGAACGTCATTAACTGCAGTCTTATCTGGTCTTGAAGTCAAGCAGCAAGCTGCATAACTGGTTTTCTATCTGAGTTTTCCCAATGGCCATTGGAAACCTGAGGGGTTTTTCCCTCATTTTTACATTCTAATTCCCATCCCCATCCTGCCTGGAGAAGAAAGAGGAGGGTAAGTGAAAGGTTGTGTGATGCTGAGTTGCCAACTGGATTTAAACCACGACAGCCCCCTTCTGAGAACAAGAGAACTAAATAAAAATTCAGATGCTTACCTCTCAACACCAAAATGAAGCATCTACCTGAACATCAGTCCTGGGCTGAACTCCTTAGGAACAGGTACCCAAAAGACTACACTGTTACCACACTGAGCCACCACGTTATTTCCATAAATGTGTCATTAAAAGCCTAATAAATATTTCTATGAGCCTGTCACATTACTTTCAAATAAACTGTTTCTTCTTTCCTCTCTTCTTGCCTACACCAATTAATAACAATTTGATTCAGAAAATGCTCAAGGATCAAGAAAACTAAAGCCATCCTACTTGCTGTAAAAATGCAGGGGTAGGAAGCAAAAGCCAGGCAGCTATTTTAAGGCAAACAAACTGTAGGTATCCTAGGAAAGCAGCACAGCAACAGCCACTCTGCAGAAAACAATGACACATCATATCCAGAATCAAAAGCCTCCATGAGCCAATAGATCAAACCTGCATACTTGTCACTGGACATCATATGCTTTAACACATTGCCATTCCATCAGCAGCTGTGTTCGAAAAACAGGAACAACCTACACTGAGAGTCTTGTAACCGAGCTTGCCATTTAGTAAAGCTCCTAAGGACATTCTAAACTTCTAGTGCGACTACATATGTTTAAATGTTTGTGTTAGCTGCCACATACTTCTCTTTTGATGACTGTGTTCACATTTATATTTAAAAGATACATACCTAAGTGTTTTGCTACGTGGTATGTTCACAAAGAATCCAAGAAACAACAGAAACAAGTGAGTCCTTGGCTGCCATCATCTTCTTGCAATAGCAAGCTCACCTGGGAAAGGGAGCCATTTCTAGGGAAATGTATATAATATGCGTAAAAAACATTTTTTATTTTTACCTTTTAATTTTTGATACGACCTTTTCTCTTTTTTTCTCCATCTTACATAAGACTCCATTTTACCATATTACGTCAGTGTTCATCCAGCAAACATTTGTGTTCAACTTTAAGCACATCTGTAAGCTTGTGTTAACAACATATTTAGTCAGCAAAGAACTTGTTTAAATGTATATTTGCAGTTAAACATAGAGAGCTCAGCCCCTGTTCGACAGAACCCTTTAATAAAGCTAGGATAAACTGGAACCCTGATAAGAAATTGCTGTAACTACTTAGGAAACAGAAACATAGTTCTGTAAAATATATTTTCTTCGAGTTCATAGGATTTATCTGGACCAATTTCTAGTTCTGAAAAAGGTTCTCACAATGACTTTTATTGCTGCTTATACAACTAGCAAAATTGTTTAAAACTAACAGACATGATTTTATGGTAAAAAAATGAATTTCTTGGTAAATATTTTACAGAACAAAGTCACGACATGGCTGACAGAATTCTACTAAAATGTAAGAGCAATGTCAAAAAAAGCTAACACTACTTGCAGCAACATTTTTACCACAGTAACAGTGCCTTTTTTGCTTTACTCATAATGAACAGAAATATGTTGTACAAATAGACTCCATTACATAATATAATGTAAGGAATCAATGTTTAGCACAACTTGCTGCTATTGGACTACAACAACTGTGGGCTTGGCCATGCCTAGACCCTGACTGCTATGATGCAGCTGACTGAAACCAACAGAACCAGCACCCAGCCCCAGCTATGCTGCAGTACATGCACACTCCTCTATGGACACTGTTCTGTTCTTCACCATGCTGTAGAAAGGCTTTCTTCCTACACTCTTCTATAAATACATAGATGAGAAGCACAGACAGAAGCTGTTCAGCTACTTGGGCTATCCAGAATAGGGGTTTTTCTTACCTATTGGTGCAACTTAGGCAACGCAGGGGGGAACACTGCCAGCTACCAGGGAAGAAAGGAGCAAGCCCTCTTGGTCTACAAAGCCCTGACAATACGCACCCCGGAAAGAAGAGGATCATGCTTATTTTAAGTCACAGGACTTTGTGATTCATTTTACTTCAACCATCCAATTCAAAGCACACTTCCTTGGTGAGATGAAGCACTCTGTCTAGCTATGCACAAAGGAATTTTGAGTAATTCCTCCTTCACAATGTATTTTGAGAGCAGCTGACCAATGTTATTTGCTGCAACCACTGGGATACAGTTAGGCTTCTGAAGAAGCAGAAGCTGGAGGAAGATGAAGGAGGAGCCAAGGAGGAACAAAATTCCTCAACGTTTATAGCAGTAACTACCACTGAACTCAACTTTCCAGTGAGTAGAATACAGTTAAGTATTTATTCAGCTTATTTGAAGTGGCTTTTCCTTGAAATGGTGCATCTAGATACAACACTAGCAAAAAGTGCTGGTGTGCATCTTCAGTGACATAAAAATGTTTTACTTGGTACGCAAGTTAATCTTGACTGTGAAATCCTGTGTTAAGCATGTATTTTTAAAGATGACAATTTCTGCCTATTCTAACCTGCACTTATGAACAGAGACCTGGCTTAGAATTCAACTACCTGAGCAGGATCAGACAGTAGCCTTTTCAGTAACGTTCCCATTTGATGAGATATCAAGCATATGTAACAGGGACAATGACAGACATAGGATTCTTTATGTGTGTAGTCCCTTTAAATTAGGCAGGAAAAATAATATTATTACACCCAATAATGCTCTGAATCACTGGGTGATCATATAAACACAAAAAAGAATGAAAAACTTGGTAATGTCAATGATGAATAATCACAAATATTACTGAGTAACAGTGTTACTTCTGAAAGGCCACATTCCTGGGCATAAAATGTGGAAAGGCAGGGCTCCACTCCTAAATTAACATAGATGTGAGTACGCAGCAGTACTTAATGCTTTTTAATATCTTCCCACAATGCAGATTGCTAAACCTGTCTATACTAGTGTAGATTGAGATTTATTATGAACACCAAGCAAGTATTTGATGGAAGAAATGTCCCACAAACTTTCAGGGGATACTCTTTCACATCACAATTTCCTGAGATTTATAAATCCCATTTTCAGTAACTAAGAGAAATGAAATACTTCCAGCTGATGAAACCCAGTAGATCATTTGCAAACACCTCCCTTAGTGCTCTTCTGTTCCACACATCTTCACAAGCTCACAGCTGAGGCCCCAGTTCTGCTGGGCTACGGATCAGAAGCCCAGCAGAGCCCATCCTCCTCTGTCATCAGGGATGGCAGAGAAAACTCCGGAATGTGCACTGTGCATGATCCCAAGGAAGACTGAAAATGAGTCCAGCCACAGTGCTACATCTGGTATGCAGCTACTGACAGCTGCAAGGGACAATTCCGGCATTGGGGATTATTAAATGGTGTAGTACCTTAATCACTCTTCTGTTTGAAGAATGTTTTCTGCTCTGGGGCTTGCAGAGAAGTTCTATATCACGAAAAACCTTCAATTGCTCAATATCCAAAGGACCTTTTTCTTTTTGTGTCAGTGAGAAAGCACACTGTAAAGAATTGGACTCTTCGAGTGTTGATATGATGCATGCATGTGAAAAAGATAGTATCTTTAGTCAAAGTGTCATCATGTAGACAGTTTAAGTCATGTTCTCTGTTCAAATATTTGAACAGTCAAATGTATTTATTTGTATTTTTTAAACTTCAAATTCCTGCTGATACATCTTATTTTGTGAGAAGAGCTGCCTCCATCCTACTAAGAAAAATAGTGGTTACAGCAAGAGATTTAAATAACAAAATCTTTATTTGCTAAAAGTACAATCCTAAAGACTTGGACAAATTGTCTTTGAAGTTAATACGAATTTTACCTGAAAAGGACAAAGATTTAGTATTGATTTTGAGCTTCTTAATTGTTTTTAAAGCATGCAGGCAGCTTTATCTTTGCTCTTCATGAAAACACAGACTTAGGACAGTTGCTACTAAAGCTTCACATGAGTGTTCAAAACAGCCACCATCTGCTAAGAAGTGAAGAGCCAGTGTCTTCTGAAGTCACTATCACAGCACATGACAAACAACCCAGACTGAAAAGAACAGACACAGTCCTTTCAAACTTTTGTTTTGGTATAAAACACAAGAAGAGAAAACACTATTCGATCTTCACTAGGCTTATAATTCATTTCAGAAAAAGGTAGAATGGAGGCCTGCTTTAGTAGATAACACTAATCCCTTCACCTCTAGGACAGCTGCTTTGTCCAACACAAGTTCCTAAACAAACAGAATTTGGTGTTCAGCTTTGCAGTAGTAGTTCGTATCACAAAAGTGACTCAGAACCATCAGCAGTCTTGGGCAGAAAGACTCAGTGTTAAGCTATCACAGGCTGTGAATCACCTCTGATCGTGGGAAGGGTGGAATTGGGAGAAAAGGGCAGAGGTCAATACCAGTGCAGCAAAATGACATCATGTGTTTTTGACCAGATGCACTGTATGTGGTTATATGAATAAAGAGTCAGAGCTTTCCATTTTCACCATTACTCTGACCTTCACTGGCCCACTCACTCCAGAATTAGAAGGAGTAAATGAAAAAAGAAAACTAAAACAATTACAGTCCTATATATGACCTTTAGAAATTTAGATCTGAACTACGGAATGAGGTTGCTTGTATAAAGGTTGACTGCTGTAAAGTTAAGCATCTTGTATATATCAAAAATATAATAGACACGAGGAAAGCTTTCCAATGCAATCTTAACTAAAAGCAGCCTCTGCAAATTTTGAACTGTCTGTCAGCAACAGGAAATTCAGAATTTTGATCAGTGCTTAGCTTTCTGAAGACATTTACTCCGAAACACTCTCTATTCCACAAGCTATATGCCTTGTTTGTCAATGAGTCAGTTCCTGTTAATAAGTCATGCAAAATGATGCAGATTGAAGTTATGCAAAGAAAATTATCTTTCTTGAAACTACTGTGTTAGCTGATTTGCCTACTTAACATGTTGTGACAGCTTCAAGATCTTGAAACTGTCTAGAGATATACACAAACCATTAAAAACTCCAAGAAAAGCTGCATTTGAAATAATAGCAAGTGTCAAAATATCTTGGAAACCGTAGGGCAATAAAATATTAATAACAAAACAGCTGTTTAACTGCAGCCTACCAAACACTTACAACATGTTGATGTTATTTATACAAGAAGAGATGTTATGTCACATTTGGAAAATTAAGTCCTATGTTTCTCCAGAATGCTTTAAGCACATATTGGGGGGGGGGGGGGGGGGGAAGGGGAGGGAATGGAAAAGGAGCTATTTAGCTATTTAACTAAAATTAAATTTAAGCAGTATATTAACAAAAATAGCAACTTAGCTAAAAAGCTTTCTTTGTACACTGACACTTGACAGCCTTAAAGGAAATAAGAACAAATAATGCCTTGTTCTGATGTTAAGATATTTGTTACCTGTCAGTGATTTTTTTATGTTGGTTGATTTGTTTTTAAGTACCAAATGCATAACAGCAGTCAGAAGACTCCTGTTATTCATACAGGTTGAATGAGCTTAAGTAGATATATGTATCTCCAGCTCTAAGAGACAAAACCAGCAATTAAAAACTTCATACGGTACACCGAATATCTAGAACACTCTGCAGGATTAAGAATCATCAAAATAAATGATGAATGATGTTGAGGGTTTTTTTTGGTTGGTTTTTTTTTTTTATGTTCTCCAATTTTGAAAATATTGCAAATGTGTAAAATCCTTTTAAAATAGCTAGTGACAGGTTTAAGCATTCCGGTGTGAAGCTGTAGTTACCAAACTTAAAGGGCGTAGAGTAATTGCGCATCCTGGTTTTTACAGTTTGACTATCTGGACTCCTTAAAGAAAAAAATAAGAAGACAAACCTTTATTTTAATTTTATTTTTTATTTTTTTTAAGAGTGCCATTTTCTTAATGAGAAATTGATGAATGATGACATCTGGCAAGAGAAAAAAAGCATATGGTCTAACTAGCTGTTTCTACACAGGTTAGAATCAGTTTTGCAATTTTCTCTGGTTGCCATTATGATTGACAGATCATGAAATAAATCACTCTTCTCCCCCTCTGTGCTGGTCCTCTGTACCATCAAAGACACCAGGGGGTAAATTTGCACTGTAGTGTATGAGGAATTAGACACTCAAGATCCATTAACATAAATGGGATTTTTGCACCTAATTCCCTGCACACCATGCTGAAAAATGTAGCCGTAGGATATAATATTCATGTTTTCTTCTTTATTCTATTTATATTTTTTAATTATTAATTTCTAGCATAATTGGGTTCTTCTGAAGAAAATTAAATGCCTAGTACATTACCTAAAATATTAAGACCCCTTGGGCTTGATGTGCAAGATGATAAGGGAGTATGCATGCATGCAATCCAGAAACTCAAAGAAACTAGGGTGAAATAGGACTGTTGATCACACATTCAAACTGGCTCTGCTTCCTTCACAACTATTACCCAAACCTTAACTGATTCAGCCCAAGCCATCTTATTCTCTTCTCTTCCAACACGTAATCACAATGGATAGGGTAGTTTTTCTGAATGATACTTAAATGCAGTCTCCTTCCCTGCCTTTGCTTTTGCTGAAAACTTCTGAAATTGATTTACCTAATTTCAATCGGCAGCAATATTAAATCTTTCATTTTGATAAATGGGCAAATAACCAATTTGGCTCAATCTATTTGCCACTTTTTTTTTTTTTCCCCAAGGGCTTAATGGTTATCTGAAACATTATAATTTAACTGCTTTGGCATAGAAATGTGAGATGAAAAGTTCATGCTTAGGGCATGAACTGATACCCTAAAATATTTCACCACAGGATATAGAACCTTCCTATAAGCAGACAGCATCCTTCTTTGCTTTTCGATCTTATTACTGAGAAAAACATTAGAAAGAGTTGTTGAGACCAGGCTGCTTGTTTGTGTTATATTTGTGTGATGTGAACAGCATGGTCCAAAAATTAAAAAATTAGGAGTCCTTCCTACTGAACAGCTCAAAAAGATAATAAGCAAGGTTTCAGAAGCAAAATAAAAATAACATAAAGAAAGCACCAGGTTGGAAGATGGGGAAGGTTCAAAGAGAAATGAGATGAAGAGCAACATAGAGTTGAGAAGGCTGAGTTTGCTATCATACAGCTTAAGATCTGCAAAACTGAAATAATGTTAACAAATACTCGGGTCAGACAATTTGTTGTACTTATTAGGAACTAAAGAGAAGCCAAAGCAAAGAATGCTGTATCAGTAAAGATAATAACAATGAGGATAAAGCATGTCAATCTGATATCAGACATTTTGTTGAGGAAGACATTGACAGATTTTGACATAAAGGCAAATAGGAAAAGTCCAGAATAGGCGCTAGCTTCCAGATCTAAACAGGAATTGCATTTTTGAAAGTGGGAGGACTGCTGAGATTAAATGTCTTATTCATTTTCCCTAAGATTAATATTGCCAAAAAATGTCCGTAGAACATTCCAGAGAGATTGAAAAACGCCAAGTGAAAGAAGTAAAAGAATGTGAATTCTGCAACCTATTCAACATATGCAAAACTATGAGGTACTATTTAGATCTTTACTTTCAATGTTTTCTACCACATTTTCTTCTATACTGTCACAATCCACTTTTTTATTTTCTGTGTTTTTTTTTACAATGTAAATTTAGGGTCTAGACAAAGCATGTTCATATAAGAAGGGTATGGACACAAAGCTTACTTTCTATCTTGGCCCGTTTCTGATAAAGCCTGACAAACACTGTCTCTATTCTTTACAGATCTTTTTTATATAACATAAGCTTGTTTTGAAGAAGTATTTTAGTAAGCAACAGCTATGCCTGAAATGATTTCCATAAAATGTTCAGCTTAGTAGTTAATCTAACAGCTTTACACATCACTTCAGCAAACAGAGAAGGGAAACCTGTGCACATTTACTTATTGTATGAGAAGTTTTTATACAATAATATATTTTCACATAGTATAATAGTAATTTTCAAGATTTTTGTTTCTTTTTACTTTTCAGAAGCCTTGATTGAGAAAATGTTGCAATATCTTCAATTCTCAAGTAGAAAACCACAACAAGCCTGCTTACATCTGTATTTTTAAAGTCTATATATGCATTCCCCTCTCTGCCCCCGCCTTGCAGCGACCATATACAACAAGAGAAATATGTCTGTTCATATTAATGCTCTTTCAAATGTTAAGGTCTAGTTCATGTTTACATCCTCTTATATATAGTTCTTTCATATCTGACATAACCGGTTGTCCAAACAATGCTAACACTACCTTAATTTCTGTCGAAGCATAGATATTTTTTCTCAATCAGTTCTGAAATTACTGAGTACGAGCTTTTTCGGATGTCTGCTAAAATGGATATGGTCATATTCGTCACCAGGTCTCTGTTTTATTACTCTGCTTTTTTTGTGTGATGAACAGAACTTGAATTGATGACTACTTTTTTAATGTTTCCAGAACTTCTTTGTTGCTTTCATTTATTTATGAGCTTATGGTACTCCAGCTGAAGCCGAATCCTCTGTGAATATACTTTCTGTTTATTATCACTGAATTGCAATGGACATAATTAATAACATGACCCTAGGCAATGCAAACACTGTTTGTCAAACACAGGATATGACAGAGTCAAATAGATCCAGTTTAACTTCTATTGAAGACATGATGAAATGCTTAACAAGTTACCAGAGATGGTGCCAAGAGATTAACTCTTCTTGTTAATGGCATAGAAAAATCAATGTTACTTTCAAGAGACTGCTGATAAAAGATTATAGAAATATTTTGTCTCCTATAGGTAACAACTGCCCCTGTTGCCCTTATCTTTTAAATTCTTTATTAGGAGATTGAAAATACTCCTGGTGACATACTTATTGTAAACATTTGGATTTTTACGGATTCAAATTTAAGAGCTTGTCTGTTTCCATTCCCTTGGGAATATCGTTCCCTGACACTCCAATGACTTTAATTTCCAGGAAAGACACATGATAAATATTGCATATAGGAAGAGTTACCACTAATTTGTACATAGGCGTGTAAAATTTATATATATGTGTGCGTATAATCTAAGTCACCTTCAATGCAGTTCTTATTTACCTAGTTTTGCTTAGCAGAAAGTGGCCCAGATAGACAACATTATATGTATGTTTTGTCCCTTTTAAAACATGAAAGGAAAACTATGAAGGTACTCATGCATGAAAAGAGTATATGTTATGCACCTAATCTTATTCATATCTAAGAAACTCATTGCCTAAAGTATTTAAGCACTGTAAAAGCTTTAAAAACATGTCTTTCAGCATCTTTATGCTGTCATAATAAAACTTGCCTTTTTGTTGCAAAGTAGTAGAGCAGATGAACAATATATCCCTTAAAATGTCAAATGAAACTGCTATTGCCCAAGCATTTCTGTTCTTTAAATCTGACTCTAGCTCCCTTATCTATCTTACTTTACTCTAAGCAGATTATAATTGATCAGATTTATCAGCAATTTGGTATCTTGAGTTTATTATTTCATGAGCTCTATTGAAACTACCTCTTCTTCCTCTGTCCAAAACTGAGATGACTTTGTGTATGCTGCTTTTGGTAGTACTGACCATTTTTGCAGCTATACCACTATGCAGATTAACATCTAATTTCTTTTCCCACTGTCACCTCAAGACCTCTCTGTGATATTTCTTCAGAATCTAAAGATTCTAAATCACTACAGAAATTAAGTTAATCACATCTCACTAAAGGCAAGGTACTCAAATATAAAGTTATTTGGAAAAACATGGGCAATCCTGATGTTTTTTTGGAGTGGTGCCTTGGTTCAGATAAACATTATCTTGTTTTCTATCATAATTAATATTTTATATGTGCATATATAGACACACACGACGCTTGTAAATTGAGACACATCTACATGTGTGCTCAGTCTCTTAAACAAGTATCATATTTACACAATATTCAGCTATAAGTTACTTGCTAATGAACATTCACTTATTTCCTACAAATTGTGTACTGATTAATGAATGCAGAAATTTTCCCATGCCCTATGGCCAATAATTGCACTGAGAATATTTAGTGCTTCATATCCTTGATTTGATTGTCTATATTCTGAAACTGCAATGCTTGCACATAAAGCAACCATTTCCTGGCAGTAAGATCTTCAGCGATGGCACTGTCTACTGAAGTACCATTTAGACCTTAATTATTATGACTGTTTATTTTATTATTAGGAAAACTGTGGAAGAAATCTACCATGTAGGTAAAATCATTGAACAAAGGCAGCTTCTCTTTCAGTGACTTGGTGCTATGTTCCACAAAGAAATACACAGAAAACAGTATCATGTGTAGTCCTGTGCACAAAAGTGAGCAGCTCAGAATAGGATGACTTCTTATGTGGTTGTTTTGACTCATTGTCAAAAAAAACGAAACCAATCAAAAAAAGACCCAAACCAAAACCAAACAGCAGTAACTGACTTTAAGCTGATTTTTTAAAGGTGAGATACTTAAGTAACCCACTTAGTTATGGATTATTATTTCTAGACCAAGAAATAGGAAAATTATGTCTAAATTATTTAAATATTCAGGGTTTCCATACATGTGCTTCATAAATTATAACTAGGATGTTTTGTGACTTTGTTGTAAACATAATTTCTTTTCATTCATATTTGTATTTCTGACACAAATATAAAAAGCACAGATGACAAAGTAGTATTCTTACACTTAATTTGTGAAGTAAAAACAAACCAAAACAAAATCAGAAAACTGTCACAAAGCATTGACCAAAAAGTATAGAAAGAATGTAAAAATTCACTCAAGAAAGAAAGAGACCCACCTATCTATGTCGTTAGTTTGGTAAATCAATTTAACAAAAACTACAAGACAAAGAGCAGGACAGAACCTGCTTCCCATCCCACACAATGGTATTGTGAGTTCACTAAGCAGATGTTTTTCTTTCTTCAGTCTTATTTCTACACATCAGCTGTGCAAGCTAGAAGCTTGCATGCTTTCACATGGCTGTGAAAACTATATTGGAACTGTGAACACCTAAGTCTGAAACAACAGAAAGAAAATAAAAGAATAATATTTGAATCTTAATTTCAAGACTTATAGTTCATACAGGTTTGGTTCCTATCTGAGTACATAGTGTTATCTGTACTACAACAGTGTCTGATTTTGTCTCACTAAACTCTTTACTAACAACAGGGGAAAGAAAGAGAAACTCTGATCTAAAATATATGGAGAATGTTATCTTAAATGTGTCAGTAATCCCTGACGTTTCAGACTTTGCTAAGGAATGGACAAAGTGTCTGACAAAATTTAAAGGAAGCTGAGAACTCCAGACAGGGCAGCTGGAAAGGATAAATCCAGCATCAGTGATAAAGACAAAGGTCAGGGGGCAAATATATGAAAATTACTTTGTACAAGTGAGGACAGCAATACTGTCACATTTGTAATTTCTTTAGAGCCTCTGACAAAAATTTCCCTTGGATCAGGACCCAAGTGAGCCTTATAATATGAGACTGTAATTCCCTTTTGGGCGTAAACCTTTTTACATGCAATGATAACCTAAAGATTACTGAAACAGGAACAACCAACACCACTTGGTCACACAGAGAAATCACACTGGAGCCAGCTCAGTTATGAAAGATTCCTTGCACTAGAATGGCCTCAAAAGGACGCAGGCAGTGCAAGACAGAAAGAGCTTCAGCAACAATGATTCACAGACATCAGAATTGCAAGCAAAATATTTACCAGAGCTTCCAGTGACACAGGAGCCCTGCTGAGTATGATACCACAATAAGGTGGGAGAAAGAAGCATGTTTCAATATAAGATAGCATCCTACGCAGGCAGACCTCAACCTCTTGTTCCTTTGGAACATTATTGGGCTCTTCAAGAAAGGAAAGATTAGTATCAAGCTATAAACATGTTATTTGGGAAAGCATATACATACTGGTCTCTGCGCTTGGATGATAAAATTGGCCACTGACTGAAATGGAAATAAGGACACTAATCACAGTAATATTTTTTTTTCTGATCTCCTTAGCAGAATAAAAGCTCTGTGTCTGACATGTTTGCCCTTCTACGTTTGTTTTTGCATTTCCCACATCTGATGGAAGAAAGCATATGCACCCATTCGATCTGCCACTTTGCAGCAAAACGATCCATATTCATATCTGACAGTGCAGTATTGTAATCCTGTCTTCAGATAAGATAATTGTAATGTGAAGTGATAAATGCTGAATAAATCACTTATACTGATAAGTTTTTCTGTGCAAATGAAGGTCTAAAGGCACCACAATACTAGGGGAAACATTCAAGCTAAAACACGGATGTCAGTTGTACAGAGTATTCTGTCTGACCTCATGATGTCCAGCAGGACTGGACAATATACAACACACCGCTAGAATTATTCCCAAAGAAGAAAAATCCAGCTGTATAATCTGAGAGTCCTCTGTGGCAGTGTCGTATTCAGCCAGAATTAATCATGGCCATAATGGATGGTAACATAAACACAATGCCTTTGTAATTAAACTCTAACTTCAAAGTCATAACACTTCCCATGCAGTAGCAGTACAATTCGTAAATTAGGGAAAGCATTTGACATTCATTTTTTAAATAACCCGTTTCTGAAATGGAACAATGGGTCAAGATAAGTCAATTACTATTTACACATTTACCCAGCTGTATGACAGCTGCAGTCATAGGTAAAGCACACACTTGCGTAAGGGAAGAAGGCTGTGTGAGGCTGTTGAGAGCGGAAAACTAACCTGATAATTTGTCATGGCCGACTCCATTCCCAGCTTTGCTCTGTGCCATCCCCCACCCTGCTCCCCAGTGCAAAGGAGTTTGAGCAGGGCGGCAGATTGTTATAATTGCACTAAGTAAAACACTGCATTACTGAGCTGACTCTCCCCAGAGAGCCACATAGGGTGAGAAGAGGTCTGAGTTTACTGTAACTGCTACATGCTGCCCTTGGCTGGGCCTGTAATGAGCTGTGCCCCTGGATGAAGGCAAAGCCCCATACCTGGGAAAAGAAAGGGGGAAGTGAAGAAGGAAGGACTTTGCTTCCTTTTCCTCCTAGTACTAGTGTGTATAAAATTAAAGAGAAATTGAGAGGTAAAAGGGAAAATGTAGAGATAAGTGGGAAGTGATAGGAGAAAAAAAACAAACAGCCGAAGGAATGAAATATTTGCACTATCAGGAAAGCAATGGGATAAGAAAGTTATTCTTCAATTACCGTTAGGATTTTGTTTACCCGAAGAACAGAGTTGAAACATAAAATGATTAACAGCCAATGGAGAAAGGAATATTTATAACCATCTATCATTGTGGGAAGTAAATTCAAGTTCACGTAAAAAGAAATATCAAACATGCTGGCATTTAAAATAAGACAAGGTTAGATTATTTTAAATTAAATTTTAAATGCAGGTGAAATTTATAATTTGTTGTACAGCTGCTGACATTTTTGGTTCTCCCCAGACTCCTGCAGAGGCTCGAAGGCTTTATCTCAGAGAAGAGAGGGAGAACAGGAATCAAATTCCGGCTGAAAAGATGTATATGTAAAAACATTCAACCTGTGGTTTCTCATGGTTCTGATCACAATCTTAGACTTTAAATCAGCACAGCTCATTGTCAAGGAGGAGAAGATATGGTATGAGGAAACAGTAACACAGGTATGCATAGGGAGGTAGCAAATATAGCAAAGTAGATTCCTAGATGAACCAAAAAAAGTTTTGTTACTATTAATGACCACAATGCAGCCACCCCACAGTTGACTTCTATCACCAGTTACTCTGGGCAGTCCTTCATATCTACCAAAGTGAATCTTAAATACTTGAACACTCTTTCTTCTTTCATAGTGTTTTATACTCACTTTGCACTGATGCATGATTTAACAGTCATACAGGGAAAAGGACAGTGAAGTCACTGATCTCTGCCTGCAGAGAGGCCTGGTGGCTTTAAATAACATTTTAATTTGAATTATAATAAGGTTAAGAGTGGGATTCTGAAAAGTTCCTGATAAGCAACTCCATAGGCTATTACAGCTGCAATCATCTGAACTTAAGGTCAGGGAGATTTTGTTCTAATGATTCATATTTCATTTTGCTTTAGCTTCTGTATGTTTCCTTAAGTCAAAGCATTGGTTGTTCTTACATATGTCTCTGACACTTGGGGTGAGGCTCTGAAAGGTTACCTCAAAATAACAGCAGACAACACTTGCACAAGCCCCAAGTGTTACCTTTCGAATGTATGAAAAATCCATTTGACAAATAATCAAAGACAGAGTAAAGCTAAGTTCATGTGGAAAAGTCTCACAGAATTGCAAAGTTGTTTGTCCATCTTCTGCACCAAGTCATAGCTGTAAGTGCAGTCAAGGCTTTAGTCTTGTGTGAACATTTTCTCTGCTTACCAAATGAACAACTAATTGTCTCACAAAGACCTCGCTCAGTAGAGACCATTGGTTTTGGAATCAGTCTTTGAAATACTACCCACAGAATGCAAGTGGATCAGACAACACCAGAAGTTTCATACAAGCTACTGATTAAAGGAAGAATAAGATTACCACCAGGTAATTTAACCTTCCCTCATGCCCCACCCCATGGGGGCATACTAAACAGGAAGGTCTGCTTCAAGCAAACTCTGTTTCAGGCAGCAGCCCACCTCAAATGTTGGCAATCCCTGTTAATCACTCTAAAGTGCATCGCTGATTTGTTTACTAGTGAAACGGCCACTTGTCAAGCTGCTTGCAGTAGTGCTGTTTACACGCTGCAGATGTAAATCATGACACAACCATAGCAAGGTGACAGCAACAAAATGCCCAAGCTCCTTTGAGGAGACAAATTGACAGGGAATAGAACAGAGCTGTTCAATTGTTAATTCCCTGACACCAAACACAGGTTGCCAATTTTAGTCAATCTTTTCTTTCCATTTTAAATAAAACATGAACCATTGATCTATAATCAATGGATATTGCTGAAAAGGACCTATGTCACTTCACAGAGTTGTGAGTCCCACTATAAAAACCGTCAAAGGAGGGACAAAGTAGAATCATAGAATCATTAGGGTTGGAAAGGACCTTAAGATCATCCAGTTCCACCCCACTGCCATTGGCAGGGATACCTCACACTAAACCATATCACCCAAGGCCTCATCCAACCTGGTCTTGAAACACTGCCAGGGATGGAGCATTCACAACCTCCCTGGGCAACCCATTCCAGTGCCTCACCACCCTCACAGGAAAGAATTTCCTCCTTATATCCAATCTAAACTTCCCCTGTTTAAGTTTTAACCCATTACCCCTTGTCCTGTCACTACAGTCCCTAATGAAGAGTCCCTCCCCAACACCCCTATAGGCCCCCTTCAGATACTGGAAGGCTGCTATGAGGTCTCCACGCAGCCTTCTCTTCTCCAGGCTGAACAGCCCCAACTTTCTCAGCCTGTCTTCATACAGGAGGTGCTCCAGTCCCCTGATCATCCTCGTGGCCTCCTCTGGACTTGTTCCAACAGTTCCGTGTCCTTTTTATATTGAGGACACCAGAACTGCACACAATGCTCCAGGGGAGGTCTCACAAGAGCAGAATAAAGGGGCAGGATCACCTCCTTCGACCTGCTGGTCACGCTCCTTTGGATGCAGGCCAGGATACGGTTGGTTTCTGGGCTGCGAGCGCACACTGAAGCCGGCTCATGTTCATTTTCTCATCGACCAACACCCCCAAGTCCTTCTCCGCAGGGCTGCTCTCAATCTCTTCTCTGCCCAACCTGTAGCTGTGCCTGGGATTGCTCCCACCCAGGTGTAGGATCTTGCCCTTGGCATGGTTAAACTCCATGAGGTTGGCATCAGCCCACCTCACAGGCGTGTCGAGGTCCCTCTGGATGGCATTCCTTCCCTCCAGGGTATCAACCGAACCACACAGCTCGGTGTCATCGGCAAACTTGCTGAGGGCGCACTCAATCCCACTGTCCATGTCACCAACATAGATGTTGAACAAGATCGGTCCCAACACCCATCCTTGAGGAACACCACTCGTTACTGGTCTCCAGACAGACATTGAGCCATTGACCACAATTCTTTGCAGGTGGCCAGCCAGCCAGTTCTTTATCCACAAAGGGGTCCACCTATCAAATTGATCTCTGTCCTTTGGAGATGAAATTACATCCTGTCCTGTGATTTCATCTGAGTCCATCATACCCTTTGGAAGGGCCAAGATGCACTACTATTATAACAGGGAGCAGACAACAAGACAAAAATATTTGTATTTCCCTCCAGCTATTCTACATGAAGCAAAAATGAGCTTCATTTAACTGCAAACACAACGCCTTAGATATTTGCTCGAACTCATGTGCCATGAACCCTTCAATATCTTGCAAGAGCAAAGCCTCTTACCTGAACCAGGTTGACTGCAAAATGGAGAAAGTAGAGAGATACGAGTGATAATTTTGTCAGGACAACATAATCAATTGGAAAAATAGCAAAGAACATTGATCTTCACTCAGTAAAATGACCTTCTGTTATCCTGAATTAATTCTGTTATTAAACAGCTTGCTAATACTTACTATGGCAGCAGTTTGACCCAGACCTATTGTTTCAAGTCAAAAAAACATAACAAAAAGTGGCTCTGGGGGCATGGGGGCACAGCTGTTTGAAACCCAGCTAAACTGCTGTGACCTCTGTGGGTTCCAACTTGGCCTTCACATAAGATGCACAGCTGGGGAAAAGGGAGAGGGGGCGATTATGGCCTTTTAGTCCCAGTTATAAACCAGACCTAATCTGCAGAGGTCAGTGAAAGGCTTCCCTATACTTTACATTCTCCAGCTGTGTTTCAAAGCTTGTTGACTTTTATTGAATTTTTTAAAAAATTGCATATATGTGAAATTGAACATACAAACAAGAATGCTAGGAACACACTTAATGGCTTTTTCCCAACATCCACAGCATTTCATTACTAATTACAAGTTAAGTCTAATTCACCACTGCAACTTCAGTTAAAAAACATGTTGAAGTATATGCTTTAAAAATAGCTTAAAGCTTGTAACTAGCATCCATCCAAAAACTTGATACTCATGTCTACAAAAAACAGTCATGAAGCCACACTATAAGTTCATTTTATTTCCTTCAGTCATGTTAAATGTGAGGGTATCAGCAGAAGCAAGCTTAACATAGATGCGTAAACTGCACCTAGGTTGCACTGTTGACTACCGGAAGCATCAGCCCATCTTTCCACTGGTTGAGAAGAAGGTCAGAAAAACTAAAGAGGCTTCAGGATTCATCTGAGATGCCAAAGGCAAGCCCAAACCACTGTGTTCACTAGGCTTTTTGTTCTGGTTCCCTCCTCACCATCATAGGCATTCGCTGTGTTTAGCAAGTTTGTGACTCATTTTATTAGTATGTGTATAGAGTACAGACAGTACTACCTGCAGATATTAGGACATATTAACATTTTGTGCACAATGTATTGGTTAAATACAGAGAAAACAGAAATTAGAATCATAAAATAGTTAGGGTTGGAAAGGACCTTAAGATCATCCAGTTCCAACCCCCCTGCCATGGGCAGGGACACCTCACACTAAACCATATCACCCAAGGCTCTGTCCAACCTGGCCTTGAACACCACCAGGGATGGAGCAGTCACAACCTCCCTGGGCAACCCATTCCAGTGCCTCACCACCCTAACAGGAAAGAATTTCTTTCTTATATCCAATCTAAACTTCCCCTGTTTAAGTTTTAACCCGTTACGCTTTGTCCTATCACTACAGTCCCTAATGAAGAGTCCCTCCCCAGTACCCTTATAAGCCCCCTTCAGATACTGGAATTGGTCAGCATGTTTAATTTTCTTGTTTGCTGCATAAGCCAAAAACAAAGACCACTAAAGTAACATCAGAGTTGCTAATGTAAATGTTAGTGTATGGAGATTCAGATGTTCACTATTATAATCATCTGTCCCAGTCCAGTTACAAGTCGAACAAGAGGACTGCTTCTCGCTGCTTTTTGGTAGTGTTAAGATCATGAACTGAACTACTAGAATCAGCATTTGAACTGGGAATAGATATCAAAGAATACATCATTTCATCAAGTCTCACAGGGAGGAATGGCTGCCTTCGGAACGCTTCATTCCACAAAAAGCATGAGTAATGCAGCAGGGAGGAAAAACAAAGAACAGACGGCAACCTCAGACTCTCTAAATGGGGGCACTGTGTTGTCATTAATGACTAACACCAGAAAGTGTCTAGAAAAACTGCAACAATAAGCATAAGGGAAACTGAAGCAATAACATTACACTTTCACAGTTATAAAATCTCTCTTACATGCTTGGCAAGGAGTTTAGTGTGAAGGGACTAGTATATGCAGGATGTAGTAGCAGCAGAAAAAGAATGAAAGAAAGCCTCTTCATTTGTTAATTCCAAGCATGCCTTTGAGTTCCTCTGAAATGCTTGACCATCACAAAAAAAATGACTACCTAATAAAAGAGAATGTCTCTATCTTTGGAGAGAAAAACCCAACAAAGCATCACCAAATTTGACAAATCTATAGTAATCTATTGTACACTGGCCTACATGACTGGATGAAACTAGGATCTGTCGAAGTCAGTAGGCGTCTAGTAGCATTCTGAGATGGAACTGGTGGAGAAATCCTGAGCACCCTTTGCAATACTCCTACCTACAAGGTGTTTTTTTTCCAGCAGTTAGTTTGTTGTAACTGAGAATATAGATGGAAAAAAAGCCCTGGAAGAAGCTTCCATTTGAAAAAGCTGAAAGTCTTTGCTAAAAAATGAGATCTCACACACTTTTGTGCTTAAAACATAACAATTTTGGTACCCATGGGTTAGCACTGACTTTTCGCATGACCACTTCGATCATCTTCCATATGGCGTAGCAATTATTTTCCTCCATGGGATTCTGATTCTCCATCTCAAGAAAGCCATTCTCCACATCAAGCCGTATTTTGTAAAGACTCAGCTTAAGGCCCAGAAGAGATCCTTTGTTTGCAGCTGAACAATTTTCCATGAAAACCTAAATATTTTGGTTAACTGCTGACTGCATTGAAATGAGCCACTAGAAGACTCTCACTTTACACGGAAAGAGTGCTGCAGGCAGGGCAACACCTAGCTGCTGTTTGCTTTTGTCAGGAATGTGACCTGACACAAGGAATTCAGGTAATTATCAAGACATTAATCGGGTTTGCTTGGCAGAGCAGTTTCTGAGGTATGCCCTCAAATTTCTCTGAGCTACTGGGGAGTAATTTCCTCAGCCTAATCTCCTTCACAAGACTGTAAAAACTGTAGGATAAAAGGGGAACTGTGGCGATTTACCTACTAATTAGTTGCTCTTATTAAGAAGAGCGAGATAATTGATTTTAGGATGCACTACCCCTTATTAAGACCTAATTTAACTGTATATCAAAGACTAATTAAATGGCATTATTCCATCTCACTGATGAGTTTTGATGCTTGGTGAATAGATTTGGGTGAAAGATGAACACACGGTAATAGATTTCTAACTCACACCAATAACTATAAACTAAGAAGCTGAGCAAAGGGAATTTTGAATTACCTAAAACCAACACATTTATTGGTATTCCTTTACACCAATAGCTTGAATTGAGAAACATTTAAATGCCTGCTGAGCACCACAAGGAAAAGGAAAGACAATGAAAAGGCCCTCATTTTAAACTGTTTAAGTATTAAGGTAATTTTCTTAAAGTGAAGAACTGCATTTGTGAGAAAGATGCATACTTTCACAGCAGTTTTTTCTCTTTATTCTGAAGAGTTGTGTAGCAAATCAAGGGGCCAAAAATGATAAATACTATTTATTCGTACCATTTATCAAAAGTATTTAAAGAAAACAGACAACATTTCTCTCCACCTTAAGAATGATTTGATTTTCTAATTATTCAGATACCCTGTGGCATTCCAAGTTTATTTAGTGCTTAAAGGAATAAAGAGAGGATTATATGACTCAAGTTCTTTTTAATAGTCTGCAAGTTAAAATAAACATGAAATAAGAAAAGATTATTTTGCTTTTGAGCAAAGGAATGGCATGGACTGAGTTTACTAATAAATTCTGAGGGTTTTGTTCCTTCACTCTTCATTTAAATGAACTCATCTGTCCCAAAATAATTCTTTTAACAATCTACTTGCTGGTTTAATAAAAACCAAATTGCAGTAAATTTGTGAGTGTAAAGTAAATAAATTCATAGCTTTAATCCCATCAATCCACCCCCTAAATAAAATGTTTTGTCCTCCAGATGGAATTGCTCTGACAATACAGACTCATAATTCTATTTAATCTGTTAGGTCATGGCCCCAGAGATTATGATGAGCTGTCCTTCAGAGCCCCAGTGCACTGCAATACAATGTCTCTTGGATAAATCACAAGATCTTCACAAGAAAAAAAAACAACAATGACTTCACTAGAACCCTGGGGTGTATTTCCTTTTTCTAATAATTTCTTTCATTGGCATTAAGTGATAATCTGCACACAGGAGCATCATTCATATGTCATTTTTTTCTATTCATTTATTTGGCTAAATTATAACTGTCCAGCAGCCATAATCTGTAGTTTTTAAACATCTAAAAAATCTAAACATCACTTTGTACAGACTGTAGGGTATTAGTCTAACACTGGAATTCTGCAGGTATAGTTTACTCTTTATTGTCTGCAGGATATTTATGAATTAGTTATTCTTTCACTAATGTAAATAGAAATAGTAGTACTGCAAATGGAACAAATATTTATTTAATCATTTGCACAAATCATATTTACAAATAGATAAGTGAGCAAACTATTTGTGTAAACAATCCCTAAAGCACACGAGGTATGACCAACCTTGCAGCTAAGCTGTATGAGGCGACTCTGGAGCAAAGAATTACCACATAGAGTTTACTCTTCACTTTACAGGAAGTGATGAGGTTTTTAGGCATGAATAGAATTATATCTAAATACTCAGATGTCACTAGAGAAACCTATGTAAAAAAGAAGAATTAAAATGCAAATCATCTTAAATATTACATAAGAACATTATATTTTTCCTTCTTATTTAATGCACATCCTTTCCAAGTACCAGAAAACTGATGTCTGGATTTAGAAATACGTACGTCCATGCCCTTCTGTACCCACACATGCTCATGAACGCACATGAACACTGTATGCAAAAATGCTCACAACTGAAGCTGCTCTGCAACTAAGAAATATTTTCATTCATGTTTTTGCTTAGCACTCAGTCTTACTATCACAGGTATTTGGTAAAACAGCAGGAGGATAATGGGTAACTTCAGTAATTTAGAGCCAAAACGCAGCACTTGCACAGCTACTAATCCAACATAACAGGTGAAACAACACTGCTCCAAGACGTTTCTTCAAAATCTTCCCTGTCTATAGAATCATAGAATAATTAGGGTTGGAAAGGACCTTAAGATCATCTTGTTCCAGCCCCCTGCCATTGGGCAAGGACACCTCACACTAAATCATATCACCCAAGGCTTCGTCCAACCTGGCCTTGAACACTGCCTGGGATGGAGCAGTCACAACCTCCCTGGGCAACCCATTCCAGTGCATCACCACCCTAACAGGAAAGAATTTCCTCCTTAGATCCAATTTAAACTTCCCCTGTTTAAGTTTTAACCCGTTACCCCTTGTCCTATCACTACAGTCCCTAATGAAGAGTCCCGCCCCAGCATCCCTATAGGCCCCCTTCAGATACTGGAAGGCTGCTATGAGGTCTCTATGCAGCCTTCTCTTCTCCAGGCTGAACAGCCCCAACTTTCTCAGCCTGTCTTCATACAGGAGGTGCTCCAGTCCCTGATCATCCTCATGGCCTCCTCTGGACTTGTTCCAACAGTTCCATGTCCTTTTTATGTTGAGGACACCAGAACTGCACACAATGCTCCAGGTGAGGTCTCACGAGAGCAGAGTAGAGGGGCAGGATCACCTCCTTCGACCTGCTGGTCACGCTCCTTTTGATGCAGCCCAGGATACGGCTGGTTTCTGGGCTGCGAGCGCACACTGAAGCTCATCGACCAACACCCCCAGGTTCTTCTCCTCAGGGCTGCTCTGAATCTCTTCTCTGCCCAACCTGTAGCTGTGCCTGGGACTGCTCCCACCCAGGTGTAGGACCTTGCACATCCCATTGCTGAACTTCATGAGATTGGCATTGGCCACCTCTCAAGTGTGACAAGGTCCCTCTGGACTTGTTCCAACAGTTCCATGTCCTTTTTATGCTGAGGACACCAGAACTGCACACAATGCTCCAAGGGAGGTCTCACAAGAGCAGAGTAGAGGGCAGGATCACCTCCTTCGACCCGCTGGTCATGCTCCACTTGATGCAGCCCATCTTCTCTCCTAATTTGGTATTTCATTAAACACTAGGAGGTTACCTTCCAAAACAAGTTTCTGCATTTACTCTGAGCTAAAAAAAAAACAAAAATACCTCCCCCCCCCCCGCCCCCGCACAATCCTCTCTTTTACACAAATCTCTATACAATCTCTCTATTTTCTTTGCTTGCATTTTGCTCTTTCAAGATTTCTGCTGGCGTTTTCTGGTTAACACCTTAAGATATTACAGTACCATCAAAGTGCTCTCATATTCTACCTCAGGCCAATTCTCTTTGCTCTTAAGCCAGAGACTAGCACTAAGTGAACACAACCTTTGACCTCTTCATAAAGTTCCCATACTACTGGCATGAAAAGATACCTCACTATTGCACAAGGAAACGTTGTAGGAAGAAAAGTAAACAGTTTGAAGCCTCCACATTAATGTGGTAGCACTGTCTCCTAATGGAGTGCTTTCTCGAGTAGAGTTGCAGATTTTGGCACAGGAGCCCGAGAAATTCTATTCCCCAAAAACAGTTTTTGAAGAAGTCCACGGGCAAAATGGCAAAAAATATTCTCAGTGCTCAGCACACAGCTATGCTGGCAGCCCCCTCTTCCACTTTGTAAATATGGTGGCAGAGGGATGGATTTGGCATTAAGTGTAGGACGTTGTACTGGAGAGAAGAACTATTTCAGTTAGATTTTCACTATGCTCATCTGGCGAAAAAGTTAATTGTATGGGGATGTTAAAATATCAAGTTGAATTTTTTGTTGTTTACTCACAGAGCAACAGGAACATAAGGTGGCTAAATAAAAAACAAACAAAAAAACAACCCCCCCCCCCAAAAAAAAGCTTCTCACCCTTTCAATTAACATTTACAAAAAGAAAAAATCTGACAGGATTCAATAGCCAAACGTTAGAAATTAAAAACAAAAAAAGCACGACCCAAATAGACAATCAAGTCATATAGTGCTAAGGGAAGAACCAATGCTAGAACATGCTAAATGGCAAAGCGAGTAAAGCATAGGCTGTCTAATTCAAACACAGAGATTTAAAAATTATAAATAAGCTTCTCCAAAACGAGAGCACCCTATTCTGGCTGCCAGTTACTATTGCATAGGCAGTTTGCTCCCTTCCAGTGAACAGGAGCTAAATAACATATGTCAGTAGAGTTTTATACTTGTTTCAGGTCTCTTGCCTACCAAACTAGAAACACATCTTCTATGCCTTTCTATCTTCAATGAAAAACCAGCTATTAAATTACAAGTGTATGCATAATACCAACTTTCTTTTCTGATTTTTACACCACAGTCCTAGGAGTGAGGCAAATGGTTAGTACAGAGGAAAGAGATTTATCTATTTTTTTTTAAGTGGAAATTTAAATGAGAAAAAAAAAATGAGGAAAATAAAAAAAAGGAAAAAAAAAAGAAAGAAGCTTGGAGATCAGTTACATTTGCTTTGATCTCAAGCATTCATCTGAACACCTTGCAAAGTCAGAGCACAGAATACCGTTGGGGTCAAAAAGAGTAAGAGAAGGAAAAAAAAAACCAACCCCAAACAAATCAAAAAGGAAAAAAAGAAAAAAGAAAAAAAAAGAAGGAAAATAAAAAGAAATACATGAGAAATAGCTGATGCTGATCACTTGCTTCCTCAATTTCTATTTTTATTTAAGTTTTTAATAAATTTGCAAATTTTGTTAAAGACTGAATCATCCTGACATACAAAAAAATGTGTCAAATAAAATATATACAGTTTTTTTTAATGCAAAGATTTTCTTGAAGATTATAATAGCAAAATGCGTTTCTAGAAAGGGAGCTGGATGGAGGTCTTTTATATGACAGCTTCATGCTGGTACTCTTTTGTAACTTTCCTGCCTAATTCAACCAGAGCTGTCTGATGTATTTAACATCACAGTGCAAGTGAGGTTACAGAGGTCAAAAAATACGACACTGATTCTACATATTCCAAACATTCCTGCTAAAAATCCCATCTAGCACATTTGACAATTTCAAGGCGTATCACCATCCTGAAAGACAAAGAACAAATAAGAAATTTGATCTAACATTCATTACAGTATTAAAGAGCTCCGAATTTGTGCAGTTTTTCTCTCTTGTATAAAAAAGGAATAGAATTTATAAAGTAATCAAAAATTTTCTCATAAGTAATACTGTGTCTCAACACTTGTGCAATGGTCCATGTAAAACTTTGGGAAATTAATCCACTAGTTAATGAAATCTCTATAAACAAGTATTCTGGAAGGCCAGCAACAATGTATGGTAATAAGCTAACTATAATTAGTTATAGAAGCTTCAAAATAACTGCATCCTCCTGAGCTTGCTGTATTTTGGAAGAGATAAAATCATTTTTTTCAGTGTAACTAAAATGCTAATTGAAGGCTGATTTAAGACCAAAGACAACCTCAAGGTTATAAAAATTTGTCACTGGGCTGCTAAGTTTTATCATCAAAATGTCTTAAAAAGTTGATGCCCTGATGTCCTGCTCCAATCAATGGTGGCACACTTGCAGGAGCCAAAAAAAATAAGATATTTTCTCAAAAACAATACAGGAAAAAACATTTTCGGGTGGAAAAAAGAAAAAAGGCACTTTGGAGAAGGGAGGGGAAACCCAAATGCTTTGCTACAGAATCTAAGTGCTGTATAAAAAACACCACAAAATCAAAACAAGAACCCCAACACCACTAATAAATAAGCATTGATTGCATTGATGAGTCAGAATTACTTCAAGGATTCTTTATTCTTTCCATCAGGATTTCCACAAGACACCAGCCATTACAGCAGCTTTGCTTTTTCTTCATGACTAGAAAATCCTGGTTTATAATCCCTCTGGGTACTGACTTCAATATTTGCATTTGTATTTAAATTATTTTCTTCTATTGTATAATAGTTTCCAAAAGAATATGCTTTAAGTTTTTAAAGCAGTGCCATAAATATGCAACTTTTTGAAGTGTTCTTTTATGCATTACACAAGGCAGCAAAACCAGACAGAAGCAGTGGAAATTTTAGAGACAAAAGAAACTACCTACTTAATCCCTTCCTCAGTTGCCTTGGAACTAAGGCATCAGTTCCAAACTGATCACTTTTAGGGATAATTTAAGTTGCAAATGAAGAATTCCCATGCAGAAGAAAGGCATGAAGTAAAAATTTTGTATAAACTCTTTTGTTGCTTGAATTTCAAGAAAGAATTAGGTTCGAATTGCTGAAATTTGCCTTACATTTTCCTTCAGCAAAATTACCATCTCATGAGAAACTGTATTAACACACCTAGTCAATGTTCAGTGTGCAAAAAAAATCCCCTAAAAATAGAATATATAGTAGCGGATCACCACTGTATATTCTAATCCAGCTGTTTGGGGCATAACCTTTGGATTGCATTTATTCCATTTTAACACATCTGTTATTTAAAAACTACATGTATACCTCTTCATTCGAAATTGTTGTCCTCTTGAGCAATCTGACCAATTTATTTAAGAATCTGAAGGAATGAATGTAATTAACACAATTTAAGGGATGACCTATGATACAAAATGTCAAATTTCAAGTTGTTTTTCTCCTCTAGTTATCAGTGCTGAACGATCAGTGTATGCACAAAACCTGAGCTTATAGCTGAAAAGTGCACTTGAATATCTAAAACCTGCTTAGAGGCTGATGACCTTTCAGGTGTCGGTGCTACACAAGTGAGAGATCAGATCCAACAACTTGCTCACAGGTTATGGTGTATTAGCATAACAAGTTCCAGAGTCTTTGGGACCACGGAGGCTGGCAGTCACTGGGGAAGGTGACGGGGGAAACACACAATGACAAAATGAAGAAAACCAAGTGACAGAGGAGGATTAAGATTTCCCATTGTCCATTAGCACAACTATGTAGGTTTCTGACTGCATCTTCCCCCCATGTGTGGGTTTATTAAGTGGGTTAAATATTATTTAATATTTAAATCAAGTGGGTTAATTTCCTCTTAGTTGACTACTACTAAGCTTTCCAGAATAATCGCGGTCTAAATTTTTCAGTCCTGTAACACAGAGCTTTGCCTGTACGTACACAGGCTGCAGATTGTTGTCTGGCAGCTCTACATAACCTGCACGTATGAGCAATCCTGTGATCAACTGTAACTATCAAACTTGTCTCCCAAAACCTGAACAAACAGCAAAACCATGGAAGTAGCATTCTCAGGTATTACTGTATTGATTCTCAAAACTCAGAAATCGGTCTTTCAGTACATGTCTGAGTTGAAAGTGGAAAGGGAAGCTATAGACAGATACAACCCCTCACGTCACCGATTTATATGTGCCATAATCTTTTCCTGACAAGATCTATTTTTTTTTTTTTCCTGGGAAAAAGAACCATATGGTAAAACACAGCACTGAACGCACATAAATAAATAATAAAAAATGAAACTGCGCTAGGAGGCACACAAAAACAGAGAAAAACCCTCCTCAGTAATTCCTCACAACAGCGAACTACAACACAGTGATACATGGCTGCAATTTACCGTCTTGCTGCATCCTGTTCTAAACAATACAGTAATAGTAATCAATACAAGTACTTGAAAAGACTCATGATTATGTCCTACGTCTTTAATTTTCAACAAGGGGCCAAAGCACCTCAAATAACATACCCATTTTTATTTTCTCAAATAATAAGACTTGCTCATAAAAGATGCCCAAGAAGACGGAAGCAAATGGCTGCAAGAGTCCCAGCAGCAACCTAAAAACCCCAAGACTACAGCCCATGCTAGAATACGATACATGTTGTTTATTCTGCAAAGCCCAAAGCTATCAACACAGCTCAGGAAGCACGTCCATGGATTACAAGGACCTTACAGTCACCACAATATCCTTTCTTCTCAAGAAAGTATCTCCCTTAGTGAATTAGGCATATACAGCTTTATATAATTTAAGTGTAGTAACAAAAGTTTTACAGAAACACAGTCTTGAGGTGTATATATACCAGAGAATCCAAAAGTAACCATTATAATGGAAATGCTTTCGAAACTCACACAGCACTGAGCTGATACACAAACCACACTGAAGGACTGAGAGTTATTTCAGAAACGAAGTGCTCAAGCTCATTTGCATGACCATACACACAACAACCACCAGAAACATTCTTCGCAGAGAAGTAAACTAAGTAGTTGAGGAGATGTGGCAAAAAGTAAGACCAGCTAAAGGCACTAATCAAGTTGGCTTCTCAGACAGGACAGAGAGAAAAATTCAAGCAGGATACTGAGATCAGATGACTGCAAAAAAGGAAAATACAGCACAAGCAGAGATAACAAACTGCAAAATTTGGATGACAGTACTGAAAGTGGAAATATGATTAAAAGAAATAACCAAAAATAACCAGAACAGAGACTTGCCTGGATATTTAAGCAGCATGACTGACAGAGGCTGCTGCTGCTGCTGAGGGGAAGAATGCAGACTGCAGCATTCACAAGCTCTTTGGATGAGCAAGAAACATTTTTCAGATATTTTGTTTACAAAATGCCTGCTGTCATTCGTAACCATTACCTTAGAGGAGACTTTCAGCAGGGGATAAACTCTGAAAACACTTCACAGAGAGGTGTTTGGATTTCTCTGGTGAATCTGAAAAACACAAAATCACTAGTTAAAGCCATCAGCTTATGACACAGAGGTGGCACTGGCAAAAGTGATAGAAAATATCCATATAAGAAATCTGCCCGCTGAACAGAGAATGTGCCAAGGAGAGAGGTGGATTAGCGGGTTTATCTCAGAAGTGACAGATTTCTGCATTTCAAAAGTGCCATGCTGGAGTGGGTGATGGAGGGACTTACATGATCAAGAAGAACCTGTGGTTCCCCAATAGCTAAGGGTTTTGATTTGATCTAAACTCTGTTGCAGAATCCTGAGATTAACCTCATACAGCCACTCTTTCCCTTGAATTTCAGGAAGATTTATTTCGGGGAGGTAGAAAGACACTAGAAATATATCCAAATAAAGTAACCATATGAGGACAGCCTAGAAGAATGTAACACAGGCCTTTTTAACCTTCCTTCTGCACCTGTCCACCCACCCAAGGGATAAAAAACAGGCCTGGGGAGCAATAAACTTTGTTGTATGTGCAGGAGGAAGGCAGCATATTCTTTTCATTTATCATTAAAGACAGATCATCCGGAAGTCATTTCATTGCAAAGATTGGATCTCTGCACAATTGTGCTGTAATTGAGTACTGCAATACACAAATATTGTAAATAAAACAGAAAACGCTTTGCAGTATTGTCCTTTTCCTACATTAGGTGCCAGGTTTAATCCAGACAGCAAAATAAAAGTTTTCCTAACACTCAAACAGACCTTAGTGGGTTGGAACCTATTCCATTTACAGCTGTTAAGCTTTAAAATTAGGCAAATATTGCCCCTAAATATGATTCTAGCTAGCTCACAGCTATGATCTGAACCCCATCTCTATCTGACAGAGGGTTACAAACATGAAAGGGGACAACTATCAGAATGTAAAGAAGTGGTAGGGAAGGTGAAAAAGCAAGCAGCCTAGCTTAATGGACATATCTCAATTCACAGGTCAGCAGAGGCTATACTGCTTTCAAGTCAGCACCAATGCTCTGACAATCTTTTTTAGCTCCTTCTTGCAACATCAGCTGCAACATCAGGATCACCATGGATGAGAGGCTTGCTGCAGGCTAAATTCAAGGAATATGCAGAGATCCTGTAATGGTTACAGATACTTCAATATCTCATGTCTGTTTTGGCAGGGGATAATATTAGCACTATTGAGATAAGGATACAGTACTGCTGTTTCAAAATATCTGTATCCTGCCTGCTGGGCTGTGATAAACAGTTGTGTGTTTCACACATTAGGTATGAGTATTAAAAGGATGTGTGCAGGCGCTTAAAAGCAGGAGGAAAGCACAAATAAATCTGCGGTATGTTGGTAGTAGGAGCAATCCTGCATAGGTGGACTTGTATTGCTTAACTTCTATCTCTCATCATGATCTTAAAAGCTCAACTCAAGTGTTATTGGGTTCAGGTCCCGATTAGAAAATATGATAAAGATATGAAGAGAGGGAGCAGAGAGCAAAAATTCAGCACAGATGAATAGAGTCAAGTAAAGACTGCATAGGTACATCTACTCTGCGACAAGAGAGGGCCGGACAGAAATACTCTATAAAAACATGAATACCATATTTTCATTCTACCTACAGCATCAAAATGACAGCACCACTTTTAATAGGTGTTTTGATTTCTAATACACAGCAAAGAATTCGTGTCTCCTACAAAAAACACTTTTGTTTCAGCAGCTTCTTGAAGAAAGAAGGATACTCAGAAATTGCTTTAGACTGAAAAAAAGAGATAGGAAAAAAATAGCTGGAATCGGAATGGTTTTGCTTTGTCCACAACTAGTTAAAGAGGTTTATAAAACTGCACCATGCTGTGAGCTCCACTCCTTTTTCACAATAAATTACTGTTCTTCTTTCTCCTCACTACACTGGTTCGGTCTGTCATTGTGATTAAATACTACCTCCAAATTTTCCAAGCATTCCTCTCTGCCTTTTGAAAGGACAACATCTTATTTAGAAGTGGCTTTGCCAATCTGAATGCACAGGTCAACTTGTATCGCAGTTCTGGGGCATTAGGTTTTCTTTTTTTTCAGGCATAGAAGGAAAATCTGTGAAATTTCCAAAATAAATTAAGGTTCTGGAATTCTTGCTCCCAAATTATCTGGGGCCAAAGTGCTGCAACTCAAGCAGCTTCGGAATTATATTTTTCTAAGAACAGTGAAAATAGGTTCTCATGGATGAAGACACAACTGTCTAGTCATGGAGAGCTGCTCCGATCACTTCATTTCAGTGGAACTGCTTAAGAATTACTGGAAGAAAATGGAAAGAACACTTCCTCCAGAATACACACCCTACAAAGAAAAAGGGTAACTACCTAAAGTAATTTCCTTTCCTAGAGTATGTCTTAATATTAACATAAGTATAAACACTTCAAACAACATTTCCCTCACATCTCTGTTATTAATCTCTTAAAGCTGAGTTATGAACAACATAAAACATTAATGCATCGGACCCTAATAATTATTGTCTTATTAGAGCATTTGCCCAGTATGGCTTGTTAGATGGTCTGTGCTCATAAGGAAGATAAATTTCCATTTACCAGAAGATATTAAAAATTAAAAAAAATCCCCACCACCAAAACAAAACAACACACCCTCTCAATATTATTTCCATCAACAGCATTTTCATAAATCAATAAAAAATTAATGAACCAGACAAAATGTACTAATCTGGTTAAATATTAATTTTATACTTCCTAATTTTTTTAAGAGCATGTCTGCTGAAATTCAAGCAGTACGTATTGGCAGCACCAGAGGCCTCACCTTGTCCTCCTCTGGAACAGCTTTCTATATTCACTCTCCCTTGGGGGTACCACCTACAGCCTCAGCCATTGCACTCAAAAGCCAGTGACTAGAAAAAGCTGAAGTCATGGTACCAACAACTACAACATCTGCTCACCAGCCCGTGCACTTTCTCCTCACACACAGCTAAATTGCTGTTCTCAAGGCAAACGGCTTCTCAGATGGCAAATACTCCCACAGACATCACATAAATGTAAGCCAAGTGCTCATCAGCTTCAGAGATGGCTAAAAACATATCCTTAAAGGATATAGGAGAGTCTTCAACCACACTTAAAACTTCTGTCCTCCAGACTTCCATAAATTTATAACTTAAGCCTTCTAGTGTGCAGTTTGTTTCATTACAGCAAAAGGGTAAATTCATGGGTTTTTAATTTTAACTGTATTTTGATAAACTGGCCACTGTGTTCAGACTACAGGAATGAGGCTTGATTCTCAGTTTCTGCTTTTTGCCTAAAAATCAGGATTGTTTGCTCTTTAATTACAAGTTTGAAGTCAATGAACAGTGATCCTACTTAAATATTTATCTTTCAACAAACTTAGTTATGCCCTAACTTCCAAACCGATCCTTTTCATAACAATTTTCAGATCACTTATCAACGATAAACAAATCTCTTCTAGTTTCTATTGCTGTCTTGCTCTAATAGAGTTAAAATCTGTGAGATTTAAATTTGCTTAATCTTTTATCCACTGTTACACAGTATACGAGTAAGAGACTATATTTTCAACCAACCCTGTGCAGACATGAGGAAGGAGCAGAAACATTTTGAAGTCTCTTTCTGACACCTAACATACCTCAAAATTTAAGGATTTAAGTTTATAATTTTATATTTTAAGAGACAGATCTGGAGATCTGAAGATTTTTATGTACTTTGATTTGACAGTTTAAGGGGAGAGGGAGAATCAGTCACACTAAGGCCTCCTATGGCAGCCTGTCATACAGCTTTCTAGATCTTTCCACATACTGTAGGCCACACAAACTGTACTGCTGTGCAAGTTTAAATCTCAATGGTCTTTCACACTGTGGAGCAGAGATTTGCTAAGAGGCAAACCCAGATTTTAAAGAAACCAGGCTTCCAGTCTCATTGTACATCCTCTACTCAACAGAGCAAGTTTTACATCAAATGGCAGTTTCTGCTTATATATTTTTACACTGGGCAGCAGCAGCATTAGCCAGTGTGTGAGTTTGGCAATTAGTAAATGAAGACTCTTCCACAATTTAACCAGGAGGATTTTCCATGTGGATTTTCCAGGCAGATTTGGGCTGTCATCACTACTGTATGCTTTAATTATGCTTTCTGTAATAGTAGTTTTGTGTTAACTGTCAACTGACCTACACTTAGCATTGCATTCATTAGGTGCCTTAAAGTTCATGTTGTGATCCTCCTCATTCAGTGTAAGTATCGCTGACATCATCATTCATAAAAACCTGTGCAAAAAAAATCACAAGTTAAAACCTCCCCTGTTATCCACTATAGCCTATGCACCCGACAGATGCACCTACCTACATGTGCAACCTAGCTGTAACAACCCAGCTGTTGTATCTAGTAGACCTCAAGAACTTTTTTGTTTTCATGGAAGTATCTGTTTTACTGGGGAAAAAACCCACAGCATGTGAGGATCTGCAAAAAAATTACATCAGCTGATTTCAAAATACTCTTGTAGCACTTGGCTACAATTTAGGCAGCACCATTCTCATCTTGCCTCATGTCCTCATCTGGCTTCCCTGTAACTAAGTGCAGCCAAGAGCTCATCTAATGCAGCTGAAGGCAGCAAAGAGCAGGCCCAGGATACCCCACATTAGCTTATTCAGGAATTTATCCCATATAGAGCAGAATGGATAGAAATCACAGGGTTTTCAGGGAACCCCAATAAACGCAGGTTTCATTTTCTAAAGAGTTTAACACTTTGAGTAAATATCAGAGTGTTTTAAATTCAGCTAAGGCTGTCTCCAAAGTAAATGGTTTCTGGGGCAACCCATTCATGCTTACACTCTGGAAAAAAAAAATATCAGGGAAAACTTGCAGAAGAGGTTTTTAGAAAGATAATCTGTCCAACTGCAAACATATTTTTCCCATCAAAACAACTTCTAACAGGATTTCATCAAGAGAAGCTCAGACCTCAGCAATACTGAGGGCACTAATACCTCTATGTACATTTGTCACGAGAGGAAGAGTGTGGTGGTTTGAGCAGGGAACCTGGAAGTACAGGTCTGTGCATTCTAATTCCATCTCTGTCACCAACTGTCTTGGTGATCACGAGCTAGTCGCAAACTGTTTGCTTCAATTGCTTCATCTCTATAATGGCAATGATATCCAACTCAGAGGGACGCTGTGAGGATTAATTAGTTAATGCTGGTAAGTGCTTTGAAGATGAAAAGAGCTACAGAAGAGATAATCAGTTTTACAGTCTCTAAAAGCTTTTACCATGTCTGCAGAATTATTTTGGAGTACTACATGAATATTATCTGAGAGAATCTGCCATTTATCACGTACACCCAGGGGGATGAGGGGTTGGGAGATGGAAGGAAGGGTGTGAAGGAAAGAAAAAAATGGAGCAGGTATGCAAATGTTCCAGTGTTAAATCACTTATCCTGTTCTAAAATCTGCAGAGATGTTTTAAGACTCCATTTCTGAGCTTTCACAACCACATGTGGTATCCTGTTTTGAATGCTGACTTTATCCAGGGGTAAAACCAGCGGATGGAGCCAAGGCAGAGCCCAGGAGCATAACCAGGGCCTAGGTCTGAACAATGAAAAGCACAGTGTTCCTTGGTACAAACTAGCTGTGCATTGCTACTACTTCCTTCAGGAAACAAACACCAAAATGGTTCCAGCAACTTAACTCCTCCTTTTCCGTATTTCAGATTCTGAAATCAGTGATTTGGGGGATTCTTTTCAATGAGTCTGGATAGTCTGGCTTTTTCTCAGAAAATATATTGCAAAAAATTAGGAGATGACATCCCATTCCCTGAAGGAATGTCTTCAAGGCAATACATACATATTTAGCTTTGGCAGATTTTCTTTATGTTGCTTAGAAATCTTCAATATGTACATCCTAGCTGCATTTCCTCCCTTCACTGTTTTTCATTCCCAATAATCAAAATGGAATTTTATAATGAAATAGTCAGAGTCCTCTCAAAATTTGCTAAGTCTGCCAGGAAACAGAAGCATAAATGGTTGAAAATATTCTGAATTCTCAGAAAAAAAATGTTGGTACTAACTTCAACTTAGTCAGATATTTTCATATCCCAGAGAAGAACAGCCTTATCTTCTCCTTCAATTTTAAGTACAGTTGCTTTCATGAATGAATTGAAGCACACAACATTAAAAGAATGTCAACCTGTGTAAGTGAAACTAATTCATAGCTTGTGTGTTTTTCTGGACAAATTGCTTTCAAGCATCATAATTATAAACAAGATTTTCATTAACAGCATATACCTGGATACACATTTTTCAAATGCCCATTAAAAAAAAAAAACAAACAAACAAAAAAACACCCCAAACAAAACAAAACAATAAAGATTTATTCTGAAAGAAGCTCTCTAGATACAGCACAATGACTTTGGTACAGATAACAGACATATATATCTTACCACCTTTGCGCTGTAATACCTGTGCTTTATTACAAGCTAAGAGCAATACTGCCTGGCACTATCTACTGTCAGAAGAGAAGAACATGTTTGATTTCTGCAAAAATATCAAACTTCAAAACTTCATTAAACTGTACTTTCCTCTTTAAAAATAATGTCCAGTGGCAGTCAGAGTACCATTAACACCTTGTGAGACAGCCCACATTCAACTGTATTGTGCAGTGAAATATATCTTGCTGTTGCTTATAATCATTACATCTGGCTCACAGACCTAACATCAAATATCAACACTGACAGGGTTGAAGGAGAAAAAAAAAAGGCAAAAAAGAAGAGCGACGTGAAATATTTAAGTCCTTTGCGCTTCCCATGGCAGTAATGATTTTTTATGTCTCCTCTCTGCTCCTAAGATACTACCTGCTAACCTCCCACTACACTGAATGCTGCAAGACTACACATCTGTTTTGTAAAAGGAGGTGGAATGTCTTGACTTAGATGTCTACTTTTAGAGGGAAAAAGACACCTCTAGATTTGAAGAAACAGTTACATATGGAAAAGAAATTTGGTATAATTGAGAAAATCCTTCACTACTGTGATTATCTTCATTGTCATGGTCTTTGTAAACTGACACCACTCTGCCTTGAAATAAGTCAGTCCCTCTGATCCCATTAAACTACTCAAAGGTGACGCTAGATCCTCCAGTAAATAGGGCCAGAATCCAGTTTAATTATGGCTAGATGGTACCTTTCAGTTCTTTCACCAATATTTTTCTTCAGATTAAACAGTTCTTTTACCTTTCCCAATATTTATTCTTAATAAATAACAAGTAGTTATAAATTTAGATCCTTTCTTATGCAGGTCCAATGATTAAAGGCCTTTTAGATGCATTTGCATGACGGGTTACCCATTATTCTAATTGTCATTGTACAGTATCTAACCCATCTTTCCCCCTTCCCACGCCCCCCAGCCCCATTTATTTAACATGAAGAAACAGTTTTTAACCACTGTACTCCAATGCAAGGTCATTTTAACACTTCCCTGTCTACAGCAAATATTTTAACAACTGCACTCCATGGGCAAGCTGCACTCATGGTGGCAGTCATCCTTGGAGCAGCCCATTCCCCAGCTCTCATTTTGTGCACCCAGCTGATAAGTTTCAAATTTACAGCAGAAATCTTCCAATTCCTTGACTGCATACCACATATTTCATACTACTGGATTTGAATTCTGCATCCGGTACTACCACTGGCCCTCAAAGTCATCCAGCTTTCCTGTATGCTGGAATGCCAATGTCACCTACAGGGGTATGTTTTGCACCGGTTACAGAAGCTACTAGAGCAAAACACATTCTTAAACAACTTGCTACTGCTTCTTCCAGTATCATTTTCACTTTCTGTCCTCTTGCTAATTACTGTCTCAGTTTACGCTTCTCATGTCTTACTGCACATTGTTGCTAATTTGATAAATATATAAACAAATGTTGAGGACTGCTCTATTTGAAAACCCTGAGGCTTTTCAGTCAAGTTCAGCTTCACAATTTTGCACATGTTCCTACATACACAGGGATAAAAATACTGGTACTGGTTACAATGGCAGGAACACTAGTGGTATTATCCCCTAAAGAAACAGCGTTCAGTCGTAAAGTTTGAAATGTCTTCATTATTTTTCATTTATTTAGGGTTATTTAAAAAAAAACAAACACAACCAACTTAAAACTATCCCATGCATCAAGACTCAGTGCCACATGTGATTTTTTATTTCTTCCCTTTCTCAAGAGAAAAAATTCCTGAAGAGGATCCAAGAGCTGTTGCATTGCATTCACATGCTGCATTGCCTCCACTTAGAAATGCATGATTCCTGCTGTATCCAAAGTGCGTTAAGACAATTTACTTCCCTCAAAACGCACAGGACTCGGTGTGCCAGCAACACAAACATTGTTTATTTCATGGTGCTACATATTCACCAGTACTAACAGAAATGAAACAATTGTGAACCACTGCAAAAACTGCTGCACACCAGTGCCTAGCCCTCAAGGAGTGCTGGTGTGAGCTCACAGAGCTGCTGCTCGCACCTACGTTTTCCATTGAGTAATCGACTTTAAGAGGAAACAATCTTGATAGAACTGGAAACACAAGTTGCCAAGACAGCTCTAGCAGTCATTATGCTACACACCCCCTCACAACATTCATGAGTCCTGCATGTAAGCATGATAGCACGTCACATATTTCATCTAACGTATCTGAATTCAGAGTCAATAAAAGGACAAATATCAATCATCCTCTCTGATCTCTCACTCTTCATAATCAAGGAGCAACGTACCCTCAACAGGTCATTTATCCCTTTATAGATGTTTCCATTCTGTTCTGTCTACACCGACTACGCTTCTTGCACAATTAAGTTTCAAAACTCAAAATGTATCTCAAACTGCCTCACTGAGAAACAACATAGAAGTACACACCAATCAAAGTACAGGTTCAGAGAAAAATCCTCAGTGTTTTTGTGTTCATACTGGATGATGAACACTTTGCATGCCATCTTCCCTTAGCCTTCCTAAGGACCAATAAAATGTTAAAGAATTAATCTGAGTAATATCCTCCTGGACTCTCTACAGGTTTTCATTCTGCAGAAGCGTAATAGAAGGATAAGAAGAGAGGCTGTTAGAGGTATTTCTTAATAAGGGTTTCTGATGCTGCATTTTCCTCTTTATTCTTTAAGGATCAGGTTTTAATACTATTTTCCTTTGTCTTCCTTAGCTTAAAACCTGGCCATTTTATAACACATCTCATACTATATTGCCTATGTTCAGATCAGAAAGACTGAATTTAGCTGTATTTGCCCCTTTAAAAGATTTCAAGCAACACTGCTATAAATGGCTACCCAGGTAAATATAGTGGGTTTTCTAAATCAGATTTATATTTTGTCATTTAGATTAGAGAAATAGCAAAGTCCTATGACTAGATAAACTGGTAGCTCTCAGCAAAGCTGTTACTAAGAAGAGAACAGGCAAAATACCTATTTTTCTCTCTGAACTCTAGGAAGAGCCTACAACCTTTCTTGCTCCTGCCTTTCTGTTTGTCTATTTTCCTTCTCTATCGGCGCTTACCATTAACACACAGCTGACCAGTCCCTCTTAAGAAGCCTTCCTCAGTGCTCAGACCCATCTAACAGTGTCCCTTAGCCCATCTTTTTTTTTTTTTTTCCTCTTTATAGGTAGTGAAATTGGGAGAAAAAATTAAAAAGAGGGAAAGGTATGTGTAATAAAGCATAGCAAAATATATTGGCATGTTCTTCTCAGAGCAACTTTTGAAATAAGACAAAACACATTTTGGATTGATTCCCTCTTCCCCTCATCTGATTAATAAACATGTTTCTCAGAATTGTATTTATAATGTTTTTTGCTTTGATAATGCTCTCAGTGAAGAAGCCTTTACAGGAGATGAACTAAGAACCAACTGAATTAGCTTTCTCTCTTCTTATCTTTATGTTATTTCGGGTTTTCAAAATACCTTTTAAACCACGGAGAAAACATTTCTTTTCTCTTCACTGAATTCCAGAGAATAAAAGAAAGTATGTCTACACTACAGTGACAAATAAACAACACTTCTAAGTAGGCAGCTCAAGGACTGCTAAAATTAACACAGCAGCTACACAGAAATCCACTTTATCTGTAAAAAAAGAAAAACAAAAGAAAAACAAAAAAGAGAAAAATGAACAAAAAAAAAAGAAAGCAACAAAACCCAGAGAAAACACTACTCATGCAGCTGATTGTAGCAAAGCGCATAGGGTTATTAACAGTGAACTAGCCAAGCTGCATAGTAACTGTAAGAATTGCTATTGCAGCAGTACAGACACACTATAATTAACTCAGGTTGGCATAATAACAATTAGTGCAAGAAAAAAAAGAAAGAAAGTGAAAGAAAGAAAATAAGGAGACATTTTTAATTAATTAGATTTGTTAGTTCTATGTATAAATACTGCCTTACCTAATCAGAAAATAGAAATATCCTCCATCTCGCTTCTGATCTACCAAGGAAATAACCACACTCACAGCAACTATCCATTAGCTGCAGCCAGCTCAGCTGTAGCTAATTTAAAGAATCACTAGCACAGCAGTATGAAATCAGGAGAACTTAGGCAACTGAAAGTATTTTAACTGTGTTAGAGCTCAGGTACCCTATCTTTACTTCTGTGTGTGTCCTAACCATGAGTAGTTAGAAAGACTGTTACAATATAGCCCCTGCAAGTTCAATTATGAACCCTTTGTCTTTCCACACTCTGAGATTTCTTTATATAATTTCAAAATAGATGTTATTTAATACCCCATAGATAGTTGAGCTCCGTTCAAGTCACTCTGTGGCACAAGAAAAAAAATTACCACAAGAGTTTTGATGTCCTGAATCACAATCTCCTAAACCGCAAGAATACCTTATTTTCAAACCTTAAACATTTTTTGTTAGGTAATTCAATTCTTATACTTGGTAAAACATATTACCAGCCTCTAGAAGACATACAGGGAGAATAACTCAGTAAAAAAAGGAATACAGCTGAGTCTGAAGCAGCATTAACTTTAAGCACACTCTGACAGGGCTGTATGACGTTGGAAAGCTTTTTTGCTACTTGAAATTAAGCTGAGCTGGACTATCTTTTCTTAGTGGTAGGTTGTTGACTTGAAGGTGCTGCCAACACATGTACACTCTGCCAGCTTTCTGAAATGTCTCCTTAATGCTATTTTGTCTACTGATCAGATTCTTCCGGCTCGCTGTCCTCTTACCTACTCTCAAAAGCACTATAGAAATTATCACTAAGCTCTTCCCTCCCAGAAGGTATTCCTCCTCAAGCCAGAGCTCCTATCATGATAGAAAAATACAATAGTGGAAAAGCTAATTAAAATATTCTAAAGCACACAAAATGCATCCATTACCTGCTGAAATACAAACTTTGGGTGATAATTCTTGGGGAAACAAACATTAGGAAAGGTTTCAAAAGCTGACCTGCTGGTTTACAGAAATTATCTGCTAATCAGGGCAACCTGAGTTTTCATGGTTGGCACCTGGATTTGAAACAAAGGGCCGTGAATGTGTGTATGTGCACTACAGTCTTCCTCTATCACCTGATCTGACATCTAGAGACATGATGCGTCTCAGCACAGAGTCATGATTGGATTATCACCCTGCTTTTTACACAATTTTCATTGACTTCTCCCATGAAACAGTTTTGGTTCTGAGGGGAGGTGGTCATTCCCAAAATACTGCCCTATCAAGAGGGGGTGCTCCTCTAAAATAGTTCAATCACTAGAGCATTTTCAAGAAATAATTAAGCAGACCTTGAGATCCGACTCCCAGCCATGATCTACCTAATAAGAGCAATAATGGCAAAAAGAATATACTAGAAAGATAATTCTGCTGCACCCAAGATGGAGAATTTTTCATGACTATAGTATCTCCACATCAAGCTGAAAAGTGGAAAGAATGTAGTTGAGGAGCTAACTGGGTTCAGGGATGGATTGCTCAGAATCGGGTCAAAGTACATTCTTCCATTAAGGAGCTGGTCGTGAACTGCTGGTGATATAGCCAATTAACAGAGTTCAAAATGAGCTGAACTTCACCACAAGTATTCTATTACATCACATGATATTCCTTGTGGTTTAGAAGCCACAAGTATCAGCCTAATGTCAAAAAGTCAGGAGCTGCTTTAAGTCTTTACAGCAAGGCAACTTTTCACAAACCACTTTGGTACAATCATACCCAAAATTAAGCATAAATGCCTCAGAAAAATGTCTATCATAGGCTGTTGGGTAAAGAGGTCAGAGAATCTCCCTAGCAAGCCTTTGAAATATTATCATGAGGCTCTGCTCTGACTTTGGCATAATAAATATACGCTATCCCAATGAGGTGGTAGAGGTTTATTTGATTTCAAATGCCGTATTGGTTGCTTAGTACTAATAGCACAGACTGGAAATGAAAAACACCTAGCACTATCACCAATAAATAATTTATTCAGACCTTAATGTTGTCTGTATAATACATTACTCAAAACAGACTTGTTGCAGTGCCAGCATGTATTGAAGTATTCCCAATAGGAACCAATCATAGAAATCTGACCTTGCTTTTTATAACAAGTCAATGTAAAGAGAGGAAGAAGAACAATCTAAACACTGTTTAACACCTTCAACATCTGTTTGAAAACAAAAATGAAGACTAGATGACTCATTCCATGTTTATCTATCTTAATGAAGGCTAAACAAGCAACAGAACAACTGTTGAATGGAATTACAATAAAATATATTTTTTTTACAGACAAAAGAGCACAAAATCAGTTTTCATTTGGCTCAGTGACTATCCTGTATTTGAAAAGAATGCTCATATTCATTTCATTTATCATTTAAAGTCAGATAATCAGGAAGTCATTATGTGGCCTACATTGGGCAGCTATTCGATTAGAGCGTAATTGAACACTCTGTAAGGCAGCCAAAGCTGACAGGTTGGGAATGCATAATATCCTTCCCATGATATTTTGAAGCAGGGGAAAACTGTAGGAAAATCATTGTCAATCAAAACCTGACAAGTGTGAGAGGCTGGAATCTCTGCTACTTTGAAAACAGAGAGCCAGCTTTATTCCATAAGCTACTGAGACATGTGTTGCTCTCTGTGTTTATCAAATTATAAAGCATTGTTATTAAAAGATTATAACTGAAACCAGAAGACTTCATTTGGCCAAATGAGAGGCAGGTTAGACTCACTAGCACAGTGTTTTAAACCTGGCTTTGAAATGTGCTGTTTGCTAAGAATAGCTATTAACAATGCACACACACACACAGAACCCCACGTTTTGCAAAACAAATTGGCCTTCCAGTTGTTGAGTATTGAAAATACTTATCAGTATTATAAGAGTCTTAGAATTAAAATGTTATTTTTATTAAGACACTTGAAACTGTAGTTCCTATTAGTAGCAATATAAGTTTTCTAATTAAAGAATAGTTTGTTTCCCAAAATTATCAGTATATATTTTAGTAGAAACTTACAACTCCTTGGGCAAGCACCTATGTATTTTCAGGGTATCTAAGTTTACCCACACACATAGATTAGTAATGTGTACATCACTATTCTATCAAAGATGAGGGTAAGGACTTACAGTTGTAGATTTTACTTGTATAAATATTCCTGCATCACTAGCAAGCAGAATAATTGGGCTAGTAGATGATGTCTAATATCATTGACATGGATAAGTGTGTGTTCCAACTACTCATGGGAGACTAAAACCACTTTTTAGACCCCAGCATCTTTGAGCAGCTGTAGTTGACATCATGGAAAGCAGATGTCTTAAGCTTTCCAGATTGTCTTTGACAGATGGGCTTCTCAGCCTCTTTACACAGCATCACATGTCAGAAGATGTTAAAAAGTGGTCATAAGGTGATAACAAATATATACATGCAGTACATGATTACATGTGCATGATTAGATCAAATGGAGGTAAAGAACAACTGCCCATGAAAGATTAGCTTAATTTCTACTTAGTTGACACAATGTTTTTTGGTTTTCCTTATTTATTTTTTTTTTACTTCCCAGAAAGCTGAGTCCATGTGCCCTGTGCATAAAAGGCTGAGAGAACTACATGAGTAGGAAACACAAGCAGGAAGCTCCTCACGTTATCCAGACAACACAATAACCTCTGATAACCACCATCTTAAATCATTCAGCCTATGCCACTAACAAAGCCTGGGAATATAATGGAGCCTTTCAGCACAAGCTGTAAATCACTTGAGGTAATTCAAAACGCAAGGGGAGTTGTATCCCAGGCTAGGATAAATCAAGTCGTTAGATGCCTTCCTTTAAAACAAAGGCGACATCTTGAGCTCTTTTGTGGGTATAGTGTCAGGACCTGGAAACCAGAAAAGTACTGCTTCAGGCTGTACTCCATTAATTCACCAAAGCTGCCAAACCCCTCGGGGTTTACAGTGAAATTAGCACATACGCTAAATTTCATCATTTCGCTCCATGGTTTATCTCTCAAACACCTCACTGGATGTGTGTTGGCACAGAGGGTGTGTGTCAGGAGGCTTGGCATCCTGGGAGACCACCTTCTCCCTGAGCTCTAGTGTGAAGCTCAAAGGAAGAAAGGAAGGAAAAGCAAGAAAAGAAATTGCTTAGAATGATGTGTATTCTCTCTAGTTTTCTAACGTCAAAATACTAAGAAATACTAACTAGATGTTGCTGATGAACTAGAGTTATTTCACGCAAGATCAGCACCTGATTTACAGAAGAAATAGTAAGATGCTATATTTAGCCTTCCATTTCAATTTATAATTATTTCAGTATGTGCATTTATGCAAACTAATTTGTAAACATGCAGATTTATTAATCTAATATGAAAGTCATAAAACCTCTACCACCTTTCCAAGCATTTACCTTCTTTACTTTGCTTTCCTCACAATTATTTTTTCTCCTTGCTGTCTGGCTTTTTGCCTTGTAACCCTAACGAGCACAAACAGGAGTAAATCCAGTGGAGCAGCACTAAATTGCATTATTCTCCCAGAGGTCATCTCTCTCCTCTGTTGAAGGAACAGCCTAGGGTTTGCACTCTGCTGCATTAGTCCAGCTCTGTTACCTGATACTACAGATCTTCAGAGCTGCTGAGGATTATATGCATTGAGGAAAGAGCAAAGAAATTTAAAAGAAGAAAATGAGGGCAATTTGTCAGACGTTTTAACTTTTCCTGTTTTGGGTTCTACAGCCAAGTGACATTATTAGAAGAGTGTAACTTCATTTTATTTTGGTTTAGAGTAGGGCATGGGACTGGACTATAACTAAATTTGATAGAAACATCTTTATCATTCAAAATAAATGTTTGCATACAGACATTTCTTTTGTCATCTGACAAAATAATTCAACCAAAAGAATTTACTGACTTCTAAAAATTCATCCTGGATTTTCATAAGCTAAACTAAAAATGGCATAGAACAGTCCTATGATTATGGTGAAATAGTATAAAGAGTATGAATAATAGTAATGTATTTGTTGAAATTATTTCACCAACATGTCTTCTATTACTTAAGAGATTCCATAATTTTCTTTCATGAGGTTGTATGATCCATCTGGATTCCTGGGACCAGCCCAGAGCAACTTTGCCCCTTTGTTTAGATTAAACTGTTGTATTTGTAAAGGCAGAATGTCCCTCTTTCTGTTGACAGCATCTCTCTATCTCATGCACACCCGAGTGCATACAAAATTGGCATAGTTTTTCATTTAGAGATGACACTTTCAACAGATTAATTTCCATCTGAAGTTTAATCATAAATTTGCCACAGATCCTGAAGCACCAATAAGGTACCCACATTTCTTATGATTCCTTCCCTCAAGTTCCCCAAATAGGAGAATATTTGTAACACCAAATTTATTTCAGCTGCTGTGCAACATCAAGTTTTACAACTGAAATGGACATCTTTAAATGACAGAGGGTGGCCACATTTTTTTTCATTTAATATAGACATCTGTATTGCAATTGTATGTACTTCTCGTAATGTTTACTTAGAATATACACACAAGGGTTTACAAGCAACAAAATTCATTTGTCCACAGTGCGTGTCAGGTCAAAATAATTTTGTAGGAAAATTAGTACTAGAATGGAGACGCTGATAAACATATCCAGATGCATTGTAAGAGTCTTAAATAAGTTTGGTGATGGTATTTTGGTAAAAAAATTTACCCCTTCACAGTGCCTCTGAAAAGACAGAGTTACAATTCACAGAAAAGCTGCAACTCTCTCAAAAACTTGCAATATTCAACTTAAGGGTGTAAAATGGGAAGCTATAATTTAAGTAAGATTCAAAGAGCACTCCAACATGTGGGTTTATGGGATTTTCAATTATAACTAAAATAACTGAAGATGTAAACAGAGACAGAAATGACTGTACCATCAAACATCTGTTTCATAATTATTTGAGCAGCAGAATGCTTATGAATCTCCTATCTATTTATAATACTGGCATATACTGAAATCTCTCGTTTTGGTTTAGTCTTCTTTGAATGATACTGTTCAATAAAAATACTACTTCCCACACTGATATGTTGTGTTTACTCCATGAGATAACAGCTTATTCCTTGAAACTTGGTGTCACGCTGCTTGCAGTTGTGATTTTAAGAAATTATTTAAGAAGCCACATCTGGAAGTTATCTGCATCATTCATTATCTGAAGTTATACAGATTAGTACTGCACAACATGAACATATTTTATCTTCTTATCTGAAGATAAAATGGAGGCCAGGACTGTTGCTCCTAAATAGCTCTTTAACAATAAGCTATAAATAGGGAGTTCAAAACAGAAATGTATTTTAACAAGAAATCATGTGGAGCTTTTTCCACCCATAACTAATGAAATTAAGAAATAAATGAAGTTGGAAGTCACTTTTTATTACAACTCTCTATTACAGTCAATTTTAGTCTGAAGAAATGTTTGTTATTACACACAAAGATAACTCAAGCAACTAAGTCTCTCCAACAAAAAACCAAAAACATAAAAGTTAGATTAAATGCTTCCAGTGAATTGTTGGGTGACTGAAAACATCTGAGATGGTTAGAAAACTCAGGAGGCAGCATTGTTCCACCAGATGAGTTTATAGTGGTTTAATAAAAAATTTATACCTTTTTATTTTTGAATGCCAGGCAAATCCTTACCCTCTAGCCTCATCCCTCTTTCCATAAAGTGCATATGCAAAATTTTCATTTAGCATCTTTAGCAATCTTACATTTGGTTTGAATAGTGCATTTTCATTTCATTCATCATTTAAAGACAGATAATCAGAAAGTCATTACATTGGCTGACACCAGGCCCTCCGCTCGATTGTATTGTAATTGAGCACTGCAGAGCGTGTGCCAGATCTAATGGATAATGAATATATTATGTCAGCAGAACCGCCTCGGCAAAGCTCCTGGGGAATCAGAGGGGGCTACTGCAGTGACATGTAGGGTCACAGATGTTGTGCTGATTTACTGATGGAGTGATTGTGTAATTAGGTAATCAATGGTGGGTAGAGGACTATATGTGGACAGCTTATTTTATACAAATAAAGACCACATGAGTGTGATGCTCATGTTCTGGACAATGAAAGATTATATTTTGCTTTGGCTTAATTATTTGCAAATTCTTGATGATACATTCTAAAGGTCTGAGGGTGGGAGGCCAGCAGCAGGGGCCTGACTCCAATTCAAGCAATAGAGTGACCTATTTTCACAAACTGTTTACAATATTACCCATATAATTTAGAAAGCTCAACTTTTTGACTTCGATTAAAATAAAATTCAACTTGCTTTGTGGTTCAGCTCTACTTTTAGTATGGCTTTTAGCATTCCATGCAGAGGTAAAAAGCAGTCCTTGTGATAAAAATGTGAAACATCTTGGAGCATTTTCTCTACATTTACTCTGCTCTCACTAAAAGCATTTAGTAATATTTACTTTGTTCTGAATGACAGTACATTTATGAAAAAAACCCAACCCAAACCAAACAAAGAGAGGGAGAGGGTTCACATCCTAAAATACTGTTATAAACATTATGTACATTTATGATATAAGTTATCAGTAGAAAAAAAAAAATTCCTTTTTTAAGTCAGATGATTGAACTCTTCACTAAAGATGTTGAATGATCATTAATTTGTATTTCTGTCTTTTTCCTAATTTAGACTGGCTGTGTAACAGCAGCTTCTCTCTAAACCACACCTTTCTCTGGTTCCATTTGACTGTAAGACTGACACTTGGCTTCAGGTATGGCATGCAGCAGGGGGGCTGTGTAATGCCAGCACTTGCCAGTGCTGGAATACACCTGTCTGGTTCCCAGTCATCTTAATGGCAGTGGCTCGGATGGGGTTTTGGCATTCATAGGAACTTCCCTACAGTGTCTGTCACAAGTGCAGGTTGGGGTTTGGCATCCGTAAGAGTTTCCTTCCAGGAGGCCACGACAACTTTGCAGGGACATGGGTCATTATTTACTCATTACTCACAAATATAAAGTAGGGAGACAAAAGATATGAACAGGCAAAGGCCAGCAAACACAGTTATCATTTGTACCAGTTTGTTTCATCTGTGGCAGAGAAGCAGATGGCTTCTGCTTCATTTTCTACCTTTCTCCCTCTGTAAGCCTTTGCCAAACTGTCAGCTTTTCACTGACACCCTGGGCTGTCATTTACTCAGTTCACTCAGTTCCCTTATCTTTACTATGGACAAGGGATCTTCTTTGATGCCAGGCTTTAACCCTGGTAAGAATAATCCATCGAAGCCAGAGGGAAGCCAAAGAGAGAACATGCTTTAACAAAGCAGGACAAATCCTTTTTTCCTCCTCACTACGACATTACTTTAAGATTTCTTTTGGGGCAAATCCTATAGGTAGGCCACAGTAAAAAAGCAAATGGAAAAGTGAAAAGTTTATAACAAATAATGCAGATTTTTCTTAGTTTACTAGAGTCATAAATCTAATCTCAATATAATTTCAAGTCTAACAGATGTTTTCCCCTGTACTCTCTCTGGAGGTATACAAACCTCTGGACTGCATTGTTAACTATTTGGAAGTACACACTAATACATATGAAGTATTTCTATCCTATATAAGGATACATATACAGAGTATGCTGTGTCTATGCAGCCTAAACTTTGCTATTACATAATTTAAAACCTCCTTCCTCTTGCCCCTCTCCCGGTCTTGTGCATCCTTCACTAGCAACTATATTTGTCAGTGCCCAGAATAAAACCAGGCCGTCACTTTTTCTCATGTTTTTTTCATCTATTTGTCCACTGGGTGATACCTATCAAACATGTATTTGCTTGAGGGATGCTTCACAGTCCTCAGACTCTAGAGAGCCATCAGTGCCAACCTCTCTCTGAAAGTAGGACTACACTTCTGTTACAGAGTAGCGATTACTGCAAACAAGATTTATACACTGACTTAATTAAGACACTCAAAATATCCTCGGTGTCGTTAAGGAAACACTCTAAATCACGTCGGTTTGGTTTTTTAAAAGCATAGCCCAAGCTGTCCTTTGTAAGACCAGAACAAGAAAAAGCTGTGTTTATACTTCATGTACTGTAAAATTTAGCCTTTTTGCATATCAAAATACTTACTGCTATTGGAAAGCTCAGCTCTCAAGTAAAGATACTTCTCTCCTTAATCAAATCTTGACAGAGGTTCTACTGTGATTTCAGAGGGAAAACAGAGAGAGCTTAAGTTTCAAAATAAACTTCCTATTTTTATTCACAAACATGACTAGAAGATATCAACCATTTCTAAACTAAAAGTTCTTAAATCTTGTTAGGACTATCCAAGTACAGAGCATGGATAGCTGAAAAGAAAATAAAAAATCAAAAGTCACCATGCACAAAGAGGATTTGCTGGCAAACATAGACCAAAGTGAAGCTTTCTTTAGTATTCCAGCATGTTCAGGATGCAAGGAACTCAAGTTATCCTCAAAAGAGGTAATACTACTAGCAAGGGGAGATAATGGGTTTTGAATGGTATTTAGCAATGCTGTAGGATATTTATGATGATAAATCACTCATTTATGAAAGTGAAATAACTTGATCAAGCAGACTCTAACTATCTCACAAAATTATGAATCCTGTAGCTCACCTGAATTTCTGCAGAATCTCAGCATTACTGTGGAGCCAGAGCTCTCATCCTCATCAGATGGTGAGCAAGCCTGTGCAAGAAGACACATTCCTCTCTTCAAGAATTGTCCAGAATTGCATAATGAAAATAAAACCTATCTTGGCACACATGGAATACTTTTTATTCACAAAGGTTATGCTATTCCACACCGGACCTTCAAAAACAGGTTTTGATTGTGGGAGATGACAAGTGAATGCATAATACCCAGAGCTTATAATTAAGCACTACTCTAACAGTAGGATGGACTTTTTAAAATATTTTTAGAAGACATACCAAAAATGTCTTACAGGCCAATGTCCAAGTGACAGCAATTTTAAAACTGAATGTAATCTCACCTTGCTTCAGTCTCCTTATGTGGGAAACTAGGGATTCTTTCTCTTGGCAATTTAAATAAGAGCAAGAGGGTGAAGACATAAAGAGATATGGCTGGAGCAAAGTGTGCTCTGATGCTTTACAAAATCGAGAGGAAAGGTGGTAGAAGATGTTCAGACGTGCTAGAGCAGAAGGAAGGGGTAAACAAAAGAAATGTGTAGATGAAAGAGAAGAATCTTTCATAAACATTCCTCAAATCTTAAACAAGAACAGAGAGAACAGTCTTTGTACACTTGAATCTTTTCAAAGCATAGAGAAGGAAGTTAAGAGAAGAAAAAAAGAACAGACAGAATAAGTAGGTAAAAATGTAAGGAAAATGGAACTGAGGTGGATGTGGATAGACAGTATAAAAATGTTAACCTCAGCTAATATTAACAATGTTTACTGGTTTTAAAGTACCTGGAACATACGTTATGAAGCCTAAACTTACAGGACTCACAGAGTTCTCAGGCAGATCTTTATTACTATTTTACTTTATTACTTTATTATTTGCAACTTCCACACTTCTCAGTGTGGATTTCAGGATTAAACCATTGAAATATTTTTTCAACCACCTTAAAGAATCAGGTTTAAATCACTTTTGCCAAAGGACTCAAATGCTGAGCAGAAATAATTTGGAGGTATTCTGATACAAAATAGAATACACAATATTAAATAAAGAATTCTATTAACAAATGAAACAAAATATATTAAAATACTGCAAGCAAAATAAGATGTTTTAATCCTGAAATTAAATGGAATTTAAGTGAGTCAGATTAATTCTTCCCCTTCTAAATACTGAGCTTTCAATAAATAACCATTAAAAAATAATTTTTTGCTGTTAAGATTCTTTGAGCTGGTTCTAATTGAAAAAGTTCTTGCTCTTCATACCTCTATATGAACGCAGGACTTCTAAACTTGTAATCATTTCCAGTGGTCAATATAGACCTTTTGATCTTTCCACAGAAATACAAAGCATTTCTCATTCTAGATACCTTCGTACATGCAAAAGATGTGGCATTTTACTTCTGAAAGAAATACATGTCCTTGCTAGGCTTTTCTAAGTCTTACTGGAATTATTGATAACAGATGTGTTAAGACTCACCTTCAGTTTCTGTGGTTTCATAAGGGGTTATTTCCAATATTGCATTGTTTGTGCTGTTTAATAGTAATTTTAATGAGAATGATGGCTCAGCAGTTAACATGACATGTCCTTAATTCAGCCCTCATGTCACCACATGCTGCCATGCCATCCCAAGACTTTTGGATTACCTTGGCACTTTATTTGGCAGCTGTTAACACTGTGCTGCCAATTCTGTAATATGCTGACTGTTATAATGCCACTTCAATCCTACATTGCTGCTTCCTTGAAGCTGTCTATTGTACCCCTTCAGTCCCTGCACAACAGGAAAAAACTTACATAATTTTCTGTGTGTGTGTGTGAAATCCAGATCTCAGATATTGTACAATTTATACATTATAGGGCAATGGTTTTGGGTTGTTTTTTTCTCGTCTCTATTGTGTCAGAATATGACAAATGGATTAATTTATCTCCTACTCATGTCTGAAATTCATTTGAAAAAAAAGAGGATATTCTTAATCCTGAAGGTTTAATCAGAAAGGAGGAATGGATTGTCTACATTTTCTCCTTCAGTTTACTATCTTTTCTAAGCAACAGCATGCTTTGCACATATAAAATCCTTCCTTCAACTCATAAACCCTAAACAGTTTTGTCCTTGCCAGTGAGGAAGAATATATGTTACGAAAAAGTGCGTGATAGAGATTATTTTTAATAGAATTTTTCATAGCTAAGGAAGTAATGATACAGCAGCCTCACAGCACAATGTCTTATTCTAGAGATGAACTGTCATTTCATTCATGTCATTCAAACAGCATTCAAACTTTCCTTCCTTTCTTTATAAAGCCAAACATTCAGTGCTCTCATCATTTGAGAACAATAACATTTCCAGAAAGGCCTAAGACAACATTATTGCATGCCACAAATCAGTCTTGCAAGTTCAAATGATGAAATGCAAAATGTCAAACATACACTTTTTCTTGTCAAATTGATATTCTTCTACTGTATATTTAATGTACAACTTCTATAACTTCCATCAACTTGCTGGATTTCTTGAAGGCAAAAAGGCAGTTACTGTCAGGCAGTTTTGAAAGGCTAAAGAAATATTTCCTTCTGCAAATCCTCTCAGTTAAGGCTTTGAAAAACAAGACACCACACAACAATGTCTGCAATGTCTACCCTCCACGGGGCTTACAGTTGTATTGGAATAATTTTTTCTAAATTTCGGAACATTTTCTCTGAACAATCTACTTTGAAAATGCTCTTGTCTTTGCGCATTCAAAATCTTGTAGCATTCCTGAATAGGGGGGATAAATGGTGTTTTACCCAAGGCTCTACCTCAAGGATCAACTTCATTGTGGATTTCATGTACTATTTCCACTAAACTGTTAAATATTAAACATAAACAACAAATTCACTATTTTCAGGTTTTCAACCCAGAATTCCAAGAGAGATATATTAATGCAGAACATTACATAGGCATAAGTATAATTTATGTTAAATCATTTGCATCTCATCTTTGCAATGAGATTCCACTGTTATTTTTAAGGCTTAAAGGAGCAAAAGCACTCAAGAACACCTCTGATCTAAATGGGCACAGTCTGATACACTTGAAGTTAAGACTGACCCTAATTACTTTGCTGAGTTACAATATAATGATTAAAAATACATTTATACATTTGAAAGGATTTATAGTGCAACCTCAAACAAGACTCCGCTCCTTAGGCTCCTATATTAACCACCACAAAGCCCATTTTCTGAAATTTGTCTCTTTAGCTTTTCCTGGTATAAAAATATAAAATGGCTTGTTGTTATAAAACTTATCTCTTGGAGAATGTGGTGAGTACTTAAGAAAATATATTCTTTCTCTCTAACCTCCATTTGAATATACTTGATAGATTTGTGCTTTGTTTCTTTCTTAATTTCTGTTTTACACAGTGGTCTAAAAGCATTTCACAGGTGTTTGCTGGAACTCATTAGACTACTTGGAACTCCTTCATGCTCTCTAAAAGGCAATTAAAATGTGTCTGCAAATTACCTCATGTGGTCTGAAGCACAGCTGCCTCTCATCCCCCTGTTACTAGGCGGTGTGGCCAAACAGAATAGAAAAGCTGCTTTGATACCTGCCGTTTACAAAGGCAAATCATGCCTTCATGAATGACAAAATCCTCTGCATGCTTCTTAAGTCTTCAATGCAATTGCTTTGTTGACACAAATAAAAATAAATAAATAAATAAAAAGTAGTTGATAACAAGTTAAGAGATGCAACTAGTTAATTAAGTAGATAATACAGGCCACAGGAAACCACCGAGTACTCAAGTAGATCAAAAAGCAACTGGTGCATACATAGAAAACCTTGGTATGGGCAGGTAAGGCATATGTGATTCTAAATGGATAAAATCCATGGGGTAGTATTTTTATTTCTTGTTTCTGCTTAAAAGGGAGAGGTAAAGAAATCCAGTATCTGAGCAGGTGTACTTACAGAACTTATCATCGTTCTGCAAATATCTGGCAATTAAATCTCAGATTGAGTTTCTATTTTAGCAACTTTTCAGAGAGATCAAATTCACTAAAATAAAGAACTTTTTTACTTCTCTCTCAATCCTAGTACTGCCTACTTCATTGGAAATTCTGCCCGAGTAAAGACTGAATAAATCTGAAACATTTTTTGTTTCAATCCTTTTTTCCACTTTTTCAAATGAGCTATTTATGCACAGAACATTTCTATTTTCCAATCAGATGCTGGTCAATTAAAGTAAAATTCAACAAGGTGTTTAATCAGTTGCTTTACTATATGCATTTGGCAGTTCCAGAGGAGCATGGTGTTAAAGAAGTCTAAACCAGAAAGGTTCAGCTCCAGCATTTTTTTTTCTTTCTGACCAGCTGCAGAAAGGAAAAGGCATGTCTGTCATTTTTTATTCTCTCGGGTTAACAAGCAGTCCAGGACAGCTTCCAGGCTATAGCCCCACCCATCCTCACATCTTCCTTTTCTGATCCAAAATCACTACCATAAATGGCAGCAAGAATGGCTGCAAATTCTTTAACCTTCCGTGTATGTTCAGCACCCACCACATCAAGTGCTTTGAGCTCTGATGATTGCCTTGGCCCTTTCTGGCTATAGTTGATCCCTCATTCTTCTTCTCCCCCAACGCAGTATTTTCCCACTTTTTCTTCCCACTCAGCTCTGATCCCCATTTAAGCCTCTGTAGTCACTACAGTCCATTTCATCCACCTGCAAGAATACCAAACAACACACCTGCATTTATGCCAAGCAAATCTCTCAGTTTACTCTCTCTTCCTTTTCACTCTTTTCTCAGCCCTTAATACTCATTCCCTGCTCCTTTCTTCCAGTAAGCCATAAAAGATGAATAAGTAATCACTGTTCATTTCAAACAAAGCAACGTCTAGTAGCTGCAGAACAACGTGGTGTTGCTTAACGGGAAGTTTTACATGAGATGTGTAATTTATATTGTGGGTGCAGTAAGACTCCTGTGAAAGCAGCAGCTGTGGGTCTGAAGGTATCCCTAAGTATATTCAACTTTTAAAGTGCAGTCACACTCAGTAACAGTGAGCGCAGTTCTGGGGTTGCAATTCCTAACATACAGAGATTTGCAGACTGCAGCAGGACCTGTCTGAAGATACAGAAGAATAAAGTGTAGTTTAGAATTTATTATACATAAACCAGCAAAAATCTTTGGGTTTGATCCCACAAACTCTTCTAGCCTGTTTCTGGACCCTGAGTATTTATGGCACACATGCAAACATACGGCATACTCCCCCGTAATAGCCTGAGGGATAACCTCATCTTTTATGTGAATACAAAGCTATTAGCTTTGTCAGTGTCTTACAAGACATCAAAGTAATTGTTTTGGCTCCTGATTTCACATCTGTTTTCAATGATCAGAAAAAACCCTTCTCATCATGTAATATTCAACCATCAGATTCACACAATGAAACTTCCAGTAAGCAAAATCATCTACTTGTTTAAAAATTACCAGAGATACTGTCTTCTGAATTCCTACAGCATCTTGTCTAGTCTATATCCATCTTAGCTGCTTACTAAATGTATCGTTGTGGCTTACGATATGAGGTCCTTAGTGACGTGGTTTAGAGGTGATCTTGTCAGTCCTGGGATAACAGATGGACTTGATGATCTTAAAAGTCTTTTCCAACCTGGTTGATTCTATGATTCTGTGATTATGTGAAGTAATTATCACCACTTTACAAACCTTTCAGAATCAGAAAAGAAATATAAAGTTGCATTTCACTTTTAGAATTGTAGAACCATAGAATTATTGTGGTTGGCTGAATGCTTCTTCCCAGTGTAAGAAAAGAATGGAAACTCTACTAACAGGTAAAGAAATTATTTTCCTAGATGATAATTGAATACAAAGACATTCCTAAAGCTTTGGAAGCAAGCAATGAAAGGTCTTTTAAAACGGATGTATCCTGAACCTTCCAAACCACCTTCTGTGCTCACCTGGAAGTACAGTCAGGGCCAGGCCAAGACAGACAGGCACACACTGTTACTTATGTTATTAAAAATATTTGTAACTTTGCAAATAAAATGCACCCTCAGTTAAATCAATGAAACGATGATATGAGACTTTTAAGAACTTGTGCCATCTTGTAAACTCTTTCATGACTTAGTCAGTGGTGATGTCAGTGATAGTTCTGAATTTCTTTGCTTTGAATGCAGTTTAAGATCCTATTGTTACAGTAACAGGAATTTTTTAATGGTAGCACATGTTGTGTCATAAGACATTTCATATGGCATATTTAGTACTGCCAGTACTCAAAATCTTGATGTTTGTTATACCTGCAGCATGGACATGTAGAAGTTTTACTGAGTAAATCTAGAAGTTCCCTCCCTATGACTCACTTAATTATCAGCTCCATTTGTAGAAGAATGATTCATGTAAATGTCTTGCAGGATCTGTTTCTCAATAAAATGAAATTTCCATTTATTTTACAAACCAAAGGTAAAAAAACAATAAATAAATGGGCAAGAATTCAGGAAAATGGTGTACATTTTTATTCAGATCTGGTTTGCTTTGATTTTCAGCAGTGTATTGTACATATTTATTCAGACATATTTATATTCAGTAAAGGGAATGTGTATACGGAAAAACAATTTGCGATGTTCATAATGAGTATGGAAAAAAGAAGCTATGATTTCACAATGTTCTTATCTGTCTAGTTACTATTTTAACTTTACCTACTTTGGGGCGTCGCTTTGCACTAGTCCTCTCATCTTGATTGAACTGTTTGGGAAGTGTGCCATTTTTTATGTATTTGTAGAGTAGCTGGAATACTGGAGGAACTGCAACTCCTATGTACCACAAACTCCAGTGAGGGTACTCATCTGCTTTCAATTATGTATTAAGTATGTTAAAAAGATCATGTTAAAAAGATCTTTTTCTTCATGTCGAATTAAATAACATTTATTCCTCTTCATCCTACAGATGTATCATTTTCATTTCACTAGAGACCATTCCACATATCTCAGATGCTGTTGCTGGTATATTCTCCCCACCCTCTCAAATTGACACCACTTGTCAAACTGATTGACATAACTTACATAACCTTACCAAATGCAAATTTATAGCAGAAATACTGAAAGACTTACTCATAAGAATTTCAGATTAAAAAAACCTCTTCTCCTATAGGGTTCTTTTTTTGGTATAAAAAGAGTATATAAACCAAATGTCTGCCACCAATTTTGTACTTTTCAAGCACTAACATTTTAACAGCAGAAATGTTAAATATCAAAGTAATAGATGAGCATTCCACTAGAAGGCAATTTCACTAAATACCACAGGTATTAATCTTTCTGAATTTTAATTATACCCTTTTGACATATTATCCTTATCTGACCTTTCCTCCAGAACTGCATGAATAGCTGTGAGACAGGTAGGCAAACTCGGTTATGGTCACCACCAGCATGCACTAGTTCAATTTAAAGAATGAATGGACATAACGATGCAGCTCATATGCAGTGCAGGAAGGCATTAAGCCACTGTTTTCCTGAAAGTTATCATTTAACTTCCAGCTTTTGTTCTAGAATTATCTATCAGCTTCCCTTAACCGTCTTTGGTCATGCCTCAGAACGTGAAGTTTTAATGAATTACTAAAAGTGTAGAACCAAACAATACTGCTGAATATCTAAACTTTTTGAACAAGAATCATCCAAGCAACATTTAAAAACAATTAGTAATGGCAGTCCTTAATCGAAGAAACTGAATTTCGGTTGAGAATAGTAAGGGCTGGCAGCTCCAAGATTAAAAAAGTAATGATTCTGCCATTAAGCCACACTTAACACTAGTCAATACTGAAAAGTATCCAGATTTTATTAGATCACCTGAATAAGAAAAGTGGGTAACTCGGACTTAGGAAATATTTCGTGGGAAGTGTAGAGTAGTGATGATGCACAAGAGATCTCAGTCCTACTCTGACCTTAAGCAAATTTTTAACCTGAAGTTACTCCATCTTTCTTGGTCACAGTTTTCACATCCACATTGACATTTAAGGTGTTTAAGGTGTTGTCTCTTAATATGCTCTGCTTTTGTCTCATGCTCAAATTGTTCTTCACGGCATCTAACAAATCTAGGGCAACTATTTAATACACATTATAAAATCTGACTCTCAAAATGGAGGTTATAAATTTATATTAATAAATTTGTATTATAAATTCTCAGCTGGAAGAATCTGCAGCACTAAACTTTCTGTATCTTGCAACAGCTTTATAGCAATCCATACTCTCCATGAAGTTCTCACCATGACCTGTTACTTAGTGTAAGTACTGTCCTGTATCACTAGTGGACTTTCAATAGGAAAACAGCCTCTAAGGTACTGTCTGAAGTACCTGAAAACAGGATGGCACGTTCTAAAAAGAACAAAATTTTTACAATACTGCATTAAAGCTGAAAGTTTAAGATGAATAATTTCTTAAAACTAAACATCAACAAGTAAAGCATGGACAAGTTTGTGAGCCAAAGTGTTTGCCAACACAGTCTGAGACTTATGATTGATTTTTTAGAATGCTTTTACTTTTTTGACTGTTTTGTCAGCAATTTTTCAGATGCTCCACCATTCTCATGTGTCATTAAGCTGAACATAATCTTAGGATGAATTCCTATCAATTTATGTGCACAATTCTACTTGAAAAATACAATATCAACCAAATAAAATAAAAATAGTCTAATTGGAACACAAACGTATCTCCAGAGACACAGACTTACTGTAAACTGAAGGTGTTCTCCTCACTGTTTATTATTTATATTTTTAACTGGAAAGAAACATAAGGACATAAAATAGCTATGATGAATGTTATCAACAACTTTTGAGCTGTTGCTATATGAGATTTGGTTTTAATAGTACCATTAAAACCATTTGGTTGTAACCATTATTGCAGGTATAACCCAAGTACATAAACTGGGGTTTTGCTTTATCAGAGATAAATATAATAATTTAAAAGAGACAAATCCATATGTGTCTTTCAGAGGCCTTCCAATAATTTATTTCCTGAGTAGAAACCAGCTGAATGAATACTGTTTGATATTTTCTCTGCATACTTGCACTGATTTTTCTTTTTTAAAAAAACTTCCTGTTTAAATTTGTCTTGCGTTAATAATTGTCATTTTTTGCTGCTATTTCGTTAATCAGAAAGTTTAAATTATTATTAACTTTGACTGACTAGCAGGATAAGTATGCATGAAATTTGCAATACTTCAGCTGGGGCTGTGGTTCCTGTTGGTTGTATTCTTCATTTCCTCTCATGTTTCACTGTTAAAGTGATATTCATATCCATGCGTAGAAGAGCACTGAGTAGAGAACTCCAAACATTCGCCTGTTTGCAAATCCTATGCAGCTTTAATAAGAGAATATAAAATTGTATCCCTACAATCACTAAAGTATTCATAAACAGCATTTTTTCAGGATTAAACCTGTTGGATTACATATAATCAGTGCATATGGTGATCCAATCTTCTGTTCTGAGAAATGTGTGTTTAAAACCCTAATCACCCACTTCTGAGAATGGGGCTTGCTTTTAAAATTTCAAGTGTCCAAACCTGAACTTTCAAATCAGTGAGAAAGGTGAGAGGCAGACAGGAACAAGGCGATGTTTTACACGTATCTATGGGAATCATATGGGGGAAGTATATTAAAGGATATTCTCATTTCTTCAACTTTGATTAAGGAGCTAGTGAATGGTATGTTTGTGAAAACGTCTCCCCACTATCAACATCAAATGTATGTGTATTTAATTATATCTTTAATTATGTTAATCACTAATTATGATTTTTGTCTGCAGAGTTTGGCCTGTATTGATAGTGAAGGTAAGAGAAGATTTTCACAGCTGATGCAGAGCAATACTTTTTATTGCTCAATGGATTAACTCTCTCTTACATTGCTGGTGTCTTACCCAGAGGTATTGTACCTAGTGGATTAGGACTTCACATACTGCTAGGATACAAAAGCTCTTTACAGTAAAATCCAAGACTCTAGTAATTATTATCTAAGTCTTTCAATGATTTTTTTGATGTTTGGGTTGAGCTTTAAGCAAGAAGATTAAAAAAGAGGGAAAAAAAAGGAAAAAATATTTTCAGTTGGTAGAAGAGTCTTCAATGTCTCATCTATTGATTTTCTTCAGATCTTTAAATTCACAGTGTGACTTATATTCCATGAAATAGGGTCATTGACATCTGAAAACGTACTACAAAAAAATATAGACTTCATATCCCATGGACTGAAACACATAATTGTCTAATGAAAAGGTTATCCAGTGTGTTAAATCTATCACTTATAGAATTTTTTTCTTGCTTCTAAGTGAACAGATTTTGCTGCATTTTAAGAGAGGAAAAGCTTCATGGTGACTGAAAAAGTGTGTGTACTTTGCTGTTGGACCATGAACCTAGTGTGCCTTTGTTCTAAGGTTTCTTTTTCATGTAAGATTTTATACAGTGATACCCCTACATTGACCAGCAAGGTGACACACTCTATGGGCTGCAAATTTATAGTCCTTGTACTGTTGCCTTTCCCATTTCCAGCATTTATCAAAATAGAAAATAAAGTAGGTCTAAGATTTAAAGGAAACTTTGAATTGCTGATGAAAAAAAAAAAGCAGTCAAAACCCGTTAACAAGGAGTTTCACAACATGATAGTGTCTTTACAAAGAGCAACCTCTAAACCAGTACATTTTGTAATTTTGTTTATTTCCCCCCTAAAAAATGTTTTTAAATACATTTTCAAGGGCTTTTTTATTTATGCACATAAAAACTCTGGTGCTTGGTAATCAAATGATCTTTAGAGCAAAGGCTTTAAGAAAAACATGGCATAACGTACAATTAACTTTTCTCTTGCCAGTTGTATTGTTACTGCAAAGTATTTAAAAAATTGCAGTTTTCTAGCCAACAACAACACAAATTAAATAACAGAATACAAAAGGTTCTGTAAACTATTAAAATAACCAGATTATATTTTAAAGTCATGAACAATTGTATATATATTTAACTTTTTATTATTCCCAATGAAGTCAATTAAGCTGCTAATATTAATTTAATCACACCTGCATTTATCAGATTAGGCTTTCATTTTTGAAGCAGACTAATTACCGGAACAGTTTTTTACATTTCCAAGAAATCTTCACTCTTCTTTAGTTAAATTAAATTAATTATAAATGAACAGTCAGTAGACTATTTGCAATAACTTTGACAGGAAAAATGATATTCCAGGTTCTTTATAAGGATTATCAGAGCCTAGCAGAAGAATGTATTTATTTTGCTTTTTGTGTCATTGATGATCTCAAACTGTGCATTGCAGAATTCATTCATGGGGGTGATAACCATGTAATCTCACCACTCCCTCACTTTCCTGTCAAAGGAGACCTTGACATCGCTTCTACCTAGACATGTAAGCGAATAATAGATTTAGAGGCATGATAAAGAAAAAGAAATCTCCACATTAGGTAGCAAGTCAGAAATGAAAAAAAAACAAACAAACCCTAGCAGAAACAGAACAAATATTTTTTATAGGCTTTCCTTGAAAAAGATAATTTTTATCAAACAGTCATCATTATATTCTATAGGAATTGTTGAAGTATCTTATGCAAATTAATTCAATTTAATCCTTTTCATGAAAGATGGCAATTATTGGTATTTCACTGTGAATAAAACGCAATTCCTAAAGGAATAAAATAATGCAATGCAGAGTTTACATTCCAGTTCACTCACTGACTGAAACTTCTAAACAATGTTAATTTGTATCCCTCAAAAAAAAACCCAAAAACCAAAAGACAAAAAGGAAAGAAAATCCCCTAATAACAATCTTTTCAACATCCTTAGTTCTAAGTTAGTCAGTATTTAAAATCAGAGCTCAAGAGAATGGTTTTAATGATGTATCAATTCTCTGATAGCCTAACACAGATTTATCCCAACTGCTCAGGATTATTTAAAATTGAACTGGGGTGCAAATCTGACAAACTTAACAAGAGGACAACTGCTGGTTGGGTTGGGTTTTTTTCTTAAAATATTCAGGCTAAGCTAATGTTTTCTCCTCCATTTCAGAAGAATCTTGAAGGAAAGATTGTCCCTGCACTTCTCAGGAATACCGGACAGTGAAACTGCCTGAAAATAGTCACCACTACCTAGCACTATAAGGCAGGATACAAACAAACATACAAACAAAACCCCAACAACTACTCTCCCAAAGACCTTTCTACAAGTTGCCAGACTTTCCAAACCCTTATGGTAGTCAGAAAGCACATACCTCTAAGAAACCACATTCGGGAGTGCCCAACTCCTGGAATCTCTTTTCCACTTATTTCAAAATTCAACTTTTTTAAGTAGATTTACTACTTTAGAAGCTCTCACTTTCTGTAGCCTGAGAGATAAAATACAGTAGTAAGGTAGCTAAAATTACCATTGCAGTACCAACCTCAGTACAGTAGATTACTGCTACTGATATACCATTTTTCACTGAGGGATTTTTCATTTTGTCATATGCTTGTAAGGCTTGGACTTAAAGAAGAGAAATGACACTGCTTTACACAAGGGTGAACCTCACTGAACCCATTCCCATCCTTGGATTTAGTCATGTTTATACCTCTTGCTGGACATGGCCCATGAAATCTGACATTAAGTCTCCTGAAGTCTTTGGAACACTTTTTACTGATTTCAATTGATTTTAGATCATAGATTTACAGACAAGTTGATAGTATCCTAATTTTATACCCTTTATGTGTGTGTTCATCTATGTCATACAAAGCTTTCACTAAATAGCTTTCTACTGTCATATATGTGAGGAAATGAGTGGTTGAGTCAGTTCAAGGGAAATGATGTTAAAATACAATAAATTACATTTTCTCTAAAGATGACAGAGTTTGACTGTTGTCAGTTAATTTGTAATGATTAATTTAGCAGTACTTTAGCAGTAATATTCTGAAGGAACAAATTGTGATCTCTGTAAATAGATACAAACATTCTGAAACAAAGGGCTAAAATCAGACTTTTTACAGATTTCCTGTACTCTTGCTTGGTAGAAGAAAGGAAAACCTAGAGTTCTCCTCTTACACAAGACTCACACTATTTTCTGAGTTAAGACAGAACTTAAATTTTGTCTGTTTTGGTCATTTAAAGGGCTTATTAGGGATCTCAAGTAAGTAAAATGAAACAAAGTTTAAACTAATCAAACAGACCAGTTTCTATTGGTTTCAGAGCAGTAATTAGTGTGCTTCCCTGTACTGGAAGACAGGTGCTTCTGTTGATACACATGCTGGAAGAAAGGTATTTCCAGCCCGCTTCCACACAGGGTTTTCCTGAACACCCCTCTAGCAAGCTCTTCTCTAACACTGCTCTTGTTTGTGAGCAAGGAGCTTTTTCTAGCCATAAGTAAGTGAGCTTCAAGTACAGTTGTAACCAGGTACAAAGAGGTCAATGAATGGTTGTTCTTATTGGTAGTCAATGGGAAATATCCTTTATTAGTTTGGGGTAACGGTACGTTACTTTATGGATAGTGTTCAGATTAACACTAATAGAAAAAAGCGCAGCAGGAATTTATTAAAAATGGATTTATATGTGAATAAGAATTCATGATGTTTAACTTTAAGGCAAAAGCAACCAGGGCACTTTGAGTAACAGCTTTAAGTGGATGATTAGCTAAGGGGATTCAACACTTAATAGCCAAAATAAATTACTATAATTATTTTATTACCTATGCTAACTGATTTCATTGTTTTTATTGAAACAACAGCTCCCTAAAGAATAGCATGTTGCTTCAAAGAATCCCAGCTGCAAGCTTCTGTGCTCTCTTGTGGCTATCAAAACCACCAACAAAAATAGCTGTCATTAATAATACTCTTAATAACTATGCTACAGAATCTTAGAAACACATTCCAGATTTGTCTGTACACCTGGACTTGAATATAAAATCTTTGAGCCACTGGAGGGTTTTAGGTGGAATTAAAATAAATCTGTAAAGCACTTATTAAAATAATCATGAATATTTATGGAGAACAATGGAATGCTTTAAATAGATTTTTAATAAATAAATATGTGATTAGTTGAGGAGCCTGAGAAATATTTTAATTTGACCTTAGAAGAATGATTTAAAAATCTGTACACTTCTGCTTTTGCTCTCACTGTGAAGTGTTAAAAAAATATACTCCATGCCAGAATGATTTTCAAAGAACCTTACTGAAACAAAGTATGAATTTTTATGGCGTTCATCTACATGACTTTTAAGATCCTACTCAGGTCTAACTTTGAGCTAATTTGTATTCATATCACTGTATTGCTGTTCAATACCTGCTGCACCCTCTTTTTTCCTCCCTTTCTCCCTCTGCAGGCTCCTATCTTGCATCCCTCTGCAATTTAGAACCTACTGGAAACACTCCAGTTAGCTGCTAGGAACTACAGATCAGACTCATTTTCATCATCTCCTCTTTTCCCTTAAAAAAAATGGCAGTAGTATACAAGAAAAGAGTATTGATGGCTTAATTTGCAGGAAGCATTTTAGCGATTTGCACCAGATCTGCTACAATTGGATACTCATGAAATGAGCACCTTCCGCTTCTATAGTGGTTAACCAGCTAAAACAGTGATGCTGGAAGGCTCTATTATATCAAGGACAAGAGAGCTGAAGTTCTCTTTGTTATACAAAACAGAGCCAAAAAATTCTGGGACTGAATCCAATAGTAAAAATGCACATCCTAAGGACACTGATCAGCAGCATATTTTGACTGACCAGTGTACGTCCCCCTGCTTTCTAATGCCTTAACAAATGCCTAATTCTCCTGCACAGCTGGGGAACTAATTATCATTATAATTTTTGGTGCTGGGTTTTTGTTATTTTCTATAATATAATACACTAGTACCATATACATAATTGGACACTGAGATTTTCTCATTTGTTACTTGGGGGGCTTCAACAAAATGTTGGGCCTAACAGATGTTACCCTAAACAGAACAAACAACTACCTATGGTACGGCTCATCACTGCTTTGCCACAAGAGCCAGGACTTTAGATCCAAACAAGAAATGAAGAATCACAGCAGTAAAACAAGCTACAGAAGGGCCCATTGAACCCAAACCTGTCTGTTACTGAAATGAAATGTGTGAGTCTCAGTCCACATTATGGAATTCGTCTGATTACCTTAACAAAACATATTGAGTCTAGAAATTAGCCTAAACTCCATTTTGAGAGGTAGTTCTCAATGTGCTGGTAAGGCTCCAGTGTGGTATCACAAGCCCAATGATGATGATTGTAATAATCAGTATGTATCTCCTTACTGTTGTAGAGCCTTTTCGTTTTGTTTTGTCTTCCAAGGAAAACAACATTCTTGAAAGGCAAAGTAAAGTAATACATGTAACAAACTTTCCTAAAATTAAATGACACTGTCATTTACCAACAATACTGGCAATATTGCTGGCAATGATGTTAAAAAAAACCCCACAAACTAGTGTCAGTTAAATAAGAACTGGCATTAATGAAGATAAACTTAAAATGTAAACCTTCAAAACCAGGCATTAAATATGTTACAGCTTCTCAGTATCATTAAATCATATTCACTGCGTGTATCTTCTAACATTTTCAAAGTTAATATTTGGACATCTAACACTGATCAGAATAATACAATCATCACGGGGCTTTCAAAAAAATAGCTTTTGCATTAGTAGTCATGTTGTAACTGAGCATGGAATAGAAAGAAGTAAATAGCGTACCTGCTGTTTGGTATATGAAACATTTTTTTGCACTGACTTGGACGACTAAAATTATAATTTTGATGCTGCAGTCATGCAAATGTTGGTGTTTGATTTTCTTAATTTTGTGTTTAAAAGAAATCTAAAATATCTCTACTGGTTACACAGTGTAATACTTGTAGTATTGGTATTGGAAACTCCACGATATCACAACTGCAGTAAAGAAAGAGTAAGAAGCACTGATGTTCAAAACCTGACACTGTACTTTCAGTAATCTAATACTCTGATGAGACATAGGAAAAGCTAACTGGCTGTCAAGGCCTCTAGCGCATTTATCCACTCTAATATGAAAAAGTGTAGTCCAAGTAAAACACAGATTATGCCCAACTGTTTAATACAACCTTAAAAATTTGTCCAAAGGGAGGTAAGAGGAGGCAGGGGACAGCAGCCTTCTGGGTGCCAGACCCTGCACTGCGCAGGGCTTTGGGCAGCTCCCATCATAGGACCACACATCTGCACGTTTTTTTGTGTGACTGCCAAGTGGACTGGAAACCTGTCCCCAGCAGGCAGCCTGAGGTCTCCCAGCAGATCTTGGGAGCCCACATAAACACCATGTCTCGCACAGGTCAGCCAACAGGCAGAGACAAATCTTTGACGGCTCCTCCTCAGCACCAGCATAGCTCTTGTGAGGCCGTATGGGGAAACAATCTGGGTTTAAAAGATCCAGCCATTGTTTTTTGCCACCCAAGACACTTACTCTGTTTCTAATTGTAATAATTTTGGTCATTCTGGTTATGATGCAACTCAGCAAACACTTGCATCAAGAAAAATTCAAAACACTGGGTAAACTAGGATATAAAATTATACCAATTATGAATGGGTCAAGAAAGTGGAGAGAGAAGTGAAGTATGAAATATGGGAGTAAGAAGTAGATTAAATCAATAAACCAAATATATAGTTAAGTATTTCTCCAACATTTTTCTTGCTATTTAGTCTTGCCATTTTGTTTATCCTTACAGTATTACACCCTTCCTCAAACATTGCCTGAGTGTCAGAACAGATGCAATTGCCTTGCATGGCCACGAAAAAATTATTTCTCAGAATGAACCTTCCTTTTCCCACAGTCCCAAAACAGGATACCCCCTCCCTCTCCAAATTCAATCAGGTACACAAGTAGTCTCTCTTCTGAGTAAAGTTAGATGAATTTCAAGACAGAGATACGGAAGGTGTCAGAGCATCACATCCCTCCTGAGTAACAGCAGGTGAAGATGTGGAGAGTCAGTTTATTTTGCTGCCTTCAGTGACTCCCTCTCTCCCCCCTGCTCCAAATCAAACAGGAAGGACTAAAAATCTCAGAAGATACAAACCATTTCAACAGACCTGTTTCTATGAGACATCTGCTCCTGCTCTTTAATTCATTTTAAATTCACCAAAGAGCCTGTGTCAAACTGTTTACTTTACACGTTATTTTCAAAGACATGCTCTTACCCAGGTTTCAGTTGTTTAGATCACTGCTGGCTTTAGACATAGCACTCACCTCTGGGAATTACCCTAGCAATATTGCCATACTTAAAATTTCATGTGATACCAACGTGACTGAATTTGTCTCCAAAAGCAAAGGTTTTCAGCTAGAAAAAAGAGGAAAGTGAACACTAAATCCAAAGACTGGGAATGCTGCTATCTGCTAGTATAACACTAAAGATCCTGCAGTACTGCCTGCTGTGTTTCTATAACTTACCAGTGGTTTAAAAACACAAAAAAGAAAAGCAGAAAGAAGCATGAAGAGGCCCAAAGTTTGCACTGGAATAGAAAAATCTGAGTTTCACACCAAACAATAAACACAACTGTACACACAAGTACACATGTTGCATGTGTGTATGCACATACTGTTTCTCTAATACAGCTCATGTGCTAACTTCATGTGATGCTTTTGCTAAGTGCTCCATAAGTACAGCCCAACAGAGCTGTAAGATACTTCCAGAGTTTCTCCTAGTTATAACATATACACATATATAATATATATATAACTTGGAGGAATTTAAAGCTTTCCATTTATAGACCAGACTAACATAAGCCATACTGACAGACTAAGCTAGGGCGGGACACAGTTCTTATGGCAGGATATGTAATTTCTCATTCCTTTTGATGTTCATGATATATTTCAGGGACACATAACAAAATACATGCTCATTTAAAGTAAGAGGGGGATAGGGACCATTTGTTAGGTAGGAGCTCTGCAAGGAAGCCTTCTAAAAGGAACAAAAGAGGTTGCACTGGTGGAGAGACACCATCAGCTTTTCTTCTGCTCATGTCCTCTGGGCAGAGTCACAAAACAGTGGTTCTGTCATCCCTGTCACAAGAGATGGGAAGGGCACAGCACTTACCAGAGTTTCCCCTGTTCCTTTAGAAAGCAGTCAGCCTGTGCTAGTCTGCGAGAACTTGACTTCACCAGGTAGTTAAAAGCAGAAAAGAAATAATCATCCTACCTTTACTGTGCTCCATTTGGGAGGGCAGCATTTGTGTTAGCTTTAACATGAAGATCATTACTGTCACTTGAGCCACTGCAAAGCCAGCCAAAGTCAGCAAGTTTTACAAATTAAGCCAGGTAAAGTACACTCAAGTACTGTGGTGATGGTATAAACTCAACAAAGCGGTAGAAGTTCAGGTCTTTCCAAACTACAGTGTGGAAACACGTGTGATACAGAGAAAAAAAAAAAAAAGATTTATAAATGTCTTTCATTGCAAGGAAGAACATACCAAATCCTCTGACAATGTGGCCCACTGCAATTTTACTAGGGACACTTAGCTCTTTGAAAAAACAGAAATGAAGCACTGAAGTTGGATGCCCCACTTCACAGCAAGAACCTTGACATCATAAATCCAAGTCTAGTTCCAGACTGCTTACATGTAATCTGTTCTTCCATGATGCACTTTGGCACCTCTTCACATAATGTCTGAAATGGAGAACTGGTTGTAGAATGGTTCCATGAAGGATCTCTGGATTGTGACAAAGAAGAAATGTGACTGCTGTGAGCAGTTTCAAACATTTCACCTAAAGTCACAATTATTTCTTCTAGGTGAGAAAATTACAGCCCACAGAAAGAAAACTAGTAAATACTTGTATTCTATTTTTTCTACATGGTCACAGTTCCCACTGATTAACACTGAACAGAATATCCGTCAACAGCACAAAGTAGTATTATTCTCACTCGAGCCTTGCCTTCAAAGACCTCTTATTTAGTGACCTTGCTTTTCTAAAATTGTGGCCTACTTGGAATTATTTCTTTGCCCAGAGATGATATGAACATGCCATGGTATATTCAAGCTACAAAACTTCCTCCAGTAACACAATAGAGCTAATACATTTGACCCTGCACACCCATGCACTATAACCAAACGGTATCATTTTAGCTATACTAGTCAACAATCTCTGTAGAAGAAGCCAAGTTCTTTCCCTTTCTTTTTATCTCTTTCAGGAAAGACAGCACCCAGAGTTCTGAATTATTTATTGTTTCAGAGCTTGAAATGTATTTATTTCGCATTTTGTTTTATGCTGGGGCATGTTCTCAAAAAGTATTCAGTGTTATTTACAGAAGTCCTACCATTCCCATTTCTCATTTATGGCATTGCAATCACCAGCCACAAGGATGAGGCAATCACTGTAACTGACACAGCAATGCAACCAAGTATTAAATGTTAAAGAGGTTCCTCTAATGGTTTCTAAAATAAGTGGAATACAGAAGATCTCTTCAGAGATAATATATGGTATTTACAGTAAGAAGACATTTACATTTATTATCTCATGTAATAGGAAACTCAGTATTTACGAAGAGAAAGAGACCTATAGTATTATGTACATCCCATACAGACACTAGGTAATCTTAACTGCATCCTTGACATATGTATCAGTATTCTACATCTCACAGATAGCAAATTGGCATAATTCCAGCAAGTGTTATAAAAATTACAGAATTCAAACAAAGTTTCTTCATCTGAATGGTTACTGAACAGCAAGTAATTGAGGAAGGGTAAAAGGAAACACTTGTTTCAATTTTAATGAACAGCTACTTTGATCAAAATACAGTATGAAATCACTGCCTTCGAAACAACTCTGAGTGAAGCAGGCCTGGAATGCCTATTTGTCTACACGTTATTACAATACACTGGTATGTGCATTCATAGCTCTAGCATTGAATTTAAATTTTTGTTTCCACGTATGTATAGAGATATATATTTCATATGTAATACCAATACAATGAAACCTGGACAATGTTCTAAAACTGACATGCCGTATAAAAAATAATAGAAAAGAATGGACTTCTGAAGACGCAGTTATCAATTTGACAGGAAATGCATCAAAATTCACATCACATTAATCTTAAATGTGTGATGTAATACCTCTATACCTAGCATTTATAAGCAGCTTATTATTTTTTTCACTGTTGCTACCCCAGGTTATCAGGGGGCTGTCTGCTACTGTGCAACCCGTCAGGGAAGGGGCTCCACTAGAAGCAGTAAAGTAACAGTTTGCAGACAAAAAAAAAAAAGGAAAAAAAAATTAATTTATATCAGACTCCCAACTGTGATTAGAATGTCAGTTACAGCTGCTGCCTTGTTACAACACCCCCACACTTCTTAGCTCACAAGGACAAATTCAATGAGAGAATGCCCTGCATTCATTGTGTAATTATCAACCTCACACACCTTGGAAACAGAGTACAGCTCCAACATGAGTATGACTAAAAACATTACTGTAAGATTATGGTCTGGAACAATAAAACTATTTCCTACTGTAGTTAACAGACTATTATAATGGGGAAACAATGGCAACATAAAACCTTGCTTTTAGCTTGACTTTTTATGAAAGATTTGTCATTGGAAAAATGATATGACTCAGATAAGTTAAAAAAAAAAAGAAAACCTCCAACAAAAAAGAGTCAAATGCTGGAAGAGGAGGGCCAAGAACTTGCTTGTGAATTGGCAGGCTGCCGAAAGCACCTCTGTGGGGGAATATGCAACTTTAATCTTTATTATGGAATGATCACAAATGGACTGTTTCAGAATACCATCTGTTCTCACTGAAGCATTAGATCAGCAGGCTGTATGCTTCAGTCTGTCCTTCACCTTGTATTTGGGATTTTCAGCAAAGCTCCCATTTTGGAAAGGGAGGGGTCTGTTCAGTGGAATGCTGGTGTAGGAGCTAATTTTTATTTTATTTTTATTGTTGTGGTGTCTGTATTTTTACTTTCCGTAGTTCTCCAGCTCCAGATAAAATAATCATAGTAAGAATGTGTTTACTTCTGATTTCTATTTTTCCTTTGTGAAAAACAAAGTGGTGTTACCAGCTGTAGTGTCCAGACAAGCTCTTACCAGACTAATGATCATCCCAGCAACCCTTCCAGCTATCACATTGTTTAGATGCCTGTATCTCTGCAGATCTCTACATGGAACGTGCAGATCTGAATATACTATTAATTACAGGTGTTAATGTATAAAATATGATAAAGAAGTTATTGGCACAAAAGGAATGCAAAAGGACCTGACTCAGTTCAGCACTACCCATCCCTGTGTAGAGGACACTCTGCTGCACAGCTGGCTAAGCCACTGCAAAACCATTAGCCCATCAGCAATTAATTGCTGATCCTGTTTAACATCTGGCTAGATATGCAGTATTGCAAGTGGACATGCTCATGGGGTATTAGTACTCCCGGGGGCAGGCAAACAGAAGAAAAAGGAGCAAATCTTTTTCACTGAGATAGAGATTCAGAAAATCTTTGAAGGATTTAAAAATGCAACAAAAGAGATCAGATTTATCAGCAAAGAGAAATATAACAAGGATACTAAGAAACAAAAAGGATGTAAGGATGCATAGCATGGCTAACGGCTAATTTTCTCCTCTGAGCAGAGGTAGCAGGTGTATAGTATGTGTGTATAGTATGTATGAGCCGTGACAGAGTCTGACAAGAGGGGTTAAGTCTTTGCAAGTTCCAAACTCAATAGACACAGAGAGAGGCCTCTTAAACTCAGTCTTTGGATAAACATAGTTTGGCTGCATGTCTTGCAAGTCCTAGCCAACAGCTTTCTCAAAGATAGACAGTTTCAAATTTTATAAATAATTTGTCTCAGTCTACAGTAAGAATAATTTACCAGTAGAAGAAAAGCAACAGAAAACAAGACATACCACTCCATTATAAGCAGAAATCTGTAAGAACTGGGTATCCAAACACTTGACAACAGTATTTAGGAAAGCTCAGCATTATTTAGAGAATAACAGGATGCTCTGCCCATACAGTTGAGCAGGCTACAATGTAGGTAGGAATATAGGGGATTTTGGGAGTACCTTCTGAGAATTGCTGTTAAACCAGCAAGGACGTCAGACAGACGTTATTAGGAATAGGACTTAGCCCACAGCACATTTGTGAGAAGTCCGGGGAAGTTCAGCACATGTTCTGTTTTCACTTCTCTCACTGGAAGCACTGCAGCTGAAAACCATCTCTGTTGCATCTCAATTTAGTCTTGCCAACTTTGATCCACATAAATGGGAAGAAAGCTATTTCTCCAGAGAATGATACCAGTGTGCAAATCTATCAGATCTATCCTCTGACCTAGTATGAGAAACTAGAGCTGGGTATGTAAACTGGTGGTTTCTGAGAACCTTTCATACTGAAAGGAAGAGAAGGAAAAAGAAAAAAAATCGTGCATTTGGTGGCATAAAGCTATTTTTCACCTCATTTTCAACATCTGAAGAATGAAGAAGACAAACTATTAGTAATTCTGAAAATCTCAGCTAAACCCATGTATTAGGGCATTCCTGGCACACCCAGGAAGCATAGCTTAATAGGTGGAATTTTTCTTTAAAAAGCATAACCCCTTTAAAGGCTCATTTTTTTTCCCTCTGAAATGAATGTGTTTTCATTCTTATTTTGACTAAGAAGAATAAGCCTTGTATTTTGGCATAAAAAAAAAATAACAATTTTATATAAATCATGTACTCAAGAAAATGAATAAATGCAAACCTTCTCTGTTATGTTTCCAGTTTTGCAGTTTTATTGAAGATTTGGGGATTGCCAGGCTATCAGCAGACAGAAAAAACGATTTTTTTCCTCTATTCCCTCTCCTTCTCTTAGTGCTGCCACCTTCCTCCAAATGAACATCACAGAAAAGGAAATTGGAAATCATTGCAGGAATGGATTATTGACCCAGTTGATAAGCAACATTACTGCCTACCTTCACATTTCTTAAATGCAAAAGTCTTCAGAAAAAATGTGCTCAACAGAATCACGTTTTAATTCTTTTAATTTTTCTTTGTGACCTTAACACCTACTCTTTATTTGTAAAAAATAAATAAGATTATTATTGTCAACACGACTACTTGCTGCTGAGTGTAATTAAATTCTTCTGACAGCACTTGTACCATTTTCTCCTACTCACAGAGACTAGGGTATTCATTAAGACAAACTTTGGAAGAAATAAAAAGCATGCTAACGAAATCCTAATTTGCAAAGGTGATAAGAAATTACTTTAGCCTCTTACTAATGTGATTACGAAGGATGATGTTCTATGTATGTTTTCTCCTCAAAGAAAAATTTAAGCAGTTTCTGGTTTAAAGGAAGGAATATTGCTTGTCTGAAGCTGTCCTTGTGCAGTGCACACAATGACAAACAGAAGTCAGCTTGGAAGGGAGGTGAAAGTATTCAGTAGAGGGAGTGAAAAAGGATTCCAATAGATTATAAAAAAAATAATAATTTACAGTACACATTAAAGGATTCAAATCAACCAATAAAGCAGATTCAGCTGACTTTTAAAATTAGAATAATCACGTAAGTCATATTTCTTGTTAGCAACACCATTTAGAGTTCATCTTCATCCAGTACACAGATGAAGATTTCCGCTAGGAAAAATCTTATTTCTGTAAATGGCCACATTTGCTGTGGCTTTAGTCAGTCAGGGCTATACCTGACTTCAATGATTTACACAAAATCAGGCTGAAAACCTTTCCTTCCTTGCTACAGCAATTCACCTGTTACAGGTCCTGCACTTTCAGGGAAGGTGACTACTCCAACATCCACTCAGTTCCCCCGGGCTCCGTGATGGCCTTCAACATTTCTGAAATACCTATTAGATGAACCATGACACTTGCTTTCCACCGGCAAAAATATGCAGGGGCGTTCAAAGGACTGCACACATGGAGAGTGTGAGCAGCAGCCTGCACGGCAGCAGGTCTGATCCACATTAGGCACTAAAATGATCAGGAAGTTTGTACAAAACTGCCTGAATTTAAAGAGTCTTTTTGTAATGCTGCTTTCAGCAACAAACTTGTCCCTGTGGCATATTATGTCACCTTGTTTGATGGGTGAAATTACTGCAAGGCAGTTGAGAGAATTCAGAGTATGATATAAATTAAAAACCAGAATAAGTGTATAGAAAATCTCATGAGATGAACAGATCTCAGGCAAACCATGAACTACAGCACAAGTGCTGTGAAGCGCATGTCACACACAGCACCATGGCCACGCACACAATGACAGCACACTTCCTTCTGGAAGAAATCCAGCACAGACACTGACGGCAGTGTCTGTGTCAAAGGAAACTGAGCTGAGTATCATGAATGTAATTGGGAGCAGTTCTGATATCTTGAAATTTAGAAACTGCTGTATGAGAAAAAGCCAACTGCTGGCAAAATAACATGATACGAATTAAGCTACGATGGGATGATTTAAACAATAGGTTTTCTAATACAATGTCATACAAATGACCTATAACATAGAAAAGGTTCTGCTTTGCTATCAGTAAGAGCCAAAATCCAATTCCTTTGGTGTAAGAGGCAGAATTTCTGTCTAAACTTCAGGGGAAAACATTCCTGAATTTGACAATACCTTTTTAAGGTCTTACCATCATTAAAAAAGAGAATAAAAGAAAGCCGCCTGAAATTAGGTGATGCTGGATTATCTAGATTAACTCCCTTATCCCTTTCATGACACAGTTGCACAGATGCTCAGAGTGGCAGAGGGCAAAAGACTGACATGAAAAACCAGCTTAGAAAACGTAGAGGAGAGGACAGATCTACCAATATCAGTAGCAGTGCTGAAACTGTGGCCTAAGACATCTTGTTACTGAAAACACCAAGTCCTTTAATCTTGTGCAACATATCTGAGATCAGCCCAAGGTAATGCTGACTATCCTTGAATTCATCCTGCATTATGCTTATGAAAGCTTAATTAAATAAACTGCTTAGTGTGCACATGCTCGTTACGATATACTGTACTCTGTGTTTAAGAAAAAAAAAAGAAACATTTTCCCTTGGAAACATTCTTTCATCTGCTGCACAGGTGATCTCAGTAAAGGAATTTTTAGCAGATTATTGACTACTATTTTCTAAGTCTAAAAGTAATCTGGAATACCAAGAATATACACCCAAAGCTATTAATTTATCACATTGGTCACTGCTGCGTATTTTACAATGCATACTCCCTTTTCTCCCCTCTGCACCTCCATCCTGTAAGAGACAGACAGCTTTTCACCTCCATTAGTATAATACAAACGCATTGCCATAATATCAACCCAAAATCCAACATCTGTTGAATGTGCTTCCTTAAAAATTATACCAACTCTTTCTCATCCCATTTAATCAGTGCATTTTATTTTTTTTTTCCTCGAAGGATCAATATAACACCCTAGATCTCCTAGTCTGGAAATAAAACTGGATAAGCTTCTAAGTAATTAGCTGGGGAGTAAACTTCCTTTTTCCATCAGGAATATTAATGAGGAAAAAAAAGAAAAGACAATCCTGAGATGCTAGCCTTTATGTACATGTCATGCCTTTTTGTTAGCTGTGATGGTGGCAAAAGCTGAAAAGTTTGTGGTGAGTGTTTGCATGTCAATTAGAATTGAAAAGAGAAGACAAACCAGATTGTCATTATTCTTACTATATGTCTCTGAGGTAACACAAATGCTATGCAAAACAAAATGAGCAGTAGGAACAACATGGCTTTAAGCAATACAACCGGTTGGGAGTGGCCAGAAGTGTTTTATGTCCCAGTATAGTCAGTTGCATATGGATCCTTCTATTCTGCAGGTCAAAGACTCCGAGGACCCTGTAAATTATACTTATTTAAAGCATTGTACATTCATAAGTGAGTACACTCTACAGCCTTTTCATACTATTCCCTGGTTGATGCTAAACTTTCGCCTTATAGGCTAGCAATAAAGGCACATATCTCCTCAGAAACCCGCAGCTTACTAAAACATGTTTGCAGGTGACACATAAATTTCTACTTCCCAAAGCCACTTAGCAAGAACATTCCTTGCTCAGTAATTACATACCGTATAATTTAATTACATACAATGTAACTTAATAAAAGATTGTAAAGTGGTAAAATAGAAGGAAAAGTGCTGAATTTCCCTTTCTTCCCTGATGGTTTGTGGGGATCCCAGCACAGAGTGCTGAACATGTAAACTTTGGGATAATACTAGACCTGCATTCTACACATCAGCTCTTGTCTCTGCCATGGGAATATCAATGGCAATACAATTTGTTCTAACCAGCTGAAGTAATCTAGAGCTTTAATCAACTGTGCTGAAGAACAGTTATATGCTTTATTTATCCTCTACATAGTTCCTGGCAATTTGGAAACAGGTGCTTAATAGTAAAGAATTCATTTCTTTAAAACCATCACACAAGAGATGTTCCCAGAGTCTTATTACTTGAACTTGCAGGCAGATGTATTGCTGAGGTAAAGGACTTTACTCAACCCCATAGAGTTACAGATAAGGACAGATGCTGAAAGCTCATCAAGGGAAGTTTTGCCTCCCCTGTTTTGAATCACATAAAATACCTGCTGCTACAAAAGACCTCTAAAGACATCTTTTCTTGTCAGTTTTGCTTACCCATTTGCACAGCAGATGTTACTGGTTACCATTAGGATTGGACAGTGTCTCCTTTCACTGGACAGCAGTCCCTCCAGTTGATTATACACGAATGCTGCTGACGGGCTCTGAAGAAAGTTTCATTAGTTCTCTTCATATGAGAGGGAGGTTTAATTCTTTTTGAAAAGTGTTCTTTTAACACAGCTGAACTGTGTTAGAAAAACAAATTAGCTTGTCTTGGGCACTCCACTAACTGCTTTCAGGGGCACATTCTCTTCCCACTGAAGTAAAAAACAAAACTCTATCACATTCCAGGAATCAAGATTTAACTCTGTTTCTGACATCACTGTCAAGGAGAAGCATCTGAGAAATGCGTTTCACTCTGCAACGCCTACTCCGACATCTACAAGGGCAAACATACCTCTTGATGCATTTGCTGGGTAGCTGCCAGTGTATCAGAGGTCCATAAAGTGAGCCCCAAACTTTATTCTTAACATAAATCAAGATCATTTGTATACTACAGCAATTACAAAGCAGAAATTCAAACCTCAGAGCAGAGATGGGGTTTTATTTCTCTGTAACTGAAACTGGGGTTTGGAGGCAGTGAGAAACAAGGGAATTTTGTGAACACAGATTTTGAACCATATTGAGTAACTACGCAATCCGTGTATTCCTTATATTTTCTTGGCACAATAGTGCTGTTTCTAGTGCAGGTATCTCTTCAAATATCTTTAGAATGACCCAAAAGGATAATATCCCAGAGGAACAAACATATGAATATCCTTAGGATTTTCTTGAATTTATTTTTTACAAACTGACCATCAGTTTGAGTGTAGTGATATTCCAGAAACACTGGTTATTGTCCAGCTGATTTTCAGTGACATATTGCTATAATAAATGCGTTAGTCAGGTTTTAAGAATTCATTTTTAAAAATAGGGGTTTTAAATAAAATACACAATCACTTTTGTTTAATTATATAATAATTGACTTTAAGTATAATTGTTAGGATAAAATAGTGTTGATGAGATATATTTTCAGGTTATGAATACAGTCATGACAATCTCATTCAGAATTGCTTGTTTGTTGCCTTTTGTTGTCAGAATATCTGCTGGAGAAGGACAACTAGCTCAAAAAGTGATAGAGATAATTTAGCAACATAGATTTTGTCAACCCTCCCCTATTCCAAAACCTAGAAAGATAAATTCTACAAGACAAAGCATTCGTGTTATCATAGAATCAACCAGGCTGGAAAAGACCTATAAGACCATCAAGTCCAACCATTATCCTGGACTGCCAAGCCCACCGCTAAACCACATCTCTAAGGACAAACTGATCTCCCCTCATGTTCTCCACTCACAGCCACCCCTCATCTGCCCCCACAATGGCCCATGCTGTATAAACTGCTGCCGCTACCCCTCATCTCACCTCAAGATCGCCCCTCATGGATGCTTCTCACACCCCATGGTCGCCCCTCACAACCCGTGCCTCCCCTTGCTCTCCCCTCACTACCTCCCCTCACAACTGCTCCTCCTCTCCCCTCATGATCTTCACTCGTGTCCTGCCCAGCCATGCTGCTGCCGGGGTTGCTGGGGTGCGCAGACCAGCACTGGCAGCCCCTTTCCTGTCTCTGTCAGCACATGGTTCTGAGCAGCTGGCTCTGGGTGACACGGACATCACCTCCCTGGGGCTGGCACCAGGTGCTCAGGTGGGGCCCAGCCACAGGCACCAGGAAAATGTCATTGCTTTTGGTGCATGGGCAGGAGCGATGGTGGCATCAGGGAGCCCCTGAAAGACAGGAGATTCTACACTGGTCTCAGCTGAGAGCTGTTAGTAGCCAATTCCATTCTCCTTAATTCAAGAAACATTTTATTTTTTCCTAAGACCAGTTTTGTTTCAACTGCAATAACAAGGTACTGGCACTAAAGGTTTACATAGTGTATTCAATTAATACAACATCAAGCAACTAGCAAAAGATGGAGACACTGTTTTTTTAAATGTGTCTGTCAAAATATATGCTATTCAACAGCAAGGTAAAGCTTTTTCAAATCCAAACGTAACATATTTATTAAAACATAACATACCTATATGAAGCATATGCTGATCTCACCAGGATAATCCAGAAAAAGGACTTTCTTTACTGGCCAGAAACAATAGATGTTTCTGGTAAACATCCACAAAATAAATGAAAGGCAGAAATCCATGGCAAATTTTATGACCAACAAAAGGCTAACACTCAAAACTTAAACTCTAAAATAAATAGCAAACCTCCTAATTCCTTCAGCAGGTCTAAGAATTCAGTTTAAAAACTGGCTTGTAGATCATCTCTGTTCAGTGAGATAAAAAGTTCCGTGACAAGAAGAGAAAAGATGAAAAGAAAGAATGGGATGCCACCTAAAAACTGTGAGGCCATCTGTGATTTCATGAAGAGGAATGCAAATATTCCTCCTGCAAGAAGAATAAAGACAGTTAAATCACAACTCAAAGCCCTCTAAGTTATTGCTATTTTAACCTGAATTCTTTGTGAGGGGGATGAAAGAAAAACTCGGTTAACTCATTCTCTTCGTTTTGTGGAGTCCCATTTTCCTAAACAAGGCAGAGCTCAAACTGAGGTTCCAGTACTGTGAGGTGTATTTTCATAACAAAAAAGGTATAGTTGACAGAAACCAGAAAGTCTCATTACACAGCCCGTTCTGGGAAGTTTTCCAGTCCGAGTTTTGGAAATTAAAGGCAGATAGGTACATAATTATTTATTTCATACCTTGTGGTTACTGACCGTAACTAACATAAGAACAACTGTAAATCACCTGTCTGCAGAGAATACAGGCCTAAGGCAAAGGTTCTCAAAAAGTATTGACTTGCTACCTCTTCTATTTGAAAAGTCTGACACACAGAAACTAGAAATAATAGAAATCAGCTTTAATGACTGGTTCAGAACTAGGAGGGTAGTAATGAATAGTACATTTTTAGAAATACATACACACTAGACACACACATATATACATATTTATATGGGAACTTATATATCATTAGAGAAACACATGTACTCTTAGAGGAGTCCCCACTTTGGCTCTTTCTGTAATGACACTCAGTTCTCCAACCCTGCTTGCACCAGCATTACAAAACATTCAGAATTCATGCTGATATGAGAAAACAGGACTTAAAAGTGAAAGTTCCTCTTTTTTTCAGTGGGGAAAACCCCAATGTGACATGATTATACAGCAGTGGGCAACAAAATCTAGACAGATTCATGACATTCAAGTGAATTCTAACTTTTACTGTACTTGGTGACTGGCTAGCTGGTGCAGTTATCCGTTCATTCTGGTTAGACAATAGTATTAAAAAGTAAAATAACAAAGGTGGACCCCTATGAGAATAGAGCATGCATCTGAATGCAAGTAAGAGCACCTGTACTGCTCCGCTTAGATTCACAGGAGTGGCAAATTGTCCTAATCAATCAGTATTTCAGTCTGAAATATGCAAATCTATACCTATCGTAAGGAAATACTTCTTTCTTTTTAGTTGAGAAAAGTGTCTAGCTATGTGCCTAGCTTCAGTAAACTTTAAACATGCTTCTGCATATCAACGAGGGGTGTAGATTAACAGATTTTCATCTGCCCATTTACTGCAAAGCAGACATATGATTCAATCTTTAGAAGGTGGCTCACTTTAAAATCAAATCTCACATTCACATAGCAAGTCCTAATGAGCCTGCTAGGAGTAAACAAATTAGTCTCCAGGATGTATTATGCATTAATTAATCAGACTAATAGTATTATGAAATGTGTAATAGATGAAAATTAGTTCCAAGTACAGTACTTGCATTGAAGAATGAACATAGAAAAATTAGCATAATAAAAGTATTCTCAAATTTCTACCATTGTCAGCTAAATCAACTGTACTTAATTAATGACATATATTTCTCTTCCATTTAACTGCATATTTTGGTTAGACAAATTGCAATGTTTCATGCTGGTTTATTCTTGACTGCTACGGTAAATTCACTTTTTGAAATATCACTGTTGGTAATCATGGTGAGATATCTAACCTTGCACTGACCCAACTATAACAGCTCAGCATGCAGCGTATAAAGTCACTTCAGTCCAAAAGCCTAGAAACAAGGCAGTACAACTCTTATTGCAATTTTTTAAACAGAAGAGCTTATTTGGCCCTGAGCAGAGAATCTGAAAGTGTGCTTATTCCCAAATAAAACGGAAACAGTACTGAAAGACGTGGAGTTTCTAATAGAAACTCGAAGCTGGAAAAGTTTGGGTCCTTAATATGGAGGTGAACTGTATTTTTTCCTCTCTTCTCCTCCTTGACTGTGAATGATCTAACTTTCAATAAGATATTGGAAGAGATCCCACAGAAGAGGTAAGATCAGTAAACAGATATACTGCACATATTTGCTACTATTTCCATTGATGTGTTGTCACCGTCTTTCACTTGGTATGACACTAATGCCCAACCACCCAAGCCTGTAAGGGCCAGACTGCATCAGATTGTGTTCAAATGCAATTCAGACTCTGCTGAGCACAGAATCGAGATGGACACAGGTGAGTGAGATCAGAACAGTATACAGAGACATACAGCAGCTTCCCTAATGTGAGAGTGTTGGGAAAAGGCAGGAAGCACTAAGCTCTGCATGCTAAGACAGACGCTTCATGTGAATATTTCATTAAACTGATGTATGTGCCAGACAAAATCACACCCTGAATGAATATGGTGGGGAAAACAGGGTAGAGGCAGTGTGTATCTCTAAGACAACAGGCATTACTATATTAACTAGGTAAATATTTTAGACTGTCATCAGTATGTTTTGAAATACTTCTGCTGATTTCATCTTACCCACCTCTCAAACAAGAGCATTGTTAACTTTCCTTTTGTTTCTTTGTTTAATAACACAAGCTAATGTCTGTAGGAGACAGGCTGAAGAGAAACCAATGCTCCAACCATTTATTCCATCCAGAAGTCTCTAAATCTAAGTCCACTTAACTACCAGCCAGCCCCAGACTTCTTACTTCAGCAGAACTTGCTCATAGCTATGCCTAAATTTGTCTTACCATTACAAATCAAAAAAGTAATAAAAGAGCAGGTCCTGTTCTAAGCCATTTCAAAATTACCATTGGCAACAGAAAAGGGTCATTTAAAGCAGAAACCCTAACTGTGGTTTTCTCTTCAAAATAACTTGGAGTAATACACAGACTGCCTTTCTTACCTGAGCTTCCTGAGGTGCTTCCAAGAGCCAACCCAGTCAGCATTTCTTCTGCAGATGGCTGAACTCCAACTGAATTCAGGTTGCCTACAACTATCATCTCTTTTCATAACAGATAGTGTAATACCCCTTTAGGAAAGACGTGTTTGTCCAGCTAAAATCAAATAATTTGCACATCTCTCCCATCTTTCCTAAGGACAGGAGAGATGTGCAAACCAAAGTCCTAGGAGCTTTTTGTACACAACAAGTTTCCTCAAATATAGAAGAGAATCAGTTTTACCCCAGGATTTTCTTCCAGACTCAGTTCCCAGCTTATTCCAGCATTAAAAGCAACTGAAATGAACTCCAATGCCACCTTGGCAGGACAGAGGTAGGATACCGCTGCCCTTTCGCATTTCCCACCAATGTCAACATGCATGGGGGGAGACAGAAGGAGCATCATGCATTCACCTTCAAGAAAGGGATGTGGCCTCAAAGCTGTTAAGGCTGCCAATCTGCATGGGCAGTGTTCAGCAACAACGTTAAACAGATCTTTTTCTAGGCACAGCTAAGTGAAAGTTAAGAAACTTGACTTCTATGTGCTTTCAGCAGGAACTGGGTGCTTAACTGCCCTTGCTGTCTCTGAAAATCCCCTGCTCAGTAATGAAGCTTGGCTGAATACAGCAAATGTTTCAGCTGCTCTTATTATTGTTTATGATTTTCTATCTTAGTAGTCAGAAGTCATATACACTGACCTAAAAGCAGTAAAAATGCATAGCTGTAAATACCAGCAGATTGTAATGGGTGTACTTCCTTCACTCAAAGATTAATATGATGTACTATTGAACACTGTCATAATAAACAAAACATTTTTATGTAGTACCCTAAAATATGAACTATGATTATTTCAAAATAAAATCCATGCCAAAAAAAAAAAAATCATTTTAACCAATTAACATTTCACTTCCCCACTTGATTAGATAGGCAGCTGTACTAGGTAGGAAGTCAGTTCAATGAACAAGGATGCATCACTGATGAGGCAGAGCACAGAAGGAACATAGACCCAAGCCCCTGGAAAGGCTCTGCAACTGCAGTGTACAAGCAAAGGCTATGGGGCCTGTGGACTTCAGTCAGTATAACCAACAGCCAATTACAGTCCTATCTTCCTACCATGCAAACTTCTCATACCCTTGTCTAGCTCCACAGACGCCAAGGAAATTTTACCTTTTTACACCAGCGAAAAGACAGAATCAGACTCAGTCACAAGCAGAGCTGTGTAAACACAGGTGAGACCAGGCTCAGCAACCAAGTAACACAGCAGGATTGACCCAAATAAACAGAGAGCAAAATCATAAAGAGCCTGGAAAACTGGCAACCAGGTTTTATATGGCACCCTTAACTTCATGAACAGTCCAATGGCACTTCATGAACAGTTCAGTTGACTTCAGGACTACAGTACGATGTGGTTTGGTTCAAGAAGCCAGAACTCAAACTAAAGTTCTGGGAACAGCCTTAGTATTCCAGTATTTTACAGTCAACACATAAACTTAAGTTAAGCTTTAGGGAACAAAAACCTATTAACTTAAATCCTATCTCCTGTTGACTTACGAGGGACATATTTGTGGAAGAGAGAACTTGCAGTACAGGCTGAAATAAGCAGAATAACTCTTGCATTAAATCATACTGTTATTTTAAGAAAAGGTTAATTTGTAAAACAAATTGAGCTTCATTAGGGACTAATTGACTGGAACATTTTCTTTAAAAATGTCTTCTAATTATACAGGTGAAAAAAAATCTTTTCAAAGCACTTTTATAATTAAAAATCATCCTTGATCAATTTATTTTAACATTTAGTCAAGGAAAAAATACTACCAGAAGGTTTAGCCGAGAGTTGACTGTTATGGTCCACACCACTGCAATAAATACAACAGGATAAATATGTTGGTAAGACAATGTCTGTAACTGTTGGGAATAATCCGGAAAGAAATCCATAAGCAAGTTCAAACCACTGAAGGAAAACATGAGAGTTTCAATGCTGGTGCTGGAGCAATTCAGCTGATTGAATTTTCTTTTCACAACTGTAAAACTAATGCCCAAGGCAAGAAGAGTTATCTAGCTAGGAAACACCCTCCTCCAAAAGGTGTGTTAGACTCCTCCTCTTCACCACATCTCCCAGTGCCTGCAGCACTGAACAGGAACACCTTGCTTCTGGCTTAAATTTGGCTAACCAGATTCAAAGCTGCTGGTCCATTTTCCACTTTGGAAGAACTTCCAGAACAAAACCAGCACACGAAAACTGACTGCTTCCATCCTCAAAGCTTCAAGCACTACTTGCATAGCCTGATTGAAGTCTGCTTCTTCACTGCTTTGGACTTTGCTAAGCCCTTTTCAGAGTATGCAAAATGTAATGCTCTGAATACTTCAGATCATGAATCCTCTTTTATTTCTTTACCCAATTAGGACTTCACATCTACTATATGACAACCGAAATATTAGTAGCTAACCCACACTGACTGTAAAAATAAACTCCACTTATTCCTATTTGTTATCAGAAATTATACATCCAAGAAGATTTTGCCAGTAGCTAGGCATTCTGGTTTTTATCATCAGTTGTACAATGAATTTCCCTGCCTAAATTTTAAAGTTCTTTCAAGTATCATTAGCTTCCATGGTCAGGCACATTTGTCAAAAGCAGTGAGATCTGTAATCACAGGAAGGTGGCTAGAAATGCACCTCATATCTAGTACTGATTCCAGAATGAACTTGTGCTGTCTTGGTTAAGAACTGCTGCGTGGTTGTCGTGGTTTAAACCCTAGCCAGACAGCTTGTTCACTCACTTCCAGTGAGTGGTGCCGGGCTGAGAGCAATCGAAGTCCGTGTCCGTCGCCCCCCCCCCCCCCCCCCCGGGGCCTCTTCAGCACGCATCACCTCCTCCTCTGGTGACATTCCAAAATCTTTGCCCTCTGGCCAGTCCATGATGACTTCTAGAATGCCTGGACGACTGAGATTTCCTATTCAAGTTCGTTGTGTAATTAGTGCAGCCCATTTACTCCATGTAGCATCAGTTGCATGATGTGTAGAGGAGACCCTGCCTTTGAACATCCAGCCCAGCACGGGCAACCGGGGTGCCAGGAGGAGCTGTGCTTCAGTGCCAATCACTTCCGAAGCAGCTCGAACCCCTTCATAGGCTGCCAGTATCTCTTTCTCAGTTGGGGTATAGCTGGCCTCAGATCCTTTATATCCCTGACTCCAAAACTGAGGGGTCGACCTCGAGTCTCCCCTGGAGCTTTCTGCCAGAGGCTCCAGGTAGGACCGATCTCCTCAGCTGCAGTGTACAGTACATTTTTACATCTGGCCCGGTCCGGACTGGTCCAAGGGCTACTGCATGAACTATCTCGCGTTTAATTTGCTCAAAGGCTTGCTGTTGCTCAGGGCCCCATTTAAAATCATTCCTCTTCCTGGTCACATGATAGAGAGGGCTTACAATTGAACAATCGAACTGTAATTTGGGATGTGCATTCTCCAGAACCCCGCAGCACCCAAGAAAGCTTGCATTTCTTTCTTATTAGTTGGTGGAGACATTGCTGTTATCTTGTTGATCACATCTGTGGGGATCTGTCTACGTCCATCTTGCCATTTTATTCCCAAAAATTAAATCTCCTGTGCAGGTCCCTTGACCTTACTCCGTTTTATGGCAAAACCATCTTTCAGCAGGATTTGGATTATTTTCCTCCCTTTCTCAAAGACTTCTTCCGCTCTATCGCCCCACGTTGGGCGCCAAAAGAACTGTCGTGGTTTAAACCCCAGCCAGACAGCTCGTTCACTCACTCCCAGTGAGTGGTGTCAGGCTGAGAGCAATCGAGGTGTCCCGTCCCGTCCCCCGTCCCCCGTCCCCCCCCCGGGGCTCTCCCATTCCCCTCTCCGGGAGGAACGGGGAGGAGGATCGAAAGAGTGCAACTCCTACGGGTTGAGACAAGAACAGTCCAGCAACCAATGTACAACACAAATCACCACCGCTACTATCAACTACAACAATGATAAGGGAAAATAACAAAGGAAGAGAATACAATACCACCGGCCAAGAAATGAGTCCCACCCGGAAGCTCGTGTCCTAACGGGTAACTCCCAGTTACCCCCCACCCCGGCCATGACGTGCTGTGGTATGGAATACCTCCCTGGCTAGCCTGGGTCAGGCACCCTGTCTCTGCTTCCTCACAGCTTCCCCTCCTCCCTGGCAGAGCATGAGCCTCACAAAGTCCTGGGTCAGGGTAAACATCACTTAGCAACAACCGAAAACATCGGTATCACCAGCACTGTTCCCAGGTTGGAAGTCAAAACACAGCACTGCATCAGCTACCACGAAGGAGAAACAAGACTGCTACTGCTGAACCCAGGACAGTGGTTTATGGTTTGAGCTTATAGAGGTAGGAAAAGGGTAAATTCCTGCAAAAGTGCACAAAGAAAATGATACTGTGTATTATGTTTCAGTAATAAATCTAAGGAATTAAATGCTCTGTCAAGTCCTTGCATCAGATTAAGAGAAAGTAGCTTTGGGTAGTCTTATTAAATAGACACACAGGCCCGCACACTTCCTAAATGTATATGTTTTAATGCATCGACTTAAATATCAGCACTGTGACTTCTTCACTGCAACAAGGGAAAACAGACTACAGAACTTTCTCATTTGAAAGTAAATCACCAAGTAAGGTGCTAAAATTGTCATATGAACAAATTAATCTATGTCCTATGTCATGGAATCTCGAATATAGGAAAAGTGCCGTCCATGTACTGTAGGACCAAGGGATGGACAGAAACCCAAGAAAGAACTGTGAACACTCCCCAGGTCTGGAAAATAAAGGAAGAGAGTTCCAGTCTCCAGAGGAGTAAAATGATTAAAGGACGCCATGCATATAAGTAAAATAAAGGACAGAAGAAACAGGAAATATGCAAGTGTGCAGTGATCAGATGTAGATGCTCTTTGCATGAAGGAATTTCTTTTTGGAAGCTCCGAACCTGCCAGAAAACAAGCAAAGAATTTTTATAAAGTAATGCAGACAGAAAAGGTCAGATATTTTTACTTCATTTTTCTGCCACTCCTTTCTCAACTTATACTGCATGTTAGACTGTAAATAATCATGTGAAGAATGTGTTTTCCTTCATACATAAAGACCCTCAGTTCTCTTTCTGTGTACTATTAAAACAAAAATTAATAATAATGATGAATAATGGCAGCAAGCTTACCTGCATGCGTGAACCTATTTTCAGACCTGGAAACTGATTGTGTGGGTTCAGGCACAGCATGCAGTGCTTATCCACAACGAATCCACCTAGTTTGTTTTGGAATGTGACCACATTCTAGTTAAATTAATTACATCAAAGCTTGTAAGTCAAAGCAGCATCGGGTTTTTTAAAGATTTTTAGACCTTTGTGACTCCTAGTTTATTGTTGACCATGTCAAGTGTATAGTGCTTATTTTCACATAATTCCATATGTTAGCTTTACATATGTAGCCTTGTCTGTATCAATTATTTCTGAGATATTTAACTTTTAATCATTCTACTGTATTCACAATTACTGTCAAATTAAAGGAAATGTAAATTGATTAATGAGAAACCTTGATCTAATTCTAAAATTCTGATTTCTCTGTCTGAAGTTAAAGAAATAACTGAATGACCAGGACTGGGGAAAATAAAACACAGGAAAATATTCAGCATTCGGTACAATGTTAGGTACCTACCTTGAAATAAAATTGTAGATGTCACTCTCTCATGATTTAGAAGAACAATATTATTTTTGTTTTTTGCTTTTACAAACCTGAAATACAATTTGACTATTAGTCTTATTTCTGAACTAAAAAATCTAGAGGAAATCTTTTAGGTACAAAATTCTGCTCCCTCTGGTAAGCTTTTATTATAAGGTTGTTCCTATCTGTATTGGCTCCCTGTCTGGGCTTACCTGCTCAGATGCACAAACACTAGTACCAGAACAAAGCATAAATGTGACCAGGAGTGAGGGTAAAAACACAGCAGCCTGGGCTTAGGTTAGCTTAAGGTGCAATGAATATTTGCCCCAATAGAAGATACAAATAATGTTGAAAGAACTTATCCCTGCTATAGTAGTGTTAAGAAAGTCCTTGGATAAAGACAGAAAACTTTCTGGTGTAATTTTAGTGTAAGTAAAGTGTGTTTCTAAGTAAAACGTTTTATTGCTTTGCTTGTTTTCATTTTTCCACTTACACCTTTTACAAACATTTGGGAGTTTTCGGATACTGTGAAAAACTTGTTTTCTTTGTACTTGACTTTAACCTACCTTGAGTCAAAAGTGATTCAAAAATAACATGGTAAGAATGAGGTGCTCCTCATGCAGATCTACAAACTGAGGACCAGGACAGCCCCACATCAAGCACTCTAGCAATGCCTAATGGGGAATAGATAATAAAATCTATAGAAGTATCTTAAAGAGCAGGCTAAGACAAATACCAAGAAAGAGGAAACCGTCTCCAGCTGTCAAGCTGTATTAAAAGAAAGCTTTCTCATAACAGGATACTGCAGAGTACTCTTGAACAGCAAGGGCATTTGGGGGTAATAAGACATGATTTTTGTCTATTATGCATGTAACATTAGGAATGGTTTACTCACAAGAACACTTATACAAGGATCATTGTTCTAAAGAAATAGAAGGGAGTGAATTTGCAGAAGGAAACTACTGAATAGGAAAGACTGGTATAATAAAGGACTGTCACCTAAATGAAAAGGTAGAATAGTATGAATAGAGAAATGTCTCTATGTGAAAGACAGCTAAAAGAAGTACTTGGACTTACTTAAAAGATACCTGTAAATCAATCAAATGGTCTATAACTAGCAGAGTGCTCCAAAAGGCTAGAGCTGCTGGGAAAGCCTATGCTGCTGAAAGAATGGCCTCAGGTTGGGACAATTGGGAATGTTATAAATTAGCCCATGGTATGGAAACCTGGAAGTCTTGGAAACTGACTGACCCAGAGGCAGAGCAACTCATCCAACAGACCACGAGACTTTGTAAGACTCTATCCATAGTGCCACAAAGGATTATGTAACTGAGGAATAAAAGTTTGTTTGAAGGATGAAATAATAGCAGACGAGCACAGAGATCTTCCTTTAAATTTGAATGAGAAATTCTGTTTTCAGCTTCTCATGCGTAGGGACCACACTCAGCTTTACCACCTGCTTAAAAGGGTTTATTGAGAAAGGGTAGAATCTCCCAGAGATGTGCTCCCAGAAACTCCAAAACTTCAAGAAACAGGACAGATTAGTTTCAGTATGTTTTATCACTTTTAAATATTGGCAGCTGAGGCAGGGAATAAAGAAGAAACTTATTCAGAGTCAGAAAATAAGATTCAGAATCAATGTATTATCCCTCTGTTCCTTAGTCTTCCCCTACACACCCAAGAATTACTTATTCCCCAAGATACTGCAATTTCAATTCAGCTAATTATTCATTGCAATTTCCAAATATTATACAGCTACTTAATATAATTATCTGTCTTGATGGGATGGCTTACACAGGGTGGGCCATGGGCTACAGATATGGCCATATGATCAAATTTCAGGAATTTCATCACTTCATTTTCTACTACAGGTAACCTCTGAATCTTGGCTGATGTTCAATTTCGTTGAAAAAAGATAGCATTATAAGTGTATACTTTTCTTTTTTTAAACTAAACTGGTAAGAAGAACTTAGAAAAAATATTTTGTGTGTATATATGTATCAAAATTACATGAGAATACACATATGAAATACTTGTAATGTCAATGAACACTTTCCAGTACTTCAAAGGCAGATTACCCTTTCTCATCTCTTCTTCACAAAACCAATTTCTAAATGATTAAATAAAACCTCAGCTTGTTCAGCCAACAGTTCAGCCTAAATGAAAGGAATGGGCTTGTCAGAAGGACTTCTCTTGTACAATGTGTTCTGAATAGCATTGCTCCTTTCGGATCTGCACTGCAACTTCATGCATGGCATTTTATACTACACTTAAAATGTAGAACTACTATCAAAAACTAGCATCACAGAATTATAATTATGTGTTGAACTTCTGTATTAATCTCTAGGCTTTCACCTAGATGTCAAATGGACATCCTTTTTATGAAGGTCACAGTGAGCTCCCTTCTGTTAAATGAGCAGAAGGTGGTTAAGTAGTCTCAGAGATCAAGACAAGGGTAACTGTTCACAATACAAACAAGGCAGAAGTTATAAATCAACTGTGCAAGGCTTATTTTTAGTAAATAGACGATGAAGCTAAATTTTCCCAGATAAATAGTGATTATATAGGGTATAAGCCCTTTTTTGATGCATGCATGCAAGCTTCATTAATATTGATGAAGCCGCATATGCCTTGAAAAGACAAAATCATTGTTCACTGAACGAAATGCTCTACCTAGTCCTCAAACATAAAGATACAAAGAGAGTAATCACTTATTAGCTCATTACATACAGGCTGGTGGAAATAAAGCACTGCTATTTTAGCAGCTCTCTGACGGAATGCCCTGATTGTAATCTCCTGAGACAGTGTCCCTTGCAACCATTTCAGAGCTGTTAAAATCTTATTGGCGTATTCAAAGCACCTACTACTGACAGGGCTTGCTGTCACTAAGAAACCAATGAAGTGATTTGCATTTGGAGTGTGATTGTAAAGCAGCAACATAATACACTGTGATTAGGAGACTGAGTGAAGCACTTCTAAAAAGAAGAGTGAGCACAGGATCAAAACTCAATATGACATTTCTTTGGGGTTCACTTTTTCTACTGCAAACTCCATTGCCCTGAAAAGTCTGGGAGTCCACTACAACATGCCCAGTTCCAATACCCAGCTAAACTGATGGGAATATAGATCCTCTGCTGAAGTGGACAGATCTATACTGATTTACATCACTGACAACCTGGATCAAGATTCATAGCTGTTGTGTTGTAAGCAAAGTAACATGAAAGCTACTTAACTTCTGTTTTACTGCATGATTCAGGTTTAGAAATAATTATTTCACTTTGGTGCTGATGAGAGCATATCCTTTTTAAGGAAACTGCTTTGATGTGCAAGAACTGTGGTAAAGACTTAACTTTCTATGGTCATTTCACCCTCGCAAAGGAACAAACATAAATTCTCAGATTCATAATGTGTGCTTTGCATTTGAATCAAAAAAGGGAACAGTTACAAAAATTCATCATTACCCTCCTTGTAGATCAGTCCTTATGTCCTTTATGGACAGGATATGAACATTATTATTCCTTTTCAATTAGCAACACTTTCAATCTTCCAACCCTTGATAGATGGTTTGAGTCTATTGCTTATTTATGATCTGTTGCACATCATGTTATCCTTCCTTAACGTGTGAATGAAGGGGTGGTGATGTGGGGCACCATGTTAGCTTTCTCTGGCTGCTGCTTCTGGGGGGGGGGTGTAACCACCTGAAAGCAAAAGAGGCCTGGATGGATCTGAGATTGTGGGCAGATAGGTCACCATTATTGCACTGAGGCAAGTGAGATGTTTAGACTGGTAGAATCTATAGTTCTAGCAGAGAGGGGAAATTGCTAAATGAAACAAAGAAAAAAGCTAGGTCTAAGATAACGATAAAGTGACTTTTCCAAAGAAGCTGAACAGATGTAAGGAACTTGTTGCAAATGAGTTGCTGGACTCAGCAGGGTACAATCCCTTGATTGATGCAGAATTATAGAATCATAGAATGGTTTGGGTTGGAAAGGACCTTAAGATCATCTAGTTCCAACCCCCCTGCCATGGGCAGGGACACCTCACACTAAACCATGTCACCCAAGACTCTGTCCAACCTGGCCTTCAACACTGCCAGGGATGGAGCATTCACTACTTCCTTGGGCAGCCCATTCCAGTGCCTCACAACCCTCACAGTAAAGAACTTCTTCCTTATATCTAACCTGAACTTTCCCTGTTTAAGTTTTAACCCATCACCCTTTGTCCTATCACTACAGTCCCTAATGAATAGTCCCTCTGTAGCATCCTTGTAGCCCCCTTCAGATACTGGAAGTTGCTCTGAGGTCTCCACGTAGCTTCTCTTCTCCAGGCTGAACAGCCCCAACTTTCTCAGCCTGTCTTCATATGGGAGGTGCTCCAGACCCTGATCATCCTCGTGGCCTCCTCTGGACTTGTTCCAACAGTTCCATGTCCTTTTTATATTGAGGACACCAGAACTGCACACAATGCTCCAAGTGAGGTCTCACGAGAGCAGAGTAGAGGGGCAGGATCACCTCCTTCAACCTGCTGGTCACGCTCATTTTGATGCAGGCCAGGATACGGTTGGTTTCTGGGCTCAAGCACACACTGAAGCTGGTTCATGTTCAGTTTCTTGTCAACCAACACCCCAAAGTCCTTCTCCGCAGGATTGCTCTGAATCTCTTCTCTGCCCAACCTGTAGCTGTGCCTGGGTAAATCTTGCCAAGCTGACTGCAATTTCATGATTCTAGTGAATGTTTCAGTAGAACTTTGCCTCTGAAATTCAAGGTCCTTTTAGGGACACTTGCTTTAAAAGGAGAAGGTATAGTAAGATCGGTGTCAAATCTTCAGATGAGTTTGGACCCTGAAGTACCTCTCTTGCTCTAAAAGTCTTCTCTGAAGCAGCGTTTATAGACTAAGTGAAACTAGCAGTCATGCCTTTGCAGCTATATTCACTGAATGACTGAGATTGAGCCCTGGGACAAAACACTAGTATGTCAACTCCTATGTCAGTGTATTCTAGTCCTTATCATGATATGTGTTCACAGCCCACTGCCCCTCCTTCCTCTCCACAGTGAATCACTTCTTGTCAACAGTGTCACGTTAATGAAGCATCATTGGAAAGCGTTGCAGGACCCAAGATGACAGGACAGTGTTCCCTGAGGGCCAAAATTCAAGTGCTTCATTGTGCTTTGACATGAGTACAAAGTGATTTGAAATGTACTTTGGAGTTCGCAACTGTACAAGCTGAAGGGTAAACTTTGGCATTGAGTTCTTATATTCAAGAATATGCCTAAATTTTAAATCCCCTATGTAAGCTCACAATAAGTGCTTTTTCCTTTCTAATTCTGCTATTCAAAATGTTAGCCAGCTACAAATGTTAGGAAATACTAACAGTATTCACTAGAATGGGTGTTCATCTCTTCTATCTGAGCAACACCTCCCAAAGAGCAAGAAATGTTCCCTTTATCAATATGGCAAGAGCAATAGATTGGCATATTGCACTGCTTTTCAATCTCATCTTTACTTTCAAAAACCACATAGGAAATGTCTAAACATTATCATTGTGCAGAAAATAGAAAAATACTCAAATGCTTTTGTAACCAATGTCTCAGTGGTTATAGAGAACCCACAGAAGGAGTCTGAGATGTGAATTCCCCATAGAGAAGAGTAGGTGCTAACTCACATGACAATAATGTAATGATACCCTCTGGGAGTATTAACGGGGTACGTTTTCTTCTGGGAAACTGCTTTTCATCCTCCTGCTTTTCATTGTTCTAGAAACTGCATCACTGAAATGAGCATTTAAAAAAGTCAGTAGAAAAAGAAAGGTACTGGATTCGACTTAATGAAAAGGCAGCAAGAACAGAACTTTCTATACTCCAGGAGTCAGTGGGAGTAAGCTGGGTTCACTGATGACAATAGCAGAATTGCTACTGATTGCATTTTTACATCTTCTTCTATTTGTTTTTTGTTTGTTTGTGTTTGTTTGTTTTTAAACCAAACTGACAAACAGTTTTTCATTTTCAGCTATGTTAATATACTGGAGCATAGACCTGGTGAGCTGATGGTAGAATGTGGTTATATTTACCTTATAATGACATGCATGGTGTTGCATGCCAATCGTGTGGAGGCATGGCAGAGTTTTATATGGCACTGTATTGTACTTGACAAACTATATTGCTAAATACTGATTCTATAGGCCTTAGTAAATTGCTCATTGTTGTAGCAGCTTCAACAAAACCTGCAACTACCATGATCTTTGCATTTGGTTATTGAAGTTTTTTGGGGATTTGGTGGGGTTTTTTAAAGCATCTGATGTTTTATCCACGTGAAACATTGCAGGTGCTCAAAGTCTGGCTTGGTCAGACTGTAACAGAAAACCATCCCATGAGGACATTTCCCAGTCTCTTCAGTGGCTTGAAAATTCTTGCATTAAGCTTCTATAATTACTAGGACATTATTATAATTTTCTGGTAGTCTAGAAGATGGGAAATGTGTACAGTGCTTGTGCAATGACACACATGTGTTCAAACACTTTCTGTAACACCATCCCAAGAGAAAAGGAAAGGGAGTATGACAGACTTTTTAGAACTGTCAGAATATCCCTATGTATCAGTGTGTTATTAAAACAGAAAAGTGTATTTCATAAATACATGGGCTAAAGATTTTTATCTTCATTCCCTGAATAGCAGCAGGTAGCTCTACATCTCAGACCAGCTATCTACCACCCCTCTTCAGATACTGCTAAAAACTGTAACAGCAATGCTGATGAAAAATGCAATTGCATCTACATCTTACTGTATCATTACAAGATGGTGAATCTCTAATAAAAACCAGAAAATCTGTGACAAAAGCAATACCCCAAACAAACAGGAATTCATAGTAACTTTGTCAAAACAATGCAATAACTGCTTAAAGAAAGAGTGACGTTCGTTAAGGTGTTAGTTGGGGAGTAAGATGAAGGTCCTCATCGCACAAAGGGCATGAGTTTAAGATCTGCACTGCAAGATGAATGGGAAACATAAGCTTATTTTCTGCTGTAAACTGCTGGGCTACCCATGCAAAAAAATAATAGCCAAAAAATCCATACAACTGTAAAAAAACCTTTTTATTAAATGGCAAACAAGAAGAAATAGTCAGCAAATAAAATAAGAAATGATCCTCCATTGGCAAGCTGCAGTATAATTCCCTAGACTAATAGTTTTTCTGGCCCTTAAAAAGACCAGATATAATACAAATCAGTACCAGCAGTGAAGAGCTGAAAAAGTGTGGTATAGATTTTTTAAAATGAGTGTGAATCAGGGAAAAAAACATCAAAGAATATATTTAGGTTTCAATTATTTTTAACATGCAAGAAAGAATAGTATTTGCATGTATAGCTATCCTTAAATATATAAAAAAGAAAAATAACAATAATCAAGGAAGAAATTCTGATTAAAACTGACTTTTATGTTAAAATTTAGTGTTCTTTGAGAGGAAAAGGTGTATCAAATGTGCATAAAAATTTCAAACCTGTTCTTTCAAGTGTAAATTCTTTTGCAGGAGTGTTATTGCTATTCAACTTTCAAGAGCAATGAAAGACAAAGTATTATAGTTATATATTCTAAGGAGGTGGAAAATACTTTACTTGAGTTTGTTATGTGACTGCCCCACACAAAATTAATACCACAGACAAAATATTAATCTGACCTGTAAAAGAACTTCAGTTTCAGTTCAACAGAGAATCAGCCCATTGCTCATAAAGACAAAGGATGAAAACTAGGGGACCAACATTCTAAAAACTGCTGGTAATTCCAAATTGGTCTGTAATATTACTTACGTGCACTTCTATTTGTTTGAAATTGCCATTAAAAATTTGCCATCACCATCACTCACAGGGTAGATTACAGGTCTCTCTGAAGCAAGATGGAAAAGAAACTTTTTGCTGCTTTGACACAAAACATCGCATCTTTCTTATCTAGGTCTGGAAGTTTCTCACTCGGTTCTCTGTGTGTTTTCCAGAGGTGTGTTTTCCAGGAGGTATTTAGTGCTCCAGCAACATCTCCTGACAGTACCATCTCCTGGAGGACTCATTTCCCCAGTTCCACCTCCCTTTCCACCAGCGTTTTATGGGCCATCCTTCCAGGGTATAAAACCACACTGATAGCCACACTGACTACTTCTGTGTCCCTTTATATGATTTATTCTTGGTTTTTTTTTCTCATAATTTCACAATACCAACCATAGCCTACTATTTTCCATTCAGACCTAAAATAAAAGAAACAATGCCTAATACTATTTTGTGCTCATGCTGTGTTTGCAACTGCGACTCACGGAATACAGTAGTGTGAATTGACAAGAATCTCAGGATATTGAACAAAGATCAGACTGGATCGTTCTGCCCTGAGATTGAGGATGGTCCAGCAGAATTTTTCAGGTCCCTTCCAAGCCTGCACTCTGATTACTGTAATTCTGATCAGAAGAAAATATTTCTATTCTGGTTCATAAATAATGTGATTGATAGTAAATTAGCAATTTAATGCAGATAAAATTCTATCTCAACATTTGCTTTTGTCTTCATGGAACTAGATCGCATAATGATTCTTAACAGGCCCCTTAATACCTTTTACTTGTTTCCCTTATATCAGCATTGTTGATACTGATATTTGAATTAACAATTCTACATTTCCAACAGAGTCAGATTTTAGCTGTTCATTACTCCTAATGATGCAGAGTAGAATTTGATTAATTCTCCTATTTAATTTATTTAAACACGTTAGACGCTTTAGTGGTACTGAGGAAATTTTATTGGTCTGCTTTACAAAAACAATGATAACAAAATGCTACCAATTCCTGTCGGTTTTGTCCATTTTTTCTTGGAATACCTGAGCAAGGAAACACTATGAGAATTTTCTACAATTGCTATAAAAATGGCTGAGAGAGGGAAGGTGTTGTGGTTTAAACCCAGTCAGGTAACTCGTTCACTCACTCCCCCCCTTCTTGCCCTCCCCCTACTCCCAGAGGGACGGAGAGGAGAATTGAAAAGAATGCATCCCCCACGGGTTGAGATAAGAACAGTTTAGTAACTCAGGTAAAACACAAATCACTACTGCTACCACCAATAACGATAATGATAAAGGAAATAACAAGGGAAGAGAATACAATACCTGACCACCAGCTGACAGATAACTCGCCCCCCGCAGCCCGACCAAGCACTGACCCATACCTCCTCCAACCCTGCAGTCTCCCAGCCCTTCTGGCTAACTCCCAGTTTGGAATGTTGGCTCACAAAGACCTTGGCCAAACCAAAACATTGGTGTTATCAGCTCTGTTCCCAGGCCGAAGGTCAAAACACTGCACTGCACCAGCTACCAAGGAGGAGAAAAATGACTGCTACTGCTGAACCCAGGACAGTATCCACCCCTTATTCCATACCATTCATGTCATGCTCAGATCCCACATTTTCAATATACCATCACTCTTATCTTAGTGCATGGATATATGCTATAAAGCTGCTGAATCCATCTGGTCCATGATGTCAGGCTCCATCTCTTGTAACAGGCTTCCAGAGCAGGAGAGGCTGTGTGCAGTGTTCACACTTGTGAATATAGTGTCCATTGCTAAGTCCACCCCTCGATCATGAGTCCATCTCTATGTTGCATCTCTGCTCTGATGGCCTGAAGTGCCATGGGCCCACCAGGCTCAAAATAATTCACTGTCCCCTTCAGCAGTTTCTGCAGCTTGTTGCTGGGGACTCCATACAGCTGCCTTCCATCTCCGATGCTTCCAAGCACTGGAGGGGCCCAGTGGACTAGATACTTGCCCATACTGTCCCACACACCCTGCCACTCATGACTCTCCAGCCTTGGGGAAAATCTCCTGGTCCCCCTATATCATCGTCTAACCCCAGACAAGACCCAAACCTGACTCTGCTTAACTTTTGAGATCAGACAAAATGGTTGTGGGTGGAACACAGCCTGTGTGTGTGCCAACATGCTGATCCCCATCACAATCAGCAGGCAGGTCCCAAGGGTACCCAAAGGCCATTCAAAACCTTCAGAACTCTCAGTTGATGCTGCTGTACTTGTCACTGGGGCTGGTGTAGCTGCTGTACTTCCCGGCTCTCCCACCGCCAGCTTCTCTTTTCCTGAGTCCAGCTCTTCCTCCTCTGCCTTGCTGGGAAATGCTGCGTGGTCTCCTGCGTCCTCCTGGGGCTCGGCGGGCGGCTGCCGGGGAATGCTCTCGGCCGTCGCGGGGCTGGGCTCGGCCGCGGGGCTCGGCTCCTCCGCCGCCTTCTCCCGCTGCTCTGCAGCCGCCTCCTTCCTCTCCTCGACCGCCCCGACCTCCTCCACCGGCAGCCGTCCCCTCGCGGCCTCCGGCCCCGCTCCCGCCGCCGCTTGGTCCCCGGGGCCGCTCTCCTGAGCCGCTTCAGCAGCTGCCGGCTCCCGGGGCCGCTCCCCCTCGGCTCCCCGCGGCCTCACCAAGACGGAGGCGAGGCCGAGGGCCAGGCCGGTGAAGAGCAGCCGGATGGGCAGGTACAAGTGCACGGCCACGTCCGTCCCGCCCTGCTGCTGGAGCCCGCCCGTATTACAAGCCATTGCCATAAAGCACAGTGAGACAAGAACCTTAGCCCAAGCCCCACACTTGATAAACACCAACACAGCAAATACCGGCTCTAAGTAATGTACTGCATTCTGAAACTGTGAGATCAAGAGGAACAGCTCTGAGAGCCAATAAACCAGCATTGTGACGAGTGACCATTAATCTGGTCAGATCTGTCGTTATCTCAACCCTTCGTGCCCCACGTTGGGCGCCAAAAAGAACTGTAGTGGTTTAAAACCAGCCAGACAGCTCGTTCACTCACTTCCCCCCCTTCTTTCCCTCCCCCTACTCCCGGAGGGACAGAGAGGAGAATCGAAAAGAATGCAACTCCCACGGGTTGAGATAAGAACAGTTTAGTAACTAAGGTATAACACAAATCACTACTGCTACCACCAATGATAATAATGATAAAGGAAATAACAAGGGAAGAGAATACAACACCTCAGCACCAGCTGACCAATAACTCACTCCCCCCCCCCAGCCCGACCAAGCACTGACCGATACCTCCTCCAACCCTGCAGTCTCCCAGCCCTTCCAGGTAACCCACAGTTACCTCCTGGGCATGACGTGCTGTGGTATGGAATACCTCTTTGGTCAGTTTGGGTCAGGTGTCCTGTCTCTGCTTCCTCCTGGCTTTCCCTCCTCCCTGGCAGAGCATGAGGCTCACAAAGTCCTTGGCCAAACCAAAACATCGGTGTTATCAGCTCTGTTCCTGAGCCAAAGGTCAAAACACAGCACTGCACCAGCTACCAAGGAGGAGAAACATGACTGCTACTGCTGAACCCACAACAGAAGGTCATGGTAAGGAAGCAGCACTGACCTTGGGTACATTAACACTAACCTTGTCCAAAACTTTTACTATCAAAACTAAAAATACCTAAACCACATGAAATTAGAATCCTTGCCTTTTTTTTTTTTTTTTTTTTTTCTGTAAAGTAACTAGATGGATGCCACTTAATTGTATTCCTTGGATATATGAACTTCTAAATTCAATCTGCCTCCTATTTCAGTGTTGGAGTGAATATTTTGTTAGTCTTTACACAGACATGTTAAAAACACACCAATTTGGCAAATTAACTGTGGACTATGAAATAAGGAATTACTCTGAACTGAGCCACTTCCCATCAAATGTTCAAAGACCACCAAAATGGGTCATTTTGACAGATGCAAGGCTTTTCAAACTATTTGGGCAATAACTTCTAGCAATTGAAAACATTTGCAAATTTAGGTTTGAAGCAGTTTTTTTCATTTACTCCTTTTCCTTCAGACTGTCACTTCTGATGAGTAAGTATTTTCCTGCAGAAAAATCTTCTCCAGAATATCCCAACTTTCCTCTGCTTACTGATCTCAGGAGGTGCAGAAATCCAAATCTGAGCCTGCTTTACTTTGAATTTTAAAAAAGTTCCCAGCAGGCAGAGCATACCCACTGATCTGAAAGCCAGCTCCATTGCAGGAGCCCTATTAGAGTGAAATGCTCTACAACTCTGCATAAAAATCCTGACTTACAGACACCACATTTCATGTTTGTGAAATCTTTTCTGGTTGCATTTGCCCTGTCTGAAATATAGGCACTTGATTTAGACAGTCAGCTTCCCATAAATGCATAGTATCCAATTCTGTTTGGCATGTGGCAATCGTTTTAATTCTGAATATAATCTGACCTGCTCCTTCTATATAACCTTCTGTAGTTGTTAACTGTGTTGAGAAAGCACTGTACTAACCAGTTATTTTCATTATGTTTGAGGTTGAGCAGCCCAATTCCCTTGCATTTCTGACCACAGAAATGCCTTCAGCCTTTTGATCTAGTAATCTTGTTCTGCAAGATGCAGGAGAGTCTGGCGCTGATCCAGCAGTATACACAAACTCCAGCTTAACTACTAATAGGTGAGTAACTCTCTGAAAGCCAAAGATTATTTATATGCTCATAGTTAGGCAGAGTACAAGCTTTTAAAGGTTTCAAAGGCTCTTAATTGAATAGCTGTACTGCCGCACATAATACCCTTGAAATGGGAATATTCTTTTTCAGGAGGACGCTCCACAGAAGTAAAAGTTTATGGAAGTAGGCTATTTGTTCTCATGGATTTTATTTGTATACTGTGAATAATGTCTATTAATAATATATTATGCTTACTGTGACTGATATATAAAGAAGAGGTTCTTGTATGAATCAAGGATTGTAGAATCAGGTCCTTCCTTTTGTTGTGCTGTATTAGCAGACAAACAAGAGAGAAAGAAACAAGTTGCTTTCTAAACCAGTGGGAAACATAATAGCCTTTCTTTTTAACCTTGGCTTTATTCACTTTGATGTTGAGTATATATAAGATTAAGAAATGCTCATTCTCTTGGCTATGAAACTCTCTGCCTATTTGGAGCTGATGATTCATGGCTTATTGTTTCTCTAATAGTTCACAGTTAATTGGTATGGTGAAGAATTAAAGACTTACTGTCAAAATGTAAAAGTGTCAGGACTTTTTTTTAGAGAAAGAACAGAAAATATCTGCAGATGAAGAACCACTCTCTAAACTCACACAATATCCACACAGCTACAAAATCAACCCTTATACCATCGCACAAGCGAGAATGATTTTAAATAAAGCAGTTTCAATTTTATAGCATCCCATAACTTGCAATCAGCAGCTCTTTAATAAAATTGAAATAAGCACCTCACAGTCAGTGGGTATTTCTTATATTTTTTTGCACATCCAAAAATAGGATTCACATTAAACTGAAAATTGGGTCATGCTTCAGCACACAGTAATTTGACCTAAAGATAACATTCCTTTTCAAACAATGAAAACATATAAGAACTACAATTTTTTAGTAGTTTGTATAATGTAAAAATGTCTGTCATGCTCCTGGAATCCAAAATAAAATGAAACCTTTCAGCCATGGCTATATGTATCACCATGTTCCCCCAGACCAGACAGTAGCATTGTATCATGGCATAACTTTGGCATAAAGAAAGCACACAACAGGAAAAATGACATGTCTGATTTCATATGATGGTTTATTTCTTACTAATAATCTGCAGTGAAACTGAACTCAAAGTTCATTGCAGGTAAGACAAGGGTTTGTTGGTACCTGGGTGCATCATGAGAAATGTTCTCCATTCTTTGATCATGGCTAACTTTGCAGCAGCCTGAAGACATGTTTCACTCAGCTCAGGTAGATGAGGGAGTATTCAGATCAAGAAACAAAACACAGGTCACTTGCCGGGTACCAATTACACTGGATTGCAAGCCAGTCAGTAGCATATTTGCAGGAAAAAACTTAGGGCAAAAGAAAATGAAGAAAGGAGAAAGTAAAAAAGGGGAATAAAAATATAAAAATCAAGAATAACAGTGCAAAGAGAAGTAAGAAAACAAAGACAGTGGATACTACAGATAATGACAATTCCAACATTGTTTGGATATAATTTGCTGTTACCTTCAGTTTACCACTTTCAGCATTTAAATAAAACACCTTGCAACTAGTTCTCCCTGTTGCAAAGTTTAACAAAACATAGAACCTGCTGTCCATAAATATCAACATAGAGCTACATCTTATGAAAATGGTAACTTCCTGACAGCCTGGCTTCCCTCTGCTGCCTAGTAATGAGTGAGTTGGACACCACCTGACAGTTCAACCTCAGATAAATATTTCAAACATATCATGCAAGAGATTCACAGATCAATCCCACCTCCAGGAAAGCAGTGGAGTGAGACAGAAAGCCATTCTGAACTGGTGCATCAGAGCGGAACACAACCAGCAGTTCTCGTTGGATTTTCCTGGGATGAGGGGTGTGTTGGGTTATTTCAACCTCTGCCAGAGTAGAGTGATTAAAGGTAAGACTCTGATCTGTGTATTTGACATCCCAACACTAGAACACATGCTGGCACATAGACAAACACGCACAGGAAACTCCCATTACTTTCCCTGTATAATGCTCTGACATAAAATTAACATTGCCTATAAAACCACTTCAAAATGGCCTCATAAAAAAGTCACTCAGAAAGTAGCATGCCAGGCTTTTGAATCTTTTTGTGATCCATGTCCTTCCATACACAAGATGGGCACATACTGGAAAACAGGAATCAGAGGCTAGTACACTCCATGTATTTCGCGTTAGGTGTGAAGTCCATGAAATAAGCAAGTGAATTGTCTTTTCAAAACGTCACTGAGAAAGGGAATTTGTTTACAGATATGGAAAATAGGTAACTCTATAGTTAAACAATATGAACCAACCAGTAACAAGTCTGCCAACAGAGAATTAAAACTGTGAGAACATTTTCCAGTTATGATGGAATACACTTTGCCCAAAATTTACTTTGGGCCAGTGTGTCTTTACAGCTGAGTAATCAGTGCAAAACTACACCCAACAAGGCTGAAAAGCAAGCTTTCATCCATGATGACAAGAAAAAGGCTGAGACACACGTATTTACCTCCATATATAGCAGAATTAATGAATATCTAGCAGAATAGATTGTCTTTTAGGTCAGAAAGGAATCATGAACTAAAGTAAGACTGTGGGCTAATGCACTCTCTTGATGGATAACCACATACTGAATCCCAGGGCTCATGATACAATTTTCAGGCATTCCGAATACTGATATCCATCTTGTTGGCTACGCCAGGATAACTATTCCCACCAGTCTTCTCCCCATCCCTCCAAACTGCATGTACCTGTGAACTCTGCCACTTGAACTGAATACAGCCCATCTGCACATCAGATTTATTGTGCTGAGAAGCTCATGCTAGAGAACCTGTAGCTAACATGGACCCCAGCAGAAGCTCGTACTTTTTACAGGTTATGTGAGGACATACCTATGTCCACCTCGGCTAGGCTGCCCCTGAGCTAGTATCTCCCCATGATACTGCATATGTCAGAATGTTTGCAGCTAGTTTAGGCATCTCTGCGCTTGTCGTGGTTTAAACCCAGTCAGGTAACTCGTTAACTCACTCCCCCCCCTTCTTTCCCTCCCCATACTCCCGGAGGGATGGAGAGGAGAATCGAAAAGAATGCAACTCCCATGGGTTGAGATAAGAACAGTTTAGTAACTAAGGTATAACACAGATCACTACTGCTACCACCAATGATAATAATGATAAAGGAAATAACAAGGGAAGAGAATACAACACCTCAGCACCAGCTGACCGATAACTCACCCCCCAAGCCCGACCAAGCTCCGACCGATACCTCCTCCAACCCTGCAGTCTCCCAGCCCTTCCAGGTAACTCCCAGTTACATCCTGGGCATGACGTGCTGTGGTATGGAATAGCTCTTTGGTCAGTTTGGGTCAGGTGTCCTGTCTCTGCTTCCTCCTGGCTTCCCCTCCTCCCTGGCAGAGCATGAGGCTCACAAAGTCCTTGGCCAAACCAAAACATCGCTGTCAGTTCTGTTCCCAGGCCGAAAGTCAAAACACTGCACTGCACCAGCTACCAAGAAGGGGAAAAATGACTGCTACTACTGAACCCAGGACAGCGCTTCACTCCATCACAGTACACACAGAGATGTGAAGGAATTTCCTATTCCCTTTTACAATCTGTTTTAAAATATACATCATCTTATATTCCAAAATAAAAATTAGACAAGGTCATTTATATTGCATTAATTAGGAGCAGAGTGTTGCACTGGCAATTAAACAAACTCTTATAATCAATAAGCAGTGCAAGAAAGGGGAAAAAACCACCCCAAAGCATAAGGGTGTAAGCTTAAAAAAGAAAAAAAAAAAAGAAGAAAAAGAAAGAGAACTGAGACTAATTATCTGTATTTAAACATGTGAAGATCTTACTGAGTCTACAAGGTTGAGATCTTGTTCCCTAATCAAGTGCATCAAAGGCATTCCCCAAGGCTCGCAGCAAAACTGCAGAACATCCATACAAATCACTTTTATTCAAGAAAGCCCCTGAAGTGAAGTGAGTTTTCCTCTCCTCCCTGTCATAGTGCTACACAGCCCTCTGTTCCTGGAGAGGCACAGTTCTATACCATCAGGCTTTGCAGATTCACAATGACATTCTGAATGAGCTCTTTATTTTTGTTCTACTTTAATTATTAAGCGGGCCAGACTCTGCCCTGATTCACAACCTCTTGAACATCATTGACTCCAGAGTGTAAATTAAGTCAGATTTTGGCCATCATTTGGTAAGCACTATATAATTTAATGTTCTTCAACCTTCAGAATAATTGAAGGACTTAATTTACTAATAATTAACTGCATAAAGCCTCTTTAAGGGGTAATACTGAGTTTAGTTCTAGTTTAAGGGGCTAATATGTAATATATAAGTAGTAGTATACAAGGCATACGCTTTCAGACCTTTGTTCTGACTGTAAAATGTCAATTGGACTCATTCTGGTTTTCACCCCCACCCCTTTATTACGGCCTCGAAAACCGTGCTGTGAATTTGTAGCTGCCGTAAATGCTTAATGTAAGAGCTAATTGTGCAATGCTGTCAGAATTCTGGTTTCAATACTTTAGAAAGCAACATTTTACTTACTCTTTTTCCTTTCTTGTTTCAAAGGAAAGTATACAGTTCAATGTCACAATCATAATAAATGCAGAGTAACTTGCAGAAAATAATGAGTTGTACCCTTCCACTTTTTTCTTTGAAAAAAAGAAAGATGCATAACATTATTCCCAGTAGGGGAAAAAGTGTCACTGTAAGTAGCAGTCATGGCTTATTAGAAATTTGATTCCGAATCTTCAACCTCTACATTCATTTATTTTTTTTAGAAAGAGAGTCGAATAAAAAGGTAAATATGATTATCCATATTTTCTTTCAGTTATCACCGTGTTGTGGAATAATCACTTAACAGACACAGATTGCTCTTCTAACACAAAATAATCAGCTGGCACAATCAACGCTTGATTTTTCTTTTTTCTTTTAGTCTCTAACTTAATAAGTATAATTTTGCTGTGCCCAATTGTAGAACAATTAATAGCACTCAGCTGCATCCAGCAACCTACAGATCTAGCACTTAAGACAGCAAAGTGCTAACAATGCCTCACAGAACTCAAAGCTTGCATAGAATTGCTAAGATGACTGAGATACGCTAAAAATTTCACCTAAAAATGTTATGTGAAACACAGGCTCTGCAGGGGTGAAGTCAAAGTTTCTGTTATTTTATTTTCTTAATTTTATTTTTTTCATCTAAAATACGCTTTTACTTCACAGGAATGAAAAACGAGCCTCAGAGCTATTCCTTAAAACAGAAAATACAAAATCTGCTGCTGCTAGGTATCTTGGCATCATAGTATGCTATTCTGGTAATAGCAGTGGAAAAAAAAGTAGACATTTGTAACCTTGGCTAAGATTTAAGTGTAAGTGAGACGTTTGAGTTACACTGAAGAACAAAGCACAGCTAAAATGTTCATTTGATTTGAGTTATTAGACCATGCGCACTGGTTTTGGCTGGGATGGAGTTAATTTTATTTTCTTTATAACCATTTGTATTGTGCTGTGGTTTGGGGCTGTGGTATGAGCAGTGCTGGCAAACCAGGGAAGCTTTAACTTTTGCTGAAGAGCAGAATAGCTCTGCCCAACCCCACCAGCAAGGAGGCTGTACGACTACAAGGAGCTGAGAGGGGACACAGCCAGGACAGTTGATCCAAACTGAACCAAGGGATATTCCATGCCTTATGGCATCATGCTCGGCAGTAAAAGCTGGAGAAAGAAGTAAGGGGGAAGAACATTATGGCATTTGTCTTTCAGAGTAAACATTACATGTGATGAAGAGGAAACGGCTAAACATCTGCCTGCTGATATGAAGCACTGAATCAACTGCTTATTTCACTTTGCTTGCACATGCAACTTTTCTTTACATTTGAAACTGCCTTCATCTCAACTCACATTCCCCTACCTTGCTCAGGGGGAGTGAGCAAGCAGCTATGTGGGACTTAGCTGCCTACTGGGGTTAACCCATAACATGATGTCACAAGGGTTAATTCAATAACCCTTAAACTACCACGAAAATCTTTAAGGACTATGAAGCTATGGATAAGGGTAAGAGTTTGTGGGTACAGACTGACTCTGAGATATTGTCTCCCATGCTACAACTAGCAGCTCTGCCAAGAAGGCACAAATGCATACAAGGAAAGCAAGTGAAGAGTTGTGCCTGTCACTGGAATGAAACCGGATCACATTCCCCGTGAGCCCATTCTATATCCTTCAGAAAGTAGAAAGTTGTAAGACAACAGTTATAAAATCATCTGCAATGCAGAGGTAGGTACAAAATCACAAACAAAATCACACAACTTGATCAATGTAAACATACAATGTTTTGTATGCAGTAAGGAGACTACAGGGATAATGATCAAGAGAAATTCAGTGAGGTGCTGTAAAATTTCTCCTAAAGGCCTGCTAGATCAGCTCACCTCTGGTCTGCTGTATCTCTCTGCCAGACTGAAAGACAGCACTGTAATATATGTAATGCTACTCATTTGAAGTGTGGTTGTGGAGGTTCAACAATGCTGGCATGACCAGTTAGCATGGGCTAGCTGTGTACAGCATGTGAAGCAGAAGCTGTACAGAGCTCTGCTGATAAAAGCTGAGTTTGGCCTGTGTAAATATTTTTCTATATATGATTCTGCCATGACAGTATAACAGGTAATGAAAGCAGCTAAATCACTTAAAACTGATGATGTAAGTTTAGGTTTGAACTGAGGTCCTCAAATCTTGGACATCACCATTTGTGTTTTTAAGTTTACACTGGACATGTAAGGGTTCTTTATTGCTGCTCCTCTTTAATGTCTGAACAATGATGTGGCTTGGTTGTCATCTAGGCTTGTGCAAAGAAAGTAAATGTTGTGGTTTAAACTCAGTCTGGCTTGCTCATTCCCCCTCCTTCCTCTCCCCCCCACCCTGCTCCCTGAGGGATAAGGAGGAGAACCGAAAGAATGTAACTCCCACGGGCTGAGATAAGAGCAGTCCAGTAACTAAGGTATAACACAAATCACTGCTGCTACCACCAATAGTAATAATGATAAGGGAGATAACAAGGGGAGAAAATACAACCGCTCACCACCCACTGACCGATACCCAGCCCAACCGAGCAGTGATCTAAGCCTTCCGGGTAACTGCCCCCAGTTCTACATCCTGGCCATGACGTGCTGTGGTATGGAATACCCCTTTGGTCAGTTTGGGTCAGGTGTCCTGTTTCTGCTTCCTCCCAGCTTCCCCTCCTCCCTGGTGGAGCATGAGGCTCAAAAAGTCCTTGGTCAGAGTAAACATTACTGAGCAGCAGCTGAAAACATCGGTGTTATCAGCGCTGTTCCCAGGCTGAAAGTCAAAAACACAGTGCTGCACCAGATACTAAGAAGGAGAAAAAAATGTCTGCTACTGCTGAACCCAGGGCAGTAACTTATAAAAAAAAACCATGCTATTACAGCTCCCAGACACAATGGTGAATAATGGCACAGAACATGCTAACAGGACAAAATGTAGGTAATTTTGGGAACATCTGAAAAAGCAGAAGGTTAAATTGGACCTTTACAAAAGACAGGGTCCTTAACCATTACAAGCAGCAGGATATGGATACACACCCACTCCTTCAACCGCCCCTGTGGAAAAGAAACAAAACACCAGTGTTGGGATGTTCTAAGTGTATTACATGGGGAAAACATGAGGACTTTCAATATATACAACTCCAGGCAGTGCCAGTGCTATCATAACAGCTCAGACACTTGCCTTAATCCCTGCTCAGTACCATCCTCAGTTCAGCCTCTTTTTCTCTATCATCTTCATTTCCTACCTTCTTAGTTTCTCACTGTTGATAAAAGTATCACAGCACCAAAAGTGTGGAGGGAATAGGCCTGAAAGAATGTCACATTATCCTTTCCCTGGGCTAATGTTAATTCCTATTCTCCCAAAAGTACTGGAATAGATTTGCTGTCAGTGTGCAGTCAAAGGGAGTCTGTGAGGCCCTGGAGAGATAGAGTTAGGAAGACTGTTACACTTTGCTAAGAAGTCTTTTCCCCCATGAAGGATGAAGGGAATCCACCCACATTATCCCAAAAGGGTGGGAGTCCCAGCTCCAAGTGACACAGCAATCTTCATCGCAAAGTGAAAACCCTGTGGGCTCAGCTCCCCAGTGAGATCAGAGCAAGAGTGGGACTGGGGAAACCTTGAAGGCAGACAGACAAAAACTGAAAGATATCTCAAATCTCATTAATTCCCTGCCAAAAAGTATCCTGCTTTTTATTTTATTTTGGATTCATTGTGTGCTGCACATTCTACCAGATTCTATCGTGACAGTTTCAGCTGCTCTCACCATTGCTGATAAAAGTTCTTTTTAGGAATCAGAAATATGAAATTACCGTAGTCATGCCCTACTCAATAAGTACACACTAAGTCAAATATCCTTAAATACCCAAACTGCTTTTTCCCTTTAACAATGTATTCCATAATTCTTTTTCCTGAGGTGTATTTGTTATTTCAATGTGCATGACAAGCAAGCTGGTTTTCTCCCAGCTCTTGGTTATAGTCGAATCGTGCACACCATTTTTAAATACAGTATTTTTTAAGAATTTGCCCTCTAACAGCTAGTAGTAAACCAAACCGTTATCAGTACTTCCAAGCTGAAAACATGAGGAAAACAATAGGACGACTATTACAAGTTCATGGAGGTATTTGATGAAACCCACTGCAGAAAGCCTTGAATAACCTTTCTCGAGAAGTACTTAAAAATTATTAATATCGAATTTAATGCCTGAATTCACACTCAGGCTTTAATCTGAAGGAAGATTCATGTAAGTACTTCTATAACTATCCAGAAACCATATTAAATGCTTATGCAGTCCCTCAGTGTAATCTTTAGTGCATTTTGGAAGGAAGAAAAGCTTGTCCATACAGAGGCATGTGCAAGTTGAGGCCAACAGAATTTAAAGATCTACAGAAAAGGTTTATTTTTAGGCACAAAAGTTACCCATGCATGGCCACAGAGTTCAGCAGGATCTGTATCTTTTAACAGGTTTGAAAGATCAGACCACATTTTCCCCTACAGGTTAACTCCAGAAGCCTGAAGCTGAAAATCAGTACCAAGTCCCTGAGGTAAGAATGAAGTACATTTGTCTAATGAAATGTCTAGCAACTTCAACAATATGGAAAACAAATGCTCCGCTAGGTCGCTCTGCCAGGCACAAATATATGCACATAACTTCCTGAATGCAAGTATTTCCCATAGAATTTATGTCAATATTTCCTGTAAGGGACCTAGCCTCAGTAACTCAATTCAGAGGCTGTATCAGCCTGCTTTGAAACTTCATCTGTGCTTGGGGATCATTTGTACACAGTTGCACTCCTGTACATGAAAACTGAGATTCGACAAAATGAATATAGGGAAGCTTCCTAGATCTTCCCTTTTCTTGTTAGAACTGAATAATTATGAAACCAGAAAATAATCCACCATACAGTTGTATCCCAAGAAACTGGAGCTGTGCCAAAATCATTCTATCATGAAGAAAGTGAAATGTTTTAAAAAAGCAGATTACAGGATGGATGAAGAGTTCAGGCCCATCAAGTAAATGCAAGTTAATTCCTCTGTTAGCAGAAAATCTAAGTTAATTTGTCTAGTGGAGAAATCTCAGACAAATGGAGGTAAAGAGCAGCAGCAATTTATGCACCGAAAGGTAAATAGTTTTCATCTGCCTGTCCACACACAATTACATAATTCTTAACAAGATTTTCTCATTTCCTACTTCACCTTCTTGTGTAAAACAATGCAACTGTATTGCAAATAAAGAGTAACTTGGATTTTAAAATTCTGAAAAAAAAAAAGTTATACTTTCATTCTTCAGACTTCTTATAACTAGAGAGTTATAAACTGATCAAAAAGTCCCCCAAATTAACAGTAGTTTGAAGGAAGGCTTCACACCTCATCACTGGACCAGTGAGGATTTTAAATCCTATTCGTAAAGCTGTGTTGCCTCAAAACCAGAATTTTGTGTGTGAAATATCAAATAAAACCCCTATATGGACGTTCTATTTTACTTCATCTCTTCTTCCCATGGGATGAAGAAGGGGAAGACACAGAGAACAGGGATACAATATACTGCCTTGCTTAGTAACTCCAGCTTGATGCTGACTTTTCTTACCCTTTCATACGAAAGACTCGATCATGGTCATTTCTGTCCCGCATTGCAAAGGAACCGTGAAAATAAGCTTTGCAAAACTGTAAACATGCTAACAGTAAAGTCTGCAGTGACAGAGTTCTATGCAAGAAACTAAGGAATTCTTACTCAGATAAGCTTTGCTGCAGGCATTCAAGTAGAGACAAATAGGAAAACATCTCCTCATATAATTACGTGCTGGCCTCTGTAAATGGACACTAAGGTCTTCAGTATCGTCTAATCATAAATGTAGAGCTAATTTTTGTGAGTGAAGAACAAGTTATGAGTATGCAAGCCCTCTGAAATTTTTCCCTTTACTCCATCTATATCTTATTTGTATTAAGTATATGACAGCTATTACAGAGAACTGCCTTACTTCACTCTAACAACACTAACTAACAATTTACTCTTCAAAGAATCTTTTTATGATGAGCAAATATACAATTGTTGAGTATTGGTTTCTCAGCTCATAGTTAAATTACTTACTTGATGGATACATACATGTTAAGGCTTTATGTTTATAAATTATAAAATGATCTGTCTTCAGACAGTGATCATTATCTTGCTGAAGTCCTGCAAAATTTGTTAACATCTGAAGCATTAGAAAATACATAGAGTTAAATCCACTTTAAATACATGGTTGGCTTCATCATATTTATAAATGTTTTTAGTCAGGAGCACACAGTTTCTGTGAGAATTCAAGTGCATTCTATTTTTACTCTAGTATAATTTAGCTAGAATATTCCCCATGTCTTCAAGTAAAAGAATACTTTTACTTCACAGAATTATTTATATGCAAGTGCACACAGTGGTCCTTTCATGTATATGCCACACTTACTGGAACAAATACTCAGGTGATACAACAGGAAAAATCTGTTTTACCTTCATAAACAATATTTATAATTGCAACCTTGATTTATATTTTCTAAGCATTTTTATAATGCACATACCATATTTAATCTTTTTATTTAATGCACTATCTAAAAAGTGATTGCTCCCATATGCAAAAACCTAAATGAATTATTTAGCCACACTATGTAATCAAGGAGTTTATTTTATTACTACCCCAGGGATCAGACATGCTGCTAGCCAATCACTGCTACAGAAACTGGATCCCAGGCAGCTGTAATCAAACCTGCAGCATCCCTTCCAAAAAATAACAGCTTCTGGAGCTCCGTGTAGCAGTGTTTCAGCACTGCACATCAGTTAAGGAGTGCCCTAATCTGCTGATGGACATGTTCAAGAGAATTGATAGATACCAGTGTGTCAGGCAAGTGGCTATGCTCTTAATTAAGTAAAAAGAAGCTTCCCTGAGGAGGTAAAATGAATTAATTCAGCCAGTCTCACACTAAAGGGTTGGGGATTTCTTCTGGGGGCTTGAGGGGAATTTTTTCCCCCTTTTCAATTGGAACCTCTTAAAAAGTAAGCTATAGCTGAAACTCTGCATATAGTTTGGAAACTTAGACTTCCACTGCAGAAAAGCACTGCAGCTAAACTGAATTCTGCCCTGCCCTATTTTCTACTCATTTATGCCGTAAAGTAATAAAACAAGGCATGATATTTGCTGTGGCCTATAGTATGCAACATCCTGGAAGAGATCTGGTACCGAAGCTTTACCCTAATTGTGAGGTTTCCTGGGCTGCATCTAATTGCTGCTGCAATTCCTGAGTATTTCTTTGTAAGGCTTAGCAAGCACACATTAAATTAAAGATATCAGGATTCTCAGCTCCAAAGAGATGAAAGAGACCTAGGCCAATATAGCTATTGAGACTTCTAAGCAGTGTAATTTCATTGATTTTAGTGGCTGTCTCACTTGGGGTATCTCTAACCAGTAACTCTATATCTACTGTGAACACAGCAGTCAGAAGAGAAATATTTGAACCACTGGAATTTGAAACCTGGTGATCACAATGCAGTTGTGATTATATTGATTCGTTTATTGATGATTGACTGTATGCTTATATATATGTTGGGTTTGTTTGTAATGTTCAAATTGTTTTCCAACTCAGATGTGATCTTGGTCAGCAAGCGGGCAGCAAATCAAAGTATGCAAGAGTGGACTTTTCCTCCCCCTTAAATCCCTTTCAAATCTGTTACTGCTTATCTGTTACTGCTATTTCCCTGGGATCATTTTATGTCAGAAAACAAAATTATATTGTCATCTTAAATATCTGGAGAAAAATCATAACAGGAATATGATACAGTGTCCTAGTTAAGCACTTGCAAATTGATTTTGACACTTTCAGATTGATTTTGTCATAAATGTATAAGTTTGATGAGGGGGATATCCGGGCTTGTAAAATAGGCAGGGTTCAAAACCTTACAACCTGAATATAAGGAGTGAAGGAAAACATCATCCTTCTTTTTCAATCTCCCATGCCTAATCCTGCATCTGTACTCCTGCAAAAATGTGTTCATGAAGATATTTAATATAAAAACAAGAGAGATTATAAAACACTAATCTTCAGAATTCTGAAATCCATAGAATGAACTGTGGAAAATGCTGAAATATCCTTCATTTTATGTAAAAAGCTTGGCTTAGCAGAGAAGAATCAAGACACTAACTTTAGCCCCTCTGTGTAACCAAATAATAGTATATCAATAGTTTCTCTTCATAATAATGGATATTCCAATCCACAGAATATTCAGAATTAAACTTACAAATTTATAATTGAATTACCATTTCAATTGGACCTAGCATTTTTCCAAGCAGTGAAAACAAATCACCACCACCACCAGCACCAAAATGCAATCTAAATGTTGCTTTTGTGACAAAACTACTGAACCAGACTGTGAAACTGATGCTCTACTGAGAATGTAAGTCATTAAATAACCGCATTGGAAGAAAAAAAAAGAAAGTAAGTCTCAACAGAGAAAGATAAAGCTGTTAAGGCTGATTTTTAAAATCTTTTGTTTGTAATAGGGTATTATTAGTCTCTTAGGCAAAGCATTTCAAAAAGCATTATTTTTATTTTAATAACATTACTTGCTATGTCCATCTAGGAAATGTTCCCCCATAGTCATTTGCTAAAGCTATGTGACATAGGCACAAATAAATACAACGTATTCTAAAAGCTGAGATAGTGCCTGTCTGTCCACCTACCATAGAATTCACTTATTGCTTATTCAATATAAAGCCTGCTTCTATGATTTGGCACATCTTTATTCAGAAAGATGGGCTGATTGCTGACAACTTTGATGCAGTAAAGACTGCTGCAGCATTACTGGAAGAAAGTCATTTGATAAATGTATATTTTCCATTTTGCTTAAAAGGAATCTATTATAAGTGCAGCTGCTTTCTGAATGAAATTAATGCCGAAGCGAAGCTTCGTATTACAAAGTAAAATGGGACTCGCTCTCTAATATTAGACTGAAAGGCATTGTAATGCAGCAGGAGGATTGAACTTTGACTCCTTCAAGAAGACTGATTCATATAATAAAAAGGGGAAAAAAGGCTTTAAAAATGCTAACATCCTCTTTTCAAAGCTTAGCAAAGCTGCTGTCCAGAAAACAGAATAGCAAATACAGGTTGTGCGTGTCTCCAAAGAAGATATACCCTAAGGAATACCATAAGGAATGTACATCACAAAATTCTCAAGATTGTTTTGAAGTTTTTTAAAGATACTGAGATAAAAAGCTGGGGGAAGACTCTCTCACACTTTTTGCAATTAGTGGTGATATACATGCTTGTTTAAATGGGGTTTAACTAAAATATATACTGTTGGATTACAGCTAAAATGAACCAATCCTTTATGATTGCTACTTCATATCTGAGAAGTTCTCCCACTGTTTTCAAGATTTCAAAAATATTCCTGTTTAGTTTTACTTTCTATTTAAGGTGTGTTTTTGTCTGAAGCAGGCAGAAAAGAAGGCGGCACAGGGCACTTTGCAGGGAGGTGGGTTTTCGAGGACATTCTTTATCACTTTCTGCACCCATCACTGGTAGGACTGTCCTATGGAGTGGTTCCCATTATGACCCAAAGACCAGTTAACTTCTAACAGATATTGGAGTGAGTCACTCTGGGATGAGAGGCCCAGAACAGGTGAGCCAAGAGGCTTGTGATTGCTGTACACATGAAAAACATGCAAAAGAAACACATCAGGGAATTTCAGAACATCTTTAGTTTGGCTACACCCCACACAAGTGGAGTGTTGTTTTTTTTTGTCTTGAGGTTTTGCAGCTTAGAACCTGTGGCTGCTCTTTCACCTAATGCAGTGTGGGTACATGGACTGCTGAAAAAAAAGTGACAAATCCACTTTCCTTAAATGGAAACCTGTACTAATTATGACACTCTATTTGTTGGGGATGAAGTCTCCTGTCTAAATACATTCTGGAAAAAACAAAGGATTGCAAAGGCAGAACAGAAGTCAGGAACATTTTAAAGTGTAGGGAAGAAAACTAATTGCACTGCTCTTCTTCAATATGCTTTGCATTTACTTTCAAGCTGAGCTATGTTTTTACAGATCCCTATCCTTTTTTTCTTGGCAGAACTCATGCATTATTACAATATTAGTTGTTGAGAATGGGTTTCCACTTCGGAGTTCGCATGGTTTAATACAAGACTGTAAAATGAAACAAGAGGATATCCATAAATGTTAACTTTAACCCACATCTCTCCTGCCCCTTTCTATATTCAACCAAGGGAGAGAGTTCTCAAGAGAGTGATTTTGGCTTTGGCTCTGAATAAAAACTGTGTTTCTCTTTTCTCTGCAGTGAAAGACTGCAGAGATCAGTCCCTCTATTCACATTCATAAATACCCCCTAAAATGTTCTGCTCAAGAACAGGTCCATCTGCTGCTAGATAGAAGGCAGACAGGTGCTACCTACTGAGTGCCTACAAAAATAGGAAGTCATATACAGTGCAACCATGGCTTAAAAGTTGTAACACTCAGAATATAGTATATTCAGGGCTCTTCCTGTTTGCTCTGTGAGATTAAGATGTCCAGTGTTCACACTTTCAAACCTTCTGCAACCACAAACAAATTTGCATGGTACAATGGCGTGCTGTGTGTAGCACACCATAACTGAAAAGCAAATAATTATGTCAGTTCATTCTCAGAGATATTTAGAACTAGACTGTACGAGACACTGAAAGCCTCAGTGAATTCAGTCCCGCTCCGAGAAGTGAGATGGACCAGACAGCCATCAGAGACCCTTTTAAAACATGAACTCTTCCATCATTCCGGAAATAAACTAAGATTCCTTTCCTTAACATAGCAGAAAGGAACAGGACAGTAAACCCACTACATTCTAGAGTACCATATCCTCTTTCATTACAAGTCTCCCTCATGTGATTTTTTTCCAGGTTTTAGTTAAAACAGTTTCTTAAGAATAATAAAAGCTTTTCAACTACTCACTCCTCCTTTCTGATAAAAAGAAGGCAGGAAGAAAAGTCTATCTCCTATTTCATATATGGATTTCATACTTCCAACTGCTGTGTGTAGATTTGAGGCTGCTGCTTCTGCTAAAGAAAGAGACTCTAAATGTCAAACTGATATCTGGATTTGGCCTCAGATTTTAGACCCTAATCACAAGTGGAGATGAGAGGTGTTGTTTCAGTGGTGAAATAGGAACAAATGTCTGGGTTTTGCCAGTACTGTTTGCAAGCTCTTCCTCCTTATTTCATTTTTTTCTTTAGAGACATTAAGGCAAGATAATCTGGATCATTTTATCTGTCTCAATACAAAATATCCTCCAAGTATTACATTCCGAACCTTTCTTCCCTACTGTCCATTCTTGCAACGTTTCCTTCCTAGCCTTCATAAATAGAAGCAGCATAATTTTTCCTTAATCTGTTGTATCAGAATTTCCTAACAACATTTTAAACTTTTGCAAAATGTAGACATGATTTTGTTATTCGGTATTCTTGCTTTTTGTGTCTGTAAAATATTTTGGAAGCAAGGAAAAGTCTTTTCAAAGAATGCTCAATATTTTCTCCTTATTTTGCAAGAGCAAAGCTGTCTTACCATCAAACAGTCCCTCCTCCTTAACAGACTTGCTTGTAAGATCACAAGTCTCAGTGCAGCCACCTCTTTCCAAAAGTTATCTTTTGTTTCCCTGCTTTCTTTGTGTTTGTGCTTGCAACAGTCTGTACTTTTCTGCTGGATAGCCGGCTAACTCATTTCTAATATTTAAACGTTTTAGGTTTGCTCTCATCATGACCCTAATACAGTGCATTTACACTACACTCAAAAGAGATGAATAGCAAGCGTACCAGATAAATGGCCACAGTCTCACAGCCTTCAAGAGACTTATTCACTGGAGTAACAGCATTAGCTCGCAAGGGCACTTTCAAAAGCTTTTCATGTCTTTCTACACTTCTGCTTCCAATCTCTGTCATTACTGGCTGATGTTGCTTTCCGACAGTTAGGGCTTTTGGTCACTGCCAGCTTGGGAAAGATTCATATTTATGACCTTGAACTGAAGTTTCCTACTGCACTTTGGCCACTTGTACCATCTTCCATCTCACCACTCATGTAACATTTAAACTCATTTCCTTTCCTCTTCAGCTTAATCACTCTGTGCTCTTACATCTTGGTCCTTGTGGCTGCCTGCAAATTCAGCGGAGACACCAGGACTGCAGAAAGCGACCACTGTAGTTGTTAGTGGCTGTTTTTAGTGGCACCATATTCTGTGCTGTACAAACCAAAGCAAAGAGTGCTTCATCCCATAGACAATTCAGAGCCCATGGGTCAATTTACCCTGCAATTCATAGACCAGTGACTCACACTTATATGCCTGCCTGCTTCTGTTCTTGACCATAGTCCAGTCGTATGTACATACCCAGTGTAAAATTTGACCATTTTCTGTCATTGCCCCCTCCTTTATTCTTTCCCTACCTGATTTACTTGGAAAGCTTACAGTAATATGTGGGGGAAGGAGGAGGAAGGTTCCATAGTTCCATAGTCAAAACAATACTGAGTCTGCATCATTATGCAGGGCTGTCATATTAGCCAGAGTCCAGCTTTATGATTTCCCATTGGCTTAGTTTTGGTTATGAAAGAATAGACAAAATCTGAATTGATTCTAAATCGCTGCTCAACAAAAAGATACCTAGCATGTAAGGACATCTCACTTGACAGGGTACCCTGTTAAAAGGTATTTAGCACAAAAACAAAGACAGGAGACAGAAAAAGCAATAAATCACACCTATATACACAAACCCTGAGAAGCAGGAGATAATGAAAACAATACCAAAGATAGAACTCTCAGGTCCCTGAATGATGGGCCATTGAAGGAACCATTCCAAGTCCTGAGGAACTGATAAGAAGGGGTGTAAACAAGGTTACTGAGTCTCCTAGGCATGACTGATTTTATTGCAGGGGCACTATGGGACTCTGCTAAATTTATGGGACACTTAAGATCAAGGTGGAAGAAGCAAGGGAAGAAGCAAGCATGGGAAGATGGAGAGGAGGGTTATATAAATATATGTATAAAGGCTGGTTGCATACCAACAAACTGCTGCTCAGGATGCTTGCCTAGCCAAGCCCTGTGCCTGATCACTCAGTCTTATGAAACTCCGTCCACCTATTTTCTATGTAACTGCTCTCTGGCGTGTTTGTGCATGTTCTGTTGGCAAACTGCAGATTTGACTAGCCAGTAACTCCTGGAAAGATATGAGGCTGGACATGGAGGCAGGATAAACAGGGCTTAGGTTCTGGGCTTGGATTCTGTGTGGACTTATGGTCCAGTGTAAGGCTTGAGACACCTGAGGAAGTGAGAACTTCAGTCAAGCTGCAGGAGCTGGTAAATGGGAAGAGATTGGAAACTGGAAAAAAAAAACCAAAACATGCTGGAGATGGAGGAGCCAAGAATCAGGGCATCAGTTCTGCATGGTTTTTATAGTGAAGTTTTGAGGGTTCAGCAAGTATGAGAGTGACCGTAATCCAGACAGAGTTTATAAATATGTATTTGTATGTATATGTGTAGAGACACATGTAATTGCTAAATGCTCAACTTCCTAATGATTTAGAGCAGAGGAGCAGGAGTGGCGTGTTGTTCATGTTCATGTATGAAGACAGGCTGAGAAAGTTGGGGCCTGGAGAAGAGAAGCAAAGTGAAGACCTCAGAGCAGCTTCCAGTGTCCGAAGGGGGGCCTACAATGATGCTGGAGAGGGACCCTTCATCAGGGACTGTAGTGATAGGACAAGGGGTGATGGGAGCAAATTTAAGGGAACTTCAGGTTGGATGTAAGGAAGTTCTTTACTGTGAGGGTGGTGAGGCACTGGTACAGGTTTCCCAAAGAAGTGCTAAAGCTCCGTCCCTGGCAGTGTTCAAGGCCAGGTTAGATGGAGTCCTGGCTGACATGGTCTAGTATGAGGTGTCCCTGCCTGTGGCAGGGGGATTGGAACTAGACAGTCTTAAGGTCCTTTCTGACCTTAACCGTTCTATGATTCTATAACTCTATGTAAGTGCTGTAGGTGCCAATAAAGGCAGGGCTCTGTAGACCTATGTATCTGAGGATGTGAAGGGGTGGGGGGTTGTATGTGCACAAGTGCATCTATCAGGGATGCAGAAACGGCCTCGCTGTTGGCACAACCTGCAAATGGGAAGAGCAGGAAACAGACTGGGAAGGAGAAATCCAGCTTCCCCAGGAGCCACAGCCAGTTTTAGATCTTTGTTACAACAGTAAATTCATGTTTTTCTATAAAAAAAGCAAGAGCTTGCTTATGCTTGTAGCAGACCCCAGAATTTTTCCTCATATTCATTTTTTTCTTAATATATAACTGTCAATTTTAAACTTCAACCTTTCTTGTTTGTTGATTTGTTCTACACCTTCTATGTTCAGAAACTCTAACAAGATGAAGTAGAAATAAAACAATCGCACTATCAAATTAATCCCTTTGTTCCAAAGATAGCAATCAAAATACGTTCAATTGATGAGGTTATAACTAGGGAAGTGGAATTACCAACTCTTGGACTCTGTGCCAGGTATAACACAATACAAAATCATAACAATCATTACAAAGAAAAAAGAGGAAAAAAAAGAACTACCGCTACCATTGCATTAGTATATCTCAATTACTGCTCCACAGTCCAAGTTTCTGGAATACAACAGGTAATTTTAACCACTTATCTGAAACTGCAGAGCAGTAGAAGCACTTTGGCAAGTGCTGTCAGGAGGACTATGGCCCTACTTAGCTACATCCTATGATGATACCTGAGAGGACAGGGCATAACTTGCCAGAAGCATCACATCAGTGTTACACAGGACTGGATATTTCTAAAACAAAGCTGGAGATGGGAGGTTCTTGCGCATCTACAGAATCCCAAAGGCAATGAGTTTCCTAGTCATTTGGTCATAACAGCTGCTGTTACCATCTCTTCATAGGGACAAATACTGTAAAAGACCAAGTTTCTAGATATGACAGGATTATAAAGCTGATCAAGTATAGCACACAGGCAACCCCCATTTTCCCTTACGGTTAGTTTTGTCTAGATTTCTTTTGGAAGCCTTGTAACTAAAGTAGCTGGTGCTGCTCTTACAGGTACATGTTTTTAGTAACAACTAGACAGAACTCAGATTTGTGAGTAATCCAGTTAGCAAGAGAACACCAGCAGAAATGCCTTTCTTTTTGCTCAGAAGCTAACAAGGAGTTACCTGGCAGAACCCACACACAAAACCATAGCTCTGTGTCTTACAGAAGCTTCTCCAAGATGCTTTGGCTTTTCCAGCTTCCTTCTTTATCTAGCCTTTTACCACTTCAGCTACCACCCACCCTACACATATATCCCAAATAATGCTGCAACGAAATCCCAGGCACTCACATGCCAGAGAACATTCCATTGTTTTGTTGCAGCTGAAAACATATGCCTGATTGCTTTTTACTACTTCTTCCATCAAAATAATCTAAACATGTACTGATAGTGTTTAACCCAATCATTACTTTTGGCCATCCTTGTACACTGCTACAAATGTGATCACTTGGCTAAACAGGCTGTACTGAGCCTCCAAAGGACCTGAAGGAGCTGAGGATGTCTCTGCTAAAGAAAAGAGAATGAAAACAAGACAAAATACAGTTGGAAGGTGATTGCAGTACATACTACAGCAAGAAATCTGTGGCCAGCCCTGAAACCTTTGTGGTAGTGGTTCCTCTAATGCTGAGATGGAGAGAATTCTTCCTGCCCTTTCTGAATGTGACAATGTGAGAGTGTGGAAAGACTAAAACACTGTACTCTAGGTAAGGTATTTGTTCCTAGTAAACAGTTTTAATGAAAAGGGGCCCATAAAGCCATTATCTATTTAAACATTATTACTGTATATTTCTTCCACATTACTGTGACTAAATTAACTTGCTCCCTTTGCCATTCCTGTGACAGCATAGAAGACTATGTTAAAATAACATAAGATTTTAAAAGATGTCATAATGCAAGAGCACAGCGAGAGTGATTAAGATCTTAAACCCCATTCTCCTAGCTCCACTCCACTTTGAGACAACAGTTACGACTTCAGCTGGACAGCTTCTGTGGTTTTCTTCCACCGCTTTTTAGGGTTGATAATATGCCTTCTGGTATTTTACCTTACGTACAATAACATCTTTAGAGAACAGATATAGACAGCTATTTGACTCAAAAGTAATTCCTTAACTGCAAATTTAGAAATGCCATTTTCCTGTGCTTAGGAAGAGACAGCTGAAAAGATGCAATCGAAGTAGAGTGATGACAACACAGCAGCTGCACCATCTTCCTAGCATGAGGAAAACAGCATCTGCAAGGAAAAAAGCTGTGTGTGCACATGTGTGCACACATGCTCACACGCAAAACCAGGGCTTGGCAAAGTAGTTGGCTTGGCATCTTTGTAAGTTCAGTAAAAACATATGTAGTAAGAGTGAAAGTATCTTTGCAACTCCCCTGCGTGACAGGCTCTTCTGCAATGATGGCTTTTTGCTCTGAAACAGGCAAGGCTGAAGAAGAGCACATGATGGTGGGGACCCTGCAAAGGTGCAACACACCTCTGGAAGCCAGGGGGGCCTCAGAGCCACCCCATGCAACTAACACAGCCCTCTGCACCTGGGCATCAACGGTTGGCTGTCCTAGTCTGGACTGAAGTTGAATGGGCAGTCCACAGGTGAAACACTGCTGATTTCATTCCCATTCTTTTGAGATTATGCGGCTACATGACTTTATTTATTATTCTTTAGGACATAAAAATGCTCAGAAAGCTTTTTGTTCCTTTGTTTGCTTTTAAGATAAATCATGTGTACTAGGATGATAAGTGTAATGCCATTTTTGTTGCAAGTTCTGATAAAGATGCTTGAAAGAAAATAAGCATCCTTCATTAGCTAAAAATCTTTGCTTTTCTCAATGTAGTCAAACTAATGCAATGGCATTCTGGCAATCCCTACCCCAGTACCATTAATACATCTTCAAAGTAAACACAAGGTTGTATATTCAGAATTTAAATAAAATACATAAATAAATATGATCATACTCTTAGGTATAAAACACATATTTAGCATTTACCCTGCTCCTATTATGTATCTTGTCATTCTATTAATGTACTAAGGAATGTTATTATTAATCCAGTCAGCGTATCATTCTCCCCTTCACACTTGAGAAAAACATTATGAAGGAGAGTGGCTAAGCCAGGAGTCCCCATACATTAGAAGACATCAAGTTTATTGTTTTTTTTCCTTTGGTAAGGATTATTATTTCTTTTATTTATTTATTTACTTAACATAAATTCACAAATTAATTTAGTCATGGCATTATCAGCGCTATGCATTAATGACTTAAGTTTCAATTCCTAGAATAGCTCCAGAGACCAAATCTAAATGACTGGATTAGTCAAAGGACAAACCTGCACATGGATAGACTTTTAATGGCTTTTATACCTAGATGGCCCCTGGCTCCTGAAGAGACCACAATAGGTTTGGCATCTCTGTGCTGCAGCACAGTCCCTGCTGAGCTCAATCTGACTGCAGCTGTTAAGTGCTGCAGGGTAGGCACACCCCAGAGCAGCCTCAGGTCACTCGACAGCCAGGAGAGAAAAATGAGAAGGCAATCCAGAAATGCCAATACGTCACCTTAGTTCTGTGACTTCTCTTTAATTTATTCGCTTGTTTTCCCTTCTCTTTGATTACAAGCAGTGCAAGTTAGGAGCCAGCTGCCCACGGGGGAGACCTGTGGAACCACGGGATGCAGCACTGGGATTAGTGAAGATGACAAGACAAGATGCTCTTGTGCATTACCCAGAGCTGAATGGGTAAATTTACAGTGAGAAACGGCTACCTTAGTGCAACATTCCCTGCTCTGCTCTTTCTTCCATACGCTGAAGTTAGGGAACAACAAAGAAATGTTCCAAATTCTGCAGTCTTTTCTTGGTCCTTGTCGTGGTTTAAACCCAGTCAGGTAATTTGTTCGCTCACTTCCCCCCCTTTCTTGCCCTCCCCCTGCTCTCAGAGGGACGGAGAGGAGAATCAAAAGAATGCAACTCCCATGGGTTGAGATAAGAACAGTTTAGTAACTAAGGTATAACACAGATCACTACTGCTACCACCAATGATAATAATGATAAAGGAAATAACAAGGGAACAGAATACAACACCTCACCACCCACTGACCGATAACTTGCCCCCCCTCAGCCCGACCAAGCTCCGACCGATACCTCCTCCAACCCTGCAGTCTCCCAGCCCTTCCGGCTAACTCCCAGTTACATCCTGGGCATGAGGTTCCCCTCCTCCCTGGCAGAGCATGAGGTTCACAAAGTCCTTGGCCAAACCAAAACATCTCTATCAGCTCTGTTCCCGAGCCGAAAGTCAAAACACTGCACTGCACCAGCTACCAAGGAGGAGAAACATGACTGCTACTGCTGAACCCAGGACAGTCCTATTTACTAAATAATGTTGTAAATTCTTATTTCTAAGTTCCTAACAAATATGATTTCATTAATCCTCTTTATTTTACACTGAGTGAGCCATAGAGATATTAAGGGACAGCAAAATGAACGAACACAACACTTGAGAGACACAAAATTACTTATTAGAATTGGTTTAGACATTTATCTTTTGGGGCTTTTTTTCAAAAAAAGAAATAAGCCTTCCACAATCTTTACTGAAACCTAATGCAATGTGGGAGATGTGCACTAGCTACTTCTGTGATAATCACGGTATGAATGTGTGCATTAAATTAGCTAAGGGAACAAAATCTTTCATGAAAGCCTTAAGAAAACATTCGATTATACTGACAAATATACCTGGCTAGGTAATTACACTGTTGTGCAGTAAACGCTTTAGCATTTCGAGACACAATAATAACCAATAACAGTGGTACACTAGAGCTTTTTTTCTGACTATGAAGCACTAAGGGGAACTGGATTGCCCAAGGATTTACCGTGTGACAAGCTGTAACTAAAACTGATTGAGAGTCTCCTCATGCTGGGACAGTCCTCCCTGAAGAAGCTGCATGCTAGTCTGAGGTTTGCCATGGGTAAACTACATATCCTTGTTTCAATTTATTTATTTCATCAGCTAAGCTTCTCAATCTGCATTTTCATGAGTTTTCAGTAAAATGATGAAATCCAAATGGAAATAATCTATCTGGCTAACAAGGGTGCACCAACCAGCTAATTGTATAATCCAATCTAGTGGAATACAAATGAACAGGAAATGGCTCTGAGCTACAGCGCAATTCTGAGTGTAACAGGGAAGGCAAGAAAAAAGGTGGTTACAGCTGATCGTTTATTGCAGTGGTGCCTAGGCAGTAGGAACCAAGAGCAGCAGGCAACACACTAATCCCCCAGAATACCTCCTAGCAGGTTAGTTTCCCTGTAATATTTTGTTCACAAATCACAACAGTGTTAATAATGTTGTGAAAAAAGACGCACATGTAGATAATGCAATGTAGTTAAATAATTTTCCTTTGACAATGGTAATTAAAGGGAGATATTCCCATTTTTGACAATCACATTCTATTACTTAGGCCTGTCCTGCAGTAATTATTGTTTTTTTTTTCTCCTGTAAAATGATTTTCAGCTGTAAAAAAAATTAAGCAGATTCATGTGTAGTCTGAAAAGGTCAAGAGACCTGGACCTGAATGCTCTTATTTTTTTATACTGTTGACCTACAGGGTTAAGATAAAAGTCAGACTCCATGATTATATTCATAGATGACTTTTTAAAAGTAACTTTGTTCATAGTGACAGAAAGATACAGTAGTTTGAATACAAACTCCAGGAGTGAAGAATGAGGACAAATACCTCCCTGAGGAAAGTGGGCCTAATCCAAGGTCCATTGAATTAATTAGCATCAACATTGGCTTTGCCTAAGGGGCTAAAGCCTCTCTTTTTTTTTCAGTTGTTGATCAGGCTGCGTATCACAATATGCAGGCTGGCATTCAAAACTATACTGCAATCATCTTTGTTAGCTAATCCATTTATTTGTCTAACTCCTAAAAAAGAAACAGCATTTATAATGATGGTGTATTCTTCTCACATTTGATCTTGCTGCCTTCATTTCAACGGTTGACACTTTAAAGGCAAAATAAGATACTCCCTTGGAGCAATCTGAAACAGGGAAATACCTGTAGATTATTTTCAGTATTAGAAGAAATCTTGTACTTTCACCAATCTAAATGTAACAAACTTAATCCATGCTTGACTGAGAATGTATTATCACCCATCCAAATAATTTGCATTAGCAACTTCAAAATCGTCTAATGATAGGATGTGAATTAGAAACTGCTCATATTACATGACAAGTGACCAAAACCTCACTTTTAATTGGGGAAAATGCCAAGAACTGACCTGCAAGGAGCCTTGCCAATGGAGCATAGGTCAGGCGGCAGTGCCACTGTACTGCAGCTGCCACCATCCTACTCTGTAACTAACTCCTTTGAGTGAGATTGTTTTCAGTCTATGCTAGATGAAAGCTGTTTATAAGATGTTTTAACGTCATTCAACTGCAAAATACACAGTGACTAAAAAATCAAGTGCAAGGACCAACCCATTATGTATCAACCTGTCTCCTCATTTACCAGGTAACTTTGGTGCGCTGACTCCAGAATAGCCCCCAAAAGATGTGCTCCTCCATCAGCCTGACTTCTGCAATGTAAAGAGAGGAAAATAAATCTAGCAACCAGCTGTCCAAAACTATAGGACTTTATTAGGCAAAACTAGCACCTGAAGGTCTGCTGAGGAACATACAGGATATTCTTATATTATGAATCCTGGCTAATACTGTCAAGACACAGCCCTTTTATGCTTGGTTGAAAGCTTTTCAGATCATCTTCTAACACAGAGAACTTCACCATTCTTGGAAACATGCAGAATGGTAATGTCTGAAATAAGAGACATCAACAAGACCAAATTAAAACATAAAATAAATTTGCAGTCATTCAGGTAGTTCTGAATGGTATTACTGAATACCATCGGTATTCAGTGACTAAATGGCATTATAGGTATTACTGGTGTTTTTTTTTACCAGTCCGTCATTCAAAATTCTATTCACTAAAGACAAAACTGGACTGACTGTGCTGGTCTAAAAGATCAGAGAAAAGTTGTAACTTTTAAATACTTGATAAAACCCCAATGAAACAATCACCTGTTATCTTAGAAGAAATCTTTACCATTATCATCTGAAATCCAGTGAAATTCATCAGTCTTTTAAGATCGACTATTTTAAAAAATAGATCTTTATTTAACATGAAACAATATATAGACCTGAACTTTCATTACTAGTAGATTGCAGGGATTGAGAAAGGTAATAGACTGTAAAAGTCATTTGTGTGGTTTTATATGGTCATAGATATTTAGCAATTTAAAGACTCTAAACATGTGCTTTTTTAAATCTAAGACTTGGAGCTGTTTTTCTGCGAGAAGACTACCAATAGTGGCAAGCCAGGGAACAGGCAAGAGCAATAAGACTGGATTTGCCATTCCCAAATTTGAAATTATTTGGTACAGCTCAAAATGAATTACAGGCTCAAGGGCTTTGCTGTAGGACAAACATTTCTTCACTGAGTGAGTAAGATACGTCACTCTTATGCAGGCCATCAGTTAAACTGAATATTCCTGTACAGAAAGAACATTTTAGTTCCCAAACTGTATTGCAAGTATTATTCTCCTTTTAAAGAAAGAAACTAAAACTGAGTAAATTGCATCTTTTGGTCCAAACAATAAAATGTTGATGGCAGAAGTAGGACTGAGATTTTTAACTCTGTGCATCAACTAGAAATAGTTAGATCTTTCAGCTTTAATTTTGGGATGAAAAAGGGATTTTTCCAGTAATTTGCAGTCCACTTCTGAGCTTTCATATTTTACTTACTGCTAACATTTAACGTGTCAGATATTTTACACAACTGCAAAAATAAGCACAATTTGTTGGCTATAAACTCCTACAGCCTGTGACATAGATGAAATTCCTGTATCATCTTGACTGGTTATAACACAGATACAACATCTGGGGACACAAGAAATGAAACTCTGTGCTCTTGGTGCTAGACTGGCTGTCCAAAAATTTCAAAGATGATAATTTCTTAGTAATAAGAAGGAGACCATAAAGTACTACGTGTTGCATAAGCAGGAGCTGCTCCTGGTGTCTTCGGGAAATTATATGCATCCTTCTCAGAGCTTTGAAAAGGACTGCTTACATAGGGAGCACTTTTCTTCCTGGACTCAAATATTCTCACTTAACTGTCTCTTGGAGGAAGAGTGAATAAGGAGCACCTTGAAGTGATTGATGACAATGTTCAGTGCATTTGTGGGACAGCTCATTAGATACTATAAAATGGACCCTCACAACGTGCATTAAAGAATCTGAGGGGAGCACATTCTTGATAAGGTTTAGATCCCAACTCAAAGGCACCACGCCAGCTTTCTAACAATGGGGTGAGGCCAACATGGAACACTTCAGAAGGATTTACACGAATAGGGTGTTCAACCACGTATCATGGATGATCAATAAGGAAGAAGAGAGAAACTTCTCTACTGATGTCACAGACCAGATAGAGGAGACTGCACAATATGATAAAAATAAAATCAACCTTCTAAGTCAGAAGATGATAACTTCTGTAACAGTCACCCCTGCTATCACTGCCTCTTTTTCATGATTTTTCTTTTGATGCACAGTAATCTTCAATAGCATCTGAAAAATAAGCTGGATCTGGTTACTAGATCTAGCTTAACAAATGACCCAATTTCTCTGACTGTCATTTCCAATGATGAATCATATTCATACATCATTTTTCATTAGAAACCCATAAGAACTCAGTTACTCTTAAGAATTTTATTCATGGCAGCATTAGGTGTTCATATACACTTGGAAAGAGACCATATTGAGCACAATTCTTAGTAGGGGATGGAAAAGTAACTAATATTTGTGGCTGTACTCTGTTTTTAACTTTAGCACTTCCACATGACTGAAATCACAACAATAAAAGCTGAATGATATACAGTGTGCCGCGTGAAAAGATGTTAAACAGTATCAAGACAGTTTCTGATATCTAAACAGACATTTTTCATGATGAGGCAGCTGCTCATAACTAAACTTTAAGATGCTGACACTATGTCATACCTACTCATTTCCATTTACATGTTTTAGTGAAATGAGAAAGGCACCAGGAAAACGGTAATCCTGCAGCACTCCCCCTCTGCAGCATGGTTTCCTGTCTAAACACAGAAGACACTTCCACCTCTAAAGCTTACTCTGTCAAACTAATTGTTACAGCTTCTATTTCTTCTGAGATATTTACATTTCCATCAGCACTCATTTCTCTGTCACGAACAGTGAAATGTCATACCTGGAGACAGTTCAGTGGAGCTGAAGTAAAGGAGGCCTGCAAGCTCTACAAATCAATCTCTACGTTTAAGTCACTTCATGCTTTTAAAAAACCTTTTCCCCAGAATTAATTTCTCCCTAGTCTGATAGTCCTGACAATTCTGAAGTATATGTTACCTCCTCTATTTAAAAATCTATCAAAACCAACTAAGAATTACATGTTGTACACTTTTTAATCCTTTTTTTGATTTGGTAATGCCAAGAGTAAGTGCTTTTAAGAGAACTGAAATCCAGCGGTTTAGGTCTGCTGGGTTCACTAGGAACAGACATCCGGGCCTGGCGTTACACCACAGCACTTGTGATTTTGTACGAGTCATGTCATCGTACCCAAAGGCAGATGTTTACAAAGTACAAGAATATCTGATCTGGAATTTTCCTGTGACTATTACAAATGAACAGCAATAAGCTTCAAAGTTGGATGAAAGTTTATTTGGTGACTAATCCATTCACTAACACCTAGTACTAGTGAGAATCAAACTTATCTCAGGGTTGCTGTGTCCTTCTGAAATGGGGTTGAATTGGTATTTTTATATGTTATGGGCAGAAATTTGAGTACCGACATTGTTCCAGCATTTGGGTGCCAACCTTGAACTGCCCCAAACAAGTATGATTTCCAGAGGAAAAGTACCCAGCCTTTTACAAACATCAGCTTCATTACAGTATTGTAACTGACAACCCCCAATCTCTAGATTATATTGACTATGAGATATATATTGTATTTACTCAGTCTACAATTCATCTCTCATAATGCTATTCCAGGGGTGTGATTATACTTTTGATGCAGATAGTAGAAGAATATGATGTGGAGATTTTGTCCTTCCCCCACATTGCCCTCTTCTACGGTGAAGGAAACTGAGGATGCTTCTAATGTTGCAAGACCAAAGAGACATTTTTTACATTAGAAGAGAAAAGAGTGCAATGTTCGCTATCTGCCTAACTTAATATTTTCATCTGAAAATGAGTCTTTCAAAACTGATCTTATCCACTGGCAGTTTACTTAACATTGCAAAATAATAAAAGTATAGAAAGCCGATAACCATCCCAAGTGGGTTTTGGTGACAAAGTTAACAAAGACAAATACATGCTTTCATATTATAAAAAATTACTCCATCTTAATACTGCCATTTAGTACACTGATTACAACTTTTATACACCCTTTTTTTGCTTCAGTGAAACATTATATTCAAAGGACTTTTACACACTTTGCATTAATTTGTTTACAAGATATCTTGAAACTGAATTCATGTTGTCTGTATGCCTTAGGATGATACAAATGTACTCAATGCTTATATACGGAAATGCACAGTCACAACACAGATAGGCCCAAAGAAATAATTTAGAGAAAATGTAATGTAAAAATGACTAATAAAATCTGGGACTGCAAGCCCCTTTTCATCAGCATTTCTTTACTGTGAAGTAAAAAGAATTGACACAAAGTCCTGCAAAAGGTTTATGAAAAGCTAGAAATAAACTGTATATCCTCCAAGTCCTATTCCTCTGAGGACTGGGGGGGAGCAGGGTGGGAAAGAGAAACCCTAAGGACTGAACTCTTAGCTTTGGAGGAGAGTTGATATAAAAGGCAACAAATAAATCTACTTTAGATTTACTGATTGTTACGGATTGATCTTCAACTCCTACAATGTGGTGACAGACAAAGTAAAACTAATCAGATTTATATTCTGTGAAGACCTGACCCAAAACTGTAGTGGAACTAAAAAACTTCTGACACCCTTTACTCAGTTGCTTATTTAAGATATGGCCAAGCAAACCTACAAATGCTTTTCCTTGTATTCCTATTTGCCCTCTGAGTGATAGTCTGTGTGAAAGTGGGAGATCACAAGTTTAACATCCCATACCTAGTCACCCTTGACAGAACACCAAACAAGTATATTAATACTAATCAATCACTGTCACAAGCTGACCATGTGTCAGGGCATGCTATTTAAGGTCAGAAAATGAAGTCAGCTATTCAACACCATAAATTTTAGAGAAGACATGAAAAACATGATTTTTTATTTCAATATGTACTATACAATTAGCAGGTGCTTCTCATATTTTAGAAGATAGCTGTAAAGCATTTTCATTTACTGACTGATTTCAAACAGCTGCTGCTACTAAATGGTAATCCTTTGTAGTAGTAACAGATCTGTAAAATATTTTTATCAATGCACAGAGCATTAGTTGACTTTTTTCTCTGGCTTTTTATTTCTTTTGCCTAACTTTTTGATTAGCCATTACTACACCGCAAATTATGGAACAGCAAATCAAAATTCCTCTAAAGCATGACTCAATTTTTTAGCAAAATATGATAGCATCATAGAATGATTTGGTCTGGAAAGGACTTTAGAGATCATCTACTTCCAGCTCCCCTGCCATAGGCAGAACACCTTCCACTAGAGCAGGTTGCTGCAAGCTCCATCCAACCTGGCCTTGAACACTGCTGGGGATGGAGCAGTCACAGCTTCTCTGGGCAACCTGTGTCTGTGCTTCACCATCTACCTAGTAAATATCCATATGAACAGCTAGTTAGGATCATATAAAGCACAGAATTCCTGACTTGGTGACCTAAGCCTAACCAAGATATTTCATATGCCTGTGAATCATCAGGGACTGGTCGGTTAAGGAAGAAATCTATGCCAATGGGTTTCATGGCTTGATCTGGCTTGGCAAACCAGATGTGTCAGATAACATAATGCTAGCTTCCTCTGCTTTGATAGCATGCAATAGCAAAGGGTGAACTACTCTGAAAACCAAAGTCATGAATGAATCTGGAAGAAACTGAAATATTCCAAGCATTTATAAGAGTCACATAGGAGTCTGTATGGTTGAAGATTTGAGTGATACAGCAGAATCCTAAAATAAGTTTCTCTGACTTTAGACCATTCTGAGTTTTCATCTCTGTAATTATGAGTGTTTACACAAATTACCTGTTACTCAACATCACAGTGTTTCATGAAAGGAAGGCCTTGAAGTTCTACAAGAATATTCAACTGCATCCACCTCCCTATATATTGTTTACCAGTCTACACCAGCTAACCCCAACAACCTTCCTCAGTCTCATTCTCTCAGTCTTTTATATCAGTTTTATCTCTATTTTTGCTCTATCTTCCAAGAAGCAAAAGCAATACACATTGCTCAAAAGATGGGGAGTGAGCAAAGATAAAAGGCTGAAAAAATAAAGAGGAAAATAAAAAGCTTCAAGTAAAAATATAATAGGTCAATTCGTCAGTTGTCAAAAAGATAATTCCCTGCATTAGGAAATATATTAAGACCATTTAAGCTGAAGAATACACATATATCCATTTTGTGAGGATTTGCTTCAATGTTCCTACATGTTCAGGATTGATAAAACAAAGTGTCTTCTGTAGTTCTCAAGCTATTTGTCAGAGAAGTGATTGAAAACTTGGCTACACAGTATTTAGTCTTGAAAGCTATCTCATCCATAGCACGCTTCCTTGGAAAATGCATGAACTAAGTTACAATACTGGATAGGAGCAAGCACTCTCATTTTCCCTATATTTGCATAGAAATGGCAATTTTTTCAAGATAAAATTATAAGATACTAATAGACTGTCAAAGTTCAAACAATTTATGTTTACTACAAACACTTCTAATAGAGTTACACTGCTGTGTTGAAAATAGGTCGACAATGGAGCATTCCTCATCTGTTTAGTAGCACTGTGTGAGTATTGGGAGTGGTATTTCCCAGCCTGGGCACGTTTTTGTGCTGTGGTTTCACAATGAGCATTACTGTTTCAACGGAAACACTGCTTACTGAACATGGATGATCATTGAGAAACCATACAAAAAAATATTACTTTTTGCAGAGTATCATCCTCATCTCAAACTTAGAGCTAATTTATTGTGTGAAAACACAAATCTGCTTTTTCTAGGAAGTTTTAACTGTCATTATTACCCTGACAAACACAAAATACTATTTAGCTTATTGTTGTAATCAGTCAATCGATGTTTGTTCTAACGGGTAAGTCTAAAGTAGACTTCTGTGTCAAATTTTCCTGTATAATTCTCCATGTGCTCACATTTCTTGACAAAAAAAAAAAAAAAAGTACCAAAAAGTTTGCTCTTAGAAGGTATGCTAGAACAGTTTCCAATAATCTGTTCTCTTCTCATGTTGTCAGAACAGACCCTGCATTTTCTGCATAAAGTAGAGAAAGCCTTATGGCAGTTATTGAGATCTTCACTGATCCATGCAAAAATAATTTCTTCAGTCATCCTAGAAAGTATAAACCCATCTCTTCTTGAGAGATTATGATCAGTGCTATAATGACTTCTGTACAAATATAGCTGCACTAGCTACAATGTGTAATCCAAGACTGCTTTGTAGATCATACTGATTCAACACTGCAGCATTTGTATATGGAATTTAAGTATTTAAGTAAAATATGACTACTGAAAGGTATTTTCAGGAACTATCTACATTTTACTACCCTGCATTTCACTAGCAGTTGAGTTCAATTCCATGTAAAGTTTGTAAGTAAACTATGACTTAGAAAAGTATCAAAAGGTCAGTGACTATTGTTTCAGAATGTGGGTCCTAAAAAACATTGTTTTTTTAGTGAAATTAAATGGCCGCCAGTACAGAATTACAGATTCAAAATTAATATAAAATAGTTACAAATTTTAAATCATAGATGAGAAATTTCTTCAAATGCACTGATAGCTTGCAGGATTTCTATTCTCTTTGTCTCACACTGGTCATGTTCTTCAATTTTTGAGCATCCAGCCTCACGCAAGGGAGGCTCACAAGGGAGTGAGTTTTAACTCTAATTGTATGAATCTTTAATGCTTTTGGCTGTTTTCTGAAATTTAGTTGTCCTTCCTGAGCTCAAGAGGCCCTATTTATCTTCCCAATTCCACAATATGGCTTTGAAATTCTGCCCAGCAGTTTTTCAGCAGCTCAGCCGAAGTACAAGCTCAGCAAAGCTGTTGATGGCTGGAAAACTTCCTCTACAAACACATCTGCTGCTGCGCCTGGCACTGGATGAAAATTTCAAAAAGCTCTGTTAAGACAGATGCTCAGAAACTTCTAGGAGAAATTTCATAGAATGATGGGATCGATTAAGTTGGAGAAGACCATGAGATCACTGAGTCCAACCGTAATCCAGCACGGCCAAGTCCACAACTAAACCATACCCCTAAGCACCACATCTACACGTCTTTTAAATACTTCCAGGGACAATGACTCAACTACTTTCATGGGAAACCTGTTCCAGTGTCTGACAACCTTTTTGGTGAAGAAATTTTTCCTTATATCTAATATAAACCTCCACTGGTGCTGTTTCCCCTAGTCCTGCTGCCACACTGGTGCTGATACAGGCCAGGATGCAGTTATCCTTCTTGGCTGCCTGGGCACAAGCTCATATTCAGCTCCATCAATCAGCACCCCCAGGTCCTTTTCCATGAGCAGTTTCCAGCCGCTCTTCTCCAAGCCTGGAACATTGCAGAGGGTTGTTGTGACCCAAGTGCAGGACCCAGCACTGAGCCTTGTTGAACCTCATACCACTGGCTCCTTCCTGAGGCATGTCCAGCCTTCCTGGACTGCTTTGCCCTTCCGGACTGCCTCCCAAGGGCCTTTGTCAACCAGGCTCCTAAACAGGCCAAAGTCTTACCTCTTGAAATCCAAGATAGTTGTTCTGCTGACCCTGCTCCTTACTTCTCCAAGAATCAAAAGCTATCATTCCGTGATCACAATGCCCCATATAGTCTCCAACCATCACACCACCCTCAAGTCCCTCTCTCTTCACAGGAGGTCCCTAGTTGGCTCCCCCACCAGCTATGTCAGTAAGTTCTCTTCTGCACACCCCAGGAACCTCCTTGACTGTTTCTTCTCTGCTGTATTGTGTTTCCAGCAGATACCTGGTAAGTTAAAGTCCCAATTAGGTTGACTGCCACATCTCAAAATCACCCTAACAGAAGATGCACTGAGCCATGAAAGAACCAGTGTGCTGATGTAGCAACTGGAAGATTGTTGCTACAACAAACAAAGTTTTCAGCTGTTTTCTTCCCAGTATACCAGCTAACACATGCAAACACAGAAACCCTTGTATTGTTTGAGGGAAAGGTCTCCAATATGGAATCACCCCTACACTTCCTAATTGATATTTATTCCAGAAAAGTTGTACCTTGGGTTTTGTTTGTTTGTTTCAGGCTTGTCTGTTTTTTTTCTCTGGTTTGAGGCTGTGTGTTGTATTCTTGTAATATTCTTATTAAAACCCAATAACTCTCTAGGAAACTTTGGGGTTTTGCTTGGTTTTGGGGTTTTGTTACTGGCAATCAGAGAAATGTAATTTCTTAATCAGACAAATAATGTTTCCACAGAACAAGATGGAATTTTCCAAATTCTAGTTTCATCTTGCATTTAGGAAACTGACTCCATCCTTACTGCTTTTTAATTGTTCAGAACACACTTGTGACAATTTAGAAATCCTGATAGAAATTCAAGTCCAAGTTCAAAATTCCTATAAAACGATGACCTAAGCAGATGAAAATCCACTTCTGTTAACTTGTGTGCACTCTGGCCTTTAACATTTCACACCATTTCCGGTGAAATTGAAATTAAAACTTTGAGGTTTACTCTCAGCCCTAATGAGGAAAATTGAATTTTACCAATAATGGTAGAAAACACTTCACCATATTCTTTTCTAGGGTTGCACCCATGTAACTTAAAACTGTTCATGTTGTATTCTCCCTTGGGATGCAGTAAGGCAGAGTGTGTGGGCATGTATTTCCAAGCGTACTTAGGCATTCTGTGCACAATGAGCTTGGAAAAGTGTCCCCCTTGTTGCTAGTCCAAATACCAGTTGCACTGCCTTGCTCTTCTGCCTTGTGACTCTTGCACAGAAAAAAACCTCACTTATGTTAAGGTACTTACAGTGCCATTATTAGGATGCAAGACTTCTAATGCTATGACTTTGTTTCCAAGTAATGGATGACTTTGCATATAAAACTATCATTTATCTTTGTAGAGCAGTATTTCCCTTCAGTTGATCATTTTCATGTAAATAGAAACATTCCTTTAGATTGTATATTTGGAAGACATGCTCTCTGTGACAAACATTTGAATTGACCCTGTTACTGATGTCAGAGAGAGGTTATATGTAACTAACAGCACAGCCCAGACATTATTAATTCAGGATTTGCTATAGACATTTGGCTTTAAAATTTAAATTAGAAATGCATATTCATATAGTCTGGTCTTTCAAATATATACTCACATATCCTTGTTTACAAGAAAATGCAAGTGAGACCATTTATGACGGATTTAGAAAACCAAGCAAATTCTTAAATTATTTCAAGTCAAAGGGATACGAAAAGCATATTTAAACACTGAGCTGAATATCAGATGGCAGTGATGGAAGTCATTTAACATTCATAGCTGGACTATACATGCCATCTGGTTTCAGACTTACAGGACAAACACTGGTACATACAGTCCCTTCCCCTGCAGACTCTTCATGGCAGCACCTCAGATTTATTGTTTCTGTGTAGCCTTTGGTTATATTTAGACTACTGTAGCACTATTATAATAAATAATGGCAAAATAGAGAGGAAGTAATAAAAACAAAACAAAAAAGTCTCCTAACAGAACCATTTACTGACTTCATTAATAGCCTAAATGCTTAAAGGTTTTATATTGCAAACTGTGCAGCACAGAGACATCTACACGTATCCTAATTAACAGCAATCACACACACTAATAGTATAACCTACTGCTTAAGTAAATGAACATCCTTGCCCCCTGCTGCCTTGAAGGGGCTGATAGGCATGCGCTTTATTGACAAAGTAAGCTAATTTAGAGAGTGATTGTCCAAGAGGGAACTGCTGTTTATTTGTAGAGTTTTTCCCATTGAACTTACAGGGCAAACAACGTGCTTAAATTGTTAATTAAAATATCAACAGCTAAATGTAAATACTGTGGTCTCTGCAAGTACAGTGACCCATGTTTTTTGAAAAAGAAAGAAAGACTCCTGGCAGTTTCCTGTTTTAAAGAAATGCTGTAAATCAAATAATGATACCACCAGGGGGAAAGGAAGGGACCCTCCTCTGTTTCTCCAGTAATCACTGCCAGTGGTTACACACCTTAAAGAGACCAGAGACTTGCAGACCCATACAGGGTTTAAATCCACTTCACAGATTGTTTGAAGATACCTTACTGAAAAAATAATGAGGCAGGCTGCTGCTGGCAGAAGTGAAGTCTGCAGGAGACATGATGGTATAAACTTTTGTGGAGTTTTCAACACACAAAGTAAAGGCCCACTTGACTCTATTTTCTTTGCCTGAGCACTGAACTGTTTCTCTCTAGCTGGGATAATAAACTAGTGAGATCAAATAATTTTGAAATGGTCAGGGCAACAAACACTTCTACATCTGTCTGCAAAGTAAATGAGGTTAAGTTTGGGAAATCATGTCGTTTTAGGAAAGAAAATGGTCTGGAGAAAAAAAAAGGAAAGACAGTCTAATATTAGAAGGTCAAATTAGTGGTGAAATACCATTGCTTAAGGAATGAGTTGGCATACATTGTGAAAGCCCTGGGCAAAGTACAAAACTTGTGATGACATACAAAAGTAGAATCAGGTAACAGAGACTTCATTTTAATTAGTTTAACAGCAACTAAAGACGTTACTCAAATGTAGTAATACGTTTATTCAAATGCTTCTCAAACGCCTTTGCTGAAGCCCTTACGTTTAGTTAAAAAGCTACATATTGGAATACTGAACCCAACTTGAGTCCTTCCCTTTTTCCTAATGAGTATTTAAAATTATAGACTGTTATTCACTTCTCTAGATAGATAATGAAAACATCATTATTTGTTAAAGTGATAGTTTCTGTAGGAGGATTAGAACTTGAACCTCAAAAGCAACAGATACCTTCACAACTGGAGCAGCCGACACACTGAGAGCAATGCCAGTTTCCTCCTTCTCCTCTTAGATTTTTCTCTCTCAATGTAAATATTTATAAATTCCTACCTCTGAAACCACCAAAATTAAAAAATAATTGTTGTGTCTCATGTCAACTGAAGTGTCTGGTCTTACCAAAGATAAGTTTTGCTGGTTGGTCAAAAATAATTTGAAAACAGTGTTTCAGGACAACTAAAACACATTTACAAACAAAATTTTTTTCAAAACCTTTTATGTGAAGCTAGCAATTATATTACCATAAATCAGGGAGACAATGCTCTCTTCTTGTGTACTAGATTAATGCTTGCAAAGGAAGAAATAGTTTGTTAGCTTTCATACAAATTTCTTGACAACACTTACTTTGTCATTTTAGAATAAGTGTCGCTTTCTCTATGCACTTTAATCTTTAAATGCATGAAAGACAAATCTCACTTCATGTTATTGCAACGAATTATGATCAGCTGAGGTGGTATTTTCAGAAAAGGGCCTTTCAAATGGTTTCTGTTCCAATCCATCAGTCCAAACCTATTAGACTCCTAGAAAAGTTTAAAGCCTGTAAATCTACAGCTCCAAATTGCAGATTACACAAGTGAAAGAGGGTGCCGTGAGGAGCTTTAGATTAAATTTTCTTTCTTGTGATAAGCAGTGTGTATCTTTAGAGAAGAAAAATAAGTATGCTGCCCATAAATGGAGACACGTAAAATTATTAAATGTCATTTTACTGACATTTGAATAAAATATCAGAAGATGAACATTAATGTTGAAAATTATTACATAACGTAAAAAGCATTAAACATAACAAACAAAATGCAACAAGACAATTCTCTAAGATTGCTAAAGAAAGTGATTCACAGTCATTGTAAATGCTGCTTTGAAAATGCCAGTTCTAGGCTTGGAGACATCCAAAAAAATGTCTGGAATTATTAAGAAACAAATTTGGAACAAGCCCTAAATACATCATTACACTGCTGTGAAAATCCATGATGGAGCTACCTCAGATACCGATTCCCCCTCTTAAAACAGAGAATAAGAACGTATGCCACAGATTTCACTGGAGAAAAGATGAAGTGACTGAAAACTTTAATCTTGAGAGAAATGACCTAAAGGAAATATGAAACAGGCCTACAAAATCATGCACAGTAAACAGAACGTAAAGAAAGGTTGTTCACTGTTCCTCATGAAATATGAACTGAAGGAAAAGCAAAGAAATGCCCACACAGCAAGTTTAAAATTGTAAAACATGCAATTCACATCTGAAACTGTGAAGTAACTGCCACAGAATGACATGAGGGCCAAAATATGAATGGGTTAAAAAAGTGCTTAGACAAATTCCTGATGTATTGATAGCAATTGAACATGACGGTCTGAATTCAAATTCCAGCTCAGAAAGCTACAGATAGCAACTGAAGTATAACAGAAAAGTACCATTATCCCTGCACTCCTGTTTTCCTAGGCATCTGCTACCATCTACCCACTGCTGGGAGAGTGGATACAGCAAGTACTGAACCCTTAGCCTGAATCACTGCTGCCATTCTTACCTTCCTGTATAATTGCAACTCAACACACCCATTTAATTATTTTGTGATTATTCAAACAGACTACGGCTTGGTATGTGATGCATTTGCAAATGAGCTCTGACTGCATCCTCTGACTCCATTTTGCAGGGGGGTAAGGGGTTTGTAAACACATTTTTGCAATTTTTCATCCATGGCTGTTAAATTTTTGAGAAGGGACTGTATGGATTTAAAAAGTGGCACTTGGTTGAAGCTGTCACATCAGAGCTCTGTGGATGATTTCTATTCAGATTGTATACCCTTGCACAGCATGATCTACCTTCTGGTAAAAAGTAATAAAACCACAGCTATATATGGATAGGGTTGAGATGTAATACAGCTTATTGCTCTAACTATGAATACAGATGGAATTCATAGCTTCAATTTGCATCTGCTAACTAGTACTTACAGCCTCAGAATACTGTTTTTATATGAAACAAATTCCATGTTGATAGGTTACATGGTTCTGAAGAAACAGCTGCATCTCAGACATATTTTTTTCCCCATAGGCTAGAAAGTCTTTGGGGCATGTTAGAGTTACTAGTTCTTTAGTACTTAGGGGATCAAGCGAACTCCATTTTGAAGATATTTGCATGAATAATCCGAATTACAGATAGGTCTGCATTGTAACTGAACACTGCAGACAGAAGTGGAGTTCCAAGATTTGCACACTTAAGGAAAAGGAAGTGTTTTTGTTTTAATCACAAACTTTATTAATCACTTGTCACAGATGCAATCATAGCAGCTATTAATCATTCACACAGAAGACCACTCCTGTTGCTTTGCTAGCCCAGGTATAAATTATAATGTCAAAGACTAACCCATTTTATTTCATTAATACTCTGGTTTATTTCCTTCCACCCCCATTTTCTTTTGCAGAAAAGGCTTGAATTGTCTTTTTGAACAACTGGAGTCCAGATGATTAATCATACTAACAGAGGGTTGACCACAGGGTCAACAAACAATGAATAAAAACATAAGACACGGGTTCATTCCAGGTTCTACTCATGTTTCATTTCAGAAGTGAGAGAACAACAGCTCTTTTCTCCAGAAATTACTGCCTAATAGTCAGAAGGCAACCTTAACACAATGCATGTGCGGTTTCTTCCCCACAGAAAAGCACAGAGCCATTTGTTATTAGAGTTGCTGTGTAGGCCACCCAATCTAGAGGAACAACACACTTCAGCAATTTCAAAACACAGTTAAATGCTGACGTCTCCAGAGCTTTGACTACTGCAAACAAAGCCAGCAAGAAAGCTACAGAGCTTTCTCTGAAGTGTGATATAGGACCATAAATACAGTGTGATGGCTATTAAGCTCATAAATTGTAGTCAGAAGATTTTATAATCAAAAGTCCCCAGGGTTGTACTGCCGGAAATAAAAGAACTGTGAAAAAAAACAGAATGTACAGAATTGTACATTACTGATCGACTAATAAAGAGTTTTATGAAGACTTGTAGCAATTCTTAGGGAAAAAAAACAGGATGTAAATTACATTGCACTTGTGAAAAGAATAGATTTTTATCATATTTAAGCAAATGACATTTTTTAATACACTGGCTTCTGAGACCAAGTATTTACTGACAGGTAGAATAGAGCAAACAGCAAAAAAAGTAGCAAAGCTATTCCCTCCTTAGTGCAGTTCAGAAGGAAGTCTTATGTTTTGAAGGGTCACGAGGTTTTCTTCTGGTGGACCATGAGCCTATCAACAACAGTGATATTTTCAGCCCTATGAAATGACTCAAAATCCCTAGCAAGTTTGCAAAGTCTAATTTGCAAAAGTAAAGGTCTGGAGAAGGATGCTCAGTCAAAACTCTCCAAGAGATAAAACTCTGTAAATTTAATATTTAATAGGCTTCATTTCTGTGGTGACACCTGCCTTTTTTTATTTTCATTTTATTTATTTATTTTATTCTTTTTTCTAAATGCTTGAAGAAACTGAATGAGAAAAATCAAGGAAAATAGAAAGTCTTCAGGTAAGCACAAAAATAATGAGCAAATACTCAGAAAGATGATACGGGCTTTTTCCACAGCTTCAATACATAATCTACACTCCAAAGGACGAAATAGCTTCCCTGGGACCTATGGCAACCGTATGTGGCGATCCATTCTCCAAAGATACTTAACAATTTATCTGTATATCTACATTTTCAGAGCTCATTCACAGACGTGGGGAAATGATTCCTCGCACAGTTGCCACTTTCATAATTAAAGCTGGTCTTATTTTAATATACTAAAATTAATGTGAATGAAAACTTCAGCACATAATACCTTAACTCCTTTTCTGCCCGAATTTGAGTTGACCTAAGATGTGGCTAAAAAAGAGATGTAAATACTTAATTTTGTCAAAATCTTTTAGAAATAAACACATAAAATTTAGAAACCAGAAATTTAGAAAGCAGAATATTGGTACAAATGTTATTTGTACTCTGGCTGCATCTATCAGTGTCCAACCATACAGTGGAGATCAAAAACATTTATCAAATCTACCAATGTTTGAACATAGCCTACTCTTGGGTAGTGTTTCCTAGCTCTGAATCTCAAAGCACATGGCAAATATCAGCATCAGAATTATCTTAGAACATGGAAACCCCGGGTGAAGAGAAATGCCCAAATAACAGAGCTAGGAACCAAACCAATGCTGAACTGCATTTTAATCAGTATAGCCCTTTTTCCTAATGACACTCAGCAGACACACGGGAGGACTGTCATGGTGTGGTTTATCCTGTATGCAATATTGACACACCAAATTAACCTACCAGCATTCTCCATGTACTTCTAACAGTACATGGATTTCTTGGAATGCATCGGTTTACAAACAGTCGCTCTTACACAGCCATTGCAAACAACAGCATTTCTTCAAGAGTGTATGAGCAAGCCAAGATTGCCATGTTAAAAAAACAAACAACAAAACAAATCGGTTGATAACTACTGACACAACCTCAGTAACAGAAGTCAGCTGCGATATAAAATATTAAATAGAGTCTATTTGAGTAAATGAAAATTCAAAACACACAACTAAGTTACTTTAAGTTCTAAGACTTAATTCTAAGATCTGTGCAAGTGAACTTAATTTCAATTGTCATCTCATTCTTAAGTGCTCTCTAAATACTTCCTTTTGCATTGTTTTGTAACTGCTGCAATTACTATCAGTCTCCAAGAAGGCAATTTTTCCCAACCAGTTAAATGCAGGACTTGGGAAAGATCTCTATATACAATCTGTCTGATCTTGCTCGTCACCTGAGAGGATAAACAGGATTTACACTGGCTTGTAGGCATTAACTCTGTGAGCTTTAAAATCCAACCTGTTCTCAGAGTGATTGCCTGCCCAGCTCCACTGTATTGTACTGACTTCCTCTGAAATGCCAAGAGTTCTGATCACCCCAAGAGCTGTGCAAATAGGGTTTCATAAAAATTTGGGGGGTTTTTTGCTTGGTTTGGGGTTTTTAACAAAAAAATATTTTGCCTTGAAAAGACATGGTTGGTTTAATTCCAGATGAAACGTATTCTTTTTCAAAGTTTTCCTCTTTTAAAAAGTTAAATGTTAAAATTAAAAAGTAAAAAAAAAAAAAAAATGAGCAATGAAATCCTGGAAGTTTTAATCTAGAAAATGCTCAAACTTCATCTTTCACTTTTCTAGAGAGTTTTGTCTTCCATTTTTTAGTCAAAACAATATGATAATGAATATAAACCCCACACCATATAGTGATGGATACTTGAATTATAGTACTTTTTGGACAAGTAGCATTCTCAATGGAAAATTTAATTGTTTTAATTAATAAATTTTTTTCAGTCACAAAGTATTACTCAGGATGTTATTTTCTCTACTTTTCTCAGAGCAACTTCTACTTTTAAAATCATTCCATGAAATTTGAGGCTTTGATCTCCAGCATGATTACTCTTTGTTAATATTTAGTGTATTTCATAACTTAATGAGATAAATGATGTTTCCATGAAAGGGTGCAGTTTTTAAGCAGGCATTCAAAGAAAGTGTGAGGTTGCTGCTTTCCAGTCAATGTTGATGCTTTCCAGTCAATGGTTGATGCTTTCCAGTCAGATGTTAAACTTTTCCCAGGTTTAAAATAGAACTGTAGAGAGGTTAACTATAAACTCTGTTTAAACTAAATTAAACTGATATTATATAAGTATTGCCCAGGAAAGCTGTGGCTGCCCCATCCCTGGCAGTGTTCAAGGCCAGGCTGGACAGGGCTTGAAGCAACCTCCTGTAGTGGAAGGTGTCCTTGCCCGTGGCAGGGAGTTGGAACTGGATGAGCTTTAAAATCCCTTCCAACCCAAACCTTTCTATGGTTCTACGATAACTGATATTTAATTCTGAGCCTTGAAGTGTAATGAGTAATTATTAGCCATTTGTTTAAACTAATTATTTTGCATACCAGTTGACTTGTGCATTTTATACTTTTTTAGACATAAACAGAGAATTAAGGACCCCAGGGAATATCCATTCTCAGTAACAGTTAGGCACCTGACTATAAAAATATCCTTTCAAATTATTAATGATGCTAATATTCAATTAAGTATTAAAGGTTTCATGAAGTTTTAACCTGTGGAAGGGAAGCATTTCTAAATTGCGAATCTTTATGAACAGTGTGACAATGCTTTCTCAAGTCTGTATTCAGATTTGTGCTCAGAAATATTTAAGTATTCTTCATACACATACCTCACAAGATGTTTGTTAGATGCCAGCACTGCATCCTTGAGTCAACCTTACTCAAGATGTCCACATGGGAGACACAACTGCTATTTTCAACACTGTAAGAATTTATCATGGAAGTAAAAGCATTACAATATAACTAGCTGCTCATGGTAAATATGTTTGACACTTAGAGGGAAAGATCAAAAAATGGTGGTCAACAAAAAGTATTAGTAGGGCCCTCAAGACAGGTGGGCTGCCGACAGCTCTTGCTGAAGAGGTATAATGCACCTTGTGTATGCCATCAGGGTGGATCCAGCAAGTTAGAAAATGCTCAGCAAAGGAATCTGTTGCCCCTTGTCCACTTTCCACAATTACTAGTCAGGAATTGTGAGAAAGAATTGTTCATTTCTTGTTTACCCTAAAGGAGTGCAGAAGTGCTAGAACTTGGTAGATCCATGGTAGATCCATGGGTGCCCAAATTCAAAAACAACTACAGCGAAAGGTCGCTCTCTCTGCATATCCTTAGTGGTGTTTTAACTAGAGATTGCCTTGATTTATGACATTATACCATATGTTCATTATCTCTGCATTTACCATTACATGGGGAAAAAAAGGTGGAGATGGATACTTTAAAAATTTTAAAAGGTAACTTCTGGATAGTTCTGAACAAGCTCCATATAAACCTACTAACTTAGGGGTGATGAAATACATCAGATGAAAAACATGTCTTCAACCCTTAAAAAGCTCTCTTGCAAATATTTTACCAAACTATCCATTATAATGTTTTTATATTCCATTGATCACCATGGGACATTGAACTTACCTCATTCTATCAAGAAAGGGAAGAGATAACTATACATCATACAAGCTGCGAAGTCTGGAGCAGTTACACAAACTAAATAAAATTAAACCAATTTTAGTTGTCTTGCGCAAGGTTACAAGGTGGAGACTACAAGCTATAAAACAAAAGCTGCTCCCAAAGGTAGCTGATACCTGCACAGCAAAAAGCCTGTTCAAATTAAAAACTACAAGACCTGGAGGTTTACCTAGAAACACTGAAATGATTTCTGGCCTTCTCTTGAAAATCAGCAGTATTCCATTGGGAGCATCAGTCTTTCGAAGACCTTCTGTCCTATATTAAGCCACAGGTGTAAGCAAAAATTGAAGTGGCTGCCTCAGGAGAAGCATAAACATTATAATACACAGGATGACATTAGTAATTCAGATGATAGTATAAAATCCTGATTTATTCAGAAAATGACATTTTATTTAGCATAGCTCTGCAATCTGAAAATTTACTGAAGACACATCAATACTTTTTTTTTTTTTTGCTAAGAAAAAGTGTGCACATTTGACATTGCTGTCTGCTTCCAACAAACCACTTTCAGTATTCACACAGGAGTTTGCAAGCAGCAGTGTGTTTGAAAACAAGAGGGAAGTCCTTTATAATGAAATGCCCATTCATTTTTCATGTTACACTGTTCTGCCCATTCTTTCCTTCTCTCATATATCATGCTTTTAACAACACAATTTTTTGCCACTGCTCCATTACCTTGGTATCCTTTTTCAAACTGTTGTCAACTTGTTATTTTTCAGCAGTTGACAACCTGCCTATGAAGTGCTGTACCTGGGGGAATATTATTTGCTGGATTCCTATAGAGATTACAGAGGAATAATTTTGCAATGTCTTATTGAACTATCAGAAATTCTGTATGAATAACAATGAAAACAATAGATTTGTATTTTAATTGTTCTCCTGAATACAGCCTGTCAGAAAACATCAAAAAATTTCACTGAAAGATCTGGTTCCATCAAAATAAAGGCAAATTGTGAGATCATTTCAATTTCTTGATGATGGACTAAAGGATCTTCCAGTACCTTAAACAGTGTCAAAGTATTTTTATTTTTGAATCAATTATTATTCAATAATTTAATATTATGCAAATACTATAGATAAACTAAAATTTATATAGGACAGACAGAATTCTTTTTTATAGAAATAAAGCCCTAAAGTCTTAAAAATACTTTTCCACCCAAGAAATTTCTTTAAAAATTTAAAATATTTTCAATTATTTGACTTATGTTAAATTAATTTGTTAAATTACGTAAATTAATTATGTTAAAGAATTTGAGAATTTATTTTTTTTTTTACATAATTGGAATAGGTATTTCATCATAGGTCAAAGTCTTTGGCTGCACTAAATGTGTAACAACAGAAAGAATGGAGTACACAATAATGTAGAAAAGACAGAAAAAAAATTGCTACAATGAAGTGATTTAACTATGCTTTCTTTCAGATGTTGTCAAACAACATGACGTATGCACACTAAAAATATCCAGAATTCATATCAGTTCTACATTGCTGTTATGATACCCTGTGTGGGGATTTTCCATTTTACCTTTTACCTTTGTCTACCCATGATTTTTATTTCTTTTTAAAAATTTGGGGTCTTTTTAGGAATCACATTTGCTTAAACTGTATATAAGGATTGAACTAGAATTGTTCAATGAGAATTTAAGCCAGAGAAGACAAACATTTCAGAACTGTAACAAATTATAGGAATAATATATGCCTTCAGCACAAAACCTAAATGACTGTTCACAATTAAAGTGTCAAACTCTTTACTGACATTACATTAGAGATTTTATGGGAATGCTCAGTATATACAGAGTACTCAGAACGTTTTGTTGTTTTCTTGTCTAAAACTCTCAATATTACAATTTACCAGCACTAAGTAGGGATAAACTTTCCGAACATACCACGGTCTCCTTAACCTCAACGTAACTCCTGTATCTAATTCCCAATGCAAGATGCAACTAGAGTTTCTGAAAATAAAAAAGATAAAAATAATGTATTATATTAACACTGTTAATAAATATGAATATCTCAATTGCTGTTTCTGAAACTACATATAACTATAATTTCCGAAATTGGAAATATTTTGAACAATATGCTGTTATTTTCCAGTTGCCTCAACACCGAGGGGCCAGGAGAGGGCAGGTTATGAAGGGATGCTAGAGGTAGGAGCCTCAACTGGCTAGTGAGAGGATTGCTATGGTTGTTGAGAAGCAACATTTAGTAAAACCCTTTAGCAGGGTAAAACACATCTTCCACAGGATAAGAAGTGAGCTTCCTGTCCTGCACATTCTCCCTTCCCTAGTTCATATTTCCATGAAACTGAAATCTTGATTCACAGTTTCTACACAGCAGGGAAGAGAGATGCAGTCACTTGGGAGTACTGTAGCAACACCTTCAGAGCACACAGGTGGCTCCAAGCTCCAGGGCCTGCTACAAATCCTCCAAGCTAATGATTGAGCAGAGTGTCCAACCGGTTCAAACACTTCCTCTGTTGCCTGTGAACTGACCAGAACTGCAGCTGACTGCAGAAATCCCCTCTTGAAAATCTATTTTTATTTTAACTTAACGAAAGCCACACATAGAATCATAGAATCGTAGAATCGTTAGGGTTGGAAAGGACCTTAAGATCATCCAGTTCCAACCCCCCTGCCATGGGCAGGGACACCTCACACTGAGCTGTCTCACCCAAGGCTTCGTCCAAACTGGCCTTGAACACTGCCAGGGATGGAGCATTCACAACCTCCCTGGGCAACCCATTCCAGTGCCTCACTGGAAATTTAGATTGGATATAAGGAGGAAAAAGAATTTTCTCCTTATATCCAATCTAAACTTCTCCTGTTTAAGGTTTAACCCGTTACCCCTTGTCCTATCACTACAGTCCCTAATGAAGAGTCCCTCCCCTGCATCCCTATAGGCCCCCTTCAGATACTGGAAGATGCTCTGAGGTCTCCATGCAGCCTTCTCTTCTCCAGGCTGAACAGCCCCAACTTTCTCAGCTGAAATGTTTGGAGTCTAAAATGAAACACAAAATACTCCCAGACAAAGCGCCTTTTCTGATGAATTTCCATTTTCTCTTGAGAAACTTATACCTTAAAAAATTTCTAAGCAGTTATTATTTCTTTTCCGATCATGGTTCTAGCTACTTAGGTGAGCTCTGGAGGGCTACCTTGGAAGTCATTGTTACTCAGAGATTATTCTTTTCTGTTTTTTTGGAAACATCTCACCAGGTCACTGCAGGTTTTCCTCTGGGGAAATAGTGTTTCAATTTTTCCAGAATTTTCTGTTTTCTATTTTTTTGTTCCCTCTGTTCAATGGTAAAATAAAAATATTTGTTACAAATCTGAGCTCTCACTCAGCCCTGGCAGCTGATGATGTGCTTCCCGGGGCAGCTGACACGGAAGAGCCAGGAGTACGACTGCCTAAGCACTCTGCTCTCTTCTGATATTTTAATCCCACAACTTACCATCACACTCCAGCAGGGTGACCCAGCTGTGAGATTCCAAGTGACTTACAAGCAAAAGATCATCTTTATTTTGTGCAGTTTCTTTCCAAACTAGCGGGTTGTAAGGCTTCTGAAAATAGAGATGATTGATTTTTTTCAACCTCCTTGACTAAAAAAAACCAGAAAGGACTCTCAAGGTTTTGGTGAAAGTAAGGGTACAAGAGCTAGAGGGACAGGCTGAGGGAAGGGGGCTGGTTTAGCCAGGAGAATAGACAGCTTTGGGAAAATCAGAGAGCAGTCTGCCAGCCCTGCAGGGAGCTCACACTTGAGACCAAGCTAGGCTCTTACTGATATGCAAGGTGTAAGAATGATGGACAACAGCGATAAACTGAATCAGGGGTGGTTCCAACAGGACATAACAAAAAAGTTCATTATGAGGGTAATTAAGCAGTGGAAAAGTTTTAATGGCAAGGTTGTGGGATCAGCAAAACTTGACACAGTCCTGAATTCAGTGTTTGCATTGCTTTGAGCACAATGTTGGACTAGAGGCTCCATAAGGTGTTCCCAGCCTGAGTGGATCCATGATTCTATGAGTATTAGAACAATTGGAAAAATATAACTTCTCCATACCTCAGGAAAACAAACCAAAAAAAGTAAGATATTTTTTGCTTCTTAACTTACAGAAAATTATTTTATTTTAGTATTTATTTTATTTTTCAGTTACTTTGGCCTGAATAAGAAATAGTTGACATTTCACAGACTTTTTGAAAGTTTTTATAGATATTTTGAAATGTCATGAATTTTGAAAGAGGCAAGGCTTTAAAATGTCTTTTATGGAGCAGCTTGTCTAACTGTCTATTATCAGAACCTACCCCTTAGTTTTTGAGCATCTTGGATTTCTTTTTTTCTTAAGAAGTAATTCTTCACCCACCAAATTGTATGAAAAAACCTTGGCAAAATGAATCTAATGAATGACCTCTGCTGACTTCAACTTGTGGTTGAAGCCTTAATTAAGGGAATAGTACACAGAAACACACTATTCCTCTTTTCTCCCTATTTGAGCTCCGTTCACTTATAAGAAAAAAATACCACTTCATTGTCATGCCCACACACATAGTAAAATACAGTTCCAAAGATCTTGTAACCCAAACATAAGAAGGAATTCAGCTGTTCTTACACTGCAGGAAGCTAACAGGCATCATGCATTATAAAGTGATAACAGAGCAGGGCTTCTGTGATGTTGTAGCACACTTAGCTCAAACAAAAGGAATGCAAACCATGAATGCTGGTGAGGTGGGCATGCCTACAGTCATGAGTATATTAATTTTATCTTTACCTAATAGTTAAAGAGGAACAACTAAATACTGTGCTAGAGTCTTAAGTTTCTGCTACTTCATCGGGAGTTCCCTTTCTGTTCTTCAGAGCCACAGAATACAACCATATGATCTCACTCAGCTGAAGTGAAACACAGCAAAAGATTATGGGCATTACAAGAAAATTTGCATTTTTACTACAAACAATCTTTCAGTGAAAATCTTTTTCATACAGCAGTAGCATCATTAATAAAATTATAGAAATGCATGAAAAAACAAGCCAGTGCTTATCATAAAAATAATTAATCTGATATTAATATGAAATAATTAAAGCTGATTAATCATTTACTTAAAAAAATTAAAAAAAGTCATGTGGTTCAAAAATGTGTGTGCCAGAGGATCCTGGAGGCAGAACTGACTGGTAGGGGGGGATGGCAAGTTTAAGCACTTTAATAGAGGCTTGCCACAGGGGAGAAAAAAGTATTATGTCACAGTTTTCAGAGGTCTTCATTTAGACAGTTTCTAAAGCTGTCAATTATCATCCTGTTTTGACGCTGTGTGCCGGTTTCTGGGTTCTCAAATTTATCTCTGCTGGGTTTACATAAATGCTTTTAAAATAGAAGCTATCAGTGCATGAAGGACACAATCTCACTGACTTCTAGTTACCTGAAAGTACAAGGCTGGTGAAGAATAAATTTGTAACTTTCTCAAAATTAGGTGAGGCAAGGAAGGAAGGAAGAAGCAAGTGAAGTACAGATGTGTTCTCAAAGATATCTACTGAGGCATTAAGAAAATGGAATCTACCTCTTGTGAATACACCACCAAATACCGCTACTGTGCAAAAGCATAGCCTCATTGATATCCCCATTAATGTGAGCTGAGGATTCAGACAGCTATGCTAACAAGCATGTTGAAAACATAATTTCCCAGACCTCTCACTGAAATATTCAAGTTCCAAGGAGTAAAAATGATGTAATTTTTAATGCAGACCAGTAATTACAACTCCAGTGGTTTACCACTCTAATAAATGCAAAGTCCTAAACAGTGGTAATCTGGATTTACTCATTCAATTTCTCCCATTACCCCAATCCACTACAAACAAGTCTGAGATCAATACTAACAAAACTGTCTTTGTGGTATCATGTTCAGTTCTGCTGATGTACTATTATATCTTAATTTTCCTGGACACAAAATCCAACATACTTAGACATACTCTGGAGAAACTGTTTCATATATTCCCTTACTGTCATTAGTATTGAGATCATGGAGGAAAAAGAAGAACAGTAACCTGCACAGCACTGCAATAAACAATTTACCATGGTTGCCTTCTAGCGATGTCATTTATTATTGTTTGAGAAAGCTCAAGCCAGTTCATACCAGTTAACAACACATTTCCACCAGCCTGAAAATGATAATTCTCCAGAGCTTTCACTAAGAAAAAATGGTTGAATTCAACAATTACTATGTATAAATATTCCATATGGCTATACAGAGATATGTATTCTGTCATTAAAATTAATCGATCATTAAACATTTATTATAGACTACTAATCAGTAACCATACTTTCTACTAATAATTCAAAAACATCCTAAAAAATTGCAGTAAGACCCCCACCAGTTGATATCAGCCTTTAATTTTCTTGTGCTTACTATTTTAAATAACATGATTCACATTTTCTAAAATGCTTTGTATTACATGGAGAAAGAACATTTAAAATAATGCTTTTGGAAATCAGTACCAAAAAACATTTTGGTTTATACAGGAGTGGATGCCCATTTTTCAGAAGACAGTGACAGAAAACTTCTAGTGAATCTAATAAAAGTTTATCATGAATGACCGGTAGAGCAAAAAGCCTGATTTTAATGCTACAGTCAAAAGGCATGTTTAACTTGATAGAATATTTTAGTTCCTAATTTTTCTATTTCTGAACCCCAGAACAAATGCCCCTTCTATTGGGACAGCTGGACAGGGTGAAGGTAAAACATTAAAAGAAAAGGTTGGTTGTCTTCCTGACATAACTTAAACAAAACAAAACAGACAAAACGCACTTGACTAGCACATTTTGCTCATTTCCTTTTGCTATGTACACATAGATACCCTCTGCAACCCTATATATGTTTCAGCTTTTTTCTCATTCCCTGTTCACCCGTGCCTCACACTAGCCCATGTTGCCCTGTCCAACCTGGCCTTGAACACTGCCAGGTATGGAGCATCCACATCTTTGGGCAGCATATGCCAGTTCCCCACTGCTCTCACAGGGAAGAGCTTCTGTCTTATATGTAACCTGAACTTCCCCTGTTTCAGTTTGAACCCATCACCCCTTGTCCTATCACTACAGTCCCTGATGAAGAGTCCCTCTCCAGCATTCTTGTAGCCCCCTTCAGATACTGGAAAGCTGCTCTGCAGCCTCCATGCAGCTTCTCTTCTCCAGGCTGAACAGCCCCGACTTTGTCACCCTGTCTTCATAGGGAAGGTACTCCAGACCCTGATCGTCCTTGTGGCCTCCTCTGGATTTGTGTCCTTCTTATGTTGGTGACACCAGAACTGCACACAGTGCTCCAAGAGGGGTCTCATGAGAACAGAGTAGAGGGGCAGGATCACCTCCTTCAACCTGCTGCTCACGCTCCTTTTGATGCAGCCCAGGATACGGTTGGTTTCTGGGCTGCAAGCGCACACTGAAGCCGGCTCATGTTCAATTTCTCATCAACCAACACCCCCAAGTCCTTCTCCGCAGGGCTGCTCTGAATCTCTTCTCTGCCCAACCTGTAGCTGTGCCTGGGATTGCCCCCACCCAGGTGTAGGACCTTGCACATCACATTGTTGAACTTCATGAGGTTGGCATCAGCCCACCTCACAAGCGTGTCGAGGTCCCTCTGGATGGCATTCCTTCCCTCCAGGGTATCAACCCAACCACACAGCTCGGTGTCATCGGCAAACTTGCTGAAGGTTCACCAATGCCACTGTCCATGTCAGCGACAAAGATGTTGAACAGGATCAGTCCCAACATTGACCCCTGAGAGACACCACTCGTTACTGGTCTCCAACCGGACATTGAGCCGTTGACCACAACTCCTTGCATGCAGCCATCCAGCCAATTCTTTATCCACTGAGTGGTCCATCACCACATCCATGTCTCTCCAGTTTAGAGACAAGGATACTGTGTGGGACAGTGTCAAATGCTTTGCACAAGTACAGGTAGATGATGCCAGCTGCTCTGCCCCTATCCACCAGTTCTGTAGCCCCATCATAGAAGGCCAAGTTGGTCAGGCAGGATTTACCCATAGTTAAGCCACGTTGGCCCTTTAGTGAAGCTATGTTGGCTCTTATTGAAGCCATGTTATAGATCATGACTGTAGATAGATGCAAAAGCCCCATTATTCTAACAGCCTCCTTCATTAAATAAAATCACTATATTTTGTGATTAGAAAGAACTCTGATAATAAAAATCAATCAAATCTTCCAAGTCTGCATTAGAGTCACTGTCACTCGCAACCTTGATTTTAATATATTGAAAGAGCTGTTACCCTAGATTTTCCTAAACATACTAGTGTCAGACATTGTGAGCTAAATCATCTACACTGTCTTACTTCTCAAATGACATTAGCAGTTTTCAGAGTGAGTATATACTTGGAAGAACATAATCTATCAATCACTTTATCTAAAAGCATCAATTAACATAAGGACAACAGCATTGCAAGATTAGGTGATGGAGTGGGGTTTTTTCCTTGGGAAATGAGAATTGTTAGAAGTAACCTATTTTCTTCTTTCTCTAAAGAAGTAAATAAACCAAAATGAAACAAATTCATGATTTGCATGCCAGTGGACTAAGTGAAAAAAATCAATCACTCTCATGGGATTAAGTAGAGCTTCAAGTTGACCAAGGTCGCTTACCTTTGAGAATAAACTGTTTCCTAAAAGAGACAATCTCAAAGACTTTGAACAAGTAGTTGCTTTCAACTAAATGAAAACTAGGTTTACATTTGATTGGATTTGTGTTTGCCATCTGATGTGGTGACAATGACACATAGCTAAACATTTGAATGAAATTAAATAGAAGGCATCTTTGATTTGCAGAAAGTCAAACCAAGTGCAAGTTTACTTTGAGCTAGAGGTATAATATAGAGTGGATGCCCTCAAAAGTCTCTAAAACTTTCACATTAGGTTACTTTTAGTTAACTGCAAGTTTCTGCTTTTGAGGTTTTGGGTTACTGTCCTATGAATTTCTGACATATTGAATTAACTGGGAGCAACAGCATTTCCCCACTGCCAGAGTTTTTCCAAATGTTTAGAACACTGGAAGTACTCCTGCTGAAAAGAGCAGCCACAGCCAATGCCAAGTGCCAGTGGTACTGCAAAGCATGTCATATCCCACCATTTTCTAAAATATAGGCACAGATACATGTCTGTACTTGCTAACATGTACCCATGTAATACCATGTAGGGTACCAAGAATACCCTAAACCATTAATTTTATAGTTGATAAAATTCTTCAGGTTTAAATAATGTCTACTTGTACATCTTAGAAGTCACTCATTACAGGACTTTGCTTCTTCACTTTAGCATTCTGCAGGTGAAAGTATAAATACAGTATATTCCACTTAGTTTTCTCATCAGCCATCATGCAGTGCTGAGCACGCAATGCTACAAACAGCATTTTACAGTAGCACTGTAGTTATAAACCTATACTTGTATATTCTCCTCCATTTTAAAGCAAGTCATAAATATTTACTTGGAAAATTTGACCAAATTAGCTTGCATACAATTCACGCAGTAGCTCCTATGCCAGTGGAGCACCCTTCTCCTACCTAAAATATTTCTTGAATTTATATAACACATCTTATACTTAAGATATGCAAATTTCTCCTAAAACCTGAGTTGAAGAGACCAGCAGACAAGCTATTTAAGTAAACACAGCCTACATCATAGGCCAGCATTACACATGGGCTTTCATTCACTCAGACCTGCACCTTCACCTTCTTTTCTGAAATAGGGAAGCTTAAGGGTATTTGATTTTGTTAGGATACTGTAAGGATGATGTCAGCCAGAAGCTGATAATGAGTGTTTAACTTGAAGGTGAATAAGTAAATAACCCAATAGTTATTTCATATTTATTTAACAGCACAGGTATTTTTACTAGCCAGACACTGTCTTCAGAGGAATCATCAGAGGGTTTCTAAATCTTCTTCAATTCATCAGTTTTTATCATCCTAACAAAATCATATTTGATTCATCTCTGATGTTAACCAGGCCAAATCTTATTCATTCACAAACAGCTGGTGTTTCCATGCTTTTCCATTTTCTTTCAGTGATCATATGTCCTGGTGGGAATAATGTCTTAGCCAGATTCCTGAAATGAGTACAATCTTTCTTTCTCTTTCCCTCTCTCTCATGCATATTCAGAATTTGTATTTCTGTGTGGAAATTGTGCTTGAATTCATGCACATGAAATTTCTCAGACTCAGGCTTTGAACCGAGATGTTTTCTGGAACTGGTGCTCATGGTCTGTAGATGATGGCAAAGCTGCACTGTTCAGCAAGTCTCCAGCCTCACACTTGTAAGAACCAGAACCACTCACTCTGTCCAGCTGTCACAAGGATACATGGATGGACTGAGAAATCAGAAAATGGGGACAGTCTTTAATTTCTGGGAGAGAGCAACTGTCATCTTCATAACAAATTTTGAATGTAGATGAGGGAAAAGTCCCTATATTATAAATTATATAAATAATAAGGCTAACCTCTTCATTTCTGCTTCCAGTTTAGAATTATTGTAATTATTGCCTCTAGAAGAGCAGAAGAAAATATCTTTTGTCCGTGGAATTTGTTCTACAATAGAACAGTGAAAAACCATTACAGAACAGCCAGACTCCACCTTCTCTTAACAGCTGTAATTAAGTGCTAACATCCTTAACCCAAGTCTGCCAGGCAAACAATACTTAGCCATCAATGTGATCTGGAATGATGGATTTTTAAATATCTACAGTTGTGAGCAACTAAGGCTTTAATCTATATTAGCTGATCATTTGTTCCTATCAGTGTATAGTACCAGCTAGTAGCAGAGGTTCCTATGTGTGCATTGCATGTGCTTCACGTCTTATTCTGGAATACATTCAGCCTTATACCCTGCTACCATCCCTAAAAACACCTACCGAGAACTATACAATGGGCCAATTATTTATTTGAACATTTCTTTTATGGAATGAAGTACATTTTGTATACTCATTATAAGAAGTTTCAAAATTTGTTGCCTTTGAAAGCAATCTACTTTACATTTCTAAACTTTTTATGGATGTAAGAGGGGCCGATATAGCACAATTGAGAACAATCAGGGCACACACTCAAAACCTGCTATCATTCTGAACTAAAACATTAACAAAGACAGAGTCAGAGACAATTACTATAGAAGCGCTCTGTCAAATCAATAGAAACTAAAACTACATAGGAAAAATCTGTGGAATTGCTGACAAGAAGGTAGATAAGCTGGCAGAAGAGATGCAGCTGATGGGACATAGCCTGGGCAGCACAGATCCAAGGAGACAGGAAAGTGATGAGAGGGAGCAGAGCACACCAGACGTTATAACCTTGGGTTATAAATTTGGCTCTTATTTTAACAAGGGGTTCTACACCTAAACTAGATAGAAGTAACTCCAGCTCTATCATGAAAGTTATGGTTGTATGGATTAAATACAGTAACATGAAACTGCAATCCTCAAGGTACATTTTTGAAAATACATTTTGAAGATACATTTCCAGTCCATTCTCTCTAAAAGGGTAATACAGTTATCAAAAAAAAAAGCCCCAACAAAACAACACAAAAGCACTTGCTGCAGTATCCACCAAAACCACTGCTGCCCCAAAGAGGTTCTTTTAAACTCAAGGTTGAAGTCACAACTTGAAAATTATTTAAAATCTTTTAAAAAGACTGTTGCTCCTAATTTAATTCATCTGTATTCAGGCTTATGAATATAAAGTCAGGACCAGGAGAACAAATACTAGTTCAGTTGTTAATACTTTTTTCATCCATTATGCACAAGTGAGCTGTAACCATTTAAATGTTAGCCTGCATCTGCAGCCAGATATTTGTCTTCACTTTTTTTTTTTTTTGAACTAAATCATGTGGATGAATGGATTTTTAATATGTCTGATGATAAATTAACATAAAGGCTTCAAGGCCTGTAACAATGATCCCATATAACAAGACCAAGAAGATAGCTAACCTACTGTGTTTCATTTCTTTACAAGCAATCTCCAAAAGCAGCTCCTTCCTTAGCTGCTTCACAACATGATGCAGCAGCTGCCAATTCCGACTTCATCAGCACTGTACCCTGCAAACCTCCATTATAACAAAATGTGACTGCTCAATGGTGCTCCTCTTACAAAGACAGGTGTGCAGGTAGGGAAGTTACCTTTGAAATATCCTCTGAAGTTTCGGGTTCAATACTAGCTATTATTTTGCAGGAAGTATCAGAACTAAATTGACTGTTGTGAAATGAAACACTGAAAACATGGAACTTTGTAGGTAGGATACCTCCATGTGCACAATATTTGCCTGGCTTGTTTCCCGCAGAACAGTCTGGTACAGCGTTATGACACCATAGAACAGTGAGATAGTACCTCCTCAAGAGAAACAATAAACTCACAACACATGCTAGAGTTGAAGCAGAAAAGACTGCCATAAATTCTGAACATCATTAAACTGAGATACCAAAATCTTGGTTCAGGAAAGGATACACACAGGAGGCATTCAGATAATTTAGATGCAAGAATGAGACTGCGCTACTTTAAATTTCGTTTAACTCCTTTAAGTTTCGAAGGCTGGCAATTCTGCTTTATCCTTTCTCAGATGGCATTTACAGTCCGTGGTAGTCTAAGACTTTTTACATAAGAATACATTAAAAAATGGAGTAGGTCACTGCATCCAGACAAAAAAAAAAACGATAAATACATGTTACAAGCCCTAAAAAGGGTTTAGCTGCTCCCTGGGCAGGTGTAGACTTATCCCAGTAAAGCATTACTATATTTCACGTCTGCAAACATCAATTTTTCAGTCCAGCTGGAGCATTTTTCCCTATTTTCACCTGTCCTACTCATAAGTAACAGCTGCGAGGATGCAGTTTGCATGAGGTTAGTGCCTCAAGCTTTGTTTCCACATTTTTGTGTCCAAACACAAGTAAATAAAGCAACAGATCATTCAGCTTTCAAAGATGGCAGCCAAACATGACGTGGATCACACTAGCACTGTTTGCTCAGCATCACTGCTGCTGAAATGCTTGTACACTAGCTTGTATAAAGTGACCAACTCAACATCTTTCATGCCCATCCATCTGGACTATTTTCAAAGGACTCATAAGGTGAAACATCATGACAGGAGTAGTTGTTATGATACAGTTAAGACACTTTTTCAGGAAATAGGTCGATGATTTAAAATGTCTTTCAGGGTTTTTTCTGTGACTATAGTTCTCTTGCTGTCAAATGCATTCCCTGATGTTAATCTGTTAGTCAATACACTTCCTAATACATACAATATATACTATACATACAATGACCTGATATGGATTGTCCTGGATTCCTATTAGTAATTTATTTGCTGTTTTCCACAGTCACTTTATTCAACTTGCTGATTTATTTAGCTAATTGACAGTGCAAAACCTGAAGGACAGATCTGATTTCATCAGGGAACAGAAATAGCAGTGTGGTAGTTCTGGTGTCCCCAACATAAGGACATGGAGCTGTCGGAGCAAGTCCAGAGGAGGCCATGAGGATGATCAGGGGCTGGAGCACCTCCCGTATGGAGCCAGACTGAGAAAGCTGGGGCTGTTCAGCCTGGAGAAGAGAAGCTGCGTGGAGACCTCATAGCAGCTTCCAGTATCTGAAGGGGGCTACAAGAATGCTGGAGAGGGACTCTTCATTAGGGACTGTAGTGACAGGACAAGGGGTGATGGGTTCAAACTTAAACAGGGGAAGTTCAGGTTACATATAAGACAAAAGTTCTTTACTGTGAGAGTGGGGAAGCACTGGAACAGGATGCCCAAGGAAGTTGGAAATGTTCCATGTTTAGGGTGTTGAGCAACCTTGTCTGATGTGACGTGTCCCTGCCCATGGCAGGGGGTTTGGAACCACGTGATCTTAAGGTCCTTTCCAATCCAAACCAGTCTATGATTCTATGATTCTAATTTCACCAGACATATTTAGGCATATTTATAATATTCAGTGGTGGTAGTCCAGACTAAGATCACTTTTGTCCTTTGGAATGACATACAGAACATAATTCATCATTCATACACAGATGAAATAATGTTTATTTTATATGATCATTTCAAAATATAGAAAATTAATAGTGCACTAAGTTAATGTACACTAAAATTCATTTGGGCACGTCTGTACCATACACTGTTTTGCCACTGTTTTCTAGCTGCCATCTCATGGTGCTTCATATCACTCTAGAACTAATGTGTCATACTTGTGCATGCCCCTCCTTTTGCCCTAAGGCCACCTATCTCCTCTCCTACCTCAATCGGTTGTTTTCTTGGTAATAATAATTATATTACAAATTGAATGTGATGTTTATTTTAGTCAGATAAGGAGGTGGATGCAGTTACACTGACCAGATGTCAGGTTGCTAGCTCTGCCTTCTCTTTCTCAGCTACCACTTCTGGCCTTGAATCATGGCAGCCTGTCCTTTTTATCTTTGTTTTTTGTTGTGCTCAAAAAGCAGTCTAGCTGAAAACAGTATCATTATGATGAAAATCTAATACCTGCCTGCACTTGAAAGCATACAAGCCAAACATGCCTTAAAAGACTGGCTGATCCTTCTGGCATCACATCACAGTAACTCATTTTCCTCTGGGTGTATCATATAGAGGCAATATAGAGGCCAGGTTTAGCACAACAGTGTCTCAGTGACGGCATCTGCAGTAGTAATTTTGTGCGCAGGAGGGCTTCTGCTTGGTGCCACCTTGCCTTTGATCTCCATTGTTTGAGAGAGATGAGGTATGAGTGGCATGTTCAATGTTGTGTCATGCAGCATTGAAGCAGAGCACTTAAGACACCATCTATAGGGCAGCTCTTGCAGCACAGACACACCCAGGACTGGTAATGGGAGTGAAAAGAGACAGTGATGACATGAAGTGCTGGAACCATAATACATCACAGCAAATCAAACCTCTCTCCTTCCCCCTTTGCACTGTTGTCAGTAATGCTGTTCAGAAATCATACTTCTCTACTGCGGTCAGCTTACTGTGTCTTTGGATATGGTGCTCACATGGAACAGTGCTAATTTCGATCTTTGCTTCAATTTGATCCGTGAAATTTGAGAGCACAACTTCCACTGTCCCTGACAAGATCTTACAAAGATTTACAATACCACAAAAGAAAAAAAAATATCTTTCTGAAGGTGAAAGCATTGTTTTCCTGGAATACAATAGGATTTGTCTGGGAAAAAAATGCATCCATGTGGCAGAAATGTGGAAATGCTACCAACACACCAATAAAGACTGAGAAAATACATTCCCTAGAGACATGAGCAACATTTGAACAATTCAATTTGTTTCATTATAAGCTGTATAAATTATTTATAAACTTTATAAATTATAAAAGGAAAATCAGCTTCACCGTTACAAGATTCTACAACAGGTAACTATATCCTTCCAGTCATGCAGGTATGAGACAAAAGCTATCTGATGAATAACGCTTAGGGACATTTTGCTGGCCTTCTCCTTCCTTTTCTGTCTCTTGGCCCCACTGATCAATGACATGCTCTCCAACATAAAGACAGCCTCGAGACGTGCAAATAAAAATGACAATTTTACCTAAGTCATATTTTCTCTTCTTCTTCCAGGTTCTGGTAGGCCCAAGCCTTCAATCTGCTGCAAATCATCTGTATGCTGCTACACAGTCATGATAGCAGTCTGCACTAAGTACTTACTCCAGAATTTACTGAGTTCAACATGTACCTGGAGACTTACCTTTCTGGCCTCCAAAACCAAGGAGTCCACACAAAGAAAACGTCAAACTTAAGGGCTAAAAATTTGTTGTGTGTCATGAAACTTGGTAGTGAAACTTTGGACTTGGTAGTGTTAGGTTAATGGTTGGACTCCATGATCTTAGGCCTTTTCTAACCTAAATGATTCTATGAAAAGCAGTCCACACCTGACCACATATTTCTTTACCAAGATCAGTACTCAGGGATCACAGACAATTAAGTCCACAGCTTAAGTCACAAACACTATCAGGAATATCTGACCTTGAAGAACAGAAGAGTTCTACAAAGACTGAGAAGCCCCACCAAGACAAAACGAATAGCTTTACCAGGTATCAAAAGTAAAGGAACAGAAACACAAAGCGGGACTTGGCAGAGGCTGGTTTCTTTGTCTGTCTCTGTACTGCCGTTCCTAGAAAGCCCCAGCTCTGAGGCCTGCGATAAGCTCCTTCCAGGCTGACAGAGACACTGTTCCACCCACTTTTAAGACTCCTGTTCAGTACTTCCCGTGCAACTGAAACCAGAGTATTGGAGCTAAAAGTGAGATGCTGTCAGCTCCTGTCTGATGCCACCTTGGAATGCAAGAGAACAGTGTATAGGTCATGACAATGGCATGGATCAGCCAGTTTACCAGTGAGAAATTCATAATATAAAAGCAGCAGAGGGAGATAATGAACATAAGAACAGCTCAGTGAAAAAAACATCGCATGATAGCTCTTTCCCTACTTGCTTCCTTGCCCCACCACAAATTGCATTGCATTTCGTTGCCTTTATTTTCCCTTACATTTACACAATCAAGGAAAAGAAAACCCAATATTTCACTCCATATCAACTGATTAATGACAGGGGAGGCAGACAAGCTTGTCTTGATCAGCGTTTCTTTTTATTTCTCTCTGTTAACACTATTGTCTGGGCAAAAGGAAACAACAAAAAATCTCTGCATGTGATCAAATGTTTTTCTGGTGAGGTAAGCACTGGAATAGATTAAGATGAACTGAAGACAGAAATTGATTACCTTAAACAGCTTTAGCCAGTTAATGCAACACAGACTGTCTTCAGCCATGATGTGCTGCTTTTACAGTTAAAAGTACCACCTAAAATATCCATGTGTTCACTAAAACATGCAAAAAAGGGTAATTGTGTAATTGTGCCTGTCCTGACGTCTGTGAAAATCCACAATAGACAATTGTGAAGCTGCCAGTGCCAATTACTTTCCTCCTCCAGAAAAAAAAAGCGGATTTAGTGCTGGCAAAGATGCCAAATTGACAATCAATCACTCTCCTGGCAGCCAGAGCATAAACAGGTGGATGTAGCTGGAACACACTCACCCAAGTGACAGCTCAGAGAGAACCTGGCACTCCACCAGTTATAAGGGCTGGCAAATTACAGAAGTAAAAAACCATCAGCTTAAGTCTCTTGACTCTGACCAAATATTCCAGGGAAATTAGAAAGGTTAACAAAGTAAAATATGTTGCAATCCTTCAGAATAATGCCAGTGCTGAAATAATCACTTATTCTTCCTAAGGCAAAGTCAGCAAGGTAGCAATCAGCTCTCCCCAGCATACACACAACGTTTCTGCTAGCTGAGATGCTCTGCCTGAAAACACCCTCACTCTTAATTGCCTCAGGAAAAAGGTCAATACAAATGAATCCACCACGATTTTATCAAACCAAGACTGAGGGCTTTTCAGGCCTCTTCCTAGTTTGTTAGTTATGAATACTGGCTGTCTGAGCTTGATGCTGCACAGAACTGACCAACAGCAAAACTCCTCTCTTAATTCTAAGTTAGACACGGTGCTCTCAACATCTATGATTCACATAAAAACACACATGCCGTGCAAAGAAATACAAATCCATGTTTGGAAAGGGATTTTTTACATTAAACAGAATAATTATGAATGGAATGGTTATTTAAATACCTTAGGGATGAAGAAAAGCAGTCAAAGAAGTTATAAAATGGTTTGGAAAAAGTAGCTGGCAAAAATTTTCATTATTTGTTTACCTTCAAGCCATGCTGCAAGGTGGATCTATTTGGTATGGCGGCTGCAAAAGTTGCTTTGATGCAACGAATTAGTGAGAGATGTTTATTTAGATATGTAACTGGCTCTTGAACAGGTACATAACTGTCAAGTTTCATGCAGCTAAACTTTTGATATTTTGTGTAAGTGAAGTATATATAACTAGCACATAATTTGCAAAGCGACGTTAAAATATTATCTTTACTTGCCTTTCCAGCCTTCTCTTTAAAGCAGTTGTAGGACTTACTATACATGTACAGCCGAAGGCCCACTGTCAGGAGAAAGAAGCAATGTGGAGTCTCAGTAGATGTGAACTGCTAAGCATCGTTGAGTTTGCTGAAACAAGGAGACAGCAATTCACTGTTTCGCTCATTTCTGCTTCTCCCTCAATTCCTGATTAGCATCTTTCCTCTATGAATAATGGGTTTCAGGAATTCCTGTTTCTCATGCACCTTTCAGCTCTTTCAACTTTTCATGCACCCTGATCAGCTCTTAATAACTTCACTGTCAGACCGGGGATCTCTTGCTCCATGCAGTCTACAAAATTAACAGCAGAGGGTATGACCACTCAGCACAGAACACAGAGAAGCAAAGCTATAGTTTTGTGGTAAGCAAACTAAAGACAAGGGAACAGCTGAGAGATGTAATTCCACAAGAAGCCTATTTATTGCTGGACAGAGAGGTATAGAGAGAACACGAGTAAATACAAGAATGAGCAAAATAGATGTACAAATACTCCAACATCATCACCAATATTGGTAAGGTCAGATGCTGTACCTGCTCAAGGTTCTGACTGAAGGAGCAGTCTGCTCTCGTGCAGGTTTCCCAGACAAGGACTGGTTTAAATAATAAAAGATGTAAGCCAGAAAAGTGTATTTGTACGTATTGAGGATGGGCGACCACAAATACTCTTTGTACTACCCCATCTGCTAATGAAACACTGACTAGGGACTGAAGAAATATTTTCCTGAGCAATCCCTCATCTCCAGACAGTACTTATTTAGATTTGTGACGCAGTTTTCCGTAACTCGGTGTTACAGCTGCTTAGTCTTTTCTAACATACAACTTGGTAAGAGACGAGCTCTCATCTCTTCCTCTGTGTGTGTTTGCATATAAAGAATTTTGTTTGTATGTAAATGCCTGAAAAATTTGGAACTAAAACCAGTGACACGTAAAACCCTGATGAAAATGTAGCTGCTTCTGAAACGTGGGTTTTGATGAATTTTGTATGATCTCTTTAAAGATTCTCTAATGCATATTTCAAAAGACGTTTCAATACTGTGTTTTAGATCAGCTCATAACTGATAATTTAGATTTTTCCAGGACTATTCTCCTGTGGTATCTAGCTTCCAAACTGAGATTTAAATGTATAGTAGTTCTGAATGAAATCACAGGCAGAATATTAGATTACAGCACATAAAACATCACAAAATCCTTTGTTAATGCTAAATTAAAACTTCAGCTAAGGCAAACTTGCTAAAAGTATCTGGAAATACCAGAAATAGAGGCCTTTTGTGCTTAGCAGTTTTCATGTCTGATTTGTTTCTACGGTCTCTGTATAAAGAATGATCAAATATTACCAATGACTTTAGACCCTAAGATATCCAAAAGTTACAAATACATTATTTCTAAATAAAGTTATTTCTTATAAAAAAATATCCCAGGCAATAAATAACTACAAAAATATCATCATTTTATGAGGGTCTAGTCTTGAAAAAGTTACTGGATATTTTAGATCATTTACTATAGTTAAGTGAGCCCTAGGTATTTTACTGATGTTAAACTCTCTGGGCTCTATGCTGTAGCATTTCCCGTCCCTGTCCTCCAGTCCCCAGCACTGTGTGATCCCTGTTCCACAAGCTGAAGCCAACTGACTTCACCCTGATATCAAAAGTGCAATTTCCTACTCCTCCTGCTAAACCTGGCAACAGGGAGCAGGAGCTGGGGTGGGAGTGTGAGCTCCCACGTTAGACAGCAATGATTGATTAGGTTGGCTCAGTTGCCCACACAATACAGGCTCTGCCCCTGGGATCAAGATGTTGACCTGTTTTTTAAAGTGCTTTGAGGACTTCAGAAGGAAAGCACTGACTGAGGGCTGTGTCTCCATCTAAGCCCCACATTAGGATGCAGTCATAGTACAGTTGCAATAAAAAGATCTAAGTAATAAAAAACCCCACAGGATATAATTACCTTTGTGCATAAAGTTAAGGATCAAATTTCCAAAAGTTCTTAGTTCCCATTCAGGCACCAAAACGAATTGTTTCAGTGGGAGATGAACTCCCTTGGGAATTCCTGCCAGACATGTGGCAGGGTACCAGCAACTGAAAATCATTCCTGGGCATGTAAAAGTCTCTGGCATCACATGAGTAACTGAACATAACAGGGAAGTTATCGTTGCTTTTTATCTATCTACCTCTTGTTTTGCTGTCTTCCAAGATGACAACAAATCATCTTCAGATTCTAGCTAATGTCAAAAATGTAAGTTAGTTTTACACTCTTCTAAACCATGTTTATTCCAATCATACATTGTTGGGTTTTCTAGGGTTTTTGTTGTTTTTTTTTTTTTTGGGGGGGGGAGGGGTCCTAAAGCCTGGATTCTCCAAAAGACTGAAAGATGAGCAGCAAAAATGACATACAGATGAGGACATAAGTAGTTTCAAGGCATGATGGTAAATCTTTCACAATGTCTGTCTGCACCACAGAGAGCAGATCTATGCAGCAGTGCTCTTAGCAAGAACATATATACCTATTGCTTAGTCTATACACATAATTTCTATTAGCTCCATTTGCTGTGATCTCAGGATGACTGCAGAATATCCAATGGAGAGCTGCACTGCAGACAAGAAATCTCAGGTCCAAGAGAAGTCTGCTCGAGACCAGAATCAAGCTATTAGGGTCTCAGCTTCATAAGCATTGTATCATTCACTAAAATGATATATTAAAAAAAAAATTGATATGCCTATTTGCTCTGTCCATTAGCAAACTGCTGCTTGGAGCATCTGTGAGTTATTTTAATTCATACATTAAAACACACAAAATCAAGATCGCAAGTAAATCGTACATGAATGCAGAAATGTGTCTGTTTAATATGATAATTGTTTAATATCTGGCATTAATTATGTTTTTTCTAATGCCAGGTAACTGACATTTAAACACATTTAAACATTAACATGCAGGTGCTCATGCAGGGACAGGAGGTTATATAAACAGGTAGGAATATAGTTTTAGAGACAACAAAATAAAACATTTGCTGCCCCCCTGCAACAGACAAGCTGTCTACTGAAGGTACTTGTAATACAGTTTCATGTAGGCTTTGTAGCTATAGTAAATATATATATTTATGCATATATTCAAAAGGTAATTTCAAATTTAATTTTGCAAATTTGATCTGCCCAAGAATATCCAATTCAGTTAATTCTAAATTACATTTGTTTAGTTTGCCTTCTTAGTTTGTAGCACATGAGCTGGAAAATAATTGCTCTTTCAAGATACAACTGTGTAAAATTCTTAAAGGTGAAGTGCTGCACTTGCTTATATTGCAAAATAATGTATTTTCTTAACCCCTGATCCTGTAATGCTGTTATTAACAAAAACGCTCTCAAACTTTCCTTGCAACCAATAACCAATCTTTTCCCTCCAAATAACAAGTTATCTTCTGATACAGTGTGTGACCAAGTTGTCAATCTGCTGTATGACAATGTATTGCTTTGTGGTGATGTTTATAAAGACTAAAAGGTTGCGTGCTGGGCATTTCAAAGGGCTCAGAATGACATTCTTAGCCAGAGTTCCCCGACGAAGGAAGATTGTGACCTATGCAATACCTGCTCATACTGCAGGTGCTACGGGTAATGAATGTAGGAGACGGGGATAAAAAGAAAAAAAAGATTAAACAATGATACTGGATTTTACTGAAGAAAATAAAACATAAATCACGAAGGTAAGCCACTGTAATTATCTTCTGACCTAACCCTCCTAATTCAAGTAATCAGAAAGACTTATGTAAAAGCACACACAATGAAGTCACAATAGTTTAAAATTTTTTTGCTTAATCACAGGGCAAAATTGCTAAGGGACCTGCACCGGTCTATGTGAGAGCAACGGAAAAACTCCCCAAACTGAAATCAACATAATTATCAAGAATAAATGGAACCAACAGGAGTTTTGATCTTTATCTATTTTGGACAAGGATTTGGCCTTTAGTGCATAATATTTCAAAGAAAAGTCACTAATGCTTCTGAAATACTCTGGAGATTGTGTTGGCTACAGAGCTAGAAGAAACACCTCAGCAGACAAAGGGACCTGGCTTTCTAAAAGATTTGGAACAAGCCCTGTCCTCAGCTAAGGGAGAAAGCCCCAGTGACTTCTTTCTCTGAATAATAATATGGGACTAGACATCAGATTCAATGCATATTGTGTTGAGCTAATTCCACTAGAAGATAAGCTACTCTTAAGACGCTAAGCATTTTTTCATGCCACAATATGAACATTTAATATCTGAAACTCTTATTTCCTGTGAAACCATAATACCCAATTGTTACAGCTCTGTGAGAGACTTATTTAAATTTCTTAATTATTGCAAGCAACTTTTTCAATAGTATAACATTTTCAAGAGATTAACTTTTTTTTTTTTAAGCAATAAATTCTTTTGTGCCAACAGCAAAGCCTTTAAGGGTTGCATCTGTTTTGCATTACTAAATGGCCAGGGAAACTCAATATTCACAGACAAAAATAAAATGTTTAAATAATATAACGGTTGTGACACTGACTGAGGAAACAAGTGAACTTCTATGTTTGCTTTCCAAACCACAATGCAAGGGTTTGTGCATTGTGTGAAATTATCTGCTACATTTCTTTTACTCACTGCATGAACAAACTGCTCACTGAAAAACAAATTTAAATTTGTATTTGAACTACAGGAGTTTCTTTTGCACACTGATATACAGATAAGCTACAAACCACAATGTGCTTCTAAAGGATTTTAACAGAAAATAAAAATGGGAAATCTAATGTCTTTAATATTGCCTCTTCCATCATATTTTCTAAATGAAGCTCTTCACATATTCAGTAAAAAACAATGCTTCATGGCTGGTAGTAGAGACAGCTCTCCTTTAATTTAAAAAAATACATAGAATTTTGTTTTTTGAAAATAGAAGTAAGAACATTTTTGTTTCATCTCTTCCATCATCGCACCAGTTCTCCAGCGAAACGGGTTTCTCAGGACAGATGGGTGTCTACCTGCTTTCTTCTCAAACTAGATACTCCATGCAGCTGAGAAACCAGAACAGCATCTTGGACGTACACTTCATGGATAACCGGGAGTTTTGGGACAGCAGGCCTGCTAAGGGACACCTGGGAACTCTGAACACTCTGGGTGAAGCCACCAATTCTACACCCATTTGTGCCTTTCCCTATTAGACCTTCATAATCCATTTTCAACTTATTGAAATGTCTTTTTGGATAAGATGCACGTGCTACTTAATCTTTTTTAGCAACAAGCAGTTTTGCATGGTACACATATGTATTGCAAATACACATATGTATTCACTGAGCCCACATGATTACAAGCATCAGAATTTCTTTCCTGTCTTTTGAAGACAAAAATCAGCAGATTTTGCCTGATTTTGAAAAAAAGATCTCTGATGGATGAGACAGTGAATTAGTATTCCTCTGTCACGAAAAATAACGTTTTGGAGTCTGATATACTAAGGCTAGACTTGTCAGACAATTGCCATTAATTTGCTCCAGACAGGAGAGAAGCATGCCGTAATTATGTCATATTTCAGAAAGCATATCAAGAGAAGTACATACATGTAACAGAGGAAGAAAGACCTTTAAGGAGAATTTCATCAATTTTCCCTATCCCCACGGAAGGCTAAAATTCTAAGCAACATAGGTGCACTTACTGCATGATACAATATATGCATATACCTATAGGGGCATTTTATTACATGTGTTTGAAATACTTGGAGGTGATCCTGCCCCTCTATACTGCTCTCATGAGACTGTACTTGAAGTACTGCGTACAGTTCTGGTGTCCTCCATGTAAGAAGGACATGTAAGCTGCATGGAGACCTCAGAGCAGGTTCCAGTGTATGAAGGGGGCTACAAGGAGAAGGACTCTTCATCAGGGATTACAGGTTTAAACTTAAACACAGGAAGTTCAGGTTAGGTGTAAGGAAGAAGTTCTTTACTGTGAGGGTGGTGAGGTACTGGCACAGGTTGCCCAAAGAAGCAGTGAATGTTCCATCCCTGGCAGTGTTCAAGGCCAGGCTGGACAGAGCCTTGGGTGACATGGTCTAGTATTAGTCATCCCTGTCCATGGCAGATGATTGGAACTAGACTATCTTCAAGTCCTCTTCAACATAAACCATTCTATGATTCTATGATTCATAGCTAATATTCATATACAAGAGGTATTCATATATGCACACAAATGCACAGACACCAACATATATAAGTATTAATACCTGAATAGCAATGAGAGCAAAGACTTGATTTGAAAGGCCTTTTTTTAAGTGCACAAATTTTAGGCTCCTATCAGAAATAACTCTTATGAAGAACTAGTTCATAGGATGCAAAAGAAATTATGACCATTGTGTGAGTAATATAAATAGCATACCCCTTCTTGATTTCAATATATTCAGAAATCATTATCAGGAAGTCCCAGGCAAACAACAGCACTATATCACAACTTTAACAAATCTAGACCTAAAATATTGCATTTAAAGTGGTTACAACAGTTTAACAAGTAATAGAATTAATTTATTAAATTTATATTACTGCTTATCATTCAATACCATTCTTGATGACCTTGCTATTTCCAAATACTTCAGTCTCATGATAATTCTCCAGCTAAATATGCCTAATTTCCATATGGATTGTTTCTGTATAACCTCATATTACCCAAAATAGAATATAATCTAAGATGTAATGACATCAAAGCCATTCCATAATCTCGCCTGTGTACTACAGCCTGGAAATATTTACAGAATAAACAGTGAATTAATGACTTCTTGTTCCTTTTCGGCAGAATGCAAATGCTCAGAAGGAGCAACTTTGTGATCAAGAAAACAATAGATTCCTTCGCTCTTGCAAAACAAACAGGTCCAAACAATTGCAGAAGTAGCATTTCAGGTTGCTGCTTGAAATAATGCTGCCATGACAGTTGGTCATTGTGGTTCATATATCATAAGGAGCACTGATTAATAGTAAATACATCTATGCATCCTATCCATGAATTCACACAACACGAGTGCCCAACAAAAGACATCAGCACTATACCAGAGTTTGTGTCAATACTGTTCTCTCTGTTTTTTCAGTAATGGCACCACAGCTAGGGATCAAGGAAACTTCCAAAAGTTTCAAGTATCAAATCATTTGCATAAGGGAGAAATGATTTCTGGGGAAAAATAAAACAAATTATTCATTGCCAAAATACTAAAATCTACCAGTGACTTAAATATAGCACAGATGATCTACTGGCTTAAAGGCTTGTTTCTTACTGTAATTCAGTTTGAAAATTACCACCTTCTTTGTAGCTTGACTCACTGGTCTGGCAACCAGACTACAAGATTTCAGTTCAAGCCATGTACATTCTTCACAAAGAAAGTTAATGTTAATGACTACATTTCTCATCTACTCATTGTGATAGAAGGCAAGGAAAAAAGGCAAGATATATTTCCCTATTCAAGTGACTTCCAAATATTTCTATTCCTGTGAATGCCCATTTAAAAGCAACCTGTTTAGTTTACTGTGTCATGTTACGCTTTTCAACTGATTAATATGTTATGGAAAAATCTGTGAATATGTGGACAATTATTTTATGTGCTGATATACACTAGGCTTTGACTCTCCTATTTGTGTAGCATTTAGATCTGCTAGACAAAAATAAAGTATGTCTAGTTTGCAGATGGTTAAAGAACTGAATTTATAAAGCTGACTGAGCAAACTGGCTCTATTCAGAGGTTTTACTTTTAAATCTTGTTACTGCTCATTGGTGAGGATTTGCAAACACTGTGGCTGTCAAGCTTCCTGATCAGTGATAACTTTGAAACCCAGCTAAGGCAGCATGGAAACAAAGAAAAAACTGGATTTAGTCTCATTTCCACAACCATTTTAAACCTTTTCTGACTCAAAGAAATAAAAGTTATGATATTTTCATGCTTTCAGTTTACTGCATATCTACTACCAATAATCTTTGCCTGAAAAATAAAATGCCCAAAAGTAAGTACAGAGGGAAATGTCCTGATTTTTTTCTCTGTTAGTTTCCGTGGATTGTTTTTGAAGCAGATTTTCACTGAAAATCAAGAGAGCTGAATCAGGTATCTAAATTTGGGCAATCATTACATGCATGATTTTCTTTAGCATGGTCAGCCCTAAAATTTGCTGGTTTCACAGCAAACTGTTCAGAGAGGCATCACAGGCTGATTTGCCTCTCCCTCTCCTCACATTGCCCGAGTAACTGATCGTGTCCCTCACACAATTGTTAATAGGAAATGACTTAACAGAATTAAATCTAATATCATCAGTTCCAAGATAAAATACAGGAGGATATGAGCAAGCAAATGTGCATGTTCAAATGTGTGCAATCAGCGCATTTTACAAGTTATAATTAGAATGAAGAATGATTTGTTTCCTCAGAGAACAATGCTTTATCCTTAGATTTCACAGATAAACAAAGGAAATATTTTTTTTCAGTGAACAGCCTCCAAACTCGAGGTTTTAGCGGTACATAATTACTTGCATATCTTAATGAAACATGAGCATTCTTGAGTTCAGGAAATGTCCCATAATATAACCATTATGGTGAAAGAAATAGTATAAAGCTGCTTTTTTTTTTCTGTGCAAAATTTTACTAATATTTTGCCCCGTTCTCTCAAAGAAGTGATGGAGACTTATCTTCAGCTATAGGCTCATCCTCCTTCGGGGGTACTGGCGGAAGGGTGAGCATTTTGCTTTTCTTTGAAGTGCAAGCACACACTGGAGATGAAAGCAACTGCATTATTGTCTTTGATGTTTTTGATACTGAATTTCTCGTTTGATTTTGCTTTGCAGACGCTCAGAAAATAGATTTAGTTCCTCAATCAACCTTACCCTAAATCCTCACTAGGTACTTATCCCCTTAAATATCTGAAATTGATATCACTGTTCTTAAAAGTTTGAGTTTGGAACACTTTAATAAATGCAATAATAAGTCATGCCAAAACATCTTTTTTCGTACTGAATTCTTAACCACCCTACCTGCTATAAAAAGAGAAGAGACAAAGGAAAATCTTATAACTCACATAAGATGCCACAAAGACAACATGCTTGAAGTAAAAAAGCCTTATTCACAGCAACTCTTTGTGCACAGCTCTTGATATTTTGAAAAGTGTAATCATTAGACAAAAATGAAAAGTAAAATGAAACCAAAACAAAGCCCAAAAGCTGCTCTTTCCAGCAGTCAAGATTTAAAAGCTAGGTCCTTCAAATTTATATTTATGCCTCCAAGTGAATTACTTGGGTGAGTAAGGATCATCTGTATGGTGGGTTCTAGGATTTGACAGGAATAACAAGAAACAAAGAACAGCTACAAGGAAATGGATAGCATATGGGATAAGGATTCATACAATATGAGAAGCCACATGGATATTGTCTGTCTTGCACATATATATGGTTAGATCTTTAAAAGGTAAAAAAGTCATGCTTAAAAAAATACAAAATATAAAACATACAAAAATGCATACCAGCTTCAAATATATTTTCTGTAGATCTATACTCTTTTATATATATTTGGAAAGGTAGTTGAATCTTTAAACTGAGTAGTTATTGTTTATTTCAAAAGGAATTTTCATCTTGCACACAAGTGTATCAAAATAAAAGTGGCTGATATTTTCCATATGATTTAGCACCTCCTATTCTAATTTAATGTTGGCCAGATACATTCTTCCAGAAAGTAAAGAAAATTTAAATCCACATGTAATCACACCTGGCTGAGAAAAGCCTGCCAAGACAGTCGGCATGATTGCTTCTACTCTCTGATCAGAGTAGATACTCTGAACAGAATATATCCAGCAAGCATAGCGGGAGCAGGAGAACATTTAAAACCCTAGTGTGCTTTACCTTACTGACTTTCATTTGAAGGTGCAACTTTACTTAAAGACCAGTGGGAGGAAGTAAAAAAAGAAAAACAAGGAAAAGAAGAAAAAAAGGAAAATTTTAACAGCTGTGGCGGGAGCTGTCAAACAGAGAGTTTTTATTATGAAATATCCTACAGGACTGTCTAGTTACCTTATGATATTTCTAACTAGTAAGGCCAGTGCTGTAAGATTTTTACAAGCTCTTAATATAACTGGGAAATAACATGAAAGCTGTACTTGAGGTTGTTTTCACCTTTATGAAAGGGTGTCTCCAAATTACAGATTTCTCAAATAAAACTCTCTCTCTAGTGTGATGTATAGGAACTTTTCTATTGATGAAGAAGCTTGGACTTCATCTTTAGAATGAAAAACATTACAACAGAGAACTGCCAAACAAACCCTATCTGATATTTTATTGAAAATCCTGGTCCTTTCCTTTCAGAGCTACACTTGAGACCTACTCAGGAGTGCTCAAGGGTAGGTAACAGCCAGATTACCTAATTACACTGAAAGCTCACTGTATCTGAAAGTATTTACAGGCAGCTTCCACATCTGTATTTTGCTTAGTGTTCTTATGTTACATAAAACTGGGAGAACTTCTCTTTGTCTTCTTATACACATTGCTCCTATCAATGTCCCACTTCCCTGGCAAGGCAATAGGGAATAAATAGCCTCCAAAAGGGAGATGCACCCTCTTTCCCAAGCAGTACAGCTTCCCTCAATCAACTGTTCAGACACTGGATTAACTGAGCAATCTCTTCATATGATTTTGGACATAATGGAGACATTGTTGCTAATCCCAGAAAACTTTCATATTCCTTCCACAGTGCAGGAATCCTGTGCCAGAGCACACATGAGGAACTGGCAGCAATTTCTCTGTACAGAGCAGCAGCTTATCCAGTAAATTAATAGTTTGTCATCCTGGACTAAATGGAGATAAAGTAGAAGCTAGTTCTTAAACACAAATAGATAGATGTGGAGAGAGAAAAATACTGCCAAAGGAATTGAGACAAGACAAACAGTCTACTACAATTTATCAAGTAGCTCCCAGTAAAAATACAAGTACTCACTATGTTTTGATGTAGTGATCAGTACCAAGGATGCAAATGTAAAGCACACATGCTGCTCCACAGCATCAAGACTCACAGATGCTGGGTGTATGGCAGTACATTCAATACTGCCACCTGTGGAGGTACACTCTGCAATGCTGAGATGGGACAAAGCTTTCTCTGAGAAGTTTTAAGTGCTCAACCATCCTAGGACTGGACCACAAAAAAGGAAGGTCAAAATTATCTTCTACTTCTGCTACTGGCTGTCTTCCTGCCTCTTCCGGCATGCAAACTGATTATTTGCCCTGCAATAAATTTCTAACATCAGTTAGCAAGCAAAAGCTGAGAAACAGTAGGTTCATGTGAAACATTGAAATCCTCTTCCCTAGATCAGTCCATAGGAAAAAGATAAGCTAAACTTCATGCCATAATTCACTGCCCCCTGGAAGTGTTTAAAAAAACATGTAGATGAGGTCCTTAGTGACATGGGTTAGTGAGGCTTGGCAATGGGGTAAAGGTTGGACCTGATGACCTTAAAGGGCTTTTCCAACCTGGTTGATTTTATGATTCTGTGATTCTAAAACCATGCAGTTTTACTGAGGAGCTGCCCCTTGAATGTTCTTCAATAAAACTGTATACTACAACCCAGAAAGGTTCCCAGAAAGGAGCAAGGTAAGGTATGTGCTTAACAGGACAAGGTTTTTTGCTTATTTACAGAAGATAAGCACAGTTTAGTTTCTTTATCTTCTTTTATTCTTAAAAGCTGCAGCATTTCAGATCGTAGTTGTAAACACATATAGCTAAGACAACAGATACGTAATTATCGGTCCTTTCAAGAACCAAAATGTTAGAAATTATTTAAGAAATCCTTTTCCGGAGACAAAGAAAACTTCATTTTTTGTCTTGCATCTGCCCTATAGAAGTATAGATCTGCTGTTTCATAACCAGCAAGTTTTAAACACCCAGCCATATAAATATACGCAGATATATATGTATTTATGTACATGTATATACGTATCTGTATATACAAATCATAAGGCTAAATCTTACCATTTCACATTACACATTCAGTTACCAAGCATTTTAATTTTCAGTACTACACCCTGTATTCTTCTCTGTACTGGGTAACACATTCTGGAGAACCTGCTTTTTGGACTCTGCAATTAAAATTGCATATATGAAAAAAAAAGAAAAGTCAATTATTTGACCTCTAACTGTGAGCCAAAATGATGTTTCTTAGTGAAGTCTGCAATTCCATATTAAATCTGCACCTTTTAAAGTAAATGGGTGTAGAATAAAACTTGTAAATCCTACAGGACATGGGCATTTAAGGGCGTGTCTCGTTTCCTTCTTGAAAAAAAAACCCTCAGATGCCGCACTTCTCTATTTTCAATGGTGACAAAAGAGGACTTGGTTGACATTGGGTCTATAAACTATGCGAAAAACAAACTAAGAAACCCCATGGAGGACTACTTACATACACATTTCTGTTACTATTTTCTGACAGCTACTGAACAGAATAGAAATGCATGACAATTTTTTTTCTAAGTCATGAAATAGTAAACAAAGTATGTTACATGACATAGTAGATTAATGTTATTCCTGACAGCAAATCTGCCAAAATCTGGCATAAATATCCCAGAAGTAGATATTTACTAAGAAATGACAGAAGTTTTCTTTCATCTGTTCCAGGTTTTCACTAATGTCAGAAACTGCTCAAATAACTGTCTTGAAATAATTAAGTGTCCAGTCACTTCAGGAAAAATCCTCAAGTGCTTGCAATTAGAGTTGAAAGAAATTAAGAATGTCATGAGATTGATGTGAACTAATGGTGTTAAAACCCCAAGACAATAAGCATATATATTGGCAAAAGGAATCCATATTTACTTGTTAGCAAACAAAACCAATGAAAGTAAATGCAATTATTGAAACGAAGGAAGAACAGAGCACAACAAAAGGGGAGAGATGTGGAGAGGTAAAAAGGGGACAAGTAGTAAAATCTTAAGCAGCTACAAAGGAAAATAGAAAACTGTGGTAGGAGAAAAAAGGAAACATCACAAAGGCAAATGAGAAATTTGAAAAGTGAGCATCCTCCAGAGTACTCATGTAAAACCAGAGATAAATAAACTGTGATAGTAAAAGAGTTAGAAAGAGAACCAAAGGCGGGGGGGGGGGGGGGGGGGGGGGGGGGGTTAATTTTATTCATCATTTATACAAGAAAATATTTTTAGTATAAGAACAATTATTTAAAGCCCTGAAGAGTAGTAGATGTGTGCTATCTGACAAACAGATTAATTGTATTTCCCCAGCTGAAAAAAAACCTGCTTTCTATGCACCTATTTCCTCTGCTTTTTGTTTTTTTCTTTTCCCTCTTTAATCCTCATAAATCATCCAAAGTTCTTGATTTGTTCCAGACTAATTAAAACTCTTGGCTGGGTGCAGACCTGGAAATAAGTCTGAATCTGAAGCAGAACTTCTTCTTCGTAATTAAAATCTGTGTTTACAAAAAAGGGCATTTTCCATACTTTAGTTGTTATTATATTCATTGCTTTGCTATGTAGCTTCTGGAGAGTTACATTTCTATATGAATTTTCTATTATTTTTTGTGATATAGGATAGTGAAGTATAAAGACAAGAGAACTGCACATTTCACTTTTTCTCCTTCTCCATGTTCAACCTTCGGAGAATATAATACCTTCTTTAGCTTCATAAATTTGTCTTTAGGTCCCTCTCCTGGGTGATGCTAGGCACAGGACACAAATCTCTACAAAAGCATGTGACAGGACACAAGGCTCACGTATGCAACTCAAACTGAGTCTGCAATTACTCTCTGCAGCTCTGGAAAGAAGTCAGGAAATTTAAAAGAGGTCCCCAGCCATGTTCCTAACTTCTTTATACATTTCTTCCACTTCCAGATAGGTTCTAGGGAATGTGGCACATCAGTCTCTGATGTGTCTGCTACCACGACGCAGTGAACATAAGAGCATTTTGTTTTTAGGGTCTTTTCTTTCCCCACAGAAGTGGAGAGTCTGTATTTCAGAAAGTATCCATCCATATGCAGTCTGCCCATAACTCCAGTGTCTGAAGTACGTAGAAGAAAAATCCAATTCTGCTTGTAGAGCAGCTGTTCTTTGAAAAATGTAGTTTCAGTGTAAGAGGCCTCAACTGTCCCTGGTTAGAAAATGAAGAAAAGAAACTGTATATACACTATTGTCAATTAGTTCATTTTTTATCTTTGGCAAACATAAATGTGTTTTCCACAATAAAGCCCTTAGAGGTCATAGAATCATAGGATAATTAGGGTTGGAAAGGACCTTAAGATCATCTAGTTCCAGCCCCCCTGCCATGGGCAGGGACACCTTACACTAAACCATATCACCCAAGGCCTCGTCCAACCTGGCCTTAAACACTGCCAGGGATGGAGCATTCACAACCTCCCTGGGCAACCCATTCCAGTGCCTCACCACCCTAACAGGAAAGAATTTCCTCCTTAGATCCAATCTAAACTTCCCCTGTTTAAGTTTTAACCCATTACCCCTTGTCCTATCACTACAGTCCCTAATGAAGAGTCCCTCCCCAGCATCCCTATAGGTCCCCTTCAGATACTGGAAGGCTGCTATGAGGTCTCCACGCAGCCTTCTCTTCTCCAGGCTGAACAGCCCCAACTTTCTCAGCCTGTCTCCATACAGGAGGTGCTCCAGTCCCTGATCATCCTCGTGGCCTCCTCTGGACTTGTTCCAACAGTTCCATGTCCTTTTTATGTTGAGGACACCAGAACTGCACACAATGCTCCAGGTGAGGTCTCACAAGAGCAGAGTAGAGGGGCAGGATCACCTCCTTCGACCTGCTGGTCACGCTCCTTTTGATGCAGCCCAGGTCATGAGCAACTCTTACAGTAAGAAGCCAGTCTGATGTGGTGAAGACATTAGAGTCAGTCATTTTACTCAGAGCAAAAACCCACAATGAACAAAACACTCTTGTTAGCCTCAGCAAATTTTGTTTTAAAACTTTTAGACAAACAAAATTGTTTCTGATTATGGCAGTCCTAATTTTTCCAGATAAGCTCAGTAAAAAAGGGGCACTATTGCCTGTCATTTAAAAGTAATAGACTGGAACTAGAATAAGCTATTGCCCACAGCAGCAGCCTGCAATACTCCCCAGGCCTAGTAGCGATAGGACTTCTAAGAGCATGAGTGATGTAGAGACAAAATAAGAGAGCTATATCTAGGGAAGAGTTAAGAGACAACACAAGAAACTCCTATGACAGCACAGATGAATGAAGCTCCATGTTTCTACACACAGATCAACGGACCTGGATCTTCCATTATACTACCCATTTTTGGGTGTCTCTTGAAGAAATTGCCTAGTGATCACTAAATAGTCACTAAAATGCAGAGGGATGGCAATACTGACTGGACACACTGTTTTGATCCCCAGTTTAAGAATGTTACTGGCACTACAAACTTCTAGCTAGCACTTCCACAACCCTCTTCCCTGCAGAGGTGTAAGAAGTAGCCAGGAGCTACTCCCAGTAATTCAACAGTTTACTGAGAAAATATTACCACCATGACCCACAACACTCTCCTGCAACTCTTTCTGCTCTAAATCTTAACAATCCCTTTGACAGGCCATGGGAATACACAGTTCTCATTTGCAGAAGGAAGGGCTCCATTTGCCTAGTTACAATACTTCCACACCAGCACATTGCTGTTTAGGACTAAATTCTTAACATCTTTGTGGGATTTAGAGCTCTGTATGGAATGACAGCCACATGTAAAAGAATAGAAATGATCATTCCTGTTTAAACATACACTAAATTTACTTAACATAAACCAATAAATAAATAGCTGAGTGAGTACTCTAAATAGGTAATGACCAAATCATACTGGCCTTTAGAAAGTTGGTATTAACACTATTATTATTATTATAATTGGAGTTGAATAAAAACAATTAGTTGATAGAATTGTTTTGTTTCTTTTGTATTCTTTTTAATAGGGATCTGTAAATTAGACACAAACACAATTGTTCATTATGAACAAATCACAAACTTTCCTGCATTAATGTACTACAGCTACTCTGGAATAAACTAAACCCTGAAACTTAACATTTAGGGATTACCTGTATAGAGAGGCATTTATTTTTAATCTGTTAAAATAAGCTGCTTCTGTTTAACATTTGGTTTGCATTCTGTGCAAACTTCCTTTATAGCGTATCTAACCGTATTTAATTGTTTCAGCTGCTGTATAGGTATGCTTAAGATCCATTTTCACAACACTCACTGCTTTCTAAATAAACAAACATTCCCCCCAGCAACTACTGGATAATTGCCAGCAGAGGTGTTAGCAGATGAGCATCCATGCAAGCAGCTTTTCCAGTGGGACAGACACTTGCCTTGCCACTCCAGATCACAGTAACGCTCCCTCCTATTTGCCAGAGAACTGCTCGTCTGTGTGTTCCATAACCTCTTAATCTGTAACAAGCAGGTTATTTTAAGCAGTTTAGAAAGAACTCACTTTCACTAAACCAAATCTTTGTACTTGAATAGATTAAGGAGAGCAAACATAAAAAGCTCTGCTGTCAACTGTCAGAGAGTGATAACATGTGGCATGTGGGAAAGGTTACTTCAATCTGCTCCGGTAAAGGAGACCTGTCCACAGTTTGAAGTGTTCAGAAAGGAACCCAGTTCTGAGAGGAAATAGAATTTTTCATTTTCTGGAAGAAAGATGGGCATGATGAAAACACTTAAAGAGTTAATACAAGAGGCACCTCGCAGTTGACAGAGTATTAGGAGCTAGTTTATATGCTGTGGGTTTGTGGGGTTTTATTGTGTTGGTTTTTGGTTGGTTGGTTGGTTGGTTGGTTGGTTGGTTGGTTGGTTGGTTGGTTTGGGGCTTTTTTTTAAATAATTCCTTTTTTGGCATAAGATTTTTTAAACAGATGATTTTTTACCACCTTAAAAAGCATCATCTCTCTACATTTAGCTTTTTTTTTTCAAAAATAAGTATAGTTTTATCTGAATAACCTTTTTCTGGTCCAATTATTGGTAAAATATTTTCTGGCTTTCCAGGCTCCCTAGTTCTGCCTATGTTGTAGTGTGACAGTATCAGAACTAGCTTAATCTCAGCTCCACAGAGGGGAAGCAAACCAGAGCTGGATGTAAATGAAATTTCTAGCTGTGCAAGAGGACGGCTGACCTGCTCATTCTTATCATACAAACAAAATTTTGCTTAGACTAAGAGACAGACGGCAAAGAGAAACATAAGCAGAGACAGAAATATTCAGCTCCATTAAGAGGAATGTGCTAAGATGCTGGGCTTGAAGCCAAAACCAGAGCATCGTGCAGCATGGAAGACCAGCTCACCTAGAAGCAGTGAGAAAGCAAATAATCTCCATAAAAACAGTGACTGGAAAAAAAACAAACTTCTTTCCAAAGAAACTGCCTTCAAGGTACAGAACAGCCCTGGGGTAAAAGACCAATAGTACAGGTCATCTGAAACATCAGAGATCTTTCCAAAAGTAACAACACGATGATTTCCCATGCATCATACAAGACCTCAGCATTGCCCCAAACATTGTCATTTCAGATGCAGTCTCATCCTATTCTGAAAGTGGAATTTGTACAACTGTCATGGAAGCTCTGAGCCCTCACACATGCTAGTGAGTGAAAAGCGTAGGTTAGATAGGAAAATTTTATTCTTCCTGGCTCACAACTTGCTGTGGACAAGATGGATGTCTCCCTTCAATATATCTGACCCTGACCCCTGTGAAACTTCCGAATGAAAAGGATTGCTTTTCCTGACAGCTGAGAAGAACAGGTACCCTGCATCATATTGAACATCCCTTTCCCAGCTGCACCCACGTAGACATGTATGAAGTATTAAGCTGTGCTTATACAATTCCACCCTACTAACACTTCAGCACCTCACCATTTTCGCACATTCAGGTTTATACCAATGCTGCTTGTTATGAAAATACTATTATAAGCACAAGGTACTAAAACACAGACACTAAGACACAGATTTTAGTCTGAGACAAGGAACTCAACCCAACAGTCAGATCATCCAGCTTCTGAGTGAGTGTTTCTACTGTTTAATCTATGTTTCTTCATATGTATGAGGTGGCAGTAGATCTTTTTTGCTTCACACCACTGATTTCATTTTTGGAAGATCATTTCCTTGTGATATGATAATTAGACCTCTCTACAAGTCATGTTTCAGGAATCCCTTTTCCAGTGATTTAAAAGTAAGCAAACTTTATTTTGTCAGAGTTTGTTTCCTAAGCCCAAACCGGTAAAAAAAAAAAAAAAATAAAATAAAATAGTGTTCAGAGACCTTAAAAGGAATTCTCCAACTGTGAAGCCTAGTTCCATTGATTAAAATGGTATCTGGAGCAAAGTTAAATAATACTTCTGGGGTTAAATGCTGCAGTTACTAAACAGAGAGACCAGGAAGAAAGCCAAGTTTGGCTGATTTCCCCAAATGCATCACTCTGACCATCTGTGAGAGATGTAATGTTCTCTTAAGAGAAGAAACAATTATTGAAAAATGAGTTGTGGGATTGTCTGATACGTATTTTGTTGTTGTTCAATTAACTCTTCATTTATAGTCTTCCCAAAGCACCAAAAACCAGATGAACCTAAACACTGTTGGCTTGTTAATGTGCGAATTTTTTATTTAGAAGTGAGTATGCACGCAGTGCAATAGGTAAACCTCTTGTAACTCACCACTGCTACACATTGTAAACCTTTTTCCTATGCAACGTTTTATCAGCTTTATGAGCAGAACGGTGGTTAGATTTCTTACATACAAAGGAAAATTGCGCACCTACTAATATTATCTATGTATATGTACATAACTACATATGCCTGCATGCTGCTGAAATTATACAAATTGAAAAAGGCAATTCTACTTTAGAAAAGCAAACCCAAAACCTGAGAGGCTTATGACTGGCCACCTCTAAATCTGGTCTTATATCTCCTGGAAGAAGTTGCAGGTATCAGTTGCCCACCTACTGATGTTAAGTAGAATGTCCATTTTATTACTATGATGATAATGCTATCTAGAAAGGCAGATTTCACTTATCCCTTATGTTATTTCTAGGGTCATAAATCATTAACCCTGAACTGTAGAGACTTATTACTTCTTGACTGCTCTCATCTGCTGGGGTGGCCACTGGGACACATCACATCCCTAAAGGAGTCCTAATTTGCAGGCATTGCTGAATGGATTGCTAGCTAGCCTTACTACAGAGTAGAGAGCTCTAGAAATATGCTGTTGAAGACTCTTCCTCTAAAAAGTCATTCAACCATTAGCACAAAAAATATGCTAAAACAACTTTGAGCAAATCATACCATCCTTTTGCGTTTCAACTCATCTTTGAGCTTCCTGTTACACACGATCTCATTAAAACAGCATTCTCAAGGACAGGCCGGAAATTATTTCCTACTATAAAAAAAGAAAAAGGCTAAAACATGGTGGATTTAAAAATTCTCAAAGCTGCACAAGCTTATCTGTCTCCACTCACACACTTCTGTTGCCCTTTAGCACCAGATATTACATTCTGATTAGTTTCTGTCTGTACACACACTAAGGTATGTGCTTGGTTATTTTGAAATAACTTGAGAAAAAATAAAAAATAAAATACACCTATTAAAATATGGTTTTACTATGATGCAGAATGTTACAAAGCAAGTGAGGACTATAGAATTAACTGGATGAAACTGAGCATTATTTCTAGTACAGACGCCTTGAAGATATGGTTAGCTGGCCTGAGTCTCAAATATTTTTATCCACTGAGATATACACATTAAAAGTAATCACCAGAAAAGAAGTTCTTCATCAATTACTTAAAATGCGTTGGAGTTGGACACTCCTTGCTATTTCTTCTTCAGAAAGTACAGAAGGAAAGATATTTTTAAAGTATTTTTGCTTTTCCCCATTCTTGTTCAGTGTTTGTCTTTTTTCAGATTCTCATTGGTAAAGTACAGTCTGAACATTAGCAATTTTAGATTATTTACAATTACATTCTTTATTTTTCCTTTATCTATATTTCTCTGTTACACCATAAATGATCAGAAGTAACTGACCCTATTCATTGATTAGATGTAAATATATCATTGAAAATATAGTTTATAATTACAAAAACTTCCTGCCTGGATGCATTCCTGTGTAACCTGCTCTGGGTGGCCTTGCCTTGGCAGGGGGGGTTGGACTGGATGATCTCCAGAGGGTCCTTCCAACCCCAATGATTCGGTGATTCTGTGAAAAAAAAGAATTACTATTTGTTGAGGCTTTGATATCCACTGGTTTTGAATTATATGGGGTGAATTCTGAGCCATGAATTCCCATTATTTATTCCCAATTTACATTATTGTGCATGGAAACATGTGCCAGCTAGAACGTAGTCAGGACTATTCACTCAGCCCATTGATAAAAGTTGGTTATAATGACTGTGGGGAAATTAGATTAGCGTGTTTGGTGTATATAAGAGGATTCTAAAAGCACTAGCTAAATATATTCTTTATGATCATAGAACGGTATACTCTCTGAATGAAGTGGGAAGATATGTATTCCCATTACCCAATGCAATTTTTTCATTTCATTACCAATTATTTACACATATCCCTAACTGCCAAGAAATCCGAGAAAATCTTTGGGACATTTAGAACCAGCAGAGAATTTGGGAATAACAAATAACCTTCAACTAGGGAGAGGGCAATTAATATGTTTTGAGGAAAAAAAAAATTCCCACTGAAACTTGAAATTGAATCATGTAATGCCCTGGATTTAAAGTTTATACTAAGTTAGGTAAAAAAAAAAAAAGAAAAAAAAAGAAAAAAGGATAAAGAAAGAAATAAAAAAGGAAAGGTTTACATTCTTATTAAAAAGACCCATTTTTCCCTTTTTGGGGCATACTTGAACTCTGGTCTCCTGAGATGCTTGCCTGACCCAATGCAGAACAACTGCCAAGATAGTGACACAGAAGAGTGTGGATAAAAGGGATAGAACATAAAAGGAGTGACTCTAAACAACCATGAAATGGAAGGATTTTTGCTTTTCCTGTCATAAAATAAGCCTTATTCCTAAAAGACCCTCAAGATACGGTGACACGGAAGGGTAGGAGGGCAGGACGCTGACATGTATTTATGCCCCCAACCCCTCAGCAGTGAAGGCATAAATCAAGACTGTGGCAGAGCCTGATACAGGACTGAATTCATAAGTTGCACATAGTAGAAGGCAAGACTTTAGCAAATCCAAAGTGAATTGGATTTAGTTAAGTGAAATGTCCAAGAATGAAAAAAAATAAAAAAATAAAAATCCTTAATAATTAAGGCAAGGGTTGGGTTTTTTTTGCTTACTTCCCTCCTTCGTAATGCAGAACACTGCAGATGCAAAATAAAGATTCATTATATTTTCAATTTACCATGATAGAAAAATATTGAGTAAGCCATTAAAGAAAGCACCTTTTCTGTAATTTAAAACACACTGTCCCTTGAAGCTTTGCTAACGTGTACAGATATATTTATTACTTCCAGTTTATGCTATCTCTGATCTTACCTACTGCATCTAAATTTCTTGCCCTTTCAACTGGAGTATATTGTTTTCCATGTATTACACACATAATGAGGTTGTGGAGGACTGTATAACACTACCTTTTGATGAAGACTGGCTTATGAGCTATACAATAGATTCCTTAAATCTCCTCACACCTTGAACCCATTTCTTTATTTGTATCTTCTTACACTGTAAGTTTCAGCTATTATAAAAATTTTTACTATGAACTTATTCTAAAAATCTGTTACCCTGCATAAATAAATTTTGTAATATTTTATTCTTGTATTTATCCTACAACTTCATAAGCTGCATGTTTCCCTCTGCAGTGATATGAAGCTGGCATTTTTAACCAGAGTGGGATTAAATTTTCTGTGTGATCATGAAGCATTAAAGCTTTACCACACAGACAGTCCCCTGTGACCTCAGCTACAGAAATGGAATAACTTTAAGCATGTTCTTCCTAGGAATACACTCGCTTCAGATCCCTCCTCTGTTACTTTTATTGATACTGCCAACTACTTCATACCTTGCTGGATCATTATTTGGTTCTCTGAACATTTATGATGATGCAAAAGTAACCAAGAAAAATCAAACCAACCTCTAAAACTTCAGAAATACAATTTGAACCACTGTCAGCAAAACAAAAGCAGCTTTAAAGTCAGATGATAGAGATTGGGAGTTTCTTTAGAAAATGAGCAACACAAACACTTTATTCTTTCTTTTGTCACTTTGATAACTCATACATGAAGTATTCAGAAAGTCTAAGCATCTTCTTATCTACATTTCCATCACTATTCCTCCATACCTAGTATTTCAATTTTATTTTGTCTTTTAAATTAGAGGTAGTAACTCTTGCTATTTTCTGAATCCAAGACCTAGAATATATGCCCCAACTTTCTATCTAATTTAATCTATTATAAGCTAAACTAACTGCAGCCCAGATGCTCTTGCAACATCTGCTGCACTCCAGACCATCCGGTTGGAACTCTCTCATCATGATGCTGGGAAAATGTAAAATTCTGTCATTCCAAAAACTCTACTATGATAATCTTAGAGCAGAGTAAATAGCCCAGAATTAGAGGAGGATCACCAGAAAAAAAGTAGATAGTAAGAGGCTGACACTTCTTGTAAAACCTTGGAAATCCAGCAACTGTGAAATAACTACTAATACTGGTTCATTGGTAAGGGAGAAAATTACAAGCAACACATCCTACTTACAGCTCTATATGCTTCACCAGTCTATAAAGATACAAAATCTCAGCATGTTGTATGAGCATAAATATATGATTATGCATTAGTGAAGTCATGCCTTTCCCATAGCCACTGCTTTGTTCCCAAATCAGCTGTCTCCCATTCTTGTAACTAAATTCTTGTACAGGTCTACTTACTCTTTATAAACCAGAAATAGATGAGATTGCACATCACAATTTTGATACTCTGTACTCACACACAGGTATCAAGTCTACCAGAAAGACAGCTGAGCGGCATGCAAGGCAATTTCTTTTCTGTGAATCACCACCAAAATTTAGTTCTTATAAGTGAAGAGAATGAGAGAAAGGTGGGAAAAACAACTGGTTATTTCTGTAGTTCTTTCCCAACACTTTATGACTTTTCCTGTTAGTACAACAGTATTAACAAACTCAATATATCAAATAAAACAGCATCACTTGGAGGGAACTATGTAATGACCTCACCACACGATTCCTTCCATGCAGTGTGTGATGATGAGATGCAATTTTTGTTGGCTCTGGCATTATTTTTGCCATATATTCTCTGTGTGAGAAAGGTCCATTTGAAATCATTATCTGCATTTTTAAAGTTCACATAAAATTTAACTCACAAACAGGAATGAAAAATCTGACCAAGATATAAAGAAAATAGCTACCAAATCTTGATAATGATCTTACCAAGTGATCAGCCAGTGAAACCAAATACAAGTTTTAGAAGTGCTAGGTAATTAGTATGTGCCTGCAATAGGTTGTTGTTTCTAGTGTTCAAAGTGTGCTCTTTTAGGTATATGCAGAACACCCTAGAAGTGTTCTCCTGAAAGCAGCAGAGTCCTAACTCATCCAGGCTCAATGTCAACTGATGCATCTGTACTGTTCCTTGGACCCAACCTAATGTCCGCCACAGTGGGACATAAGGCCTACTCTCTCCAGCATGATGCTGCAGCAGGACCAAAACCAACGTGTACTAATGGATAAAGTGCCATAGGATAAACCAAACCAACCAAACAACAAAACAAGGAATAGTTTATTCATTACTCTGAGTGACAACTATATCATATTTGCATCTATAGAAGTAACACTGATTCAAATTTTTCAATTGAGATTAAGCATCCCAATTTTAAGCGTCACTGACTTTTATGGCCTATGTTTCAGGCCTTTGAAATATGTCCTTTTTTTTTAAGAGTTTCAGGCCCACTTAATATAAAAATGTTTAACTAAGCCATAAACACAGCACTAAGTAATAGGTGAAAAGTATTCATTTCTACATTATAACTGAGCACTCAGGCACACACTAAGTGACAAATAAGAATAAAAAAAGGAGAGAGCTACTGAACAATAAACATCTGAATTATTTTATTGTCTCTATCCTATCAGAGCACTTTTTTTGTGCTATAAAGCAGTCTTCTGTTCCCTGAACAGCTCCATTATGAGACATTAGTATCTGTCAACTAAATTTTTACATGTGCTGTGGTTCAGCCCAGCCGGCAACTCAGTGCCATGCAGCTGTTCGTTTCTCACTCTCCTGCAGCACGATGGGGGAGAGAACTGGGAAAAAAAGTAAATCTTGCGCGTTGAGATAAAGACGGTTTAATAGGACAGAACAGGGCGAGAAAATAACAATAATGATTAAAGAATATGATAGACAATACCACCTGCTCACTACCTGCTGACCAGTCTGAAACAACAACTGCCACCCCAGCCAACTCTCCCCGTTTTATTATTCACCATGAAGCCAGATGGTCTGGGATATCCCTTGGGTCAGTGGGGTCAGCTGTGCTGCCTGTGCCCCCTCCTTGTGTCCCCCAGCCTCCTCGCTGGCAGGGCAGCATGAGAAGCTGAAAAGTGCTAGACTTAGAGTAAACAGAGCTCATCAGCAAATAAAACATCGTTGTGTTACCAGCATTATTCTCATCCTAAATCCCAAACTCAGCACTGTGCCTGCTACTAAGAAGAAAATTAATTTTATCTCGCCTGAAACCAGGACGTGTTTTATATAGTAATGGAACAGAAAATCAACAGCTAATAAACCTCGTATGAAAATTAATACCAATAAATTACAAAAATTTTTAAATTACTAGATGTAAATGGTGGTAGACTGAAAGGCTTTAAGAAACTTGTTTCCCAGAGTCAGAAGGGAATCTCACAGAAATCAGGACATCTTTATAGCAGCATGACAACAGCTAAGAATATGTGGTCCAGATTACTTTTTTTGTTGCTGTTTCAATTGTCACTTTAATGCAAATACTCCACAAATGAACCAATGTACTGACTTATCCATGTGATAATATATTCAAACATTTGACATTTACATTAATTGGAGGTAATGAAGAAAATATTTTTGTTGTTCACTGGATGAGATTAAATGGGCTGGAAATTCAAATGAATAAAACATCATTATGACACACACTGTACACCTGTTCATAGTTCTATTGACAGCTTGATATTTTTATTAGGTGCATGCACAGCAATGCAAGAACAAATGACCATTTTCACACTCACAGGATAGAAGTAAGCAACAAGAGCTCAGTGTGTGGGGTTTAAACCACAGAGCTATGACAAGTGCTTAACTAGTCCCTAGATGCCTCCACTTAGTCATGACTTCTAATTTTATAAATCATTTACAGTTTAGTAGGTGCAAAGCTGGTGGAAAATGCCTTTTCTCGTGGCTTGATTGACAGTATAATTACACTGTGTTTTTGTTTTTAGCACTGTTAAGCAGAATCATAACGGCATAAAACCAAAATTCGAATGTTATGAGCTTTTAACTTTGACAAGGTCATTCTGAAACCTACCAAAGAGATGTCATGAAAAGCCATCACTATCATTAGCCATGTCCTGTAAGTACAGTTGTACCTCTAGTTGTATTTTAGTAAGACTAAATATTTTTTTCATATAAATTTTAAAATAGAAATTTTAAAAATCAAAGTACTCTGAAGACACAATCCAGATATTTATCAATTTTAATTAATATTATTTTTTTCAAGGAATTGCCTAGAACCACTAGTGGCAAGTTAGATTCCTCTGTGGGAGACTGTACTTCAGTTAGTTAACGCCTTGTAGAAATTTCTATAGATGTTCAGCTGCAAGATGGCACAATTCAAAAGAATTGAGCAGCCCTATAGAATTTACCTTTCAGAATACCTTTGATCTGTGGTTTATGAAGATTCATGATTATGAGGGACTTCAGTAAGAGAGATGAGCATTAAGACTTTTCAAATAGAAGAGGTTACAGAGTATTCTAATTACTTCTAATTTCTTCAAATGTGAAAAGAATGTGATTTTAAAATACAAGATAATTACAGCCTATAAAACGTAAGGATTGGCTTTAAATTACAAAGAAAGCCCACATGTGTCTAGTTAGGATATGTAGGACTTCCCATGAAGAAACAATTTTCCAGTTTGCAAGGAAAATTCTTCCTCCTGTAAACTGTTAGCATTGAGCCATCTAGATTTCCTATGACTGCCTTGATCTTCATCTGATATAAGAAATCCCCATCCAAGTTGCATTGGAAAGGTGCTGATTTTATAGTTTTAGTTAAAGGCTTCAATTCCCTTTTGATTTATCCTACACGGGGGTTCTTAACCAAAGGCAAAGCCATCAGTCTGCTCCTTGCAATGCAAAGCAACTAATTGCTAAATCAGGAAACGAACCCATAAGCACTGAACGCAATAATACAAGTCCTTAAGAGGCATACTATGTTGCTGTCCCATCTTTTTAAATATCACAAACTATCCCAAGGGGTTCTGGTTCGCATCATGCAGCTCTTAAAGAACAACAGATTTTTACCTTATGTCTCAACTTCTTTTTCTCTGCAGGTTTTAGCACCACACTATCATATTCTTCTGTTTCCAAAAGAGAAAGTAAAGCAGTTGGTAGAGTCAGCTCAGATGAGCAAACTTACCAAGGACAGACCTGTTGCGTATCTCTTCCACATTAATCAGGCTGTGCTAGGGAAGAAACCAGATTGCAATATTCTGCCCCTTCTATGCTGGTCACAACACATTGGTCCTTTTGACAGGGGTCAGAGTTGCACAGGACTTTACAACTGCTAAAGGCCAGACATTTGAAATCTCTCTAATATGCCATTGCTGACAGCTCCTAAAACTTGCACACAGTCCCTGTGTTTTTCCAAAGCCTTTGTGGCAGAGTTTTGTACTTGCTGTTCTTATACTATTGTTTTCATACTGTTATTCTTATAGCCTTGCACTTGCAAATCCCAGTATTGTTAGGGATATTCTTCTACCTTGTTCTATTGTTCTTATGGGAAGCAGTAATCATGGTGTGAGAATCACCCCATCTTCCCTTTCCTTAACTCTAACTTTACATGATTTACTTTGTATTAGAGAAAACACAAAACTTAGTGCCTAACAAAGTAGATAACATTTTATTAACTATAATTCATCTGATAAGTATCAGTACTATACAGTATAAATTACTTATGCAGAGAAGCTTGAAAACCAGTCAGCATATAACACACTCGATTAAGCAAACTCCAGTCAACACTAACAGTATCCTAAACAGGCAAAACCAATGTGGTTTGAGCAGGTCCTAAAGACAAGTATACAGTAGAAGGAAAAAACACAATAAAAGCCATTGTTATACACATCATCACCACCCGCTGCAGCAGAGAGAACACCCAGACAAGAACTCTTGCCCAGGCTTGCTCTTATTTCTCTCCACTAATCACTGGAGAGCTTTCCCCATTTCCTTCTTTCACTCCCCCTTCTGACTGGGTTTTTGTTTTTTTTTTGACATACACTCCTTTCCCTAGAAGGAAAGATTGTACATTTGTCTGTGTTATTTTCTTTTATGTCTTCTTTTCACTGCTGTTGCTATTCACTCCTGCCAACTGCAACCTTGATTAGCAGTTAAAAGACTCAGATTATTGTTAAAGATATCTAATAACAAGTTGTAACAAATTTGGCAGAAATTAATATCCCCTAAGGCCCAAACCACCCCAAACTGTAAAGTAATAGTGTATATGCAACACTATGGAAGCCAATGAATCTTTTCAAGAACAGGTCTAATTTATTCTTCATTGCAAAGGCTACTGAGAAATGAATAGATTTCAGTGGCATGTCTATAAAGACAGAATTCCAACAGTGGAATCAAGATACTATAAAAGCATGAAGAGCAAGGGCAAGGTCTCAGTATGTGGTATAAAAAATGGCTGCAGTTACTATGTGACCAATAATTTTCTGCCTAATGCACTTTCCTGCCTGCTTATTTCATATTGCAACTTCTACTCATGCTGGCAATCCAGGAGAGGGCAACAATGAAGTAAATACACTATTGTCCTTTTCATGATTCTGGATCTATGCCTACAAGCATAACAGCAATAACACCCAAGAAATACCAAATGTTCTCCACAGAAACTTACTTATGACTGTAAGAGCAGGACACTTATGAAGGTACAGTACCAAACTGCATTGGAGCAACCAGGGTCACTCTTTATTTGCCGACGAGTACTCCTGTTCAGCTCTTTTTCCTTGTCAGAAAAGATTCTCATTTCCTACCCAGACTAATGCTTTCACAGACGCTTCATATATGCTCTGTGGCTATTTGTTTCCCTCTCTTTTTTTATTCTTTCTTTTCTGCTGCTTCTTAACTTACCTGCCTACATGCATTATACATAAAACCGTGCTTGTAATAAAGTCTCTAAAAGAACAGCATGCCAGAAGTGTCAATGAAATAAAGAAACAAATAGATTCACATTTAAGACATCTTATTTCTCATTATGTCCAAATGGTTAAAAAAAATGTTCTTCCTATCTACTCCTCATCAACCTTAAGTACTATTTTATCTTTCAGAAAGACTGCAGGCAAAATACATGAAGGAATGAATACACAAGTGGCATTGGTAGGACTCAGCTGTCAATTTGGGCTTCCCTGTTGTCTTGTTGCAAAGAGCTGTCTATAACAGTCTTGAATGAATGATGGCTCGCCAGTGCTTCTCTTAAACCAGTTACTATAAGGTAAGCTTGTTTAAAAAGTGGCCTCTTCTATTACCAGGTACCCAGAAAATGACTATTTTAACTTTGCTATGAGAGGAGATCCCAGATTTCAGCCTTGTACTGCAGTCCAATAAGGGTAAATATCACAGTTCAGACAGAGGCTTCCACAGCTGTTCTGCAACTTTGACAGTTCTAGAGAGAAGTCAACTCCAGCAGTAAACACAAGAGAAATCTCATTGACAGCAGATACACTGTGCCTATGCATAATATTTTCATGCAGAACAAAAGATTTGTAAATAGTTATGATAGATTAAGAAGGAACAATATCTAATAGGGACAGGAAAATAATTTCTTATGTTAAAAGCAAATATGGAAGAGAAATGTTCATAATACATGTATTCTAAAAGTACATACTTACTGGATTAATTTTAATAATCCATGAAGAAGAGAGCTGCAGATGTTTGTTGCTTTTATTATGTTTTATTTAAAGCAGACTAGAAAAAAACTGCTTTGTTTTCTCTAATTCTCAAGAGCAATCAAACTCAGACAGTCACCTTTACTTGGGAAAGTATACACCTTCCTTCATTAGGAGTGCAGAGTTTAATGGAGGGACAGGTCTGCTCTCAATATACTGCATTCTTTAGAAGTCTGTCAATCGAATGGCAGAAAGGCCAAACCAGAATGATGTTAGTACTGAACCTGAAGCTTACCTCAAACACAAGCTGCATACGCTATCCTACCATTACTGGTACACCATTACATCGCTATTAGGGCACACATGGACTAAATCTGACTAAGTATCAAGGATCCTTCTGCTCACTTGTGCATGCAGATACGTCAGAAAAAGAATAGGGGGCCTACAGGCAAAGTTTAGATTCATACAATTCAGCTTAGGTCTGTGTACCACAGTCCGAGACATCATGTCATCTGCAAAGTAATAGGTGGAGGGAAGCTCTCAAAACCACATTTAATACATCCATAAACTATGCATCTGCTCTTCCTGGAATAAGCTATATCCCAAATGCTTTCCCTTGCAAAAACCAGGGAAGCATAGTCACAACCTCATCTCTTAGTAGTACCAATCCTGGTAACTTAAATAACTGCAATTACAATGATAAAATGATGATTTAATAAATTAATATGTCCTCATTTACTTCTATTACCTTCCTGCTGCTACTAACAGTGATGGTTATTATGGACTTTTATTTTTCCAGAATGACTAGATCACATCTCGTCTGAAAACACTGAGCTGCTCTGCCAAGGCAGACCCAAACTAACATAAACTAGTCTGAAGCTGAAAGGACTTTTACCAAATAGCTTTAGCCAACACAACAAAATTCCAGATTCAATGCAAGATAAGCTTTGCATTAAGATACAAAAATAGCACTTATGGATAGAGAAAATAACCCTATCACTGCTATTACGACTGCTGGACTCTCAAACTGTTTTCTGTGCTATTTAAATTTGCAGGAACCGCCTGGTCAGTGTTACTCACAGAACAGGAAGAAGCGGAAGCGAAGTTGCACAAATCAAGTATCCGATTACATCTGTCTGTCTTTGAAACAATTTTCTAACCTCTACAGCTTTGTTTCCTTTATAATGTTAATAAACTGAACTGCCAAGGGAAAGAAAAAAAAGAAATCATCAAATCATAGAACAGTTAGAACTGATAGAATTGAAAAGATCATCTAGTTCCACCCTCCGTGCCACAGGCAGGGACACCTTCCACGAGAGCAGCTTGCTCCAAGCCCCTGTGTCCAACCTGGCCTTGAGCACTGCCAGGGATGGGGCAGCCACAGCTTCTCTGGGCACCCTGTGCCAGCGCCTCAGCACCCTCATAGGGAAGAACTTCCTAATATCTACTCTAAATCTACTCTCTTCAGCTTAAAGCCATTCCCCCTTGTTGTGTCACTACAGGACCTTGCAGAAAGTTCCTCTCCAGATTTCTTGTAAGCCCCCTTTAGGTATTGGAAGGCTGCTAAAGGTTTCCCTGGAGCCTTCCCTTCTCCAGAAGAAGAATGGCTTAAGTGTCTCTCAGTAGATTTATGGAGGAGTCCTGGTTTCAACTGGAATAGAGATAACTCTCTTCCTAGTAGCTGGTATAAAGCTGTGTTTTGTCTTTAGTCTGAGAACAATGCTGATATCACACCAATGTCTTAGTTGTTGCTCAGTAGTGCTTACCACAATCAAGGACTTTTCAGTCTCATGCTCTGCCAGGGGAAGGGGCACAAGCAAGCAAGAGAAAGCAGAAACAAGACACCCGACCTGAACTAGCCAAAGAGGTATTCCATACCACAGCACGTCATGCCCAATATAGAAACGGGGGGGGAGACACCTGGAAGGCACAGATCACTGCTTGGGTTGGACTGGGTATCGGTCGGTGGGTGGTGATCAATTGCATTGCTCATTACTTGTGTTTACTGGATTTTTTTTCCTTTCCCCTTTTAGTTTTACATTCTCTCCCCTTGTTATTTCTATTATTGTTATTATTATTATTATACTGTATTTTAATTATAAAACTGTTTTTACCTCATCCTGTGGGTTTTACATTCTTCCAATTCTCCTCCCCATCCTGCCTGGGAGGTGACTGAGTGGCTGCCTGGTGTTGAGTTACCATTGGGCTTAAAGTATGATAGGAGAACATCACCTCATTCCAAATACTAATCTCATTGAAAATGGCTTCTTAAGGCATTCAAATTTTCTAGCTAATATATCATCTTAGTCCGCAATCAGTTTAGTCTGGCAAGCACCATTAGGAAGAGGAGTAACTCTCCTCACCCAAAGGCACTGCGTTATGTTTCTCCGTTGCAGTAGAAATGCTCTTGTAGTCACACGTTTTATTAGGAAATGTATGTAGCTGAAAACCACAGCAGCAGAAAACAGTTACTTTTGGGCTGGATCAGTTCACACACCAGGGTTGTCATCTGGCTGTGTGTGAATTTCTGTAGGACAGGTTTGGGGTGGGAAAAGTGCCTGATGACATAGCGGACTGCAGTGATACCTACTGAATCCAGCTGACCCTGGAATTACCCACCAAGACAGGCCATAGATTAGAAACTAATTATCTTTTCACTAGCTAAGAACAAAGGCATTGAGAGAAGGGCAATAGAATCACTCTTCTAGTTAACTCATTTAAGAAACATAAACATCCCCACCTGCTCCCCAAAACTTCAAACAAGTAAGTATGACTATGTTAAATAAGTAAGAGCGGTGAAGATTGCTCCGATTTGAAAAGTGAAAGACCCTGTGGGCAAGCTTGCCTTGAGACAGCAGCGTGCCCTCATGTGGGTTCAGGTCAGCAGTTTAGGCCAGTCCCATTTACAACTGAGTAAGAATCAGGAGTTTTCCAGCACATTTGCTGTCAACTGTTTTGTAGTTTCACCTCTGAGGTAAGATAGCGTAACTCACGCATGTAGTACCAGACAGATCCAGAGATATCTATTTGCAGTATTTTACAGAGCAGTAGTAGAACAACTTGCAATAAACTATGGCCTAAATTGAGGAAGGAGGGAAAAGGTCAATAAACAGTATTAAAATCTCCTAATTTGATCCATTTGCTGACAACAAACACAGATTGGGCAAAGTACCAGGCAACTCCAACAGAACTAGCAAGGTTAATGGAGCTGCTGCTACAACATATTGTAGATCTAGTAGTGTCAGTGGCGATAGTGGTAATGTTGTAAACACAGTTTGTTTTCCATCTGGTGCATGGTATATGCCCTTGATGAAAGGGTGCTGCATTATGTATTTCTTTTCTCCTAAATTTATTTACTCCTGAAAATTTAAAAGGTTTTAATAACCATATTCAGAGAGAGAAAATCTGCTTTTAAAGAATCCTTATAAAATATTTGCCTAATGAGGTTAAGGACAATATTCAATAAGAAATATTCTCATTATGAACACGGGATTCCTCTCCCCCCCCCCCCAAAAAGACCCTGCAAAAGACAACCAAAAACCAAAGAGTAAAACTATTTCTGCAATTGAATGCCCTCAGAATAGTTGATGTGAACGCTCCCTAAGTCTGGAATGGAGAATAATAACATTTTACATTTATATTCATCCTGAACATTTTACAAATTACATAAAACACGATTGTGAAGCTATAAATTAAAACTATGAAAGATCTATGTTCCAAGGCAAATTAAAATCAATGGAAGGTCTTAGCTTCATTGCAATTGACTTTGGATCAGGCCTTGAGAGATCACTAATATAAAAATAAAGTACCTTTCAGTAGCGTTTCACGCTGACATGAAGTAGTGGTGAGCCTCAGATTCAGCTTTATCCTGTACTCTTAAAAATACACACTGCTGAGCATGTAGTTTTAATTCTCTTAATCAATGTTTTTAACTAATATTCTGGTGAAGCCTTGATCTGAAATATAATCACTCTTTCCATCAAAATATTTACAAGGAAAAGTGCGGAGCCTTGAACATTCATGTTTGAATTGTGGATGGTATCTATGGTTACAATGTATTATAGATGGTACAGAACAACACAGTGCGCGAAAGAAAGAGCTGCAATCAGAAAGCATGTAAGACAGCCTAAAGGAGATAACACATTGCCTAGAGAAATGGTGTGTATATTGCAGCAAGCTGATTAGAAGCAATAAAGCAAAGGGGGAGGGAAAGTGCCTGTAAGTAGTCAAATGCTGGCATTAAATAAATACAAAATAGAAGTTTGGGATGCTGAAATGGCCACAGGGACAGGCCTACTCAAAGGTGATGGGCTATTTAGGAAGGCAGAGAAAGATGGCTCCATGAACCAGTCTGCTGCCTTGTGTGTCTGAAATGACATACGTCTTCTCCCTTTGCTTCTGATGCTAAGACAGATACTAGATCAGGTGCTACTGGAGAGAAATAGTTGTCTTTGTCACTAAGAGAACACCTTACTGAGTTAGACTTGTCTGCTGTAAATCTTGTTATCAAGACTCTGAAATCACCAACAGTCTTACCAGCCTATTTTTCCTACCTGAGAAGGTGCAAAATATTTGTATGAAATAATATACATAAGATAGCAGAGTTAGAAAGAAAGGGAGAGATAAAAAGAGGAGAAAATATGAGATTAAAAAATTCACAGATATCCATACTGAATTGGCAAAAAAGTGAAAACAGATTCAAAGAAACTACAAATGAAACATGTCTGTGTTCTCTCAAACATTCTGAGCATGCACTATCAGAACACGAAGAAAGTGAAAAAAAATCAGTTCCATTTGACTATACTTCCTTTGGTTTGTTCAGGTTTAGAGAAGAGAAAAATCAAATCTGACTTGTTAATTATATTCTTTGTCAGATAGAAAGTATTAGAACTGTTCTGAAGAAGCTTGTTGAAGAACAATTTTTGTGAGAGAAACCACTTTAGAATCTGGATCTCATATATGTACTCCAAATTCTAAAGTAGCCATTTTATTTTTAAGGTATATTCTATACAGGCTCGTTTTAGGTTGAGTTCTCCAGTATTTAATTCACATTTTTAAGAGAATTTTTGAAAATGCTCTTAGACATAATGTAAAAAGAGATTTTCTACTGAGAGGCTAGAATAGGAAGATAATTTCTCAACAATGCTGCTCAACGTTACTGACAACAGCACCCTCACCCCTCTCCCTTTTTTATATCTTTTTAATGTTATAGCAAAATAATATGACTGTGTATATGGTGTTCAAATGACAGTATAATTTCATCAAAACTATTTAAAACAAAAGCACACTATTTATCTCAGATATCAGATATACAGAAAACATATTTAGCCTATATATTCACCAAAGTCTATGTCAGTTATTACATAGTGGTACACGACAAGTGAAAAAAGTCACCAGCAATGATGAGGAGTATATAGCACTGGAGTTACTTAAGCAACTAAGATAAATACACTCATTGTAACAGGTTACTGATCACACACACAATATGCATTAGCTTTTGACCTGATGAGCATGTAGTTTAAAACAGTTAAGACAGAAAGCATAAAGGAGAAGATGTATTATCATTATTATTATTATTATTACTATTATTATAACATGGCAAAATGACGCTTATTCAGTTATAGTACCCTGACAAGCAAGGAGACAAACCTGTACTACCTGAATTCATTAGTCCTGTTACTTATTATGCTTCTCTAAACATATGATTACATGAATTTACTCCACTTTGGTCTAACTCCTTGTCACTATGCAGTATCAAGCCCTTGTTATGAATGATGCAGTTCACTAGGATACCACCCTTTTCCCTTAAAAAACATCCTCCATTCCACATTCCTGCTGTAACACAGAAAATCAGCTTCTAGCAATTACCGGTTTGTATGAAAACAGCTACTGGAAAACAGTTCCTGATATCACAGTTTTTTTTTCTTTTATTTTGAATAAAGAGGGAACAGTAATTTGTTTCAATTTCTTTAGCAATATAAAATATTCCTGTGTATTTAAAAAATGCTAACTCTGAAGTATATAAGCTTGCTTATTACTTAAAGACTGAGAATCCAAAAGAGCAAAACCCTTTGATGACATGTATTTTTGAAAACCATTCAACCCTAAAAACTTCCATGGTATTAAACATGGTAACAGTAATATTTGCTGTCTACAGATTAAATTCTTCAGGATAGAAAATGTTTATTCAGTGTATATATAGTACCTAACACAATCAGGCATTTGATACCAAATAGTAATTTCTACTGCTACCGAAATAAAAGTCTTCTCCATGCTGAAATACAAAGGAAAAGGCAAAAGTGACTAAGTGAGGATATGTTTCCACTTCTTCCTATTTAACACTGGATATTTCACATACACATGAAAGTTTTTAGGTTCATAATACTGAGAATTAGCTATTTGATGAAAGCCTGATGTTTAGAAATGGATCAAAAATCTAGGTGTGGAGGAAATCAAGACTTTCACCCTGCAGTATATTCACAGCTCTCCATGCTGGGATTTGTCATCTGAAATATAACTAAATTCAAATACACCTGAAATGTTATTTCCCACATTCCTAGTTATAAAGTCAAAGTGCAGTATTTGGGCTATAAAAGATGCTCAAAATACAGCTGCCTATCAGTCCTGGATTGTTATATGGTTCCAAATACAGATAACTACAATTTATAAGCTACATAGTAGTGCTCAACACTGTGACTTCCAATATATAGTTAATTACCCCTTTGCATTTGAAGAGCCTTTTTGCTTTGTTTGGAGTAACTGTGCATACGAAAGTCCTAAGATATTTTCAGAAAGGAATACAAAGTAAGCATTCCATTAGGTAACTTTAGTTGTATTGCTTCAAGAATCAAGCAGCAGTCCCTACACTGCTGCTATTGTGCCATTGCAACAAGAACTCTTTCTTCACAGGTTACCTTAGAATGTCCCCCAAATTATCTCCAAGAGCAAGGGCTGAAAAACAAACTTGAAATATCCTCATGTTTTAATCCTATTTTTACCAAGATATTATTTGTTCTGTTGGGTACATATTTTACTTCCATCTGCATTTTCACTTGCCTTCCAAGAGCTGCCCAAATTGAACCAAAAAGGAGTGAGAGAGATATATATTTTTTAATTATTAAATTTATTTATTTATTTATTTCTCCTTTAATTGTGGATGAAGCCTTTAGCTACTCGTTCAGAACACAGTCATTTGTAAGGCAGATAATTGCCAGACTGTTTCTGGTTTAATTCCCCAAACTTTCCGTTTTTAGATTTCTACTTTTCATGGAATCAAGTAATGTCAAATATTCTGTAATATACATGTATATATATTTACGTCTCAGTTTATCTTTGATTCACAGATCAACTGAAGAGTTATTTAATGACTATCTTAAATAAGAACTATCTGTCACAAAGCTGCCTAGGTTCATATTTAACCATATTTTATTCCTTACGTAGATAATGTCAGGGCTTGCTTTTCCAACAGTCCTAATAATCTTCAAGATAACTCTGAAATTTACTTGCTATCTTTACTGTGATGACCTTGAATAACAGAAACAGTTATACACATTTTCTGTATTGCAAACTTTTGCCTGCTAGGCACCAAAACATAAACCCTATCTGTTTAGTCTGTGACCATTACCATGTTTATTTATTTTTAAATGCGCAGTTCAGGAGTTCCGTGCTGTTCCTGGACTTCTTCAGAAAAAAAAAGACAAACCTCCATTAGTATTAACAGCACAATGGCAATGTTAAATTTCCTTATATATAAACGTATTTCAACAAAAGTATCAGACAAAGTGCAAGTCAAACTTGAAATGTTAATGAAGTATCTGAACTGTACCTTCTTTATTCTGCTTGCAAAACAGTACACATGAGAAACCTCAAGCCACTTCTATGACACTAACTTACCTCATTAGGTGCTTGATTAGGTGAAATTGCACCTAATGATATCTAAGGTACATAGTAAGTGCCACTCATCAAAGATCACCATATAAACCAGTTATATCTACTGCTGAACTCTGATTAAAGATAAAAATTGTATCTTATAGGAAGCAGAGTCACAGAGACCTATGAACTGATACTCATACTGTAATTCAAAGTTTGTTCTAAATCGTGGTGAAGTTACCTAGATTTTGTCAGCTTTAGAGAGTTTTTGGGAGCAATTCCACAGCCTCTTGTGGAGTAGCCAAAGCTGCTGTTCATGTGTTACTCCCTCCCACTTGCACTGACAATACTGACTGCAGAAGTGCACAGCAGCATGAAACTCAAACCTGTTCCTAAAGGAAAACATTGTTTTTACAGGTTCTGAATAACAGAGTTGTCTTGGGGCAGGGGGACAGAGGGGTTTTTGCTTTTTTCTTCTTCCTCTGTTTGGGCTACTGCACCCCTGCAATTGCTAGTAGAAGCAGGGAGAAGGAATATGGAGTCAGAAGTGAGGAAATCAAAGCTGCCATTTTGACTGTAGCACAGGCTTAGAATGGTCTATGCCCATCTTGAAACTGCACCTTAAGATTTCCCTGCCAAGATATTCATTCCCGTGTTCATTTATTTCCATATGTCATTTGTGTCGCTTTTACTTTTAAATATTTTTTGGATGTGTGCACCAGGTTCGTGTGGCAAGGTTTCGGTAGTGGTGGGGCTACAGGGCTTCTGTAAGAAGCTGCTAGAAGCTTAACCTGCATCGAATGGAGCTAAACCCAGCCAGCACCAAGATGGATCTGCCACTGGCCAAGGCTGATGGTGGTAGCATTCTGTGGTAACATGTTTAAGAAGTTAAAAAACACTGCACAACAGCAATTGCAACCAGAGAGAGGAGTGATAGGAAGATGGGAGGAAGGTATTTTAAGATTTAGTTTTAATTCTCATTATCTTACTCTGATTTGGTTGGAAATAAATTCACTTCCTCAAGTTGGTTTTGCTCATGTCAGTAACTGGTGAGTGATCTCTCCCTGTCCTTAGCTTGACCCACAAGCCTTTCATTAAATCTTTTCTCCCTTGTCCAGCTGAAAAGGGGTGTGATGGAGCAGTTTTGGTGGATGTCCAGCCACGGTCAACTGACCACAATAAGATGGATCTTGCTTCTAACCACCAGGACATTGTCATATGAAATTTTAGAACTGTTAGAAAAAAAAGGGAAAAAAAAAAAAAGAGAGAACCAAAATACAAACTTCAAAGATTAGGCATGGAATAATAGACTTAGGAAATTGCATTCCCACTTGCTTGGGGTTTCAAACATTCTGTTTTCCAAAGACAAACATTAGAAACAAAGGTCACAATGGTCTGACCTCAATGTTTTTTCATCTCTTTTCTCACATTCCGGAAGCTTGTATCCTACATATCAGAATGTGGAGTGTCACATTCCTTTATTTCCTTATTTAATAGGTTATATTAGGTATTTTGTACAAATAGCAACCTATCCAACACTAGAATGCTCTCATCTCACTCTGTAACACTAAGGGTCAAAAAAACACTTCTACGTGATCAGAGAAAGAGTTTTTAAGCTTCTCTCTGCCTTCCTGAATGGGGGGATTTAAAACCATGCCTGTCATAACTCTTAACTATTCCAGAATATTCTGCAAAAGAGCTCCTTATCCCATCTGTTGTGGGAATGCAAAGGGGCTGCATCTGCCCTACTTTGTACAAAGCACTTCAGTTGGAATAGAAATGAGCATTACTCCTCAGATTTGTGTGCTGACTTTAAAGCAATTAGATCACAATCAGAGAGAGGTGCAACAGGTAAGGATTTGACTAGGACCCTAGGTCTCCACTGTCAAGTCCTATTACTAGGAAATAGTCTTAATGGGGGACATCTACACACAAGAAGCTACTGGATCCCTTGGCTAGCAAGGATGTGTTCTGTGCCAGAAGAAAATTCGTAATCTCAGCCAATAAATTTAAAATGACAAGTGTCCTTAAATTCTGTTCTCTTTTTTAATTAAGTTTCACCCAAAAATCAATACTGCTACATCTTCATACTTGTTGATTCCATTATAAACTGATGTGGCAAAGACTGTTATTGCCAAGTGTAAGCATCTCTTCTCTGCAAAGGCTGAACTTCATAATGCATTTTGCCAGAGCAAAAAAAACAATCTCCACATGAAAAGCAAAAATGCCCAGCAAAACACACCAAGAATCCTAGAATCTGTATGTGCAGAGTGCCTCACAAATGCACTGTGCTAAGCAGCAAAAATATTTTTTTCTTACATGTTTAGACCACCAAATCAAGCAAGTACAACAATTCCACACTTTTTTTTTTCTGCCACAGTATATCATTCTGCACTCTAGATTAAAAAAAAAAAATTAAGTGTCTTACTACTTACCAGTCTTCTTTTCTGTTCTCTTCAAGACTGGCAACTATTCACTCATTCAGTAATGCTGAAAACCAAAAAAGGGGTAATGCTTATTTCAGGAGTCAAGGTCCAGCTTCAGTTGATATAGATACCACAAATTCAGCATTTTTTGCATGCATTTAAACATGACATAGCAAAAAAAAAAACTGTTAGACTGTTCTACAACTTGCTACAAGTTTTCCCATGACCAAAATCACTGCAATACATAGAAACATGTCTATGTAGGAAAATGTCTACGTCTCCAGCCCTATTTATTTAGTCTCTCCAGTCTTTATGGAGATTCATCTACATGTCATTTCTGTATGGTCTCAATGCAGAGACAAATTACAACAATTTACAACTTCATCACAAATTACAGCTATCTACAGGTTTGTATTTGCACCATTGTTAATGATGGAAATAAGAGTTCAGAGAACTCAAAAAGGATCATGACTGCACATATTCAAAATACTCTTATGACAGTTATATTTCTCTGGTGTTTTCTTCACACATGCAGAAGATACAGCTCATGGTTAACTCAAAGAGTCTCTCAGAGTTATGGTCAGTTGTTCACTTGAAGATTAAATCAAAACAAATCCCAGGGCTGGAGGGGTGGGGGGGAGGGAAGAACTACAGGAACTCCACAGCTTTAAAAAAAAGCCAAAATATTTTTTTCAGTCTGTGGCAAAATGTCAGATATATACACAGTTATACATACACACTGTCCATATAGATTTCTTTTTATAGCTCAATACTTTTTTTCATCACTCTCTTTCATCACACAAGTTCATTACAGCATTTCAGGCATAATTTCATTGAGAAAAGCTTAATTTAGCCTGGATTGCACTGAGAGCTATCTGTTCTATTACAAGGGGTTAAGGGTATGCTTTTGGTTGCTTTGGAACCTCAGTGCTCCCAACAAACAGAGAGCTGACCAGAACTGCTTTCAGTGACAAAGAGCCTGGCAAAGCTAGTAAAACAGCAACAGCAGAGAACAGCACTTAAAGAGTAAAATGAATTCATATACAATACTCTGTTCTGAGGCAATTAAGAGTTTCATTTACAGCAGCTTGTTACCAAAGTAGTGCCAGCAGTGTTTATTAATTAAAGGTGTTTTTTCATCCTTAGCTCCTTTGTGAAGAAAGTGAGAATTAGCGTACTGTTTCTGGGGAATTACAGTTTTCTAATCATTTAAAAAATGAGGGTGACTAGTTCTGCCACCTACTTGCCCTGCAAACATTCTGCCTCTTATACATGCCAGAAATTATGACAGCTCTCTTTCAGACTGCCTATACATTACTTTAAATACTTCTGTACATATTTTTGAATTATTTTGTACATCAACCAAAATCTGTGCTGGTGTTCTTTTAAAGCAACCCTGCTCTTTGCTTTCAAAAGAACATGTTGTTTCATTCCCCTAAAGAAGCTCAGAACATCAAGGAAAATAACATCAAGTGATAGTGGGTTCAAACGTATTTCTAATCTTTACAACCCTTCAGTAGTTACATTAAAAAAGTGAGGCATAATTTATTTCTGATGAAACAGAGCTGCTCAGCTTTCTGCTAATAGGATCCTCAGGGCAAAAGGGGTAGGGAAAGCACTGATAAAAGAAGAGAGCTTCATTTTACTAGGTTGTTTTTTTTTTCCCTAGTCTGGAAACAATAAATTAATAATAGTGTTTACTCTGATTATCGTTGATTTAGGATAAATTGTTCTCATTTAGCAAATGGGGAAATAAAATTCAGTGCTCAAGGGGCTGAGAATATAAATTTATGCCAAAGGCAACAACTGAAGACACATATACAGACCCATTCTGAATTCCTGGATTAATTCCAATCATTGTTGATAATAGGGAGGCTGATATTCTAGAAACATTTACCAGTTTAATGATGCAAGTTGGCACTCCTTTTCCCTCCTTTCTCTTTGCTTCCCCTTCTGCTCTCCTCATGCTCCTCATGAAACATTTGGGGTTTTTTAATCCTTGAAGGGTCACTAGCTTTTAAGTTTCTCTTCCCTCTTTTAGGAAAAGCCAGTACAATTCTTTCTCAAACCTACGTTGGGCTACTGCTCATCCAAATGTGTTCTTCAACCAGCCAATTCTTATTCAACTAGCTACAATTAGTGAGAAAAATGTAAGAACCTTAAAACTGTCCTATTTAAAAAACAAAAAAGTACTTCTTAAAAATCATCATGCAGGCAATAGTAACACCATTACTCAGCCAAGAAATCAGCTTGGACTAAGTATACTATTAAAAGTGTTTTCATTTCTTTAAAATGCTGTATTATCATCATACTTCCTATGCTTGAAAATAATGTAAGAGGATACATAACATGGTACTGAAGCTGATGGCATATAGCAAAAGCTTCAGGCTAGGACTGCATTTCCTCCTATGACAGTATCACCATTTATTACCACTCATTAAAATTTAATTTTACAGAGCATCTTTGAAAGGTCATTTTTAAAATGGGAGCACTGTAGCCAATATTACTGACTAGTTAACCACTTTGAGAACACAAATCTTCACAGATTTATTGTTTTAAATTATTAAAGATAAAGCATAAATCTGATTACTTAGTTTTGTTTTTTAAGTAAAAGAAGTAGTTTATTGATATCCTATTCAGCTGGCACAGTCATTTGTTTTGGTTTCTCCTGATAAATACCTTAATCTTTAAAATGTCATTCTGTTACTATGATGATGTTTGAGTACGTATTCATTACCTCACATGGCATTTACTGTATTCTGAGACAGTAGGTACCTTAATGTTTTAGTCACTCTTTCCATAGGTACTACAGTTAACATTTAAATGCAGTGTATGGAAGTAATAAAATATATCCAGAAAAATAAAACCAAAGGTTAGATTAGAAAACAAAAAATGGATACCTACATTAGCCTCCAAAATGCCCAGTAGGCAAATCCCAATAGCATATTCATTATTTCAATCTTAATATTACATACAATTTGATGGTGCTTAGAAATGCATCTTGGCAAGTGTGCAGGGCATCACTGCCTCATACATAAGCTACCAATGCAACTTGTATCCAATCCATTTTTTTTAAGTGAAATTCAATTACAAGTGCATAGAGAATCGGGTTTAGTCGTTAAAAACAGGAATTTAAACCTGAAACTCAATTTCTTTACCGCTAGTTTACAGACATACTTAATATGAGCTATAACTTGTTCTGACAGCTTCTCCCTCTTGGCATGAAGACTGCACTGATGTTTGGATGCTGACAGTGGCTTTCAGCACCCTCAAGTATGGTTTTGAAATGATTAAATAAAGACACAGAGGAATAAATTTAATATACTTCTCAGTAGCTATATTTTTACTTATAAAATGCTGACGTTCTCTTTTGAAGGATTTTCCTGTTCAAATTTGGATGCTTTACAAAACAATACAACTGTTATGTAAAAAACAACATTCTTCTCATCCACACTATTAACCAAAAGAGCAGAACACACATTGTTGTTCTCTAAATGAAGTAACTGGCTATGACCTGAACTAAACAAGTATTTGTACTGTGCTGCTGGACTGGACAGAAGCACTTTGTTTCCACAATGGGAAAAAAGAAAAAAGCTGTAACAAGAGAGACATACCAGTGTCATAGGACAAATCCATGGCTAAAAGATCTGTAAAACTGAGCCTACGATTCCTATTTCTTGTCCCTGCAGTGGCACACACTACCATAGGAATGTTTTTTTGAAATACTTAAAAATACATTTATTAAAATTGCAGGATGAATTTGCAAATATGCAAATAAAAATTTGCTCATCTGTCTGTGGCTGCAAAGCCTTTTTAGAGCCTTTTACTGAACACTAGCCCATATCAGGTAAATTGGATAACTTTCTAAGATCATGATTAAATTGGTTAAGATGTGTATTCATCACATTCTCAGCATCACCACAATTTACATTTCAGAGGGAAAAGGTAATATTACCAAGCTTAAAAGAAAAAGAAATAAAACTGAAAATAGACAAGCCCTACAATCAAATTGAGGTTTCTTTCTAGGATCCTTAAGTCAGACATTTAGAATAGAATGTAATAATAAATAATTATCACACACAGAAACTGAAGTAAAGAACATCAAGATTGCAAGGTGCAGATTTCATCTTCTCTTTAATATGATTACCATATTTACAACACACTGTTCAAAGACCTCTCAAAACAGAGTGACATCTGTAACAGACGTATGCTCCTAACTTCCACCTACTAGTCTTGAGAGCACCTGCTCTAAACCCAATACATCTTTTATTTTCCATTTTTTTCTAAAGATTTTAAGAACATACTTTTCTGTCACTAGTTTTTGAGGTTTAGGCAGGACTGCAGAGTTTCAAATTGTGTACAGGTCCAAACCAAGCAGAAATCAAGGATTCCTCTATACAAGTCTTCTCAGAAAATCAATCCGATAGTTACTTTCAGCATAGGCTACAGTCAGAGCTCCACACTAAACATTTTAGCAGTCAACCTTCTTTTAAATGCACAGCCAGATATTACCCTGAGAATAATACATCCTAGTTGGCAGCTGGTACACGCACACGGGACTGGGGATGCCTGGATTGAATCATTTGGTTAGACTGATCAGATTCAAACTCAAGATATCAAACTGCTCCTAGAATAATGAACTAGTAGGTGCATGAGCTATTCTGATGGTGAATGCCTTTAGTCCTTGAAACTGAAGGTATTCCAGACTGCTACAAGTAATGCAAGATTCAGTAGGATGGTTGATTTGACTTCTACTCTTTGGACTGCTTCTATGTTTTATACCGAAATGACAATGGACCGGTTAGGAAGTGAAGGCTTGAGGCAGGCATATTAAATATAACCATGTCCTACTGTTAAATGGCATCAGTAGGTACAAAGTGTGCCTACTGTGATCTCATCTTTTAAGTAGATGTTGAAGTACAAAACCTATGAGAAAACCTGCTTTAATAAGAAATCCAGTTCAACAGAAACATCAGATTACTGTAAAACCAAAGGAATTTTTTTTTTTTTCAAATATATTCTTGAGGCCACAGGCTCGGCTAAACTGCAGAGAAACATCCAAGTGATTGCACCTTTAGATATCAAATAATCATTCTGATCTGCACCAGAGAAAGAGTAAACTTTAAAAAACCATGGTGCGATATTATACAAATGTTTCTCAGTACAGCAGACTGAATTCTGTCATTCTGGTAACAAGCAACAACCTTCAGATAACGCATCACCAAAGTATAAACTAAATAAAATGTAAAGTAGAAACAGATGCAAACCTTAATTCAGAGAAAAACTTGAGCTACAATGCTCTCCCTGAACTGTTCCCATTTTCATTTTGTCACTCTAAAGAAAACTCAGGAAGACTTCAGTTCAGACCCCAAGCAAGACCCTTATCTGCACAGTGACATCAGTACATTCACAAAGCAATATAATGAATGCGTTTGATTCTAAATTCATGTCCTCCATAAGGCCTTCAAAGTTCTTTCAACATACTTGCTTTCTGCTGGTAATAATTCCTGGACTGCACCAGTCATGGTAAGACTTGCCCTGCAAAGGCTCTGATAAAACAATTTCCACAACCTCTCCACACAGAAAGTAGCAAATCTGCCAGAACACTGACATCCCCAGAGTTTTTGATCACACCATTTTCTGATGACCTTACCTGTTATTTTCATAAATTCTTTTACATATATTTTAAAAGGTCTTTTTTAACCAGGTCGCCAAGTTTTGGAGAGCATACGAATATGAAGCAATAATTTATATCAGGAAGCAAAATGTCCTTTCAGATGTAGTTTGCAAACTCACCCTTTGTTTGCTATATACTGCCAATTTTTTTAAATCACTCACAAATCATCTCCAGTACCATGGAAATAATCAACAGAGAATCAAAACCTGGAGCTTCTACTAGAGCACAAATCAAAGCTGTTGGAATCCAACAGCTGGAGCCTGTCTCATTATTTCACCATGCTTTGATGTGCTTTTCAGCCAAGTATCTTAGAGAATTCCTTGCCGATATGTCTATCTACAAATTCGACATTGCTTACGTATGATAGTTTCCAACAGAGATAAATACTGTAACTGAGTTCTCATTTTAAAAAAAAGAAACACAAAGCAACCAAAAGAACCCCACAACCGCAACTTTTTTCCCCCTTATCTTCTATTAAGCAGAAAATCCTGTAAATAGAGGAATTGAAAATCAGCTGCATCTAATAAAAGAATCAAGTCTGTTATTGACTTTGAGCTGGTAGCTTCCATTAGATTATCCATCATACTTTTATTATGTGATCAACTGCCTAATTAATTTTGTACTTGTGCATTTAGGCAGAATACTGTATGTTTCAATGGGGTTTACTATAATCCTGCACCTGCGGCCTCAGAGATTTAGACAGCTCTCTATCATAGGTTTATATTGTGCTATAATCATGTCAGCTGGAATATGGTTCCAGCTATTCAGTCTGTTGAAATATAACAGTATTTAATTTCAGATGCACTAGAAAATTTGCATCTGTGGTTATGTGTCTTTGGACTTTAATCAGATAAAAGTCAGCGAGTGATATTAAGAGAGTTAGATACAATATTTTGCTCAGACAGTTTTAGTGGATATATCAGACACTGTTTTGATTTTCCCTGCTTATCTAGTAATATGAACAGATGCAATCATGCTATTGTATAATGAATGTTGATTGCCAACAGTATTTGATTTTGCAACCATTCTGTAGTGATAATTAAAGATAACTTGATATCCTATACAGTGATAGTTAAAGATTGCTTTGTGTGCATTACTTTATAAATAAATGCCATAAAGAATGAATGTGTTCTCTGTAACTTTTTAATGGCATATATTTCAGGATGGAAAATAGTCACAAGTCTTGGTAATAAAAATATTCAAATGCAAATGAAAGCTTTCTTTCTAAAATTTGTATTATTTATGGAATCATAAAACCACAGACTGATTTGGGTTGAAAAGGACCTTAAGATCATACAGTTACAACCCCCTTCCACAGGCAGGGATGCCTTCCACTAGATCAGATTGCTCTAAACTCTATCCAACCTGGCCTTAAACACTGCCAGGGATGGAGAATCCAAAGCTTCCTTGGGCAGCCTGTGCCAGCGCCTCAGCACCCTCACAGGGAAGAACTTCCTTATATCTAACCTGAACTTCCCCTGTTTCAGTTGAACCCATCACCCCTTGCCCTCTCACTACAGTCCCGAATGAACATCCCTCTCCAGCATCCTTGTAGCCCCCTTCAGACACTGGAAGCTGCTGTGAGGTCTCCATGCAGCTTCTCTTCTCCAGGCTGAAGAGACCCAACTTTCTCAGCTGGTCTTCATATGGGATATGCTCCTTTATTTTCTCTTGTGACATTTAGTGATAGTACTTCATGATGCATTAGCTATAGCTTCTACAGAAAGGACAAGAAATGAAGTTTCATGGAAGCTATATTACTATCCACTGATCACACCTGGCCTGCTCCAAAGAGTGCTGTAGCCAATGGTAGTCTGTTCTAGGACTTCTGTGAACTTCAGGTAAGATCAACTTGTTGTGGACATATACACTTTTATTACACCATTCAGAAGCCTTATGAAGGAAACATATAAATGTACTTTTTCCACTAATAAACTTTTCCTGAATTCAGAATTCCATGCCATTATAGTTTTGGCCAAAACTGGATGTTCAAAATAAACTATACATAAAAGATTAGATAGAATCTGAGTTAAGAGTTGTCCTCTTCCCAGTAGCAGTCCAGAAAAAGTATGGATCGGATCGGCTCAGACTAGAGAGATCTATTTTTTCTTTTCTTTTTTTGGGAGTTTAAGGAGGTTTTTGTGGGGCCTAATGACTCTGCAGTTCTTGTGTGCAGTGGAAGAAATCTGCCACATCCCTGCAAGCGTTGCTTCTGTCATATCTAGCACATTCAGCGAGCGTAGGATATGTGAGACAACACAGAAATGCATCTTTATTCACTTGGGCACTGGTGTACCCTCTTTGCTCACGGTACACTCAGGAAGGCAGAGAAGCAGAAACTCCTGCCTTTGTACTCTTGCAATCAAGTCCTTTTCTGACTGCTTTGAATACTGCAGATGCAGACACGGCCTTAGCCAAATGTCCGTCAACATTATGCCCCCAACCTTGCAAACTACTACATGCCAGCTTGAAATTGAGCAAGGATGCTTTGGAACAATGAAAGTCACCTGTGCATATAAGCATTAGCAGGATCAGGATCATGGTCCAGTACATCACATAACATATTTAATGACTTCCACTTAAAGCTATTTCAGTCTCCAAACATGCAAATATTCTATGTAATCCTTTAGCAACTGCTTCTGTCTGCACTTTTCGAGTCACAGTTGCTCTGTACAGCATTAGGTAACTGACATGCACCTCCAATGCCAGTGTTATTTGTTCCTTTTTATCTCTAGTTATATGTTTCACTTTTAATCATAATTCAACAGACAACACTGAGCTTCTTAGTCCTCACAGCTTCACAGTGAGCTCAGTGAACTAAGAAGGAGGTGAACTCCTCATAAATGACAGAAGCACTTTCATTGCAGCAGTTCTTCCTGTCTTAGAAAGGATGTGGTTTAGGTGCTGAAACTTGAAGTTAAATTATCTTTAGATGTAAGCTTTAGTCTTTGAGCATGTTGTGAGCTAGATTCTCCCCACACCTTCCTGCCCCCTAAGAACTGCAAGACTAACATCTGTACAGATTCTTCTGGATCAGTGATAATTTCAAGCTGATAATTATTTCTTCTTTCCAACAAGAAAACAGAAAGATACTTGTGCCTCTGAAGTATTTCCACTGTGTGTCATTGTGTATGTCAGAAAGATATCAGTTTCCTGCGATCTAAGAAAGCATTTCTGCTGACATTCTTCTTATGACTTTTCATTCCAATTTATAAAGTTACCTATTGAGGAATTTTTATGATACCATCTACTTCCTACAGAGGCTATCACGTAAGCCTTGATTAGTTCACAGGAGATCAAACTCCGAAACAAGCTACTGTCAGTTGCAGTTTTAAGCCTAGAACTAGGTCAGGTTTATTACCTACATCAATTCTTTCATGTTGCAAAGCAAAGACAAAAAAAAGGGTTTTAGAAAAAAAAGAGGAAAACAGGACTGAAAGTCTAACTAACAGACCTAAAAAATGCCTCTCATCTCAAAAGAGAAATGCCACAAATGATTTTTAAATCACCAAGCCCCCAAGGCTGAAGCCATATAGTCTCTACCTTTGTCTAAGAGAACTTACAGTATTAGAGCAGGTTTTTGTTGCATAGATAGCACACGAGCAGAGTCATTTGTAATATGAAATCCCTTGGATATACATTCTGCAAAGGTTGGGGAAATGATTTGTGCTCTGACGAGGAGAAAAATAGCTTGTGTACAATATTGATCTTCTCCAAGTATTGAAATTGTTCTGGGTTGGTTTGAAGGAGCTACGTTACAACAGAAACAACAGTAAAAGCTTTATATATTTATATATATATATATAATTTATATTTATATATTTATATTATTTTTATATATTTATATTTATATCACGTATTTCTCTTGACATTTCATGATAGCACGTCACAGTACAGAATCCTGCTGAAGTGGTGACATAATCATTATTAATCCTCCTGATTGAACCCACTGAGTTTGGGGATAAGCCATGGCATTAGACACAGGTGTTATTAAGATATACTTTGCAAGAACAGGCATCTCAGGAGAGAACATGACTTACACATTTTTGGGTCATGTCCCCTCTCCTGTATCCTCCTTATTCCTGCCAGTACTAATTAATGTACAAGCTCACAAAAACATTGCCAGCAAGTGTGTGACAAGCAGCCTAAACGGGAAGCTTTTCTAGCACTAATGAAACACATGGGAAGTGGAATGAGGTGTAGACAAAGTTCCATTATCCTGACTTTGCCATCTAAACAGTTACTGTTGAGCGGAAAACCTATAAAGATCAAGGAGGATGCTAGATTCAGTTTACTGACGCTACAACTTATAAAAAACCATCTACAACAGTCTAAAAAATGTTTTCCCAGTTAAAAAAAAAGGTGTGCTTACATATCAAAGTCTTTTGAGTGAGAATGCTCAGATTAAACATAGAATGCATGTGTAGACCCAGCTGACAACACTGAAAGACTAAAGCTGTGCATCAGTGTCCGACTCCACACATCTGAACAAAACCAGAATATACCCATAGCTATATTCTCCACACAGGTCCCTTTCTTTAGCAGCTCCAGGCATACTATTAATTGTTAGCTCCTTCCTCTTGTGAGACAGGGCAATATGATAAAGAGCAAAGCTCATTGGTTGCTTTTCTCTAGCAAGGTTTGAGAACTGAACCTTAGATCTTGTTCAACATCTCTGTCGGTGACATGGACAGTGGGATTGAGTGCGCCCTCAGCAAGTTTGCCGATGACACCAAGCTGTGTGGTTCGGTTGATACCCTGGAGGGAAGGAATGCCATCCAGAGGGACCTCGACACACTTGTGAGGTGGGCTGATGCCAACCTCATGGAGTTTAACCATGATAAGTGCAAGGTCCTACACCTGGGTCGGAGCAATCCCAGGCACAGCTACAGGTTGGGCAGAGAAGAGATTCAGAGCAGCCCTGTGAAGAAGGACTTGGGGGTGTTTCTTGATGAGAAAATGAACATGAGCCAGCTTCAGTGTGCGCTTGCAGCCCAGAAAGCAACCGTGTCCTGGGCTGCATCAAGAGGAGCACGACCAGCAGGTCGAAGGAGGTGATCCTGCCCCTTTACTCTGCTCTTGTGAGACCTCACCTGGAGCATTGTGTGCAGTTCTGGTGTCCTCAACATAAAAAGGACATGAAACTGTTGGAGCAAGTCCAGAGAAGGCCACGAGGATGATCAGGGACTGGAGAACCTCCTGTATGAAGAGAGGCTGAGGAAGTTGGGGCTGTTCAGCCTGGAGAAGAGAAGGCTGCATGGAGACCTCAGAGCAGCCTTCCAGTATCTGAAGGGGGCCTATAGGGGTGTTGGGGATGGACTCTTCATTAGGGACTGTAGTGACAGGACAAGGGGTGATGGGTTAAAACTTAAACAGGGGAAGTTTAGATTGGATATAAGTGGTGAGGCACTGGAACGGGTTGCCCAGGGAGGTTGTGAATGCTCCATCCCTGGCAGTGTTCAAGACCAGGTTGGACAGAGCCTTGGGCGGCATGGTTTAGTGTGAGGTGTCCCTGCCCATGGCAGGGGGGTTGGAACTGGATGATCTTAAGGTCCTTTCCAACCCTAGCTATTCTATGATTCTATGATCTTTCTCTTCTCAAATCTCTTCTTGAATAAGCTACCTGTTTACCCTTGTTAGATTCTTCTAGAAGTTTAAAGTTCAGGTGGGTACCGACTCCTGAGCTGCAGTGAGGACATCCTTGGGGTAACATCTACCTTTTAATAGCATGAATGACTTCTTAGCATTTTAGAACAAAACCGAAGCAAAACACAGCAATACAAAATGGGTGAGACACCAGCAGGTGTGATGAACCTGTAAGATGCCTACTTGCAGGAGGGCATCCCATGCTCCAGGATGTCAAGAGAAAAAGAAAATGGAATGTTCTAACCCATGAAGGATAGCACCAGATGAGGAGGGGTTCCTCTTACACTCTTGTATGTATGCAGATTATGACTTTTTCTCACAAGAGAGAGATTTTTGAAGTAACCATGTGAGCACAGGAAGAAGTGAAGCCTAAAGAGAATGCAAGCTCACTCGCATTCCCCTTTTCCCTGTCCCCAGGCAGGATGGAAAGGAGAATAAGAAGAATGTAAAACACACAGGTTGAGATAAGAACAGTTTAACTAAAATAAAACATAGTGATAACAGAAAGAATATCAACAATAACAAAAATTATAATAAAAGGATGCTGGAGAGGGACTCCTCATCAGGGACTGTAGTGATAGGACATGGAGTGGTGGGTTCAGACTTAAACAGGGAAAGTTCAGGTTAGATATAAGGAAGTTCTTCCCTGTGAGGGTTGTGCGGCCATGGCACAGGCTGCCCAGAGAAGTGGTAAATGCTTCATCCGTTGCAGTGTTCAAGGCTAGGCTGGACAGGGCCTTGGGCGACATGGTCTAGTGTGAGGTGTCCCTGCCCATGGCAGGGGGTTTGGAACTGCATGATCTTAAGGTTCTTTTCAACCCAAACCATTCTATGATTCTCTGATTCTCAAATGCAGGTGATACATAATACACATATACATAATTGCTTATCACATGCCGACCAATACACATCTTGACGCCAGCAGAGATCTATCTTTCCAGATGACTCCTCCCAGTTTCTATGCTGAACATGACGTGCTGTGGTATGGAATACCCCTTTGACCAGTTCAGGTTAGGTCTCCTGTCTCTGCTTCCTCCCAGCTTCTTGTGCCCCTCCTCACTGAGAGAGCATAAGACTGAAAAGTCCTTGCTCAGGGTAAGCACTACTGACCAACAACTAAAACATTGGTGTGATATCAGCATTGTTCTCAGATTGAAGTCAAAATGCAGCACTGCACCAGATACTAGGAAGAGATTTAACTGTTATAGCTGAAACTGGAACAACAGTGCATCCTGAGAAGTCATGACAGATATCATACTTAGTTTAAAGGTATTGTAGTGACTTTGCTGGAAAACAAAAAGCAATGCCAGGTAGACTGGATGCTGCCCATTTCTAATCCGTAGCAACACAAACTGAAGAGATGTTTTAACTTCTTCCTCTAGTAAGATAAAATACATAATAATTACAATTTACCAACTTGGAGCCAAAGCTCTTGCCTAGAAAAAATAATAACTAAAAATCCATCAATAATGTCAATAATGGCTGGCCTAAAGATAACAGTAGAAAGAAGCTGTTTAAAAATAAAAACCCCATATGGTTATAAAGGAACATTTATTTAGAAAAGTAAAAAGAAAATATTACCATCCTGCCTCTATCCCAATAGGTAAAAAGAAACTTTTAAAAGTCCAAGGACAATTCTAAACCTACAGACCTTTCTCAGAATGATTTTTTGCTTGTGTAATGTAACTCTATTACATTTCATATGTACTGCATCTGTATTTACAGTGATGCACTGTTGCACACAAATCACTCCCAGACCCCTCCTCCTCCTATTTTTCATTGAAAGCTTGGAATCCAGCCTTGTATGAGCCTGCAGCACTCCAGATGGGTCAGAGAGCCTTGCCAGCAGCCTTGCTCAATACCGCAAGATAATTTTACAGTCTTCTGTTTAAACATTGTGCAGTGAATATGATTTCTGATTCAAAATAATAATGGCATATGGCACTGCTTTAATAGCACTGCCATTTTGGATGGCGTGCAAAGATTTATCTTTTTTTTTTCCTAAATTATAACACAATAACTGCATTAGCTACTGCAAACGGACAGCAAACAGTAATGAGGATGATCTATTCATAACAGAAGTTTGGTGGTAAGGCATTCTGTGCAAGTTGGCTGAATGATGTAATATCAGGCACAGGAGTTTAGAGATGGCAAAAAAAAATACTAACCTAGTATCTCTTTAAATGCAAAAATTATGACCACAGGGGTTGTCTGAGTCCCCTCCTTTCTCTTTTTTTTTTTCTAGCTATCAGAATACCTAATCAAGATTTAATCCTTGACAACCTTTTAAACTCTGAACATGTTCTGATAAAATTAAGTATGAAAGGATTGCCAAATTAAGAGGAAAAAAAACAAACCAAACCAAACCAAAATGAACTTTTGAGGAAATTAGAAAGAATAATCACAATCCAATAATTTTCCAGTCATATTTTTATCTTTAGATTAACAAACAAAAATGAAACTACTAAAATTTTCATGTTCCTCTAAGGAGAGAAAGAGGAAAAACTAGAAAAAACAGTCCTTCTTCAAATATTTTTTTCCCTTTTGGGAGAACATGGGACAAATCCGTCATTAAAGAGAAATCACGGCATTTAACAAATACTCTGTCACAACTGGCTGACTAGAGATGCAGAAATTGTGAGCACAGTGTACCTATCAGTAGTATTAAGCATATTAAAGACCTACAAACTTTTGTTCACGAATACCTTAGGCCACAGAATGGTGGAAGCTGGTACTGTTACCTGCAAAATTACCTCTGTATCAATTTTTAATACCCTCTCCTTAAGCATCTTGTATAAATTACTATTGAAGAGACAATGTGATATTAAATATATGTTTGCAATTATTGAAAATGGCTGGTCTACTAAACTATGCATTTACATATATAAAATTTTATTATTATTTTAATCATTTCATCACTGACTTTTTCTACAGAATTATCTTTGTCCCTACATTAGCCTAATTTACTCTTTGTTCAAGTGCTGCTCCTTCCTAACTAGTGCTTTATTTAGTCCTGCTGTGAAAGTGTCCTTGAGGTTCTAAGCTCTTTAATTCCACATTCTTAGGTTGTAAATCTGATTTTTTTAATTGGCCCCATTAATAATGATTATCAGTATTCATTATAAATTAATGAAATATTTTTTATAAAACCTATCCTATGTCAGTCTGGTACTTGTGTGACTTTAAATTATCTGTTTACCGCAGGTAACATCATCTCAGAGACACACGCAGAGCAAACTTTTTGTCTAATTCTTTATGATAACTGAACAAAATACAGTAATTAGAAGGTGCTAGAACAGTAAATCAAGAAGTTATAGTAAAACATAAAAGCTTTCTGAATGCTGAGGATGATTTTCAATCATTGTATCCATATCCACGTATATTTTCAATAAGTTTTATATTTTATATTCTTTTTCCCCTCCCTCAGCAGTAGAGTCAGACAAAATTATGAAGAATTTAAGATGCTGTGTTAACAGTAGTTTTGATCCCTATATTAGTTTTCAGGCTATTTTTCCTCCATCCTCCAAGATATAGTTGTACTTTGGGCAGGTATCCTACATTTGAATTTAATTCCTCTCTGTACTTGATTACAGCCCAATCCCTTTCATAATTTAAAAAAGGAAAGCAATTCAAGTGCTTGAGTTACATGACAGCAGATCAACACATTGGCAGTGACTGATAATGTAAGATCTTCAATCTGAAATTATATGAAAATTATTTTCCAAATAGTACATAACTATATAACACAGAAATATCACTTCATTCCTAGTCTGACAAGGGCTGTTGCCTTCTTTAGCTTTAGTTGTTCAACTCAACTTCATGCACATTTATCTCAAGTCTTTTCCACTCTTAAAATTAACCACCTAGCATTCAAATTCTTTGCCATTTCCCTGCCCTGTTCCCAATCCATGTCTCCCAAAGTGGAAATTGCTCTTATGCAGCTTTACCTAGAACCACAGCTATCAGAGAAAGAAAAGTTTACAGCAGTAGTTAAAATAATCAGGATGGTAATTCAACTATCCTAACACCCAGAAAACTGTTTTGACTTATGGTTAGTGTTAAGAACAATAAAATAATTAAGTTTTACAACCTTTTATGTAACTGAATATTTGCATAATTTTTGTACGTCCCATCTACATACATGTTGCTAGAGAAGATCAGTCAGCCATCACATATCTGAATGCAACTGAACAATGGAATAATGTGCTGATATTAAATATGTATGTATAACTAATAACACTCAGTAATGTAATTCAATCCACATTAATTTGTGTTTTTTCTTACAGTAACATCTTATTTTAAGGGAAAACAAAGGCTGTATGCAAGTTGTTTAAAGGTTCTTCAACAGTTTCTTACTACAGTCTGGGATCTCATGGAAATGCTGCTTATCTCTTGTCTTTTTTTTTTTAAATTGCAGTTGTCCAAAAGAAGAAAAAAAAAGAAGACAAAATCATGTAACTGGACTATATGAGTATTTGGAAAAGCTGAGCTTTCTTAAAACACATGACCAAAAAATGCAGTCCCCATTGTTGACCCTCTCTTTCATTATGAGGAAAAGCTCTTTACAATCTTAAAATCCATAATGCAGGAAGAAAATCAGGAAAAATCTGTCAACCAATAGGGCATAATGGCTACAGGAAATTCCATTCTCAAACCAATTCTGAATTTTAAGACAACTCTGCAAATAAACATGCATACTGGGTCTGGCCTGGATAGAATTATTTTTTCTTCACAGTAGCTCCTATGGGGCTGTGGTTTGGATTTCTGCTGGAAACTGTTGATAACTCTGGGATGTTTTAGTTATTGCTGAGCAGTGCTTACACAGAGCCAAGGCCTGTTCTGCTCCTCACCCCACCAGCGAGGAGGCAGAGGGGAGCACAAAGAGTTGGGAAAAGACACAGCCAGGACAGCTGACCCCAACTGACCGAAGGGATATCCCGTGCCATAGGACATCATGCTCAGTATATAAAGCTGGGGGAAGCAGAAGGAAGGGGGAAAGTTGGGGGCGATGCCATTTTATTTCCCGAATCACTGTTCCACATGCTGGAGCCCTGCTGTCCTGGGGATGGCTGAGCACCTGCCTGACCATGGGAAGTGGTGAGTGAATTCCTTGTTTTGCTTTGCTTGTGTGTGTAGGTTTTGCTTTCCCTATTGAACTGTTTTTATCTCAATCCAGGAGCTTTCTCACCTTTACTCTTCCAACTCTCCCCGTCATAATGGATGGAAGTGAGTGAGCTTAGCTGCCAGCCAAGGTCAAACTACAATGTTATGACATTAGGACACAGGGTTAGTTTAAGTGATGAGCTTCTATAAGTTAAGTGAAGCAGTAGCTTAAAATTATCAGTGGAGGCTGAAAAGCTTGTGTGGAGATGGCTTTCCAGCTGATCAAGGGGGAAAAAAAGTGAAAGAAGAAAAAGAAAATCTAAAATATGGTACTAATATAATTTTTACTATTTGTAGTATCTTTTTTTTTTTTTTTCTGATCTTCATTTTTCTATGAACTTAAACTGGTAAGCAAGGACTTAATGTCATGGAAAAGATCTTACATGAACTACAATAAGGATAAGCCATTACCACTAGCTGATATAATAGCAAATACAGTGATATTTTTTTAATACTTCACTTAAGAGGTTCAGTTTGTATATTATCATAGTACTTGCCCATGCCTTACAACAGATTTTGGCAGAAAGGTTTCAAATTTGCCTCTAGATAATGAAGGTCTGACTATGTTGAATCTTTAAGTAGGACAGAACTAAGAAATGGAAGAAACTGTCTAGGGAATGACATAGTGAGGGTAGTTAAAACTTAGAATTATAGTTACTGTATTTTATGCCATCCTATTTTTAAACTATTAAACAAGATTACTATTTGTCCTTAGTTGCATGGCACTGCTATAATTATTATGGAGTGTAGGAAAATACATATTGTTAACTTCATGAAGTCCTTCAATAGATCAACATCTGCCATTCACTAAGTGATGCTGACTGTCTTGCTGCAAATTCTAGCAACAGGAGTGATCACTAGTATACTGTCAATAGCTCCTACAACTGCAGTATGCAACCATGTCTGAAAAAATACATATTTAAGGGTAATATAAACATATCAGTGCACAGCAAATGAATTGTAGTATTTTTGCTACCAGTTTATACAGTAAACTTATTTCTGTTTGTATTTGTGCAGAGCTAGTATTGTACATAGCAATCATCTTTTGTTAACTTTAACTGCATTAAGTACAAAGATATTATTACATTTTTTACTTCAACTGCAATAGCTAAATAATGCCAGATTACACAGGCCTTTTAACATTAAGGATAGAGCTTCTTCAAATCCAGAAGGGCATATACACATTTCTATTCTCAAATTATGTATCAACCCCTTCTTTACAAATGATTTACACAAAGCAAACACAGATGTGTTTGGGCAGTCTGAGAAAGTAAAAAGAAATATAAAAAAAAAGACTGGGGAGAGATAGGGATTTCAAAGGAAAGATTAAAAAAAAGGAGGAAAAAAAAAAGGAAAAAAGGCATCCTGATGAACTGCATACAGAACTACTTTCAGTTCCTGATCACTAGTGCAACATATTATATACACAGCCCTTTCATCATGCAGTATTCAGTTTTTAGCATTATGGACACAATCCAATTTTCCATTTTCACAGTGAATAGTCTCTTCATTGTAACAGTATGTTGTGACCTCATATTGGAAAACAAACCAACACTGTATAAGGGATTCGGCTGTATCACTTACAAGGTTTGCCCTTGACAGGAAAGAGGAGACCAAAACCAGCATGATGTATCTTTTCTTTTAAGGTACCCTATGGGTTTTTTGAAATGCAGCAGATAGGACAAGGGTTAATGGGCTCAAACTGAAACAGGAAAGATTCAAGTTCAATATAAGGAAGAAGTTCTACTGTGAGGGTGCTGAGGCACTGGCAGAAAAGCTGTGGCTGCCCCATCCCTGGCAGTGCTCAAGACCAGGTTGGATGGGGCTTGGAGCAACCTGCTCTAGTGGAAGGTGGCAGGGGTGTTGGTTAGGGTCCTTTCTAACCCTAGTCATTCAATGATTCTATAATTCTACATACACACTTCCTGCCCCGTATCTGCAATGTGGACAGTTGCAAGTCTTGGCAATGCTGATTGGAAATGATCCTATTCTCCAAAATTCCCTTTTCCTTTGCAAATATTTGGCCAAGAACAATGATCAATTTCTTTAGGCTTGTCAAGGATAAAAGCTGTCACTTTTCTCTATTCTACTCAGTGCACTCTATGTGTTTAACCAGAGAATAGCATTCTTCAATTCTCCCACTTCACCTGAACCTGGTACTGCAAACACTAAGGATCAATAACTCTTCCCCATGACCAGATGAATGAAGTCTTGCATTCTTGGGAGTCCATGGTGGGTGGTAAACTGTCACAAAACACCACAGCTTCAGAGCATTACCTCTTTCAAGCCCACTCTATCACCCTCCCCACCATAAACAGAATACGGTGAAAAGAAATGAGAGTAAACCACATACTTTCCAGGCTGAATGAACCTGTCTCACCTGAAAGGCTACACTCCCTAATGATAGATTTAAACTTCCTACTAGATCCATACATCTGACCTCCATACCTTTTTAAAAACATCTCTTTAAGATTGAATTTACATTTTAAAATCTCTGGAATCTCCCTCATCTCGATTCTTTCTCTCTCAGACTCTGAACTGTTGTAGAAACGTGGCTTTTCATAAAGTTCTTCTTTACCATCTAATACTGCATCAGTAATCTTCAACAAAGCAGCAGCTTACCGAATAGCCTCCACAAAATGTAGAAGAATTTTCCATTCCTGTGCAGTACTATGAGTGGTCTTAAAGCAAGAAGAAATGGTGACCTATGGAGTAGAAACCTTTCAGAAATGGTGTTTTCCTGTTTTCCTTCCTTGCAGCTTACACTTGAATGGATTGATTGAGAATGAAGCTATATAATCTAGTTTTATTTTTTAGAAGTATTAAAGCATAACATTATGATTTATTGTAAGACAAATTAAGTAAGAGATAAAATGGACCTTAGTCTAAATTAAACTTCTTTTTAGTTTTAGTGTAACTTTATCTCTTTAAAGAGGCTATATTCAGGTTGGTGGCAATTTGGTGAATGAATTAAACGTAACAGCTAGGATAGATTAGGGGGGAGAGGGGAAGTGTTAATACATGCTTTTAAAATACATTGCAAAATATTGGAATCATTCCAGTGTCAGAATGAGAGCTTAAACTTTATGTTTGCAGGTACAGAAATTAGTTCATCAATTTTTCTTATTGAATTAGAAGTGGCCTTTTGCTCTGTTTACTTTAAAGGAAGAATGGGAGAATATGCAAAACTGAAAGAAAAGAGAGGTTCTATAGGGAAAGGTTGGTGTTCCTCACACTTTCCCTGGCACAGAAACTGTGTTTTGAATGCAAAGGCAAAGTCAGTAAGAAAGGATATATTGCACTAGTCAGTGGTAATATACTGTGATGAATGAAGACCGAAAGATGGGCTTATATTTATAATGCATCTTTAACAGTGTATAACAAGATGATTATAGAAACAGAACTCTCCATTATCCCTGGGAAACAAGCTAATCTTTACAAAAAAGAAAATCTTCTGTTACCTTTTTGTGGAAAACTCAACTTCCACACTATTTACCCATGGAACTCTTCTATAAAACAAGCCTAATGTTCTGCTCATCCTTTAACATCTTTCTCTTTCCCACATTGAGAAGCACTTAATGAATAGGCTTTGCTCTGCTTGTAATGACCATAAGGACAATCTAAACGCCACCAGGTAAAGACACAGTCATCCATACTCTGTGGTCTGACACTCTCATATATCACGAGGACCAGGAAAACAAAGGAGACATATTAAAAATGTAAAATCTAAAACCAAGCATCCAAATCTGTTTAAGGTGGCTCTGCAATCTCAATCTGGAAATAGCAGAAAAATAAATTAGAAATACTGTCTATTCACTTCATCTTGTGAAAGTGGATAAGGGCAAAAAGATGCTAAATACAAACTGCTTGGCAATGCATAGCTATAAGGAAGAATCCTCTGGATATCTGATAGTGGAATCTTAATGATCTGTATGTTCTTTTAAATCAATCTTTCTTAATTCTTTCCACTGGGATTTAATACAAGCACATATCCAAATAAAAATAATTCTCTGCAGAATGATATTTATAATTACTTGGTTCGTCAGCAGAGACTGCACAAACTAGCTTAAGAAACACTATTTCAACCATCTGCTTTCTCCCCTCTTGGTCTGAAATAAGGGTAAAAACGCAATACAAAATGCACTGCTCAGCTGTAACCAACGGTTTTGAAAATACAAAAACATTCCTAATGAATGAGCTGGTCTTGTAAGAAACCACAAGCCTGAATAGCAAGGCAGCCTGTGCTTTTCTGTGTATATTCCCCTTTCTGATTTCCCCTCACTCCTCTTCTCTGAACTCTGTCCCTATTCCTTCAACACACACCTTGTTCAATCTCCTGCTCCTCTCAACGACTTTCCTTGTCTGCCGTTGAATTAAACTGTCCCACCAGTTTTCTATTCTGCTGAAATGCCAGGTGGACAAAATAAGAGCTGAAGGAGACAGTTTTTCATTAGTTCTAGTGCCCAGCACACGGAATCCTTGAATAGCCAAGTGAAGGAAAACCAGTCACAATTGCATTAAGGTTTAATTTACAAAACAAAACCAGCAAGCACCACACATACGCACAATCTCCCACTTAATAAGTGCAGATTCTCTGAATTCTCAAATTCAGGTTCCTAACTAAATTTTATCTTAAAGATAATTTGGAAGCTGTAATGCTGGTGATCATACTGTATATAGTTAGAAGACATAGTAAGTATTTATATGCTTTCTGTATAACTGGTGATATGGGTTTTCTGTATAACTGGCCACAAACCAACCTGTGAGCAGTGTCCCTGGTGCTATATTCCTAGATTAATAAACCAACGAGATCCAGGGGGTTTACACACATCTTCAAAGTGGCAAAGGAGCAGATCCTTCAGAATTAGGGCAAACTGGTTGCATAAACATTTCCAATCGTATGATAGAGTAGCTGCTATGTATACTCACTCCCGCTTTTCAACTTCTTAAGTAGCTAACGTCTTCTTGTTAAATATAGTGGGGAGATGATCTTACATTCCAAACAAATTTTTCATTAATGTATTTCAAGAGCATTGCCTCTATGCTGAAATCTCTTTACGTAAGCAGAAAGCTTCAGGAAAACCAGCTATGTTCTTATTCTAAATTCAAATAACACACATTAAAGTCCTTAATCTGCCATTTTTACCTACTGGATAAAGAAGGTGAACACTTTTAAATCCTTCTGCATTATTATGCACTGAAAGGTTAGCAACAATTTCGGCGTGCATCTTCCTGGTTATTTCTGAAAATGTGAGACTTCACTGCACATTTACAGTACTTAACACACCTGGGTTTTGGAAAGTCACATCAGTGTGGAGAACAGCTGGACACAAAAATCATGCTTCCTTCCCAGCTATTACCTTTATTTCCATTCAACAGTATGAAAATAATGAAATTTGCACAAAACGCATACCACGCATAACACACTCAACCAGCAACAGACTCCATGTCATACCAAGTCCTCTTTGATAAACAAACCTCCTTACAAGAAATTGTGTATTTTTTAGTTCAAAAAATGATGTATCCAGTGGCTACATTTTGTATTTCAAATGTTGTAGGAACTACTCTAAAAAGTATCATGATAAGAGGTTTGTACTGGACAACTTCTGGTTCAGCTAATGAAACCCTAATGTGCAGTCTTCTGGAGTTAATATTTCTATAGACTTAAAAATGCCTCATTTTCAGATGCTTCTTTTTAAAGAATGTGTCCTGTATAAATACAGAGGCAGAGATTGCTTAAAAGGTCTGATAGGGTAAGGAGAGTTTTTTTCCCCCACCTTTTGATATTAAATACCCATATTGTTTACTACAACTGCTAAACTAAACTTTACCTTCTGGCACAACACAAAACTCACTGACATCTTGCTGCTGCACAACTGAGAAACCTATACCTGATTTTCTGAACAAAGATTTTGCAGCCAAAACTCCTGACTTATGCCACTGTTGAACTAAGGTTTAATGAAAAAAAATCTATGAATCATTCATTTCATTAATTAATATCTGCCACTGGAATTTACTATCTGAAATACCTTGCAATTGAAAGATAAGTAAAAGATAGGTTTTCCTGCTGGAATTAGTTTCTCATACTAATTCCCAAGTACAAATTTTAGCACTTGCATTATGGACCAGCACCCCAAAAACCTACAAAAGAAGTCTATTAATTTCCACAGGCACAACATCAATCTACCAGTTATCTTGAGACAAACAATGACCTGCAGGTTAACATACTAGTAAAGTGTCACAGTCCTGAACTCAGTTTCTTGCTTCAGATTTCTGACATAACCTGGAAAAATCAGAAATCAGAATTCCGAATTTGGAGGATTTCTCTTCTCAAAATATGAAGTCATTGATGTCTGATGCACAAAACCCAAACTTATGCAAATAAGCTTGCTGAACAAATTCAGACTTATGGTCTTTATTTATACTATCTATGGTGCTGGGGAATGAGAATTTCTCTGGTTTCAACCAGCAAACTGCACAGCACAGAGGACACTGTTCAGTACTCCACTACAGTGAAATGAGACTTTGCATGCAGCAGTTTCTCACAACCGAAAATTAAGAAAGATGACACTTCTAACTAGAGCACTACCTAAAAAGAAAATTTAAAACAATTCTAAGTCTTAGCATATGTCCTGTTCTCCTTTTACAGCCTTTAAACAGATGTTCTCCTTTTAACAGATGAAGCTTTTTCCCCTCCCGAATTTTCACTTTATCAACCCATAATGAAATCTCTACTTACACACCTGTGCACATATGCATTAAAGAAAAATTCCTCAAGATACTACATAGCACATTTACCTGTTTTCTCAGAACTGCATTTTGTATCTCAGTATCTTGTCACAAGACAAACACTTAAAAATTTAAGCCGTAGGAGAATTTGTAGGTGGAGAACTGTGGAGGAAGAAAGAGGATATTAAGGAATATTAAGCTATAGCTATTATTTGAGCAAAACGTCCCACTGCACTGCTAAATCTCAATTAGCTTTGTGTAATGGGTAAGAGTAAAGAGTGAGACATAATGGCCCAAATCAATTATACTCCACAGATAAAACCGATAATATGTCAGGGACTAAACTGTGACATGTCACCTGCTCATGACGCTTAACAAAAGGAGTTCTACCACATGCAAAAAACACACAATACAGTAATACTAATGTATTTTCATCTATGAAAGATATCAGAAAGAAAGAAAACTTATGGACAGTGACTTGCATTTCTTTCTTTCTGATCCTATTCCCTCAAAACATCACATCACCCAAGCATCTGTTGCCTTTATTTTGAATCAAGTGGCTTGGTCTTACTGGAACTTAATATTCATCATTTTCAAGTTAATTTCAACTTAGAAAACTGCTATTATTTTTTCAGTCTGTGATGTTGCACTTATTTGCTTTCAATATTTCAACCCACCTATAGGTAGCAATATATTTGGTTTAGAATAGTATCAAAAAGAATAGACTATTTCAGTTGGAAGGGACCAACAATGACCATCTAGTCCAACTGCTGGAGCAATTCAGGGCTGGCCCAGTAGAAGCATGCTGTTAAGGGCTTTTGCCAAATGTCTTTTGAACTCTAACAGGCTCAGGGCATCAACCACCCCTCCAGGAAGCCTGTTCCAGGGTTTGAACACCCTCTCAGTAAAGAACTGAGTCCTAATACTCAGGCTAAAAATTCCTGACACAGCTTTGAACCATTCCCATGCCTCCTGTAAATGGATCCCAGCTAGAAGAGCTCAGAACCTCCCTCTCCAGTTCACACCCTCAGGAATCTGCAGAGCAATGGTGTTGCTGCTCAGCCTCCTGCTCTCCAAACTAGACAAGACTAAAATCCTCAGCTGCTCACAGGACCTGTCTTCCAGCCCTTTCACCAGTTCTGTTGCTCTCTTCTGGATGCGTACACATCCTTCCTAAATTGTGGAGCCCAGAACTTTACACAGTATTAAAGGTGAGGCCACACCAATGGTGAATATAGTGGGATAATGCCCTCTTTTGGCCAGCTGGTTATGCTGTGTTTGATGCACCCCAGATGTGGTTTTCTTCTTGGTTCCAGGGCATGCTGCTTACTCACACTAAGCAGGCACCCCCAGATCACTTTCTGCAAAGCTACTCTCCAACCACTCATTTCTCAATTTATACTTGTTTCCAGCATTATTCTGTCTCAGGGGCAGAATCCACCATTTCAACTTGTTAAACTTCATCCCATTAATCATTGCCAAATGCTTGTCTATCTGCATCCATCTGCAAGGCAACTTATCCAAGGGAGTCAACAACACCTCCCAGTTTGATATCATGAACAAACTTACTAATGGTGCATTCAACTCCCTTGTTTAGATGACTATAAATGTATTGAACAGCCCTGGCATTAGAATTGAACCTGCTGAACACCTCTGGTGACTGGTCGCCGGCTAGACGTGGCCCCATTCACTACAACTCTTTGACCCTGCCCTTCAGACTGTTCTATACCCAGTGCAACATGAAACCATTCATCCCAACAGCTGGACACCTTATCCGAAGAATGCTGTGAGGGACAGTATCAAAAGCTTTACTAAAATCCAAAAAAACTACGTCCACTGTCTTCCCCTCATCCACAAGGCAAGCGTTCTTATCAAAAAAAGATATCAAATTAGTTAAATAGGTCTTTCCCTTTGTGGATCCATGTTGACTGTTCCTGATAATTTCATTACTCTTAAAATGCTTTTCCACAGTACCCAGTATAATCTTCTCCATATTTTTTCCAGGAACTGAGGTTATACTAACAGGTTAGGGTATCTCCCTAAATCCACCCTTCTTGTAAACTGGGATAACATTGGCTAACTAGATCTTATGAAAATAAAACAATGCCTACGGACTACACAGGATTAAACAATAAATAAATACAAATAATCTTTTGAGAAAGAGCTACTATCTATTGTATCATTTATATAGTGCCAGCTATATATCAGCTATTCTATAAAAAAATAATATTGCAGGAACAAAGAAATAAATTATCATACATTTTCTTAAGAGTGATCATCCCTCTTCCTTAACCTTGTTTGAAAGTTCCAGTGTGTAGTCCTCACTGAAAGGTTATATATTAAGCAATCCAGGAGGTTCCTCGATTGTGTAGAAGACAACTTCCTTCTGCAAGTAATAGAGGAGCCGACAAGGAGAGGTGCCATGCTCAACCTTGTGCTCATGAACAGGGAAGGGCTCGTTGGAAATGTGACGCTCCAGGGCAGCCTTGGATGCAGCGATCATGAGATGGTCGGATTCGAGATCCTCAGGACAGTGAGAAGAGTGTGCAGCAAGCTCACTGCTCTGGACTTCAACAGAGCAGACTTTGGCCTCTTCAGGAACCTGCTTCGGAAGGTTCCATGGGATGCAGCCCTAGAGGGCAGAGGGGCCCAAGACTGTTGGTTGATATTCAAGGATCACTTGCTACAAGCTCAGGAGTGTTGCATCCCAACTAGAAGGAAGTGCAGCAGGAGGGCCAGGAGACCTCCTGGGATGGATAAGGAGCTCCTGAGGAAAATTTAAATGAAAAAAGAGGCTTATAATAAGTGGAAGCAAGGACAAGTGGCATGGGAAGAGTACAGGGATGTTGTCTGGGAAGCTAGGGACCAGGTTAGGAAAGCTAAGGCCCAGTTAGAATTAAACTTAGCTAGAGGCATTAAAGATAACAGGAAGGGATTCTACAGGTACATAGCAAATAAAAAACAGGCTAGGGAGAATGTAGACCCCCTCAAGAAGCTCTCAGGAGAACTGGCTACACAGGATTTGGAGAAGGCTGAGGTTCTGAATGACTTCTTTGCCTCTGTCTTCACTGGCAAAGGCTCTGACCAAAGCACCTAAGTCTTGGAAGGCAGATGCAGGGACTGTGAGAATGAAGAACCTAGGCCCACTGTAGGAGAGGAACTGGTTCGAGACCATCTTAAAAATCTGAATGTGCGCAAGTCCATGGGTCCTGATGAGATCCATCCGCGGGTCCTGAAGGAGCTGGCAAATGAAGTTGCAAAGCTACTGGCCATCATATTTGAGAAATCATGGCAGTCAGGTGAAGTTCCCAATGACTGGAAAAAGGGAAATATAACCCCCATTTTCAAGAAGGGGAAAATGGATGACCCAGCAATTACAGAGCAGTCAGTCTCAACTCTGTGCCTGGCAAAATCTTGGAGCAGATTCTCCTGGAAGGCATGCTAAGGCACATGAAAATCAACAAGGTGCTTGGTGACAGCCAGCATGGCTTCACTAAGGGGAAATCCTGCCTGACCAATTTGGTGGCCTTCTATGATGGGGCTACGGAACTAATGGACAGGGGTAGAGCAGTTGATGTCATCTACCTGGACTTGTACAAAGCGTTCGACACTGTCCCACACGACATCCTTGTCTCTAAATTGGAGAGACATCAATTTGATGGATGGACCACTCGGTGGATAAAGAACTGGCTGGATGGCTGCACACAAAGAGTTGTGGTCAATGGCTCAGTGTCTGGCTGGAGAACAGTAACGAGTGGGGTCCCTCGGGGATCAGTGTTGGGACCGGTCTTGTTCAACATCTTTGTTGCTGACATGGACATTGGGATTGAGCGCGCCCTCAGCAAGTTTGCCGATGACACCAAGCTGTGTGGTTTGGTTGATACCCTGGAGGGAAGGAATGCCATCCAGAGGGACCTCGACACGCTTGTGAGGTGGGCTGATGCCAACCTTGTGAAGTTTAACCATGACAAGTGCAAGGTCCTACACCTGGGTTGGAGCAATCCCAGGCACAGCTACGGGTTGGGCAGAGAAGAGATTCAGAGCAGCCCAAGGAGAAGGACTTGGGGGTGTTTCTTGATGAGAAAATGAACATGGGCCAGCAGTGTGTGCTTGCAGCCCAGAAACCAACCGTATCCTGGGCTGCATCAAAAGGAGCGTGACCAGCAGGTCGAAGGAGGGGATCCTGCCCCTCTACTCTGCTCTCGTGAGACCTCACCTGGAGCATTGTGTGCAGTTCTGGTGTCCTCAACATAAAAAGGACATGGAACTGTTGGAACAAGTCCAGAGGAGGCCACGAGGATGATCAGGGACTGGAGCACCTCCTGTATGAAGATAGGCTGAGGAAGTTGGGGCTGTTCAGCCTGGAGAAGAGAAGGCTGCGTGGAGATCTCAGAGCAGCCTTCCAGTATGTGAAGGGGACCTATAGGGATGGTGGGGAGGGACTCTTCATTAGGGGCTGTAGTGATGGGACAAGGGGTAAAGGGTTAAAACTTAAACAGGGGAAGTTTAGATTGGATATAAGAAGGAAATTCTTTCCTGTTAGGGCAGTGAGGCACTGGAATGGGTTGCCCAGGGAGGTTGTGAATGCTCCATCCCTGGCAGTGTTCAAGACCAGGTTGGACGAGGCCTTGGGTGATATGATTTAGCGTAAGGTGTCCCTGCCCACGGCAGGGGGGTTGGAACTAGATGATCTTAAGGTCCTTTCCAACCCTAACTATTCTATGATTTTATGATTCTAAGATGACAGATGGGCAGACAGACAACTAGGCAGATAAATAGCTACTTGAGTCAACAAGTCAAATGAATGGCCATATATTTGTACAAAGCACAGAACTAAAGAAAGAAAATTAAGCCTGCATCTGATATGCCAGTTATTTCAAATGACCTCTTAAGTGGTGCAAACTTCAAAATCCATCAGATTCAAGACTGTTGAGGCAAAATGAGCAAAATGAAGTTCACAGTCTGCATCATGCTGTTTCAGCTGAGGATAAATAGGTTTTAAAAGAAGAAGCAATTTCTTTGCTACTTCTAGTCATTTTAATTCACAACCATACTTCACATTAGTGATGCCATCAATACTCAGCCCAATAAAAAGATTTGTCAAATACTAGTGTTGTGTAGAAGTGCATGGGTCAGGAAGGAAGGGGACAAAAGAAAATCAAAGAGAAACGTTGAGGAGAGAGGGAGTCTGCAAAGGAAGAGAAAGGACCAAAAGCTCCTATGGAAGTACAGGAAAACAGTCAACATTGGACAGCATTTCAAGAGGGCAAGGACAGCTCAGCAATACAGGAAGAACTTGCTTCCAGTCATGCAAAAGGGATTAGGTCATGTCAGTTAAGTACCACAAAATAGCAAAAAAGTGAGGTAGAAAGGGGGTCTTAAAACGTGAGAAAGCTATGGACTGAACTGAATGAATAAGCATAGGCATCTAGAAATAAAAAGTACAGAAACAGAAAAATAAGGTCATTAATAGAAAAGAAAGGGAGAACATGTAAGAGGTGGCTGCATGAATCACTTTAAAATCTTCATTCCAAACTTACTTTCCACTACAGAAGAACATGAAACCAGTCATGAAGCCAAGTTCAACTTATATAACTGAAAGCAAGAGATGATTCCTCACTTAATATTTTTGTCAAAATTATCTTAATAAAAACCTTTTATGATAACTGCTTTTGAGCTTGTCAGTTTGCAAAAGTTATACTTGCAAAGTTCACTGGATATTCAGCTCATCAGTCTCTCCACGATCACTGTTTTACCTTGCAAACTCAGTTGTTCATCAGTTTACTTCCAAAGTAAAAACTGAAGTTACATGTCAGTGTTCACCCACCAGACAAGTGTGGATTTTTTTCATGGCAAAACAGGGTAAAAGTGCATTTTAACTCATAAAAAGCAGATTTTTTAGCTGTCAGAGTCTTTCCATTGCTTTTACTTTGTCTAACAATTACAACTCGCTCATTTTGGAAATACTTAAAAGATTTGTAAACATATATCAACATTTTAGAAGGTCTAGACTTTCCCAGAACTACATTTGATACCCTGCATCAGCAGTTTTATTGCAGATATTATGTATGAGTGCTTGCTGACATGCCACCAGGCATCTCTTCCTGTTGATGATTCTGACCTTTATTAATTCAAGTCAGTGCAATCTTCACCACTGATCTGTCAAAACTGACACCTTGTCACACTAAGATTTTGCAGGGAGCATTCTGAAGTAGTTCACAGGGCATTACATTGAATCTACCTGATACCAGAGAGGAAATTCACAGCCTTTAGCTTTTTCTTTTCTATTTCTGTAGTAGGATGGCCGTACAAAGTAGCTCAACACTCCAAAAGATGAAGACCAATCCTAATAAGTGAACAGCTAAATTGTTATCATTTGCTTTTATAAAACACTTTTCAACAGCAGGTTTTGTTTTCCTCCTCAAATTGTATTCCTAATGGCAGTAATAACAAGCAAAACAATGTTTCTTAACATCTAGAAATTGAAACGGGCAGAGTTTAAGGCTCGTATTCATAGGTTTAGCATATAAATATGCTTCACAGAAAACAAAACAACAGAAAAACTGAATAACTTACACAGGTGATTACATCTTCTATTAGCATTATCAGTTGGAAAAAAATCATAGAATGCTTTGCATTGGAAAGGACTTGAAGATCACTCAGTTCCACACCCCTGCCATGGGCAGGGACACGCCAACCTAGACCATGTCACCCAAGGGTCTGTCCAGCCTGGCCATGAACGCTGCCAGGGATGGAGCACTTACCACTTTGGGCAACCTGTTCCAATATGAACAAGTTTTTCCTAAAATGTAATCTCAGTCTCCCCTCTGGCAGGTTAAAGCCATTCCCCTTGTCCTGCCCCTACAGACCCTTGCCCAAAGCCCCTCTCCAGGTTTCTTGTCACCCCATTAGGCACTGGGAGATGCTCTAAGGTCTCCCCAGAGCTTTCTCTTCTCCAGGCTGAACAAGCCCAACTCTCTCAGAGCTGTCTCCATAGGAGAGGTGCTCCAGCCCTCACAGCATCTTCAAGAGCAGTGGGAAATGTCCTACCTTCACTTTAGTAAACATCTTGATACTTACCTAGCAAGATTGTCTTGCACAACCTGGAAAAACACGGGCTACATGAAAACACTGTAGGAAGGGTGAAAACCTCATCGAATAACTATCAGGCACACTTACTCCTGTCCTGATAATTATGCCCTCACTTAAATTACAGTAAAAAATCCCAGTAAAATGCTACTAAGAGGTTAAAAATAGGAAGGACAATGATACAACACTGAATTGCATAGCAGAGCCATGGGGAAATGACATTAACAGAGAATGTGAAGGACAGATTACTGGGTTTTTAGGATTTTTGACGTAATTGCCAAAATACCTAATTTAAGAGAAGCAGTAAATTCACCTTCTGAAAGGCATGTTTATGTGATGGGAATTTCACATGCACAAATTCAGCAGTTTTCCTTTCTCTATAAACTGATTCTATATTTCTTCCTTACATCAGTCTCATTTGCACACTCTCCCAATCCAACTTATTCACTCTATTCTCTAAATTCTTTTTTATATTCATAGAAAAAAAAAAATGGTGGAAATCCATAAGAAAATAAAGTGAGGTGCAAGCTGAATTCCATAAGCTGTTACAAATTTTAGGGCCCTTTTAAAGTTATTGCAAATTTGGTGATAGAATGAAAATACACATAAAGCACCACTTTTTTTAAAGTCATATGTTCCAAGAGAAGAGTATTTTCCATTTGCAAGGTATATTAATCAAATAAGGGAACCTCTGAATTGGACACCATAGTTTATGAAAATGTTAATAAATACAGTAATCTGTAAGTAATAAAGACAGTAATTTTAGGATTCTATAATCTCAGGAGACAAGGAAACACACTGGGAACCTTTATCATGGATTCACTTGATTCTGATTTCTGTTATCCAAGTAAAACAGTATTGGGTGTGACAGTCAATTATCAAATTTTCTTTAAGTGTGGGTCTAACACTTGATACTAGTGGGATCAGACTGATGGCATGACATTACACTGCATGAGAAGACTGCGAAGAAGTTGATTTATCCCTAACACAGCAGCATTTGAATTATACAGGAAGTAGAAAAGTTCCTCCATAAATCGTAAAAATATGGAAAGATCCACAAAATATAACAAAAAACCCAAACTAAACATTGATATTGGAGCCACTAGGTAAATAACATTATATGCAATCTGCTGAGAGACAAAAACCCACCACACTTGTATCCTCAGCATTGCAGTATTATACTACATGATCTAGATTTCAAGTACGATGTGATTACTCACTGTCATGAGTAATGAAACATTTTAAGGGTATCCCAATCAGATTAATACTTTCATGAGATTACAGAGCATCTCATACACAATTTAATTTGTGGATAATTCATCAATATTTTGGCATAGTGACTTAATCAAGACCCAGCTGCAAAAAAGATGTCTCCTGAGCCAAAGATAACACTAAAGTACTTGTGATGTGCCCCACACAGAATCACGGTTGATTTCTATCAGTGATAAAATGGCAATTAAACTTATAAGCCTCAAGTCTTTTGAGCTAGACATAAAACCACATACAGTTCTATCAACTGCAAGTCATAGATCAGGAAGGGAAGTCTGAATTTAAACACACATATTTAAACATCTTTTTTAGTTTCTGGGAAGGAACCTTTTCCTTGATAACGCTTTGTTTCTGAACAAAGAATTTGCCTAGAGAACTGATCAAAGAAACTATCTGTTGGGCAAGAAGATGAAACTGCCTATCTTCTTTTCTGACATGTTATTAAAAAATATCAGTGTACCACATGCTTCATTATTCTACTAAAGAATCTAACTACTCAACCAGAGATTGTTGTTGGGCTTTTCCCTCCCATTTTAGAACTGAAAGAGGTGTTGGAGGGTCTTTACTATCTGTCTTTTTGTTAAACGTGGCTAGCTTTGATGCAAGTATCTCTGAAATGAGGCAGATGGTGTATCCTTTGAAGTACCAGATTCACAGCAGACACAAAAAAAGAGAAACAGTGCTAGTGCAGTTACTTTAGTATGCAGTGCCCTTTTAATCTCCTAGGGATGACCATAGATAATCAGAAGATGAAATCATGATTCCTCTTGCCACAGCTTTGCAAAAAAAAAGAGAAACAGAGAACTACAAGGAATTAGTTCAGGCTTCTCAATATGCAATATGGAAGCAAAGCTTAGCTGTAATTATCCCACACCTCACAGTGACTAAGAGTATGAATGAAATAATGATTTTTAAATCTTCAGGAACTATGCAAGTTCCTGCATTTCAGTCTAAAGAAAGATGGAGTGATGGAAGCTCTCCAAAGAATGACCCTAAAGTCACCCTTCTCTGTGGTCTATCAGGAAAACAGTGGTGCAGCAATATCACATATTTAACAGGTGAGTATAGCCAGATCCAAAAGAAATTACCGGAATTCCACTATTTCATCATTATAAAGAAATAATCAATTACTCATTAAAAGTACTGCTGAGTGCATGCTGATAACTTCTTGCTCTTACATTATCTATCTGTAAGAATACAACAGAAAGGAAATTCTCCTCTTCTATGGGAAGGAGTACAATTATTTGAAGACTGAAACCAACTGAATTCTCACTGATGTGTTCAAAGAGGGTCTAGTCTTTACCCAGGCTTTCATTACTTAATACATGTTATTAAAGTTTGTTCAGAGAACTGGTAGTCCTCACTTCTCCTCAGAGTGATTCCTATGTTTAAATTTGAGCCAACTGCTTTTCAATCAGTAAGAAGTTGTTTGTTCCAGGAACAAGGCTACTTAAGCAATCCAGAAGTCTGCATTGGTGAGAACAGACCAATCATCCAACTAGTGCTATTTAATCTGTTTCTTCCAGAGCGTTTAAGGTATTAGTCTCTCATGACTGATGCTACTGAACATTAGCAGCATGTCAACAAAAAGTATTATTGCAGAGAAGTTTTTCTGTTTCAGTCACAAGGAGAACAGCTCAACAAACATGATTCATCATCTACTGCGCTCTAGAAACTTGAGGTTTACAGCCAAGTAAGAAACCTCAGTACAGACTGCTACAACTTTACAACTATAGCAATACTTTTTACCCTACTACATCTCTTGCTGAAATATCTCTCTTCAACTAGATGAGAAGAAACTAGCTTCTATGGCTTCTAACATTCACAGTGATGCTGTCCTTTGTAGAAGCTGCTTCTTCCTAGGAAGCACAAAGAGGTTCCAAAACAAGGAAAACAGCATTGGGAAGGAAGAGTATTGACAATCAGACAAGCTTTAGTTATGTTGGTTCTTAACCCAGTTGTCAGTCACAATGAGGTCAAAAGAAAAGGTGATTTAATACTGAACTTTCTAAAAGTGCTATTTGAGAAAATAAGCTAGGTAAAGAACTAGATGTTTCTTGGAAATGCCCTTTCTTTTATGAAAGGCAGGTTCTGTTGCCCAATGTGAGTTTACAATATGAGGACCATTTCACAAATGTGGAGAGCCTCATTTCTTTGGTGGAAAAAATCTTTAAAAAAATGCAGGTCACATGTATTTTGGAAGTAAAATTACTCCGAGTTTAGGAAAGGTCCTTGACTAAGGACCTCCTGCTCCCCTTCCCCTGAAGCCTTTAATTGCAGTTCATAATTGCTAAAGAAACCAAACATATATTTGCTGTCATTATCCATGTGCTGAGCAACTTTTCATAAATTCAATTTGATCTCTAGAAGGCCTGAATCTCCATGCCAAGAGAAGACTATTCTGTATTTAATTCACAGAATATTTTGGGGTCTTCCTGAGAAAAGACAGCAGAGTCTGTTATTTTTGATCAACAATCTGAATAATAGTCTTTGTCAAAGGAAACAGGAACCTATAATAGCTACACATCTGGAGTAACAAGTCTTTGTTATGCTGGGCTATTCATTTCCCAGACCAAAAAGGTTAAAGTGATACTACCATAGTAAGAATACCTGTACTGTAGAAGACTTAAAGGGAAAAGAAAAACACTCCTGCTTCAAATAAACTGATCCTGCAGCTGACAAGCAAAATCTTGCTGTTTTTATTTGAAATGCCAGAGGAGTTACAAAAGCAGGAAAGTACACATGCACAAGCCAAACAAATGGATGGATTGTAGCACATAATGAAAGAACATACATTGCCCCTGAAAGAATATTATTCACACACTGTCATAGCAGTTCAGACTTCTGAAATATTTTGCTATGATTCTACATTAACTGCCACATTCTGGAAAAAGATGTATTTCACTGTCCTAAAATAAGCCTCCAACTACGCACCATTTACAAGGTTTTTTTCAGAGGAATAACTGCCTCAATGTTTTGAGGAAATCTGAAGGAGCAAGTTTGTTACCTCCTGAATGAAGTTGGCTGCAGATGGTGATGCTACAGAGATGTTGAAATTACTGTAATTCGAAGGAAGATTCCAAAGAATGCTGTATTTTTCTAACATTGATTCCACAGAAGTCAAAGATAAACTTTGTTTTAAATGAGAGCCAAATATGGAAAAAAAAAAAAAAGAAAAAATTGAAAATAAAGGCTATGGAATATTCCGCTTACAAGTCTTACCAACTTATTCTACTCAAGCCAAGCTTGTCCTGACCAAAATATTTTCAAGGTCTCTTTCTAGTCATCTTAAACAATTTAATTAATGGTTCTTTCATTGCTTTCCTTGAGAAAATATCATATGTAAAGCCACACTGTCATTGTTATTATCTTCCTTGTGCAATAGAGATTAAATTAAGAGGTGTATGATAAAGATGGTAATGACGATGTGAAATAATACTTTGTCATCATTTTCTCTTCATGCACTCAGTGTAACTGAGGCATACATTGTCATTTTAAAATCTGTAGTTTCTACCTCAGTTAACCTTTTCTTTCAAAAGAAAAAAAAAACAAAACCAAAAACCCAACAAAACCCAAAAAGGATAAAAATTGGCCTGGCAAGCTTCCCAGTAACAGAGAATAATTTGGGTAGTGAAAAACAATTCAATATTCTGACATTTTTAAAGATAATCAAAACCCCAGTTTTAACCCAGCACTACCAAGTCCATCCAACTGTTTGGCACGTGCATGTGTACTCTCCTGCCTTTGTAACTCCTCTGGCATTTCAAATTTCAAAAAACCCAGGAGAAACTGGTAGCTTTGTTTTGTTCATAGTCAATTTGCCACAGCACTTCCTCGCTCCCCTCCCACCTCCCAAACTGCCTACCATCTCAACTCTTTGCTCAACAGGGAAGTTTAAGCATCATTATGTAGCAGCTCAGCTGGCTCACTGAAACAGGCAAAGATGGAAATTCCTGCAGACAAGCTTGCATATAGACCCTGCCCATGGCACATAGCTTTTGTAAATAAATTGATCTCGGATTACTACGCAGCCACCCAAGTGTACTGTATAAATATCATGGACAAACACGTTGCAAAAGTCGTTTGAGTTTTTCCTGTCAGACAGACTCTCTGAACTGATACTGAGCTGATGAAATTTCACTGAAGAGAAATAGATGTCGGCTGGATGGAGGACAGGGCTGATACTAAAGGACTGAGACAACTAGAGCAGGTGCCCTGCTGGACCCATTCTTTGTGAACAGAGAAGGACTTGTGGGTGATGTGGTGGTTGGAGGCCACACTGGCATAGAGACCATGAAATGATAAGAGTTTTCGATTCCTGGAGAATTTAAGAAGGGGGGAATCAGCAGAACAGCTACCTTGGATTTCTGTAGGGCAGCATTTGGCCTGTTTAGGAGCCTGGCTGGCAGAGTCCCTTGGGAGGCAGTCCTGAAGAGCAAAGCAGTCCAGGAAGGCTGGATATTGTTCAACACAGAGCTCTTCAAGGCACAGCTGCAGGCTGCCCACAAGTGCTGCTAAATGAGCCAGTGTGGAAGCAGGCCAGCCTGGCTGAACAGAGCCTGGGCTTTAGGAGAAGTGGCAGACCACTCAGCAGGACTGTGAAGATGTCCTGAGGTTATGCAGGGAGAAAATCAGAATGACAGAAGCCTAACTAGAACTTAATCTGACTGCTGCCATACACGAGAGCAAAAAATGTTTCTATAACTACATTAGAAAAGAAAAAAAAGAGGGCTAATGTGAGTTACATCAGAGTGATTTGTGTCAGCAACTCAGGGGTCCTAGTGATCATTGTACTTTGTGGGGAGATGGAATCCCTTGTGATCATTGTGCTATGTGCAAAGGGTATGATAAGTGTCCCTGTCAATACCACAGTGAGGAGGAAGAAGAAACAAGGGAATAATTCCCCTGGGTCAACCGCAATATTGTGCAAAGAAACGTTTTGCTCATTGTTTAAATTGCATGAATGTTCTTAGAAAAGGGGGGGTAGGTAACTTAGAGATACAGAAACAAATAAACACATGAGGAGTAGAATTTATGGGGGCTAAGGTGGCGGTCAGACTTGTGATTGACATAATATTCCTTCCCCCGGAGACAAGACCCCAGCAACAGGTGGAGAAGTCCGGGAAAAGAAGACAACAGGATTGGCTGAAACCCAAGACCAAAAAGTATAAGAGACTATCCCCAGAAGTTCCCGGTGTGCGTCTTGGGGGGAGCGGAGACTCCCCAGCGCACCCAGCGCTGTTTGCTTATTGTCTCTCGATATTAATTATAATAAAAATTAAAACAGATTGGCTATATTAGGTTTTTATAACACTAAGAAGAATCTCCATTGTTTACTGAAAGGGCGGGAAACAAAGTGATGAAGGCTGAGGTACTTAATGCACTGGTGAGGCTGCTCCTCAAATCCTGTGTTCAGCTCTGGGACCCTCACTACAAAAGAGACATTGAGGTGCTGGAGCGGGGACAGAGAAGGGCAATGGAGCTGGTGCAGGGCCTGGAGCACAAGTGTGATGGGGAGCGGCTGAGGGACCTGGGGGGTTCAGTCTGGGGAAGAGAAGGCTCAGGGGGGACCTGATGGCTGCCCACAAGTGCCTGACAGGAAGATGGAGCCAGGAGGGGCTGGGCTCTGCTCCCAAGGAAAAAGGGATGGGACAAGAGGAAACGGCCTCAAGCTGCACCAGGGGAGGTTTAGACTGGAGATGGGGAAACTTTTCTTCATGAAAAGGGTTGTCAAGCACTGGAACAGGTTGCCCAAACAATTGGTGGAGTTACCATCACAGCAGGTATTTAAAAGACATGTAGATGTAGCATTTAGGGACATAGTTTAGTGGTGGGAGGGACAGCTTAGTGATGGACTTGACAGTGCTGGTTTAACAGTTGGACTGAGTGATCTTAAAGTTCTTTTCCAACCTAAGCGATCCTATGATTCTGTGGCTGCAAGAAGCCAATCCAAGCAGAAGGTGTGCACAGTGCACACCAGACTGCTTTTCAGAAAGACAAAAAGTGGGCTTGTCCTGAGGATCAGTCACCTCAGAAGCTTCAATAAAAAGGAAAGACACATGAGGGAAAATCTCTTTTGGTGACAGCAGGTTCCCATGAGCTGAAAGTGGTGCCTGCTGGCAAAAAATGTTAGCTTGGGATCCCAGCAGGAAACATTCAAGAGCTTGCGGTGGCTAAAAGCTTCTGTTTTTGTAAACAAAAGCTATTTTGCCGTCCGAATAGGGTTTTGCAAGTGCTTGCAGCTCTAATATAAAGAAATACTCTAAAAAGAATAAACAGTGGGTAGATGTAAATACCAAAAGCTCATCTTTTTTTGCCACTTAAATAATTAAACCCTATCTTATTGACTAATGAAGTTATTTAAAGACATCACAGTAACATTCCAGCCAGCATAAGCAACTGTTTTTGCCTGAAGTGACATGTTCACAGCAGTAGATTCTATTATTTCTTTATAAAATTTATTCTGTCATTTCTGCAAGAGTTATTTTTAGCTGACAGATAACACAGCAAAAAAAAAAAAAAAATGTAGATGCAAAGCTTCAAATGAAATTAATAGTGACTCATCAATGTGAAACTACAGTTAGAGCAAGAAGAGTCAACAAAATACGGGTGCCTTTCCTTAGCAAATAAAAACAGTGAACGAAGTATTTTCCAGTTATATGCAAAACTGCCAAAAGTGCCATGGTGTGTGTGGCTTACGTGTGTGAGATTGGAATTGTCTGGTAGGTAGGAAACTCATTTCCTAAGAAGCGTCATAGTACATGTGCATATCACCCAAAATATACGATTCCAATTTACTTATCAAAATAATCAGAAAAGAAAGCTACTTTTCACTGTGCACCTGAGTTAGAAAACTGGCCAGTGTCTGCTAGCATTGGTAGACAGAGCAGACAGGTATTTAGCAGACAGAGAACAGAAAAGGAGAAAATGTTAGACTAGTTTTCTGTCCATATAACTAATTTCTTTACTACAGTATTTTGTATCATCTCCCTATCGTTGTTTTATCACATTATCTTCCTGAAAAGAGGTAGAATGAATGATCCTCTGTTCAAGCTTTCATTAGCAACATTACAAAACATGCAAAAAATTAATTAGGGAAAGTACGACATTCAACTTTCTGCTTATCAGTCTTCTTTTATTAGGTGTTAGGTCATTTATCTTCGTATTATCTGTGAATCCCAAGATTTTGCAAGACCTCCAGGAACACAGAAGTCCACCTTTCCCAAAATGAGTGTCTTACCATAGAAGATATACCAGCACTTTGATACAGCCTGGCAAAACATTTTTCATCAGTTCAATTTCAATGCAACAATCTGGACATCTATGTGGTGAATAATCAAGATGTTTTCAGTTCCACAGTATGATTACTGCTTACAGAACTGAAGAACAACATTGAAGAAACTGGGGACATCCTTGTACTGTTTTTACATCCTTAGGGAAAAAAAAAAAAAAGACAGAAAAAGAAAAAAAGAAAATTGCTCATATTTCATACTGATAAACCCTTTTCTGTACATTCTGCGTGCTGACTGCATGTATGAGGGACTACTGGTGAAATTTACCATGCTTCACAGCTTCTTCAGGATTGAATCAATTTGATTACTACTGGAAAAGGGAGACTTCACGATTTTACTTTCCCTAATACAACTTATGCTTTCCCAGTGCACTAGGAAAGTAAGGAAGAATGATCTGAGAGAAACTGAAGGCATTTACAGCTCCCTTAAAGATTTCAGGGGAAGACTGAAGTAACAGACAATTGCTCTGGAATCCCAAGGGTCCAAGATGGGTTTAACTCTCCACAAATACACACAACAGAGTGTTCATTAACCTGTTAAGTGTAATGGATTGTAGAAAATAAAGCAACATTATTTTGGATCTACATAGAAACAAATGTTGGGGAAGCACTTATATTTTTCTTCTCAATGGCTCTGCTCATTTCTAGAGTACCAGGAATTTGAGTTTCCTACTTTGTAATAGGCTATGACCTACCAAAATACAGACTGCAGAGATCATAAGGACCCACAATACTATTTGTGGGGTAAATGAATGCTCCCTACTTATATAGGCTACCTCCTTCCTACTGCAATTTTCTATCTAGATAGGCTGACACCCACATTCCTTCTCATGATCTGAAACACTCACAGTTAACATTACGAATATGCAACACAGACTCTTCTGATGAGATATAAGTTAGGTCTCCCATATTATAGAGAAGTATTATAAAGATTTATGTTTAATATTAGGAATTTTTAATTGAATGAGAGTTGGTTGGATTTGCATAGAAATGTACAAAGTTTGTTCTGACACACACATACCAGCGCCCCCCTATATCCCCCCCCTGGGAAATGCAAAAAATTCAAATGCTTATTTTGGGTTAATTATTTTATAAAATATAAATTGTTTTTCAAGCTGACCTAAGAAATTCTAAGATATTTCTCCCTTCTGTCACAAAGGGCCAAATCTGAAGCTCTAAAGGAGCTGACCCACTTTAAAATCAAATACACAAATACTTTTAAGATGAGCCTGGAAATTCAGCTTTTATAAGTCTTATCTTGTTTTAGATTTCTGCCATACAGGAATATTTTACTTTGTATGCTGAGTTTGTTTGTTTAAAGGTACATAAAATTAGTTTTTGCAGTTTTTCTCTTTGCATGAATCTCAAATTTTTTTTTATTAAAATGTATTTTTAAGCTATATGGTGTGGTCAGCATGCAGGAGGGAAAGGACGGGATCCAGAGGGACCTTGACAAGCCTGACAGCTGGCCAGTGCCAACCTCATGAAGTTCAACAAAGCCAAGCACAAAGTCCTACACTTGAGTCAGGGCAATCCCAGGCACAGCTCCAGGTTGCATGGAGAACTGATTCAGAGCAGCCTGAGGAGAAGGACTTGGGGGTGTTGCAGGATGAGAAACTGAACATGAGCATGAACATGAACAGAAAGCAACTGTGTCCTGGGCTGCATCAAAAGAAGTGTGACCAGCAGATTGAGGGAGGTGATCCTGCCCCTCTACTCTGCTCTCGTGAAATCCCACTTGCAACATTGCGTGCAGTTCTTGTGTTCCCAACACAGGAAGGACATGGAGCTGTTGGAGCAAGTCCAGAGGAGGCCATGAGGATGCTCAGGGACTGGAGCACCTCCCGTATGAAGACAGGCTGAGAAAGTTGGGGCTGTTCAGCCTGGAGAAGAGAAGCTGCGTGGAGACCTCATAGCAGCCTTCCAGTATCTGAAGGGTCCTAAAAGGATGCTGGGGAGGAACTCTTCGTGAGGGACTATAGTGACAGGACAAGGGGTGATAGGTCCAAACTAAGAGAGGGGAAGTTCAGGTTAGATATAAGGAAGAAGTTTTCCCTTGTGAGGGTGGTGAGTAACTGGCACAGGTTGCCCAAAGTGGTAAATGCTCCATCCTTGGCAGCGTTCAAGGCCAGGTTGAACAGAGACTTTGGCAACATACTCTAATGTGAGGTGTCCCTACCCATGGCAGCGGGGTTGGAACTGGATTATCTTGAGGTCCTTTCCAACCCAAATCATTCTGTGATTCTATGATTTAAAAAAACAAAACAAAACAAAACCAAAACCAAACAAAAACAAAAACAAAAACCACAACATAAACAAAAAAAAAAAACCAAAACAAGCGAACAAAACAAATTCCAAACCAAACCAAACCAAAAAAAAACAAAACCCACAAAAGGAACCTTAACCCACAACAAAACCCCCAAACCTTCGAACCATACAATCCCCCCCAAACAAACAAACAGAAACCAAAATATCCAAACTACAAAACTATCAAAGCAGGAGTCTGTTAAGAGTCACCTATCAGTACAGCTCAGACCTAATTTAAAAAGTAAACCGACTCACAGAAATGAAGTGACTGAAAGGAATTTATATTCTACAAAATCTCTTGACTGTAATGTTAGACACAAAGAGATACAATATGTTATCATAGCAGTAAGGCATGTTTTAAAGGTCTTCTTTCCCATCTGTAGGGGAAAAAAAAGTGCTTGAGTTTAAAAAGACACAAATGACACAAAAAACTTTTGCAATGGAGATACTTTCCTATGTCTACATTCCATGCTAGTACAGCCCTGAGTACATTTGGCCTCTTTTGCCACACAGGCAGACTGCTGACTCATTAAATTTATTGTCCAACAGGACAGTTCCGCATGTCTGGTTTTGCAAAGCTGTTTTCTAGCCTGCGGTACTTGGCCTCAGCTTTTGCATGGGGTTATTCTGTCACAGATGCAGGACTCAGCATTCACTGTTGCTAACTTTCATGGGGTTTCTATCACGGCATGTCTCCAGATTGCTAGGAGTAGGAGCATTGCTCTGTAGTGTAACTACTACCCTGGATTCAGTATCACTCACAAACTTGAAGAAAGCAAGTTCCATTTATTCTCATCATCCAAACACTAGCCTGTCTGCTGAAGATGCTGCTGCTAGTAGACAGCCGCCAACTTTGTATTCAGAAGTCCAGCTTGTTTTCCACATACCTTGCTGTCACTGATCCAAACATATCTAACCATCTTGGCTATAAGGATACACCTTGTAAAAAAGTCTTGATGAAGCCAAGAAAAACATCATGAGAGCAAGTAAACCACAATAGAAAGCTACCAGTTTGATCAGGCACAATTTGCACTTGCTAGGCTTGCTTCTTGTTCCTGCTGTGTGCGGCCTGTACCTTTCCAAATCCTCTTCCTTGTCCTTCTAAAGAGGGGAATGTTTTCTTTTTTTTTCAGTTATTGGGAACCTACCCCAACCACTGTAAACTTTCTACTGTCAAGAAGTATATAATTATACATATTATACATAATTATTATTATGTATGTAAAATAAAACCTACACCCTACCTTAAAGAAATTAATCTATTTGGGTAACCTGACACACTGTGATTTCATAATCCAATTAGTACTCAGAAAACATATATTGTTCATTTTCTCCAGTTTTTCTTAACTTGATTTGTAGTTGCCAGTTCTCAATGATGCTTTTCTCCCTGCTTGCTCTCAGTTTTATAATTTTTCTGGACAGCTGGTAAGCAGACAGAAAAGCTATTTCACATATTTCAGCACTATGTCTGAGTAAATCACTGTGTATGCAATGAAATTTCTCCAGGGCTTTACACAACTATAAACTTCACTCCCAAATTTTTCTAATCATTGTTACTTCTTATATAAGGGGAGAGGGAATTGCTTGAAAGAGTCCAGCGCAGAGCTACAAAAGATGATTAAGGGAATGGAACATCTCCCTCATGA